>NC_053156.1:208388749-209820624 GCF_016835505.1 Polypterus senegalus | reverse complement strand
AGCTGGGGAATTACACCAAGAGCTTTAGAAGTTTGAAAAGACTGCATTTTCTGACTTTAATATTGATAAAATGTCTGTTTTTGTTGCTTTTGATTGTAAGGACCTCTTGGAACTTCCCGGATTTGATCGATTTTTTGATTTTGTTATGACTTTGCTTTGGAATTGTGGACTGGTTTTGCTTTACTTTGGCTTCTTTGTTTTAATCCAAAACATTTGAAGGTACTTCTCACTGTGCTCTTGTTTTGTGAACTCCTTTTTGAAAATAATTAAATATTATTGTTTATGTCATAGTGGACCAGAGGTTTTCACAGTTCCTCTGCGCTATTTCTGAAATGTTTTATATAAAAGCCCTTTATTGACCTATACAGGTCACAAAAGTCTACTTATTGTGTTCATGGTAAAGCTTATTTTTGATTTCTCTGTGTCATTTGGACTTTGAGTCAAAATTCTGGAAAGAAAGCATTACTGTATTTTGTACTTGTTTTCCCTGTATAGTTAACACATGGAGTTTATCATTTGCTTCAGTACATGTTAAGTTGGTTTCCTTGCTTCTGACCTTCTGTATTTAAACATGGATAAGGATTTTTGGTTTGACCTTCACTACCCCCTGAAATTCTACAATTAATGCATTCACCTCTGCCTCAACCAGCTTTATTCCACTTGAAACAGGAACAACAGGGTTATTTATTGTAGCGGGATCTATCACTCTCCTGTACACAGACACAGCAAACAGGTATGTTCGGGGCCAGGTCAGTGGCCAAGTTATAATGTTCCCTGCATTTATAATGTTCCTTGCATCACCTATCACTGACAGGCACTTATAGCGTGACCATGATGAGCTTGTAGTTGTTTCCTGGGTATTATGCTGCAGCGCAGTGAACCTGTGATTGCCTCGGCAATGGACAAGCAGTCTTAATTGCCCTCTGGTGTGTTGTCCCATGGGTGGGGTCCCAAATGAGTTCAGAAACCTCACATGACCCCCAACACACCGGTGTGGGCAAAGCGACCGTCTAAGTCAGGCTAAGCCAGGCAGAAGAGAATGTCAGCATTGGTGTATGCAGCTCCGGGACAGTGGTGAACATCAAATGCAAAAACCTTCAAACTAATAAACCACTGAGTGACCTGGGCATTCGCATTCTTCTGTTTGTACAGCCACTAAAGTGGGCATGGTCAGTCACCAGGGTAAACCACCATCCCAAGAGGTAGTAGCGGAGTGCCTCCACAGCCCACTTAATCGCTAAACACTCCTTTTCAATGGTTGAATAATTATGCTCCCTTGGCAGCAGTTTCCTGCTGAGAAACGTGATGGGGTGTTCTTTCCCCTCAAAACACTTTGAGAGCACCACTCCTAAACCGAAAGCACTTGCATCGTTTGCAGAATAAATTCCTTTAAAAAGTCTGGATTATGCAGAGCCGAGGATGAGGATAAAGTGGCTTTTAGGACCAAGAACGCTCTGTCACAGCCATCGGTCAAAACAACATTACGATTCTTTCTGCCCTTTGTCAAGTCAGTGAGGGGGCAGCCCGATGCACAAAATTGGGAATGAACCGCCTGTAGTATCCTATGAGCCTGAGTAAGGCACAAACGTGCAGGTGAGCCCCGTGGTTAAGGGTCGTCAGCTTCATCTTTGGTATATTGATTTGGACTGCCCTATAAAAGGACAGATCCAGGACTTAGTACTCCTGGTTTACAGCTGGATCCGTGGAGACACTTTTGAGTGCATTGTGGAGACGCTCGCTATTGATGTAGTCCTGCCGGGGATAGAGAGCCTTTGTGATGAAATGCTATGTAACGATGCCCACTTGCTACTAGACCTGACCCGTAGACTGGAGGGCACACAAACCACCTGGAAACAACAGGGCTACCCAGGCTTGACCCCAACTTCAATCCAACTGGCACAGACTTCTAGGGTTGCCAGCGCCACGAGTAGAAGACACCATCATGGGAACACCATAGTGCAGACTGAACACAGCTGCTTTCGCTGTGATCAATCAGAACATCTGGCTCGGGAGTGCCATCTCCCACCTGTGCAAACCATGAACATCAGTCTGGCCCAGGTATGTGGCTTGCATGTTACCCCCAAGATGTTAAAGGAGGACAATTTTAAGGTTTCTATTACATTGGCCAGGCGGGAAAACACGGCACTGTTGGACTATAGTAGTGACTCACTCCTGCAGACCCCTTATAAGACCACAGAGCAAGGGCACATCCGCTGAATCCATGTGGACATTAAATATTGAAATTTAGAGGGAAGAAATTTAACGTTTGGACTGCCGTATCGGACACCTCACACTGACCACTCTTAATAGGTAAGAGGAATGACCTCTTCCCATGGGTCTTGGCCACCTGCAGTGTGCCTCTCCCTGAGTGGATAGAGAGGTGTTTGCCACAAACAATGTCAGTCAAGGAACAGACACCCAATACGGACCCAGATGAAAATGAAATAGCAGTGGGAGTTGAGCGTAATGCTACATCAGACAAAAAGGAAGCAGCGACTGCCATTCAGACAGAGTTTGCTCACCTGCAATGAGGCGATAGCACCTTGGATTCCACATTCATATAAGCCTACATTGCAAATGACTCTTATTATCTAAACAGAAAGGACCTGAACTTTAAAACACCACATTTTTTAATTAAGGATGGTTTCCAGTATCGGTGATTTCTGATTGCATGGACAATGGGCATATCAAACAGCTGGTGGTGCCATGACGACCCAACTTCCTGGGATACAATAGTACCTTTCCTCTCATTTGCTGTCCGAGAGTACCCCACAAGCATCCACCGGGTTAACTTTGTTGACTTCTTTTCACTGCAAGAACAGGTTGACAGATTGTCCTCTATTGCGATAGAACATCAGCAGTGCAAGCAGGAAGGGACAAAAGCATCATTATGACAAGATGAGTAAACTCCGTGAGTTTAAGGAGGGGGATTGTGTGCTTGTGTTGATCCTGTCCGATCCACATAAATTTTGGGCTGAATGGCAAGGGCTGTCAGTAATAGAAGAGTGTATGTCCCCAGTGAAGTATAAAGTCAGAATTCCCGGGTGAATTTTGCATGTTAACCTTTTAAAGGAATGGCATGACCCCCATGCAGTCCTGGTCACGTCCAGAGCGGGCCCCCAGACCGAGGTCACCATTGCGGATGATTTAAATGACACTCAGAAAGCAGAATTGCTATCTCTGATTTAGAGTAACTCCGATGTCTTTTCTGCCACACCTGGCTGGACAGACATTGCGGAACACAAGATCATAACTCCACATGGTGTTACTGTACAGGTGCTACCATATCACATGCTAGAAGCAATGAGGAAGGTGATACATGAAGAAGTACAGCAGATGCTTTATTTAGGCGTGATTCGTCCAAGCAAAAGCAAGTGGCACAGCCCAATTGTATTTGTCTCAAAGCCTGATGGTTCGGTTTGGTCCTGCAGTTGCCTTGGCGACGGATAAACAGTCTTCCACAGATGCAGCAATCACACTTCAGCATGTTGTCCCATTTTGGGGTCCAAAAAGAGTTCAGAAACCTCACAATGTTTATACCGGTTGCTGTGAATGGGAAGACTGATTGGAAGGAAAACAACTTACCCATCCCACTTCAAATAAATAATTAAAAAAAATAGAAATAATTCATTGATAATTAATGCAGATTTGAATATTAATAACATGGGGAATGATTAAACAATAAAGCACAAGAAAAAAACAATAATAAACTAATAGTTCTTCAAAATACTGAAACAGTGGCACAAGAGTACAAGAACAAATACTAAAGAAAATATGAAGTGATATAATAAAAATATTTAAATGGCACTAGAAAAAAGGTATTATTTAATATAGTATTCTATAATTAGATCTGACAAAGTAGTACTTTGCTTAACGTCTGACTCTATACTGAATAATCTGATGTCCTTTCACTTATGTCATCATGATTTGCTACTGCATCAGTATTCTTTGTTGCATGGTTTCAAGTGTAACAGTCCATTTTGTTTGGTGTTGGCTCATGTTGAACATTTAGGTAATTAAAAAGCTGAAAGTATTCCAAAATAGCATTTAAAATGCTGGGGCTGGAAACATCGGTTAGTATGGAGATGGGGAAGAATCTGTTTTAGGGGTGGCTGGCATTAAAATGTTATGATATAAAGGTTTGATGGGTATACAGTATTATGATTTTAGCTAAAAGAGGAATGTTCTAGACAGAAGTAGAAACAAGGAAGTTTTTCAAGTCATTGAAACTGTTTTGAAGATGGTATCCCCATTTGGAAAATAGCTTGTGAAAATGGAAATTTTATGCATAACTCTCACTTAATAAGTCAGTGTAGTTGACCTGAAAATAATAATAACTGATTATTCCAACTAAGTTATTCCTGTATTGGATCATTATGAAGACAGATAAATTACCAGATAATAATGGGTGAATTTTAGAAATATATTTAAATTCCATGCTAGGTTGTGAAGAGCAAAATATTTTTCCTTTATCATAAGATAATGTTTGAGATATAAGAATATGCAAATATATATTTTTTGCAGACACTTCAGATAAAGATATCTTATTATAAAATCTGGCATGAAAATGTGTGGCCTTCAGAGGATGATCTTTAAATTATTTTATGTCTTCCTCTAAAAGTAATGAAGTATGTAATGATGTAGACACACTTATTTTGCATTACACAGAAACTAACCCTGGACACAAAACCATTCCAATGCAGGATTCTCCAACCATCACTCATACTAGGCCAACATAGATTTGCCAGTCAAACAGCATACATGTTTCTCAGATATGAAAGAAAGACCTGGGCATAACATGCCAGTTCCGCACAGAAGGTGACAAGGTCAAGTTTCAAATCCAGTTTCCTGCAACTTTAAGTTATCATTCCTAAGGAATGCAACACTCTTCTGTCCAACTATTTCCTGAATATTCTTAGTTCAGTGCATGACCTGGCAAGAGAGGCAGACCAGGGACCTCATGTATAAATGGTGCATATGCACAAAATTGTTGCGTACGCCCATTTCCACACTCACATTGCGATGTATAAAAAGTGTGCGTACACAAGTTTTCGGATTGGTTTTGCAAACTGCCGGCAGCAAGCGTCAAAGCAGTGGTACTGTTCCTGTGTGGTTTCCCTTTATTTTTTAGATTCACATCCCTGATGCAGCTTTATCAAATAAACTGAAACTAACCACATATCATTTTTTAGTTTAAGGCATCTGATTGTATACAGCCTGTAACAATATAACAATGCACGGAATTGCCAAACTATTCCAAATACCATAGCTGCTTTAGCGTTGTTACTGTCAGTGCACCACTCAGAGTATTTAACCCACTGTATCTGAGTGTGGAATCACAGCTCTACAGCAGCTAATTGGAAATATGATTATCGGGATACAGCATCTAGCACACACTGCCTCGGCCATGCACACAGTCTTTTTGAACTGCTTCCCTATGGCAAACGCTTCAGATCCTTTCCTGTTAAGACCTGGAGGTTCAGAGGTGGTTTCATCGAGCTCTAAACACACTCAATCAGTCCATCAAGTGCTCCTGGTAGAACTGTTTGTACTTATAAGTACAATTACCTCACTTTAAACTTGCACAACAGTTGTAATATTGACTATTTTTCTTTTTAACTATGTCCCTATTTTTTTTTCTTTTCTCTGTACACTAATACACTTCTGGGCAACAACTGTCCTTTTCACGCCAACTTTAATATCTGATCACTTCTTTTTTATTTTGGGCACTGTGTGACTTTCTGAACTTGAACTTTCGATCAACTTCCTTTTGTTGTTTATACCAGGAGTCACCAACGCCAGTTCTGGAGGACCACTGTGGCTGCAGGTTTTCATTCTAACCCTTTTTTAAATGAGTGCCCCGTTTCTGTTACTAATTAACTTCTTGTGAATTCACTTTAATTGAATTGCTTTTTTAACATTTGTTCAGATCGTTCATCTGAATTGCTTCATTTCTTTCCTTATATGGCACCCAAACAGAAATAAAATGTGAAGTGAAACAGTCAACAGAAGACCATTTAAGTCAGGGCTTCAAACTCCAACCAATTTCATTCCAACCAGCTGCTTAATGAGGTTCTGATTCTAGTCGTTAATTAATCCCGTTCTTTAATTCTGTGGCTTGTTGCTGCTCTCGTGGTGCATTAGCAGACATTTCCAAAATTGTTGATTTTCTCTTTCTAACAGCACTGTTAAAATTTTTGAGGACCTGAACAGATCAACATTTCTGAGACCTTCATCTTCCTTTTTTTCAAATATTGTATGATGGAAACCAGTTGTTTTGGCTCATTTTCTATCTCATTATTGTTTGGCTGCTAATTAATGAAAACCTGCGGCCATGGTGGTCCTCCAGGACCGGAGTTGGCGACCCCTGGTTTATACAACTGCTTAAACCAACAAATAGCACATTTTTCATTGCCTCCACTTGGAAATTCGCTGAAATTCTTCTTTTTTCCCTAAACTTTTGCCATTGTCTTTTCACAGAACACTGAACTTAAGGGAATATTTATTTTGATTTGCATATTCAAAGAGGCGTAATTTTGTGAGGAGTCTGGGAGGGGCAGCAGGTGTGTGCACAAGCATTACATTTAATGTTGCACAAGCGTTACATTTCATGTTGACCGGGATTTATGTAGCAGAAGTGCACAGAATTTGGCTTACGCATCGTTTTCTGCATCTGAATTTTTTTGTGCATACGCACATTTTGACTTTTGTCCGTATGCCATGTTTTAGTGTGAATTCTACACACAGCATTATGCATGAGGCCCCAGGTCTTTCAACAAGGTGTCTGTTTATAACATAGCACACACACACTCCACACTCATTCATATTTATACATCTTTGTTGCATTACAGCTAGGGTTCTTTTTCCCTGGCTTGTATCTGTCTTCTGTTTTTGTATTATTTTCTTTGATATGTTCAATGTAGTTTCTGTTATGTTTGTCTCTGATTTAGTAATTATCTGTCACATTAAATGTGCTGCCATTCTATGTATTTTGTGGGTGAAGCCCCAGGAGTCAGAGCCACACTGATGTCACTGCCACTAGGATCTCCCTATGGCTATTTATTGAGCCAGTGAGAGAATCTCAACAGTGGATCATTGATGGTTGTAAGAGTCTTGTTGGGTGTATTGTTATTTCTTTATATTTCCTGTTTTTTTGTGAATTATTTGTTCTGTTTTCTGGATTTACCTTTGGATTTGCGTTTTAGGACTTGTTTGCTACAAATTACCTTTTTAGGCAAATCATTTGCTGCTCCTTTCTGCATTTATGTTATAGTTTTTTTATTTCTGTAATAAATATTTTCATTAATAAAGATTCTTCAATTTTATTGTTTTCACAAGATTAAGTTTCACATTTACATGTGTTTGCTTAGCAGATGACTTACAAAAGAGGTCAACATAATCAAGTAAACATCAATTTGGGGGACTGTTTGGAAGCAAGTGTTGCAAGACAGGGTTTCAAAATTGATCATAATGAGTGAAGAGCTTAGAACAAAATACAAGCAAGTTAAAATTCTTAGGTTACAAAACCTAACAGTCAAACGAAAGAGTCTTTATGCACTTTTTTTTAACACATTGAGGGATTGTGGACTGTTTTTTTTTTGCTTTGGTTTCCCTTTATTAATCCAAAATGTTTGAAGCTACTTCTCACACTGCTCTTGTTTGAAAATAATTAAATATTATAGAATAACTGACTTTCTCATAGAGAACCAGAGGTTTTTACATGGAGTCAGAATTTTTGATGGAGGTGGGCAGCTCAAGAACAACAACAATATTTATTTACATAGCAAATTTTCATATATATATATATACACAGGGGTGGACAAAATAAGGTTTACAGTTGTGAGTATGCGAGGTTGGCAGTTTGAACACTTAACATGATTGTACCCAAATTAACTGTGCCATTGTGACAGTCTTTTGAGTTATTAAAGTTAATAAAGCTATTGAGTTAATAAAGGTTTTTTAATAACCATAACTTTGTCTTTTTCCACACAAACAACTGTAAACCTACTTTTGTCCACCCATGAGTATATCAATATATATACAGTATATGTGTGTGTGTGTGTGTGCGTGCCAGCTTGTTGACTACTCTCTATGCAAGAATCAAGGATTTGAACATGCCACTACGGGGAGCCAATGTAGTGATCTGAAAGGAGAAGTGACATGTGCCCTCCTCATTTTCTCTCTCTGTTATGAGACATTTTAGTAAAGTTTGGGTCGTTCATGATATCTGATCTTTAAAAGCAAGCCAACAATTTTTAGGCCTGCATAAGCTGCAGCCTATAAGTAGCAGTCTGTGGACTTGTTCCTTGAGGATTCACACCGTCTTTGTCATTGTTACTTGAGGTTCCAAATTACAACAACCTTAGAATCAATAACGAATGCAATCAGCACACCTTTGGATTGATCTTGAATATATTTGTGCAATAAAGAAAACCTTATTTTAACTTATCACTGCATATGTAAGCATCCATTCTGTTCCTAAACAGCTTATCCAGTTCAGTGTCACAGTTCTTATCCCAGTAGCACTTAACAAAAGGTAGGATCCAACCTCAGATACAGTGCCAGTGCAACACAGACCACACTCATGTACACTTCCACATTCACAAGGATTGTTTAGAGTCTTCAGCTATTCTTGCTGGCATATATTTGGAATGTGGGAGGAAAACACATTAAGATATGGTGGGGGCATGCAATCTCCTCACAGACAGTGCCTGGGGCAGGACTTTGGTGCTGTTAACTACAGTTCATAAGTAAGCTGCCTTCAGTAAACATCATCTAAATGATTTTTAAAGCAAGGCTGTCAAACAAAAAGTTATGTGTTGTTTTGGGTATTTAAAAAAACAAACATTTTTTCTGGTTTACTAAAGCTAAAATAAATAAAATAACATGTTACTGTATACAGTATTCTTGAAAGAGAACAGTGTAATTGATTTGTATTATACTAAAAGTATTTCTTAAAATGTAGGCTTTGTTAATGATATTTAAGTAAGACATGTGGTTCAGATAACTTTAGTATATTGCGCATAAGGTGAAAGGTTGTTACCCTAGCTACCTCCACTTTACAAAACTGGATGAAAATAAATCCATTCCAGCTAAACTATGCAAGTTGCAAACAACATCATTTTCATTTAGATTATTCCCACAGAGGTATTTTTCATGTTACAGAGATTCATAGTTTCAATGCTGCTGCCTTGGAGTTATTCCATAAACTCTATTTAGGCATGAGTCCATCTCTACATCAGTTTTATCTTTAAATTGCTTTTTTTTCTATTTGAGAAAGAAATTGAGAATTTTATCTGATAATCAAACTATCCGTGTCAATGATAATGTGATGAAGGCTGCTGGATTATCAAAGTATATTGTTGCATAATCTAAGTACTGATCAAAGCTTTTCTGGTTTCTTTGCTTTAAGCACTTAAAGCTGCTCTTTTAAGATTGAATACAAATAATAAAGCATTAGGTGAGCAGCAGGCGGCACGGTGGCAAAGTGGTAGCGCTGCTGCCTCGCAGTTAGGAGACCTGGATTCGCTTCCTGGGTCCTCACTGCATGAAGATTGCATGTTCTCCCCGTGTCTGCATGGGTTCCCTCCTGGTGCTCTGATTTGCTCCCACAGTCCAAAGACATGCAGGTTAGGTGCATTGGCAATCCTAAATTGTCCCTAGTGTGGGTGTGTGTGCCCTGCGGTGGGTTGGCACCGTGCCCGGGGTTTGTTTCCTGCCTTGCGGCCTGCGTTGGCAGGCCCCCTTGACCCTGTTGTTAGGATATAGCGGGTTGGATAATGGACAGAATGGATGGAAGTGAGCAGCATTGGATTGAAGAGAGTAACAATGGCTCAGCAAATCGGTAGCCCACCACAGCATTCCAACCCAAATTAGAAATTTTGTTCACATTGAGTGTGTCCGACATCTCAGCGGCTAAAATTCTGAAAGTGGTTGTCCTAATTATGAACTCTTTGTTTATAATCTATCTGGATTAATTAATGGCTTGTATTTGGTTCTCAATGAGCAGAAACAGAGCACTAGCCTGGCAGTAGCTCTTCTGAGCACTTCTGAATTTTATCCCAGACATTTGCACAAGATCTTTTTATTTGCACCATTTCAAAATAAAATGGTCTTAACAGAACCAATTTTTCTTCTGTCATTTTTTTTCTGTGTATGTATCCTTTTAATGACCTCTCTTCAGCTTTTACACCTAATTCAATATATAAAAAGATACAGTTTACAACTGAGTTGTGTGAACTTTATGGTTACTTGAGGACTATGATAAAAATGTAAAAACTGATCAGTTTTAATTAAGCTCTTTGGTCTTTTGGGATTTGAGAACAGATTTCCTTAGCTTTCTTTTTGACTGTTGGTTTTTGTTTAAGGATGATTTTTAGACTCAGTTGTGTGATACAAACCTAACCTTTTAGTTCTAAGAACAGAGTTTCATTGCTCATCTCATTTGTTCGTAAGGGCACTTACACTTATAATAAAAAACATTTTCTGCAGAATGACTCTCTGGACTCAGAGTTTCTGTAATGCAGGCTGTATTTGTGCATTTGATTAATTTCTGGTAATTCAAGGTGTTTTCACACTCCTTGTCTGTTTACATTGTTTCGAATCATGGTGTTTTGTTACTTTTTTTCAATTTCCAACTTTCAAGCAAGTTAAATAACCTTAAATACCTCTTGGGTTTGTTGTGGACTTCTTTCATTTGGCAGTAACATTTCATTCCCAGGGAAAAATAATATCAGGATGGGATTGCAACAATTGTGTTTGCACACTACTGCATTTCCCATAATTATATGGTTTGTTTACCAAACACAGCTATATCAAAAAAACAACTGTTATAGAACAACTGGGAGAAAATCTGAAAGGACTGAGCAACTACACTTAGTAAAAGAGTGTGCACACTGGTGTCCTTTTTTGAAAGCAGACGCGTCAGGCAAGCTTCATTTAAGTATGTGGTGATGTTACATATTTACTCCCCAACAGCCACCACATGTACATAACTTCTACTGTCTTAACACCATAAAATATTTAATGATGTTCATTTTGGAATATTTGATTAGCATTTCCTACATATGTTAAAGGTAATGTATTCACATTGCGCCTGAAAAGCAAAAACTTTGAGAGGATACCCAAGTGCTCACATCACATTTGTCAGGTAAGATTAAGAAGTATGATTGTTGGCCTCACAGAGCATTGCTGTTCATTTCTTGACACCTCTGTATGCATTTTGATCGACCAAACCACAATTGAATTTACAGCTTTTGTTTATTATACTACTGTATGATAGAGAGTGAAGGGCATGCATCAGGGGGTCTTGTTTAAAAAGTGGACGCCATCTTTATACACCAGGGTTCAACTTTAAGATTAGGCACCCTAACTATTTTAAGATTAGGCACCTAATCTAAATTTTAAGATTAGGGACCCTGGTGTACCTGGCCTTACCCCTTCTGGGTTATAGTGCACATAGCAATCCCTGGGCCTCCCTGCAGCGTCCCCTTGCGGTCCCCATGGTATCCAGCAGGGCTGTGCAATGAAACTCCAATGTCCATGAGGCCCTGCTGGAATTCGGAGCACCTCCTTGATGCAGGGAGGGCTCCATCTGGCGGCCTGGGGGTATTGGCCGGGATAAACATATCCCACAATATACATATATATATATATATATATATATATATATATATATATATATATATATATATATATATATATATATATATATATTTATTTATATATATATATATATATATCAGAGATGGGGACAAGTCGCATATGATCAAGTCCAAGCAAGTTTCAAGTGCTAACCATCAAGTCTCGAGTCAAGTCTCAAGTCACAGTTAAGACAAATTAAGCAAGTCAAGTCAAGTCAAGGGTTCACCCTAAGCAAGTCAAGTCGAGTCCTGATAAGTTTCAAGCCAAGTCAAGTCAAGTTGCAGTACTAAAACAAACAGAGGTTAAATTTTCGATATGTTTATTTTTGCACAGAAAAATTTTTACAGAAAAGATGAACTTATATACCTATATTATGTATCTTATTTGCATTGTTATATTTAAATTATATGCATATCTGTGCTACATTAATATCTGAAAATAAAATTGTGTTGCTTACACAAAATGTTTAAAACTAAGAAATCCAGTCTAAAATGTATAATGCAATTCAATCTGAAAGGATTAGTTTACTTTGACAACAACAATGTACAGATAATGTACTCACCCCCTTGTCATCCAATATGTTCATGTCTTTCTTTCCTCAGTCATAAAGAAATTGTTTGTTTTTTTTTTTGTTTTGAGGAAAACATTTCAGGATTTCTGTCTATATATAATGGATATGTATGGTGCCCCGAAGTTTGAACTTCCAAAGTGCAGTTTAAATGAAGCTTCAGAATGCCCGAAATGATTGGTTATTTTCCAAACAAATTGATAATTTATATACTTTTTAGCCTCAAATGCTGGTCTTGTCTCCTCTCTGTGCAGTCTGTGTGATTCGGGTAAATACAGTTAATAGATGTCAAAAAAACAACAATCTCTTTTATATCTTTAATGTCAAAAACATCCTGCAATGCTGTTTTTACCTTTTTTTGTAAAGGGCATTTGAGCTTCTATACATGTTAACTGTGTAAACACTGTGTCTGCACTTTTGCTGCAATCTAAGACTGCATTTACCCGAATCACACAGACTGTGCAGAGACAACACAAGACCAGCGTTTGAGGTTAAAAAGTATATAAATTGTCCATTTGTTTAGAAAATAACTGATTGTTTCGCTAGATAAGACTCCTCCTCCTCGGCTGGAATCGTTTAGAGTCTTCTGAAGCTGCATTTAAACTGCATTTTGGAAATTCAAACTTCGGGGTGCCATACATATCCATTATATAGAGAGAAATCCTGAAATGTTTTCCTCAAAAAAACAATTTCTTAATGATCGAGGAAATGTTTTATATATGATGCTTTAATACTTATGCTGTCCATTATAAGGCACAGTAGGGGATTTATCCACTCTTTTTAATCTAACGTTAGTGATGAATCTCGTTAATTAAAATGAACGGATCTTTTTCATTTCAGCAGAATATACTGTAAATATAATGTATGTTAATATAGCCCAGTGATGAAGTTATGAAGCTTAATCGTCATCTCTGCGGTGGACGCACAATATACACGTTTCATACATAATATATAATCTGATATATTTGTTTTCTATTTGAACTGGTTTCATTGTTATACAGCACACAACATTTTGTTGTTATTGTGAGTGTACACAAAAAAATTATAGACAACGATTCGAACGATGAAATTATTCTTGTCTGTGTGACGAAAAAGTTTTGAATGAGTTATTGAAGAAGTGATTGCACCAACGCTTTCATCTTAGATTTTCATGCAGTATAACGTTACACGAGCTGCCATTCAACTAACCACACGCAGTCAGTCCATACAAACGCTTGAAAATGCGCACATTTAATATAGACATTATAGTTTACATGTAATATCGAGATTTCATTTCAAGTTGCACTCAACATCAAAATGTGGCTACGCCACTGGTAACGTTATAGCGTTTTATTTATGAGATGATCATCACATTTTTTTTTGTTAGTACGGTCTAGTTCAAAGTCCTTATGGCCAAACTTGACTATATGAGGAGCTCGACTATTGTCTGCCATGTTTGGCGCGGTTTGAGTTGTGCAGCGTTCTTCTTCTTCTTCCTCTTGGTAACGTTAAGAGTTGTGCAGCGTTAAGGGCGCAGGCGCCAATTATGGTGCTGCTGAGTCATAATTATTTTATTAAATTATTTTATTTTATTAAACGAATTATATTTAAAAGTTCAAGTCATTGTCGAGTCTTCCACTTTAAGTCAAGTCTCAAGTCACTTACTCTCAAGTCAAAGTCAAGTCAAGTCATTTTCTTACTTCAATCAAGCAAGTCTCAAGTCCTGAAAATTCTGACTCGAGTCAAGTCATGTGACTCGAGTCCCCCATCTCTGATATATATATATATATATATATATATATATATATATATATATATATATATATATATATATATATATATATATATATATATATATATCCATCCATCTCTTCCGCTTATCCGAGGTCGGGTCGCGGGGTAGCAGCTTAAGCAGAGAGGCCCAGACTTCCCTCTCCCCGGCCACTTCTTCCAGCTCTTCCGGGAGAATCCCAGAGGCGTTCCCAGGCCAGCCGGGAGACATAGTCCCTCCAGCGTGTCCTGGGTCTTCCCCGGGCCTCCTCCCGTTGGACGTGCCGGAACACCTCACCAGGGAGGCGCCCAGGAGGCATCCTGATCAGATGCCCGAGCCACCTCATCTGACTCCTCTCGATGCGGAGGAGCAGCGGCTCTACTCTGAGCCCTCCCGGATGACTGAGCTTCTCACCCTATCTTTAAGGGAAAGCCCAGACACCCTGCGGAGGAAACTCATTTCAGCCGCTTGTATTCGCGATCTCGTTCTTTCGGTCACTACCCATAGCTCATGACCATAGGTGAGGGTAGGAGCGTAGATCGACTGGTAAATTGAGAGCTTTGCCTTACGGCTCAGCTCCTTTTCACCACGACAGACCGATGCAGAGCCGCATCACTGCGGATGCCGCACCGATCCGCCTGTCGATCTCACGCTCCATTCTTCCCTCACTCGTGAACAAGACCCCGAGATACTTGAACTCCTCCACTTGGGGCAGGATCTCTCCCCAACCCTGAGAGGGCACTCCACCCTTTTCGGCTGAGGACCATGCTCTCGGATTTGGAGGTGCTGATTCTCACCCCAGCCGCTTCACACTCAGCTGCGAACCGATCCAGAGAGAGCTGAAGATCACGGCCTGATGAAGCAAACAGGACAACATCATCTGCAAAAGCAGTGACCCAATCCTGAGTCCACCAAACCGACCCCTTCAACACCCTGGCTGCGCTTAGAAATTCTGTCCATAAAAGTTATGAACAGAATCGGTGACAAAGGGGCAGCCCTGGCGGAGTCCAACTCTCACTGGAAACGGGCTCGACTTACTGCCGCAATGCGGACCAAGCTCTGACACCGTTGTACAGAGACCGAACAGCTCTTATCAGGGGTCCGTACCCCATACTCCCGAGCACCCCCACAGGATTCCCGAGGGACACGGTCAATGCCTTTTCCAAGTCCACAAAACACATGTAGACCGGTCGGGCAAACTCCCATGCACCCTCCAGGACTCTGCTAAGGGTGAAGAGCTGGTCCACTGTTCCGCGACCAGGACTAAAACCACACTGTTCCTCCTGAATCCGAGGTTCACTATCCGACGGACCCTCCTCTCCAGAACCCCGAATAGACTTTTCCAGGGAGGCTGAGGAGTGATCCCTCTATAGTTGGAACACACCCTCCGTCCCCTTTTAAAGAGGGGACCACCACCCCGGTCTGCCAATCCAGAGGCACTGTCCCGATGTCCATGCGATGTTGCAGAGACGTGTCAACCAAGACAGTCCTACAACATCCAGAGCCTTAAGGAACTCGGTATCTCATCCACCCCGGGCCCTGCCACCAAGGAGTTTTTGACCACCTCGGTGACTTCAGTCCCAGAGATGGGAGAGCCCACCTCAGAGTCCCCAGGCTCTGCTTCCTCATTGGAAGGCATGTTAGTGGGATTGAGGAGGTCTTGAAGTACTCCTCCCACCGACCCTACGCCCCGAAGTCGAGGTCAGCAGCGCACCATCCCCACCATATACGGTGTTGACACTGCACTGCTTCCCTCCTGAGACGCCGGACGGTGGACCAGAATCTCCTCGAAGCCGTCCAAAGTCGCTCTCCATGGCCTCTCCAAACTCCTCCCATGCCCGAAGTTTTGCCTCAGCAACAACCGGCCGCGTTCGCTTGGCCTGCCGGTACCTATCAGCTGCCTCCAGAGACCCACAGGACAAAAAGTCCTATAGGACTCCTTCTTCAGCTTGACGGCATCCCTCACCGCGTGTCCACCAACGGGTTCGGGATTGCCGCCACGACAGGCACCACCACCTTGCGGCCACAGCTCCGTCAGCCGCCTCAACAATAGAGGCACGGAACATGGCCCATTCGACTCAATGTCCCCACCTCCCTCGGGGCGGGTTGAAGTTCTGCCGAGGTGGGAGTTGAAGCTACTTCTGACAGGGGACTCTGCCAGCCGTTCCCAGCAGACCCTCACAACACGCTTGGGCCTACCAGGTCTGACCGCATCTTCCCCACCATCGAAGCCAACTCACCACCAGGTGGTGATCAGTTGACAGCTCCGCCCCTCTCTTCACCCGAGTGTCCAAGACATATGGCCGCAAGTCCGACGACACGACCACAAAGTCGATCATCGACCTGAGGCCTAGGGTGTCCTGGTGCCAAGTGCACATATGAACACCCTTATGCTTGAACATGGTGTTCGTTATGGACAATCCATGACGAGCACAGAAGTCCAATAACAAAACACCGCTCGGATTCAGATCGGGGGGGCCATTCCTCCCAATCACGCCCTTCCAGGTCTCACTGTCATTGCCCACGTGAGCATTGAAGTCTCCCAGCAAAACGAGGGAATCCCCAGAAGGTATGCCCTCTAGCAACCCCTCCAGAGACTCCAAAAAGGGTGGATACTCCAAACTGCTGTTCGGCGCATACGCACAAACAACAGTCAGGACCCTTCCCCACCCGGCGGAGGGAGGCCACCCTCTCGTCCACCGGGGTAAACCCCAATGCACAGGCTCCGAGTCGGGGGCAATAAGTATGCCCACACCTGCTCGGCCTCTCACCGGGGGCAACTCCAGAGTGGTAGAGAGTCCAGCCCCTCTCGAGAAGATTGGTTCCAGAGTCCAAGCTGTGCGTCGAGGTGAGTCCGACTATATCTAGCCGAACCTCTCACCTCGCGCACTAGCTCAGGCTCCTTCCCCTTCAGAGAGGTGACATTCCACGTCCCAAGAGCCAGTTTCTGTAGCCGAGGATCAGACCGCCAAGGTCCCCGCCTTCGGCCACCACCCAACTCACACTGCACCCAACCTATATATATATTCCCATAACACTCTGTGGTTTGTCTCTCAAGCCCTACAGGACACACAAGAAAAAGTCAGTAGTTGCAATTCTGCATCTTTTATCTTAACTGTGTTTATTTTTTAACATTCTATTGGCTCTTTTTGTACTGATTCAACAAGAATAGGCAGCTGTGAGACAAACAAAACTGGAATTAATGTCTGAAGGAAAAGGGATTGGGCGGGTTGGATAATAGATGGATGGAATATTGTTGAGAAAACAGGCTGACTTTTGTATCCAAATATATATAAATCGAGACCTCTTAACCAAACCTGGAACACTAAATTGCAACAGGAAGTATGGCAGAAATTTCAAAAGTATCCACAAACTTGGAAAACCAAGAAGTGCACAACCCTGAACTTCATACAGCCGCATACTCCAGGTCATCCTGCCTAGTGATCAGTTAGCAAAAATAGACACATAGACTGAAAAACACAGAAGAATGTAATTCATTTTTAACATAAGTAAAAGGTTATGTAATTGAAAAATAAATGTCACTGTTGGACTTTTTAGTCCCTAAAATTTTGAAAGTATTTTAGAGACTAAGGAACAACTGGGAAATTTAAAAAACAAAAGGTAGAGCATGACACTTTGGCAGCATAACTGATACATATATGAATAATAAAAAGCTGCCATGAATAAACCACCCATACTACAGTTGTGCTTGAAAGTTTGTGAACCCTTTAGAATTTTCTATATTTCTGAATAAATATGACCTAAAACATCATCAGATTTTCACTCAAGTCCTAGAAGTAGATAAAGAGAAACCAGTTAAACAAATGAGGCAAAAATATTATACTTGGTCATTTATTTATTGAGGAAAATTATCGAATATTACATATTTGTGAGGGGCAAAAGTATCTGAACCTCTAGGATTAGCAGTTAGTTTGAAGGTGAAATTAGAGTCAGGTGTTTTCAATCAATGGGATGACAATCAGGTGTGAGTGGGCACCCTGTGTTATTTAAAGAACAGTCTGCTCTTCACAACACATGTTTGTGGAAGTGTATCATGGCACGAACAAAGGAGATTTCTGAGGACCTCAAAAAAAGAGTTGTTGATGCTCATCAGGCTGGAAAAGATTACAAAACCATCTCTAAAGAGTTTGGACTCCACCAATCCACAGTCAGACAGATTGTGTACAAATTGAGAAAATTCAAGACCATTGTTACCCTCCCCAGGAATGGTCGACCAACACAAAGGACCCCAGGGTAACTTCTAAGCAACTGAAGGCCTCTCTTACGTTGGCTAATGTTCATGTTCATGAGTCCACCATCAGGAGAACACTGAACAACAATGGTGTGCATGGCAGGGTTGCAAGGAGAAAGCCACTGCTCTCCAAAAAAAACATTGATGCTCGTCTGCAGTTTGCTAAAGATGACATGGAAAAACCAGAAGGCTATTGGAAGAGAACAAAATAGAACTTTCTGGTTTAAATGAAAAGCGTTATGTTTGGACAAAGGAAAACACTGCATTCCAGCATAAGAACCTCATCCCATCTGTGAAACATGGTGGTGGTAGTATCATGGTTTGGGCCTGTTTTGCTGCATCTGGGCCTGGACGACTTGCCTTCATTGTTGGAACAATGAATTCTGAATTATATCTGAGAATTCTAAAGGAAAATGTCAGGACATCTGTCCATGAACGGAATCTCAAGAGAATGTGGGTCATGTAGCAAGACAACGAACCTAAGCACACAAGTCATTCTACCAAAGAATGGTTAAACAAGAGTAAAGTTAATGTTTTGGAATGGCCAAGTCAAAGTTCTGACCTTAATCCAATCGAAATGTTGTGGAAGGACCTGAAGCGAGCAGTTAATGTGAGGAAAACCACCAACATTCCAGAGTTGAAGCTGTTCTGTATGGAGGAATGGGCTAAAATTCCTCCAAGCCGGTGTGCAGAAATGATCAAAATTTACCAGAAACGTTTAGTTGCAGTTATTGCTACAAAGGGGGGTCACACCAGATACTGAAAACAAGGGTTCACATACTTTTGCCACTCACAAATATGTAATATTTAATCATTTTCCTTAATAAATAAATCACCAAGTATAATAATAAGTATAATATTTAGGGTTCACAAACTTTCAAGCACAACTGTAGCTAACCTTTTCTTGTTAAACATTATTTCCAAAAACTTAGTCTCTATGCTATAAAATAGTAACCAAATACTATACATGTAATACTGCATACATATGCAATTGTATAATAAACCCTGACACTGTATTATATAATAGAAAAATGCTGCCTAGCTTCCAGTCCTTTTGATTTTCTTATGTTTATAGTGCTTGACAATTTGATGTCCTCAGGTTGTACTGTAAAATAGTAGCTTCTTTCAAGACTTTAGGGCAAATGCTGTCTAAACCTGCTCTTAAGAGTTTTTCTCTTAAATGTACTTTCTAAAATATCTTTATTTTTTAAGAAGACTTAAATGTTTGCAGACTTAACTCTGAGGCTAGGGATCTGCACTGGCAATCAGAAGGTTGCCGGTTCAAATCCAGTAAATGCCAAAAGGGACTCTGCTCTGTTGGTCCCTTGAGCAAGGCCCTTAACCTGCAATTGCTGAGCGCTTTGAGTAGCGAGAAAAGCGCTTTATAAATGCAAAGAATTATTAATTTTAATTGAAACATCTTTAAAAATTTCATAACAATTAAAATGTATTTTTTCAGTAGACTCTTCAAGGCATGGCAGGGAACATAATAAAAATCAGGTAAAAAAGTAATTTTATTAGCAAATTGTTGGATTCTCTATTGTCATTTATAATTATTAACATGGTGAATTGAATTGTTTCACATTTTCCTTCAGTAATCTCATACTATTAAAATACAAAATAACACATATATATTTAATTTTTATTTTCCTGCAGTTAATGCTTTGGACATTTTTTATATACATTGTGAAAGACCAGCCTGGACACAGACAGACACTGTATCTCATGATGTCCAAAACACGCACTATTTATTTTAATTTCTCAGCTGCACACAATACAATGCACAATCCACAAACTCAGTCCTGTGTGCTTCTCTTCAGTCGCCTCCACTCCTCTCTCACAAGCTCCGTCTTCTCCCTCCTGACTCCGGCTACCCGAAAGGAGTGAGGTGGCTGTTGCATGTTCACCAGTCTGATAATGATGAAGCAGTAGATTCAGTTAACGTGGTTTTATTAACCAGCAGAGAACTTACATGCTCAGATTCAATAATCAAGAGCCCATACACCACTCAAACGTATACTGACCTACCCGGAGGTACGGCAAGCGGATTAGGACAAAATACCAAACTGTCAGCAGGTTATCTACATCCCCCTTCTTTAGTACATCCCTAACTGGTTATAAAGTTTAATGCATGCTAAATAATTAATGCATGCTAAATAATAATAATAATAACAATAATCACAGCATTAAAGGTGACATATGCTGGTCCTTAGGAACATTTAAATTT
The DNA here is from genome assembly GCF_016835505.1 of Polypterus senegalus. Classification (NCBI taxonomy): domain Eukaryota; kingdom Metazoa; phylum Chordata; class Cladistia; order Polypteriformes; family Polypteridae; genus Polypterus; species Polypterus senegalus. Next base: position 209,800,184 of record NC_053156.1, on the reverse strand, counting down.
GCAACCAGATGGAAGAAATAAACATGACAAAATATCCTTTTGCTGTATAAAGTGAAATATGATTACTACTGAAAATTACCTCAAACAGAATTTAACTTGAAACGTGGACATCAGTTACTGTTGGATCAAATATCAAACCTGAACAAGTTATGTGTTTTAACCAGTACCCAATTAATCCCTATATCTTGGATTTGGTTTGCATACACGACCAAAGCGTGTCCTGTAAACACCATCACTCTTGGAATGTTTTGGAGAATGCAAAACATCAGAAGAGCTCTCAACATGAGTACTGTATTGTCTTTAAACTGTTTTACATCATTGTTTTGACCCACAACCTGCCGTCCATCATAATGATGATGATCAGTGTCTTTCTGAACAGTAACAGGCTCAGATAAAGGCAATATATGTCTGTGATTTCTCCTGTAAGTGTTCCCATCTGACTGTACCAGGTAGGATCTAGGTTCCTTACAGAGTTCCTTCACCACACCTGTGCGGTCATAACCCTGTGGGGTCTGTAACCTCACTACTTGTCCTTCTTCAAGAGGTGGAAGTGGTCGGCTGGATCTGTCATAACAGACCTTTTGAGTCAGTCTCTTGTTGAGAAGTTGGGCTTTCACTCTCTCAGATTCACGGTGTTGTGGTTCGAGCAGTTTGGTTGTGATTGGGAGCGTAGTTTGAGTCTGTCTGGATAGAAGTCGTTCTGCAGGGGAACCCAGGTTCACATCACGTGGAACATTCCTGAGATTCAGCAGGTTGAGAAATACATCAGTGCCATCTCTGTGTGACTTTTCCATCAGCTGTTTAGCACTGCGCACTGCTCTCTCAGCAAGCCCATTGGATTGAGGATACTCTGGACTGCTGGTGACATGGTGAAAGTCCCACTGTGAAGCGAAATCTTTGAAACGCTGGCTCGTAAACTGCTTTCCATTGTCTGAGATCAGAGTGTGTGGAGCACCATGAACAGAGAAGTGTCTTTTTAGCTTCTTGATGACGTCAAATCCTTTAGCAGGTCAATCTCAAACCAGCCTGAGTATGAGTCAACTACTACTAAATAGTGCTGACAGTGCCACTCAAAGATATCTGTAGCCACAGTTGACCAAGGAAGATCTGGAACCATGCAGATGAAGGGGCTCTTTTTGTTGGTGAGGTTTAGTGCTGTTACACACCGAGCAGAAAGTAACTGTTTGTTCAATATCTCTTGACATGAACGGCCAGAAGATGATCCCCCGTGCTCTCCGCTTGGTAGCTTCTACGCCGGAATGTCCTCTGTGCATGATGGTGATGTAATCTCCTTGCGATGATTTTGGGATCACAGCTTTGGAACCTTTAAGAATTATGCCATCATCCACAGTCAGCTCATCCCTGATAGGAAAATATGGTTGAACTGCCGTGGGAAGGTTGTGGAGTCGTTGTGGCCAACCATGTTTGATGAATGAGCTGAGCGCTTGCAGTGTCTCATCCTCAGCTGTGTGTCCTTTAAGTTCCTCCAGTTGTGAAGAAGAGATGCAGCTCAACGTCATGACATCAAAGTTGTCCTCTTCTTCAGACTGCTGGAAAGTGGATCTGCTGGGAGCACGAGACAGCGTGTCAGCCAGATACATTTGTTTTCCACATTTATATGTGAGTGTAATGTTGTATTTTTGGAGCCTTAACAACATCCTCTGTAATCTGGCTGGTGCGGCGTGAATAGGTTTCTTTAGTATGGTAAACAGTGGCTAATGGTCTCTTTCTACGACCACAGGCTTGCCATAAATGTAGTCATGAAACTTTGTACATGCGAAAACAACAGCCAGTAGCTCTTTTTCTATCTGAGCATATCTGGTTTCAGTGTCTGTCAGAGTACGTGAAGCATATGCTACAGGTTGCTCTTCCTGTAAGCAAGTTGCACCAAGACCATACTGTGATTTTTTTTTTCTCCAGCCTTTGGAGTTTTTTTTTTTTGTTTTTTCTGTCCACCCTGGCCATCGGACCTTACTCTTATTCTATGTTAATTAATGTAGACTTATGTTTATTTTTTATTGTGTCTTCTATTTTTCTATTCATTTTGTAAAGCACTTTAAGCTACATTTTTTTGTATGAATATGTGCTATATAAATAAATGTTGATTGATTGATTGATTGATTGATTGACGCATCGCATGTTAGTGTCACAGGTTTACTGACATCATAATATGACAGAACAGGTGGATTAGACATGTGCTCTTTAAGTGCTTCGAATGCAGTGTGATGCTGTGTGTCCCACATCCACTCGCTGTCCTTGTGTGTGAGCAGTCGCAGAGGAGCTGTCAGATGGCTGAAGTTTGGAATGAATTTTCCAAGATAATTGATCATCCCCAGGAACCTCTGCAGGGCTTGGACATCTGTTGGAACTGGCATCTCTTTGATTGCGGCTGTTTTGGAAGGGTCTGCTTTAAGTCCCTTGCTTGTGAAAATGTGTCTGACATAACTGACCTGATTCAGCCGGAATTTGCACTTTAGTGGGTTTAGTCGCAGGTTTACTTCTCTGGCACGGTCAAGGACTTTTCTCAAGTTGTCGTCGTGTTCTTTCATGGTTCTTCCGCCAATGAGTATATTATCAACAAAGATGGCACATGGATACCCAGCGAATATCTGCTCCATGGCTCGCTGAAACACCTCACTGGCAGCATTAAGACCAAAAGGCATTCTGAGGAACCTGTAACGACCAAAACAAGTGCTGAAGGTGGTTAGCATGGATGATTTCTGATCCAGTGATACCTGCCAAAAGGAATTCTTAGCATCCAAAACAGAGAACACAGTAGCATGTGACATTAATGCAGCCACTTCTTCTACTGTGCGCATGGGATGGTGTGGTCTTTTCAGAGCTGTGTTTAAATCTCAAGGATTTATGCATATCCTGATTTCATCTTTGCCTTTCTTGTTGGTGGCTACCATAGAAGACACCCAGTCTGTTGGCTCTGAGACGGGAGTAATGACGCCTAATTTCTCCATCCTGTCCAGCTCTGCCTTGACTCTGTCTTTCATGGCCAAAGGGATGCGATGTGCTGGGCGAACAACTGGTTTCACATCTGGATTCAGTGTCATGCGATAGGTGACTGGCAACTTTTCAAGCTCATCAGAAAATAAGTCACTGTATTCTGTGATAAGCTGTTGTGACAGGTCATCTGCAGACGTGCTCAACTGGTGGACAGTTGAATTGCTGCTCAACTCAATGATTATTTAAATTTGCATAACCTGCTTGAGCCTTCTCAATCAGGATTCAGAGCCCTACATAGCACTGAAACTGCTTTACTTAAGGTAGCCAATGACTTACTTATAACCACAGATACTGAGATGGCCGCTATTCTAGTTCTTCTTGACTTGAGCACAGCGTTTGATATAGTTAACCATGACATTTTACTGTTCCGACTTTCAACAATTGGTATTTCTGGGGCTGCTTTTTCTTAGTTCACATCATACTTCAGTAATCGCCAGTATTACGTCATCATTAGGGAATGCAAATCTGCCACTACTTCACTCACACAAGGTATCCCTCAAGGGTCAGTTCTCGGTCCAATCCTCTTCCAAATCTATATGCTCCCATTAGGTGTGATTATTTGTTGGTATGGTTTAAGCTTCCACAGCTATGCCGATAACACACAACTTTATGTAAGTGTTGATGCAACTGCAACATCTTCACCCATTGCACTGACTGACAGCATTCGGGAAATCAATCATTGGATGACAGATCATTTTTTACTACTCAAACCTGATAAAACAGAAATCTTATTAGTTGGTACCAAATCTGCCCTCTCTACCCTTCGTGGGCTAAAAAATTGACATCGATGGGATCCTGGTTGAACCCTCAGAATCAGTCCGTAATTTGGGTGTCATCTTTGATCAACTTCTTACTTTTCAATCACACATTAGCTCAATAGTACAGGCAGCTTTTTTTCATCTCCGTAACATTGCCCATCTGCATTCTTTCTTCAGTCTGAAAGATACTGAAACACTCATTCATGCTTTCATCACTACCCGTCTGGCCTATTGCAATGCATTGTTTTATGGCCTACCGACTAAGTATATCAATAGATTACAATATGTTCAGAATTCTGCTGCTCGTTTACTTACACACACTAAAAAATCTGCTCACATCACTCCTGACCTATATGATTTGCATTGGTTACCAGTTTTTTCAAGAATCAAATATAAAATTATTCTTCTCACCTATAAAGCCCTTCATGGGTTAGCCCCGTATTATCTGTCTGAGCTGCTGCTTCCTTACACTCCTGCTCATGCATTAAGATCATCGGATGCTAACTTACTCACTGTACCTAAATACAGGTTAGTAACTATGGGTGGCAGAGCTTTCAGTGTGATAGCCCCTAAAATTTGGAATTCTCTTCCTCTCAGCCTTCATGGGGAAAAATCTATTATTAATTTCAAACTCCTGTTAAAAACACCTTTTCAATTAGTAATATTAATTTTCTTGTATGTGATGTCTATTGTTTTGTTAATGTGTTTATTGAATTGTAAAGTGTCCTTGAGTGTATGATAGGTGCTACATAAATAAAATTTATTATTATTATTATTATTATTATGAATTGGATTAAGCAGGTTTCATAATGTTGTGTTATATATAAATCACATGTTAAAACATTAGAACAGTCTGGATAATAAAAGACCATTCAGCCCAACAAAGCTCACCAGTCCTATACACTTGTTTGGACCAAGTCCTACTGTCTACCACACTACTTGGTAGATTATTCCATGTGTCTATGGTTCTCTGTGTGAAAAAAAAATCCTAGTATTTGTGTGTTTTCAACAGTGTCCATGTGTTCTTGATGAGCTCATTTTAAAGTAAGTCTCAAACCCCTTTCCTAATTTCCTTCCATAATTGTAAACACTTCAGTCATGTCTCCTCTTAATTTTCTTTTGCTTAAACTGAAAAGGCTCAACTCTTTTAATCTTTCCTCATGATTCACTATGTCCCTTTTGTAGCCTGGAGACCAAAACTGCAGACAATACTTCAAATGAGGTCTAACCAGTGCGTTATAAAGCTTCATAATAACCCTTTTTGACTTGTAAACTCATATAAACAAACAGTGCATACAGTACATTTTTCAGAATCATTATATATGATTATATTTATTGTTTTATTAACAATACATTTGAGTACCACTTTTCTCTTTTAATAATCATAAGGGACATGCTTTAAAAGGAACAAAAACATTTCCTGTTTTAAAAGTGCATGGCCATTGTTATTTGTTTATTTATGATTCTGCTGTCATCATGATAATAATCACATTCTAGGGTCATAGTATGGTATTGATTTTCTTATTTGGGTCTCCAGAATAAAAGGTTTAGGAACTCCTGCTCTAGTACAGTGCGATCATTTGACACTACTTTCTGTCTAGAGCAGAAGTTTTGTTATGTTTCAGATTTTCCAGACCATTTATTTTGCAAGTCAGAAAATGAAGTTCTAATGGTAATTGTCATCTTAGATTATTAATAGTTGCTGACAAAGTATGTGGCAAGTTTGTATCTACACAAATTGACATTAATATATAAACTAGCACATCTCTACAACAGTAGAATTCCTCTGTGAAACACAGCATATATGAAAAGCCAGATCATTGTATATGTTTTACATACATACAAATAAACAGCAAGCCAGTAGGTATCATAACTAATCACTGAGATTTCAAAGACTGACCAAGATTATACAAGATTGCCCGATACTGCGTTCTTCTAGAAAATGTTGTTATTACAAACAGAAGTAAACATTTTTACCACAATGAACAGAGCAACATATTCTTAAGACATGCCATACTCCTTATGAACAAAGTGAAAAAGCTAAAATAAGAACTTAAAAAGTAAGTTGAAGAGGTTAACAATGTAGTTGGATAATAAAGTTAGTAAAATCAACTTTCAAAATGTTTAAGGAATACTATAAGACTATACATATTAAAGTATAACAAAGGTTAGGCTCATTCCTGTGATTTCTTTAATAAAACAGAAATAGCTCAGTTTGATGCACTTTGCAAGGTAAAGCTGGAATCATTGGGGCTCTCCAAATCTCAAAGTGCTATAAATTCTTTACAAAGAAAGAAAAATGCAGACCTGAGCAGCAGGTAACATGGTGCACTATATTAATGATGAATATACATCACTTTTGATGAATTAAATCTATTAGATAAATACAACAGAATTTTTTGGGTTCAGATTTAACTTAAGCATGAAGATACTCTCCTCAGTAAAAAGTCTCATACGTCAGAATAAATTGGATCTCTTTGTGCTGATTGTTTCAGAATAGTTGAAACATCTAGTTTACAGTTACTAAAAAAATGTAACAGGAAGACATCTATCTACATTTTAACATATGGTCATCTCTTCATTTCACATTAGTTGAGAGGATTATAGTTTTTCTTGATTGCAGTTTCCCAAAACTCTAAACACAAAACATAACTGCAAACTCAGCCTCAGAAATTTCCATTGTACAGGTTAAAACCATGCAATTTTGCTGAAAAACCAAACTTTGCCTTCAGACATAACACAAAAGCATTCAGAAACACATACACTACAACATAGCCTTACACACTGGAGAAATCAATTCAAAACACTACTGTAAACCCCCCTTACGTGTCTTATCCACCCCTGACAAACCTCAACTGAAATATCTAAACAGGCCTTTTCCATGGCCTGGAGGAGGTGAACACAGATGTGGGAGTATCAGTTGTAAACCCACACCGCCATGCCTAAAATAAACTGAAGAACCCTGGGTATTCCAGTAAGAGCAGCCAGATGGAATCTGAGATTGTCCCAAATGACAATGTAGCAAGGATGTTCTGGTGGTGCTGGCTCCCATTGGCCTAGGTGGTATACATGGTCTCTTAGACCATCAAGGAAAGCAAGAAGAAGAATGGTGTTATAGGGACCAGGGATGGCATGGTGGTGGAAGATACCTCAGTGGCTAATGGTCACACACATAGTAACAATCGATTCCCTCTGGCTAGTAACATTCACAGTAACCTGATGGCCAGTTATGTTTCTCCCCCTTTTCCTTCTTTTGGTTAAGTTAAATCCTATCTCATCAATAAAGATGAGCTCATGAAGAACAGGTTGGCCTTCAACCTCAAAGATTCTCCATAGAAACACAGTAGAGTACACATTGCAAGAGGAGAAGTCTCAAAAACTTCATAGAGTATTAAAAGTCAAACTTGTACATTTCCTGGCGCTGATCTTTGGCCCTCTCAGAATTTCTTTCGTAAGGGACATAGTAGGCCTGTACCTTCTAGAACCTGTTTTTTCTGAGCATGTGGTCAATTGTAGACATGCTGGCAGTATTTATCCCTCTAAATATATGTTGGTCTTCAAACACTCTCCATTGAATCTCTCAGAGGTGCATTACATTGTTGGTGATGACCATATTCACAAGCTCCATGTCTTGCTCCTCTGAAAACAGCTTTCAGCTGCCTTCACGAGGTGGTAGTTCTCAATTCTACAGAAACATAAGCACTTATGGGATATTGTAACTGAGTTACTGTTATGGAATACTGTCATTTTACTGTAAAAGGGGCAGTAGTAGCTTACAGATTTTTACAATTGCTAAAGCACAATTTTGACAACAAGGCTCATTGTTGCAAATCATTTAGCACAATTCACAAAACACCTCACCCAAAGAGCAAAACACCTCACATATCCTACAAAATGAAACACTGCAACCAAAACTACATATAGAATGATCATAATCAAACTACTGCGCTAAATGGCACACATGTCAGTCATATCACCAGATTTTTGTCTAACCAACTACACACTGTTGGGCAAAATGAAAAGCACTCTCATCTTTAGTATGCTCTGCCACAATACTAAAATAGTCCAAATTGTAGAAAATTAGAGTGTTCACATGCACAGAAATATTTGCAGATACACACACATGCATTTATTTTTTTATTTTTCACCAAACAAGTCAGTGCAACATATGCACAGCAGATATATTTACATTGGAGCGAACAAAAATATGCTCAGAAAAAACAGTAAACTGAAAAAGAAAATGTGCAGAAGAAATATATAGAAAAAAAAAGAGGCAAGAAAAATAATTAGGCAGCATCTTGCCTCTCAGCTGGGTCTGGCCACAATGCCTCGTCCACATCACAGGCAATATCTTCCCTTGCCAGACATTGAGGGAAGAAGCGCCTTGAGTGCCTTATCCATCCCTGAATCGCACCCACATCAATTTTATCACATGCCTCTTCCATAGCCATAGCCTCTTCTATGGGGTTCAGAAATGGTGAGAATGGTGGGAGGTATTGCACGATTGGACTGGGGCTGCATGATGAAAGCTCACGTTGTCCCATACTACAACATACCAGGTTCTTGCATGGTCTGCATCATTCATACGCTCTGGTGGAATGAGAATGTTATGGGGTCTGTCCAGAAATGTTAGAATATGGCCTGTGTTGTATGGTCCAAGGTTGGCATGACGGTGGAAGACACCATGCATATTGGAGATGGCAGCACACATTGTGATGTTCCGACCACATTGGCCAGGAAAATCTTTAATGGCTCTGTGGCCAATGACGTTTCTTCCCCTTCTTCTGGTCTTTGCTAGGTTGAAGCCAGCCTCATCTATGAAGATGAACTATTGTGGGATTGCATGAGCATCCATTTCCAGTACTCCCTGAAAACAATGAACTAAAATCAGTCAATATGGTGTTATCCAGTACACTGGGAAACAATGTTGCGTGTAATGTGCTGCAGTCAATATTGTACTTACATCCACATATACTCGTCTGAGCTCTTTGTTTCTTTGAGAGTTTCTCTCAAAAGGCACCTTATACAATTGTTTCAGGCTTATTTGGTTTCGCTTGAGAATGCGAGCCAATGTGGACAGACTGACTCGTTGAATGTTGGTGAATATGGTGTTGTCTTGGATGATGTTGCTTTGAATTTCTCTTACAGTTTTTTTCAATTGCTAACACACTAAAATCTAATGTAAAGCTCAACTGCAAAAACTGACACTCAGAGAGCAAAATCTCTCCTCACATTTGTTATATTCAAAACACAAATCACACCTTTGAACACAAAAAGCAATTAACTTGACTTCTTTTGCATTAGAGTGTGCACACTTTCCTACAGAAAACACAGGAATCTGACAGCAATAAACTTTTAGCCATTTCTAAACACACCCATTCAAAAAGCCACACCCATGTACCAATTAGGCTAAAACAAGTGTCATCCAGTCAAGCACCTGACTGCTTATTAGTTAACTCAGCAATCAGAATGTGAGAACTATAAAACTCCACAGATTTACCAACACTAAAGAACAATGGAAGCTGGAGGGAGAGGAAGAGATGGTAGAGGTAGAGGTAGAGGAAGAGGTAGGGGTGCACAGAGAGGTGAAAGAGGACAAAGACAAAGAAGACAAGCACTTTCAAATGAAATTCGGGCAACATTAGTCGACCATGTTATAAATCATGGATTGACAATGAGAGAGGCTGAACAGAGGGTCCAACCCAACCTGAGTCGATTTACTGTTGCCTCTGTCATCCGGACATTTCGACTTGAGAACAGGTATGTTCTGTAACACCCACTCTGTACTGTATATATACAGCAATTCAAAGTATTCTTTACTTGTACAATACTACTGCATAATCCTCATTAGAAACAAGAAAGGCTACATACCAATATATACATTGTTGTCTTCTCCAAGGACTGAGAGACAAGTAGGACGTGGTGGAAGAGGTCGGATGTTCACAGAGGCACAGGAGGTAGAAATCATAAACATGGTTTTGGCAAATAATGCCATAAGACTTAGGGAAATTCAAAGCCACATCATGAGGGACGACACAGTTTTTGGCAACATTAGGCAAGTTGCCTTGTCTACCCTTGCTCGTGTTCTCCAGCGACACCAAGTACGAATGAAACAGATATACCGGTTCCTTTTGAGAGGAACTCCAAAGAGTCAAAGAACTGAGGCACAATTATGTGCAGGTAACTATTAGACTACAGGATGTTACATATAATGCTGCGTTTTTCCAGTACTAAACATAAACCTAAACCACTGCTTATGTAATCTTTTTTTGTTCTCAGACAGTGCTGGAAATGGATTCAAATGTGATCCCACATGAGTTCATTTTCATTGATGAGGCTGGCTTCAACCTTACCAGAACCAGAAGAAGGGGAAGAAACAGAATAGGTCACAGAGCTATTGTGAATGTTCCTGGCGTACGTGGGGGAAACATCACAATGTGTGCTGCCATCACAGGACATGGAGTTCTATACCACCATGCCATTCTTGGTCCATATAACACAGAATTGATCCTGACATTTCTGGACAGAATGCGAGACATCTTACAACAGGCAAACCATACGGACGATGAAGGACAGGAGCACAGATATGTTGTAGTGTGGGACAATGTGGCTTTTCATCGTGCAGCCATGGTGCAAAATTGGTTTGCCAACAACCCACATTTTATAGTGGCTTACCTTCCCCCTTATTCTCCATTTCTGAACCCCATAGAAGAGTTCTTTTCAGCATGGCGGTGGAAGGTCTATGATCGTCAACCCCATGTGCGTGAGGGGCTTCTACAAGCAATGGAGGAGGCATGTGAGGAAATTGACGTAGGAGCTATCCAGGGATGGATAAGACACTCCCGACGCTTCTTTCCTCGCTGTCTAGCAAGGGAAAACATTGCATGTGAAGTGGATGAGGTGCTGTGGCCAGATCCACTGAGACGACATGACCCTGCATAAATCTTGTTTTGTTGTTCATTTGTTTTTTCACTTGTGCATGTTTGGGTTTTTCTGTTGCAAATTGTAGCTAAATAAACTATTTCTTTGAACCTAATTTATTTCTGCACATATGTCTCTGTGTCCAATTCTCAGTATTTGCAGTTCTGACAGTCCCTAAAGAGATAAAAGTGTTTTGGATTTTACAGAGTGGTGTTTGGTTGGTTGGAGGAAAAATTTAGGCATGGGACAAAAATGTTTACAATTTGGGGCAAAAGTTTGGTTTTGATAAGTGTTTATATAGTTTTGACTGCAGAGCTTCATTTTGCAGGATATGTGAGGTGTTTTGCTCTTTGGGTGAGGTGTTTTGTGAATTGTGCTAAATGATTTGCAAAAATGAGCCTTGTTGTCAAAATTGTGCTTTAGCAATTGGAAAAAACTGTAATCTGATTTCATTATTCTCCAAGACCAAGTTTACAATGGCAGCTTCCTGTACCCCTGTGAACATTTCGCCCCTTCCTCCACCATGGTTGCATCTCTCAGTCCTTTACAAAAACAAAAATATAGGGCTTGGACAATGCAGCCTAAAGATTCCCCCACAGTAGAGTAAATTGGAAACTTGTACAGTTAGTGTATGACATTAGCCATTCATGAAGTACACAGGTGTCACCCAACTAACACTATGACATGGGGTGTACTACACAGTGTGAAAGACATTTTGGTTGCATACCTGTGCTCCAGTCTAAATGTCCGGATGACAGAGGCGACAGTAAAACGGCTCGTTGGGCTGCACTATACGTCCAGCCTCTTGCATTGTCAGCCCATGGTTGATGACATGATCAACTAAGGTTGCTTTGATTTCATTTGACAGTTGCTGTCTTCTTCGCCCATGACCTCCTATACCAGCTCTACTCCTACCTCTCACTCTTCCTCCCCCTCTCATCCTCACCCTACCTCTTTCTCTCTCTGCAATGTCTTCCATTGTTCTTGAAAAAAAGGTGCTCACCTGTGGTCTTTTTATAGTGCTTACTTCCTGATTGAAGTGGTAACAATAAACCATTGAGGTGTTTGGCCAGGTGGCACATATATTGGCCAATTAGCTCATGTTCTGTCCTTTTGAATGGCAGTGTGTTGTAATGGCAAACATGTGACTTTATGTCAGATTGTTGTGTCTTATGCAGAGAACCGTGTTTAGTGCATTTAGAAAGTGCCATTTTGAATTGCAAAATGTGTGTAAAGCAGGAAATGTGTTTAGAGTTTTAGAGACTTGAGAAGAGGTTTTGCTCTCTGTGTGTCAGTTTGAATAACTGTGCTATGCATGTCATTTTAGTGTGTTAGCAATTGTGAGAAACTGTAACGGTTAAGGCGTTGGGTTACTGATCAGAAGTTTGGGCGTTCAAGCCCCAACACCACCAATCTGCCACTGTTGGGCCCTTGAGCAAGGCCCTTAACCCTCACTGCTCCAGGGGTGTTATGTCATGGTTGACCCTGCGCTCTGACCCCAACTTCCTAACAAGTTAGGATATGTGAAGAAAATAATTTAGCTGTATTGTAATGTACAGTATATGTGACAAATGCAACAAAGGCTTCTTCTGTACAACCTCCTTTTTACAAAATGGGAGCATACAGAAACTCCACATTTCTGTGACTGTATATGAGATAGTATTTCAATGCATTTCAGACAGCATATACTGCAGTGCTACAGAGCAAACAGCTATACTACATGTATATGTTGTAACAGCACAAAGTACAACACTCTAAAAATTGCAGAAGAGAGCAGTATGTAAAACACCTATTTTCTTCTTAGAATGTTCATATTACAGAGGCGACAGTGAAGTGGACAAGGACATGGTCAACAAGAGTGGCACAAATTTCATCTCACACTACTTGTTTCCTTGGCCCTTTCCTTCCTCCTCCTCCTTTTCCTCCTCCTACTCCTCTTTTCTGGTGTCCCCATCCTCTTCATTTGCTTCTTTCTAGATCAGTTGTTCTAAAACTAAGTGAAATGACACAAGGCCCTTTTATCTGTCTATTAAAGGTTCTGATTGGTGTGAACAATTCTGACTCTTTGTGTTTCCACCTGGATAATTGTATGCTGATTGTGTCCATGCTGTGCTAACATGAGTGAACAGTATTGACTGCTAGTGCTTTCTAAATGAGCATCTGGTATAGGCAATGATATATGAAGGGATGTGTGTATAGGATTTTACACAAACGGTTCAACAAATCTGAATCATCCATCAAAACAGGAATAGTGTTTACATTGTATAGAAATTGGAGTGTTTTTGATGGCATTATGGCTTTGAATTTTTAGCTCATAAGCCTGTTAATAGTATGTAAGCAATTGAGAAAAACAGTAATATTATTAAAATGTATATCTTTTCAAAACTTTTATCCCTCAAGAGATTCAATTATTAAATTGCTTTTATAGTAGTAGAGGATTGAGACTTCCTGTGACTAGGATTGTGTAACGAGTTTTTATATTTGTGGTCCTTATTAATAGTTACTGATAGAAACAGAACCTTACACTTAGAATCTCAAATAAGGAATGGACCTCAGGTGTTTCTGTGTGTCATTTTGTTAAAAAAAATATAGTTATTTGTAGAATAGTGTTGGATTTGTGTTTATCTCCAATAGAATCACTGTACTTGTAATAACACTGGATGGATAACATTACCATGAAAAACCTGTTGTTCACTCACGTTCTTAATTTACTCAATTGGAAGAATCCAACCCACCCTTCATAACTAAATTAGAGAAATTATTATAGCTAAAACAAGAAATTTCCATTACAAGAAACAGTTCAGAGAAGTGAAGAATATGTAAAGACCTTGTTAAGGTTGTTCTAAAATAAACACATTGAGCATACACTGAATCCTAGCCTTCCTTAAGTATCAATATGGGTAAATAATTACTTTATTCAAGGCTTTCTGTTCACATAGCTCTCCAAACTAGGTACCGTAAGAGAGGGAGGCTGACTTTGTCTTAAACTTTCCTGCTTGAAATGCTGTTTTGATTGAATTTTTGATTGAACTATGTTTCACTTATTGTGAAATTCATGAAACCAATAAAAGTTAAGAAAAAATTAGACTTTTTCATTTTTTTTATTTTAATTAATTAGTAGGGCAGCATGGTGGCACAGTTGGAGTGCTGTTGCCTCACAGTTAGGAGACCCGGGTTCGTGGAGTTTGCATGATCTCTCCGTGTCTGTGTGGGTTTCCTTCGGGTGCTCCGGTTTCCTCCCACAGTCCAAAGACCTGCAGGTTAGGTGCATTGGCATTCTAAATTGTCCCTGGTATGTGCTTGGTGTTTGGGTGTGTGTGCCCAGAGGGGACTGAGCGGTGTCATGGTCTGGAATCCCTGCAGATTTTATTTTTTTCTCCAGCCATCTGGAGTTTTTTTTTTTTTTGTTTTTTCTGTCCTCCCTGGCCATCGGACCATACTCTTATTCAATGTTAATTAATATTGACTTATTTTATTTTCTTACTGTGTCTTTTATTTTTCTATTCTTCATTATGTAAAGCACTTTGAGCTACATTTTTTGTATGAAAATGTGCTATATAAATAAATGTTGTTGTTGTGCCCTGCGGTGGGCTGGTGCCCTGCCTGGGGTTTGTTTCCTGCCTTGCACCCTGAGTTGGTTGGGATTGGCTGCAGCAGACCATAGTGACCCTGCAGTTAGGATATACTGTAGTGGGTTGGATAATGGATGGATGGATGGAATTAATTAGTAGGTATTTATATATATTTTTGACTTCATGTATTTTAAATGAAGACATGTTATCATTGAATAATCAAAATAAAAGCTCAACATCATTTGGACAAGATAAAATTAGAAACATTTAATTAAAAAGTCTTTTGATTGTTCATTGATGTTTTTATATAGAAATTAGTCAAGGTTTAATTAGCTGTTTGAGGAGTTCTGAATTATTAGAATTTCAAATATAAGCCAATTTGCTGCTGCTCAGAGAATTGTAAATATTACCAGCTTGATTAATTTAGTTGAAAATATAAGGATATACAGGAATAGAAAAATTTCAGTCTGCCAGCTAAAACCTAAAATATTACTCTATGTTATCATTAGTGATGAACAGAAATTCACCAGAGTGTTCTTCACAACAAATATGCTGTGTTCACCAGCAAACGTATTCATCAAAGTTTCCTGGAAATTCACTGTACAGCCAGCTTAAAGGAACGTTTTTTTTCTCAGCACTCCATGGTGCTTTGCAAGGCCAGCATGCCATCACAGAGCTGTAGCCTCCATGCAGATTTGCACCCCGTGCTCCTGTTCTTGCTCCCATGCTCAACAGGAGCAATCCTCAGCACACTCGAGCTTCGGCCCCATGCTCCTTTCCCAGGGCTTCATTCCCGTCCACCTGGTTATTTCCATCGCACTGACTCTCGCTCCCTCGCTCCTCCCCTTCTCTTCTGATATTTCTTTCTTTCTCCAATCCTGTCTTTTTCTTTTCCCTCAGCTCATGCAGGCACCTTTTGCACTCTTCTGTAAGGAGCAGTTTCTTCCGTTGCCCCATTGAGGTGCTTGACTGATTTGCCCAAGCTAGGAGCTTGAAAGTTGTCACAGAGTGATCAAAGAAGATCAAACGAATCAGATGCTTAACTGCATCAATAATATTAGAGAATGTAAGAGACTCTGAGAATGTAAAATGGGATATATTAAATGTTTCCCTAAAGAGCTTGTAGCAGTGTGATAACTGCTGTCTGTTGCACCTTACCGCAGGAACAGAGCATCTGAAGATGTAAAGAATAACAAGACAAGATAAAAGTAAAGTGGAAAGTGCCAGTGGCCAGTGTATAAGTGTGGATTGTTTGATCACTTTTAAATAAACTGGATGAACTTTTACATGTCATGGCAAGTTCAGGTACTGTGGAATTTGTTCATTGTGGAGAACCAAGGTAAACTTCTTCTTTCAGAAGCTATTTTACTGCTAGATGGTTTTCATCTAATACAATCAGACAGACTGGAATAGACAGAAGAAGACTGGATATAAGTAAATAAGCAAAGGTGAAAAGTGATTACATTAAAATGAAAACTAACTAGCCAAAGCCCGCCGTAGCATACGGCGGTGTAAGACTAGGAACGGAAAACGGTGAGAAAGGAATTCAGAAATCAAGAAAAAATAAATACTTCTTGAAAGACGCAGGTGTGAATAGGTTTTTTGGTGGTGATGACAGATAATGAGTCAAAAGATCTAACCCTAGAAAAAGCCACGGACAACTGACCGTGGCTGAAGACTGGTTGTTAGAATTATTGTGAAGAGTAAACAGCATGTAAGTATGAGGAAGGCTGCGGTTCTGAAATTCGATTACATAAATATCATCAATAACAACCTCAAAAAGATGTTGTTGTAGAATGTTTCTAAGTAATTCCTGCAGCTTAATCCAAAAGACTCATACTACAATATCAGGTCTGTGCTCCGGTCTTTGGGTATCTGACAGTGCATGTTGAATTTCCAGCCAAGCAGGATTACATGTGAAAGTGATAAATAAATGAGGCTGTCCGAATTTATGTACTATGGCCATGGCATCCTGCTAGTTTTGTTGCATGTATCTTGGACTTCCTGGAAATGTCCTGAACAATTAGAACAATCTAGACGAGAACAGGCCATTCAGCCCAACAAAGCTCACCAGTCCTATTCACTTGCTTCCTCCAAGAAAACATCAAGTCGAGTTTTGAAAGTCCCTAACGTCTTACTGTCTACCACACTACTTGGTAACTTATTCCAAGTGTCTATCGCTCTTTGTGTAAAGAAAAACTTCCTAATGTTTGTGCAGAAATTTACCCTTAACAAGTTTCCAACTGTGTCCCTGTGTTCTTGATGAGCTCATTTTAAAATACAAGTCTCGATCCACTGTACTAATTCCCTTCATAATTTTAAACACTTCAATCATGTCACCTCTTAATCTTCTTTTGCTTAAACTGTAAAGGCCCAGCTCTTTTTAATCTTTCCTCATAATTCAACCCCTGTAGACCTGGAATCAGCCTAGTCGCTCTTCTCTGGACCTTTTCTAGTGCTGCTATGTCCTTTTTGTAGCCTGAGACCAAAACTGCACACAGTACTCAAGATGAGGCCTCACCAGTGCATTATAAAGGTTGAGCATAACCTCCTTGGACTTGTACTCCACAGATCGTGCTATATAACCTAACATTCTGTTAGCCTTCTTAATGGCTTCTGAACACTGTTTGAAGTTGATAGCTTGGAGTCCACTATGACTCCTAAATCCTTCTCATAAGGTGTACTCTCGATTTTTCGACCATTGTGTATTCAAACCGAATATTTTTACTTCCTATGTGTAATACTTTACATTTACTGACATTAAATTTCATCTGCCACAAATCTGCCCAAGCCTGTATGCTATCCAAGTCCTTCTGTAATGATATAACGGATTCCAAATTATCTGCTAATCCACCTATCTTGGTATCATCTGCAAACTTAACCAGCTTGTTACTTATATTCCTATCTAAATCATTTATATATATTAAAATAGCAGCGCCCTAGCACTGACCCCTGTGGAACACCACTCTTAACATCAGCCAGTTCTGATGAGGTTCCTCGCACCATCACCCTCTGCTTCCTGTGTCTGAGCCAATTCTGCACCCATCTAAAAACATCACCCTGAATTCCCACTTCTTTTAACTTGATGCCCAACCTCTCATGTGGCACCTTATCAAATGCTTATCAAATGTGGACGGTAATATGATCGTTTTGCCTACACGTACGTTATTTTCAGCGTTTGCTTGCAGTGCGTCTGACAGTCCTTTGTATTGTTCTACATGCAAATCTTGTTGATGTAATCTGAGATAGTTGAGATGCGCGTCCTTTTAACATAAGCATATGCGACATATTGTTGGAATAGTTTGCCGCTTGAGTGCAAAATACTAAATATATTCCTCATTGTTAATCTGTACGCATAAAATTGGCATTGAGTAAGCCTTCTTCACTTGGCGGTTCTTTTATTGGGAACATGTTGTAAATCTTTGTGCCTCCGTAAGGGAATAAAAGTGGGTAAGCCATAGGGTCGCAATTCATATTGAGCGTGGAAATCTGTTTACAGGAGTTGCCTATGGGACAGATGCAAATGTCCCTTTTGGCAGGCAGTAAGCCATCTTCTCTGATGAAAATCACTGCAGCATTGGTGTGACATGTCAGGGCATTGTATCATCGTAAATCCTGCATAGGGTTTTTCTCGAAAAGCACACACATGCTGTTGGATTAGAATGAGCGATTTCATGCATGTGTTTGTATGAATTAGAGAAGAGTTTGATGGTTCTGAGCATGGAATCTAGCTGTAGAAGTAAATTTTCGCTGCATGTAGCTCTCTATCTTGTGTGCGTCTTGCTTGCCCTTAGTTAGAGCTGGGCTCTGTCGAACGTATCTCATGGTCTTAGAGTTGGCGCGCGGGGCTCTGTGAGTTGGCGGGCGGGGCTCTCTGTCTTGCGTGCGCTCTCTGTCTTGCGTGCGTCTTACTTGCCCTTAGTCAGAGTTGGCGGGCGGGGCTCTGTCAAGCATATCCCATGGTCTTAGAGTTGGTGGGCGTGGCTCTCTGTCTTGCTTGCACTCACTGTCTTGCGTGCCCTTAGTGAATTATATATATAGATATGTGCTATCCTGTCTTGAAATACTGAGAAAATCTGTCCACAATACTGCTTAGAGAGATACATTACATCATTCTGATTATTTTTTAATGCAGTAACTGAAATGATTCATCCTGTACTCGTATTCTAATGAATGAAACATTCTGACTCTAGAATGCTGTTGACTTAACCAGGAAGATATTGTAACAAACAAACTTCAGTTAGTACATTGGGTTAGTGGATACAACAAGCTGAACTTGCTGTATTTGAATGTCATTGCCTTTAAATGTAAACGTGCAATACAACTGAACAGGTTGGACCATTTCTTATTCCCACCTAAAAGCCTGTGATTGGGAACAGTTAATCTAGCCAGAATTTTTATGTATGTTTGGGAGGTTGTAGTTTGTTATATTTATTTATTTTTTTGCATATATAGTATATATTTTTTCTTAAGCTTCTGTAAACATTTTACCGTATGCATAATTTGTATGTGACAAATAATGTACAATATTATATTTATAACCTTTACATTTTATATTTTCAGCAGTGATAGGTAAAGTAACTCACTTTTACTAACATAATAATTTAAAAGTTGTGGGCTGAACTGACACCTTTCCACTTTACACTTCAGATGCTTAGCCACTATGCCCTTCTGCCAGTGTTTTAATGATTTTATCTCATACTTCACCATCAATAATGCTTTTTGATAGAACTCAAAATGAAATGTGAAGCACAAAATTAAGGTAAATTGCTTGACTTAAAAAAGAAAAAAATGTGTTGTCCTCCTAGAACAACTCTGCACAAAAAGTAAATTTAAAAGTAAGCCTTTTTCCAATTTCAAAATATTGGCAGTGTATGTAGTTTTTCTAATACGGAATAAAATGTAATGCATTTTTTTTACCATGAATGTATTATTGCAATGCTCCCATAGCAGGATATCAGAAATGAATTTATAAAGCACTGAAGGAGTCAAACTTTGCGTTTGTCTTCCTACCTTCTTCTTCTTTTTTCAGTTGCACCCGTTAGGGGTTGCCACAGCGAACCATCTTTTTCCATATCTTTCTATCCTGTACATCTTGCTCTGTGACACCCAGCATCTGCATGTCCTCTCTCACCACATCCATAAACCTTCTCTTAGGCCTTCCTCTTTTCCATTTGCCTGGCAGCTCTATCCTTAGCATCCTTCTCCCAATATACCCAGCATCTCTCCTCTGCACATGTCCAAACCAACACAATCTCGCCTCTCTAACTTTGTTTCCCAATCTTCCAACCTGAGCCAACCCTCTAATGTACTCGTTCCTAATCCTATCCATCCTCATCACACCCAATGCAAATCTTAGCATCTTTAACTCTGCCACCTCCAGCTCTGTCTCCTGCTTTCTGGTCAGTGCCACCATCTATAACCTATAAAACAAAGCTGGTCTCACTAGAATGTAGACATTCCCTTTCACTCTTGCTAAAACCCGTCTTTCACAAATTACTCCACCCTTTTCTCCACCCATTCCACCCTGCCTGCCCTCTCTTTTTTACCTCTCTTCCACAATCCCCATTACTCTGTACTGTTGATCCCAAGTATTTGAACTCATCCACCTTCGCCAACTCTACTCCCTGCATCCTCAACATTCCACTGACCTTCCTCTCATTCACACACATGTATTCTGTCTTGTTCCTACATGAAATATATTAGTTATCTCCTTTTACACATCAAACTAATAGGCTGAATAAGGTTTTTATATCGTGAGTTTTCTGAACTCTTTTAGGATCACCCCCAACGGGACAAACACTGAAGTGCGCCTTCCACGTCCGTGGGGGACTGCCTCTCTGTTGCCGAGGCAACCACAGGTTCGCAGCACAGCAGCATAGCACCACGGAAACAATTACGAGCCGATCAAGATCGTGTTATACGTGCCTGTGGCCGATAGGTGATGCAAGGGGGATTATGAATGCAGGGAGCAGTATAGCTTGTCCACTGACTAGGCCACAACTATGCCTGTTTGCTGTGTTTGTGTAAAGGAGAGTGGTAGCTCCCGCTGCAGTAAATAACCCAGCTGTTCCTGTTTCAAGTTGAAAAAAGCTGGTTTTGCTAAAGTACTGAGACTCAACCTCATGTTTTGGGGCGCAAATGGGTCGGGTCACAATATTTAAAGCAATGCATGATAACTTGCCAAACTTGCCTTGTGACTTTGACATGCTTCCAACCTCCTCCTCCTCCAACTGTTAAACATAACCAAGTAAGGTAAATTGTACATTAAATGTCTTGTCTGTTTGGTATCTACCTTCATTTTGGGGCCTGGGAGATGGAATTCAGTACAGACCCTCATCCTGTCATTGCTTAGAAGTTGCATTATATTTTAATTTGTGTATTTTTAGTATTTTGACTATAGTAGAGAGCCAAATCTGTATTTAGCAGATCTTAAGCTATCTGTCTTAAGTAGTCACCAATAGAAAATTGATTTCTTTCAGAATTTGCCCAAAACGTTTTAATGTAATTCTAAACTAAGTATGTTAAGTCTGTACTGAGTTTTTATATTTTATTTTGTGTTTTATTCTATACTAACAGAATACCCGTGCTTCGCAGCGGAGAAGTAGTGTGTTAAAGAAGATATGAAAAAGAAAAGCAAACATTTTAAAAATAACGTAAGATGTTTGTTAATGTAATTGTTTTGTCATTGATATGAGTGTTGTTGTCATATCTATCTATTTATATATATATATATTTATATATATCTGTATATATATATATATATATCAAAATACCTGATTGGCAGCGAGAAGTAAAAAGAAAAGGAAACATTTTAATAATAACGTAACATGATTGACAATGTAATTGTTTTGTCATTGTCATGAGTAATGCTGGCATATATATATATATATATATATATATACATATACACACATACATATATATACATATACATATATACACATACTGTATATACACACACATATATATATACATATATACACATATACATATCTACATATATACTGTATATACACATATATATACAGATCTACATATATATATCTACATATATATATATTAGGTGGGACTCGATTAAAAAATTAATCCAATTAATTAGAGGCTGTGTAAGAATTAATCTTGATTAATCGTATGTAATCGCACACGAAATTTGCCCCAAATCGCAAATGTTTTTTTTTTTAATTTAAAAGGGTTTTAGTGGGCTTACAGAATCAAATAATAGACATGGACATGAATATTGTAAACTGAAGCTGTTTTAATTTCTGAAAAAAAGCTTTAAACTGCATTTGAATTCAAAACAGAAACAAAAATATCATCCCTGGTTAAAATTGGGCAGACTTAAAAATAAAGTGGTAGTTTAAGTACTTTAAGTACATTTTCAGAATAGTATTGTCTTTAAATAATAATAACCAAAATTTCAACATAAAGTGCAGTTTTTCTTCTTATAAAAATAAGTCAGAAAGATAAAAGGTAATTTGACCAACTTAATCTTTAAACTCTGAGTAACATTAGCCAAAATTATTTTGTACATTAGGCTAAAACAGTGTGATCATTGAACATTTTGTAATTAGATGTATTTAGAATTACTAACGGTCACGGAAGTCCAATGATCCCCAGTAAGAGCCACAAAGTCCGCTTTCTGTAATGCATCTAATTTTGCTTGCTTTTCAGTGTGCACAAAACCATGCTTTTATCAAGGCTTCGCTGGTAGTCGAAATGATCAGTCGTAGGAACGCGCTTTATTCCGACTCTAACATTTTTGTAGCTGTGATGTGTGCATCAGTGTAATGGATGTACCAGGAAATCATGCATTGACAAAAGTTCCCGCTTGCTTGGAATTGAAAGTGTGATTAAATGCGTTATTTTTAACGCGTTATGGAGTACATGCATCGAAGCTTCTCAGCTGTGCTTGTGCTAAGAAAGGGAAACATTTTAAAAATAACGTAACATGATTCTGCGTTAACCTAATATTTTTCATACGTCCCAAACCAAGGAGATCGAAGGTAAAATGAATCGGTAGCGCGTACATACTCAGTGCATCCCTCTCGGGAATCGAACCTCGAATGTCGGCGTTAGAGGCTTAAGACTCTAAAATTGCCACAGCGTGTGGCTTGTCTATGCTAAAGTATGTATTGTAGATCGGGTATATATATACATTTATATATATATACCCGCGTATCGCAGTGGAGAAGTAGAAGTTATGAAAAAGAAAA
The DNA here is from genome assembly GCF_016835505.1 of Polypterus senegalus. Classification (NCBI taxonomy): domain Eukaryota; kingdom Metazoa; phylum Chordata; class Cladistia; order Polypteriformes; family Polypteridae; genus Polypterus; species Polypterus senegalus. The sequence continues at coordinate 209,777,702 of NC_053156.1, read as the reverse complement.
GGGAACATTTTAAAAATAACGTAACATGATTGTCAATATACAGTAATTGTTTTGTGAGTGTTATTGAATGTTGCTGTCATCAAGGATTTGATTATCATTATTTCTTTCAATCAGGCTCGTATTTGTAGGATGTGTTGTGTTCAAGTTACATTCCGTGTTTGTCAATCGTGTAAAGATAAGAGGTTTCATTCATCGATTAGTTTCTTACTGCATCAATAAACAGCTCGTCTTCCTCTTTATCTGAGATGTGACAAACTGCATGCACGGGTTTTTTTACACTGTCTTCCTTTAGCGGGACATTCACTTTTTCCACCGTGTGCTTTGTTTCCGCAGTAGCTGCACTTATGAATATGATTGTATGTATCAGACGCTTCATATTTTTTTGCTGCCTTCTCAATTGTGTAATTCGGTTTTTGTTCAGCACTCTTTGGAACTGTTGCTTTTTGTCTGTGCACTGTGTCAGTTCACGTGAGCCGCTTGGTGTTCTTGCATCGAAGGTTCCCAGCTGTGCTGGTGCCATCTCGTGTAATGTCAGCTAAGACCCGGCACTTAAAAGTTTCTCTCGCAGTTTCAATGAGTTTGTGCCAAACACCACCCTGACCATCTCATCTTCCTCTGCATAAGCACAGTCCTTCACCCGTGAATATTTACCAGCAGTGTTTGTATTGGATTGCCGCTGATGGACGACCTTATATGGGCAGGCACTAAATTACAAACGCTAGTGGCAGCCTGTCTATGAACTTAATTTAATATAAACTTACGGTTCACGCCGTGCTTTGTTTCCGCAGTAGCTGTACTTATGAATATGCTTGTATGCATCATTTGCTTCATAATGTTTTTCTGCCTTCTCAATTGTGAAATGGCGTTTTGTGCTGATCGCTGTTTGGAGTTCTTCCTTGTGCTCTACGTACTTACGTAGGAGGCGTGATGATGTCACACGAAACTCCGCCCCCCCGCCCATCTCCAACTCAAGACTCCATTACATTATATGGGGAAAAATAGCTTCCAGTTATGACCCTTATGCGTAGAATTTCGAAATGAAACCTGCCCAACTTTTGTAAGTAAGCTGTAAGGAATAAGCCTGCCAAATTTCAGCCTTCTACCTACACGGGAAGTTGGAGAATTAGTGATGAGTCAGTGAGTGAGTGAGTAAATGAGTGAGGGCTTTGCCTTTTATTAGTATAGATGAGGAACTACTTTAATTGAAGCTCAATTAGTACATAGCTGTCAGAATGGTCAACGAGCTGAGTATTGCGTTTGGTGGATTTTCTGCAATATATATTATTGTATTTACAATGTTTTCGTAATTGGATTGTGGTTTGCTATTGTTTTCTGTTTTTTAATTAAAAGAAAGATAATTGACAGTTTGTTTGAACATACAGCTTAAATTGTGTTGATTTAAAAGGAAATGTCTAGAATGATTTACTTTTTTTTTATTTCTCTGCCCTAATGATGAAAGAGAATAGATGTACACTGTGTTTTAATGAATGTTACTTTTAATTCAGTAAGATTTAATAGAAGACTTAGATTACTGTAAAAGGGAATGGGTAAATTTCTGAGGTAAAATCTATATGATATCGAAAAAGCACCTAAAAATTAAATTAACGTGCAGCACAATTGGGGAGAAATTTAGCATCTTTTGCCAGGAAGGTCGAGCTTTTTGAAAGCATTATATTGCAAAGGACATCATAGACTCCATCTGTTTTATGCACTTTGGCTGAATTGGCTGAACCGCTTTAATATCATGGTTCCCAAAGTCCAAAAAAACTAAAATAGCCCTTTATATCTTTTTTAACAAACATTTTTCCCAAACCAGCTGATCATTTTTAAGTGCTTCTTAAACTGGTTAATCCTTGGACCAACCTTGCCAACAGTGAGCACGAGACAAAGAATATTAAATCATAAATAACAATAGTAATAATAATGCATTTACATAGCACATTTTACAAATGCAAAGCCTCTTAAAATATTCAAAGGTGACAAAAGAACAATAAAAGCACAGAAAAAAGATTTTAAAAATGACATTAGTATCAGGCATTAAGCACAAAATTAGAAATAAAGACATGGAATTAGAATAAGAAACTACAAACAGTTTACTGAAAATTTGGAATACTAAGTTATACTTGAATTGTTGGTATAATTATTTATGATTAAATGCAGTAATATATTTTGGATTTATTATGTAAATAATTAATTTCATTGAAATCATTTTACAAATGTATAAGTGGTAATATTTCTTGACAAGAGATGTTTTATGTATCTGAACTAGGTATGGAGAGAAGCAGTAAGAAAGAGCAGGGAAGGACAGGAATTGGAGATGGTTACATTAAGTAAGGTTGCAATAAGGAACCGTTCTTCAAAGGAATACCAAGGAATTCTGTGTCTGTGCATCTGACCACCACCTCATACATTCACATCATCTTATCATTATCATCATTGGCTTGAAGCTGATACTGATACTCCTAGTCTCTTGGAGCCTAATCATACATGCTGTAAAGATTCTTTGCAAAGAACATCCAGGAGATTCCTAATTGGCATGACATTTTACAGAACTTCTGGCAAAGTGGCCTAGGAATATCCACAGTGACAATTTGGCAGCATGTCAAAATGCAAGAAGTAGTGAGACTGGTGGTGGCTTCTGGTTGGTATCCCCTTTATATTTACATGTTAACACATCTATCTAACCTCCCAACGACAGCCAAAGAACGAACATGAAACATTGTGAAATACAATACGAATATATGAAAAATGTGCATCTGCTATCTTCACACTGTAAACTGTCAGTTGCCATCAGATTTTCACCCCAGCTGTGCTACCCTGCAGTTGTGTGTGAATGCTGCTCACAGCTGCTGTAGGAGCAGGCATATTCCTGCTCAGTGAGGACAAAAAAGAAAGGATGGAGGTAGATAATTTCAAAATACCTGATCTTAGAGCAGATGGTGTAACCATTATCACTACCATTTTTACATGATTATTTTGTTTTGTTCATCAATATCTAATTAAAAGTCTTTGTTTTCATTTCATTGTACTTCAGTTATACACACTGTGTACAGTATGTAGGAGTGTGAAATCTATTTAATGCATAGTGGTGTTTATTTATCCATCTTCAATTGTAGAGAAGTAACTAATTATGTAAATGAAAATGTACACAAACAATTTACAAATTGTGTCTGAAGAGAGAGTAAAGGTAGGTTATACGGTGCAGGCACTTAATTCTGTTTACTATCTCATTTCGCTTTTGTTCTGAAAATAACAAAGGCTGCTAAGTGCCTTAATAAACAACAATACTCTCTTGTCATCTAAAAGAAAAATAAGCTCTTTAGAAAAATGTTGTTGTCTTTTGCGATGTTTGCCTGTGTAACAGATGTCTGGCAGCTCAACTCGGCTGGGCCGTCCAGGGACTGCAAGGATGGAGGAAAGGAAGCTACTTTTAAACACTGCCTCCCCCAAGACGCTAGATGGCAGCTCCCATGGAGTGGAGCAGTGCCCTGGATTCCCACAGGGCATCCTGGGATTTGGAGTTCAGTATCTCAGCCCTGTTGGGTGCTGTGGGTGACACCGGGGGTGCTGTCGAAAAACCTGGGGAGTCATGCTTCCATTATAGTATACTAGGAAGCAACGAGGACAGAATCCCTAAATCTCGGAATATATAAAGGACTGCGGAACACCCAGCAGGTGAGCCCGAGTCAGAAGGCAGAAGACAGAGCATCCGGGATTGGAGTGGAAGCAGCAGGAGAAAAGAAGAATAAAGAAAGAGAGGGAAAAGGAAAGGACTGAAGTGTTCTAGATGATTGGTGCACTGTGTGTGGTGCTGTAAGAGAAAAAAGAAAATAAAAACGTGTGTGTTTCGGAACTTGTGTGTCCTGTGTCTGTCTGGGGTCTGGGCTAATTCCACAGCCTGTCATTTATTTTCATAATTGAAATCATAATTGAAACCACGGGTAATTAATTTTGTGCTTTTTTATATGCTTTGGCTGAACTGGTTATTAAGTAATGGTGATATTTTTACTTTATATGTCTCTTCAAGTTTATTTTCGCGCCAGAGAACTAAAAACATCACCATGCAATGAAAGTATTGTTAATCGATTGGTTTTCATTCTAATTGTGATACTTTTTGCTAAGCAACATCAGGAGTGGGGTTGACAAATGAGTACTTTATTCACACTTATAAAGGGCTGAATAATATCTTTAGCATTATCTTTACCTCAAGAATTAAGAGTCAAAAATGATTAACTTTTTTCAACACTGAAAAAATTAAGTATTATGAGAACATATATTCTGGTGTCCTCCCAGAGTCCAAAGACATGCAGGTTAGGTGGATTGGCGATTCTAAATTGTCCCTAGTGTGTGCTTGCTGTTTGGGTGTGTGTGTGTGTGTGTGTGTGTGTGTGTGTGTGTGTGTCCTGCGGTGGGTTAGCGCCCTGCCCGGGATTTGTTCCTGCCTTGTGCACTGTGTTGGCTGGGATTGGCTCCAGCAGACCCCTGTGACCCTGTGTTAGGACATAGCGGGTTGGAAAATGGATGGATGGATGGGTGAACATATATACAGCAGGAAAGATAAGCCTAGTGCCCACTGCTGTACTGATGCAGATTTAGTATGTCCTCCTTGTGATATTATTTGAAACAGTCACCAATGCATAGTCTAATGTGGCAATTGGGACAGTAGAAGTATGTTTCTTTGCACAACTATAATATTTTTTCTGTTGGTGGAGCATGAGAAGGTAGAATATCAGGGCCTGAGCCTCAGGATCGACACCTCCCACTGTGTTAAAGATTACCACAGTGCAAGTCTTAGTGACTTATTTCCCCTGACACAAACGTTGACAGTTGCTGCATTGTGAGCAGTGCTTAGGAAGCTAGCTTCTTTCTTGTCCTTTCACTGAATCGCAATCATTTTGCCTTTTTGTCATGCAGCCACTTGTGCACAGTGAACCTTCAGGTGACCAGATTCACTAGGCATATCACAGCAGTTCAGTTGTACACTGCCATATGCATCAGTTTCCCTATCCGTGTCAAAATAGGCTGACCAACCAATTCACATTGTCATCACTATCACTTGAGTCAACTAATGTTTGTTCTAAAACTGGCTTTAGATCTTCTAATTTACAACCAATTGTTTTGATTGAACTCTGCCCCACTCATTAATAGTGATGAGTTACATCTGAGTAACAAAATGCATAGAACTGGGTGTGCTACCTATCTAAGATGGGTTGAAATTTAAGTAATTAACGTAGACCTAATCTTATTCAGTGTTAATGTTTGCAGTACATAATCTATTGGAATGTGTTTTGTAAGGCATTTAGTAGTAAAATGCATTGCATTTTTCATTCCAACATATGGCACATCACAAACATTAACATTGTTTTTATGAATATGAATCAAATGACATATAACAAAGACAACGCAACCAGGCGGACACACTGATACACAGACATACACACAAGCATTTTATTAAGGGTTTTTTTGCAGCATAATGTTATTTTATCCACTAGATGTTTGCAGAATACTGTCTCGAGAGTTATTCTAGCTTAATATTCTAAAGCGGATCATTACACGTCAGCACAAATCTGACTCAGCAATAAGCACATTTACAGGTGCTGGTCATAAAATTAGAATATCATGATAAAGTTGATTTATTTCAGTAATTCCATTCAAAAAGTGAAACTTGTATATTGGATTCATTCCGTACACATAGACTGATGTATTTCAAATGTTTATTTCTTTTAATTTTGATGATTATAACTGACAACTAAGGAAAGTCCCAAATTCGGTATCTCGGAAAATTAGACTATTGTGAAAAGGTTCAATATTGAAGACACCTGGTGCCACACTCTAATCAGCTAATTAACTCAAAACACCTGCAAAAGCCTTTAAATGGTCTCTCAGTCTAGTTCTGTAGACTACACAATCATGGGGAAGACTGCTGACTTCACAGTTGTCCAAAAGACGACCATTGACACCTTGCACAAGGTGGGCAAGACACAAAAGGTCATTGCTAAAGAGGCTGGCTGTTCACAGAGCTCTGTGTCTAAGCACATTAATAGAGAGGCGAAGGGAAGGACAAGATGTGGTAGAAAAAAAGTGTACAAGCAATAGGGATAACCGCACCCTGGAGAGGATTGTGAAACAAAACCCATTCAAAACTGTTGGGTAGATTCACAAAGAGTGGACAGCAGCTGGAGTCAATGCTTCAAGAACCACCACGCACAGACGTATGCAAGACATGGGTTGCAGCTGTTGCATTCCTTGTGTCAAGCCACTCTTGAACAAGAGACAGCATCAGAAGCGTCTTGCCTGGGCTAAAGACTAAAAGGACTGGACTGCTGCTGAGTGGTCCAAAGTTATGTTCTCTGATGAAAGTAAATTTTGCATTTCCTTCGGAAATCAAGGTCCCAGAGTCTGGAGGAAGAGAGGAGAGGCACAGAATCCACGTTGCTTGGTCCAGTGTAAAGTTTCCACAGTCAGTGATGTTTTGGGGTGCCATGTCATCTGCTGGTGTTGGTCCATTGTGTTTTCTGAGGTCCAAGGTTAACACAGCCGTTTACCAGGAAGTTTTAGAGCACTTCATGCTTCCTGCTGCTGACGAACTTTATGGAGATGCAGATTTCATTTTCCAACAGGACCTGGCACCTTTACACAGTGCCAAAGCTACCAGTACATGGTTTAAGGACCATGGTATCCCTGATCTTGATTGGCCAGAAAACTCACCTGACCTTAACCCCATAGAAATACGCCAGACCCAACAATTCAGAAGAGCTGAAGGCCACTATCAGAGCAACATGGGCTCTCATAACACCTGAGCAGTGCCACAGACTGATCAACTCCATGCCACGCCGCATTGCTGCAGTAATCCAGGCCAAAGGAGCCCCAACTAAATACTGAGTGTTGTACATGCTCATACTTTTCATGTTCATACCTTTCAGTTGGCCAACGTTTCTAAAAATCCTTTTTTTGCATTGGTCTTAATTGATATTCTAATTTTCCGAGATACTGAATTTGTGACTTTCATTAGTTGTCAGTTATAATCATCAAAATTAAAAGAAATAAACATTTCAAATACATCAGTCTGTGTGTAATGAATGAATCTAATATACAAGTTTCACTTTTTGAATGGAATTACTGAAATAAATCAACTTTGTCATGATATTCTAATTTTATGACAAGCACCTGTACATGGAATTCCAAGCTTGAGTTATGTTTGGGGTTAACAGAAAGGAGGTTAATAGGGGGTTCTGGAACATTCATGAAAGAGCAGAATGTATGTTACATACTGCCACGCTTGGGTCACAGAATTGCACAAAAACACAGGAGACAGGAACTTTATTCAAACACTTAAAACAAACATGTCTCTTTCAGAAGTAAAACGAGCTCAGTATGCAGTTAGTTCTCATTTAAAAGAATAGGCAAACATCATAGGGGTGCACAACGGGAGCGGGAACAGCAACAGGATTATAGGATGTCTGGGGGAGGAGAGAGAAACAAAGCAATCAGCCAAAAGGACAGGTGCTGTTCATTACTTTAAGTAAGCATACCACCGCGCGAGAAACATACCACATGACAGAAAAGCCGCAAGTAAGCCCAGCAAGTAAGGGAGCAACGTGAAGGTAGTCTATCAGCATTTTTAATAGGGTTTTTTTTAAGGAGCATCTGTGTCTTCTAGGGGTGCATTCAGCCTCCCTGCTCACAATACATGGAAGGAAAAACTGTTAATTAATCTCTAAGATCACCCCAATTCATGATGTCACAATTTTTGTGTGGAGTTTGAATGTTCTCCATTTTGCTTCTTGGCTTTCATTCCCCCAACCAGTGCCTAAAGACATACAGCTTGGATGAATGGCATCTTAAGACAGGCAATAATGTGTCCTATGCATGTTCATTGTTTATAAAATAATGAATTAATGACCATTATATGGATACTATGTCTGTACACACTTAATAACTAGTATCCTACTAGTTGTAGTTAAAAAACACACAAATAACCAACAAAAATAACATATCTTCAGTGGTGTAAAAATTATTTTCCAGGAACTACTATATTGGTTAACACAGCCTGAAATGTTATAATGCAGTGGTCTTTTTCCTTTGTGATGTGTAACATTTGAAATTAAATCTGGTTCTGGATTTTGTGCAACTAATACTCATAGTTTTTACTTGGCATTTTGACTTTTACTTTTTACCTCTTTGTTAACTTTACTTCGGAATAGTGTTTTGGGTCTTGTTTGCTTCGATGTTGACAACTGTTTGTAAACAAATTTTTCCCTTCAGCGAGTATCTAATTCAGTATCTGACCATCTTTGTGATTGACAAATACCTGCTCATGTAGAAAACCATTTGCTAAAGGTCTACAAGCAATTTAGTATGAAAAGCTAAACCTGATACTATAAATTAGTCTTACAGGTGAAGAGCACTGGTTTTTGGATGAGGGGACTTAATACGATAATGACACTTCCCACAAAGAATTTTTCAACTTCATCTCGTTGCTTGTATGAGGTACTCTGTATTATTAGTGAATCTTTTTTGATGCCTGAAGTGCAAAAGAGCTGTTGACCTTACTAAAACTGCAGTAAAGCTTAATGAGCAAAGAAAATCTACAAGAAATATCAGAGAGTGAACTGCATATGCACATAATTTCAATGGAAATAGTAAATGCCATGGCAAATGAGCCTATGGAAGATAAGAATATTTATAATAACATTATATAGTACATTTTATATTCCACATACTGTATTTGTAATATTTTATGGCATTATCTTTAGAGTTTCTTTGTTTTTCAGACCTTAGTTTTTTATGGTCACAGTGACTTCATAGAATCAGAGTTTAATGACATTTGATTCATCACTTGAAGAATTAAATATGATTAAAGAACAAAGGGTAAAAAAATCTCAATCTACTGTCCACAGTCAAATTAACAATAGAGTTATATCTATAAAAAGATTGCTGATGGAAGATCAAGTTTAGACTGTAATAATTTGATCTTTGTTGTTATCCCATTCTGAATGCACAAATTCTTAATGTGATGTGTAAGCAGCAATGTTTCCCTGAAATTTTCCTGATTCCTGATAAATCCCAGTTGTGAATCTACAAAGAAATTCCAATAATCTAAGAATGTTGATTAGTGTTTTTAATATTTAATATTTTTTTTTGTTGCAGCATGTACTGTTTGTTGCTAAAACAGCTTTCATTGTGTTAAATTGTAACAAAATACATTTAGTTAGTATATTTTGTGATGATTAATATTTTAAAAGAATAAAGCACCTGCCTGCACTGGAACTAATAGCAGTGCATCTAAAACACCATAAAAGTCGTTTTTCTGAATGTACCGTACTGAAAAAAGTCATTTTTGTAATTATAGCAAACCCATATTTAAATTTTACTAAACAAAGATGCTTTTTTGCCATTTGAATGAAAGCCCTGCCATTCCTTCTCTTCTATATTTTCTCAAAATCTATAAGTTGTTGATCAATCTTTTTTGACCGTTGACTGTAATTATCTCTTCTTGATTGTAAACATTTAAACCTGTACAATTTCCTTTTTTAAAACACATCATTTGTTAATTACAAAACAAAAAGAAATGAATAATTTTGGGTTCCTATAACGGGTAAAATCAATTCTTGTTCAGTATAGCTGAATTGATGTTAAGAATTTTGTGACCAATATGCCTTCTGAAGTATATGAATCTATCAATAATATAGATTTAAGAATGCAGTAAGTTAGAGAGGCTTGACTTACTATATCTGTACACACTGAAAAGTGAAACCTCTTGTTTCACTAGTCTTCAGTTTGCATCCTGAAATTCAGTTATAATGTTGTGAGCCTGGGCAGCATGGTGGCACAGTGAGTAGCACTGCTGCCTTGCAAATAGGACACCTGGGTTCACTTCCCGGGTCCTCCTGGCATGGAGTGTGTCTGCGTGGGTTTCCTCTGGGTTCTCTGGTTTTCTTCCACAGTCCAAAGACATGCAGGTTAGGTACATTGGCAATTCTGCATTGTCCCTAGTGTGTGTGTGTGTGTGTGTGCACCCTGCGGTGGGCTGGCGCCCTGCCCGGGGTTTGTTTCCTGCCTTGCGCCCTGTTTTGGCTGGGATTGGCTCCAGCAGACCACCGTGACCCCGTTGTTAGGATATAGTGGGTTGGATAATGGATGGATGGATGTTGTGGGCCCTCCAGGGTATACTGTAGCACACTCTTGTGGTTCCTGGCTTTCACTGCAGTCATGTTCCCTGAAAAGTTGCAGGCCATACTTCTTGCTCACTCTTGCAGATTTTATAGCCATATCCCACCCTGTGGCTGCTGTCTAATCATTTTAATGGAATAGTCTTGTAATGTGGTAGTCCTCCATGGCACTTTCAAATGACCCTGTTTCCCAAGTCTATTATCTTGGCATCCTTTGGTATCAAATCACAGTGGACTATTTGATTCTGACTGTTACTTGTGGGCATATTCTGCATTGCCTTTTCTAAGATTAATTTGAAAAATGTAATTTATGTAAAAAAAATTACTAAGAATCCACATTGCTGTATTTGCAATTCAAATTCCACAATTTCAGCCTGTGATACATAATGACCCCCTTAACACTAAAAAGTGATTGACAGCAGGCTGTCACGATGAGGATTCATTTTTGGGATTTCTGTTGATATATTCTACCATCTTCAATGCCACTTTGAGGTTTTCCTTTTGTCGTAAATTGGGGTCACATCCTGTATTTGTAGTGGAGTGGTCACAACCTCGGGTTCATCAGTGCAACAGGATAAAAGATCAGCTAGGAGTGCATTTTCTTTTCTGATCGGTGGATGCAATATCTTAAAAGCAAAACTCTAATTGCTACTCATTTCTTCTTGTCACTCTTGATTTTGATTTTGATTTTTGCTTTTCGTCTGGGATTTGTTTTGTACATTTATTTTTAATTATGTTGTTTTGTATTTACATGTATCTGCTGGTTCATCTCTAATAAAGTTCACCTGTCTCTTGCTTAGTCAGGACACAGGCAGTATGCCAGCACTGATGTACATGTCACCAGCAGCATGGTGTGAAGGGATCACCATGACCAGACACAAGCTCTCTAGTTTATCACCAAAGAAAGTTTAGAAAAGAGACCTGTGCTCTGAGCTTGACAGGACTGGAGAAAGACTGAGGTTGAAGAGGTATTGAATATATGAAAGAGAGAGGGGATGAGAGAGATAGACAAGAGCTACAACAACAAGCAAATGAGAGCAGTATGAAACTTTGGGATTCAAGCAAAAGTTCTTACCATCCGCAAGAAAGTTAGACTGTTTGCTCCGTGGTGATAGTTTTAGACCCATTTCTTATGTAACTAAGTATACAGTTCTATCGGGACAGTCTACTAGCAGCCTTGATTGTTAAAAATAAATGCTTAATTAACTATGTAACAGACTAACATATCTGATCAATTTAAAAGTCATTTTGCTCTGATGACTGTCAGCTTGCAAACCACTTGTTTCACCCTTGGGGATCACACTTTGAAAGAAACTGTCCTGGACACATCATATCACACGTACTACGGTAAATGTAAACAAGTGATTCTTTCATAATATCACAACGAGCTTCTCAAGCAGTAACATTACATTTTAAATGTGTATACATAAAGTGATAAAACTATTGCAGATACACTTTGCTCTTAAAAAGTATGGTTCTTTACTGTATTGTGTGGTTCCTTGTAGAACTATTGCTTGACAAAGCACCATGTCATTTTGGGAAAAAAAAATTGAATAGGAAGTTGTTTCTTTGTTCTTTGAAAAACTTCCAAATACATAGAAAAAAAGCTGCATTTTTTATGCCTTTGAAATCTTTAATTTATGGTAGGCTACCTAGCAGGACACTAACAAATTTAGAAAACCTGGACTTAGTTTGTGTTATTGTATGCAGCAAGGGTCCTTTTAAAATCATGATCCATTAGTATTTCCCAAATCTATTATCCTCTGTTCAATGGTTATTTACAAAACCTGTTATAGGTCTAAATAATTAAAGGTTCTTCCTGAACCCTTCATGTGGATGGGTCTATTGGGGACCCAAAATGGTTCCCATATGGCATCACTTTCAAATCGCACTATGGCACCTTTATTTTTAAGAGTGTAGGTAGTTGGTAAAAATATTATTTCAATATTTCAATAATAAAATATGGCATGAGACAATAACCATTTTTAAAATGGATGGTCTTGTAAATGTTGTTGAACAATATTTAATATGAAGTTCATGATGCAGATAATTGGTTTATGATGGGTTACATAACTTCATAAATATATATTTTAAGTTTGAAATATCTAAATTTAAAATGTGATGTGTATAGTGTGGAAGATGACCCGGGCACAGATAGGCGGACACGTTCAAGTCACCCAACACATGTTTAATAACCATAATTACTATTTACAAAAGTGCCACACAACCTCCAAAGTCCCCAAAATCCGGGCCACCAAGCAAATGACTCTCTTCTCTTCAGGTCGTCTCCACTCCTCTCCTTCAAGACCACGTCCTTCTTCCACGCAACTCAAGTCATCATATGGAGGGAGGCGGCCCCTTTTATAACCACCCGGATTTGCTCCAGGTGCCTCTTGACAATCTTCCACCAGCACTCCTCAGTGTGGCGGAAGTGCCGGCTGCGCACCCGGAAGCACTCCAGGTGTCCCTGCTCCTCTTACCCCCAGTACTTCCGGGTGTGGCGGAAGTGCTAAGGTCCATTGCTCCAAAGGCATTGGGGCGCCTGCTGGTGGTGACCACGGGCCCCTACAGGGTTGAGCTTCAAAGCTCTGTACCCGTGGTCCCCACAGGCACCAGGGCGGTCACCCCCACGTGATATGGGGGAGGCGCAAGCCCTCCTCCGATCCTCTGGGGCATCCCAGCCGGGTCGCCCCCCCAGCCATCTGTGACAATAGTAAATTTACATGTTACAATTCGTTTGTTATTGTTAAATGACTTTAAGGTAATATGTATGTAAAATAATGAGTCTCATGAGAATGCACTTAGAAGTTATCGAGAGAACATGAGAAAGATCTCCCCCATGGACCGCAGGTGAGTGGATGTCTCTCACAAGGATCTGCTAATTTGCATTTAAAGTTAAAACTATAGATGTCTGAAGCTAAAGCAGACAAGTGACTCAAGGAATTAAGGACCTCTTTTCATGACAAGCGGCCAATGAGGTATTTCATTTGTTAAACATATTTTGTTTCATGTTTGCACTAAATGTTTTGTATTTCATGGTGTGTGCATGCAAGTCACTATGTATTCACTAATGTGTTTTGTACTGATTACTCACCATGTAGTTCTCACGGCGTGGAGGCGTGACGGTGTCAGTAAGACAAACCCAAGCAATAAACTCCTGTTTCAAAGAACCGACCTGTGTCTGTGTTGTTGTGAAGAGAGCTACACTTGTAACTTCTCATACTTTTACAAGTGGAGTGTGCAGATCATAGCTCTGACTGAGAATTTATGAGAGTACTACACGTAAACTCTCTCACAGCCAGATTTCATACTGCAAGTGTCAAGTGTGTCTGTTTTCATAGGTGTGTGTTGAAAATAGAAATTTTATTTTAGCACTGAGGGTGCATTTTGAACATATCCCTTCCAAGTCTGTGTTCCTAACATATTTTAAAGTGAGTGCTTTTTTGCAGTTAATACATTTATTCATCTAGTGAATGTGCTGGATGGTGTAAATGTTTCAAATGCAATTGTCACATGCCAAATTTTCCAGCCAAGGTGTAATGTGTTATAAAACTGAAAACTATACCTTTTACTTGAATCAATTTAACAGCAGTATACTTCATAGTTGCTGGAATATATGTATGAGTTTTTTTAAAACATACTGTGTCCTTGAATAATTTTAAACGTTGCAAATATATTCTGTTAGATATGTGTAATAGCTACAGTTAACCACAAGAGGACATCTGTGTTTCAGGAAATAACATCTTACATAGCCTATTTCCATATTCCTACATCAGTATATATACGTATCCATTATTTATTTGTTTGCCTTTGTTTTTTAACTGTAGCAAAACTGTGGTAATGGATGAAACCCACCTTATCAAAAAGTGTGTTAAAGAAAAGGAAGGATGAAACTAATCTGATTTAAGATCAACTAAACTCCTTTTATGAACCATGGCAAAAACTGAATTCACATACAAATACTGTATTTATATAATTATCAGTAATTATACTTAGATATTCATGATTAACCTCAAAAATGAATGAAAACATTTTGTTTATTATTATTATTTTATCAGTAAGACAGGCATATGCTCCAGCGCCTTCCAACCATATAATAAAAAAGCAGGCTTACAAAATGCATAGATTAATGTAGTTCTTTGCTAATTAAAGCTGTTCTGTGCACACATAGTACAGTTTCTGTCTTGTACTTTGAAAATGCTTAGTCTTTCCATTTTCTGAATCTGATTCTTACATTCAAGGTTACCAAGAGCCAAACTGTATTCTTACATCATCCCATGTAATGCAAGAAATAACCTTACACAAGATATGAGTCTTTGCTGTGCACAAAGGAGCAACAACCATTGTCGCTCCTACTAAGCCAGTTAGCTTTAAAGGCTTGCCCATGGCATGTGGATAGAATCAGGTGGAATTATATAAGGAGAAAATCACTCAAACCCAAAATGAACATGTAAGCTCTACACCAACAGTGCAAAGCCAGGGGATTGAAACAAAATCCATGAAACAATGCAGTAAAAGCAGCACTAATGACTGTTCCACCCCTGAAATGTTTAATGTGCAGAAACTCCCCAGAGCTAAATTAGGAAAGTTTTTTCTTATTCTGTTAAAATTAAATGAAAATGTGCTTGGCATTTATGGAGCATTGATGTCCTAAGCTCCTGCAGTAAAAAATGTTTTATTTGTTCACATTTGCTGCAACCCTTTTTAGAGCAAAGATAATCTGCCCTAAATGCTTTTGCAAAAAAAAATATCTACATCTGCAAGTACCTAGTTTGGGGAAAGTAAAATTCTGCATAATGTCAAAAAGCTTTTGCAGGGATGACCAACTGAAAGGAGACCCCAGGGAAGACCCTGGGTTTGCTGGGAGGGTTGTATCTACCAGATGGCCTGGGAACGCCTTGTGATGCCAGATTATGAGTTGGCAACTGTTGCTGGGGACATAGAAGGATGGGAATTGCTGCTAGGGCTCCCTGGTCTTGGATAAGACGTGTAAAATGATTGAATGCATATAGAATACACTGTTCAGGCTGGTTGGGCGATATCATGATCTGGCTTTTGATTTCAGTTTTTTATTATTCCTTGGTCTCCAAAATTACTTGAAGCATTGTTTTGGAGATCTTGGGTATTTTTTGCATTTCACATATCTTTAAGAATATTGAATTTGTGTCAAATAAGAGAAAAACAAATGATCACTGAGTAGACAATATAACAAAATATATCTGTGTATTCCTTTTTATGTGTCAGTATATTATTTTTTTTCTACCAACATACTAGGTAGATTATATTGACGGTGATAGCACAACTATACAGTAGTTTCATCATATAGCCCTATACATTGTAAATCTATACAGTAAATTATATTCACGTACATAAACTAAACTGTCTAACCTAATATTATCAATAGTTCAGTGAAAACAAAGTATAATTATCTTTAAACATTAACTCATGATTAATGTTTATTGTATCCTTGCTAATAAATAATATATGCAAAGAATGTAATATCATCATCCAATTAGGCACAACAGCAGATAGTTTTTTCCAGGAAGTGACTAACTTTGGAGATTTTTTTTTTAATGTGTCAGGAGAAAATGTGAAGAGTGAAGATTTGCACAGTTTTCACACATAATTTAAGGTAATTCCATCTGTGTGATACTTATATCTTGAATTAAATAAATCTGTTGCAATGTAGTCAAAGCCTAGAGCTACTGTGTAGACATAAATCAATTTTATTTTTCCATTTAATGTGTCCAATGCTGTGCTAGTTTGATGATTAATATATATTATTTTTGTTGTTATTAATATTACTGTTGTTGTAATTGTTATTGAATTATTATCTGTGATGTAGATAATATTTTTCCCCCAGTGTTTGATGAGTCAGCACCTATCGCACACCCAGTTTGTGAATTCTAACTTCATGCAAAGCCATTCATGTTTTAGTGAAGCAACTTGTAGTGCAGTATTTTTTAGTCCACATAATCCAATTGGGATGCAGCAACAAGCTTGCACATTCACAAGGAGCCCATTTAGTGTTTCCATTCAGGTTATCCAGTATCTCTTTTGAATGGAGGAGGACACCGAAGAAACCCCACGTACAGAATGTGCAAACTCTACACAGAGTGTGCATGGGTGAGTGGAGATTAAAACTCAGAGAAGTGTTCCTTGTCATTAGGATTACAATGGCAGCTGACAACTCAACAGTGATTGATTGTCAGTGAGGAACACAAACTCCTGAGGATTAGGGTGATGTCACTTGGTCTGATGAATCCGATTTCTTACTGATTCACATGAATGGGAGGCTTCAAAGCAAAGTCTTCTGCAGTTATGAGGTAGCAATGTCAACCTGGTTTTACTCTCAGTAAACCAATTTTTCTATTTCCACATTAAGATTTGCTTAATGGAAAGAGTAATAATGCATGTGTGTTTACTGCAATTAGGTTAGCTTAGAATATGTGTGGGTGGGTACCAAAGGAGTAAACTAAAGCAGAGTTGCATTGTAAAGGAGGGACTGTTGAGACTACATCTTCAGTAAGAATGATATAGTGTGTGACAAAGTCAGGTCATAGGATGCCCTGGAGGTAAGTACACTGTCAGTAACAACATTACCAGTGACATAAGATCTTCAGCGATGGAGCACTATGACCCAATACAATACTAACAGCCCAAGAGATAGGTACAGCTTGGGCATAACTTGCAGGAAAATATTTTAAGTATTCCTCACGGAGGTAAGTGGCAGCAGAAAGGCTCAGTAGCTTCCTAATAATTTGTACAGTGGACAAGTAATTTGGGGCTGTCCTGGCCCATTGACTAGTTATAGTATTAGGAGCCAGACCTACAGGAACACCTAGGTGGTGCTCGGGGACCACAGGAGCTCTCTAAAGTGGTCCAGGAGCTTGCCCATTTGGAATTCAAAAGACATGCTAAAGCAGAGATTCGCATTGCAGTTGGATGCAGGTGAACTTGAGGAACCACCTCGGAAAGTGGACCAGTCACCTTATGAATGAAAGTGAGGGTACTTAAGTCTAAGCAGGCCTAGTGTAGTGTAAGACTTTTTTGTTTTCTGCTTTGTATTTATCCCCATGGGCTCACCACCTATGGGAGGGGCCAAGGAGGTTGGGTGCAGTGTGAGCTGGGTGGTGGCGAAGGCGGGACCTTGGCGGTCTGATCCTCGGCTACAGAAACTGGCTCTTGGGACGTGGAATGTCACCTCTCTGAAGAGGAAGGAGCCTGAGCTAGTGCGCGAGGTTGAGAGGTTCCGGCTAGATATAGTCGGATTCACCTCAACGCACAGCTTGGACTCTGGAACCAATCTCCTTGAGAGGGGCTGGACTCTCTACCACTCTGGAGTTGCACCCGGTGAGGTGCCGAGCAGGTGTGGGCATACTTATTGCCCCCACTGGAGCCTGTGCATTGGGGTTTACCCGGTGGGCGAGAGGGTGGCCTCCCTCCGCCTTCGGGTGGGGGGAAGGGTCCTGACTGTTGTTTGTGTGTATTGCAGTTTGGAGTATCCACCCTTTTGGAGTCTCTGGAGGGTTGCTAGAGGGCATACCTTCTGGGGATTCCCTCGTTTTGCTGGGAGACTTCAATGCTCACGTGGGCAATGACAGTGAGACCTGGAAGGGCGTGATTGGGAGGAATGGCCCCCCCGATCTGAACCCGAGCGGTGTTTTGTTATTGGACTTCTGTGCTCGTCACGGATTGTCCATAACGAACACCATGTTCAAGCATAAGGGTGTTCATATGTGCACTTGGCACCAGGACACCCTAGGCCTCAGGTCGATGATCAACTTTGTGGTGGTGTCGTGGACTTGCGCCATATGTCTTGGACACTTTCGGGTGAAGAGAGGGGCGGAGCTGTCAACTGATCACCACCTGGTGGTGAGTTGGCTTCGATGGTGGGGAAGATGCGGTCAGACCTGGTAGGCCCAACGTGTTGTGAGGGTCTGCTGGGAACGGCTGGCAGAGTCCCCTGTCAGAAGTAGCTTCAACTCCCACCTCCGGCAGAACTTCAACCACGTCCCGAGGGAGGTGGGGACATTGAGTCGAATGGGCCATGTTCCGTGCCTCTATTGTTGAGGCGGCTGACGGAGCTGTGGCCGCAAGGTGGTGGTGCCTGTCGTGGCGGCAATCCCGAACCCGTTGGTGGACACGGTGGTGAGGGATGCCGTCAAGCTGAAGAAGGAGTCCTATAGGACTTTTTGTCCTGTGGGTCTCTGGAGGCAGCTGATAGGTACCGCAGGCCAAGCGGAACGGCTTCGGTTGTTGCTGAGGCAAAACTTCGGGCATGGGAGGAGTTTGGAGAGGCCATGGAGAACGACTTTCGGACGGCTTCGAGGAGATTCTGGTCCACCGTCCGCGTCTCAGGAGGGAAGCAGTGCAGTGTCAACACCGTATATGGTGGGGATGGTGCGCTGCTGACCTCGACTTCGGGGCGTTAGGGTCGGTGGGAGGAGTACTTCAAGACCTCCTCAATCCCACTAACATGCCTTCCAATGAGGAAGCAGAGCCTGGGGACTCTGAGGTGGGCTCTCCCATCTCTGGGACTGAAGTCACCGAGGTGGTCAAAAACTCCTTGGTGGCAGGGCCCGGGGTGGATGAGATCGCCGGAGTTCCTTAAGGCTCTGGATGTTGTAGGACTGTCTTGGTTGACACGTCTCTGCAACATCGCATGGACATCGGGACAGTGCCTCTGGATTGGCAGACGGGGTGGTGGTCCCCTCTTTAAAAGGGGACGGAGGGTGTGTTCCAACTATAGAGGGATCACACTCCTCAGCCTCCCTGGAAAAGTCTATTCGGGGTTCTGGAGAGGAGGGTCCGTCGGATAGTGAACCTCGGATTCAGGAGGAACAGTGTGGTTTTCGTCCTGGTCGCGGAACAGTGGACCAGCTCTTCACCCTTAGCAGAGTCCTGGAGGGTGCATGGGAGTTTGCCCACCGTCTACATGTGTTTTGTGGACTTGGAAAAGGCATTCGACCGTGTCCCTCGGGAATCCTGTGGGGGTGCTCGGGAGTATGGGGTACGGACCCCTGATAAGAGCTGTTCGGTCCTGTACAACCGGTGTCAGAGCTTGGTCCGCATTGCGGCAGTAAGTCGAGCCCGTTTCCAGTGAGAGTTGGACTCCGCCAGGGCTGCCCTTTGTCACCATTCTGTTCATAACTTTTATGGACAGAATTTCTAGGCGCAGCCAGGGTGTTGAAGGGGTCGGTTTGGTGGACTCAGGATTGGGTCACTGCTTTTGCAGATGATGTTGTCCTGTTTGCTTCATCAGGCCGTGATCTTCAGCTCTCTCTGGATCGGTTCGCAGCTGAGTGTGAAGCGGCTGGGATGAGAATCAGCACCTCCAAATCCGAGACATGGTCCTCAGCCGGAAAGGGTGGAGTGCCCTCTCAGGGTTGGGGAGAGATCCTGCCCCAAGTGGAGGAGTTCAAGTATCTCGGGGTCTTGTTCACGAGTGAGGGAAGAATGGAGCGTGAGATCGACAGGCGGATCGGTGCGGCATCTGCAGTGATGCGGGCTCTGCATCGGTCTGTCGTGGTGAAAAAGGAGCTGAGCCGTAAGGCAAAGCTCTCAATTTACCAGTCGATCTACGTCCTACCCTCACCTATGGTCATGAGCTATGGGTAGTGACCAAAGAACGAGATCGCGAATACAAGCGGCTGAAATGAGTTTCCTCCTCAGGGTGTCTGGGCTTTCCCTTAAAGATAGGGTGAGAAGCTCAGTCATCCGGGAGGGGCTCAGAGTAGAGCCGCTCCTCCTCCGCATCGAGAGGAGTCAGATGAGGTGGCTCGGGCATCTGATCAGGATGCCTCCTGGACGCCTCACTGGTGAGGTGTTCTGGGCACGTCCAACCGGGAGGATGCCCCGGGGAAGACCCAGGACACGCTGGAGGGACTATGTCTCCCGGCTGGCCTGGGAACGCATTTGGGATTCTCCCGGAAGAGCTGGAAGAAGTGGCCGGGGAGAGGGAAGTCTGGGCCTCTTTGCTTAAGCTGCTGCCCCCGCGACCCGACCTCGGATAAGCAGAAGAGGATGGATGGATGGATGGATGGATGGCTTTGTATTTATTTTGTGCTGCAACACCACAGCACCCTTCTATAATTTGTCTATCCCTTGTCATACTTTCATCTCCCTGACATTATTTGGGGTTGAGTCTTGTTCACCAGCCCCTTTTTATTCACAGTACTCTTGGAAAATAAAAATGACATTAAGGATCTGAAGCCCAAATGTGGTGCCTACGTGTGTCAAGTGCAACTTGTGCACATATTGAAGCCTTGCTAACTAGTAATTTGTGGTTTTGAATTATATAATGTCCCTGAATGTGATTACTTTAGATATCAGAGGATTTACATAATAAGGCAAAGAATGCTGAGACAGATTTTTTCTTGGGAGAAGGAAAATATAAAAACATCAAGCAGTGCATTCAGTTTGTAATTGTTATGCTGACATACTTAAATTTCACTATAATGTATATTTCCCATTTGTGACATAATATAATGTAATTTTTTAGAGAATACTGACAATTATCTACTTTTCCAATAATTGATGTACACTAATACACATATGAAACCCAGTGAATGCATTAATTTCAGACTTATATTTATTGTTACTCTGTTAAAAATGTTTGAATATTGTCAGTCTAATTCTCATCCATCTATCCCTCTTCAAATCTGTTAATCCTGTTCAGGATGGAGAAGGTTAATCTTTCTGATGCTGGAATAAATTACAGTGCCAGTACAGTGGTCCAGTGATTAGTGCCAATTTGTAATGGATCCAGCCTTCTTTACCTGTGTGTAGTTTACACATTATTCCCATGTATGTATATGCTTTCCTAACACATCTCAAAGATGAACATGTTAGAATAATTTACATTTCTGCATTCTCGTGTGAGTGGGTGGGTCTTGCAAGCAACCCTGAAATGAATTAAGCCAGTGCTTCCCAAAGTGTGCATTTTCATAATTTTATTTCAATTTTCAATTCAATGTGATAGGATGCTACATCTAGCGGACCTGGTGCAAACCAGTAACTCACTTAGTAGTAAATGGTTAATAGATGGTGCTCTACAATAGTTATGTTTTTCGATTGTTTTAGTAGTTTGTCAATCTTTCTCTGCACTTTGTGTTGGTATATAAATAGCTGTCGGTTTTGCACGGTCTTAGTGTTGAATTAGTTTTCGGAGATTGTATCAAGTGCAAATTGTTGTGATTAAGTCAAGTGAAGTTTTTGAAGTATTTTTTCTCGCATGTATTTTTAAAAAGGGATCGTTTTTTACTAAACAGTAATAAGTGTTGTGAGCGTGAAAATAAAGAGGGCACACCGCCAACCAGTGGCAATGTCAATCAGAGTATGAAAAAGCGTCAATATCGAAAATATGATAACAGTTATTTGGACTTTGGTTTTACGTTGACAGAAGTCAATGTTGAAGAGAGGCCACAGTTTGTACTGTGTATGAAAGTTTTGGCACCAGAGTGCATGCTACCAAGTAAGTTGAAACACCTTTTATAAACCAATCATCCCAGCATGGTTAGTAAATCCCATGACTACTTTACCAGAAAGTTAAAATCAACAAAAACATGGTTTTTATAAGCAGGCATCAATACCAAGCAATGCATTGCTAGCATCTTACAAACTGATACACAGAATCGTGCTGACTTCTCTCATTCATGCTGGCTGGCTCATCCTCTTTCTTTCTCCCCAATGCCTCACTCTCGCTCTCGCATCCTTATTCTTTCCTTTTCATCTTTTTTTTCCCTATCTTTCTGGGCTAGCCCATTCTTATATGGCTCTGTGGGTGTAGCATCTCCATCGCGCACTGCAGGAAGCTGATTAAACAACTGAAAATGATCACACCCTCACGTGCAGGTGAGACTTGCTGAAATTACTCCATCAGCTCCCTGCGGCTGCACGATTGCACCCACGGAGACTGACACGGTGAATGGATTATTTAAAAGCCGCCAATCTTTCGAAGCCACGGAACCACTATACCACAATCCCACTAATTATAATTAGTTGAATATGTTCAATTACATTTTTTGTTATGTTAAATACGTGTTTTACTTATTTTAACGTAACCCTTTAAAAAAAAAAATACTGGCTATTTCGCAAACTAGAATATGACATGGGGTTTATGCCTTGGGAAAACCTGGATTCAGCAAGGGTGCAGAGAATTAAGTGTTATTATTATACATAAAATGTTAATGCTGGGCAGATAGAGGCAAGTCCAGGTGGGTGGACTTTGGAAGTGACATCATTGCTGGAGACCCATCAGTCTTCCGGTCTGCAGAGGGAAGAAAAGAAAGAGCGTTACCACACAGAGCCATCCACTGGATGGATGGAGAATTACCATCACCTAAGCCCTTACACATGAGTATGACTTATATATATATATATAGTCACAAAAAGCAGACACAAGAGTCATAGAAAGGTTTGGGGCAGCCAGCCGTATAATATTCCCTGGCTGCAAATGGGAAAATTGCTAGAACTGATGTAGGTTAGTCAAATATTGTGTATTTAAAGGCCAGAAAAGAAAGTGAAGTCATTGAGGGTGGAAGTGGAAGGCAGGCCAGGCGGTCTATTGTAAAGTGAGAAAAAAGGTCAGTGCACTTCCCCATCCCCTTGTCTGGCGTGGAATTACTCTAATTTAGACCCTTTAGCTGCCTCCCACATTTAGACCCTTTAGCTGCTTCCCATGTGCACATGTATGACAAAATATATTGTGGCAGATGACCAAGGACCTTGCCCAGTCGGGATGCCCTTCTGATGGAAGGCCCTGGGGAGAGGACACGAGAGGGCAATCCCCCTGGATTCCATTGGGGCCACTAGCTTGGAGCTTGGAAGCTCAACCCTGCTGGGGCTTGTGGCCACCGCCAGGGGGCACATGGACAGTCCAGGAGCCATGGACTGCAGCACTTCTGCCACACCTGGAAGTGCTGCCAGAAGAGGATCAGGGTGCACCTGGAGCATGTCTGGGTGCTACACAGCACTTCCACCACACTCAGGAGTGCTGCCAGAAGAGGATCAGAGTGCACCTGGAGCACTTCCGGGTGCACTATAAAGGAGCTTCACTCCGTTCAAGGAACCAGAGTCCGGAGGTGGAGGACAAAGCTTGTGTGGAGTGGTGGTGGTGGCGGAGAAGAGAAAGAGAGAAGAAGAAAAGAGAAAGAAGGGACTGAGCATTATTTGATGGTGATTTGTGCACTGTGTGTTGAAAAGGCAAGAAACAGAATAAACCGTGTGTTGGTTTTACACTTGTGTCTCTGTGCCTCATTGTGTCTGGGTTTGGGGAACTGAATGTCCCTGAGACTTCCACAATATATATATATATATATATATATACATATATATATATATATATTGTTACAAGAATATACAGGAGACATCAAAAGGTTTGGGCAGCCACCCATATAATATGCCCTGGCTTCAAATGGATACAGTGGAACCTCAAGATATGAGTTTAATTCGTTCCAGCACTGAGCTTGTATAGTGAATTTCTCGTATCTAGAACAAACTTCCCCATTGAAAATAATGGAAATCCAGTTAATCCGTTCCGCACCCCCAAAAATATCAACATAAAAATAAATTTTCCTAACAAATAACACTGATAAATAATATATACAAGTGGAACCTCGGTTTGCGAGTAACTTGGTTTACAAGTGTTTTGCAAGACAAGCTAAATTTTTTAATTAATTTTGACTTGATAAAATGAGCAATGTCTTGCAATACGAGTAGTATGGATACACTTTGTCTGCTGAGCGTCATGTGATCATAACTGAGCTGATGGTTCTTTTCTCTCATGCGCGTCTCTCTCCTTATCTCTCTCGCTCGCGCACGTGTCTCTCTCTCTCTCCTTATCTTTTTCACTCGCTCGTGTGCGCAAGCGCCTCTCTCTCTCTCTCTCTCTCTGTCTCTCCTCTTGAGGGCAATCGTCTCCTATTCTCCGTCTGCATGTCCGTGATATTTTTGGATACGCTTATATGGCGAACTGCTACAGCAAAACAATGAAATCACAAGCGCACAAACGCGTAGATCCTCACGCTACGGGAGAACAAGGAACACTGAGTGAGCTGACGGGCTGGCAGTGTCAGCTTGGGTGAATCCCCGAGTCGAGGCAGATCGGGAAACGCGTCACGCATACCCATAGCCTGGCTCATGGCTCATTACGCGAGCCAATACTCGTATTTAGATACGAATTTTTCGCTCATACTTTCCTCGTATCTTGAATTTCTCGTATACAGAGCTGTTCGTATCTCGAGGTTCCACTGTATCTTTTTTGAATTGTGCTCGGTACAAAGTCCAAAACAGAATTGATTTAGATGTGTAAAGATGGTGGCTTTAAATGCCAAGACTGGAAGTGACGTCATTGGGACCGGACGTGACATCATCATTGGCACCGGAAGTAGTGTCTTCGGGACCGGAAGTGTCATCTTCGTGGACACCGGAATCGGAAGTGACGTCCTTATGGGCGCCAGAACCGAGTGGGATTTCCCATGAATGGTCTACGGAGGATTGAGAGAGAAAGTCAGTGCACCTCGCCACCAAATGGTCTGGTGTGGAGCGATCCTTATTTAGGCCCTTTAGCTGCCTCCCATGCACACGTAACTGAGAAGTTGTGAACTCGAGAAAGTGCATTGGCGTTGGCATGGAGGGAGCCCTTACAATAAGTAAGTGAAAACGTATACAGTTGAAGGTCAAGAAACCACCTTGTGACCCATGGATTTGACCCTTTGTGTACGACCATCCATTTTAGGGGTGCATGATCTGTAACAAGAGTAAATTCACGCCTCAAGAGGTAGTAGTACCTCAACTGCGTAATCATCCATTTAATCGCAAGTGCTTCCCTTTCCACCACCGCATACCTGGTCTCTTGATCCAACAGTTTCCAGATCAGGAACATTATGGGGTGTTCAACACCTTCAGCACTCTGGCTCAGCACAGCTCCAAGGCCTGTGTCCGAAGCGTCCGTCTGGAGAATGAAAGATAGGGAAAAGTTAGGAACTTTCAATAATGGTGCTGACGTAAGGGCCTGTTTTAAGTCACTAAATACAGCGTTCGTCTTATCAGTCAATACCACATTGTTTGAAACCCTCTTCTTTGTTAAATCTCTCAAGGGAGCCCGAGTCCATCTCTCAGAAAACAAACTGGAAGTAATACCCAGCTAAACCAAGAAATGCTTAGACTTATCTTGGTTCACGGTTGGGACCATTTCAATATGGTATCTACCTTCGAACACTGTGGCTTCACAATACCCAACCCACCAGGTAGCCTAAATATTTAGCTTCCTTCAACCCAAAAAAACATTCTTTTGAATTGATTTGAAGCCTGGCCTCACCCAATGCTCATAATAACTCTCAGACCTGCTGTATGTGTTCCTTCCATGTACTGGAATAAATGAGTATGTCATCTAGGTAGGCAGCATTGTACAAGTTATGAGGGCAGAGCACCTTATCCACCAGATGCTGGAAAGTCACAGGTGCCCCATGTAACCCGAATGGAAGGACACAATACTGCCATTGCCCACTAGGGATGCTAAACATGGTCTTGAGCTTAGCGAGTCTGTTAAGGGAACTTTCTGGTTACCCTTCATTATGTCAAGTGTAGTCAAATAATTTGACTTCCCTAGCCTCTTGAGGCAGTTGTCCACTCAAGGCATTGGATTAGCATCAAATTGGGAGACTTGATTAAGCCAATGGAAGTCATTGCAAAACCTCAAGCTTCCATCAGGCTTACTGACCAAGACTATAGGGCTGGACCAGGGACTATGACTTTCCTCTATTACTCCTAGTTCCAGCATGCCCTTGATTTCAAGCTCCACTTCAGTTCTTTTTGCTTTGGGAAGACGATAGAGTGTTATCGGACTGCAACCCTCGGCTCTGTCACAATATCATGTGTAATCAAAGAGGGCCTTCCTGGTTTTTTGCTCACTACCTCCAGAACGGACAGGATAATTGGTTCAAGCTCCCGTCTCTGTCTGGAATTTAATTATGTACCAAAGTTAAGGATGTTTTTATGAGCAAAAAATGATTGAGGCTGAGCAGAGGAGAAAATCGGGATCCCTTTCCTTCCATGACTTCAGCAAACTAACATGATATATCTGCCCATTTCTGCTCGGCCGACGATTGGGCTGTTTCACCAAATAGTCGATGAGTCCTTTCTTCTCCTTAATTTGCAGGGGCCTTGCAAATGGGCTAGCAATTTAGAATGTGAGGTAGGAACTAGGACCATGACACAATCTACCAGGTGGAATTCTTGGAGAATCATATCACAGTCATAATAGTGGGCCTGTGCTGCTTGCGCCTCCTCCATGTGACTTTTAATTTTCCAGAATCTATCACGTAATTGTGTGATATATTCCAGTATATTTGTAGAGGGAAGAGGTTCTCCTTCCCATCCTTCTTTCAAAATATCCAATATGCCCCAGTGTTGTCATCCATATAATAATTCAAAAGGTGAGAACCCCGTAGAGGCTTGTGGAACAAAAAAAAAAGAATGAGGGGGAGGAGCTGGTCCCAGTCCCTCCCATCCCTGCTAACCACCTTGAGAAGCATTTGTTTGAGAGTCTGTGATTCTCTCTACTAGACCATCGGTATGAGGATGATACAACGCGGTCTTTAAATGCTTCATTTTAAGTAACTTGGCCGTCTCCTTGAACATCTCCAAGGTATATAGTCACGAACACCCATATACTGTATATATTTGTCCTGAAGATAATACTGAACATACTGTATGGCAATTTAATCCACCCATGGTAATTAATGATCTAGTGGTGACCTTTTAGATTACCAAATGTGCACTAGTCCAACACTTTGGGTGATTTGTGGTGCCTCACTGATTACAAAAGTGACTTTTCAATTATCCCCCTTGCTGACCAGTTCAGGGATAACCTCAATGAGTCACACAAGTGTGTGAAATATTAGAAACTCTCTTTTTATGAGATAGGGAGAAAAATGATGGATAGATATAAAATAATCAAGCAACTTTGTGTTGATGATATACGGTGTCACACACGTGCGCATGGGAGGCAGCTAAAGGGCTTGAGTATGGGCAGTTCCGAGGCATACCGGGATGTGGCAGAGTGCACTGACTCTTTTTCTCCTTTTCCTGTAGACCATTCACAGGAGATTCCAGATTTCTGACAGCGGTTTATACTTATTTAAGTTATTGCAGTTTTGAGATAGGTTCTTATTTCTTATTGATATTTTAAGATTTGGCTCAATTATCAAATCCATCAATTTTCTGCAACAATTTTTTCCATCATAGGATCACATGGAATGACAGCCAATCCTGGTAGCATTGGGAGCAAGGTGGGACACTTTTACACCCATTCTGTCATATATGGTAATCATACATTTAAGAATAATCTGTGTCACGGTTTAAATCAATCATGTCACCAACATAATTCAGTCCGAATTAATATTCGTAGAATATATTTTTTGCCTTTTATTAAACTGCAGAAAAATAAAGCCCACGTAATATATAAAATATTTTTATTATCATCATTTTTATGACATACAGACTTTTCAGGTGCCTATCATAAAGGAAGTATTTCTAAACGTATATGAAATTTCATTATAAATCAGGATTTTACATAACACACATAAACCTGTGTCAAGTACTGCAAATGAAATTGTCACAGCGAAATCCAGGCATATAATTAAAATTAATTTAAGGGCCCATCCATTTTTTTAATCTATAGTCTCTACTCAGGTTCACACAGTGTAGATACTTTTTGAATATCAGGCCATACATAATTAATGGTCTTTACAAACAAGATGAAATGTGGAGAACATAAGTTCTATTTCTGGATTTATCAGCAAAAACAGACGTGCATAAAAATGTGCTAATGAAGTCTTTGATTTTCATTGTAGACAACTCATCTATGAATTGATATAGAAATAGTTTATGTATATTAAATGAAAGTCAAAAAGCAGATAGCCATAAATCTATTTTCCTTAAAAATATTATCATGAATTGTCATTTAAAAAGAATAAATGAACTCATCCTACTGCTCACAGTTCTTTCTGGAAGGATGACTTGCTCACTTGCCTCTCTAAACCATCATCATGGAATCTTTTGACAGATTTCGTGGCCTTGAGAATGTATTTGAACTGTTTTCATTTTTAGAGGGAATTTAACATTTGATTTTGTTCCCTTTGCTTTTGTTCTGTTGCTTGCTTGCTTACTTACTGTTCTGCCAACTTTTGTCATCTTGGAACAATAAAAGGTCCAAGAAGTTTTAAGGAATGAATTGTACTTCAGAAAACAATCAGAGGTATTAGCCATAAACTATTTTTACTCAAAAAAAAAACACAACCTAATATTCAAACCCAAACTCTTAGTCACTAAACCTATTATATCTAAAACATACATGTTAACAAATAGTCAATATGGGTTCAGACGAGGAATGTCATGTTCCACTAATACCCTTGAATTGTATAAAGAGGCAAGAAAAGCACAGAATATCAGAGCTGCATGTAATATTATCTATCTTAATTTTCAGTAAGCTTTTCAAAACCTATCACATGAAGGGTTAGCTATCAGACTAAAACAAGGTCAATTCAAGGCTCGAATTGTAGGTGGGTACATTGTGTTCAAAACAAGAAGCAAGGATTATGGTGAGAAGAACTTTTCAGAATTAAGTGATGCTAAAAGTGGTGTTCCTCATTGATCAGTGCTGGAGCTACTGCTGTTTTTGATATAGATAGAATATCTGGATAAGAATATCAAGAACAAGTTTAAGTTTACAGATGATACTAAATAGGTGGAAAGACAGATAATGTACTGTAGAATCAGCTAAATTGCTACAGAGGGACCTGGATGAATTACAGGCTTTGACAGATTTGTGGCAGATAACTTTTAGGTCTAGAATTACTGAAGCCTACGAAGAAACTCGTAAACCCTGCCCAGCCGAAATCCCTTCGCACTTTTCTGTCATCGTCTTTTGTGTTGTAAATGTGTCAACCAGCACAAGCAGCAAGCAGCCTTCTATCCCATCCCCAACCCCCACTGCCGCAGCTCAAGTTGCAAAGAATATTCTCAGTACTCAAGTGGTTTATGTGGGAATGAAGTGCCTGGAATTGTAAAGGATAAATAATGTATTGTCATTTGGAATACATGCACTTCACATGTGTTCTGTATCTACAATGATCTATGTAAACACATCACTAAAACAGAAACGTTTTTCATGTTTTAGTATTAATTGACAAAATGTAGACATAAAGTTCATAATGTGTGAAGACTGAAGTCAAAATATCAAATAAACACTTTTACAAAAGGTACAAGTATAACAAAACAAGTAGATAGATAGATAGATAGATAGATAGATAGATACTTTATTAATCCCAAGGGGAAATTCACATAATCCAGCAGCAGTATACTGATACAAAAAACAATATTAAATTAATGAGTAATAAAAATGCATGTAAAAGTAGACAATAACTTTGAATAATGTTAGCATTTACTCCACCGGGTGGAACTGAAGAGTCGCATAGTGTGGGGGAGGAACAATCTCCTCAGTCTGTTAGTGGAGCAGGACAGTGACAGCAGTCTGTCACTGAAGTTACTCATCTGCCTCGAGATGACACTGTTCAGTGGATGCAGTGAATTCTCCATGATTGACAGGAGTTTGCTTAGCGCCCATCGCTCTGCCACAGATGTCAAACTGTCCAGTTTCATTCCTATAATACAGCCTGCCTTCCTAACAAGCTTGTCCAGGCATGAGACGTCCTTCTTCTTTTAAAAGAGCACTTTTATTCAAGAATATATCCAAAGAAAAAGAAGTTGCCTTAGGGTAAGTCAATGACATGACTGTTTGGGTTAGCGCAGCGGTAACAACTGCCAACTCCTAATCAAGAGGTCGCTGGTTTGATACTGGCTACCTCCCAAATTTACCGTTTTGAGTAGTGAGCTGCTCTTATTGTTAATCTTATGCAATAAAAACATACATTCGATTTCCGTCTGTAACAGCCAGTGTAAATTTATAGTACTTTTAAAAGTTAGCATTTTTTTTTCAGTTTTATTCTCTCAGTCACGGTCACTCTCCCACAACCCCCTCTATGTTTGAAAATAGTGTCAGATCTTTTGCATGAATGAGACTAGGACCGGGAAAACTGTGGACGTGGGTGTATGTGGTGAGCATAACTGAGAATGATTGTGGATGTGAATTTTTTTTTTTATTAAGTTTTATTCTTGAGTGTTCCTGATCACACTGAATTAGTATGCACCTTCTAGTCCATGATGTCAAAGCCACACTGACAAAAAACAGAGACATAGGTACTGTATATATATGACATTTGGAATAATTAATTTTATGACTTGTATAGTACATTTCGGAAAACATTGTTGCACTAATACAACATTATATTCATTTGCATACCTTCATGCGGTTTGTAGTCAGTGACCGCATTTGGTTTTTTTCTGACCTTGTCCAGTCTTTACATGTTGGTGCACGGTGGTGTTTCTTTTGTACTCCATGAGATGCAGAGGACAGAATAGTACTGGGAGGTCAGTTCCGTGCTGCATACAATCATCAAATTCAAATATTAACAGTTCCCACACACCTAAGGACCTGTCCTTCCTATATTTATGACATGTGTACCTTTTGCAATGTACACACCTCTCTATGCTGTGGTTCCTATTACACTAATGGAGCACCTGACACTGAACTTTCTATCCTGGGAGAAGCGGTGGTCTTGGAACAGAAGCTTGTCAATGTTGCATCCTCTTTTCTTTTTCCATCATCTTTTCTTATAAGAAGTGACAATGAAGTTCCTCTGCAAGGTGAGCAAGCAAAAGTTAGTGTTTTTTTTTCAGTTTTATTCTCTCAGTCTCATTCACGCCTACACAACCAATCCCCGATCTGACGCTGTTTTCAGAAAAAAATGTGTTATAACAAACTTGATTATTCATGGTAATTTCCTGAGTACCACCTTTAATATCATTGATTATCGTGCAGTCATTTTCATGATAAAGTTTGGATGAGTAAGAATGTCTTCATAAACAATATTGAATTGCTGCCAATTTTATTACTTACTTAACTGGGCAAAATGTACAAGTAAACAATAAACATTTCAGGGTACAGAAATTGGAGGAAAACATTTTACAGTCAGGAAAGTAGGATGTCTTCTTAGTGGATCTTAAGAAAAACTTTTTACCAGTAACATTTATAAGTATTATAAAATGCAATTAGAAAGCTTTGATGAAAAATACATTTACTGAAATTTTTGTAAAATGATCTTTAACATGATAGAAAAATTAAATTCTGTGATCTTTTAACATTTACCAAAACATGGACAAGAACTCAGTTTAAGCCCTAATTTCAATATAAAATGAAGTACATTTGATTTCCCTGTGAGTTCACTCTGTCATTTGCAATGACTTTGGCTGACATGATTTCCAAGAGAAAGACACCTCTGTGTTTAAGGATGCAGAATTAACTGGGCATTTCAAAGGTGAAACTCTGCTATGCAAATCAAATGACTCATGAATACTCGTGACAGAATTTGGAACAGCCATAAATCTGATGAGCGGTATGAACATTTCAAAGGTGTTGAATTTGGCAAAGGACACTGTCAAGTTTATTATTAAGAAATAATTGGACTCTCCCTCATCATGCTGTCATTGTTAACTGAGCAACCAGGCTGATAGAATTGTTTTCTGAAAAGTGAAAGCGAAAACCTGATGATCACCCTACCACAACAAGAGTGTAAACTTTAGGGTGCCAATTTCTGCAGCAAATCAAAAACTATAGTGCCTATAGAAAAATGATGATGCAGAAGCCCTCCAGAATTAAAGGCTGCATACAGTAATAGCATGCAATAAAACATAATGCAGATTCTGAGGCTTTGGAGCCACCAAGGTTTCTTAACTTTCTTCAACTTGAAATATATTCAATTCATGTCTTAAATCATATCACAAATGTTTATTACTTTCTGTGTTTTGTTACAAAAGAAGTGTTATAATATGAAATTCAAATGTTTAAGTGAAAGAAAATTAAGAAGTGTTAAAGTCTGTTCAATCATAAATACTTTTAGTATTTAGTATTTTAGTAGGATATCATCATTTTTAGAAGAAATGTGGTTACAAAGCCTAGCTACTGTAACGTTTTCTTTACCCTTTAACCAATAGTGCCCTACTCTATTTCCCTTAGCTGATTTATGAAAACCCCTTAAATTTTAAATACATGTTTTTAGAGGATAAATTAGAATCTCTTAACTAATAATTACCTACTCCCCAGTAATAAGCTGCCAACTGTTTCACAATTAGTAACTTGTAACACAATTCACAATACAAATATGTTCCTAAAATATAACAAAAGTTATTGACTAAATTGGAAACATATATAAAAAAAAATAAATAAAACTATTTATAGTTAAGTCCAATCAAAATTCCCACAAATTTTAGATAACAGAAATTAGAAAGCTCACAAAAATTGCATTATATTTACTCTTCGCAACAAATACATACAGGTTCAGGCAGTGTACTTAAACCTTATAAATGTACTTTTAACTCTTTGCTTTTACCAGCACTTAAAACATCCCACTGTTAAAGAAAAAACAATAACCAAATCTATAATATGAGCAAAATTAATTACTAAAACCTCACTTTAACTTAATAACTTTATGGGCCCACACACACACAAGAGGCCAGTGGCCACACACAAAAAAAATAATATGAACAAAACCCCCTTCGTTGTAGGCCTGGTCGAAACTCTGGAACATGGTGGCCAAAAACATAAAAAGTCACAGTACTCACAAAAATGCGAAGTGAATGTCAGTGTCCATTGTACAAACACAGCACTTCAATGCTGTGGAAAAACTATGGAGTCGTCCTGCAGGCAGGCTCACGGCAAAACACTGCAAGGAAAAAGGAGCTAGTTCGTCCAAATGAGGTGAAACTTGCTGTTTTTTCTTGTTGTCAGAGGAGCTGCCAGGCTTTCCCTTGGTCACCTGGAGCGCTATCCAAAGTATTCACTGCCCTCAGCTAGTTCACTTGTAATGCTAATCTGAACTACACCGCTTCTGTGACGATGGCTTCTTACTATCCTCGCATCCAACAGGTTGTAGCGTCTACACCACCACAAGCTCAAAAACATCTGCAACAACGTAAGACTTTTTTTTTTCAAAGTCTCTGTGTATTTTTTCTCTTATCTTAGTATGAGTCCAGCCTGTCCCCTCGCCTACTCAATCACATTACAGAAACACTGACATGACTCTTCAACTCCCAATAACTTAAAACACAGTTAAACAACATTGGTTGTCTTTAAGCATAAGCGCATGGTTCACAGTACATTACAACCAAACTACAGAATGTATTAACCTTAATGTGAATCATTTCTATTAACCAAACACAATAACTGAACTGAATACAGTTCAGTGTTAAGTGTACATCTTCGACACTTAACATAACTAAATAATAATAATTATTCTTTTCCAATGCAGCAATAAACACTATTAAGGGGAATATTAAATGAGCCTAGGGCTACACTACAAAACAAAAACCTGGGGCCTATGCCACAAATTCCCAAAATAGCAGCACCAATATAAAAATAGAAAATGAAATGAAAAAGCGTTTGGTTTTTTGATGCAAACTACTTTTGTCTTTTACTCAGTATTACTGCTTGTTCTGTTGTTTGCTGATAGTTTACAATACACCACATGCTTGTCCACATTCTATCAAATATTATGCTATGCTTGTACTTTTTCTTAATATTTATTGCTTTTCAGGTGTTATCTTTAGACCCAGAACTCAGGGGTTTTATCACTCCTGCTGACAATATTGTAAAAAGAGCAGTTTATTTCTAGCTCGTAGCTGTTAAAATGTAAGTTAGGATATAGCTCCATATCAAATCTTTCTCTTAACTAACCCCCTTATGCTCCACACTTCTGCCTGATAATTCTCATCTCTGTTCCTTTCAAATTATTTCATGTTCTCCCTTTTTTGGCCACCTCTCACTCCCATAGAACAGACTGCTCCACACATAGCTTTCTTAAACTTTTCCCTTTAAAAGAAGTCAGAATGGTCAGAATTTCTTCCATGTCCCTCTCACCCTCAATATCCCTACTGCCCCTGTACTCTACATGTCACCTAAGAACTTCCTAACTTTCCCAAAAACAACCTCAATGCTGATATGTCTTTTAATTTTACACTTACTTCATCAGCATTCTGCACCCACCACACACTTTCTACAAATAAAAGTTATGCTTTGGTGCCTGCAGACCACCTTTTACATCACTATATCTTTTATGCACCCAATTCCAACTCATGCACTGGACACCTATCCACAATAGCCACACAGCCGTGTACTTACCTCTTCCACACCTTCTAACAATAAATAAATAAATATTTAAACAGGTTAAAAAGAGAATTCAAAGTCCCAAAAGTGGTGTAGGATGACTAGAGGTCTTGAAAAACAATCTTCAGTTACCCTTTTTTTTATTTCAGTAAACTTTAATTCGGCTTTTTATGACTGGCCTCTTGTTCTTGAGAGCTAAACATTGTGAAAGTGCCTGGTATTAATCATTTTTTCTCTTGACAACTGTGGACTAGCAACTATAGTTATATAATGAATGGTTGGGAGAGTAAATGTTTTTTGGAGTTGTACAATGGAATATGCA
The DNA here is from genome assembly GCF_016835505.1 of Polypterus senegalus. Classification (NCBI taxonomy): domain Eukaryota; kingdom Metazoa; phylum Chordata; class Cladistia; order Polypteriformes; family Polypteridae; genus Polypterus; species Polypterus senegalus. The sequence continues at coordinate 209,742,925 of NC_053156.1, read as the reverse complement.
ATGTATTTTAACCGTTTGTTATTTCCTCTGTTTTAAAAGTTCTTCCTTTTATTAACTATAAATGGTAAGTTTAGCATATTAAAAAGAGTACCATTTTCCTTTCTAATATTTTGCACAGAGGAATCACAGCTTTGTAGTTTCACAAGGAACCCAGACTGGCTATGTGGGGTTTGGTGTAGAGTCTGATACTGTTGCTGGAGCAGATGGACTGACATCCTAACTGGGATGGAGAGTGATGCCTTTCCCAGCTGGGAGGTGTGGACGAAGGTTCAAACAAATAGCAGGCAGACACCAGTTCTAATAAGCAGAATCTTTTATTTCTGACTTCTTGGTGAGCAGAGTGGCTTTTCCTTACAGAGAGAAAATGCAAGGAAGGCCCCCGACAAGGGGGGTTCAGCTGCATTTATAACAAAATCTTCAAAGAGAATGGTTAGAAAAAAATAGCTAAGGTCCATCCAAGGCCATAGAACATTCTTTACAAAATTTTGCTGATTACAACGGAAGCATAAATTCTAGTCTTATATTTGGAATGAAGCTTATCAGAAAACCTGTCATAGCCACTGCTGAAACAGCTGGGAAGAGTCAAAAACTGCATTCCACACCAGCAGCTCTACCCTAATAAGCACACTTATTTTTATCTGTTATAATAATACCATGGCATACAGAGAACATGCAGATTTTCATACAGAAGCTAGCAATAGATTTTAACTTCCATTCCACAGAGGGCAAAATGTATGCACAAAATAATGGGAGATGCAACCCAGGCATAATGGCTGGCACTTCCTATCCCAGTCAGAGCATTTGGATCATAATTGTTGGACTGGGGACAGTTTACCTCCCAACATGAGATATGGCAGTGCTTCTCTGGTACGGTCCCAATTTGGACACCCACAGGGTATCATGGGACCTGTAATCTGGGTGCCACCAGAAGGCACTACCAAGAGAAAATCTCCCTACTTTGGGGAGCTTCTGTCTGACCTGAAAGTGTTTTCTATGGACTATCCATATCTTGTATAAAAGAAACCACTGTGACTTACACAGGAGAGGCAGAGGGCAAAAGTCACTTGGAGGAGAGGAAGGAGAGGAACTTTCAAAACGATTTGTTGTTCTACTTAGGCAATTGTCCACTTGTTCATGGTACAGCAAATAAAACTTTATTTGAACCCATGGCTAAGTTTGGTTAATTGTGTCTGGGGTTTTGGGCTTGGTGGCACTCCTGTGCAGTTTATAACTTCTTTTCTGCATACTTTATGGGGTTCTGGCAGAAACAACAGTCAGGCACAAAAAAGTGAAAAACAACTATTGTCGATGTCACATCTCTCTGTCCATCCGTATGAAACAACTTAACTGCCACTGAACCAATTTTATTGAACTTTGGCACATTTAATCTTCATGGAAATTTTTCAAGGGAAAGTGCAATTTTTGTTTCAATATCTTAAATAGGGCGGCACGGTGGCACGGTGGGGCGGGTTCGCTTCCCGGGTCCTCCCTGCGTGGAGTTTGCATGTTCTCCCGTGTCTGCGTGGGTTTCCTCCGGGCGCTCCGGTTTCCTCCCACAATCCAAAGACATGCAGGTTAGGTGGATTGGTGATTCTAAATTGACGCTTGTGTTGGTGTGTTGTGTGTGTGTCCTGCGGTGGGTTGGCACCCTGCCCAGGATTGGTTCCTGCCTTGTGCCCTGTGTTGGCTGGGATTGGCTCCAGCAGACCCCCGTGACCCTGTATTTGGATTCAGCGGGTTAGAAAATGGATGGATGGATATCTTAAATACATCATTCTGTACAACGTTTTGAAATTTTAAACATCCCCATTAAAAAGCACTGACAAATTTTCAAACTTGTCTGTCTTAAAACAGAGAAGTATTCTATATGAATTCAATTGCAGATTAGTTTACTATTTTTAAATTTCCCTTGAGAGAGTTTGCTTAAGGCTTTTGTATTTTCAATATCTTTCACTCGATCAAAAGCCATTCCTAACATAAAATCATTGGAACACTAAAATGCACACTAAAATGGCTTCTGCTTGTTTTGCTGCGTGTAGAAGCAGCTCCTGTGGTTGCACAGCAGCTTGCATGAACCTCAGTCACTCAGTTCTATTGTTCCTATGTTACATATGGTTTCTGGCCATGAATGCAAAAAAATGCAAGCAATTTATGTAGAAATTAATGAAAAAGAAAGAAATACGTTCCTTAGCCATGGCTTTTTGGCATATTATACACACATAGAATAAACCTGAACTCAGGATTTCTGTTACACTAAAAGCAACCTTGCATCTGCATTATCTGTAAGTCATAATGATTCAGTATTTCTCTGACACCAAAAAGTATGCATTATGGTTGAATGGGAATCACTTAGTTGATTTTTAAGCAGTTTGCACGACTGTTCTACTGAGTTAGAGTTGCAGCTGATGATTGTTTCCTGGCACCAAAGTGCCTCCATGTTTGAAAACCTTCAAATATGTAGGATTTGATCACAAATTAGGGTTTCTAGAGTTGTGCAAATATAGAAAGAAAGAAAGACCTTATTTGCTGTTCACCGCTCGTTACTGATCTTCTGGTTTAGTGTGCCATTGAGGTTTGGACATCTGCTTGTGCCACACCTTTTGTCTCCAGTTCTTCTACTTTGGTGATGTTATCTTTTTTGTTACCTTTAACGGGCCAGTATTTGGAAATAGGTGCCTAATTTCAAAAATTATAGGATTGTTTGTGTTAAGTAATCTCTTGTCAGCTATTCAGTTTGGATGTGACCAATTATGTATATATATATATATATATATTTTATTTCTTGGTTTGAGTTTTTCTCTCTCCCCTTCAAATGACTGGATTGCCATAGTTCCACACCTTCTGTGCTAGGATACCATGGGATGACAGTATGTAAATGTAAGAATAAATTTACACTTGAATTTGAAACTGGGAATACTCAAAGATTTAGAAATTGTTTTATACCCTTGCCCTAATCTATACATCAAAACTATTTTATTGCAGATGTCTACAAAGAATTCCTTGGACTTCCTGGCGTGTTTTTTCCTCTGACATGAACTGTGAAGTGTGGGGCCTTATATACACAGCTCAATGCCTTTCTAAATGATATCCAATCAAATCAGTTTTCCACAGGTGGACTCCAATCAAGTTCTAGATGCAGCTCAAGGATAATTAAAGTAAACAAGATGCACCTGACCACAATTTGGAGTACCATAACAAAGGGTCCGTGTACTTACTGTATATAAATGAGAATTTTTTTAAAATTTGTTTTTGAAGTTTTTGATTTTTAATAAATTAGCATATCTTTCTGAAAACATTTCCACTTGTCATGATGGATAATTGAGAGTAGTTTGATGGGCAAAAATGGGAAATGTATTCCCTGCAAATTTAATCTGCAACACAATTAATTATCCAGAAAGTCAAGGGGTCTGAATATTTTCTAAGTCCTCTGTATGTAAGGTAATTATTTGTTCTTGAAGCGGAGAACTTCAACATTAAAAATGTTGTTTGTTTGGCTAAGAAATATTTATATATGCACAAATATATCAAATTAATCGGTTTGATGTTCCTTAAAATAATGATCACCGTGTCTATAAGAGGATTATGTCTTTATGTCTTCTTAATAATTTTCATCAGCCTTTACATAAAATCAAATAAGCACAATGCATGTTTTTACTCAAGAAATGCCTACTAATTCAATGATGCTCATCTGTTTTATAAAAAGCATTATAGTTAACATATTTATGTTATTTTTATATAGGAAAAGCGAATAAAACATTAATAAATTAATTGAAACATAGGGCCAAAACCTTTTATTTTTTATTTCATATGAAATAATTTTCAATTCAAAGTATTTTCATAAGATAAAGTCTTCCCCTGTTGTAATGGATCTGGTTAAAGTTGTTAGCAATGTTTTTTTTTTACCTTTTGTATATCTTCTGCTAATTAGGTTTTGATAGTTTACTATCAAAGTCTACTATTATTTGCACTTTTTTCTGTATTTACATAATGTTATTTTGGAAGGTTTAGTAAAACTCTCAGGAATATGATGCCTTGAATCCTAAACACTGATAGGTGTTAGAGTTTAAAATTATAACTTAATGAATGCTAAGCTTCGGATTTTAATTATTTTTGCAGTGTTTTCCCATGAAAGAAATTTTCTCAGTATGCCCATTTTTAATACACTTTATGGAATGCCATTTAAATACTAATCTTCACACACAGAAGCTTCTGACAATGTCTCAGCTGTTCAGTGATTATGAAAATGAATAATTTTTCCACAATTGATAACTATAAAGCAATTGTTTGGGTTGTCATTTTGCAGAAGAATGAACTCATTAGATGCTTAAGGGTATTTTCTTGTGGAATGTAATTTAGGGAGTTGGTGTATGAGGCCTAAGAATTACAGTTAAATTTGCAAAACCCTGGAAATTCTTTACAAAGATCATAAAGCCAATTTTAGATAAATCAGTTACTGTATAATCTGGCAATGCAATTAATTATCTCTACAAACTAACCTATGGAGCCTACCACAATTTACTATGGTGGAGATGTATGGAGGCAAGGAGACAAGTTTAATTTGTTAGTATCCTCTGATCATATTTGCAGATGTTGCTTTTTATTGTTTGTATAGTTTTCTCTCTCTGCATTTGTACTAGTTTTTCTAGAGTTGTCCATTCATTCAGACCTCTCAGGTCAATCCAAATGCCAGCCATTTGAATTTACATTTGTTTTATGGTGCTATTGTCTGGCAAATCAAATGGCTTTTCATTTGATTTCATTAGGTAGCACATCTTTCAATTTATCTACTGCGAAGAGCTGCTTTACTGACAAGAGGTTGCCTGTCTAAAGGCACCATTAGGTTGGTGCAAATCCTTCATGAATGATAAAGAGCCACACTAACTACAGATGGGGTCTTTTCATTCTCGTGTAGCAAAACAGTGCATGCTAGTTATTTCCTAGATAGATAGATAGATAGATAGATAGATAGATAGATAGATAGATAGATAGATAGATAGATAGATAGATAGATAGATAGATAGATAGATAGATAGATAGATAGAACTTTTTTTGTCCCCAGGGGGAAACTAGTTTTTTATAGAAGCTCAATAAAAAAATAATAAATTGGTAGATAAATAAGTAAATAAATAAATATATACATCCACTTTCGGATGAATACACACCAGAAAGACTATTAAGCTAGAAAGTTGAAAACAAAGATACGTTCTTGCTTGTCACTGTCACAGTGAGGCATTATGCATTGATGTTGGTATAAAGGAGCTCCAGTAGTGTTTCTCGATACATTTCTACTGAATAATGTGTTGGCTGAAAGTACAACGTGTGTCAGAGAGAGGATGTGCAGCATTGTTCATAATGGCACTCAGTTTTGTTTTAACTGTTTTCTTCGCTACTACATCCAGGGGGGCCACAGTGCATCCTATAACTGAGCTTGCCCTTTTAATTAGTCTGTTGATTTGGTGGGTCTCTTTTGAAGTTATGTTACCAGCCCAGAACACCACAGTGTAGAAAATTGAACCGGCCATTACACAGTTTTAGAAGATATGAAGGGTAGCACTTCCCACATTAAAGGAACTCAGTCTCCTAAGGAAAAAGAGCCTGCTCTGCCCTTTCTTGTATAGTTTCTCTTTGTTCCAAAACCATTCCAACCTGTCATTAATGTGGATCCCCAAGTACCTGGAGGAGCACCATCTCTACATCCACTCCTTGGACAGTAAACAAACACCAAAGCAAAAATGTTACCAAAGTTTGGTCAAAAACAGACCTGAAACCAATAATCCTAAACCTTGTCTGTTATCCTTCCCTCTGCCTAAGCTACTGCACTTGTCTATGTTTCTAGATTCTTTAGTCTAAAGCTTTGATGGGTTGTTAGTGCATGCTGCCTTCATTTATGATGGCTGTGCAATGATTTCATGTTTCACATCCAAATAATGGGCAATGGATGTTATAACCATAGACAGCATGACTGCCTCCATGGAACCAATACATAAAATAGCAGTGCACACAAAGAAACTCGTGATGTAAGTAACATGATGTCCAAACGACATAACAAAAATACAACAAAAACTGTTACATATGGGTCTGTATTTATGTGTATTTTATGTTTATTGTCAATTTTAAAAGAATTTCTTGCAAATGAATTGTTTGTAATTATGTTATGTGACTTTAAATGTGCTGCCATTTACTGTGCTTTGTGGTTGGGAGCCCCAGTAGGCAGGGCCACCTTGACATTACTGCTGGGTCCTCCTGTTGGCTTTATTTTCAGTCAGGAAAGAGAGATTCAGCAGTGGAGCATTTTTATTCAGACTTAAACCGTGTCTGGTTATTCTATATATATATAATACACTACCGTGGCTGTTCATTTATCTGTCAAGGATTTTAAATCACCTGTAGCTCTCAAACAGTTTGACCCATTGACCTGAAATTTGGTACACATATACTACATGCCATTTACTATTCGCTTTTGGGGTGATGATTGACCTCCAAGGTTATTCCTGTTTTTGTTTTTATTTTATTGTAGAATCAACTCTCTGCATCAGCCAGCAGGGCGGCCATGTGGCACATGCGTATGGGCGCCGTTCTCATCCCCCCCACCTTCGCCATCACTCCCCCTACCTCTTCATATCTTAAATCATTCTTGAGGCAGATTTTAGACTTACGTGCCAGCTTAAGTGAAAAATGAAAGAAAACATACTAAGTAATTGCAACACAAACACTGACTTAATCAGTTTTAACGTGAAAAGATGCTGACGAAAGAAGAGAAGAAGCGGGCCGCTAGGGTGGAAAAAAGAAGAGCTGCTCAGTAGGCAGTAAGCATATCAACCTCTGAGCAAATGAATGTTAAACGTACAGAGAAAGAGTATGAAAACTATGAATGCTCAAGTCAAGTGTATTCACTGCACGTTATTGTGCAGTGCACCGTTACTGGTTTCATGATATTTAAAGTTTCTAATATTTTTTTGTGCTTCTGGTATTTGGATTTTGCTTGTAGATCGTACATTTGGATTTTTTTGCCTTGGGTTGCTCTTTTTGAATATTTTGTATTTTGTTAATAAATATTTTTTGACTTGTACAGTGGTGTGAAAAACTATTTGCCCCCTTCCTGATTTCTTATTCTTTTGCATGTTTGTCACACAAAATGTTTCTGATCATCAAACACATTTAACCATTAGTCAAATATAACACAAGTAAACACAAAATGCAGTTTTTAAATGATGGTTTTTATTATTTAGGAGAAAAAATCCAAACCTACATGGCCCTGTGTGAAAAAGTAATTGCCCCCTGAACCTAATAACTAGTTGGGCCACCCTTAGCAGCAATAACTGCAATCAAGCGTTTGCGATAACTTGCAATGAGTCTTTTACAGCGCTCTGGAGGAATTTTGGCCCACTCATCTTTGCAGAATTGTTGTAATTCAGCTTTATTTGAGGGTTTTCTAGCATGAACCGCCTTTTTAAGGTCATGCCATAGCATCTCAATTGGATTCAGGTCAGGACTTTGACTAGGCCACTCCAAAGTCTTCATTTTGTTTTTCTTCAGCCATTCAGAGGTGGATTTGCTGGTGTGTTTTGGGTCATTGTCCTGTTGCAGCACCCAAGATCGCTTCAGCTTGAGTTGACGAACAGATGGCCGGACATTCTCCTTCAGGATTTTTTGGTACACAGTAGAATTCATAGTTCCATCTATCACAGCAAGCCTTCCAGGTCCTGAAGCAGCAAAACAACCCCAGACCATCACACTACCACCACCATATTTTACTGTTGGTATGATGTTCTTTTTCTGAAATGCTGTGTTCCTTTTACGCCAGATGTAACGGGACATTTGCCTTCCAAAAAGTTCAACTTTTGTCACATTAGTCCACAAGGTATTTTCCCAAAAGTCTTGGCAATCATTGAGATGTTTCTTAGCAAAATTGAGACGAGCCCTAATGTTCTTTTTGCTTAACAGTGGTTTGTGTCTTGGAAATCTGCCATGCAGGCCGTTTTTGCCCAGTCTCTTTCTTATGGTGGAGTCGTGAACACTGACCTTAATTGAGGCGAGAGAGGCTTGCAGTTCTTTAGACGTTGTCCTGGGGTCTTTTGTGACCTCTCTGTGCTCTTGGGGTAATTTTGGTCGGCCGGCCACTCCTGGGAAGGTTCACCACTGTTCCATGTTTTTGCCATTTGTGGATAATGGCTCTCACTGTGGTTCGCTGGAGTCCCAAAGCTTTAGAAATGGCTTTATAACCTTTACCAGGCTGATAGATCTCAATTACTTCTGTTCTCATTTGTTCCTGAATTTCTTTGGATCTTGGCAGAATGTCTAGCTTTTGAGGTGCTTTTGGTCTACTTCTCTGTGTCAGGCAGCTCCTATTTAAGTGATTTCTTGATTGAAACAGGTGTGGCAGTAATCAGGCCTAGGGGTGGCTACGGAAATTGAACTCAGGTGTGATACACCACAGTTAGGTTATTTTTAACAAGGGGGCAATTACTTTTTCACACAGGGCCATGTAGGTTTGGATTTTTTCTCCTAAATAATAAAAACCATCATTTAAAAACTGTATTTTGTGTTTACTTGTGTTATATTTGACTAATGGTTCAATGTGTTTGATGATCAGAAACATTTTGTGTGACAAACATGCAAAAGAATAAGAAATCAGGAAGGGGGCAAATAGTTTTTCACACCACTGTATTTACGAGCCAGAGGTTGAGGTCACTCCCTTTTGAGGCATTTTTAAGATATATTTTGGAATTTTTTGAATTTGTCCTTCCATTTTTCAGGCTTACTTCAGCAGAAGCCAGTAATAAGGGGTGGAGACATAGCTGATATGAAGTAAGCTTATGCCCTGCTTTATGGTTGTTTTAGAAGCCTCAGACCCTTTTTTGTTATGTTAATATCTCTAACTCACAACATAAGCAAGAATTACCTAAACATACTCATGGCAGACACACATACATGCATCTGCATAACAGTTTTTTTGGCCAAGGCCTATGGGAAGAAAGTTTCAGAAGCCCTTATAAAAATTCAACTGAGTCTCAGAAACTAAACACCAGTGCAGTGGTAAGGATTTTGAACACCATTGTCTAGTTGTGTTTTCTACTTTTTTAGTCTTGGGGATATAGTAGCCCATATTGCTACTTAGAGTTTGATATTAAGCAGAGATAATGCTGATGTATATAATGATATTGTCTTATATAGCTGTACAAAATCAGTCAGGTACACCTCACTGCCATTGCAACACTAGAAGTTTTGAGCACAGATTGTGTGCCCTAGCTCCTACAGTGCAGTAAATGGTGCATCAGCAAAATCCAGTGGCACACCATTCATTCAGCTTTAGCAAGGTCTTAGTTCAAGCAAACTAATGACTGTGATTTTTCAGAGTACCTGTAGGGAAGGAAGGCAGCCAAATGATAATCATATTATTTCACAATTCATGTAATGTTTTTACTGTGTTTATTTTATTGTTTTAATACAAAGCATAGGCTATTGTGTTTTCCCCCAATTCTAACTCTTCATGTAAAATACACTAATCCTGACTAAAATTGTTGTTGAGTAAATTATGTAGTATATGCTGTGTACTAAGCTCGTAAAGTTAACTTATTAGTTTGTCTGTCCGTTAGTCAGTCAGTCAGTCATTTTCCAACCTGCTATATCTTACCACATGGTTACGGGGGTCTGCTGGAGCCAATCCCAGCCATATTAGTTTGTGTTCTATAAATACAAATAAACATCAGCATTTGGTTGAACAACTCACTTTTATTTGATGTGTCTCTGGGTTGGGGACAGGCGATAGATATTGGTGGAGAGGTCCCATTGTCTTGTCAGTCCTGGATGCCTATGGACTTGGAGGTATTCTTTTTATGTATGACCAAGTTGGGTAAGGATGCTAGTGTACTGTCTGGTTTGGTTAGAAGGCAGTTTGAATTTGTTATAGGATCAGATGATGAAAAAATAGTTGTAATAACAGGCCAAGTTCAAAAATCAGAAAGTAAAATGTAGATAATAACTAAGCAAATACACAAAATCAGCATCATAATTAAAGGGAGAAAGCAGTATACTCTTTTACTGTGAAGCTAAAGTAAGAAACACACTTGCACAGTCTTTTGGGATTTTTTTTGTACGCTTGTTTAAAGCTTTTTCCTAATATTTGCTTCTCATTACAGATTTTCTGAGGCACTGAATATGAATTTCACTATTTTCACAACAGAATTTATTTTCAGTTATTATGTTATTCTGTGTTATACCACGGAACTGCCATTTTTGCCACCATTGTCATGACGTGACAACAGCTGCTATGGAAGTTATGCAGTTGATGCCATCATAGATAGATAGATAGATAGATAGATAGATAGATAGATAGATAGATAGATAGATAGATAGATAGATAGATAGATAGATAGATAGATACTTTATAAATCCCAAGGGGAAATTCACATACTCCAGTAGCAGCATACTGATAAAGAGCAATATTAAATTAAAGAGTGATAACAATGAAGGTATAACAGACAGACAATAATTTTGCATAATATTAACATTTACCCACCCTGGGTGGAATTGAAGAGTCGCATAGTGTGGGGAAAGAATGATTTCCTCAGTCTGTCAGTGGAGCAGGAAAGTGACAGCAGTCTGTCGTTGAAACTGCTCCTCTGTCTGGAGATGATCCTGTTCAGTGGATGCAGTGGATTTTCCATTATTGACAGGAGCCTGCTCTGTACCCGTCGCTCTGCCACGGATGTCAAACTGTCCAGCTCAGTGCCTACAATAAAGCCTTCCTTCTTCACCAGTTTGTCCAGGCGTGAGGCGTCCTTCTTCTTTATACTGCCTCCCCGGCTCACCACCGCGCAGAAGAGGGTGCTCGCCACAACCGTCTGATAGAATATCTGCAGCATCTTATTGCAGATGTTGAAGGACGCCAGCCTTCTAAGGAAGTATAGTCGGCTCTGTCCTTTCTTACACAGCATTAGTATTGGCAGTCCAGTCCAATTTATCATCCAGCTGCACTCCCAGGTATTTATAGGTCTGCACCCTTTGCACACAGTCACCTCTGCTGATCACAGGGTCCATGAGGGGCCTGGGTCTCCTAAAATCCAACCCCAGGTCCTTGGTTTTGCTGGTGTTCAGTTGTAGGTGGTTTGAGTCGCACCATTTAACAAAGTCCTTGATTAGTTTCCTATACTCCTCCTCCTGCTCACTCCTGATGCAGCCCACGATAGCAGTGTTGTCTGCAAACTTTTGCACGTGGCAGGACTCCGAGTTGTATTGGAAGTCCAATGTATATAGGCTGAACAGGACCGGAGAAAGTACAGTCCTTTGCGGCGCTCCTGTGTTGCTGACCACAATGTCAGACCTGCAGTTTCAAGACGCACATACTGAGGTCTGTCTTTAAGATAGTCCCTCACTCTTGGTTTGTAGTGAGGCTGAAGCAGAAAAAGGCTATGATCTGCTTTCCCAAGTGCAATCAGCTGGGTGGCGCTGTATGCGTCTTTAACGTTTGCATATAGTAGGTCGATTTCCCCAGGTGTTACAATCCACATACTGGGAGAAGGCAGGTAATGTTTGTCCAGCGTCACATGGTTAAAGTCACCAGTGATTAGCACAAGCGCCTCAGGGTGCTGTGTTTGTAACTTAGCAACAACGGAATGGATGATGTCACCCGTTATGTCCACATCCACCCGAGGAGGGATGTAAACAATAACAACAATGACGTGTCCAAACTCTCTGGGCAAGTAATAGGGACGCAAACTTACAGCCAACAGTTTGATGTCCCTGCAGCAAGTGGAGATTTTAACGTCTACATGTCCAGAGTTGCACCACCTTATATTGACATACAGAGCGACTGCAACTCCTTTCTGTTTCCCATAGGTACTTGCGTCTCTGTCCGCTCTAACTGTGCTAAACCTGGGTAGCTCCATGTTAGCATCTGGGATGGTAGTTGTTAGCCACGTTTCACTAAAATAGCAAACTGCATTCTCTGTAGGTCCTGACATTTTTCACCAGCGCAGCCAGTTCGTCGATCTTATTTAGTAGTGAGATCACATTTCCCAGGATCACAGAAGGCACCGAAGGTTTGTAGCGCCACTTTCTTGCCAGATGCTTGGCTTTTATCTTAGCGCTAGCTCTGCTGCCACGATACCGCCTTCTTAACTCGTCAGGTAAATAGGGAACCACACCGGCGTGGGCATTTGTTCTCAGTGCTTGAAGTTGACTACTTGAATAGATGAGTCTCAGTGTGTAAAAATCCATGTCCAAGTAGTAAAATGTAGTAAAATGTGTCCAGGGAACGAGTCCAAATAAAAGAAAGTGGCAGGAGTGATCAGTAAAATAGAGAAAAATAGAGAAAAAAGGTAGAAAGATAAAGTCTTACACAGAGCTGCTGGAATGGCTGCCACTCACGGCAGTGCCTGCTTTTTTTCATTGTGTCACTATAAGGATTGCCACATCAGATGGATTATAATCAGAGTTTACAGATATTCAAAGAAAACACATTTTTTACATGTATTAGTTTTGCTCTTCCTGGTTTTTGACTTTTGCTTTCAAATTCCTAGCTAAAATTCTTGGGTATTGATTTGAGTATAGACAAAACGATAGAATTGAAAATAGGCTTTGACTCTCTGCTTGGTTTACATTTTATCTCCTGATCATCCTCTTTAAACTTAGTAGGATTTCCTGGTACTAAATTAACAGATGTCACATGCCAAGCACTTCCGAGTATTTCACATTGCAGCTCTCTGGTATTCATGTCCAAAAATGGCAGCGCTCATGAAAAGACATAATTTATATTTTGGTATAACCTGTAAGGGCTAACCCTGACACAGCAAGTGTAGGACACCATTATAACAGCACACATGATTTATTTCTCTTTTCCCTTGTGGGAAACACCTTCCCTGTTCCCCACAAATCTAACACACAATCCCAAAGCACAATGCACTTCTTTTCCATCTCTTTCACTTTTTCCTTCCTGTCCACCTCCTCCTTCCAACTCTGGTCCCCAGAGTAGTGGATGCTGGCTCCTTTTCTAATGCACCCAGAAGTGCTCCAGGTGCTTGATGACCTATTTTCAGGAGCACTTCCGGGTGTACATCTGTAGGGCTCAGCAGCAGCTACAGCACCCCCTGGGGGCACCCATGGATCCCAAAAGGGCTGCACCAAACTCCAACTCACAACCCAGGGGCACTGCCATTTAGTGCTAAGGAGGAGGTAATGCTCTTTATAGGCTGTTACCCCTGGTCCTCTCAGAGTGGAGGCGTCCCACCACAAACCAAACAAAATTATAAACTATCAGAAATGGAGCCATGAATCCATAAATTACCTTATTGGATCTTTTGAGCCAAAAAAAGTTTTCAATAAATGTGAACATTTAAATCAGACAATGCATAACAGTTAGTACGACTGCTACATTCTAACTGCAGACAATACAAAAATATATTCCTTTGAATAACTATCATGAATATATTTGTCACAGCTCATTTTTGATAAAGAACAATGGAGAATGCTGTAATGAATACAACTGCTAAGCTCATTTAATCTAAGTTCTGTGAAAATCTCTTTCAGTCCTAGCAATTGTTATTAACTACTAGGGACCTGTAAAACAGGGGTTTGGGTTTTGGAAAAGCCCATTATGCATAACCCAAGGATGAGCAATTCTATGAGAATTTGTTCATAATTGTAAAATAAATGGATATACTCAATGCAAACATATTGCAGATTTGAGTGTGTGAAAGTGTGTATTAAATTATTATATTAATGAAGAGTTACAGTTTGTGTTTTAGGTGTTTCCTTGGGAATAAAGATAAAATGTATTTATTAATCTTGATGAAATTGAATTGCAAATTCAATTTTAGTGTTTATTTCTCTATTTGTCTGTATTGAGATTGTATATGACGCTTTTTTGCTATTTTTAAGGATCATTTAAAAAATAAAGTACCTTTATCTATCTATCTATCTATCTATCTATCTATCTATCTATCTATCTATCTATCTATCTATCTATCTGTCAAAATTATATTATTGTATGTACTATGTATAATGAAACCACATGAACCTGAAGGCACTGTTTGTTAAAGAAAGAGGCTAAATAATTTAAATGCCTGGGTGTTATTCTCACTGAGTAGTAAATGTGTACAAATGTGCAGCTAAGCAATTATTTCTAGGTTGCTGACTTTCTCCAACCAGTAAAAATAAGCTGTAATGAGCTGTGGAGAGCATGTATGCCACTCAGTGACAGCACTCAGATATAGCAGGAGATAGTCCAGTTTCTTTTTTTTTCTTAATGTGGTGTTCTCCAGGGGAAACCTAAGCCTGCATCATTTGCAGTGAATCATACAAACCAGACTCCTCTTTAAATGTACATTGCACAAGCTATTGCTGTGTGAGGAGTGCTTTGTTTGCCTCTCGTTATGTCAGTTCATGCCTGTATTTCCAGAGAGCTGTTCTGTGATCTCGATACTGATGGAGAGATGTGAAAGGGGACTCTTCTGTTATCAAAGGATCTAAGAAAGCACCCAAAACATTTGATGGCAGCTTTGCATCATTCAGTGGATTTCTGCAACAAAACCAGATATTTTGATTGTGTTTTGGACCTTTTCAGACTGTCAAAGCAGTAACAGTTTTATATCATTAGTGAAGTCGAACTTCCTGGCTGATACTCTCTATAATGTGAAAGTACTGGCTTGCTTTTGTTACAACCCAAGTGCCTGGAGTTGAATCAGCTTTGCCTGCTAGAACTAAGCATGCCGGTGAGTCTCTGTTTTTATGGTCTGTTCTTGTTTTCCATGCTGCATGTTTAGTAAACTGGCAGCTTGATTTAAATCTTTTAGAGACAGGCAGCATATTTTGAGTTCCCTCACACTGAGTAAAAAAAAAAAGTCTCAGCTTGAAGTGTCTGCTGAATGTGTTGCTTTTTCTGGTGTTTCCTTTTAAGAATGGTTAGCACTGAGGACTTAAAAGCATGCAAGCTAGAAAGCTTTCTCACTAAAGGCTTTTTTAGCTTTGGCACCGAATCATAATCTGATAAAAGCACAGTGCAACATGTCAACCTAAATCTCTGCTTTAACAAAAATGCAATTTTCTGTTGATATATTAAAGCATAAAATTATTTGTAAAAATTCAGCTTTTTTTATAGTCACATGTTAAATCTGTCTTTGAGCCTACTGTACCATACTATTTATGACACGGCAGTTATTCACCACTTGAATAGAGACTTTGATAGATTTAGCAGCTGTTTAAATTCAAAAGACTTACAAAATATAAAGTGTAAACATGCTTGTTTATGATTTAAAAGAAAAAAAATATGTGGAACAGAACATTTTCATGAAAACTGAATGAAAAAGCAAAAATAAAATGCAACCAGTATTAGAATTACAAAATAAGGCAAAATAAGTGGTGGCTGACTTTTTAAATGGATGATAGGATTTAAATTATCTTTAAGTCATAGAGTTGTTAAAAGCTTCAAGCATATTGTTTTATGTTTTATTAAAATACTTATATAAGATGTCAGCTGTGAATATGTATTAAAGTAATTCAGCAGACTAACGTAACAAAGAATATTTGAAATATGCTGTAGAGTGTCAATTAATATTTATTCATATTAATGGACACTGCCTTATATAGTACCTTTCATAATATGAAAAGTGCTTTATACAACCTGACTTGGATAAATTGGAACCTTTTGAAATGAACTGGTAGTTTTACGTTAGTTAAGCTATAATTGCTGTCAAGCTCGGTCTACAACTCACTGTAAATGTGAAGGAAGTAAATTAAAGTTAATGGCTTATAATTATTTAATGCTCTCTGATGCTTCTCAGTCTTCATTAACATTTCACAGAGTATGAATGGACACATTAAATTTAGCAAGCTTAAACCATCATTTTGGTTGAAATTATAATGAATATATATACCAGTAATTATATTTTGCTGGGGTGTATGCATCTCCTTGTACTTCCTGGCTGGGTTTAAGTGTATGCTGTGCTTCTACATGGGACAATTGTTCTGTTTCCTGAATCACAGTGGTTAGTGTTGCTGCCTGATTGATCCTGGCTTTGAACGATTCATTGTCTCTGCAGAGTTTGCACATTCTCTCCATGTGTGTTTCCCTCCCACATCCTAAAATATGTGCCAGTGTGACCCCCAAAGATAGGATTTGTATGAGTTGTGCCTTTACCATTCAAGGCTGTGTCCTGTCTTGTGCCTAGTTATGCTAGTATAGGCCCTGACCTCTCTGTGCACCCAGAATTGGATTATTGGATTTAACAAGTTTCCAAAATGAAGTATATTGTTTAATATGGTGCAATTTATTCTGTTTTTATCATGCAGTTTATACATACTTTATATTATATAAATGTAAAAACACCATATGTGCCCTGCGGTGGGCTGGCGCCCTGCCCGGGGTTTTTTTCCTGCTTTGTGCCCTGTGTTGGCTGGGATTGGCTCCAGCAGACCCCCGTGACTCTGTAGTTGGGATATAGCGGGTTGGATAATGGATGGATGTATGAGCACCATATGTATATTATATATTTCCATACCAGCTTTGACCTTTATATATATTTGCAAGGAGTCACTATGGAGCATTAGACACAACTGATGGAACTCTTATAAATTACACCCATGAACCTATCTACATTCAATTATGCTAGGACCATTTAGAGAAGCCAGTCAAACTAAAGACCCTGTCACATCACATGACCTTTCTTAATGACTTGGTGGTGGTTGTGTAGTGTGACATACAGTGTATCCGGAAAGTATTCACAGCACATCTCTTTTTCCACATTTTGTTATGTTACAGCCTTATTCCAAAATGAATTAAATTCATTTTTTTCCTCAGAATTCTACACACAACCCCCTATAATGACAGCTTGAAAAAAGTTTACTTAAGGTTTTTGCAAATTTATTAAAAATAAAAAAACTGAGAAGCACATGTACATAAGTATTCACAGCCTTTGCCATGAAGTTCAAAATTGAGCTCAGGTGCATCCTGTTTCCCCTGATCATCCTTGAGATGTTTCTGCAGCTTAATTGGAGTCCACCTGTGGTAAATTCAGTTGATTTGACATGATTTGGAAAGACACATACTGTCTATATAAGGTCCCACAGTTGACAGTTCATGTCAGAGCACAAACCAAGCATGAAGTCAAATAAATTGTCTGTAGACCTCCGAGACAGGATTGTTACAGAAAAATTTCTGCTGCTTTGAAGGTCCCAATGAGCACAGTGGCCTCCATCATCCGTAAGTGGAAGGAGTTCAAAACCACCAGGACTCTTCCTAGAGCTGGCCGGCCATCTAAACTGAGCAATTGGGGGAGAAGGGCCTTAGTCAGGGAGGTGACCAAGAACCCAATGGTCACTCTGTCAGAGCTCCAGAGGTCCTCTGTGGAGACAGGAGAACCTTCCAGAAGGACAACCATCTCTGGAGCAATCCACCAATCAGGCCTGTATGATAAAGTGGCCAGACGGAAGCCACTCCTTAGTAAAAGGCACATGGCAGCCTGCCTGGAGTTTGCCAAAAGGCACCTAAAGGACTCTCAGACCATGAGAAACAAATTTCTTGTTTCTGATGAGACAAAGATTGAACTCTTTGGTGTGAATGCCAGGCATCACGTTTGGAGTAAACCAGGCACTGCTCATCACTAGGCCAATACCATCCCTACAGTGAAGCATGGTGGTGGCAGCATCATGCTGTGGGGATGTTTTTCAGTGGCAGGAACTGGGAGACTAGTCACGATAAAGGGAAAGATGACTGCAGCAATGTACAGAGACATCCTGGATGAAAACCTGCTCCAGAGCGCTCTTGACCTCAGACTGGGGCGACGGTTCATCTTTCAGCAGGACAACGACCCTAAGCACACAGCCAAGATATCAAAGGAGTGGCTTCAGGACAACTCTGTGAATGTCCTTGAGTGGCCCAGCCAGAGCCTAGACTTGAATCCGATTGAACATCTCTGGAGAGATCTTAAAATGGCTGTGCACTGATGCTTCTCATCCAACCTGATGGAGCTTGAGAGGTGCTGCAAAGAGGAATGGGCGAAACTGGCCAAGGATAGGTGTGCCAAGCTTGTGGCATCATATTCAAAAAGACTTGAGGCTGTAATTGCTGCCAAAGGTGCATCGAGAAAGTATTGAGCAAAGGCTGTGAATACTTATGTACATGTGATTTCTCAGTTTTTTTACTTTTAATAAATTTGCAAAAACCTCAAGTAAACGTTTTTCACGTTGTCATTATGGGGTGTTGTGTGTAGAATCCTGAGGAAAAAAATTAATTTAATCCATTTTGAAATAAGGCTGTAACAAAATGTGGAAAAAGTGATGCGCTGTGAATACTTTCCAGATACACTGTACCCAGCGACTCAGTCCTAACAGTCTGTGGCTAGCCCAGGCAAAATCAAAGAAGACTGATTTTTCTTAAACTGTGGGGGAGTGGGGAGAACAGAAGAGAGGCATACATATGTGATGTCTTGTGTTTCTTGTACCACAACAGAATGGAGAAAAGAAAAATCGGCCAAGGTTGTGGCTGAACTCACCATACCTGAAAAGCATTTGTACAGCATGACTGTCAGGCAGAACACCTTTGGCTGTCCCACAAAGGAGAGAACTTGTGATACTTTGGAAATGTGAAAATGAGCTGGAATGTTATCACTGAGTCTTGTAATTTGCAATGCCCTGCAATTCCTAGTCATGTAATCTCACATTATCAGAAAAGATCAGCACGTGTATTGGTCAAATTTGACATCCCCTCTAACTAGAAGTCATGTAATATGCCATAATGTGCAAGATAACTGAATGTAAGAGTCAACTGGAGTCAACAATAAAAGCAACTCAAATGGAGGTATATACAGTGACTGGGCTAAAGATACAACTTAGCTGGCCATGGCATAGTGTAACAAGAAGACAAATCTGAGATGAGGATTTTTGAAGGGAAAGGGAAAATGAAAGAAAAAACAGCTAAGGCTAAAGAACTTGTAAGCCAGTCTTCAAGACAGCTCATATAGTATTCCTCTTTGAAGATGGTGTGCTCAGAATGAACCCTGACTTCTGGTTGTGGCGTTTAGATGAGTGTTCTAAAAACAATAGGTCTTAAGGAGCAGGGCAGAAGTAATGTCATCATCAGTGACGATTTCATCCACTTTAGAGGTGGAGAAGGAAAGTTATTTAAAAGCTGTGCGTCACATTTAACGTTCCCCTGTGTTCACCCAAACAAGACCCATTCACATGTTTGATCATAGATAGATAGATAGATAGATAGATAGATAGATAGATAGATAGATAGATAGATAGATAGAGTGGACAATGAGTCGCTCTTGGATACCTTTGCCATTACAAACATTCCTTTGCCTGTAAATTCTCTGTGACCACTTGCTCCATTGTAGGGTTACAGGGCTTATTCCAGAAGCATCAACTGATCACCAGACACACTCACACACACACCTATACTCACT
This sequence comes from Polypterus senegalus, assembly GCF_016835505.1. Lineage (NCBI taxonomy): Eukaryota > Metazoa > Chordata > Cladistia > Polypteriformes > Polypteridae > Polypterus > Polypterus senegalus. The sequence goes on along the minus strand of NC_053156.1, from coordinate 209,723,522 downwards.
TATCACTGGTCAAATCAGAGTGTCCAGTTAATCTAATGTGCACATTTTTGGGAAGGAGACTGAAATGAAAAGAAGTGAAACAAGAGTACACAAAAACAAGCCCTTACATTGAGCACAGTCTGTAATGGAGTCAAGATCCTTTGAGCTTTAAGGCAGCGCAGCAGCATTAACCACACCATCACCATTCTACTCACGGAAGAAACTAGGACTGACTGCAGTAAGTTTTGATGAAATGTTTAATTAGTGTGAAATGTCTAAATTTCAATTTTTAAGGGAAATGAATTGGAGACATAGGTGCATTAAATCAAATGATACACAATCCTATCATCCACGCACTATATTTGGAATAAGACTTGAAGAGGTTTTAAGAATGTCTGTTTTGAAAAATAACTAAACAGGGTAGTATAAAACACTATATGTAAACAGTTCATCTGAGAGTGCATTAACTCTACAATATGTACTTTCAGTATGTTTAGCAGAAGAATGGAGAATTTTTCTATCCCACTGTTTAATGTGTTGCCAATGCAATCTTTACTAGGGAAAGCAAAAGTACATTTTAATAAACAAATATTTTTAATTAGCTATTTTTATTATATTTATTTAGATCCCTGAATTAAAATGTACTGCAACAAGTATAAAAAATAAAAATAAAGTTTAGATTTGCAAAACTGCAATTATTTAACACCATTGTGTTCATTTGACATGCGCCTCCTTTACTTTAAGAAGTTTGTTCATGATAGTGGAATCAAAGGAGTCATAAAGTGATTTATCTGAAACACCATTAATAAATGACCATAGGAAACACAAGTCTGTTAAAGTAATTTCTTTTTCTAAAATATTAAATCCAGTTGTGTGTACAGAATTGATGTGATGCTTTAAAATGAAAGGCCTTTCATGTAATATTTCAGAAAAGGGTCATGCGCAGAATACACTCTAGCTCTATGTGCACAAAGCATTCAATTATTCAACTTAAAATCTTTTATCAAGTGCATTTATCTCGTTTAAAATTCTCCAAAATGTATCCAGGGCAAGATTCAATCTGTGAACGTTGCAATCTAGCTCCAGCCTCACTAGGCCACATGTTTTGGATGTGCACCAAATTAACATCATTTTGAACAAAAATCTTTGAATGCCTTTCAGACAGCCTTGGTGTCATAATCCCACCTAATCCACCAACAGTTATGTTTGGTGTACTTCCAGATGGGCTTAAAGTGGAGAAGGACGAACAAACTATAAATGCCTTTCTCTCACTACTAGCACATAGACTTATCTTGCTCAACTGGAAGTGGGTAACTGATGTCCTATACTATTTGAAATTGGAAAAAATCAAATTCTCACTTAGAGGATCTGTTCAAAACTTTTTTAGAAATATGGCAGGATTTGACATTTTAGAATGAGATTCAATATCACGGAAAAAGATAACTCTTCTTTCTTTGCTGCTTTGAAAGATTTGCTCTGTTTGTTGGCTCTGCTCTCTTCTCTTGGGTGGGGATTAAATTTTGGTTTGTTAAGTTTGACTTGATTGTATGGAATGTTATTTTCTTCAAATTAAAATCAATAAAAATATAAATAAAAATGAAATGAAAGATGTACATTTAAAACAAAACGGAGTGCAATAAAAACTTACAAGGGTGTTTCTCATGTTCACAGTATAGAAATGCTCTTTCACTGGGCCAAAAAAAGTAATGAAGGTGAATGTACACTAAAACTGCTTGTTGAGCTATGTGACATTTAAACTGTGTGATTATAATGCACCATCTGTTACACTATTTCTTGATAGATTTCAGCAGTATGGGCATCTGGTAGGTTCAAAACTTTCCACCGCCTCTGTTCTCAAGTTTGTTTTGTACATTTCCACCTTGATTGTGCATGTTCTTTGTCTATCTCCTGTGAGAGCTGATATTCCATCCAGAGGGCGGTAATCTTGTTTGTGTATTATGTTTGCCAGGAACCAATTAGTTCAACATAATTGAAGTATGATATCAAAAGAACAGGGCATAACAATCCATTAAAGAGTCTAATGAATTTTAATCATATTGTCTTTTGGAAAAAACAAAGTATGGATGAGTGGATGATGTATGTCTGGTGACACAAAAAATAAGACCTAATTGATGAAGTAGAATGTACTGGATTGAAATGAGAAGACCTTTTAAGTTTCTGTCTGTTTTACACATTTTGTAATCACTCAATTGTATGCATCCTTTGAAATCTATTCATATGCCATTTTTCAATGTGACATTCAATGTGAATTTTCTCGTGTGTGTGGGTGGTTTTGAACAACTAGATTTTGGAGTGAGCCGAAATCTTCTCAAATGTAAATTTCTGTGCTTTTATCTTTCCTCTGAGACTTCTTGAAATATTCAAAGTAACATAATAATCCTCAGATCTGCTTATTCTGATTTAAGTTTTCAAGGGGACAGAACTCATTCTGACAGCATTTGTGCAAGCCAGAAGCTAGCCCTGGACTGAGCAGCAGTCCATTTCAGGGAAAATGCACATACACACCCACACAAACCCATACAACCTCAATTTAGAATTGCAATTTAACATAACACACACATGTCTTTGAGATGTAATAGAAAGCCAGAGTAACTGTACAATACATGAGGAGATTATGCAGAAATAGAATGGGTGAAGAATTTAGACTGGGGACACTTGGTGTGTATGGCAGTATGGCAGCCCCACTAACCAAAGTACTACTCTTTGTGAAATCAACCTTTTTATTGTTATAGTTAGACAAAATCAAATTGACCTTTCTAAAAGGGTATAGATAGAGTTTTTTGTAGAAAAGAGATGGGATTTAACAAGGAAATGGAGGGAACAAAAAGATCAGGAAAGTCTTTTAATAGGCTGGGGTCAAAAAATACCAGACGAACTACCCATGTCATAACTAGTGATGAGTGAACCCAATGGAGTTTGTGTTGCCTTGACTTTGACAAAATCACTGAAATGTTCAGGAAACTTGCCAAACTTCACACATTTTATTAAAGTCACTGGGGAAGGAGGAACTGAACTAGTTTTGTGCAGATTATTATGCCTTAGTGGTATTTTAGGTGTCCCTGACAGGTGGAGATACATCTGCCAACCATACTGGACAAAAATGTGACCTGAGCTTAATGGCAGCAGTGCTAATCACTGCAACACCATACTTAAGTAACAAAAGACATTGATGGAATGTTAACCAACACAAAATACAGGAAATGGCCACAAACTAGTAAAAAGTAAATATATATATATATCTATCTATAAATATATATATCTATATAACCAACCATTTTCTAACCCGCTGAATCCGAACACAGGGTCACGGGGGTCTGCTGGAGCCAATCCCAGCCAACACAGGGCACAAGGCAGGAAACAACCCTGGGCAGGGTGCCAACCCACCGCAGGACACACACAAACACATCCACACACCAATCACACACTAGGGCCAATTTAGAATCACCAATCCACCTAACCTGCATGTCTTTGGACTGTGGGAGGAAACCGGAGCGCCCGGAGGAAACCCACGCAGACAAGGGGAGAACATGCAAACTCCATGCAGGGAGGTCCCGGGAAGCGAACCCGGGTCTCCTAACTGTGAGGCAGCAGCGCTACCACTGCGCCACCATGCCGCCCTATATCTATATATCTATATATATATATATCTATATATATATCTATATATCTATATCTATATATATCTATATATATATATATATATATATATATATATATATATAGTGGCAGTAGGGGGCAGTAGTGCACCCTTGAACCCTCAGGTACAACTCCAGACACCAGGTAAAAGTCCACAACCTTTTTATTTTGTTCTTCATTGCACCAAGCACCCTCCACACTACTCATACACCAACACAATAATAACAATAATCAAACCCTCCTCCTCCTCACCCAGACACTTGCTCCTCTACCTCCCAGCTCAGCTCAGTGTCTGGACTGAGGTACCGTCCTTTTATAGCCCCTGACCTGGAGGTGTTCCTGTCCCAACAGTCCACAGTTCCTTATTCCTTCCGGGTCAGGGCAAACAGTCCTTTTCTTCAACCCGGGAGCACGTCGGTCCTTCCTATCACGTGACCATGACGTACTCCCGGGTCATAGGGTACAAAAGAGCCCATAAGCCCCCCCACAGCGACTCTTGGTGGCCCCAAAGGTATCCAGCAGGGCTGGGTATAAACACTACAAGGTCCATAAGGCCCTGCTGGACCTCGGGGCATGATCCTGCTGTCCGGAGAGCTCCTCCTGGCGGCCTGGGGGTGCGGACCGGCATGGAAAGCCGGGAATCCTCCACAATATATATACAGTATGTATATATATATATATATATATACATATATATATATATATATATATATATATATATATATATATATATACACATACAGTGGAACCTTGGTTCACAAACGTCTTTGAACACGTACAAAACAGGTTACGACCAAAAAGTTAGCCAAATTTTTGCATCTGTTCACACACACACTCGGTTGACGAACAAGCCAGTTTCCCCTTCCAGTTTGTATGCGCCGATGATTTCCGCACGTGTTCGGTCTCTCCCTGTGCATTCGCTGTGAACTCTTTGTGGTCTATTTCGTTTCCCTTCCAGTTCGTACACACCGATGATTTCTGCACGTGTTCAGTCTCTCCCTGTACTGTACATTGTTCTCAGTGCATCACACAGAGGGATTCTCCCTCAAAACTGTAACCTCCTCTCAACCAAGCTTCCTCCTGTGGTATAGCGGGGCCAGTTTTAATAAATAATCACCGCACTCACGGCTTAACGAGGGGCCGTGGTGGTGTGTGGCCGAAGCAGTTCCTGAGGAGTTTGTGATGTGGGCGTTTCTCACCTAAGTGCACAAGTGGGAAGCAGTCCACATCTGTAATTGTTCCCAGGAGCTGCTGATTGCCACAACTACCACGCCTCTTCAAAAATAGAAGCGCGAGTTGGCTAAAGGGAAAAAGAAGAGAACTGGAAAGAACGGGAGGTTGCAGGAGGAAGGCAGGAAGCAGGAGGAGAGAGCCGGTAAAGGAGCGAGAGAGAGAGAGAGAGAGAGAGGAGAGAGCAAGTGAGTGCAGGCTAGCATGCAGCTGAGAGAGAGAGAGCGCTGCTGAGCAGGGAGCCTGGGTGTTTGTTTCAGTGTTATTCAATATTTTTACATTTAGTTTACTATTACACTGTGCATTCTATGGTATAATTAACTATTTTTGTGCTTAAAAATCTTTAAAGAAAATATATTTACATACAGTTTGTATGGTCTGGAATGGATTCATTGTATTTACATACAATCCTATAAGGGAAATTACTTTAGGTCACGACCAAATCGGGTTACGACCAGAGTTTTGGAACGAATTATGGTCATGACCCGAGGTTCCACTGTATATGTAATATATATATATATATTGTCAGGGATGCCGGGGCAACGGCCCGGCCGGGACGCCGTGAGGGACCGGATGTGGGTCTGCGCCCACCCTGGATCACGTGGGGGCCGCCATCCTGGTTGCTTTGGGGGCCACGAGTTGAGGGCATGGAAGCCCCACCCTGTAGGGGCCTGTGGTCACTGCCAGGAGGCACCCTAATGCCTTGGGGACCTATCACCTCAGCACTTCCACCATACCAGGAAGTGCTGGGGGGAAGAATTAAAAGGACACCCGGAGAACTGCTGGGAGAACAGCCGGCACTTCCACCACGCTGGGGCTTGGCCAACGGGGGAGTGTCAGAAACACCTGGAGCTCATCAGGGGCATGAATAAAAGGGGCTGTCTCCCTTCATTCAGGGCTGGAGTCGGGTGGAAGCAGGACGAGGCACAAGAGGAGTGTGGAGGCAGCCCGAAGAGAAGGCATTTGTGTGGCCAGGACTGTGTGATGGGGTTTGTTGTGCACTAGACTGAGTGACTAATAATTGTAAATATTATTGTAAATAAATATGTGTGGTGGTGAGTAACAACATGTCCGCCTGTCTGTGTCTGGGTTGGCTCCACATATATATATATATATATATATATATATATATATATATATATATATATATATATATATATATATATATATATATATATATACTGCTCAAAAGAATTAAAGGAACACTTTTTAATCAGAGTATAGCATAAAGTCAATGAAACTTATGGGATATTAATCTGGTCAGTTAAGTTGCAGAGGGGGTTGTTAATCAGTTTCAGCTGCTGTGGTGTTAATGAAATTAACAACAGAAGCACTATAGGGGCAACAATGAGATGACCCCCAAAACAGGAATGGTTTAACAGGTGGAGGCCACTGACATTTTTCCCTCCTCATCTTTTCTGACTGCTTCTTCACTAGTTTTGCATTTGGCTACAGTCAGTGTCACTACTGGTAGCATGAGGCGATACCTGGACCCTACAGAGGTTGCACAGGTAGTCCAACTTCTTCAGGATGGCACATCAATACGTGTCATTGCCAGAAGGTTTGCTGTGTCTCCTTGCACAGTCTCAAGGGCATGGAGGAGATTCTAGGAGACAAGCAGTTACTCTAGGAGAGCTGGAGAGGGCCATAGAAGGTCCAAAACTCATCAGCAGGACCAGTATCTGCTCCTTTGGGCAAGGAGGAACAGGATGAGCACTGCCAGAGCCCTACAAAATGACCTCCAGCAGGCCACTGGTGTGAATGACTCTGACCAAACAACCAGAAAGACTTCATGAGGGTGACCCAAGGGCCCCATGTCCTCTAATGGGCCCTGAGCTCACTGCCCAGCAGCATGCAGCTCGATTGGAATTCGCCATAGAATACCAGAATTGGCAGATGCACCACTGGTGCCCTGTGCTTTTTACAGATGAGAGCAGGTTCACCCTTAGCACGTGACAAAAGTGAAAGGGTCTGGAGAAGCCATGGAGAACATTATGCTGCCTGTAACATCATTCAGCATGAGCAGTTTGGTGGTGGGTTAATGATTGTCTGGGGAGGCAAATCCATGGAGGGTCACACAGACCGCTACAGGCTTGACAAAGGCACCTTGGCTGCCATTAGGTATCAGGATGAAATCCTTGGACCCATTGTCAGACCCTATGCTGGTACAGTGGCTCCTGGTGCACGACAATTCCTGGCCTCATGTGGTGAGAGTATGTAGGCAGTTCCTGGAGGATGAAGGAATTGATACCATTGACTGGCCACCACACTTTCCTGACCTAAATCCAATAGAACACCTCTGGTACATTATGTTTTGGTCCATCCAATGCCACCAGGTTGCACCTCAGACTGTCCAGGAGCTCAGTGATGCCCTGGTCCAGATCTGGGAGGAGATCTCCCACAACACCATCTGTCATCTCATTAGAAGCATGCACCGATGTTGTCAGGCATGTATACAAGAACACAGGGGCCATATAAAGTGCTGCGTACAATTTTGAGTTGCTGCAATTAAATTTTGGCAAAATGGACTAGCCTGCCACATAATTTTTTCACTCTGATTTTTGGAGCGTCTTTGAATTCAGGGCTCTGTAGGTTGATCATTTTAATTTCCATCAAACGATGTGGCATCCTTTCATTCCTAACACATTACCCAGTCTATATCAGTATAGATATCCAGGAGGATTTATTTTTCCCATTGAGATCTGATGTGTTTTCAAAGTGTTCCTTTTATTTTTTGAGCAGTTTATATATATATATATATATATATATATATATATATATATATATATATATATATATATATATATATATATATATATATATATATATATATATATATATATATATATATATATATATATATATATATATATATATATATATATATATATATATATAAAACAATGTATGTATGTAAGTTCCAGCATCAATTCCGAACAGCTGGAACGATTTTCATTGTTCAACTAAAAATACTGTAGAGTTACATCAATCCTAACCCACCCCCTTCTGGGTAGGGTGGAGGTTGATGTTGCAGCTTGTATGCATTTTATCATCCAGTTGGCACTCAGAATGACCACCATAGGGTGAATTGGAGGTGACTGCCAGCATTCTTTATGTTTGAGCACCACCATGCTTCTGTTGCTTTTGAGTTGGCCGGTTCTGATCGTCAACTGGATGATAACATACATACAAGACTGCAAGACAAGCACATTAGTGAGTCACAATTAAAACAAAAACCAAAACAATTTATTTATCTTCTGGGCAACGCTGGGTATTTCAGCTAATAGGTAATCTATATTTATTTATGCGTAATATTCTTATTATTTTCAGCTAATGTACCACTCTATTTAAAATATTTAGCTTTTTTTTTTGAATGTGTGCAAAGTGGATCAGGCAACATAAAATGTGAGGAAGACTACACTTACAATACTCATGCGTTAAAGTTCTGTGTTTGTTGGCCTCACAAAGCATCACAGGGAGCTGGTTAAAAAAAATAAGAAAAGCCGGTTGTAGGGTGAATTTCCAGAAACATATTTGGCCACCCACGAACAGTCCATATTTCCAGCGAAAAATATTTTGTCAATCAACTTTAGTCAAAACCAGAATACTGCACTAGAATCCATGGACCACAATAATTCAGAGCAAATGTGCTGAACCCATCTTGTTAAGCTTTTCGCTAACACTGAAGAATAGAATATGCAAACTTCACACTATTAGTAATAGAGTAAGGGTTCATTTCCAGGACTCTGGAACTTTGGGAACAATACATACCCGTGTGTAAATGTGTTTATATTTGTCAAATTTTGAAGGGGAATTACGGGGATCCAAGCTATTCCTTTAAATGAGTTATTCAACAACAACAAAGAGCACAGATGGAAAATTAAGGGTAAAGTAGGCACAAATGCTAGAAAGTTTTCTTCACACAGAGAACCACAGACATACTGTATATCATAGGTTAATAAATAGTTTGGTAAACAGTAGATGTTTGGAGGCTTTCAAATTCAAATGAATGCAATTTTATAGCAGTACCTTGTGAACACTTTTCTGAAACAGGCACTTCATTTTGTTAGGTATAGGAGATGAATGAATTTGATGATTTTGGGCTTTTCTTCACTGTTTTAGGTAATGCTATATGTGTTTGGAGAGTAAATGTGGCTACTGGCTTTCAATAAAACCAATTCTTTTAATTGTTGACTTTTATCAAATTCCTACATCCAGTCTTTTAGTGAATCATTGCTGTATGTTTTTCTTTTTTTTCCTCTTTAAATAACCTGGTAAATGTGTAAAGCATTAAAAATGTTTGTGTTAATGTTCTGCATTTTTGACCTGCATCTCTGTTTGTTTTGCTGAAATACAGTAGTCTTTTAACAGGTGTAGTGCAACATCAAGTGTAATTAGGCAGGTATCTACAGAGCAGAAGCTCATTCATCGTCATTCACACTCACAATTGTGCCAGATGTTGAAAATTGCCTGCTTTTAAAAGGTGATTAAAAATATATAAAGCGAACAACATACTAGGAAACGAATGCACTCCTAAAAGTAACAGCACTACACATCTTTAAATTATTTCACACTACAGATTGAAGGCAAGACAGGCAAACCAAAAGTGTCTTTAAAAAATGGAACTTAGCTAAAGGCAGAAAAGACTAATTTGGAAAATGTATAAAATATAAATAAGATTTATAGACTGCCCACCCTAACTATTTTCTCTATTATCTCTGGAAAATAGCAGAGACAACTTGACTTGCACATCATACTGTTTTTGTTTATTTGTTTTACTTTAGTAATATAAATTGGAAGTGACTTGTGTCTGAGAAAGGTGTATAAGTGTTATGTTAAGTTTAAGCTTGGAAGATGCATGGGGAATAATAATTATTGGTGTCCTTATGTTGTTATTTGCATTGGTGCTTTATTTGTAGGGGCTTCACCAAATTAAATTCCATATAGCTATTTTAATAAGGGCACTAAAATAAAGTGATTAAATTGTCCTGAGTCACTTCCTCTGAAACCCATTTCTTTCCATAAGCTTGTCGCAGAAATGGCAATGCAGCAGTAGGAAAAGTGGCTTCTTGGAGCACAAACCATATTTAAAATAACTGGTCTTATTTGTTTATGAGCATAATTGAGTAACAGTGGGCTGTCCTTATATTGAGCTTGCATTTAAAATAATTAATTTCAATAATGCAACCTTCTAGAGTCAGGTTTGTCTGTCAAACTTTGTTCTGTTGTTAATTTCTCCAAGTACATAAAGAAAATCGACCAAGCTGAAAATCAAATTGGAAAAGATAAATCTAAAATGAGCACACATAAGTGACGCCTTTCCAATTTGGTGGTTTTCTTCTTCTAATTCTGAGGTGAACTTAATATTTTGTATGCCATTCACACAGAATGGTTTCCAATGGAAGACAGAGAAGGTGATTTGGGAATGAAAATAGCAAAGGGAGCAGGCAAATTTCAAAGTCAAAGATCAGGTAAGGGTCAAATAAATCAGAGTCAGATCCAGAAATACACTGACAAGGTCCTAATGCCAACTTTTTTAAATTGTCCTTAACTAAAGTTCTTTGGTTTTTAGTTTGGATCCAAAAACTTGGCTGTTAGAAACTGTGCACTTCTATCTTTTATTCATCATGTAATTTTGGAGTTTCATGACAGACAACAAGCTTAGAGACTGTAAAAACTGCAAAATGTGTCACAATATGGCTATGATTCTTTAAAAATGAAGAACACAAAATGGTGTTCCCAGAATAATCAAAAATATAAACAACATCAAAAACAAATGTAAATATTCCAAAGATGAAAGAGACTGCTTATCAAAACAAGATTAATGACAGATTAATCTCTCTATATATATAAAATCTAGCATCTGTCTGTCTGTAGGTCTGTCTGCTTTTCACAAAAGGACTACTTAACAGATTTCAATTAGTTTTTTTTCTATAATTTGCTTCAACATTCTGGTTGATTTTGTGACTTCTCTCATTGTGCTAAGAATCATAGTTCGCTAGTTCATAGAGGCTGCAGGCCGAGGGGAGGGGAAAGCGTGACATCAGGAGTAGGGAGCCGAGCAGGGTCCTCCTCACTGTCCTGTTTTAGTGCTACATGGGCAGAGTCTGCCAGGGATATCATAAATCACACCATGAAAGACTTAAGTGTTGTGATAAGCAAAGCCAAGGAGATAAAATCAAATCATTTCTTTAACAAAACAGATAGAAATGGACAACACAGAGAGCCTTGAAAGTAACAAATGAAACAAAGTACGACAAAGCCCATGTGTCCCACTGGGCTTAAATAAATATAAGACGTGGTCCCTATTTGACATGAAGGGTTGCCAACTGCTCCTTCCCACTTACCAATCACAATAACTCACTTATCACATCAGATGTACTGTGATGGTGCTAAAAAGTTGCATAAACCAGGGATGAGTTACCTATAGTATGACTTGGCATTCCATCATGGAGATGTCTTGCTTCAGAGAAATAGCAAGTGCATCTATAAAAATGGCAAGCCTGCAGTTTTTCCATGTAGTGCGTCAAAGGTGAGCAGTCCTTCTCAGGAAGGTGAGCCACCTAAAATAGCCATGTAAAGAATAAAGGATCCATTTTGGCACACTGCACCAGTGCATCTTTCTTAGTGTAATTTTGGTCTTGCTTCCTCCTGCCAGCTGAGCAATTGTCAAACCCTTCCTTTACTCTCTGGCAAGAAGGGATTCTTAACCCCCAGCATGCTAGCACTTCCAGGATCACTTCCATTCCCGTTGAAATTGTTAGGATTAGGAGTTCCAAATATAACTGAAGGGTGTGAGTCCTTTAAATAAGCCATCGGTGCATAGCAAGAATTTCTACTGACCTTTCCAAAAACACTCTTACCTCAAACCAGCTAGGCTTCAGCCCAAGCAGGCCCCAAAATGGGGAAAATGGCTAGTTCTATTTTAAAGTCATAGGATATCACAGATGCCTCAGAAGAGGGAGAAACCATGAAATATCTGGCTTGTAACAACAAACCAAAATAATGAATTATTAACAAAAAATGAACACAAAAAGCAGAAAATTGGCAAAAACAGCAAAATTGATGAACATAAAAAGGCATTCCAAGGTAACCAGTCCAAGAACACAATCCAACGAGCAGAATACAAGGAGAGAAGCAAATAAATTTAACTAGGAAAATTCAAAGAAAAAAATCTATATTTTACATTACACTCTAATCCTAACTCAGTGTTCTACTGTTGTATTCTCTTTCTGGCAACTTATAAAGCAGCTGTGATTTCATGGTGGCCTCGCATCTCAAAGCTCATGGAGTGGCCATATATTTAAAGACAGAGTAGAAAACTGATGTGGACATTGCCCCGGACACAGACAGGCAGACTCATTAGTATTATCCCACACACATTTATTTTCCATTGTTTTTTACAAAAGTCAATGCTCACAAGCCCCAATACCCCTCAGTCCAGGCCAACATCATGCTGCCTCCTGCCTCATTCAGAGACCTTGTCCACTCTTTCACCCGACTCTTGTCCTCTTCTGAAAGGAGGCGGCCCCTTTAAATAAGCACCCGGATGTGCTCCAGGTGTGTTCCCGGCAATCTCCCACTGACACGCCCCAGTGTGGCGGCCGGCTGTCTCCTCAGAAGCACTCCGGGTGTCCCTGTCCCTCTTCCCCCCCAGCACTTCCTGGTGTGGCGGAAGTGCTGAGGTCCAGGGTCTTCCAGGTATTGGGGTCCCCCTGGCGGTAACCCCGGGTTCCTACAGGCTCTTTACCCGCGGCCCCCAGGGCAGTTGCCCCCACGAGGTCTGGAGGAGGCAAAAGCCCTCCTCGGGTCTTCTCGGGCATCCCGGCTGGGTACCACCTCCATCCGGGTACCATGCTGACATATAATAAACACAATTATTAGAAATAGCATTAAAGTCTCAGAAATAATAATTAAAAAATTACAATAAAACAGAAAATAAACATAAGCCAGGAAATAAACGCTGGCTGTGACCTAACAGAAATTACTTACACGGTCTCAATTTGGGCAGTCCACCCAGTACTGAGCAGAATATCATGGCAGCCCTCTACATACATCCCCTTGAGGAACTACCTTTTTACAATGTTAAATTACTTTTTATTTTACTCTCACAAACTCCCTTTACCTACAATATGTAAAAAAAAACAGTTTAATTGTGATAAAAAGGCTGTGGTCTCTAATGGAGCTATAGTGCCTATTAAATGGCTACTAATTTCTGAGAAAGTGAGTTTAATATTTATATTCATTTTGACATTAAGGGGTATTATACAGACTTTATTAAAACAATGAAGCATTAAAATCTGTGCTGGAAACAAAAAATACAAAGCCTTAGCATCACATTATATTGTGAAGCTTCACTGAATCCATGTGACAGGGAACCTTTTAATACTGCTCCATATTATTGCTCTTTATAGAAACCTTTTAGAAAGTAGTTTTTACTTTTAGGTAGAAATCATGCCATATATGTTTACATTTCATTTACTGTCACAATTTAGTTCCTGATCCTCACATTGACAGAAATGTCCAGATTACTCCAGTTTGAAACACCCTTCTAATTGTTCCATCCATCTTTACCTTTAATTAAATTCAACTTAATTATATGCTATTTGCAGAATTTAATTTGATAGAAATAGATTTTGTTTTAACCTAAATTCAAAGGTGTTTTAATAGAGTACTATAGGCTCATTCACTTGTGCAAAATAGGACTTATGTGGAATTGAATCACCATTGCCAGGTCTCACTCCTGTTTAATTTATGTCACTGTTATTTATTTCTTTATGGAAGTCTGAGTTTTCCTTCATGTATTATTCAATAGTCAGAAGACATGTTCAATCCCTTTTGATCTCAAGGTCATGGTGTTACTAGCAAGGGAGCTAAACAACACTTGGAGAGGCTATTTCTTATAGAATTAAATGCTATACCATGCCACACCATTCTCAAAAACCTGCTTTAAGCCAATTCATGGTCAACAGACAGGCCTTCACAGGGCCAGAATTAATTGCAGCCAACGTAATTGAAGCTAATTAAAAACACCTAATTTATTTACTAATAATATTGAGATTTAAAAAAATTAGAAGGGCTTTCTATGGTTTGTACATTTCATAAAAAATGTTATATTGTAATTATTCGGATTTAACTTCAAATGTATACTTACTTGGACTGAAATGTTTTAATATTTGAATAATCTAAAAAAAATATCTTACATACTATATATTTATTTCATATTCACCTTAAAATCAAAAGGGACATGGATGACTTTCTCGCAATATTGAATTGGAAGATCATTTAAGAGTAAGGCTTGGATCTTTGAAAAGGTCCCAAAACAGAGTCACAGTGTCAAAAGAAGTCTTTATAATTTGTGTCAGAAGTTTATTATGGCTACAGCTAGAATACAGTCTTGGCTGTTCCATGAAATTCAGTTTCAGTTAATGCAGTAAGGCGCACTGAATTATAACAAATTATCTTATAGTATGGTGACCTTCCAAAACCTGCACTAGTTGACAAAGATAGAGTCTGTTTTGTCGATTTGCAAAAAGGAACAACATTATCACTTTAGTCTTATTGGGCCAGATGTGATTCTCTGATAATACACATTTGGGGACAACATGCTGGAAATGTAGTAAATAGCAGCAAGATCAGCTGCTGAAGCCGCTATACCCCATGGATTCTTCATAAAAACCCACTCGCCCCTTTTTCTTTCCAGTTTGTGCAATTTAAAAAAACTGGGGTTGTAGTCACCCATTTCTCCTCATGTATTAGACAAATATGTAAAGCAACTATGAAATGACAAAGAAAACTTGATAGTGAGAGAAAACAGAAAGCTAAAATTGCTGCTCTCAGTTAAATAGCTTAGTAACACAAGTTAACTGAAGCTTAATGAATAATTTATACATTGTAACGAATGCAGTGACGGAGGAGCTAGGTTCACAAACATGCCGAGAGACCATGCAGGATGTGTAAAGCTGAGCCCTCAGACAGCTGGGTGTATTTATTGTTTAATATCAGAACAGGTGGATCGCTAAGCCCTATCATGAGTATTAAAACTTCTATGATGTTTAGAGCCCACAGAGAATGGCACTCAAAACAACAAACACACTGCTAAAAACTGGCTAGTCGTTCCTTGTCTTCTCTGCATGCATACTTGAGAAGGTCATCCTCGCTCTGTTATAATCGCACAGCTGACATCTTGTGGCCACCTCTTCACAATATCTTCTCCCATATATAAATCATTCACATTCATGATCTTCTCCACTGTTTGCAGCAGTTTGGCTACTCCATCCAGTTCCTGTCATCTGCGTGAAGGTCTTCCTCACAAAGACTGCACTTTACCATCACCTTCTCCAACCAGATCCTTCAGACCTCTTAACCCTCATGCCACTCTTGTTTAAATGGCTCACAATGCTGGATATAAAGACCTTCCTAGAAAGCTGAGAAACAGACTGGACCCTTCTCGAGAGTTTGCTATTGATCAGGTGGCTCTATATCATCCATCCATCCATTATCCAACCCGCTATATCCTAACTACAGGGTCACAGGGGTCTGCTGGAGCCAATCCCAGCCAACACAGGGTGCAAGGCAGGAAACAAACTCCAATCAGGGGAGCGCACACATACACACACACACACCAAGCACACACTAGGAACAATTTAGAATTGCCAATGCATCTAACTTGCATGTCTTTGGACTGTGGGAGGAAACCCACACAGACACGGAGAGAACATGCAAACTCCACACAGAGAGGACCCGGGAAGCGAATCCACTGCGTCACCGTGCCACCCACATTTTAATACATTTTTTTTTACCAAACTTAGCTTTCTAATTTCTATATTGTTCCCAAAACACAGAACTTGGGAAATAACACATCACTTAATTAGCACAGCAGTTCAATTAAAAACAAAAGCTGGTTGGAACAAAAAACTAAAACCACAGGGGGTCCCCAGGACCGATTTTGAGAAACACTGCACTATATAGTCTCTCAGTCTTGCATCCAGCATTAATACTACAGATACTTGGCCCCATGCTGTTGCAAAATGCTTTTAATCTGGTTTTACAGAATATTTTCCCTTGCCAAATGCGTATTTTTAAGATTTCTAACTTATGTTCCACACACATAACACACTGGGGTCTTTTTTAGAAAACGCTTCATTCATAGACAGTTTATCCATCATAATCACAGGCTTGCTGTTGGTCAGGTCAAGTTAACAAGTACACCTTTGCTCTTTGCTGTTTAAATCACCACCCCAACTTTGTACTCCACTTTCATGAGGCGTTGGATTGGTGTAGAAAAGTCACAGTCATTGAACCGTCTAATTGTTCCCACCCACTTTTAAGATAAATTCACTAGTGGTGGTCTCAAGATATATGTGTTATACGTCTAGCTCAGTGAGACTATTATTAACCCAGCAACACATGAGAAACTTTCTGTATATGTCAGCTAGCCTCCACACTGAGTAAAATTGAAGTCTTCAGTTGTCCTTCTGTTTCAGTAATGTAGTGGTTAGTGCTCCCCTCACAGCTTCAGTGTCCTGGATTCAAATCTTGGCATAACTCTAAATTGCATTACCTCACTCTCCTTATAACAAATTTCTCTTGCTTCTCTGATATTCCCCTGCATGCTTAAATATCTTTATATATTAATTGGGACCACTGATTATGGGTGTGTTATGTGGTGCCTTATTCAGAGTTGGCTCCTGCTTTGTAAAGAAAGCTGCCAGGATGGGTTCTGAGAAAAGTCTTACTGAGCAAATATCCCATTTTTAAATTAAGTTACCTAATGAAAGTTACATTTATGATGACTAATTTAATGAAAATTAGTCACATAATTTTTATTTCAAGACCAATCAACTAAATAAAAATCTGAAATTAACCCAATGTATTACCTTGCAAATTAATGTTCTTTTTCTAATGACTTTGCCAAATCAACCATTCAGCAGAGGTTGGATTTATCATAATTCTGCACAGAAAGAAAGAAAGAAATGTATGAATTGTTATTCTTCTTTTCAAGAGAAGGATCTCTATAAATTAAATATTGACTACTGGATGTCAAGGGAATTTCAGATTATTTTAACAAGTCTCTCTGAAATCCAGACTGTTTGATTTTCTCATCTTTCTCAAAGTAGACAGCAACTGCAGTCATTTATTCATCTTTATTTCATGTATGTCATCTTGTAGGCAAATTGACTAAATGAATGTCTATCTATATTTACATAATTTTTTGGGATATTTTTCCATTTCTTACAAATGTTTTATTTAAATTGTCCTCTAAGACTATCCTTTACAAACATTATAGTAATACTCTGAGTACTGTTAAAATGAAAACTGCATGAAAACATTTTGGGATTTTTTTAGCCACACTCATGATAGCCCAAGAGGAACTTGAGTGCTACCCTATATTATTTTAAAAAAAAAATTGACATCCATAAGAAATATGTTAGGTAAAGCAAAACTGGGGAGCTGGGAATTTGCAGCATCAATGTGATGGATGGGATTGTCAGTGCAGTGCAGATGCTGTCAAGTATTAGCTGAAGTAGGCTTTAATTACACATCCAGAACATTCAACAAAATGGGTAGACTAGCAATACATTTGTATTATTTATTTATTTTAGTATGAGTGCATTGTAGAAAGCACATTTGATCGAACAACATTTATTAAAATTCTCTTTAAAGCTGATGTCATTTAGAAATGTCTGTGTCACTAATGGAGCTCAACATCAGCTCAACATCTGTATTCGGTGTAAAAGTATCTTTTCTTCTTATTTAAATTCATTTTATTGAAGGCATGGGTTGGGTCAGAAACATTCCATAGAAAAGAGGAAAAATATAGGCAGGAGATATTCAATGTTATTTGTATAATTTTTAACTGACTAAACTCCTCTAATTAGTATGACCAGTAGGTTCCATAAAGCTAGCTGCTTTGTCCTAAAAGTGGTTTGCTTTGCATTGTCAAATTGAAAGAGTTTTTAGTAATGCAATTTGACAGCTTTCAGTATGATGATTGCACCAGGAAAGATAAGTGTAAGATAAATTTGTGATTTTTCAAGTTGAAGTTATTTCTTCACAACCATGGTAAATATCAATATGCTACATGAAATTATGTTCAAAAGTGAAATATATTTTATAAATGTAAAAAAAAAAACACTAGCCCACTCTTGCATTTTATAATAGATGTAATGAATACTGGAGTCCCAATGTGAAGAAAAGCCCTAAAACTTATTGAAGCCATCCACATTGAAGTAGCAAAGTTTTCAATTTAAGAAAACAATGCCTTCTTTGTTTCTGAAGGATGCCTGTGACGATAAAAACAAACTGGAAATAATATATTTTATACCATCATCTTGGTACTACTTTCTCAGGTTAAAGATACATTTCTTACTTACTTCTCTACTTGCAGCAGCCATTGTGGCTGCACTTATGATAGCCCATGCCATGCCATGTGCACAAAAAAATAAAATAAAATACTCAGAAAATGAAAAAGGGAGAGTCTGATGGAGCAAACCAATTATCGAAGGTTGTAATGCAAGATAAGTCACTCTTCCTGAGAATATGGTAATAAAAGAATTGAAGACAACTCACTAATACCAATCAGTCCATAAATACACAGGGAGAACATGCAGACTTCATGTTAAACCTGGTGCTGTGAGGCTGGAATGACAGCTCTGTGCTACCACTCTGTCTATTTTAAAGCATGAGTGCTAAACGTATTAAATTTCAACCTGATTAAACCTAGGTGAAACAGCATTGCTAAATTGGCCCTAGTATCTTTGCGTAAGGGTGTGAGTGTGTGTTTGCCCTGTGATAGACTGAAATCCTGTTCAAGTGCTGTTCCTGCCTTGTGTCCAGTGCTTGCTGAATAGGTTCCAGCCACCTTACAACCTTTGCCTGAATAAACAGGTTAGGAAAATGGATGGATAGATTATTATTATTATTATTATTATTATTATTATTATTATTATTATTATTATACAGATCCCCATAGGTGTCAAGCAAAAAAATAAATCTTTTTGAACTAATTATTAACCTGTTTGAACAAATTACATTACTCAGTCAAACAGATTATTATTAATTTTCCCCCTTGCAGTCCAGTTCTTATTATGGAGCCCCTTACAGTTTTCCTGGCATACAGTTCAGCAAATCATAAGTGAACTGTAAGGTGTATGTTAAAATCAGTAAATCAGAAGAAGAACTAGTTGGAAAACCAATATGGTTGAAGCGGTTCTTTTGTGGAGTCACATGCATGTGAGGTTATGAGAATGGATTTATGGAATTTTCACTGAAAATGTGATATTCCAGACCCAGTGGTGAAAACATTAATAGAAGAAAAATTAAGTTTATAAACTTCTTTTTTTTCTTTTCTTTTAGCTCAGTAGATATGCCATAGCAAATGTCTACTATCTTTTTTTTTGATGTCTTCATTGTTTTCTTGTAGTCTGTACAAACGAAACCCCCATCGCCTGCGATATCTTTCTGCGTCTTCAAACCTACTTTCCATCAGTGCAATAATGTCCTGTATTTGTTTAAAGGCAAAGGTATTATTTTTCACCAATATCTTGAGGTTATCAGTTCTTTCATTTATTTTTCTTCTTACACCTTCTATTGCTTCTAATATACTTTATAACTTTTCGTGGGACAACTCTTTCTTACTTTTTTTAGTACATGGGCTGTTAGTTGGAGTTTCTGGAGTTGATACCTGATTTTTCCGACTGCTGTTTTTTTTTTTTTTGTTGTTGTTGCGCTTTTCATTTTCTCTTCAAACAGCAGCTCCACCAGTGCTGCATTCCATTTCTTCCATCGATAGTTAATGAACTCAAGAGGGCCCGGCACACACCTGGCTGTGGAACAGCTTGTCAGTCAATTGTCCAAATACTTTTGAGCCCCTGAAAATTGGGGGATTATGTATAAAAATGGATGTCATTCCTAAATGCCCTTTGAATTAATGCTAAAAGCCTACACTTCAATAATGTCATTATTTCTTCATTTCAGATCCATTGTGGTCGCATATAGAGCCAAAATTATGAAAATTATGTCACTGTCCAAACACTTTACTTACTGCCTGTAAAAGAAGCTCCAGCGATAAGGCAGTATTTAAACCTTGGATGGATCACAGTCCATTACAGAGTACTCCCACAGTTTAAAGTTACAAATTAGGCTGACACACAATAGTGCACCAAAATTAAATTTGTACAGCCATGGGAATAGTATGTATACTCAGTCTACACACACAATGACCATATTGGGAATTGAGCCTTAGTTTCTTGATGTGTAAGAGGCAGAAGAGCAGTAATTATTACAACATCACCCTGTAATAAATTTACACACTGAAAAAAAATAACAAAACATAATATACTCCAACATTCTTAATACAGCTTACAGCTACAGAGGGCCAAGGTCAGTCACAGCAGCATCACACACAACTCAGCCTAACTCACAGAACCGATTTAGAATCTCCATTCAAACTGCCACATACCTGGAAAATTGGTGTACCTTGGGAGATTGTGCAAAGGCTAAATAGTAACCAGATTTGAATCCAGGATGCTATATCCACAAGGCAGCAGCAAAAATCACTTCAACTCCAACACAAGTAATGAGCTTAATTTAAATAGCTTTATATATATATATATATATATATATATATATATATATATATATATATATATATATATATATATAGTGGCACGCGGCTGGGGGTGGCACCCAGCCAGGATGCCCGGAAGGACCGGAGGAGGGATTACGCCTCCTCCAGACCATGAGGGGGCGACCACCCTGGTGGCTTTGGGGACCACAGGAACTGAGCTTGGAAGCTCAACCCTATAGGGGCCCGTGGTCACCGCCAGGGTTCACCCCAATGCCTGGAGAGCCATGGTCCTCAGCACTTCCACCAGACCGGGAAGTGCTGGGGGAGAAGACGACCAGGGACACCTGGAGTGTGTCCAGGTGTACAGCCAGTACTTCCGCCACACTGGGGAGTGCTGGCAGAAGATTATCGGGAGGCATCTGGAGCACTGCCGGGTGATAATAAAAGGGGCCTAAAGAGAGGCATCGTTGTATGAGAGGCCTGAACTTTGTGGGAGTGTTGGGGTTGTGTGCTTCACTGTACATAGTATTTATAAATAAAGCGTGTGTTGGGTGACTTATAACAATGTCTGCCTGTCTGTGCCCGGGCCACCTACCATATATATACCATATATATATATATAGTGGAATCTCGGGTCATGACCGTAATTCATTCCAAAACTCTGGTCGCAATCTGATTTGGTCGTGACCCGAAGTAATTTCCTCCATAGGATTGTATGTAAATACAATTAATCCGTTCTGGACCGTACAAGCTGCACAGTATGTAAATATATATTTTTTATATATATATATATAATGTATATATTATATGTATTTTTAAGCACAAAAATAGTTAATTATACCATAGAATGCACAGTGTAATAGTAAACTAAATGTAAAAACACTGAATAACACTGAGAAAACCTTGAACAGAGAAAACTAACATTGCAAGACTTCACACTATAGCCTTACGAACCGCTCTCTGTAAACAATTTTTTAAATGAGTTTTAAGCACAGGGAAAAAAATGAACATTTGAAAAATCTGTAATTTATACAAAAACTAACCATAAACAACCAAGAAAACGAACCTTGCATGAGTCGAGTTCTAGCATAAAGGAAGTGAGGAGGAACTGGGTGGAGAGGAGATTACAGTTTTGAGGTAAAGTCTATGACGATGCAGGTTCGCTGCATGCTCCCATCTCACTTCCGGGAGCCCTTAAACCCATCACTGTTGGTAATGTTACCAACTAGCACGACAGTGAAGCACTACAAAGGAGCAATCGGATGGTGTAAAAAGTGCCAAGTGCTTTTATTAAAATCAACAAAACAACAATCAAAAACAAAGTCCAAATTAAATAAAGTGCAGTACTTTCAGAATCCTTCAATAAATAAATGATCCCATAAAAACAGAAGTGAAGTGGAGGTTAAAATCCAATAGAAAAAGGTCTTAATTAAATACAAAGAGATTAAAACAATGCTTGAAGCAGTCTCTTTAAAAACAAGCCCGGTGCATTTTTTAACTGCCTTCTTGGCCTTACTGCCTTCTTTAATTGCCTTCTCACGCTCTCTCTCTCTTGCTCACTCATACTTTCTCTCTCTCTCTCTCTCTCTCACTCACTCGTTCGCTCGCTCGCTGCACAGGGAATGCGCAGGGAGAGACTGAACACGTGTGGAAATCATTGGCGCGTATGAACCGGAAGGGAAACTGGCTTGTTTGTCACCCAAGTGTGTGGTCATGAACAGATGCAAAAGTTTGGCGAACTTTTTGGTCGTAACCCGATTTGTACGTGGTACGAGACGTTTGTGACCCGAAGTTCCACTGTACATACAATCTTGAACTATTCTTCATATGAAAATTGCATTTCTTAATTAACATGAATTTATTGATCAATTAGTGAAACCGATTATCGATTCATATATTGTCATTGGAAGTGAGTAAGTGTGCAAAATTTCAAGTCATTTGGACAATAGGAAGTGGGTTAAAAATCGATTACAAGATTTGTACCAGACTTCAAACAAGTTAATATAAAGCGTTGTAATAAAAAGAAAGGGAAACCACACTGGAGTAAAAGCACTGCTTTCACGCAGGTTGCTGCCACTTTGCAAAACTGAGCGAAGAACTTGCATACGCCAAGGATTGAGCTAGTGTGAAAATGTACATGGTTTTATGCCATGATTAGTTTTTATACATCGTGAGGTGAGCGTGGAAACGGGCGTATGCAACATTTTTGTGTGTACGCACCATTTGTACATGAGGCCCCTGGTCCTGACCCTGCCTGTTTGCTGTGTCAGTTTCTCAGAGAGTGGTAGATCCTGCTACAATATAAAACCAACCGTGCTGTTCCTGTCAGAAGTTGAATAAAGCTTGTTTTGCAAAAGTACTGAGACTCAGCCTTGTGTTTTGGCGTGCAAGACAGTGACTCGCGTGTCACTATATATAGATATTCATATACATGTGTGTGTTTATGTACTGCATATACTAGCTGTGCTACCTGTCTAAGACAGGTGAAAATCTAAGTAATCAATTTGGGCCACAGAAATAACGATTGCAGTGCACCATGCAATGCGTATGTGTCTGTTATATGCCAAAGGATTTTTAAAAGCAGTGTTAATGTTTGAAATGCCCCATGTATACGAATGACAAATGCAATGATTTTGTTCATAAAAATGTTTTTGATGCACCATCTGTTGAATTGACAGAGACATAGCAACAGGACGGACACAGAGATGATAATCCTGTTATTAAATTGGATATACAAGGGGCAGTCCTGGAATTGTAATATAGCGGGAGAGTGAGGGATCAGATTATACACACATTGTTTTGGAGGGTAGCGCAGCATGTCTGTAGACCAGTTACATCAGGTCTGGATTGGTTTTGGCGTGCAGTATTTTAATTACCATTTGAGTTAGATGTGTGCATAATCATTTGGTGCAATATTGCAGTTTGAACAGCATGCTAACATCATGTTTGTGTGCAAATTGGGGAAATCAGCTTTAGATATGCTAGCAGCACTAGGTGTCTCAGATTTACTTTAGTTTTAAAAAAGAACTGCAAATATTCATTGTAACTTGTCTACAGACGTGCTGCGCTCCCCTTCACAACAGTGTGTGCATAATTTCATCTCTCACTCTCCTGCTATATCACAATTCCGGGAACTTTTTGACTGCCCCTCATATAACATATATAGTGACTGCAAGAGGGTGCTCATCTACATACAGAATTGACGCCACTTTCAAGCTACTTTTAAAACTGAATACAATAATTGTACAATAAAATAATCACTTTGTTTTTAATAAATTCACTTTAGGATTAATATCTTTAATAATAGTATTCTTTCACAGTTTTTTGCAAACTAGTAGATCCTTCTAAGTCTTGTTGCATAGGAGACAAATTTCTCACTTTTTTAAAGATGGAGTTCCTGGTCCTTTGACTACAACACCAGAACTGCCTGACCATATTGGGACTGGATGTCATTTGATCAGAAGAATAGATTTGTAGTTTACTTTTTGGGACCTCACTAGGCAGATCTTGATAGCTGGAGTTCCAGTGACCTTCCTGGGAGGATCCTTGTCTAGTAGCATTCCACACTTCATCTCCGAAGAGGAAAGAACACTCTTTGAGTTACCAGGAGTCCCATTCCTTGGACCAGGGGTTTTCAGTTTAATCCTATGCTGGACTTCAGAAGGAGGCAGAGCAAACCATGGAAATACGCACAACTTTATAAGACACAAGTACATTAGATGATACATTATAGCACAGTACAGAAAGAGAGCATCATACTCAAACTGTCATCTATTATCCATCCATGCATCCATTATTCAACCTGCTATATCCTAACTACAGGGTCACAGGGGTCTGCTGGAGCCAATCCCAGCCAACACAAAGTGCAAGACAGGAAATAAACACCGGGCAGGGCGCCAGCCTGTTGTTTATTGCCAAATCACAATTGCTTTTGCCTTCAATTTTTTTCCATCAGTACCTAGTAATTTGCTGTTTTTCTTTCCTTTAATTTGATGTTTGATGGCATGTTAAAATAGTTACTGAGCTATGAATTTAAAGTGTCATAAATACAGAATTTGTCTGTAAAGGATACATCAAGAACAATAAATATTTACTTGAGAACTAATAAAGGTGAACTAATGTAAAAACAATTAAGAAAGCAATAACCATAGTCCATATTTCTTGATAGAATCTTCACTTTTTAGATCAACTGGTTCAGTAAAGAAAGAAAGATTTATTCTGCATGTTATCTAGGACATTCTGTCTCTGGACATGTATCGATTTACCAGTGCTAAATTTAACTCTACTATGTAAATAAATGGAAAGTAATCAATGTGTAATAAGAGAAAAAAAGACATGAAAATAGATAAAGGGAAAAGAGATTTGATTGTCTCTAATCTTGCCGTACTAATAATATTGAAGACTGTTCTGTTTTTAAGGACTTTAGTGACAGTCATAAAATTATTATATTAAAAGAAACATCTTATTTTACTGCCAGACATCTTTATACAGCCATCAATCCATATTCTGTAGCCACTGCATGGGGAGAACATTCAGATTCAATATAGAATGGCTTGGCTGAAAGTTAAGCTCAGGTCCTCGGAGCTCACAGGCAATTACAGTAATTCTACACCACTAGTCCACTACTGTCATTTTCCTTTTTTTTATCTAAAGAAACTGTACAGTCCAACAGTTTTTTTAAAACTAAAGTAAATCTGAGACACCTAGTATCAAGAAGGTCTGAAAAATATGATATAAACATGCCATTCTTATTCTCTGTTTTATAATTTTAGTTAATTAAAGCATTTCTGCCAAATTCAGAATCATGTTTAGTTTAATAATTTCTTAGGACCAATTTAGATGGCACCCAGCTGGATCACTGGGCATTAAAATTTCATACACATACAGGATTACATGTGTTTATTACTACAACCTGCAGTGCACACAGATTCAGGGAAAGTATTCGTTTACATGATAAATCCCAAGGCCCGATATACAATATGTTATATGTTTATTGCTTATAGGTGAAGACTGGAAACGGTGGACTTTCTAAAATATAGCCTGAAACCTTGCTTTCCTTTCACAATTACAGAAACAATTCTTGAATAAAGAAAGCTGCTGCCTTTTTGCTGATGACCTTGACATGGTCTGCAAATTACCAGAATATTACTGGATTGAAATTTTACTGGGTCTGTTGTGGTATTACTAACACCATGGAGAAAAACAAATCTCTTTCTTTCTTTCTTTCTTTCTTTCTTTCTTTCTTTCTTTCTTTCTTTCTTTGTCTGTCTGTCTGTCTGTCTATCTATCTATCAGTCTATCTATCTATCTCATATGATGTGCAATTTAAATTACATTTTCAAATCTACTTAGAGTATTTGAGGGTTGCAAGATTCTGGAGCACCAACAAGAGGCAGGAACTAACTATAAACAGTGCATCAGTCTATTCCAGGGTGCACTCACACCGTCACCACTTTAGCCATAGTTTTAGCCTCCTCTGAAACTAACGTGCACGATTGTGGGAGATAAACAGGAGTAGCTAGGGAAAAACGAGCAAACTCCACACAGGCAACAATTAGCCATGTGATTAAAAAACCAGGATGGTGGATCTGTGAGTAAGAATTATTAACCCTTGCACTATGAAAACAGAATGTAATTATGCTGCAGTTTGTGTGCCTCAATAAGTATATGCTAAATTCATTGGGATTTACTCAGAATACTAAAATTCCCATAACGTACATAAATTAATCTCTACATTATGAATCTAGAGTTTTGTAGTGTGCAGAATCCATTCTTGCATGTGTTTTATGATTTAATTTCTATTTTGAACTTGTGATTATACTGGAAAATGAAAATTTTACTTCCTAGACAATTTTTGGTTACATTTTATGGGTTTCTGCCCTGCTAGTCACAAAAGGTACCTTTAAATTTTCCTATCAAGTGTTTCCTAATGTAAGAAAGACAACAATATCAAGAAAATGGTTAAGGGTATTCACCCTGCATACTTGAAGAAAAGGGTAAACATGAGCAAAATTAGATCAAACTTAACAGACTGAGTCCACAACTCAACTGAAACATAATATGGCAGATTTATAGAGGGTAGCCAGGAAGGGGTGTGCTTTGAGGGCTCAAGCCGGAAGTGAGGTCAGGCAGGGTTTCCTTTTGAGGGTCTGCAGTGAAAGCAGAAAAAGGTGTTTGTGTTCATCACTAACTCCTGGTCTGGTTGACAGGTACATTTTGTTAAGCTCATTGACTGCCTCCCATGCACATGTGTGTGACACTAACCTTTTTTCTGTGGTAGCACATTTTGTAAAGAAAAACATCCCAATGCACACCACTGTATTATTAATCACAATCACATTATATCTCA
The DNA here is from genome assembly GCF_016835505.1 of Polypterus senegalus. NCBI lineage: Eukaryota > Metazoa > Chordata > Cladistia > Polypteriformes > Polypteridae > Polypterus > Polypterus senegalus. The sequence goes on along the minus strand of NC_053156.1, from coordinate 209,696,736 downwards.
TAAATATGCTCAACTGTCTGAAGGAGTGAAACTAAAGGAGAAGCCAGTAAAAAAGCAGCTCTGAGATTAGTGTTCGCAGACACAACACTTAGTGACAACTTTGGTGGCATCTCACAGCTGCTTTGTGCCTTTGCCTGCAGCTCTCTGCCACAGAAGCAAATCTTATGTCCATTATCCTCCAGCCCTTTGAGGCTTGCTGGTGACCACATACCCAGGAAGATGTACTCAAGCAGCCAGGAGATGTGTCCAAAATGCTCCAAAGTGCTGATTCTGCAACACTGCGATTGTCTATCAGCTTTTATGCTAGCTTCTCCAGGTAGTCCTGTCCTCCTCAGAGAGGTCTTAACCACCAGCGAAGCTTGTCCCTCTCGGGTAAAGAACCAGGTGTACTACACTAGTATTTCCACAGTACACCTGAGTAGCTCTCATAGTGCAGTTGAAATATACTGATGTAAGGTTTTTGTGATCTCTCATATTATCAAAATATGTACACATATAGAACATCAACTATATGATGTACATTGGCACTGTAATACTTTTGGGCAAGTTTCAAGATTCAGCAACAAGTGATTCACACCCCAGGTTTTCCCTCCATGGTGTTTATATATTCTTTCTGTGTTTGCTTTGTTATGTTTCCATTTCCTTCCATACTCCAAAGACATAACAGTTAGGTGAACCCGGTGTTGATAAATTAGCTGCAGTGTGTTTGTGTGTCTGTTCACCCTGAAATGGACTAGATCCATGTCCAGGTTTTGTTCCTATCTTGAGTCTGATGATTGCTAGGATAGGTTTCTGCTTCCTCGCAACCCTGCCCTGGATTAGTGGGTTGGGAAAATGGATTAATCATGTGTTAGTTATTTAGGAAATCTGGGCTTTTGCGTGCTTTCTCAACTTTGATTTTTGGTTTGCAATTTGGTATAGATGGTTTGGCTTTCTCAGTTCTCCTGGCTTTGACCTATGTTCATTTTGAATCTTCTCTCACCTCTCTCTTTCTGGAGTTGCTGCTTGAGACACTGGCTGTTTTGCAACATTTCTTTAGATAAACAGGAAACAACCTGTTCTAGCTGCTATTTAATGTATTCTTCCTTTAACTATCCCTCCTTTCAGTGTCTTTATAAAACAGTCATTTCTACTATATTTGGGTTGTGGTACTAAATTCCTTGCTAATCTGAGGAGTCAGGTAACTTTATTCCCTTGGTCTCCACATTTTTATACCATACAGTTACTCATTCCTTCTGATTATGTTTTACCGTACCTTCTGTATCTGGACATCTCTCCTTCCTGCAAATAAGCTGTTGCAGTTTTCCCCTGAGCTGTAAGGTCAACTGTGGTCAGCCATTTTAATTTTATTATTGGCTTCACTTCTGGTCCTTCAAAGCAGCAGGGAAACAAGGTCACAGTACCCTTCAATGTTTCTCTCTAAATCTTCCTAACTTCAACTTCCCTAATTATGATGTAAAAGGTTGTTGATTGTAACGAGACTGCCCTGTTACCTTCTATGAATCCTGGCTATTTCATTGATAAATTATTTAAACATATTTTGAAATCATCAAAGTTTATTTTAATGTTGTTTTGCACACTGTTATTTTCTTCATTTCTTTAGTTTAATTTTGCTTTATGAGCATATGGATTCTTGATCAAATGGGGCATACTTATAAACTTTATCTTTACCAGTCATCATCAAAAGATTTACCTTTATACCTTTTTTGTTCTGCTTTAGGTTATTCATAATGACATTCCTTGTGAAATAATTGAAAAATTATTTGCAAATGCAGTAATGTGCACTTTCTGCATAACAAAAGATCTAGAAATGTTTATTCACTGTGTATACTATTGTCCTGATAAGTATTCTTTCAGGAGGTACGTTTCAAAATATTTTTTGTTAATTCAAAATTAGTCTATTCCTTACCTTGGTATTCTTAACAACAACAACATTTATTTATATAGCACATTTTCATACAAACAATGTAGCTCAAAGTGTTTTACATGATGAAGAAAGAGAAAAAAGACAACATAAATAAGAATAATTAGGGAACACTAATTAAAATATAATAAAAGTAAGGTCTGATGGCCAGGGTGGACAGAAAAAACAAAAAATAAATTGCAGACGGCTGGAGAAAAAAATAAAATCTGCAGGGGCTCTAGGGTACAAGACCGTCCAGCGTCCTCTAGGCATTCTACCTAACATAAATGACCTCCCAATCAGTCTTCATTGTATTCAGGTTTCTCATGGAAGAATTTGATGATGACGGTCATGTGGACTTCTGGCCTTTAATCCATCAATGTAGGGACATCACGGTGCTTTGATTAGGTGGTGGTGGTGCAGATTGCCACCACAAAAAGCCAGAAAAACAGCAGAAGAGAAAGTAGGGGTTAGCACGGATTTTGGAGCCACCATGAATAATAATGATAATTAATTGAATATACAGAGCATCATGATTAAAGTAAAATTAAGCTATGAGAAAGCCATTTTAAAGTAATTCGTTTTCAGCAGTGTTTTAAAGTGTTTCACTGTATTAGCCTGGTGAATTCCTATTGGCAGGCTATTGCAGATTTTAGGTGCATAACAGCAGAAGGCTGCTCACCACTTCTTTTAAGTTTAGCTCTTGGAATTCTAACCAGACACTCATTTGAAGATCTAAGGTTATCAGTTGGAGTGTAAGGTGTAAGACATTCCGAAATATAAGATGGTGCGAGATTAGTTAAGGCTTTGTAAACCGTATTATTTTAAAGTCAATTCTAAATGACACAAGTAACCAGTGTAGTGACATCAAAACTGGACTGATGTGCTCAGATTTTCTTTTCCGAGATAAGATTCCAGCAGCTGCATTCTATACTAGTTGCAATTGATTGATGTCTTTTTTCGATAGTCCTTAGAGGAGTGCATTACAGTAATCTAGCCGACTGAAAACAAAAGCATGAACTAATTTTTCAGCATCATGCAATGTTATAACTTTTGCTATATTTCTTAAGTGAAAAAATGCTGTCCTAGTAATCTGATTAATATGTGATTTAAAATTCATGTCAAAGTCAATAATAACCCCTCTTTACCTCTGTCTTGACTTTTAATCCAAATGCATTAAATTTATTTCTAATAATCTCATTATATCCATTATTGCCAATCACTAAAATTTCTGTTTTCTCTTTATTTAGTTTAAAAAATTACTATTCATCCATTCAGAAACACAAGTGAGACATTGTGTCACTGAATCAAGTGTCGGGGTCGTCAGGTGCTATTGATAAATACAGCTGTGTGTCATCAGCATAGCTTTGGTAGCTCACGTGATGCCCCGAGATAATCTGACCTAACGGAAGCATGCAAATCGAAAAGAGCAGCGGACCTAGGATACAGCCTTGTGGAACATCATATAGAATATCATGTGTCTTTGACATATAATTACCTCAACTAACAAAAGAATTTTCTACCTGCCAGGTAGGATTCAAACCAATTTAAAACACTGCTAGAGAGGCCCACCCATTGACTAAGGCGATTTCTAAGAACATTGTGATCAATGGTATCAAATGTGGCACTCAGATCTAAGAGGATGAGAACAGATAAACAGCCTCTGTCTGCATTCACCTGCAAGTCATTTACTACTTTAACGAGTGCAGTTTCTGTACTGTGATTTGTTCTGAAACCCGACTGAAACTTATCAAGAATGGCATGTTTATTGAGGTGATCATTAAGCTGCATAATGACAGCTTTCTCTAGAATTTTACTTAAGAAAGGCAGTTTAGAAATAGATCTAAAATTTTCAAAAGCAGAGGAGTCAAGATTATTTTTCTTGAGCAGGGGTTTAACTACAGCAGTCTTAAGAATACTATCAATTAGCATGCCCGATACTTCTTTGAAAATATTTGTTGATATTGGGTCAAGGACGCAGGTGGAGGGTCTCATTTGAGAAATGATTTTATATAAATCAGGTAAATCTATCCTGGTGAAAGAATTTAATTTGTTTATAATGGAGTACCAGGGTTTAAGAGGATCGGTATTGGGGAGATGTACTATCTATCTATCTATCTATCTATCTATCTATCTATCTATCTATCTATCTATCTATCTATCTATCTATCTATCTATCTATCTATCTATCTATCTATCTATCTATCTATCTCTAATATCATTAATTTTTTGATTAAAAAATACAGCAAAAGCCTCACAAGTTTCACTGGAAGTATTTTGGAGGCATTCCATTGAGTGACCTGGGTTTAGCAGACGATCAATTGTAGAGAATAAGTGTCTGGGATTACTAGCATTTTTATTTGTAATTCTAGAGAAATAACACCGCCTCTCGAGACAGACTATGTTGTTGTATTCTGTTATTTTAACCTTCAATATCTCATAGTGGATAATCAGTTTAGTTTTTCTCCATTTACGCTCAGTTCTCTGGCATGTTCTGTTTAGATTAGACTCTCTTTGGGTCCTCCATGGTATAACAGTGCTAGAAGATATTTTAACTATCTTTTCAGGTGCGACTATGTCAGCAGCAGCTCTCACCTTAGTATTAAAATTTTCCACCTTACTATTTACATTATTCTCACTATTGTAGCAAGCACAACAAATGGACTGGTTGCTTAGAATGCTTGTAAAGTTTGAAGCTGCTGATGAATCAAAGAAGCGCTTTTTAACAATATGCTTCTCGTGAATATTCTTTATCATTATTTCAATATTAAATATTAAGAGAAAATGGTCTGATAGACTAATATCAGTGATCTGCTTCACATCAGCTTTTAGTCCTTTTGTATTTACTAAGTCTAACATATGACCTGCTTTGTGTGTAGGCTGACTAATGTGCTGGCTCAAATCAAAAGAGTCCAGGAGGTTCATGAATTCTTTTACTTTCGGGTCACACTGACTATCGATATGAAAATTAAAGTCACCAACTATTAGGAACGTGTCATAGTTCATAATTACAATTGACACCAAGTCTGAGAATTCCTCAAAGAAAGACGCTTAGTATTTAGAAGGTCTATACACTGAGAAACTCCATGAATAACATTGGCAAGATACTCAAAGGAATTGAATTTACCAAAACTGACATCTTTACACTTTAACTGGCACGAGTAAATGTTTGCTAAACCGCCGCCTTTCTTACCTTGGTGATCTGCATGAGCAAAGCTGTAATTCGATTAAAACAGTCGCGCCATCAGAGCTAAGCCACTTTTTTTTTCACTTTTTTCTATCAATTTTCCTATCACTAATAAGATTGTTAATGGAAAACGTCTTTTTAGTTAATGCTCTAACATTTAATAAAACCAAATTTAATGTTTCGAAAGAGCAGCATATGTGCGTTATGGGTATTCGAGATAAAAATTAAGTTATTTTTATTAGCGACGCTGTGTGTGCATTTTTTATTTAATCTATAATCTGTTTTTATAGTTTTAATACGTTGTACAAGTTATTCGTATTTATGCCACGTTGCCTAGTTTTTTTTTACATGCATTGAGGTTAGTTATTACAGTATTAATGCAGTGCACTTTGGAGGAAGATTTTGTTACTGAATTATCACATCCTAGCAAAGTTTTATGGAAAAGGTTAGGAGTAAAAATAGACAGTCAAGAGAGACAAATTACCTTAGCGATGTTTTCAGAGAGGACCCGGGCGCCAAATCTATTTGGATGCAGACCATCCTGCTTGAAGAAAAGCGGCCTCTCCCAGAAGAGGTCCCAGTTGTCTACGAACCCAATGTTTTGACTCTCACAGAAGCCTTTCAGCCAGATGTTTAATGCCAGCAGACGACTGTAATACTCGTTCGATCTTCCAACGAGAGGTAGGGGACCCAAGATGAAAATTCTTGCAGCCAGGGTCCTCTCCTTCATGGCTTTAATTAGCACTGAGAAGTCTGCCTTGAGAATCTCAGACTGTTGGTGTCTCACGTCATTTACCCAGGCGTGTATCACAATGGATCTCACTGCCCTGTTCTTGTGCCTCTCGAAGACTGTCGGCGCTCGTTGCATAACATCTTGGACACGAGCACCAGGAAAACAAGAGACAAAAGATTTCTGATAGGGCAAGAGATATTTAGGTTTTGTATGATTGAATCTTCAATCACAAATACATCACCCGTGGTTGAAAGCAAGCTGGGGGTGCGGAGAGGGTCGAACTGGTTCTGGGTGGAGATGCTTGCCTGTGCTGATGGAGGTGTTCTAGCCTTTAACCCCTGCCTGCATAGCTGAAACAGACTGAGTTCTTCATCATTGACGTTGTCTCTCTGACGACGAGGTGCTGGGCTAAAGCTCACTTGGCCTTAAAAGTGAGTGGCACAGCGTGGAGTCGATGTTACTAAACTGCGATTTGCTGTGATGATTTCAGATGTCGGGGAGGATTTTTCCAGCAGACGAGCCTTCAAATCCCTCAGGTGCCTCCATCTGGACAGGAGTTTCTGGATCTGGATGTTGAGAGCCTGGAGTTCTTTGACAACATGGTTCATCTCGCAACATTTGGCCCAAAAATCAATGAAATGGGTTTTCAACTGCCTGGATAATAGATGTAATGTGGTGTGAGTGGGGACTGAGGTCACTTGGCTGCAGTTTTTATAATCATTATCATCATTATTTTACTTCTGCTTTTCCTCCTGATGGCTGTAGAAGTATCATACTGACTTGGACTGTCCAGGCCTCATTAATCCCACCAACTTTACCAAGATCTAAATTTTGGAGTACCTAAATATTCTTAGGAAAATCACTTCAGTAAGCTTTTGGTCTATCTCTGTTTTCTTTCAGTGAGCTGTGCCTAGTACATCTAGTTCAAACCACCCCCATTGGTTTCTCTTGAACTAGAGAATCAGTGGTTCTACTCTGAGGTCCTCCTGTATTGCTAAGCTCCAACCCTCACATGAGGAGTTTGCAACCCTACATTTCAACTTTATTTTAGCAAGTTGAATTTGAGATCTCATTCCTTCAGTCACTACTCAGAGCTTATGACCATAGTATACTGACCAGTAAATCAAGTTTCATGTGTGTGCCCACTTCATTACCACATTTGCAAAATTACTGCTGCTGCACTAATTCATTGGTCAGTTTCATAATTGCTAATAATCTCATTTGTGAACAAGGTCTGAAGATATTTGAACCATAATACTTGGAGTAATCATTCATCCTTTACCTGCAGAAAACTTGCCACTCAAACTTCCAGGTGTTTATTCTTATTTCATTTGTATCATACTCAAGTTGTTACTTACCAAAGAGTAGTTGTGTGCAGAATTGGTAGGACAGTTTGTGGAAAAAAGAGAGGCCATAGTTTGGAGAGTGTTATAGGATGTAACAAAGACAAACTAGAGGTTAATCAAGCTGGTGGGCAATAGGGTAATCCAAATGGGGACTTTCAGGTTTAGTAAAGCAGAGGGTTTTTTGTTTTACTGCTCCTTTGAACCTTATTCTGGATTCTGAGATTGTTAAAGGACACCCCTAGCCTCCAAAATGTAAAGCATCTGCAATAGGGAATGGCCAGGGTTCACATACCATATATACTCACGTATAAGGCGGGTCTTGTAACCCAAAAAATTGATCATAAAATCAATATGCCCATTCAAAAATGCATCTCGTTGCCTCCTCTAATTTTACACCAGTTTCACAGATGCATCAAATTTTGTTTTACAGCGCAGTTACCAATTTCATTTGCTACTTCAACGATGCTTAATTTAAAACCAGATTTTATTCTGATCGAATGCTCTATCGCAAATAAGGGATGCACTTACAATAAAGGTGTATGAGGGTGTGAGATATAAAAAACACAAATCAGTGCAAACGTTGCTTCGGAATAGTTTGGGTATTACCGTGTGGTCACATAGGCACAATAGAGAGCGAGAGGTTAGGAGCATATGCTGATACAGCGCACTGCAGCACCCACATTGAAAAAAAAAGCAGTGTGCTCCGTGGTTACTCTATCAGGTGGGTGTTAGCATATCATAATCTCTTGGACCAACAGCATAAGTTTTTCGCATTTGACTTATACAACCAACATTATAAAATACCAGAAATTATACAATAAAATCAAGTCCCGACTTAACCGCAAGTATATACGGTACATTTCAGCAGATCTCCTTATTGTTACAGGTGGCATCACCAGTGGTGGTAGTCAATAATGTTTTAAATATGATTCAATGTTGATTCATTCAATACTGATTTAAAATTGCTACAAATGATGGAACTGTATTGACATCAAAGCATAAATTATAACTGCCTCATCATAAAATGGATTTGAATGAATGTTTACCATCAAGAAACCGTAAGAGTTTCTAATGCCTTCCTCAGTTATTGCTGTTCTGTCATATTACTTTTCATTCTGTTGCATAGAGGTCTATCACCACAGCTCATAGTAAACATATGCAGGTATATAATAGCTCTGTTTTATTTTTAAAACTTTATGGTTTTGCTTAGGGAAAAAGGTTCATTTCAGAGTTATTGTCACATATATACATTGCAATTAAATTCCTATCTGCACATTTGATCAACACAGTGTAGGCCACCACTGTCTTTGTCCAGCAGCCCAAATATCGCTCCATTGGTTTTATATAACATTACAAAATAATTGGTATTTGTACGCAAAACAGTAGAGTTTGCTTTCATATATAGTTTTGCAACAATGATGCTTAACTTCTTTTTGCATTTGATTTTGCAACTGCAAAACTCACTGAAAAGGGGTTTTAAAAGATTTTGTAGTGGGGTTAAAAGAAAGGAACATTGCTTAAGGGTTCTGCAACACTTCACACCCCCTTTGAAGCAGTATATATCTCAGAAAAGGGCCTAGATAAAAATAAACAGGGACAAATCAGTCTTTTGGAAATTCACTGTGGCTAAACACAACCGTGATGAGAAAATTCACTATGACTATGCACAACCAACGATGAAGGTTCTAGAACTTTTATAGAGAGCTCTTGACTGTTGAAGTAGTTCAAAGTAATTTCAGGGTGGGGTGTTAAGGCCACTCCCTGCCATTGAGAGTTTGTACAAACACTCAAATGACAGGGAGGTACTGTAACCAACTAGTGAGAAAGAAATGGGAACAGGGATTGTGAGATTGTGATATACTCTTAGACAAAAGCTGTAATTGAGAGAGGGAATAAAACCTATTTAGATTAGTTAATAGAAAATACAGTACTTTTGGTTTTAGATGAGATCTCGCTTTAACCAGTACAATACTTTATGTGCACTGATAACAAAGTCCTCCAAACAGCCACAGCACTCTCCTGTTGTCTGATGAGAAATGTAGTCTTTATATTGGCAATGGTTTTTGGGTTGGCCAACTCCATTACTTACCCTTTCCAGGAAGTGATAAGCAAATTTTTTTTTGAAAATCACTTCAGCAGTTTTTGTATGTTTGCCAATTAGACAAATGACAAAAAAATAAATAAATAATAATATAGTGAAACAAGTGGATTATAATTTTATGATTTGCGATTATATTGATATTTGATGACTAGCTGAAGTGCCCAGTGTTGCTCTAGTATAAACGGGGGGAAACTGTTTCAACATGGCTAAAACAGGATAAGTCAAGAAGATGTACATTCAGCAAGACAATGAAATTGTTATCCAAATTAATTGAGAAAAAAGTGCCTGTAAAGCCTGTAGTCTTTGAAAGGATTGTGCTTTGGCTGCTACAAAACTTTATGCTTTCTGTAGGTGCACTTCCATCAGTCCCAGCAGACTCCTGCTGCCTGATGGGAATTGTAGTCCAGGATCATAGTTAGTTTTTGTGTTGCGCCTTTCTCTCCAACATGCTATATAGCCTATATTTTATATAGTTTGATGAATGGCAATATATATTCAAGATTTTGTGAAAATCGGCTGTTTTTGCATGGTTGGTAACAAACAAAGAAATACTGTAAATTACAGTTTTATTTACAAAGTGCGTTGAATGGCCTATCACAATTAAATAATTTTTACAATGCAATTCTGGCAAAATATATTTTTGATTGACAGCAATACTCTCCAGGTCCTTTTGAAATTATTAAATTTTCTTTTAACCATTTGTCTTTTGTAAATGTTTTTCCCAGTTACAAGAGAAATTTTCACATAGAAGCATATTGTAAGATTTATAAAGGCTTGTATCTGTAAATGTTTTAATTGATTGATTGAGCAGTTTTCGGTTTTCTGTAAAATGCTTAAAATGAAAAGTCACCATGTTATCATTTGCCATGCAATGAATAGTGAAAGGTTTTTAAATGTCAACTGTTTTAAAGAGTAAGGATGCAGTTTTTGACATTTGAAGTCTGCTATATCTAATGTAGCCATACTCTTTCACGCTGACATATGAAGGGACAAAACAGAGTCTCTTACATTTGACTTTCATGACAAGAAATAGTGGATCGCTAGAGTGCAGACTGAGAATAGGAAGAGGTTTGTTACACAGGGTACATTAACACACCCTTGTCTAAAGATAAATATTGATATTGTGAAGGATTTCTAGGCTGCTAAAGAGGTGCTAGGGATTAAAAGAGAAGAGGTGGAGAAACAATACGAGACAGTGGTATTGTATTGGGTAAGTGTGTGCTAGTGGGCTGTTTGTCATGAGTTCATAAAGTCCTCCAACTGTTAAGAAGTACTAGATTAACAGGGAAGGCATGTGGGATAGGCAGAAAGTCAGGAGACAGTCCCAAAATTGTTGGGTAACAGCAAAGGATACCTGCAGGGAACATGTGAGGTCCTGTTACAGGTCATACTTGTGTCACCAATTATTCCCAGTCCTTTAATACTGTACTGAAGCTCAGGAATTTAGGACCCACCCAAATGCCAGAGGGAGCTCTTTAAAGAAGGTTCTAGAACTTTTATAGAGTTCTCCTGACTGTTGAAGTAGTTCAAAGTAATTTCAGGGTGGGGTTTTAAGGCCACTCCCTGCCATTGAGAGTTTGTACAAAGACTCAAATGACAGGGAGGTACTGTGACCAACTAGTGAGAAAGAAATGGGGACAGAGATTGTGAGTTTAGTTTAATGTGTGTGGACAGAGGACCAGTCAACCCCCAAATAGACTAAGATTTACAGTGAAGCCCAAAGAGGCAGCAGGATTTTGTTCTCTGTTTATCCTCATTATATTTGTGTTTTTGCCCTAATCATCTATTCATTGTTTTGTTTCATAATACATCATTGTTTTATATAAAGTTTTTATAGTATGACATGATTTGTTTTGTGATATAATGGCCCACAGAAATATCCTTGTAACTGTATGCATCCAATACGTTATAATGTAAACAACAGCAAATAATGACACAGTTTTAAAGTAGTGAAATAATTTATTAGAAAATCTGCCAACATTCAATTAACAAGGACCTCTGGAGCATTAATGAGGAGCAAAATATGCTTACAGGATATAAGACAGGTATTGACCTTTAATGGGTTTTTGTGAGCAGTGAGAATTACCTTAGGTTTATTAAAGTACCGATATGTGTTTTTCTACAGAAATTTAAAAGATCTATGGTATTAAGACCAATATCGCAGAAGGACAAATTGGTCACAAAATACTGGATAACTGACTTGGCAGAAGACTACAGATCAACAGAGAACAGTATTTGGTCTGTCCTTACTTATACAAGTGTCTTCCTTTTCTTAAAAGCACATTTTCTGCATCTTTTTATCCACTGACAAAATAATTTTTTCCCCTTGTTGTTTCTACTTTCAACCATCCATTCAATATCCAACCCGCTATATCCCAACTACAGGTTCACGAGGGTCTGCCGGAGCCAATGCCAGCCAACACAGGGCGCAAGGCAGGAAACAAACTCTGCGCAGGGCGCCAGCCCACCGCAGGGCACACACACACTAGGGACAATTTTTAGAATCACCAATGGACCTAACTTGCATGTCTTTGGACTGGGGGAGGAAACCGGAGTACCCGGATGAAACCCAAGCAGACACGGGGGAGAGCATGCAAACTCCACACAGGGAGGACCCGGGAAGCGAACCCGTGTCTCCTAACTGCGAGGCAGCAGCGATGCCCACTGCACCACTGTGCTGCCCTCTACTTACATGTTAAAAACATTTTGTAATGGCACAGTTGCTAGCAGCAGTACAGAGGCTCTCTGGTTTGCTCTGCTACCTTATGGATCCAACATCCTGAGTTTCACACCTAATTATTGTCTGTGTGGATTCTACACATTCAACCTTTGTCTACATGGGTTTTCCTTCATCATTACCAAAGATGTGCATGGTAGATTGACTAACAAACTTTTTCATAGCCACTAAATCCAACTTACCCCAACTGGGATGGGTTAATTGTTGATTCCAAATTGGCCCTGTGTGGACATAAGCATAACTATGCTCCATAAATGAAAAGATGCCTCCAGTTCTGCTGGAATAGACTTAAGATTCCCATTACCCTGATTTGGATTAAAACATATATAAGAATACAGTATATGTGTTTAATTGTGTTAGAGTGGTTTATGCTTATTACCTTACAACTCAAGGAGACTGCTTTTAAATCCTAGCATTTTATTTTTGGCATTTCATCTAATCCTCTCACTGTTTTCCACCCACATCATTCATTCATGTGTGTTAGGGTAAATGACAAGTCTAAAGTGACTAAAGTGTCCCTGTCTGAGACAAGCACAAGTGTATAAATAAATGTGCTCTGTGATGGCCTAACACAGAATTTATGGTATCCTTGCAATCAGTGTTGCTGGGATAGTGTCTGGTAGTAGTAACCCTGACCTGGATTAAGTGGATTTTACTGCAAGATGGATGGAATATATATATTTGGGCTGGAGCCCGGCCGGGACGCCCAGGAGGACCGGAGGAGGGCTTGTGCCTCCTCCAGACCGTGAGGGGGTGTCCGTCCTGGTTATGTAGGGGGCCTTGGGTAAAGGGCTTGGAAGCCCAGCCCTGTAAGGACCTGTGGCCACTGCCCCAATGCCTGCATATCCCTGGAGCCCAGCACTTCTGCCACACCAGGAAGTGCTGGGGGGGAAGACGACAGGGGACACTGGGGTGTGGCTATGACTGATTGCTGGGAAGCAGCTGGAGCCCATCTGGGTTCCCATATAAGGGGCCGTCTCCCTCCAGTCAGCAGTGAATGTCGGGTGGAAGAGGACAGAGCTGGAGAGAGGACGGGAGGCGGCCAAGAGAGAGGAAGAGAGACTGAGAGGCCTGGACTTTGGGGGATCGGTACTGGAGGCACTGGGGTTTGTGCACTGTAAATATTGTGAAATAAACGTGCGTTGGGTGAGATATGATGTCTGTCGGTCTGTGTCCGGGTCCAGGTTCACAATATATATATATATATACTATATATATTTATATATATATATATATAGTGAACTGGGACCCGGACACAGGCAGACAGACATTGTAAGTTCACCCACAAACACTTTTATTTACGATATTTACAATATTTTCATTCAGTGCACTTCCCATTGCCTCCAGCACCGTTCCCCCAAATGTCCAGGCCTCACAGTCTCTGTGCCTTTCTTGGCGCCTCCCATCCTCTCTCCAGCTCTGTCTTCTTCCACCCGACATCCACTCTCGACTGAAGGGAGGCGGCCTGGCGGATGGGCTCCAGCTGCTTCCTGGCACTCCCTCTTGGACACCCCCTGTGTGGCGGAAGTGCCGGCTGTGCACCCGAAAGCTGTCCGGGTGTCTCCTGTCTTCTTCTCCCCTGCACTTCCTGGTATGGTGGAAGTGCTGGGCTCCAGGGTTCCTCAGGCACCGGGGCGCCGCCTGGCGGTGGCCACGGGTCCCTACAGGGCTGGGCTTCCAAGCCCTTTACCCGAGGCCCCCCCACATAACCAGGGCAGACGCCCCCTCACAGTCTGGAGGAGGCACAAGCCCTCCTCTGGTCCTCCTGGGAGTCCCGGCCGGGGACCACACGGGATATTCCGGCATCGGGGTGCCGCCTGGCGGTGGCCACGGGTCCCTACAGCGCTGGGCTTCCAAGCCCTGTACCCGAGGCCCCCAACATAACCAGGACGGACGGCACAAGCCCTCCTCTGGTCCTCCTGAACCCGGCCGGGGACCACAATATATATATATATTTCTCAAAGTTTCTTCTGGAGATAGATAGATAGATAGATAGATAGATAGATAGATAGATAGATAGATAGATAGATAGATAGATAGATAGATACTTTATTAATCCCAAGGGGAAATTCACATAATCCAGCAGCAGTATACTGTGACAAAAAAAAAAACAATATTAAATTAAATTAATTAAATTAAATAGTAATAAAAATGAAAAATGAAAAAAAACATAAAAATAAAAAAGCAGACAATAACTTTGAGTAATGTTAGCATATGTTCAACATTTTCTAGTCTTACATATATATATATATATATGGAATATATATATATATATATGTATATATATTGTCACAAACACGAGACAGAGCCATATAAAGGTTTGGGGCAGCCACCTGTATAATCTGGTATCCGGGCTGCAAAAGTAATTTTCAGTAAATACAGCACTGAGTCCAAAACAGAACTGAGGGAATAGGGAAAAGGTGGAGGCTTTTAAAGGGGAAGACAGGAAGTGAAGTCAAAGGGGTCGGGCTCATGAAGGTCTTGTCACTGGTGCGAACCCGGATGTGACATCACAGGGGCAGGAACCGGCAAGGTCTCCTTCCATTGGCTCGGCCCCGGAAGTGACGTCAAGAGGACCAGGTGGAATCTCCCGGGAATGGTCCTCAGGCAAGGGAGAAAAAGAGTCAGTGCAGTCTGCCACATCCTAGTATGTCTCGGAACTGTCCTTACTCCAGCCCTTTAGCTGCCTCCCATGCACACGTGTGTGACTATACAGTATATATTTCTCAAAGGTTCTTCTGGATGTCCATCCATCCATCCATTCTCTTCCGCTTATCCGAGGTTGGGTCGCGGGGGCAGCAGCTTAAGCAGAGAGGCCCTGACTTCCCTCTCCCGGCCACTTCTTCCAGCTCTTCGGGAGAATCCCAAAGGCGTTCCCAGGCCAGCCGGGAGACATAGTCCCTCCAGCGTGTCCTGGGTCTTCCCCGGGGCCTCCTCCCGGTTGGGCGTGCCGGAACACCTCACCAGGGAGGCGTCCAGGAGGCATCCTGATCAGATGCCCGAGCCACCTCATCTGACTCCTCTCGATGCGGAGGAGCAGCGGCTCTACTCTGAGCCCCTCCCGGATGACTGAGCTTCTCACCCTATCTTTAAGGGAAAGCCCAGACACCCTGCGGAGGAAACTCATTTCAGCCGCTTGTATTCGCGATCTCGTTCTTTCGGTCACTACCCATAGCTCATGACCATAGGTGAGGGTAGGAGGTAGATCGACTGGTAAATTGAGAGCTTTGCCTTACGGCTCAGCTCCTTTTCACCACGACAGACCGATGCAGAGCCCGCATCACTGCGGATGCCGCACCGATCCGCCTGTCTCACGCTCCATTCTTCCCTCACTCGTGAACAAGACCCCGAGATACTTGAACTCCTCCACTTGGGGCAGGATCTCTCCCCCAACCCTGAGAGGGCACTCCACCCTTTTCCGGCTGAGGACCATGCTCTCGGATTTGGAGGTGCTGATTCTCATCCCAGCCGCTTCACACTCAGCTGCGAACCGATCCAGAGAGAGCTGAAGATCACGGCCTGATGAAGCAAACAGGACAACATCATCTGCAAAAAGCAGTGACCCAATCCTGAGTCCACCAAACCGGACCCCTTCAACACCCTGGCTGCGCCTAGAAATTCTGTCCATAAAAGTTATGAACAGAATCGGTGACAAAGGGCAGCCCTGGCGGAGTCCAACTCTCACTGGAAACGGGCTCGACTTACTGCGGCAATGCGGACCAAGCTCTGACACGGTTGTACAGAGACCGAACAGCTCTTATCAGGGGTCCGGTACCCCATACTCCCGAGCACCCCCACAGGATTCCCGAGGGACACGGTCGAATGCCTTTTCCAAGTCCACAAAACACATGTAGACCGGTCGGGCAAACTCCCATGCACCCTCCAGGACTCTGCTAAGGGTGAAGAGCTGGTCCACTGTTCCGCGACCAGGGCTAAAACCACACTGTTCCTCCTGAATCCGAGGTTCACTATCCGGCGGACCCTCCTCTCCAGAACCCCCGAATAGACTTTTCCAGGGAGGCTGAGGAGTGTGATCCCTCTATAGTTGGAACACACCCTCCGGTCCCCCTTTTTAAAGAGGGGACCACCACCCCGGTCTGCCAATCCAGAGGCACTGTCCCGATGTCCATGCGATGTTGCAGAGGCGTGTCAACCAAGACAGTCCTACAACATCCAGAGCCTTAAGGAACTCGGTATCTCATCCACCCCGGGGCCCTGCCACCAAGGAGTTTTTTGACCACCTCGGTGACTTCAGTCCCAGAGATGGGAGAGCCCACCTCAGAGTCCCCAGGCTCTGCTTCCTCATTGGAAGGCATGTTAGTGGGATTGAGGAGGTCTTCAAGTACTCCTCCCACCGACCCATAACGTCCCGAAGTCGAGGTCAGCAGCGCACCATCCCCACCATATACGGTGTTGACACTGCACTGCTTCCCCTCCTGAGGCCGGACGGTGGACCAGAATCTCCTCGAAGCCGTCCAAAGTCGTTCTCCATGGCCTCTCAAACTCCTCCCATGCCCGAGTTTTGCCTCAGCAACAACCGGCCGCGTTCGCTTGGCCTGCGGTACCTATCAGCTGCCTCCAGAGACCCACAGGACAAAAAGTCCTATAGGACTCCTTCTTCAGCTTGACGGCATCCCTCACGCGGTGTCCACCAACGGGTTGGGGATTGCCGCCACGACAGGCACCGACCACCTTGCGGCCACAGCTCCGGTCAGCCGCCTCAACAATAGAGGCACGGAACATGGCCCATTCGGACTCAATGTCCCCCACCTCCCTCGGGGCGTGGTTGAAGTTCTGCGGAGGTGGGAGTTGAAGCTACTTCTGACAGGGGACTCTGCCAGCCGTTCCCAGCAGACCCTCACAACACGTTTGGGCCTACCAGGTCTGACCGGCATCTTCCCCCACCATCGAAGCCAACTCACCACCAGGTGGTGATCAGTTGACAGCTCCGCCCCTCTCTTCACCCGAGTGTCCAAGACATATGGCGCAAGTCCGGCGACACGACCACAAAGTCGATCATCGACCTGAGGCCTAGGGTGTCCTGGTGCCAAGTGCACATATGAACACCCTTATGCTTGAACATGGTGTTCGTTATGGACAATCCGTGGCGAGCACAGAAGTCCAATAACAAAACACCGCTCGGGTTCAGATCGGGGCCATTCCTCCCAATCACGCCCTTCCAGGTCTCACTGTCATTGCCCACGTGAGCATTGAAGTCTCCCAGCAAAACGAGGGAATCCCAGAAGGTATGCCCTCTAGCAACCCTCCAGAGACTCCAAAAGGGTGGATACTCCAAACTGCTGTTCGGCATACGCACAAACAACAGTCAGGACCCTTCCCCACCCGGCGGAGGGAGGCCACCCTCTCGTCCACGGGGTAAACCCCAATGCACAGGCTCCAGTGGGGGCAATAAGTATGCCCACACCTGCTCGGCGCCTCTCACCGGGGGCAACTCCAGAGTGGTAGAGAGTCCAGCCCCTCTCAAGGAGATTGGTTCCAGAGTCCAAGCTGTGCGTCGAGGTGAGTCCGACTATATCTAGCGGAACCTCTCACCTCGCGCACTAGCTCAGGCTCCTTTCCCTTCAGAGAGGTGACATTCCACGTCCCAAGAGCCAGTTTCTGTAGCCGAGGATCAGACCGCCAAGGTCCCGCCGCCACCACCCAACTCACATTGCACCCAACCTCCTTGGCCCCTCCCATAGGTGGTGAGCCCATGGGGAGGAGGACTCACGTTACCTCTTCGGGCTGTGCCCGGCGAGCCCCATGGGTGCAGGCCCGGCCACCAGGCGCGCCATCGAGCCCCACCTCCAGGCCTGGCTCCAGAGGGGCCCGGTGACCAGCGTCGGGCAAGGGAAAACGTTGTCCAAGTTTTATTTTCATTGGAGGTTTATTGAACCGCTCTTTGTCTCATCCCTCACCCAGGACCAGTTTGCCTTGGGTGGCCCTACCAGGGGCATAAAGCCCCGGACAACATAGCTCCTAGGATCATTGGGACACGCAAATCCCTCCACCACGATAAGGTGACGGTTCAAGGAGGAGTCTTCTGGATGTGTTCAACATTTTATAGTCTTACATCATATTTTACACTGCCGAAATGCTGCAAAAGCAATAATAAGGTCATTCATTCCTATTATTTCAAAACCTAAGCACAGTACTCTGAATTTTATCTTTATTAATACAGTATGCGAATTCCAAGCAGACGTCTCATTTTCACACTTTGAAATAATGAGCTTTATAAATAATCACTTGTTAAAAACACTAATTTCTCTTCATATACCCTGCTATTAATTGCATTCTCATGAGTTATACTAGGCTATTTAAAGAACCTCATTTCTATGACCAGCACACCTGGCCTACCACTACTGTTCCTACAACTTATCTTCAATGTAACTACCTTTCCTATTTAAATAATTTTATTTAATTTATTCTTTAAAAGCTCACTTCCACATACTGTACAAGTCTATGTGTGCCTGCGATGCCCCATGCAATGGAACCTTTGCACAGATTCGCACTCCAGGCATCTACAGTCATAACCTAGTGACCAGGTGGTCAAAAACAGATTCTGTTCTAATTCAAGATGCATCCAATATATCTACAAAAGCAATGTCTTGCAATTTTATACACAGTTCACAGCAAAAACATTAACTTAAACAAGCAAAAATAAGGACAAGTGGTATATAGAATAACTAGATTATCTGCCAGTCTAAGATAGTTTGAAATCTAAGTAATCAATGCACATTTCAGTATTAGTGTTTGCAGTGCACCATGAAATGCATATGTCTATTACATTTGGTATGGAATTCTACCTACTATTGTAATAACAAATGCAATTAAATTTTTTACTAAAAATGTTTGTGATGCACCATCCTTTGGAATGACAGAGACATAGTAACCAGATAGACACATAGACAGACACACAGGCACTTATCCTTTTATTGAGGGGGATTATACTAACTCCAAACCAAAAGCAATGTAAAACAAAACTAAGTCAAAAAGAATCTTCTTCCTCCTTCCACTGCCAGAGTTAATGAAGGATAGACAGAAAAACAATCAAAAATGAAAGAGTAAAAAAATCCAGCCTGAAAACAATAAAGAGCAAAAAGGGACACCACCCAAATGATAGATTACCTCCACCAAAAATATATATACAATGAGAGGTAATCTGTCTATACTATTATATACAAAAGTAGGTACTGTTTTTCTTACAGCTCCACTTGCTAAGCAGTTCAGAATGCTAAGTAGTCTGAAGACTTTTCAAAAGAAAGCCTGTGATGGTTTAAACTGTGCTTTTATATGATCAGCCATTTCCCCTGGACCAGTCTTCACAAATATTTTCTGGGAGCTACCAATCACAAAGGACACAGAGATGTCATCAGGTGGAAGCTCTCTGTCTTCCTAAACTTTCTCTGCACATACATGCTAGCAATCATGTTTGTGTATGCTGCTTGTTCACACTCTCAGTGAAAGTAATTACCACTATTATAGACTTTAAGATTGCCATGTATAGAATTCAACTAACCAGAGCCGCCATTACACTTCACCTATCCAAAGTGCAAAGTGTTTTGTCATGGACTCACGCCACAATCCACTGCAGGTCACACATTTTGCACTGTGATAACTACTGGTGGTCAACCGTGAACCTGCAAAGTCAGGTCTACAAGGGCCCTCAGAAGTAGTTCCTTTACAGTGAGAGGAATAAGAGAACTCATGCTCAGGCAAGCAGGGACTGCCTGTAAGTGGAGCACATTCTGGTGATGTCAGATGAACTTTCTTTCACTTAGCCCAAGTCTTTTTTTATGCAGCACAGCCTGTACGTTACTAATTTCTACTTGTTAACACTAATCCTGGTCTCTTGAACACAGACAGGTTTCTACTACTGCTGTATCTTCATGCTGGGTTACACAAATCGTTTCTTGCTTGTATTCTTTTTTTCTTAAATTTTATGTGAAGAAAATACATTACATACAATCAAAGCAGACATATTTAATAAAGAAAATAACATTGCATATAATCAGGTTGAACTTATTATTCAAAAAAATGGAATTCAACTCAAAAAAAAGAGAGGAGAGACAAAAAAAAGGGGGGGAGGTGAATGTCTTTTTCCTTGATATAAATGCTTATTCTAACACAAAACATCTCTCTATTATAATAAAAAAATCTTATACGTGATCTTCTCAGAAGACACTTTGACATCCCGCGAGAGAAATTTTACCATCACACGAGACAATGTAGTAAGACAAAAGGACAGCTGATGTACAGGCTTTTAAATGATCGACGCGCAGCGTGACAAGCAGAACAAGCGCGGCAACAGCAGCAGAAAGCCAATGCGAGCGGCAAAGATGTGAAGTGGCAAGAGCGTAGCGTGCGCCCCCATGGGGTGGGTGAGTAAAGCGAGCAGGGGGCAACAAAGACCCCTAGTTATCTATATACAAATCTCTAAGTGTTTTAATTCCAGCCATTTTCAAAAGAATAAATACCGTGTAGTTTTGAAAGGGCTGAAAAAAAGTGATTGTCATGTAGAGATGCAAGAGATAAAAACTTCTCTGTTTTGAAGTGCATCCTGCATTGGTTTCATATTCTGAGTGATTGATGGACAATGAACAATTGGATTATCGGTACATTGACAATATTTTGTATTTACTGGGACACAAAGCAAGGTACATAAAGAAGTACAGTAAGATTTTATTTCTGTTGCAGACCAGGCCTGTGTATGTTCATCAATTTGTGTCAATTTCCTTGGTCTTTCTAACTTGTATATTTGTTGCCCAGCAATAAAATTGAAAGTTAGGTAGTGCCATGCCTACTTCTGCTTTTGGTCTTTCTAGAGTCTCCTTTTGAATGCATGGACGTCTTGAGTTCTAGATAAATAATGTTATAATTGAGTCTGATTTCCTAAAGAATAATTTGTTAATGTATATAGGGATACATTGAAGAAGAAAAGAAGCATGGGAAGGATGTTCATCTTGACATTATTGATTATCCTTCCTAATGTGGCATGGAGGTAGATTCTTTGTTCTTGCTTCAGTTTTTAAAGAAACTTTTACCTTGTTACTGTTTGTTTCCTTTCTATTTTGGTGTTATATTTTTATTTTTTTTATATATTCCATTATTTTCTTTTTGGTCCACATTCATTAGGCAGACAGTATGGTTAGATAGATAGATAGATAGATAGATAGATAGATAGATAGATAGATAGATAGATAGATAGATAGATAGATAGATAGATAGATAGATAGATAGTGTGGAGGCTGGCCCGGAGACACGGACAGGCAGACACATTCATTTCACCCACAACACGTTTATTTACACTGTTTACAAAATCAATAATGTGCTACACAACCCCACAAGTCCCCGTACTCCTGGCCACAACACCAATGCCTTGCTTCAGACTGCTTCCTTCTCTCTTCTCCAGCTCTAGTCCACTCCTCACCCGACTCCAGCCTTGAATGAAGGGAGGCGGCCCCTTTTATAATCACTCGGATGTGCTCCAGGTATTTCCCGGCAATTTTCCACCGACACGCCCCAGTGTGGCGGAAGTGCCGGCTGCATCCCCAGAAGCACTCCGGGTGTCCCTCTTCTTTTTCCCCCCATCACTTCTGGGTGTGGAGGAAGTGCTGAGGCCCAGGGCTCCAAAGGCATAGGGGGTTCCCCTGGCGGTGACCACGGGCCCCTACAGGGTGGAGCTTCAAAGCTCTGAACCCGTGGCCCCCAAAGGAACCAGGGCGGTCGCCCCCACATGGTCTGGGGAAGGTGCAAGCCCTCCTCCGGTCCTCCTGGGTGTCCCAGCCGGGTCGTCACCCCAGCCATCTCCTACAATAGATAGATAGATAGATAGATAGATAGATAGATAGATAGATAGATAGATAGATAGATAGATAGATAGATAGATAGATACTTTATTAATCCTAAGGGGAAATTCACATAATCCAGCAGCAGCACACTGATAAAAAACAATATTAAATTAAAGAGTGATAAAAATGCAGATAAAACGAACAATAACTTTGTATAAAGTTAACGTTTACCCAAAGGTGGAATTGAAGAGTAACATAATGTAGGGGAGGAACGATCTCGTCAGTCTGTCAGTGGAGCAGAGCAGTGAAAGCAATCTGTCGCTGAAGCTGCTCCTCTGTCTGGAGATGATACTGTTCAGTGGATGCAGTAGATTCTCCATGATTGACAGGAGCCTGCTCAGCACCCGTCGCTCTGCCACAGATGTCAAACTGTCCAGCTTCATGCCTACAATAGAGCCTGCCTTCCTCACCAGTTTATCCAGGCGTGAGGCATCCTTCTTCTTTATGCTGCCTCCCCAGCACATAGTTTTGATGAGAGGAGACCGAATGGGGACCTAATCCAGGTCTTAATCCTCAAACTATATCTAGCAGAAGTCTTTCAGCTTAAGTCTGAAACATGTACTTGAAGACACCAGTGGAAATTAAAGGGAAGTGCATTTAAGACTAATGCCAGGAAGCACTTCTACCCGCAGAGTTGTGGGAATCTGGAACAAATTACCGAGACATGTACCTGAAGCAGAAACCTTGATAACCTTTATGAAGTATCTGGATGATAAATTGGGAAAGCTTAAGTATCAGGAAAACCAATGAGCCTGATGGACTGAATGATCTCCATGTTTGTCAAATTTCTTATACTAGCCAACCCGCGGCGTACCATACGCCGCATAATCAGGCAGGTTTTTTAATATTTTTTAAGCACAGGGAGAAAATGTAACATTTGCAAAATCGGTAATGTAATAAATCAGCAAGAAAAACAACATTGTAACAATGCATGGAACGAACCAACACACAATCATCCGTGCGGCATAGCGAGGTGGGATGGGGGTGTGTACAAAGTGCAGGAGCATCTAAGAAGATGCATGTTTGTCGTGGATGCGAATTGCTGTATGTAGCATGTACAAAACTTTGCTATGCTGCACGCGGTCGTGCGTCATAACCGAAAACTCATTTTTTAAATGACTGCTCACTTCATTGTGTTTTAACCTCAGTTGTAAAGGAATGTTTTAATGATCCCATGGGATTCCCCTCGCAAACAGTTTTACACGCTGCATATGGCGATTCACCTCCGCGAGAAACATGCCTCTATTAACAGTCAACATGTGGGAGGGGGGTGTGTACAAAGGGTAGGGACGAAAACAGTGGGAGCGTATGAGTCGCACTTAGTGGCAATTCCACAGTTTGCAGCCCGAATGGGGTTCAACGGCTTACCCACGCCTAGACACACGCTCAATCTCATGCATAATTATTTATTGAATGGTAAACACTTCTGGAAAGACACGGTTGTCTAAAACAGGTTAGTGTGAGAATACAACAGTAAGTGAATGAAAAGATGGAACTCTGGAGAGAGCAAAATACAACACAATAGTGAACCCGCGGCATAACAAACGCTGCATAATTATTTATTGATGGTTGAACACTTCAGGAAAGACACAGGGACACCCCTCGAAAACTGTTCTACAAGCCGAATACAGCGATTCACATCTGCGACAAACAAACTGTTTTAAACACTGCATACAGCGAATCACATCCGCGACATGATTTTTCCTAGATGGTCCATTTTTCCTAGATGGTCCTGTCGCTTCCACCCTCACACTCGAAGCATACACACTGCCTGCTCATGTGCCCGGTCGCAAGCCGCGTCCTGCCTCGTTCTCGAAGCATACACACCGCCTGGATATGTGTCCGCTCGCAAGAGAAACTCACGGAGAGCTGCCCACCAGCTGCCTGTGTGTGTGCCTCTGTCTGTCTCTGGCGCGGTTTTCTCTTGCGCTGCCTCTGTGTAAACCGGTCAGGCACAGAGAAGGTCAGCTGCTGACAGAGTGTCTCGACTGTTGCAGGGCTTGCATTGGTGAAGCAGGTGAGATGGTAATGAAACAGAGGCACAGGGCTTATTGGTTTTTAAAGACTAATTCCTTCATTGTGCTTTAACCTCAGTTTTAAAGGACTGTTTTAAGGATCCCATGGGATACCCCTCGCAAACTGTTTCACATGCTGCATATGGCAATTCACCTCCGTGAGAAACATGCCTCTATGAACAGTCAACGTAGCTCGGAGGTACATGACATTAACCTGACCTGCACTGCATGTGGCCTCTACGACAGACGAACATAAATGACGCCATTTTTTCTGTGTCGTCGTGTCCGAGTTGGGGCGTGGCCCTGCGAGTTGTCATCGTATCCAATGGTCTTGGAGTTGGTGGCCGTTCCGGCGTGCTTTTCATGGTTGTCTTGCCTTAGTGAATTATATATATAGATTCTCTCTCTCGAGACTCCCTATAAAGGATTTTAACTGTTCCCTGCCTAATGATGCTTGGGTCTCTTGTAAACAAGCACTGCTTCTAACAATACTTTGGAGGTGCATAAGCTTTCTACCACTCTGCTCTACTTCAGATATTAACCCTTAAACCGCCAGAACCAGCTTTAGTCGGTTCCCAATGCAATTTTCCAGCATGCCGGAGCCAAGTATATTCTGCAACGTACATTCGTTGAATGCCGCAACCTGGCTAAAGTCGATTTCCATTGCAATTTTCAAGCACTCTGAAGCCGAGTATATTCGGCGACATACATTTGGCGACGTACATTTATTGAACTCCACAACCGAAACAGTTGTTTCCCAGTGCAATTTTCCAGCACACTAGAGCAGAGTACATTCGGCGATGTACATTCATTGAATGGCGCAACTGGCTATAGTCGTTTCTCAATGAAATTTGCCAGCACACAGACATACATTCATTGAACACCGCAACCAGCAATAGTTGCTTCCCAGTGCAATTTGCCTGCATGCCAGAGCTGATCAGTCATTACTGTACATTTGTTGAGCGGCCAGCTCATGACCACTGCCGGCCCTGGCAGAACTGCAGCAACACTGTCGCTTGGGATTCAGCCGCTGCACTAGACTAGCCTGAAAGCCTCAGTGTTGACTTTGTGTGTTTGTGTGCAGCCAGTTCAAGCGCAGTTGGCTTGGTGATTTACTGAATGTCATCAATGGCATCAGTTGCACCTTGTACATATAATAATAAATTGTTCCAAAAGTTTTTTTAATAGTTTTAGTGTGTAAAATGATCAGTGTTGCAGTAATTGTGATGTTCTTTGCATGAAAACAAATCTGTTCCATTAAAATTTCACATGTTCTTTGTGAATTGTGATGTTTACTTAAAAAGTGCAGCAAAAAAGTATGTGGCATCCAGGGCTGCATTAACCCCAAAGTATGTGGCAGTTTAAGGGCTAATACCTATTTCTGACCCTTTCCAGTTTTGTTTACTGGTTGCTCTTTGCCATGTAGTGCATTTGCTACACTGCAATTCTTATACTTTACCAGATATGTTTTTTTCCAATTGATTTGCTGAATGCATTGTCTTGCCAGATTCTCAGACATGCACATGTCCTGATTTCTGTAAGATGCCTTTAACATCTCCTCAATAAAGAGAAATACATTTCATTAGTTAGAAAAGATGTATCTTCCATTTCTTATGCAAATGTAAAAAAATAAAATGCTGATATTAACATCTTGTCTTTTGATGAATTGAGTACATCAGTCTGATGTTCAATATTCTCGAGTAACATGATAATAGATCCTAGTGTTTGGAAATGAATGTACACTATGGGAGAATACATGGAACAGTACAGGTAAATTTAGCTCTATTGAACTAACAAGTGCAATATGTGTCATTCAGAGCTTGTTAAGACTACCATACTGTTATAAATGTAGTCTATATTTGGCTAAAGCAAAAAGTCTATCTTATAAATTTCATAAAAGCTTTTGTCAGAAAAAGGTGTTAGTCCACTGCAGAAAACTGTTAGTTTAGAGCCCAAGAAACACACCAAAATTAGGAATCCATGTTTTACAAAAAATAGGTAGGCAGACTCTACTACAAAATTTGCACTGCAAACACTATAAAGAATTATTTAGCATAATGGATCATATAATTTATCCATCCCTATTCCATATTTATCACTTGTGGTGATTATAACATATAGGTGATATAAATATTTATAAGTTGGGGTTGTATCATGTACAGTGAATGGTGTTGATGAATGATAAAATGCAAATTTAGGTTAGGTAGACTTTTATTATCAATACACATACTCATAGGACTTCTGCAGTATGAATAATGAACTCGGTCAGTACACAATAATTCACAGTTCTGTAATTTCCCTACATCTGCTAGAATTCAAACTGCTTATAGCTAGGGGGATAAAAGTGTTCTTACATCTGTTGCTCCTAAGCCTGGGAATCTGAATTTGCAGCCTGATAGTTAAAAATGAAATTTACAAAACAGAAGATGGTTAATTTCTGACAGAATCAATTCAGCCTTATTTCTAACTTAGCTGTGATACAGCTCTGTGAGTAGGACTGCTTCAAACTAATATGTTTAGTACTAATTTTAACATTGTTGTTAAGTCATTGTGCTTAATGCTAAGAATAATAAACCAACATGTACAAGGGCATGTGACAGCAGATTCAAAAATTTCTTTTTAAAAGATGTCATAATTTTATCTACTTTAAAACAATTGAGTTTTCTTAGAATATACAACTATTTTGGTTTCCTTTTATCGACGTATTCTGTAGCCAAGTTTCATTTAAACTCCTTGCGAATTTTGAAATTGCAAAAGAAAAACCTGGTAATAGAAACATGTGAATTTCAAAAAATGTATACGCTCCTTTGAGGTGGTTCTTCAGGAGATTTGACAAAGCAATAACTCGAAAAACTGCACTGGAAACCCTTTTTTGTTGGGAATAGGTTTACATGAATGTGAAGTGGTGAATATCACTTATAGCACCATGAGCACTAGTGGATGACCCAACACAAACGTCCCTGATCATTAATCTGTTGTCATCGACCATCTACAGAACAATAGATGTCTAGCCTTTCCTGTTAATATAATCCTGATACCTGTCACTTGGTGCATGAATAGGGATATGTGAGCTGTTGATTGCACCATATACCTGAGGTATTTTGTGGGCCACTGCAAAAAATCCTGTGCCTCTTCCACATCAGGTAAAATAATGTATTGCCTCATTAGTCTGGAGCATATGACCTGACACACCCTATATATACACCTGTGAACGGTGGTTTTACTCACAGTAAAAGTCTCGGCATCAAACCTGTACTCTTCACAGGAGGCCAGTTTATAAAGCACAATGACTATATGCTTCACGGTGAGGACTGGCTTCCTCATGTATGTAATGGCAGCAGGCACAAGGTGGCCTATTGCGCTGCATAATTCCATGAATGTTGAGCTGCTCATCCTAAAATTTTGTACCTACAGCTATATAGTAAATCCATAGTAAAATCACTGTGGACGATTTCAAAGAAATCTCTAATATGTGGCCTCTGCCAAGTATAGAGAGTTTGCCTTCCTTTTATTGTATTCACTCACTCTCATCACATAGGATTAAAAACAAAAATGGCGATTGCAAACAGAATTAAAATAAAAGAACCGACATCCATCAAATCCATCCATTATCCAACTTGCTATATCCTAACTACAGGGTCACGGGGGTCTGCTTGAGCCAATCCCAGCCAACACAGAATGCAAGGCAGGAGACAAACCCCAGGCAGGGTGCCAGCCCACCGCAGATCCATCAAATCAGTTGTCATTTTTAATTTCAGATGATAAAACAAACTTTATTTGAATAAAATCACTCAGTGAAAACACAGATAATTTGCGTTTGTTTTTTGTTGACTTTTCAGAAGTATTGCTTCTATTTTGCGCATAACTGCAATGGATATGCGACTTATGTTGTAGTAATCCTATTTTAATGATTTTTGCATTCTATCCCCTCTGTAATGATGTGGTTGACTTCTGTAACAAAGCAGTAAGAATGAGGAATTGTTTTGTTGATGGAGGATACCCTTGTCATATTGTGGACATCCACTCTAAGAAGAACCCCAATAATGAAACCCATATTCCACAGGTTGACCCTTTCCACCTTAACATTCTTACTCTCCTACAGGTCATTAAACAAGGTTTCCCAATTTTACAAACTAATCCTTCCACTCAAGCTATTTTTTCTTAACCCTTGTGTGATTGCATCCTGTCAACCACCTAACCTACACAAACTTCTCATCTACAGCTTACTTAACAGAAGAGAGCCATGCTCCTCATCAGGCACTTTGATCCGCAACAGGAGTCGTTGTGTCACTTTGTACCCTTGTATCTGGTCCCTCTAATAAATTCAATATTAAACAATGGGCCCCTTGCCAGTCTAAACATCTTATTTACTACACATTTTGTAGGAAGTGTTCAGCCATCTATGTAGGTGAAACAGGCAAACAGCCGACAGATTAGAACATTAGAACAATCTAGACGAGAACAGGCCATTCGGCTTAACAAAGCTCACCAGTACTATCCACTTAATTCTTTCAAAAAACATAAAGTACCTAAAGTCTTACTGTGTACCATGCTACTACCTTATTCCAAGAGTCTATAGTTCTCTGTGTAATGATAATATTTGTAATGTTTGTGTGAAATTTACCCTTAACAAGTTTCCGACTGTGTCCCCTTGTTCTTGATGAACTCATTTTAAAATAACAGTCTTGATCCACTGTACTAATTCCCTTCATAATTTTAAACATTTCAATCATGTCACCTCTTAATCTTCTATTGCTTAAACTGAAAAGGCTCAGCTCTTTTATTCTTTCTTCATCCCCTGTAGCCCTGGAAAGAGCATAGTTGCTCTCCTCTGAACTTTTTTTACTGCTGCTATGTCCTTTTTGTAGCCTGGAGACTAAAACTGTACACAGTACTCCAGATGAGGCCTCACCAGTGCATTTAAAAGCTTGAGCATAACAACCTTGGACTTGTACTCCACACATCGTGCTCTATAACCTAACATTCGGTTTGCCTTCTTAATGGTTTCTGAATACTGTCTGGCAGTTGATAGTGTCAAGTCCACTACGACTCCTAAATCCTTTTCAAAAGGTGTTCTCTTGATTTTGAGACCTCCCATTGAGTCTTTAAAATCAGAGATTTTACAAAACCTATTGTAAGACATTTCACATCCCTTGATCACATCCATACTGATCTCTCTAGTTGTGCTCTTTCACAGGCCTTCAAAGACACTTTTCAGAGAAACTGCATTCTCAGCATAAGATCACATATTTTTCCAAGATTTTAATGACTGGCTAACTTTTTATCTCTCCCATCATCTTCACTAATGACAGCTTTTTCACACCTACTCTGACATCTGCCTTGGCTTTGTTCTCAGTCCTAAATTGTAAACTTGATGAAAGCTATACCGTTAAAATGCTGTGTCTTTTACCTTCTTTTCTTTTCAGAGTGCACTTTAATATTTATCCTTTGCCAATGCACTAACACCATTATTAATGGATATTTTCATGACTCCACTATGGCCACACTCTTCCATTTTATTATCACCAAGAGAAGGAGAGGAGTTGAACATCTAAACTCTACAGTCATATCCTAGGGTTTGGATACACCCATCCATCCATCCATTATCCAACCCGCTATATCCTAACCAGCCAACACAGGGCGCAAGGCTGGAACAAATCCCCAGGCACGGCACCAGCCCTCCACAGGGCACACACCCACACACCAAGCACACACTAGGGGCAATTTAGTATCGCCGATGCACCTAACCAGCACTTCTTTGGACTGTGGGAGGAAACCAGAGCACCCAGAGGAAACCCACGCAGACACGGAGAGAACATGCAAACTCCACGCAGGGAGGACCCGGGAAGCGAACCCAGGTCTCCTTACTGCGAGGCAGCAGCCCTACCACTGCGTCACCCCACCTGGGTTTGGATATATAGCTGTAAAATGGGAAAAAAAGCAAAAATCATACCATTGCACATCTTCATCAACAATGGGTCCATGACTGTCCTCCTTATCCTGTAAAGATCTCACATTAACAGAGTCATCTGTAAATTTTTCTGTTATTGTGTGAAATCCTACAGTTGTTTATATACAACATTATAGTTACTATACATTATTATTTATCTGTATTTAATTATATCTACATAATCTGCCTGTAGATAAATAAAAGCATCACAAGAAAGCAGGTAGAATGTAGGCACAACTTCAAAAAATAACCAAAATGTAAACCCATGAACTGAAAAGATAAAAAAAAACCCAAAAACTTAAAAATCTTGATCTTCTGTACATTGGATTATAATTCCCTTTTCAGACACTGAGTATATAACATAAATCTTAAACGCTTCTACTATGCATATTGTATGTTTCTAAATACAAAGAGACAGAAACTCTGTAGCCTAAAACCTAAATGGAAAAATACAACAAGGAAATCGTGTTACAGCCTTTCATTAAGTTAAATAATTCAGCATTGTCTAAGCTTTTAAAGGATTTGAAAAATTACAACTGGTAGATGGTATGTGAAACTATTTGATCTCAGATCCTCAGAGGAAACCTAGAAATGACTCATATATCATGTTGGGCCCATGAAAAATGAGGTATTTCTACCTGATGTTAATTAACAGCACAAAGTGAGTAAAGAAACATTCCAGGCAAAGAAACATATATTTTATGTTGGGAGTCAAGAAGGGAAGGGTCAAATTTTGCAGGCTTTGGGGATTCTGAGTTGTTGGCCTAGTAGATTTGACAGCAGCAATATGGAGGATATAAGCAAAATAGTCTAGCTATGTGTTTACTGAGCATTTCAACACTGTTACTCATAAGTGTGCTGAAGATGAAATGAAAATGCAAAATGAAAATAGATCATGTATGAGAATTGTATATTATATAAAACTTTAAGACTTTTGACCCTACAATTATTAACTAATTATTAATTACAAGTCTTTTAAATTTGAAAAACTTGTATACCACGCTCTATTCAAGACATGTCAATGAAAAGTGTACTTTCCTGGCAAATTTCTTTGAAGAATAAGCCTGCCAAACTTTAATGAAATTGGTCCATTGAGAGCAAAGGTGTTTCATGTAGGCAGACTGATGGACACATAGCAGCCATACAAATGCTGTGGGAGTGAGTGAGTGACGGTGTTAGAGTGATAATGAGATAAGAAATTGCGTTAACATATCATGGAGAATTGGAAAAAATGTAAAACACATTAAATTATTGAGGGAGGTTAACTGCTTGTTAATTTTTGCAAAACAGCTCCATCTGTTGGGAGATGGAAGGGGAACACTCCATCTGCCCTTAATGCATAGACAACGATGACAGCAAATATTGTCAAAGATAAAGATAGTAAGAACTTTATAATAACTTGAAAGGACTTTTTCCTCAGTCCTGAACAACATTTATCCGCACAGCTGGATACCGAGCATGCTAAAGATGCAGTTATACAGTAATTATTATGATGTATTCAGTTAAGTGTTGGAAATGGTCCCAGAACAAGAATAACTGATGCAGCAAAACAAAAGAAAGAATGTACAATTTCTGTTCAATTTATGCTTATTTTTGTATAGTGCTCTTTAATGAGTGCAAGCTGAGTTCTGAAACAAATTCAAGGATAAATGCAATTACAAACTTTACAAAATATTAATTATATAACGCAAACACATAAAGGTAGGGTGACCAGACATGTCCTCTTTTTTAACATGGTTTCCTCCGTCCTCCAGGCATTCCAAAAATTCATTAAAATGTCCTCCTTTCACAGAATCACGAATAGAGTTGACTGTTTTTGACTAATTACATATGATATATACCGAGAATGAGCAGCCTTCGGCCATTCATCTGTGTCACCGCGTGACATTGCGTTATGTTATCATGCTATTAATAATTGTAATATCAAGTTGCGGCAACACTGTTTTATAATCTACTAGCAAAATACCCGCGCTTCGCAGCGACAAAGTACTGCCTTAAAATTTTTATTAAGAAGAAAATGTAACCTTTTTAAACTGAGGGAAAATATACCAATAATTATTTGTTATGGATCTCTTTGAATACCACATTGTGAGTTCGGCCCTCCGATTGTAATATGACCAAGCTGTGCGCTGAGCTTACTCTTGAGCATGCAACGTATAGTTGGCCATGTGAAAAGTAATCTGGTTTCAAATCTCACAGCTTGGATTGCTGCTGTCATAATCGGTTTGAGTTTCATGGTTTGTTTCAATTACGACAGTATTTGTAGGACTTGTGTTGAAGAGACATTCGGCATCTGTCAAGCGTTGTAAGTATACAACCGGTTTCATTGATAACTTCACATCCAGCTTTTGAGAGTTTAAACATTCATAAACATCAAAGTGTCCACTACTGAAATCGTCACCTGTGAATCTAAGATGTTTAAGAGGCATTGCCGGTTGTCGAAAGGTGTAAAATATTTGGCCATTTCGGTACACTTGAAAGCGACAACCGAACAATTCAGCGGCAGCCATCAACTCACATGCAGATCCATAGGTGAAGGGCTTAAGCATTCCACTCTTATAGTGCTCCTGTGTAGTATAATTATCTCCTGTACCGTCATCAGTCCACACCTTGAACCTGTCCCAGTCATTCAATACATAAGACACAATGTTCCTCCGGATATCAAGAGTGAGCCTGATATGGTCGTGCAATATGTAACAAAGAGAATGGAAAAGGCAGGTGCCATCTCTGGGCATGGAAACCATTCGGTAAGTGACAGTTCTTTGATCGATGGTGATCACCTCGATAGACATGTTAATGGGTGTACGGTTAGAATGATAAAGGAAATGGGTACCTGAAGAATGTAAAGTAAGTCTAAAATACCTACACAATAACTATAATCGTAATAAATGAACAATAAAACAGGGGAGAAGCCGTGGATTAAATTATAAGGCTGTATTTATCAGCAGGGAGACGTGAATCCGGTGGCGTAGCAAGGAAGGGAATGTAGAGACTGGAGCGACGGACGGCCTTATATAGACAGACAACAACGTGGGAGGCGTTGGGATGGGGGACCCAACGCCGCCTCAAACGGTGACCGAGCTGCAAGCTATGGACGTATATATGTATGTAAGTAGGATTCAGTTAGCGTTGGGAACCCGCATACCAAATTTCTTGAAGATGGGCCCATAAGTAACAAAGACCGTTGAAAAGTTCAATATGGTGGCCGACAGTGGCATCATTCCACCGAAATAAGTATGTACATTGTTTTTGGTTAGCGCAGGGAAGCCGCCTACCAAATGTCATAAAGATGGGGCCATAAATAAGAAAGTTCAACATGGCAGACGTTGTTGACCGTTATGACCGTTACGTGTAGAATTTCAAAATGAAACCTGCTTAACTTTTGTACGTAAGCTGTAAGGAATGAGCCTGCCAAATTTCAGCCTTCTACCTACACGGGAAGTTGGAGAATTAGTGACGTTGGAAAGTTCAATATGGCGGCCGACAGTGGTGTCATAACATACATACCAAATTTCGTAAAGATGGGGCCATAAATAAGAAAGTTCAACATGGCGGACGTTGTCAACCATTATGACCGTTACGTGTAGAATTCCGAAATGAAACCTGCTTAACATTTGTAAGTAAGCTGTAAGGAATAAACCTGCCAAATTTCAGCCTTCTACCTACACGGGAAGTTACCAAACATTTTCCGGAGACAATGCTAATGTGAACTTTGGAGGTATCAGTCAGAGGGATGGGAATAATGTGTTTTCGCAGCTGAAAAAAGCCCTGCAGTGCCCACTTGTTGGAGTAGGATGTCCAGCCCATGTACTGCACAACTGCATTCAGCATGGGGCAGATCTTCTGCCAGTTGACATTTAAACAATTGTACTGAAAGTGTTCAATTATTTTTCCATTTACACCGTCTGCACGCAGGCTTTGAAAGATTTCTGCGATTTCGTCGATGTTACGTACCAGCAGCTGTTGTACCACAGCAGGACCAGGTGGCTGAGTTTGTTTCCAGCAATAGAGAGACTTTTGCAGATTTTTCCAGCTTTGAAGGCTTACTTCCAAAGCATGAATCAGCCACCAGTGTTGCTGAAGATATAGTAAATATCTTATACATAGTATATATAAGTAAAACCAGTAAATGAACAAAACCGAAAGTAATTGTTAGCATATTGTATGGAAAATGAAAGGTGAATGAAGGTTTATCTTGTAAAGATTTTGGAGGTAGTTAGTAACATAAAAATGTTAGTCTCTGTACAAAATCTATGCATTATGCTTCAAAGTATACCAGAGAACATACACCTTTTAGGTATTGGATGAACAGGGGTCTTGCAGTGCAGTGTCCTACTGTGAAACATTATTCTCTTTGTTTCCTGTTCATTAAAATGAATTCAATCCAGCCTTTCTAAATCAGATGCCAAAGGCTTTGATCTTGTAAATTCTTGTACAGAATTCATCCCTTTATTCGTGCAGTTATTTTTCTTTCTAGAATTTGGTGGTTTGTAGCTCTTTACATTCAACAATTCTCTACACTCCTTCCTCTATTGATTTATTTAGATTAAATGTTTTATATAATAGAATACTTCTTTGTCTTCTGCCTTGTTGATCTTTCTTGCAAGATATAAAACCACTTATTGTTTATTTGTCATCCTTGTCCTTGCCAAACTAAGATTCTCTTATTCTAGTTTTACTGTAATTGATGTTGCTCTGTATGTGTAAAACAGGTATGAACAGTCACAGCATTAATGTATTTGTACAGGAATAACAGTAACAAAATCAATTAAATAATTAACTATAATAATGGTATAATTAGAAGATAAATTAAAACTGATTTTCAAAAGAATCCTGTTTCTAATAGCTAATACTCGACTATTTCTTATGATTTCTCGGTGCAAGGGAATGTGGGACAAAGGTAGTAACTAACAATAAGTAATTGTCTACAAAAAAACAAAAGCATCATTCATAACAAAATAAGCCTGACAAATGCAAAAAAATTCTCAAGTAAAATAAGGGAATATAATGCAAAAATAGTCATCAAGAAAATGAAGCCAAGTAAAGCCACAAAGGCCCAAAAATACCAATAAATGTGGAACATTGAAAAGAATATTTAGGCTTAAATACTCAAAAAAGCCAAATGTCCAACTATTAATAAAACAAAGAAAATAAAGATAAAAATCGACAAAAACAAAACTAACCAGTAGGTAAAACTAAAATGGAGCTAGCAACAAAAATAAAATTTTAAATAAAGCCAACTTTTGTGAAAAATATTGCAGCTCTTTTTTATTATTGAAATTGTGGAAACATGCAAGCTAAGAAATGAATGAACACTCTGTAGATAATTATTTTAAAGAATGTACTAGTAATCAATTGAATACATTGCTACGTCATACTGCTTACAATATGCTTTGCACTTTTGGTGCTGTTCTTCTTCATCAATGTTTTCACTTTTTTCTGGCAGCTCAAATTCTTCAACTGAAAGTAGATAATCCAATTCATCGAAACAATAAGCAAGACTCACTCTGCAGACTTTATAAAAATAAATTAATAAATAATGATAGCTGAAGCGTATGCAGCTTAGTTTATATTGTAGGTTTTTCTGACATCTTGGAGATACAAATAAATAATACATTCTAGGAGACTTTATTAGGGTTCTACTTTGGATGTCGACTTTTGCTGACACCCTCTTTCTACTCCTTCTGTCAACGTTAGGCTACACACGGCTGCAAAGAGTTAAATAAAGGAGATAATAAAACACTTTCATAAATTAAATTTAAAAAACAGTTTACAAAAAAATAAAATATACTACTAATAAGGCACTAACCAGTCAAAACCTAAAGAGGAATACTAGGAAATCTCCTGAAATCGAAACCGTAAAGGACTGAAAGCTTTTTGTTAAAACCAAACCACTAAATGCAAAATTGTAGTCAGAGGAATAACTTTTACATAAAACACACCAAAATCACTTGCCTTTTGAAGTCTTTTAGAAGATCCGCCATTTTAGAAGCTATGAGACATGCTGTGTCTGCTTATGAAATGTTACACTGGTGATGCACATTGCAGGAACAACAACGAAAATGGCGGTTTCAGAAACAGAACCAAAATTAGCAATGTGAAAGAAACATGACAAGATCAATATAAATTCACAGATCTTGGATTGCATAAATAAATATATTGAATCTTTCTTAATCCAAACCCCAGACATTCCCAAGTAAGTCTGCAGAGAAAATGCTTTAATTGTTTTTAGTTATGTCTGAATCAAAACACAAAATAAACAAATAATTAAAAGAATGACAGAATTCATGGACAGAGCCCAGCAAAACCATGACACTAACCTGAAGTTAGGTAATCAGTAAATTTACATCAGATCTCTGAATGTGTGTTAAGATTATTAGTTACTGTATGTTGATCTCATTTCAAAATCAATAATTAGGTGACATAAACAAACATCCCTCATCTATTTTCCTATCCAGTTTCTCTACTGTTGACAGCTAGAGTCTATCCTGTTAGTTTTAGACACAAGGCATGAACTATCCATAGACTGCATCTCAACACTGACTTAAGACACCCTGCTGATCACATTCATTTTTCTTATACTGGCCAATTTATTACTGATCATTCAAGTTTTGATATTTATGTGTAAGACGAGTAAGAACACATAGTCAAAGAAGCTAATTAAAATAATGTAATTAGTGTAGCATTAAATTTATTTGTGTTTTTAAGTATTTTATGTTTTTTTTACAGGTAGACCGTCTTGACTTTAGGGACATGTCAGGTGACCTCGTTTTTTATTTTGTGGTAACTACTTTATAAATTACAGAATGGCTTTACTATGTGTTATCCCTTGGTGGATATACTACATGGTAATTCTTTTTAGTACATTTACCTTATTTTCTAAGTAAGCCTAGCATTAGGATTGTTTTCTGGTTTCTGACATTCATTTTGCCTTCATCACCTAATTTACTTAGTGCCTTTGATTCCTGGTTGCCTGATTATTTTTTGATCTCCTGACTTTGACACTTTGCCCCGACTCTTTCCAAGATCTCATTTCTTGGTCTTTTTGTAGTTAACAATAATCCTTATATACTATGCATGTCTCATAACATACAGAGGAATTATGAATGACTCAGAGATGATTGTTTTTGTGGAATGAAATCACTTTCAAGAGCAAGAGGAGGTTATTGTAGAAAAACAATAAGTAAATAAATAAATTAACAACCACTGTATAGCATCTGTTATAATATGTTACTAGCTTAAAGCAAGCATAAAATCTGCTCCACAGGAATCTACTGGGTCCTTACAATCCTTTTTCTGGAGATTGTTAATATAATGTAGATATTTTATGAACCATTATGTTGATTTTTGAACAAGAAACTTGCACATACACCAATGTTTGAGAAAAACACTGTTTATTGTCTTCTTGTTCACAGATAATCCACTTGAATTGATGTCTACTTTATATACAAACTAGTAGCATATTTAATATAGACACATTTTGGAAGGAGTTTAGATGAATTTTTGATGTACCTGACAGGATTTTCATTGTTCAGAATGAATGCTCTGTTAAAGTTCATGCAGGGAAACAAACCTGCACGTGAATTTATAATAATTTTACAAATGCATGCTCCCGACTCAGGTTGGGTTGATACCTTATTTGTAACATACAAAAGCTAAGTAAACTAAAACTAAGTATGACTAGTAAGAAACCTTGAAAAAGTTCTACCGCGGAGAAGTCGGGGCTTGATTTTATCATATAATTTGAGGTATTTTATAATGTTGGTAGTATAAGAAAAAATGCGGAAAACTCAATGCTATTGGTCCAAAAGATTATGATATGCTAACGCCAACCTAAGAGAGTAACAACGGAGCACATGGCCTTTTTTTTCTATGTATTGTGCGTACGTGACCACACAGTAATACCCAAACTATTCAGAAGCAACGTTTGCACTGTTTTGTGTTTTTTGTATCTCACACTCTCATACACCTTTATCATAAGAGCATCCCTTATCTACGATGGAGCGTTCGATCAGAAGGAAATATGAAGCTGGCTTTAAATTAAAAGTCGTTGAAGTGGTGAAAGAAATTGGTAACTGCGCTGCTGCAACAAAATTTGATGTGTCCGAGAAACTGGTGCAAGATTGGAGGAGGCAAGAAGATGTAAACAAAACAAAATGTATGTGTCGTATTTTTGAATGGGCGCATAAATCGAGGTCTGATTTTATGATTGATATTTCAGATTTCAAGACCCAACTTATACACGAGTATATACTGTTGTTTAACTCAAAACCTGTCCAAGATTTCAAGAAAGAAAACCTCAGAAAAAGTTCCCAAACCCTTTGTTTTCTTTTAATAAGAAAGTTCACCAATAATTATCCATAGGAACCAATGGAGTTGAGAAGATTGTGATAAATAGTCAAGAGCCCTTTTTGGGTTTATATTATTTTGTGGTGTACCAGGACATTTAGTTGCTGGTTGCTTTAAACTCCAGAAAAATTAAGGAGTCCATGAAAGGGTTGTTGGGACAGGTGCTTATAGTCAAACCCAATTGAATGCAACTTTTTGCCAGCATTATTAATGAATAATAAAAATTGAGTATTTACTTTTTTGGGACTACAGAGAACTTTATTAGTCTCTATTTTGCAAAGTAATTGAAATTTCAACTTTGTATTTGCTGTACTGATACTGAACCAATTAGGAAAAGCATAGTTACACCTATTACATTACCCGCTACTTCAATAGTTGGCATCTCCATTATGAAGAGATTTCCTTTTTTGTATTACCTGCCTCATATGCTCAAATTATTTTGTGGTTTCCTTGTTAAAGCAAATATTTCCCAATTATTGATTGTGAAAAAAGAGAGCTTATTGCATTGAATCAACAGTATTTTCAAAAGTGCATTTAACTTGCAAATTTGCAGCCATTGTATTGTGGTTATGTAAATATGCTTTCAGATATTTAAGGATGTGTTTTGTAAACAACAGTCTCTCCATCTCCCACCTGACCATTTATATCATTGTGCAACAGACCCCTTAACCTGTGTTCCCTTGCCCAAGGGAAAGATTTTTCCTTTATTGCAAGTAGAAAGCAGGCCCCTTCACTTTTGCACACTTTGGTATGTTGTAGCCTTGTGCTAAATTAATTTAAATTCATATCTTCAAGCAACATTCAATATCCCAGAATCAAGTGAAAATTGGACTTTAGAAATTTTTGCTAATTTATTAAAAATGAAAAAACTGAAATATCACATTGACACATTTATTCAGACCCTTTCCTATTACACTTGAAATATAACTCGGGCTCATCCCATTCTGTTCACCAAAGACTGAGTCCCAATCGACTAACTGTGGAACAAAGGGTGTGGGCTTTTATAGTGGCTGTGCAGGAAGAGGTGGGTCCGTGTTGGGGATGGCAGGGGTGTGGTCAGTAGGAGGGCGTGGTGTGGACAGGAGGATGGAAGTTAAGTTGGTGCTGGTTTAATTGGGTTTCCCTTCTGGTGATTTGTGGAAAAGAGAGAAGAGAGGCTAGTGCACTTTATCAATCCTCAAGTTGATATCTTACCCTCAGTTAAGCCCTTTGACTGCCTCCTATGAGCATGTGTGTGACAATACGTTCACAAACACTGGGCCATCCAACCCTATGAAAACCAGTATGGGCATAGCAACAGCTGGTAAACTTCTCACCAGAAAGTCTCATCTTTGGTGTAAACTGGTGCCCAAAAGCTGAAAGACAACAACTCCACCTATTGTGCCAATATGTGTCCAAATTTCATAAAACAGGAAAAAGAAGCTTCTTTTGTTTGGTACAGTATGAGTGACTTTTCTGGCATCTTAAAAATATTTCAAATTAAGAAATAAAAATGCCTCATGTTTTAAAATCATGCATTTTAATTAAGATATTTTATTTTGCTGAATCTTGGCAATTCATTTGTAAATCACAATAAAAGTTCCTGTACAGAAGGCATCCAGCGTATTTCATCTCAGAGACACCATCTGTGGTTTTGGCCGATCATCTAAAGATCGGATTTAAAAAAAAATGTTCATCTTATTTACAAAGTGTCATGGAAAGCTAAATGTAATATTCTACAAAAATGTCTAAATCCCCCATCATATGGAAGCACACTGATTTCAATTGCTAAAAAAATACATATTTTTTGTAACCATGACAGTTTTTAATCAGTTAGAGTGT
The DNA here is from genome assembly GCF_016835505.1 of Polypterus senegalus. NCBI lineage: Eukaryota > Metazoa > Chordata > Cladistia > Polypteriformes > Polypteridae > Polypterus > Polypterus senegalus. The sequence continues at coordinate 209,656,743 of NC_053156.1, read as the reverse complement.
TCTGTGTTTACATTAGGATGGCAGATGGTCCTTACCAGTTATAATTAAGCTGCATTATTTTCTAGTTTTAGTTTTTCTGGAGTTTGCTTGTACTTTGCAAGACTTTTATATTGTATTAATACGGCTGTACATTTATTTTTAAGAAAAGCCTTAAATAAAGAAATATTCATTTATTTCATATGTCATTCTAAAACCTACTTAGTCCAGTCCAGAGTCCAAACCTCTTCCAGTATCATCAACCCTGGACAGGGCGCCAGTCCCTCACAGCAGCCAATGACACAGAAATCCACACTCAAAAATGGGCAGTTTAGAATTTCAAGTTAACCTAACACACATGTTTTTGTAAAGTGTAGATTAAGAATATATCTCTTTATAAGTAACTAGCTGACCCCAGCGGCTCCTCCTGCATAGTAGTGAAACAGGACAAACTTTACAAATCAGTAAACACAGTGTCGCGTGAGTGAGGAGGGCCTCGCCCGGCTCTCTACTCCTGACGTCACGCTTCCCCCTCCCCTTGGCCAGCAGCCTCTGTCTCGGATTAGCACAAGTAAATCACTCCTGCAAGTAAACAATGATATTTAGCGAGATGAGAGAAATCGCAAAATCAACCAGAATGTTCAAGCAAATCATAAAAAAAAACCTTATCTTAATCCATTAAGTAGTTCGCTTGTGAAAAGCGGACATACATACAAGACAGACAGATGTTGCATTTTATATACAGTATATAGAGATTGACTAAATCACATGAAACAGTTTATTTGATCCAATTTTTAAACAGTTCATCAGGAAGACAACTTTATGACAGTGCATGGACCTGGGTTTGATTTCCAAATGAGGTGCTCTTTGTGTGTATTTGCTTCCCCATGTTCACTTGGGTTTCCTTCAACATCCGCAAGACATGATGTTAAATGGATTGTGCATGAACATGCTTAGTGATTACCAGGTCTGGGAATGGGTCCTGCTAGGGCAATCTCTGTCTTCATATCAAAATTTAAATGAAATTAATGGGCCAATAAAAAATGAAGAAAACATTACTAAATTGACTTGACTGGTCTGAGGTGGGCTGGTGCCCTGCCCAGGGTTTGTTTTCTGCCTTACGCCCAGTGTTGGCTGGGATTGGCTCCAGCAGACCCCCGTGACCCTGTAGTTAGGATATAACGGGTTGGATAATGGATGGATGGACTTGACTGGTCATTTTTTTTAGTGGCCATCATATCATGTGAATAAACTGAACACACTCAGAACACATTTCACAGTATAAACCTAAGCATATACCTTCTTAACCTGCTTATCCAGATTATCATAGCAGCTTGAGCCAACCCCTACAGTCGTAGGGCACAATTGCAGGAGCAACAACTGGACAGGGCACCAGTCAATCACAGAGTGAACACACTCAGTCAAATGCAAGAGTCACTTTAGTAACACAAATTTAACTAATCTGCATGTCTTTGACCTGTGGGAGGAAACACACACCCAAAAAAATGAAGGTAGATCATTCAGACTCCAAACAGGGAAGCACTTTGGGATATGAATGCCGTTCTCCTTCCTGCTAGGCAGCAGCGCTACCACAATGCCATCATGTTGCCCTAAGTAGAAGCAGTCAAGGATAAACATCTTGTATTGAAATGTATTCAAAATTCACAACATAATGTGTAATGGCAACTGAAAAATGTCATCAATCATTTCAAATCCTGCCAAATTTCAGAACTTTTGTACAAGCTTTTCAAAATAGGCATGAAAAGACTAAGATAAATAAATAGGAATAAAGCGTGTAATACTCAAAGTATCAGTATGTAGGCAACTCTGGTCCTTGAAATTCCACAGTGACTGCAGTTTTCATTCCAAAAGCATTTCTAAACTTGCTCCAGATCCCTTTTGGCAGCTTTAGAGATTGCTAATGATTTTAGTTTTATTTCTCTATTAAATTCATACTGCTCATTCAGTCTTCATTTTTTTCTTTAATTGTTGAGTAAGATTCTGACTTTAATTATTTGCATTTTTAGCCAGCAGCCAATTAACAATAATGAGATGGTCTATAGTGGAGTAACTAGCACATTGCCATTTGCACCTCAGAGTGCTCACAGTCAAATATCTGTTTTAATGAAATCTTCTTCTTTCGGCTGCTCCCATTTGGGGTTGCCACAGTGGATCATCTTTGTCCATATCTTCCTGACCTCTGCATCAAGCAATGTGTTTAAAAAAAAAAGAGGGGCAAAGGTCTCTTGCTGCAGAATGAATGGAGTCTTCTGCAATCCCAGTCAATGTCACCTGCTAGTAGCAGCAAAAATATACTTCTGATTTTAAAAAATGAATTGGAATAAAAAACACTGTGACTCCTCAAGAACTGATCTGTGTGAAGCATTTATTATGTAACTGATTATAGGGGAATGTAGTAGTTATAGTCATTAAGAATGTTAAACTGAGGTGTTAAAAGCATTATAGACTACATTTCATGATCGTAACCTGTAAGTTCTTTTCTTTTTAATTTTCTTTTTATTTGAACTTCTGATCTTTGTAGCAGCAGCTGGTCTTAACTACAGAAAACTGGACACTTTAGCCACTTCATAAGACTTGCCAAGAAAAAAGAGGGAACTTTTGCAGAAGAGAAGGGTTTCGAGAAATGCCAAAACCTTAAACATAACAAAAAGGTCATTTTTGCTACACTTGCCATGAGCATAAAAGCGATACGGATGAGCTTTACAGGTGCCAATATGGTCTATTAGATGACATTGGACAGAGAAGGGCAAGCCTGCTCAGAAGTTCCCTTTGGGCCTGACCAACTTTAATAAGTCAGTAGCTTTGAGAGAGAAGACGCAGAAGCAGGAAGAACAAGAACCAGGGTTCAGATTTTAAAAAGAGGCCAGAAATGTGTGTACAAAACATTCCATACAGAAGTAATGATTAATAAAGGAAAGCTAGACGGGAAAACTTATAAATGTTTATGGCAACTTTGACTCATTTCAGAGAAAGTGGGAAATGACAGCACCCTTAATCAAGTAATGAAATGCAGCCAAACCAGATAAATGAAGTTTCATGGTGCACAATAATTCATATCACCAAGCTGTTACTATAATGGGCTTTGACATGACAAGCTTAATTAACCTTAAAATTGATAAATATTGTGTATAAACTATTTTTTTCCTTTTTAAGAGAGCCAATGCTGTGTATTTGCATTGAAGATTTTTTTTTCGTCAGTTTATATCAGTTGTCACTTCACAGGATTAGAAACCAAGGCATATTTCATTTGAAACAGAAAGTCATAAATATCATACCCTACAGCCTATTTATAAATAATGGTTTGACTTATTTGCTGATGCTTGAAGACTATGCAAATAAATGGCCATATACAGGAAGGGAATGAGTTTTTAGAGATGGGCAGAATTTTTTTTTGGTCATGATAATGACTGGCTTATTGGCAACATAAAAACACAATTTACAGTGATGTCCAATTTTTCTAATGTAATTGGGCAATTGACTATAGTAATTGTAATAAGGGCACCTACCAAGAATGACATTGCTTTTGGTAACTGTAAGCAGTGACAATCCATTAACATAGTGAATCTCATCTTTTTTGACTTTGGGACAAAAGTTTGAGTGGGGATGGGTCTGTTGTGAGCTCCTTGTTATACTTAGAGAACATCAAAGAGCAGGGGGTGTTTTGAACATGGCTCTAGATTTATATAATATCTGGGGGAGTCTCCTTGCTTTCTAGAGTGAGCTGCAAGGTGTATATAAATCAGATTTTCTTATTTCTAGGGCATTGATATACTTTATGTAATATCAGGAAGCACGTGTGGGGTTAGGGTTAGACAGTTTCAAGCTTGCAGATATAGCATTGGTTGGGTGGCAGGGACTATGCATCAAGTACTGATAAACAATGACTGCTTGTACTTAGCTGCTTAAAAGCATCCTTTTTTTCTTTCTTTCAAAAACTGGCAACACATTGTGGGTGTCCTGCAAAACAAATTTGAAAAACGGTACTACACAAGTCACCTGTGATGCCCATACAACATTGACAAATGTCACAGCTTGATGGCCTGGGTCAACCCACGATTCTTTTATTTTGAGGCAAAGTTTCATTGATAGCCGACTTGCTAATAGTGGTGTTTGTGATGTTTGCATGTGTCAGGTGGGAGACTGCTCTACCAGCCAACAAAGGTCTGCATCGTGTTTGCATATGTAAAAGGTTGATTGCCATGGTTGTTTTGAGGTGTGTTCACGTGCACACATTTACAAGATTAGTGTTATTTATAGGGGTATATCAAGTGCAAATGTGCACATGCCAGGTTTTTAGAAATCTGATTTCTAATTGGCTTACGCATTTCCCTGTTTTTTTGGTGTATGCATAATTTCATGGTCAAATCCACAAAAAAGTTTTATAAATGAGACCTCAGAAGATCTATGCTGTGAGACATTTGAGCTGCAGAAATGTCTATGACAGCCACTGAGACATTCCGGTTGTGTGGTGATTTGTCACATCCATTTACTTTTTACTTCTGCTTTTGACACATTACCTTGTAAGAATGCTAAAGACTATATAACACCACTTCCCTCCTAAACGCTGTGCCACCGCTGCCTAAGGTTTGTCCTCCCACATCTAGCCAATATAAAGATATATAAACCCACAGCTGTTGCAAATTTTCGTAGGGAATAACTAAATTTACACAGTTATGTACAGTCACAGCGGTTCCAAACAAACCCTATGCAAAATCACAAGCTATTACTAAACAGACACAAAATACATATGAACTTAAATTAAAACATTTACTAAATAAAAGACTATTAAACAATGATAACAATAACAAGGGAAAAATAAATATTTTGTACATTGAATTTGCCCCTTCTTAAAACTACAACTATTTACAGTAAAGAAATCCCCACTATCATACAGTTCAACTGCATAAAAATCTTAAAGTATACAGTACTTAGCAGTAAATACTACTAATTTGTTTTTGTACAGGTAATCACCTCAGTGTGAAATCATATCCATGCATTAAACCAAATTTCCGATAATTCTATAACATTGATTTCAGTCTTAAGTCACATGCTAAATGCAGTTAACACTTAACCAGTATATGGGCCCACACACACACGCCAGCATTCACCCAAACCTATTTCAGGCCCGTATTTGAGGTAGTGAATATGGGTCCGGAAACTTTAAAATAGCCTCTTCACTCAACTGACCTCAAGTCAAATAAACCAAAAGTGTACCTCTGTCCAAGTGTACAATTACCACCACTGCTGAGGAATTCCGTCTTAAATGAAACTGCGAATCATTGTTTAGCAAACCACGTCTCTCTCACGTGGTTAGACTATTTTTGTACTCCATTCCAGTGAATATTCTCTGACCTGGAAACTGTCTCTCACGTTGATTGAAGAAGGCACTCCTTCTCCCGTGAATGATCTTCTGCCCAACTGAGAATAGTTGCTCCCACAATTAACACAGCGGCATCTTCCACATGTACCAGTACTTTTACCAACTTAAAATATATCCAATTAACCATCCGCGTCACACAGGAGCAGCTTACTACTTTTAACTTTGTACTCTCAGCAAACATCCACAAATTATTTAATAACTTATCTATTGCTACTGACGTTATATATCCAAAGTTTCAGTAACTTCGTTAAACCCAGTCTCTACGTTTCTTCATCCAGGACCTTGCTCTTTTTTTTTTCGGAGTCTCTGAGCTGTACCCCTCCATTCTCTTACAAATTTACTATTGGATACCTCTGTCCCACTAACCAATCAGATGCATTTTAATCTATGGCATGACACACATCCACACACTGGCCAGCTGCAGGTCACTCCGCAAATGCGGAGTAAAGAATGATTAAAGGGATAGTGTTCAATTGATTTTGGTAGTCCTGAAATCCTACTTTGCTACATCTATAATGACCAAGCCCAGATGAGTGCAACGTCATATATGCAGTGAACAACTTTCTTCTGATAGTACAGTTAAAAAACATCAATTAAACATTTTTAAAGGCCTTTGCCACTTTGTGTGAAAGGGTGGAATGAATCTGAGCGCTTTGCACCAAATAAAATTAAAAACCAATTCTTCCTGCATTTGCCATTAATTGGTACATCTTATTTCCTGCAGTGGTATCATTATCCTCCTACTTTGATGCTCACCCCTGTATCAGAGTTATGGGACATCATAGAATCGGACTGTAAATTGCTGGTAGCAGTGGTGATTTTGGCCTTTTTCTGATTTGATTATCTGTAAGTCTGGTTTCATTACTGTCAAATACAAAATTTGCAGTATGTTTAAATCATTATTCTGCATTATGACAGGTATAGCTTTCTTTCACTTATAACTTTTTTTTTTCTTTTTGCTACTCCACTGGGCTTTTGGTTTGAATGAGCATACATTTGTGTTTTGTCTCTTTTACATATCAGTGACATATTACATGTACGATTTTACAAAATTGACTTATAGACACCTTCGCTGGTTGTGTCCCATGCATATCGACCAACCAGGACTTTTAAGGGCATTTTTATTTAAGTCTGATTAGATAGATGTACAAGTGTAAGGATGCAGTGAGGTACTGTATGAGTGTGCATTGGATAGCTGATTGCTGTGAGTGCCTGTACTGCAGACAAAAACATGAACTCTTCTTTTCCTCATTTTTTCTCATATATGCTAAAGTCCCTTTGAAAGCTGGACGCAAGGTTGTGCATCGTAGACCTGGCCATGATAATGACTGAATAAAATGTTTATACCAGCTGTCCTTGCTTGTCTTATTTACTCTGTCTTGCTGTCTGAAATATAGAACATATCAGATGTCTTCCAATAGGGAAAATGAAGCAGTGAGGTTTAAAATCCCTGAAAAAATTACTGTATATCTATATATCCATCATCCACCATTGGGCCCAGAGCCTATCCTGGCAGCTTTGGGAACAAGGGAAGAAACAATTTTGCATGAAGCAGTAGTCCACCTCAGAGTCAGTTCCAGGCACAGTTTTAGGGGTAGATTCTTTGAAAAATCAATGAACGTGTAAACTCCAAACCGACAGAGCACTGAGCTGACATTCAAACACACAAACTTTTCAGTGTAAGGAAGCCATTGGACCTTTATGCTGTCCTTCAAGAATTATTACTAGTATTGCTAGTTTAGTAATTCAGTTATTTCTTTGCAATCATGGTATATATTACTTTGCCTCATTAAATTGGGTTCTAATGTGAAGCATGTTTTTATAAATTAAAAACATACCATGCCCATTCTTGCTATTTAAAGTGGCGCCCAAGGGGCAGGAGATCAAATATGAAAACAAAAACCTTTAAACCTTACCAAATGCGTCCATTTGTGAACTCAAGAATGTTATTGAGTATTGATCCATGCACACATATTAAAACAGAATATCCATGTCGTTTACAGAAAAAAATTTTAATAAATACATTTTTGTCAGATTTTTAAAGAAGGACTAACTGTAGTTCACCTCACTGCTTGTCTCATCTCCACGGCAACATTTCTCCTCAAGGAGTGTTGTTTCTTCTAGCATATTGTTTTCACCTTGAAAAATCCTCTCCTGACGCTGTTTTTGTGAAGGTGTGAATTGATGTTCCTGTGCTGTAGACAACTAGACAATAATCACCATGAAAATGCCAAGAAATAGAGAGGAGAGCCAACAACCAAAGCTACTCTATCCATCCATCCATCCATTTTCTAACCCGCTGAATCCAAATACAGGGTCACGGGGGTCTACTGGAGCCAATCCCAGCCAACACAGGGCACAAGGCAGGAACCAATCCTGGGCAGGGTGCCAACCCACCGCAGCCAAAGCTACTCTATAAAAGCAAAAAGTAAGAAAGGGTGTACTCTACTTTTCCCTGAAATTAAAGGTTATACTAAAATATTATTGATTAGATCCTTTCATATTTTTAAAACGTTTTGAACAAATACATGAAGTAAGAATTAGATTTTTTCCAATTACAAATAGTACAGAGCATCAGTTACTCACTGACTTAAAAATGGTGGGGTGGGATTCTTCCAGTTGAGTAAGTTAAGTCTGCATGCTTGTAGTGAGGTAAAGGCAAGTACAATTTGTTTGTCCTTCTCCATGTTAAGCCCATCTGGGAGTGCACCAAACACAGCTTGGTGACTGTGACACCAACGCTGTCTGATAGACATTCTAAGATTTTTGTCCAAAATGTTGTTAATCTGGTGCATTCCCGTAACATGTGACCCAGTGAGGCTGGAGCCAGAATCCCCTGGAAACATTTTGGACAATTTTAAATGAGATAAATTTGCTCAATAAAAGATTTTAAGTTGAAGAATTGAATGCTTTGCGCATGTGGAGCTAGAGTGTGTTCTACACCTTCCACTGCTTTTATGAAATAAGTGACAGATCCTTTTCCGAATGTACTTTGGGGTCTTTGAAAGGAAGAGACTTTAAAATATTTAATGAACTGTAGAGATACTACTTAAGTATTCAAGACTGATCAATATTTCTTCTGGAATAGAACTAAGTGGCAGGTGAGGGAAATTGGGTAGGTTCTGTTTAACAAAGTTTCTAGTTTGAAAGTAGTGGAAGAATTGTATTGATGAGAAGTTAAATTTGAAGCATAATTGTTTGTAGGATTCAAAGATATTATCTATGTACAAGTTTCTAAGTGGATAGATGGATGGAATAATTAAACAAGTATTATGAAGATTAAAAGCTTTGACGCTTACAACGTTCTACATTAATGACAAACCATGAGATTAAAGTGGACATTTTGAGAATTAAGTCAACATTTTGACTTTTTTTTCTTCACTTTTTTTTTTTCTCTATACCTTAATACGCTTCTGTATGAGACTCAGATGGTGGGACTTTGATATGTGACCACTTATTTTGGGCACTGTGTGACTTTCTGAACTTGAACTTTTGAGTGTCTCCCCCACTCTGCATCTTTTGATCAATTTCCTTTTGTTGTTTATACCACTGCTTAAGCTAACAAATAGTACATTTTTCCTTGCCTCCTCTTTGCATTCGCTTAAATTCTTCTTTCTTCCCCATGCTTTTGCCATTGTATTTTCACAAAAACTTAACTTAAGTGAATATTTTTCTGTGTATGCACATTTTCACTTCTTAGTGTGAATTCTACACACAGAGTTATAAAGTACATGCAGCCCCAGGTCTTTATAACTTGTTTATTTGCTGCCAAGTAATAAAATTGAAAGTTAGGTAAAAAGCACACTGGGCTGGGATTGGCTCCAGCAGACCCCTGTGACCCTGTAGTTAGGATATAGCATAGATATAGGTATATATTGGGTAATGTGTTAGGAATGCAAGGATGCCACACTGTTTGATGGAAATGAAAATTGTCAACCTACAGAGGGCTAAATTGAAAGACACCCTGAAAATCAAGGTTAAAAAATGATGCAGCAGGCTAGTCCATTTTGCCAAAATTTCATTGCATCAACTCTAAATCGTACTCAGAAGATTGTATGGCCCCCACATGCTTGTATCGGGCATGCTTCTGATGAGATGATGGATGGTGTTCTGGGGGATCTCCTCCCAGATCTGGAACATGGCATCACTGACTTCCTGGACAGTCTGAAGTGCAACCTGGCTACATCGGATGGACCGAAACATAATGTCCCAGAGGTGTTTTGTTTAGGTCAAGTGAGTGTGGGGGCCAGTCAACGGTATCAATTCCTTCATCCTTCAAGAGCTGCCTGCATACTCTCTCCACATGAGGCTGGCCATTGTCGTGCACCAGGAGGAACCCAGGACCCACTGCACCAGCATAGGGCCTGACAATGAGTCGAAGGTTTTCATCCCAATACCTAATGGAAGTCAAGTTGCCGTTGTCTAGCCTATAGAGGTCTGTGCGTACCTCCATGACCATACCGGTCATGCTGAATGATGTTACAGACAGCATAACTATCTCCAGACCTTTTCATGTCTGTCACATGTGCTCAGGGTGAACCTGCTCTCATCTGTGAAAAGCACAGGTATCCAGTGGTGAACCTGCCAATTCTGGTATTCTATAGCAAATGCCATTCAAGCTCCACAGTGCCAGGCAGTGAGCACATGGCCCAATAGAGGACATTGGGCACTCAGGCCACCCTCATGATGTCTGTTTCTGATTGTTTGGTCAAAGACATTCACACCGGTGGTCTGCTGGAGGTCATTTTTAGGGCTCTGGCAGTGCTCATCCTGTTCCTCCTTGCCCAAAGGAGCAGATACCAGTTCTGCTGATGGGTTAAGGACCTTCTACAGCCCTGTCCTCTCTCCCAGAGAAACTGCCTGTCTCCTGGAATCTCCTCCATGCCCTTGAGACTCTGCTGGGAGACACAGCAAACCATCTGGCAATGGCACATGTTGATGTGCCATCCTGGAGAAGTTGGACTACCTGTGCAACCCCTGTAGGGTCCAGGTATTGCTTCATGCTACCAGTAGTGACACTGACCATAGCCAAATGCAAAAGTAGTGAAAAAACTGTCAGAAAAGATGAGGAGGGAAAAATGTCAGTGGCCTCCACCAGTTAAACCATTCCTGTTTTGGGGGTCGTCTCATTGTTGCCCCTCTAGTGCACCTGTTGGTAATTTCATTAACACAAAAGCAGCTGAAACTGATTAACAACCTCCTCTACTACTAAACTGACCAGATCGATATCATAGAAGATTCATTGACTTGATGCTATACTAAGATTAAAAACTGTTGTTTTATTTTTTTTTGAGCAGTATATATATATATATATATATATATATATATATATATATATATATATATATATATATATATATATATATATATATATATATATATATATATATATATACAGTGCATCCGAAAAGTATTCACAGCGCAGCATCACTTTTTCCACATTTTGTTATGTTACAGCCTTATTCCAAAATGGATTAAATTAATTTTTTCCTTAGAATTCTACACACAACAGCCTATAATGACAACGTGAAAAAAGTTTACTTGAGATTTTAGTAAATTTATTAAAAATAAAAAAATTGAGAAAGAACATGTACATAAGTATTCACAGCCTTTGCAATGAAGCTCAAAATTGAGCTCAGGTGCATCCTGTTTCCCCTGATCATCCTTGAGATGTTTCTGCAGCTTATTTGGAGTCCACCTGTGCTAAATTCAGCTGATTGGACATGATTTGGAAAGGCATACACCTGTCTATATAAGGTCCCACAGTTGACAGTTCATGTCAGAGCACAAACCAAGCATGAAGTCAAAGGAATTCTCTGTAGACCTCCAAGACAGGATTGTCTCAAGACACAAATTTGGGGAAGGTTACAGAAAACTTTCTGCTGCTTAATTGAAGGTCCCAATGAGCACAGTGGCCTCTATCATCCGTAAGTGGAAGAAGTTCGAAACCACCAGGACTCTTCCTAGAGCTGGCCAGCCATCTAAACTGAGTGATCGGGGGAGAAGGGCCTTAGTCAGGGAGGTAACCAAGAACCCGAGGTCCTCTGTGGAGAGAGGAGAAATTTCCAGAAGACAACTATCTCTGCAGCACTCCACCAATCAGGCCTGTATGGTAGAGTGGCCAGATGGAAGCCACTCCTTAGTAAAGGGCACATGGCAGCCCACCTGGAATTTGCCAAAAGGCACCTGAAGGACTCTCAGACCATGAGAAACAAAATTCTCTGGTCTGAAGAGACAAAGATTGAACTCTTTGGTGTGAATGCCAGGTGTCACGTTTGGAGGAAACCAGGCACCACGCATCACCAGGCCAATACCATCACTACAGTGAAGCATGATGGTGGCAGCATCATGCTGTGAGGATGTTTTTCAGTGGCAGGAACTGGGAGACTAGTCGGGATAAATGGAAAGATGACTGCAGCAATGTACAGAGACATCCTGGATGAAAACCTGCTCCAGAGCGCTCTTGACCTCAGACTGGGGTGACGGTTCATCTTTCAGCAGGACAACAACCCTAAGCACACAGCCAAGATATCAAAGGAGTGGCTTCAGGACAACTATGTGAATGTCCTTGAATGGCCCAGACAGAGCCCAGACTTGAATCCGATTGAACATCTCTGGAAAGATCTTGAAATGGCTGTGCACCGACGCTTCCCATCCAACCTGATGGAGCTTGAGAGGTGCTGAAAAGAGGAATGAGCGAAACTGGCCAAGGATAGGTGTGCCAAGCTTGTGGCATCATATTCAAAAAGACTTGAGGCTATAATTGCTGCCAAAGGTGCATCGACAAAGTATTGAGCAAAGGCTGTGAATACTAATGTACATGTGATTTATAAGTTTTTTTTATTTTTAATAAATTTGCAAAAACCTCAAGTAAACTTTTTTCACGTTGTCATTATGGTGTGTTGTGTGTAGAATTCTGAGGAAAAAAAATAATTTAATCCATTTTGGAATAAGGCTGTAACATAACAAAATGTGGAAAAAGTGATGCGCTGTGAATACTTTCCGAATGTACTGTGTGTGTATATATATATATATAATAATGTATGTGTATATATATATATATATATATATATATATATATATATATATATATATGTGTGTGTGTGTGTGTTTAAAGTTATATTTTAATGGTCAATAAATGTATCTCCGTCTGTGTTGGTAATTGCTATTATTGCATTGCAGACTTCCTGCTTATGGATTTGTTGGGCTAAGATCTTGCTGGCCTACTTTCCGTGTTCATAATAATGATGTTGTGATTTAAAGATGAGCTGTTCTGTTTCCTTAGTAGTCAAGAGGTTAACTTCTGATTGTAAAACCTGCCTTTTCCTGTATAGTGCCTCATTTGGAGACCTGGCGTATTCTAGATCTATTCTGGTAATTTCACTGATTACCTCAGATGACTTCTTGGTTTGCAATTTATTTTTGTTAGAAAGATATGAAGTAATCTGTTTAAAATGCCTTCAGAGATTCACAGAGTATACATGCTGAGACCTCTGTGAATGTATTTGTCTTAAGAAAATAAACAGTCAGCTAATGACAGATGGTTAAAATGTCAGCTATGAGACAAGTGTTTAGGACTCAGTAATTTAAGCTCCATGATCAGAGTTGCATGGTCAGATATAACAATAGCATTGTACTTACAAGGTTTGATAGTGGGGGAAAAAATATTGTCACTGAGGAAATAATCAATTCTCAAGTAGCAATGATGTATGAGTGAGGAGAAGGAATATGCTCTTAGGATAGGATTTAAAAACCTCCATGGGTGTGATAAGTTATAATCTGTTACAAATCGGGTAATTATCCTTGCAGTATAAGATGTTATCCCTGCTGTAGCTGAGGATCTATCCAGGTCTGGATTTGAAACTTAATTAAAGTCTCCAACCATTATAATTTTGTGAATGTTCACATTAGAGAGAGATGCAAATACATTTTGGAAGAAAATTCTACCATCCACTTTAGGTGCATAGATATTAATCAAAATCACTTAAGTATTAGGTAAATTGCCCGTCACCATGATATATCACTGTACAGAATCAGATATTACGTCTGACCCTACAAATGGAATAGTACTGTGTATTAACATTCCCACACACCTAATTTTCTTTGTTTAGCTGGTTTGAAAAATTTGGCCAGACCACTCTCTTTGCAACCAAAACTGGTCCTTGCTTAATAAGTGAGTCTTCTGTGAAAAATACTATCTTGGCATTTAGACCTGTTAAGTGAAAAGGTACTTTCTTTCTCTTTAACTCATAATTGAGACCCTTGACATTCCAGCTCACAAAGTTCACTATTTGGACATAGAAACATTGCTTCTGAACTTTTGTTGACATTTTGTAGTCTTAGGTTAAGTTAGTACATTGATACATGTTGACAGCTATGACATACTGTAGATGTCACATTATTGCCTGGTGTTATAGCTATGGAGCCTATTGCTACAATGACACTTATGGTTATTGGGTTAGAATGTACAAAAAAAGGTAATATCATTGCTCTCTTTCTCTCCACCCCTAGTGTTGCCCATTGGACACAATTTTAAAATCCAGGAATAGGCATGATTTTTTTTTTAATTTGTAAAATTAGAACACAATTTCTCTTGCAAATGAACATATACCTCAATTGTAAGGCAATAACTTTAATTTGAAAAATACCAAATGTTTACTTTAACACCACAAGATTGTGAGGTTACTTCCTTATTCCACAAGCGCTCTATAACATGATCAGAATCTTTTTGGAATTATAATATATTGAATATCATATTGATATAGTCTGATAATGAGGTTAAAAAAAAGGAGTTGCCAGCAAAAGTGAACTTAAAAAATAGTGCACTGGTTCAAAACATCTTAAGTAACAGAAATTAATAATAATACTAAATTTAATGCATACAAAAAAATAAAAAATGTGCAATGATGACACAAAATATGTATTTGAACCCCAGCCGAGGGAGGAAACCTGGCTGAAATATAACAGTCAAGATTATTTCCAATATGTTAGACTGATATGAAGCATGAAGGACAGTTGTATGGCCATTGTTCAATATGAACATCAGCAACAACAATGTAGCATTATGGAACACTTCTTCAATTTAAAAGGATCAAGGTAAATATGAGCTTAAAGGGCACTAACTGAACATATACCCAGACCAACTTAAATCTATAAGGGACTAACCTATGTTATCTGCCCCTTAGCTAGCTGAGCTATGATTTGAGAATGCATTAGATTAACACAGCTTGAAAGAAAAATCCATTACTCTTCTATTCACAGCTGCAGTACACTGTTTCCATTTAAACCAAGTAGTTAAAAGCATAAAATATGTGTGCATTATTTATTTATTTTTTCCTTGAAGCTAAACTAAGGACAAAAATGTTTTTAAAAGGAAAAAATTGCCATCCAACCAATATGTGTTTCAGTCACAATTTTATCCTGCACCTTGGTTGCAAGTTGAGTGCAAATAAAATGCACAAAATGTAAATATTAAATATTGATATCAAAACTGGATATAGCAATTATGACATACAAAAGGATTATTGGTATTGGCTCATAATTTGCATATTAATGCTTCCTTGGGTTGTGTAGACCCTAATCCAATAACCGTAATCTCTGTGTCACATAACCTTCAGTTTTAAAACTAGGGCTTTTAACTCTCCCTGAAAATGTGGAATGCTGAACACTCAAAATGTGCAAACTTTTACTTTAAATTCTGTATATTTTAGTCCTTCTGTATATTTTAGTCTTTTAAGACCTGCTTCTGAAGTTACAAATTGGACAAAAAACAACATAGATAAGTTACATACTGATTCAGCTTTGCTTTGCAGAATTGAACAATGTTGAAATAAGAAAAGAAATGCATACCTTCTGTTTCAGTCAGGGTATTTTCATGCATTTATGAATGTGGGGAAGCTGGCAGAGTCTGTACTTGAAAGGATAAAATCAAGGTATTCAACTACAGAGATCTGAGCAATTATAAAATAATTACTTGCACTTAAAGCATGCAAGCTATATATACCTGAGAAAAATCTTCCACAGTACAATCAAAATTGGCAGCAGGAAGCCAAAAACAGGAACACAAAATATGAAAGATGAATACTAGTGATGTCCTTTTAAAGCACAGGTTTGTACTTGCCAACAAAACCACCAGAGCTGCAAGCAGAAGTTAAACAGAATAATCCAGCTCATGCATATTGCTGCCACCGTGATTCTGGTGATGTTAATGATAAAAGCAGACCAAAACTGCCAGCATATATTACTGTATTTCAGAATCAAGAATTAGAATTAGCACATTAAATCTTCTTTCAAAATATGCTCATTATCTTGTATAAAAGGAGGTTACCTTGTTCAACTCATTGAGAAGAAATACACGAAAATACCATTGAGTTTTGAGCAGTGCAGCCAGTAGCTTAGTCAAAATAACCAGATCAGAACCTCATTAAGAGCAGAAAGATAGTTAGAAAGGACACAATGACCAAGAAAGAAAGAGGAAAAAAAAGAGGGTTCCATGAGAATGTAAACGCTTGGATCTGTACATCTATGTGGAGGAGAAAGAAGTAATTAGGTGAAATATGGGTCTATACATGCCTTTGTAAGAAGGCAGGGTCCACTACAGTTTCTGGCAGAGGGGAGAGACTGTGATGGTGGGGGTCGGCCCCACACTAACAGGTCCCACATGGAGCCTCTTTAACCCGCCACAGCCAATAGTCATGACCGGATGAACTGACCAGGTGAGTACAAATACACCAAGCAAGGGGATAGTGAAAAATGCTCGAGTGCTCCTTCTATAATAAACAATCCATAAAAATGAACTGCAAGTGGAGGTTAAAATTCAATTAATAGGAAATCCATTAAAAACAAGACTAAAACATAGGCAGAAACTTTCTTTTTGTTTAATGAGCATCGGTGCCCCTTTAAAAATCTGACTTCTCCAGACCTTGTAGCCCAAGGAGAAGTCCCCTAGCAAGCACAGACTACCTTCTTTTCCTGGCCTATGTCCCTGTTGTCAATGCTATGGTGTCTACGGGGAGCCACCGAGCCCTCCTCCAAGCCAACAGCTACCTTTCCAGGCTTCTCCCGGCCAAAGCGCACTCTGTCCACTCACTATCGCCAATCTGTTGGCTCCTCCCACCTAGAGAACTCCTGATCTCATTGGTCATTCCTGCTATTTGGATGTTCAACAGGAGCGACTCCTCAGCCCTCACCTGAGTGCCGGCCATGCACTACTTCCTGGAGCTCCACTCCTGTCCACCTGCTTCCTCTCCTTACATCTGCTAACTGTTGCCTGGTTTCCCTCATATTAACTTATGTGCCTTTTTCTTTTTTTTTTTGACCTTCCTTTTCTCTTGTTCTTTTCTTTTTTCTTTCTTTCTGTGCTCTCCTTTTATATGCTGAGGAGCAGTTACAGGTGCCATCCTGGGCTGATACTGAGACAATCAGACCACCCACATGTGCCAGCTAGGCAATACACGACCGGCCGACCACCTTGCACCAATCTGAAGACGAGGCATCTTCATAGCAGATCAGTCGCACGTGCTCCACTCTCCAGCACACGATAAAACAATTTATTTAATAAAACAGCAAGTTTTTCTGAGCTGAGAACCTGCTATACCACAGAGACAAACTACAGTAATAAGAAGGAGTGTGCAATGCTCCCCCAGAATGTACAGCTTATGAAGCACAAATGCTTTATACTCTGTAGAGTTGGGGGTATGGCAGGCTGTCAGGAAGTAAAAAGACAACATGTGTATCTCATGGTAGCAGTGTAAGTTGAGATCTGAGAGGACTGGCAGGAAAACAACTGCTTGGGTTCACCAAACAATCCCCAACATAGCAACCTAGCTGCTTTAGAGATCTGGGGCCTCATGTATAATGACGTGCATAGAATTTGCACTATAACATGACGTAAGCACAAAAGCCGAAATGTGCTTACGCACAGAAAAATCCAGATGCAGGAATCTGTGCGTACTCCAACTTCCAAGTTCTTCCGCTCCATAAATCCCGGTCAGCGTGAAAACTAATTAACATGCATGCGCCTTCTGTCCCGCCCCAATTCTTCCCAGAGTTCCGCCTCTTTGAATATGCAAATCAATATAAATAGCCCTTAAGCTCAGCGTTCTGTGAAAAGACAATGGGAAAAGCACAGGGGAAAATATAAGAATTACAGTGAATACCAAGTGTAGGCAAAAAAAAAAAAAACATACTATTTGCTGATTTAAACAGTGGTATAAACAACAAAAGGAAGCCGATCGACTGACATTGCGTGTTGGAGAAACTTGAAAGCTCAAGTTCAAAAATTTGCACAGTGCCCAAAATAAAAAAGTTGTCACATATCAAAGTCTCCGTGAAAAGGCGAGTTGTAGCGCACTGTCTGAGTTTCATATGAAAGCTTATTAGGGTACAAAGAAAAAAAAAGGCACACAGTAGGAAAAAAGCACGAAATGTCAACTTCAATTTTCGAAATTTCCACTTTAATTACGTAGTTTATTTTGTCATTAAAGTAGAACATCATAAACTTCATCTTAAAATTGTTTAATTAACCAGTTCCTCAAATCACATCATAATTAAAGTAGCACATTAAATGCTTTGTTTTGTATTTGATCTTGTGCTTTATGTGTGTGAATCACTATGTGCTTCCGCTTTCTCTTTCTCCGACAGGACACAGAATCCAATACATTCGTGATATTACAGCTCTCTGAATAATGAAAATACTGAGATGTATATGTGATATCTTTTTCATGATGATAGGAGTTAAAGCATGTTATTAAACAGGGGAACACGGTGTGTGATTGTGCGTGACCATCAATAAAATTATTGTAGCAATACTGTCTCTTTCAAACATACTAACCTCCAATTTCTGTGCTTGCTTTTCTTTCTCCAAATACTCAATCGCCAGACAATCAGCTCTGTAATAGACGTTATGCCATCTGTAAGCTTACAACGATGATTCTTGAAAACTTTTAAGGAACATTGAAATATCTTTGTAGTACATGTTTAATTATTCTATCCATCTATCCTTCCTTCCAGTGTCATGTCAGCCCCAGTAAGAATACAGCACAAGGTAGGATCAATCTGTGAACTACCTAGCACTGCGGAACCGTGTCCTCACATGTTTAATTATTAACAATACAGATTAGTTAAATGAAGTTAAAGTTTTATCAACATAATATAATCAACATATTTTGCTGCATTTCATCTTAAAAATGATATCGTCATCATATGTAAATACGCACTTTATAAAGTGGTGCAGGTTGTACAATATTATAACTGTAGTGCAAGTTTATAGTGAGGTGATTGTACTTATAAGTACAAACAGTTTACAAGGAGCAATTGATTGAGTGCGTTTATAGTTCTTGGGATGAAACTGTTTCTGAATCGTGAGCTCCGTACAGGAAAGGCTTTGAAACGTTTTGCCGTGGCTGAGGCAGCGTATGCTTGATGCTATATACTGATAATTCTGTTTCCGATCAGCTGCTGTTGTGATTCCCCACTCAGATGCAGTGACATAAATACTCCGAGTGGTGCAGTGAGAGTAATATGGAAAAAGATGATCCGCTGAGGCAACCCCTAACGGAAGCAGCTGAAAGAAGAAGAAAAAGTTGCAGTGAGAGTAACAACGCTAAAGCAGTTATGGTATTTGGAATACTATGGCTATTCAGTGTACCATTATATTGTTACAAGTTAATTACAATCACATGCATTACACTAATAAAAAATATGCGGTTAGTTTCGGTGTATTTATAAAGCCTTGACAGGAATGTGGATCTAAGAAATAAAGAGTTACCACACAGGAACAGTAGCATTGCTTTGACGCTGGGTGCCTCAAAACCGAGTGGAGAATTTACGTAAGATAGGGTATGAAGTACCGTGGAAAAGTGCGTGGCTTTATGCAAAGTGTAGGTTTTATACATCGCGATTTGAATGTGGTAAACTTCTTATGCAACATTTCGGTGCGTATGCACCGTTCATACATGAGGCCCCTGGCACATCAAGGTCTTCTTGGGGCTTGGGATGCAGGATTACCAGGTCCTATTATATAGGTGTTCTAGCATGGTGTCCCTTTAGCTAAAGAAATGCTGGTTCTGGTCCCAGAAGTGACTTTGGGTTTTGCTCAAAATAACCCAGGGCCACAGGTTCAACTCACTAAGGAGCAATTCACATTCTGCACACTAAGGTGAGTAAATCTAGAAGCATTTTTTCTTCTGTTTTCTTTTAACATTACACAAGCCGTTAAAGGCTATGCGCTTGAAACTTGGTAGTTTTAAAGTCAGAGGAAACACAGTTATATAAAGTAAATATGAAAAAAGATTCACTTGCTTTGTTCAATTTTCTTTTTTTTTTTTGACGTGTTAATCAATTGACATCCAACACACATGAAGTAAATCTCTCTACATGGGTGCACATCACAGGGCTCTCTTAACAGCATCATAGGAGCCAGGGCAAAATAATGCCTTGGGGCACTGTTTTTATAACAAAACAGAAATATACATAGGCATCAGAAACCTCATGGACCATGCTCCTTGGGCTCCCGAACAGTGCCCATATGCTAAGATGACCCTGTGCATATGATTGTGGGCAGGATGGTCAGGCAAATGGTGCTCAGGATTTTAACATAATAACCAACACAATTGGTAACACTTTAATCTCTGTATAATTTATATCAAATAAAAAATATGAATCTCATTTAGAAACATATAAACCTTACAAAAATATGAAGTCCATACATACAATAATGTAAAATTTACTTTATACTAAACACCTGCAACAAATACAAATAGAATATATGAATCAGTTAAACATTTTACTTGTCAGATTATCCCTTATGAGTACTAATTAAGGTTATTTAACTTCTGTATGAAATTAAATATTTCGGTGAAAATAATACATTTTAGAAACAGATAATCCTTCAACCCACCCATTTCTTGAACTCACTTAATCCAATGGCAGAAATGCAGGGAGAAATTTAGAGTTAAACCTAACAGTACGTCTTGGGATTTGGAGAGAAACAAAAGAGTACCTGGAAAAAGCCAACTAGAGAACGTGCAGACCCCACACAAAAAGAATCAGGATATTCATTTAGTTTTTACATTTTCAGCTTAAAAAATTTACTTTTAAAAACCGAATCTTACATTAAGCATTCTGTATATCTATACTAATAAAAGGCAAAGCCCTCACTGACTCACTCACTGACTTATCACTAATTCTCCAACTTCCCGTGTGGGTGGAAGGCTAAAATTTGGCAGGCTCATTCCTTACAGCTTACTTACAAAAGTTGGGCATGTTTCATTTCGAAATACTACGCGTAATGGTCATAACGGTCAACAACGTCCGCCATGTTGAACTTTCTTATTTATGGCCCCATCTTCTCGAAATTTGGTAGGCGGCTTCCCTCCACTAACTGAAACCAATGTACGTACTTATTTCGGTAGTATGATGCCACTGTCGGCCGCCATATTGAACTTTTCAATAGTCTTTGTTACTTATGGGCCCATCTTCAAGAAATTCTATCGATCAAAGAACTGTCACTTACCAAGTGGTTTCCATGCCCGGAGATACCACCTACCTTTTTCATTCTCTTTGTTACATATTGCACGGCCATATCAGGCTCACTCTTGATATCCGGAGGAACATTCTGTCTTATGTATTGAATGACTGGGACAGGTTCAAGGTGTGGACTGATGACGGTACAGGAGATAATTATACTACACAGGAGCACTAGAAGAGTGAAATGCTTAAGCCCTTCACCTATGGTTCTGCATGTGAGTTGATGGCTGCCGCTGAATTGTTCGGTTGTCGCTTTCAAGTGTACCGAAATGGCCAAATATTTTACACCTTTCGACAACCGCCAATGCCTCTTAAACATCTTAGATTCACAGGTGACGATTTCAGTAGTGGACACTTTGATGTTTATGAATGTTTAAACTCTCAAAAGCTGGATGTGATTTTATCGATGAAACCGGTTGTGTGCTTACAACGCTTGACAGATGCCAAATGTCACTTCAATACAACAGATCCTGCAAATACTGTCATAATTGAAACAAACCATGAAACTCAAACCGATTATGACAGCAGCAATCCAAGCTGTGAGATTTGAGACAAGATTACTGTTCACATGGCCAACTGTAAGTTACATGCTCAAGAGTAAGCTCAGCGCACAGCTTGGTCATGTTACAACCGGAGGGCTGAACTGACAACATGGTATACAAAGAGATCCTTAACAAATAATTATTGGCATATTGTCCCACAGTTTAAAAAGGTTTAATTTTCTTCTTAATAAAAATTTGAATGCAGTACTTCACCGCTGCGAAGCGCGGGTATTTTTCTAGTATATATATATATATATAGTGAACTTTGACCCGGACACAGACAGACAGACATCTTTGTTTTCACCCAACACACCGTTTATTTACACTACTATTTACAGATAATAAACTCAGTGCACTTCCCAGTGCCTTCTGCACCATTCCCCCAAATGTTCAGGCCTCACAGTCCTTGTGCCTTTCTTTCCTGGCTGCCTCCAGTCCTCTCTCCAGCTCTGTCCAGTTCCACCCGACATCCACTGCTCACTGAAGGGAGGCGGCCCCTTATATATGATTCCCGGACGAGCACTGGTTGTTCCCAGCATTCTTCCCTTGGGCACGCCCCAGCGTGATGGAAGTGCCGGCTGTCCTCCCGGCAGCTCTCCAGGTGTCCTCCAAAGTCTTCCCCTCGGCACTTCCTGGTGTGGCGGAAGTGCCGGGCTCCCGGGATAATCAGGCACTGGGGTGCCGCCTGCCGGTGGCCACGGGTCCCTACAGGGCTGGGCTTCCAAGCCCTTTACCCGAGGCCACCAACATAACCAGGACAGACGCCCCCTCGCGGTCTGGAGGATGCACAAGCCCTCCTCTCGTCCTCCTGGGCGTCCCGCCCGGGGACCACAATATATATATATTTATATTTTCATTACTTCTTTAACACACTTCTTCTCCGCTGCGGCCTGGTATTTTCTGTATATATATGTGTCTGCAAAAAGTGGCGTCTCCTGCCCTGCAAAAGTCGAGCAGCTCCCCTTGAGCTATAGCCCAGACAAGTGCAAACACAGGACCCCTTTTCTACACCGCGGCAAACTAATATCAAGGCGCTTCGCACTTTTTTTGCACGTATACGATTATGAGTTTGTCACCTCGGATTATGAAGACACGCACAGGAGTGGAGGACCAACAGTGCCATCACAGCCGATTAATGGCAGGGACGTCTCACCAGTCTACACAAGACCTACCGCGACTTTCCCCAAAAGGCGCTCATATCGTCAGCGAAGACATCTCTCTACACTATATAAAAGAAAAAGGCAACTTTCCTTTCTTTACACCTTTTTTCCTTTTATCCCAAACCAAAGCCTTTCTCTCTTAACACTGTAGAGGACACAAAACTAATTTTCTTTAATTGCTGGTAATGCCGGTAAGGCACATTACCAGAGGCAGAAATTTGGACGTTCACATAGCAAATGTAATTTCTATACCACAGCCGTTGTGTAGCGCCTTTCAAAAGGGATCTACTACCGACAGATGATCCATATACATTTCAGCTGCTGTCAGTACTACTTACCTGTTGTGTTACACCGTCTTTAAAATGTAGTTTACCTGAAACCACTCCAGTAGTGCTCAATGTAGCTTTACTTCTTAAAACGTTAATGTTTTACTGTTTAATAACTTATAGACTACATTTTATTATTTTTCCCTTCCACGCAGTGACCAAAGCTATACACACACATTTAGAGACATACATATATATACACATATATACCTGTGTGTATGTTTGTATGTATGTGTATATATATATATATATATATATATATACACACACTATCTACATTATATATACACACACACACACATACATACACACACATATATATAATTTGTGTGTGTGTGTATGTATGTATGTGTGTGTATATATGATGTAGATAGGTATGTATATATATATATATATATATATGTGTGTGTGTGTATATGTATATATGAATATAGATATGAAGATATGTATGTGTATATATATTGTCACAAGAACGAGACATTGACAGATTAAGAGTTGGGGCAGCCACCCGTATATTGTGGTATCCTGGCTGCAAAAGTCGTTTTTCTTTAACAAAATACAGAGCACTGAAGTGCACACAACCGAGTCCAAAACAAGACTAAAGAAACAAAGGAAAAGGGGCAGGTTTTAAAGGGGAGACAGGAAGTGAGGTCGATGGATCTGGCACGTGGTCTTCCACCATTGGCTCAGAGCGGAGGTGACATCAGAGGGACTGGAGCTGGTGTGGCCGACTTCCATTGGCTCAGTCCCGGAAGTGATGTCAGGAGATCCAGGTGAAATCCCCCGGGGATGGTCTACAGGCAAGGAGAAAAGAGTCAGTGCACTCTGCCACACCCGGCATGCCTCGAACTGCCTTCACTCAAGCCCTTTAGCTGCCTCCCATGCGCACGTGTGACAAGGCCCCCTTAGCCCAGACCCGACGGGTCGGGCGACCCTAACCGAGAGGTCGTGAACCCGAGAAAGAGCATCAGCGTTGGCGTGGAGAGCGCCCGGCGATGAACGGCGAAAACTTGTGCGGCTGCAGGTCAAGAAACCACCGGGTGACCCGGATTCGACTCCTTGTGGAGGGCCATCCACTGTAGGGGTGCATGGTCCGTGACAAGGGTGAATTCCCGGCCCAACAGGTAGTACCTCAGCTGAGTAATCGCCCATTTAATCGCCAGAGCCTCCCTCTCCACCGCAGCATACCTGGTCTCCCGGTCCAACAGTTTCCGGCTCAGGAACATGATGGGGTGCTCCACACCATCGACGCTTTGGCTCAGCACGGCGCCCAGGCCTGTGTCCGAAGCGTCCGTCTGGAGGATGAAAGGCAAAGAAAAGTTAGGTGCCATCAAAACAGGTGTGGACGTAAGGGCCTGCTTTAAGTCACCAAATGCAGCGCCTGTTTTTTCAGTCCATACCACAATGTTCGGGGCCCTCTTCTTTGTTAAATCAGTCAAGGGCGCCGCTCTCTCCGAAAACCGGGGTACAAACCGGCGGTAGTACCCGGCTAACCCGAGAAAGGCTTGGACCTGCCGCTTGGTTCGCGGACGGGGCCATTTCAGAATGGCATCAATTTTGGAGCACTGTGGCCTTACGGTACCCGACCCACCAGGTAGCCTAAATATTTGGCCTCGCTTAATCCAAGAAGCATTTCTGGGATTAATCCGAGCCCGCCTCACCAAGTGTCCGTAATACCGCTTGGACATGCTGTAGGTGTTCCTTCCATGTGCTGGAATAGATGACCACGTCATCCAGGTAGGCAGCACTGTATGAGTTATGAGGCCGAAGCACTTTGTCCACCAGGCGCTGAAAGGTTGCTGGAGCCCGTGTAACCCAAATGGAAGGACACGATACTGCCAGTGTCCGCTAGGGGTACTAAGCGCGTTTTACCTTCGGAGTCCGTTAAAGGAACCTGCCAGTACCCTTTCGTCATGTCAAGTGTGGTCAGGTATTGAGCCTGTCCAAGCCTCTCGAGGAGGTCGTCCCACGCGTGGCATTGGATAAGCATCAAATTGGGAGACTTGATTAAGCCGACGGAAGTCATTGCAGAACCTCCAACTTCCGTCAGGCTTACCGACGAGCACAATGGGGCTGGACCAGGGACTATAACTTTCCTCAATCACACCTAGCTCCAGCATGCGCTTGATCTCAAGCTCCACTTCAGCCTTTTTTGCCTCGGGAAGGCGATACGGGCGTTCTCGGACAACAACCCGGGCTCTGTCACGATGTTGTGCTCAATCAGAGAGGTCCTTCCGGGTTCTCACTGACTACCTCCCGAGCGGTCCGGATAACTGTTTCCAGCTCCTGCCGCTGTCTGGGACTTAAGTCCGTGCGAAGTTAAGGTCGTGTGTGTGGCGAAGAGTGGCGGGCTGGCGGAGGAGGGATCGGGGTCCCTGTCCTTCCACGGTTTCAGCAGGTTCACATGATAAACCCGCTCCTTTGGCCGGCGATTGGGTTGACTCACCAAATAGTCGACCAGTCCCTTCCTCTGCTTAATTCGGTAGGGGCCCTGCCAGTGGGCAAGCAATTTAGAGTGGGAGGTAGGCACTAGGACCATGACCCGATCTCCGGGCGGAACTCCCGAAGAGGCGTGCGCGGTTGTAGTACCGGCCTGTGCTGCTTGAGCCTCCTCCATGTGACTTTTAAGGACAGGCGAATTTTCCAAATCTATCGCAGAACTGCGCGATATACTCCAGTATGTTTGTGGAGGGAAGAGCCTCTTCTTCCCAGCCTTCTTTCAAAATATCTAATATGCCCGAGGTTGTCGCCTATAGTAGTTCAAAGGGGAGAACCCGTGGAGGCTTGTGGGACTTCCGATAGGCAAAAGGACGGGGGGAGGAGCTGATCCCAGTTCCTTCCATCCTCGCTGACCACCTTACGCAGCATTTGCTTGAGAGTTTGATTAAACCTCTCTACTAATCCGTCGGTTTGAGGATGATACACGAGGTCTTTAAATGCTTTATTTTCAGTAATCTGGCAGTCTCCTTGAACGTTTCCGAGGTGAAGGGGTCCCCTGGTCTGTCAAGACTTCTTTGGGGATCCCCACGCGAATACCCCTAGTAATTCCCGTGCGATGGCTTTAGAGGTAGCTGAGCGCAACGGAACAGCTTCGGGTATCGTGTAGCGTAATCCACGAGGACTAAAATGTACTTGTGTCCTCGGGCTGAGGGCTCCAGGGTCCCACCAGGTCGACCCCGATTCTGTGGAAGGGAACGTCAATCAGTGGAATAGGAATGAGAGGAGCACGGTCCCTCCTAGGAATTTGTCGCAGTTGACACTCCGGGCAGGAAGCGCAAAAGCGACGAACCTCCTCATTAATTCCTGGCCAGTAGAAACGGAGCTTGATCCGCTCCAGAGTTTTTTCGGTGCCCAGGTGGCCACCTAGGAGGTGGGCGTGTGCTAGCTCACAGACCTGCCGCGGAAGGTACGCGGCACTAGCAGCAGCCTCGTCTCCTGCCCGTCATGCATTGCTACACGGTAAAGGAGGTCATTATCTAGCACAAAGTAGGGGCCCTGTGGCATCGACTGATTAGTGCGCTGGCCATTGACAAGGACCACTGCATTTTTTACAAACTTCAGGGAGTCATCATTCCATTGCTCCCTTCTAAAAGAAGCCGGCGTTTCTTTAAATTGGAACCGCAACACGGAGAGAGGGTCAGCGTCGACCTCAATGGGCGTGGTTTCCTCCGCTCCGCCGCGCTTGGTGGATGGCGTGTTAGCCCGCGACGGCCGGGAGTTGCCACGTCAGTCAGGGCGACTGCTTCGCTCTCTCTGCCGGCTGATTACACGGCGTGGAGGCAGCTTGAGACGGGTTATCTCCGTCCATAACGAGGCCCAAATTAACCCGGAGTGGTATGTGTCTCACCGCTTTTGATTTTAGACCAGTCCCGCCCTAGTATCACCGGGTGTGGAGGATCAGGTAGGACGGCTACGGTGAGCTTACTAACTGACCCTCCGTAACTGATGACACAAGCGGCGGACCTGTACCAGCGGATGTCTCCGTGGACACAGGTTATACCGGTCTTAAATTTAGCCACTGTTGCGGTTGCACAAAGCGGCGGGCAACAATGAAATGTTGCTGCGGAGTCGAACAAACCTGTGGTCTTGTGTCCGTTGGCGATCACCACGCCAGTATGTGGGACCGCCAGCGGATTAGCCAGAGCACACCAACCCCTCCTCACCCTCCACCTGCATTCCTCCTTGCCTCCAAGCGGTTTGCGCCGCCCAGCGGGCGCCAATGAGCTCCGGATTGTACAGGGTGGGGCTAGGTCTTGGAACGCACCCGGCTGAGTTTGACATGAGGACGGTTCTGCTCCCCAGAGTGTGAGGCCGCCTCTGCGTCTCCATAAGCTCTATGAGCTCAGCCATGTTCTTAAACCGCCCCAAACCGGCTGGGTGAAGCCACGGGAAGCGCTTCCAGGAGCAGATAGCAAGCTACCTGCTCTATTATTTGGTAGGGCGTGTTTTCAAATGGCCGTAGCCAATGCCCTACCATTGCCCATAAGGACCAGGCTTGTTTGTTGGTTGGCCGCTCAGGGTCCAACCTCCATTTTTATTTTATTCACCTGCCAGTCTGGGGCACCCCTAGGTGGTAAATGGGGCTTTGGTTTCGCAGGGAGGCAGGCACTCTCCCCCAAGAGAGCATACTGAGTCCCTTTGCCTCCCCCTCCAGGGCAGCCCAATTCTGTGAGCCCCACCCGCACACTCCCTGGCCACTCCAGATGGGCTAGTTATGAGTGCGGGGCGGAGCCCGCACCGGTCACGCCGAACCACGGGCACCCTCCCGCCTGAATACTCGGCCCGATGCGCTCCCACCTGGGTATATTGCAGGTCCTGTCCCCTTCTCCTCGGGACTTCTCCATCCTGCCGACTACGCCACTGTCACAAGAACGAGACATTGACAGATAAAGAGTTGGGGCAGCCACCCGTATATTGTGGTATCCTGGCTGCAAAAGTCGTTTTCTTTAAAATACAGAGCACTGAAGTGCACACAACCGAGTCAAAACAAGACTAAAGAAACAAAGGAAAAGGGGCAGGTTTTAAAGGGGAGACAGGAAGTGAGGTCGTATGGATCTGGCACGTGGTCTTCCACCATTGGCTCAGCGGAGGTGACATCAGAGGGACTGGAGCTGGTGTGGCCGACTTCCATTGGCTCAGTCCCGAAGTGATGTCAGGAGATCCAGGTGAAATCCCGGGGATGGTCTACAGGCAAGGGAGAAAAGAGTCAGTGCACAAGTGCAAACACAGGACCCCTTTTCTACACGCTGCAAACTAATATCAAGGCGCTTCGCACTTTTTGCACGTATACGATTATGAGTTTGTCACCTCGGATTATGAAGACACGCACAGGAGTGGAGGACCAACAGTGCCATCACAGCCGATTAATGGCAGGGACGTCTCACCAGTCTACACAAGACCTACCGCGACTTTCCCCAAAAGGCGCTCATATCGTCAGCGAAGACATCTCTCTACACTATATAAAAAGAAAAAGGCAACTTTCCTTTCTTTACACCTTTTTCCTTTTATCCCAAACCAAAGCCTTTCTCTCTTAACACTGTAGAGGACACAAAACTAATTTTCTTTAATTTCTGGTAATGCCGGTAAGGCACATTACCAGAGGCAGAAATTTGGATGTTCACATAGCAAATGTAATTTCTATACCACAGCCGTTGTGTAGCGCCTTTCAAAAGGGATCTACTACCGACAGATGATCCATATACATTTCAGCTGCTGTCAGTACTACTTACCTGTTGTGTTACACCGTCTTTAAAATGTAGTTTACCTGAAACCACTCAGTAGTGCTCAATGTAGCTTTACTTCTTAAAACGTTAATGTTTTACTGTTTAATAACTTATATATAATTTGTGTGTGTGTGTATGTATGTATGTGTGTGTATATATGATGTAGATAGGTATGTATATATATATATATATATATATATATATATATATATATATATATATATATATATATATATATATGTAGACTCAAACCGATTATGACAGCAGCAATCCAAGCTATGAGAAAACAGTATAAAAGGAGGCACGTCAGACGTTGTGGTAATTTTCTGATGCATCTAGACGAAAACAACTTCATGACTCTGCCGCCAAATACACAAAACAATTACTTTGACAATTATGTTACATTATTTTTAAAATGTTTCCTTTTCTTTTTCATAACTTCTTTAACACACGACTTACTGCGTAAGCGCGGTATTTTGCTATATATATATATATATATATATATATATGACAGCAACACTCATAACAGTGACAAAACAATTACATTGACTTTAATGTTACGTTATTTTCAAAATGTTTCCTTTTCTTTTTCTTTACTTCTTTAACACACTACTTCTCTGCTGCGAAGCGCTGGTATTTTGCTAGTATATATATATATGTGTATATATACTGTATATGTAGATATGTATATGTGTATGTGTGTATATATATATGTTTATATGTGTGTGTATATATATATATATATATATATGTGTGTCTATATATATATATATATATATATATATGCCAGCAACACTCATGACAATGACAACACAATTACATTGTCAATCATGTTACGTTATTATTAAAATGTTTCCTTTTCTTTTTCATTACTTCTTTAACACAATACTTCTCCACTGCGAAGCGCTGTATTTTACTAGTACAATATAAAATGCTAAGGGTTGTCTGTCAATCATGCAAAAACTGGCTAGCTACTGGGCCTTGAAGCTTGATGTTGGTCTTGATCAAGAGCTTATAAAGTAATAGGCGTAAAACAACCCAAGAATTGGAGGTTCTGGCCCACATAATTGGGCTTTGGGTCCTTCTCACAGCAAGTGGTGATGTGGCCATGTACCCTAGCTGACAGCAGACAAACCACAGTGACCTCTGCTCACAGTGAGGCACATAGTTCAGGCCTACTGATCGTTTTCATTGCAAATGCAAGTCATTCACTTTGAGCACAACAGTTATTCATGCACAACCAAAGAATTGGAGGTGTGGGCTTCCTCCACCACATTATTGGGCTTTGGGTCTTTTCCACCGAGCAGTGGCATGGCCATGCAATATGGCTGCCAAGAAATTGCCAGATGTGCAAGAACATAGTTGTGAGGAAACATCAATTAATACTGTAGGACTTTGCTGCAAACTCAGTAGAGTGATCTGGGGTGATGTGTTGCTTGATAGGTGCTTCTTCGAGAACTGGAGGTCTGAGTGTTACTAGTTTGAGCAATTTGCACTGTATAACCACAAGCTGTGTTTTTTAATGACTCTTTATAAAGTTTACACCGATAAGCCCCAACATTAAAACCACTGACAGGTGAAGTGAATAACATTGATTATCCCATTACAATGGCACCTGTCAAGGGGTGAGATGTATTAGGCAGCAAGTGAACAGTGAGTTGTTGAAGGTGGTGTGTTGCAAGCAGGAAAAATGGGTCAAATTGTGATGGCTGGACAACTGGGTCAGAGACTCTCCTAAATGGCAGGTCTTGTGGGGTGTTCCCGGTATACAGTGGTTAGTATCTGCCAAAAGTGGTCTAAGGAAGGAAAACCAGAGATGGAAACAGAGTCATATGAATATTAGCCTTTGGTGCTCAAGGAGCAAAGCCTATCCCATGTGGTCTGATCTGTCAGTTTAGCTACTGTAGCACATATTGCTGAAAAAACTTTATGTTGACCATGAAAGGTAGGCATCAAAAAACATAGTGCATCACAGCTTGCTATATTTGGGGCTATGTTGCCACACACTGATCAGAGTGCCAATGCTGACCACTGTCCTTTGCCTTAAAGTGGCTACATTGGGCACTTAAGTGTCAAAACTGGAGAATGGAAGAACATAGCCTGGTCTGAAGAATCATGTTTTTAGATCATGTGAATGCTTGGGCGCATATGTATCATGTATCTGGGGAAGAGATGGCAGCAGGGATGTACTACTGGAAGAACACAAGCTGGCAGAGGCAGTGTGAGACTCCAGGTAATGTTTTACTCATAAACCTTATTCCTGGCATTCATGTGAATGTTACTATTATACATACCACCTATATACACCAATTCGTGGAAATAGTATTCCCTGATGGCAGTGACCTCTTTCAGCAGAATAATGCACCCTAGCACACTGCAAAAATTGTTCAGGAATGGCTTGAGAAATATAACAAATCGTTCAGGGTGTTGATTTGGCCTCCAAATTCCCCATACAGTATCTGAATCTGATTGAGCATATTTGCAAGTCTAAACCATGAAGACCCCACCTCATACCTTACAGGACTTAAAGGATCTGCTGCTGCATCTTGGTGCCAGATACCACAGGACATCTTCAGAGGTCCTGTGGAGTCCATGCCTTGACAGGTCAGAGCTGTGTTGGCAGCATGAGGGGGACCTATGCAATATTAGGCAGGTGGTTTTAATGTTGTGGCTGATTGGTGTATGTGTCTGAGAGACCCCGTGTAGTGGAAATTGGCATCATGCTACACTTTGGGCTCTTGTAGTTCATTTACTGAGTGTATCGATGGTGAGATCAGAGAGACACAGAGACAAAATTATAAAAGTAAAGAAAAACAAGTGCTCTTTATTAACAGGCACTACAAACAAATAATAGTGAAAAAACTAAAATCCAAATCAAAATGATGCTGTGTTACACACCCTCAGCAAAAATGATGAAAATCAAGAAAAAGCAAATATTTACAAAAATACTGTCCTTTCCTCTCATGCCACTTAAAAATCAGGAAAGGAAAAGAAAAAAAAAAACCAAGAAGGCCGATTGGAAAAAAAAAGTTTGTAGATCGAGAAAGGGAAGGAAGGAATGTGGAGAGATCCGGTGCAAGTATTCAAATGAGAGGTTGAGAAGGCAGACAGCTGGAATGAAAGTCTCTAGGTGAGTGTGCGAACAGCGCTTGGGTGCTGATGGCCACTCCAGCTGAGTGACCTAGGAGCTGGAGTGGCAGAAATGCTGCTCGGTTGGAGTGACTCACTGAAGAGAGGCAGCATGGGTGCAAGGGAGTGAGAGGCTGAGATGGGCTTCCTGTGGGTGGTGTCATGAACCTAACGGGTGCAAGCCTGGCAGCAAGAGTCAGAGGCATGATGTGGTACCCAGTGAGGAGCTAAAGAGGGCTTCAAGGGGCCCTAGTCTAGGAGCAGCGTGTAAGGGTGGCTGAACTGCAGATTAGGTATCTCCTTGGTTGCAAGTTCCCAATAAGGTTAAGCCAAGAGACGTCAGGTTTAAAGGAGTGCATCCAGACTCAGGTTTTTAAAGACTTCCATGTTTTAACCTTGTTTTAATGGATTGTTTGGCTGATTTTATCCTCCACATGAACACTGTGTGTGTATGTTTTTATTTATTTATTTAATGGATGTGGAGCACTTCACTTATTGAATACTCTTTGATTTGTTTATATTAATAAAAGCACTAGAGCACTTTTTTACACCTTCCCCTTGCTTTGTGTGTGTTTGTCCTCACTGGCCAAGCTCATCCCAGTTATGACTATCGACGGTGTTAGGATCAAGAGGCTACCAAAACAGAAGTGGGAGTGTGGAGTCGACCTGCACCATCACAGTGTCCTATATAGCATGTAATTTTAAAAAAGTAACAATAATAACCTCACCTCAGTCACCTTAACAGATGTTTAGTAATTAACAGTATAATATGTATACAGTATAACAGCATGACTTCTTCAAATTAATAAATTAAAGTAGAAAGAGATCATTATGTGCTGGGTAATTTTTAAAGTAAGAGTATAGGAATGTCCTTCCATGTTTCCCACCGTGTTTTTTTTTTAGACCCATACAGATCTAACGCCGAAATATCCCTGAGAGGGTTACAACATCCTAATAAGAACCAGTCCATCAAGGGGACATTCGCTAATTCACAAAAGGGAAACTTAGTCATCAATTAACCTAACATGGGATATAGAGGACACTAAAGTACATGTGAAAAAAAAAAACATGGAAACATGGAGAACAAGCAACCTTCTGTCAGGATCAGGATTGAAACTTGGGATACTGGAGCTGTGAAGCGGCATTGCTAAACAGTTCATGTAATTACAAGTCTAATGTCATGGGGACATATGATATTTCCTTCTCCAGATGATAGATTAATGTTTAATATTAACAATTATGTGTTACCATCAAACAGAAAACAAAGCTTAGATGGGAGATAAAAATTATTTATTATATCTCTATATTATGCCACACCTTATATATATACATATATATATATATATATATATATATATATATATATATATATATATATATATATATATATATATATATATATATATATATATATATATTGTCACAGTAGGGGGCGCTAGTGCTCCCTTGAACCCTCAGGTACCACACCAAACACCAGGTAAAAGTCCAATAATTATTATTTATTATAATAATTAAGTGCACAAAGCACCGCCACTCCACACTATACTCACAAATCAACAAACACAATCAATAATCCAATAAATCAATCCTCCTACTCCCAGATGCGTTGCCCTCCTACCACCCAGCTCAGTTCGTCGTCTGGGAGCTACCTCAGTCCTTTTATATTCCCTGACCCGGAAGTGTTCCCAATCCAACAGTCCACAAGTCCTTATTCCTTCGGGTTAGGGTAAACAATGCTTTTCCTCACCCCGGAAGCCCGTCGCTCTTCCTGTGACGAACTTCTGGGTCATAGTGCGCAAAAGAGTCCACTGGCCTCCCGACAGCCACTCCCAGTGGCCCCCAAGGTATGCAGCAGGGCTGTGCATAAAAACTACATAGTCCATGAGGTCCTGCTGGAATTCGGGGCCCGTACATGCTCTCGGGAGAGCTCCTCCTGGGGATGAGGGCCGGAATATGAAACCGGCCATCCGTTGCAATATATATTCTGTATATACATACTAGCTGTCCCACGCAGCTCTGCCCGAATAGTAGTGAAAAAGGACAAACTAAAAATCAATAACCAAACAGGTACCGTTAAGCATGAGTGAGGAGGGCCCTG
Source organism: Polypterus senegalus (assembly GCF_016835505.1). Classification (NCBI taxonomy): domain Eukaryota; kingdom Metazoa; phylum Chordata; class Cladistia; order Polypteriformes; family Polypteridae; genus Polypterus; species Polypterus senegalus. The sequence goes on along the minus strand of NC_053156.1, from coordinate 209,622,860 downwards.
CCTGGCTCCCTACTCCTGACTTCACGCTTTCCTCTCCACTTCGCCCACAGCCTCTGTATCAGATTAGCGTGAATATATTGCTCCTGCAAGTGAACTATGATTCTTAGCGCAGTGAGAGAAGTCGCAAAATCAACTGTAATGTTCAAGCAAGCTCTAGAAAAAAAACCCAATTTAAATCTGTTAAGTAGTTCTCTTGTAAAAAGTGGACAGTCAGACAGACGTTGGATTTTATATATATACAAATATGTTTATATGTATATATGGCCGCTGAGCAAATGTAGAACTTTGCAACTTTTTAGCTTCATTTTCTTTGTTTTTAAACTACATCTTGTAATCCTAAGAGCCATACTGTATGAATGATAAATTATTCATGCTTCTCACAAAGAGTATCTGTGGTCAAAGTCACTTTCTTGTTATAATTTGTTTCTGCTATGTCTTTATTACATCCCTTGAGCTATTTGCTGACAAAAGTAACTATCATTGGAGTGTTCAAAAATCCATTTTAACCCAGTTAAAGAACAGTTGCCTTAAATTTTAAGAAAACTTGAATTACAATTTTTCAGTGCTTTTCTTTTTTGTTAGTCCTAAATGTGAGGTATAAACAATTGGATGTTGCCCAAAAAAAGACATTTAAATGTTAAATTGTTTCATGTTGTCAAATAAAATATTAAAAAGCCCATGTGCTAAAACAGTGAACCATTTAATGTGTGTACCTTTAGACCCTCACTTTTACACTTCTTTTAAAAGTGATGAAAATGTACATTTGCTTCTGTTCATATCCTGTCAATTTGTCTTTATTTAATAAAAAGTTGATGACACACACACAAAAAAAAAAGATTTTCTCAACAGAATTATACAATCCTGGAAAGAAAAAAAGGCATATCAAGAGCAAAAGTTACATAGTTCTTTTACATCTTGGAACTGGTTTAGATTAATAGATAATAAAAGAGTTAAACATAATACATTTCAGGGTCAGTACAAGGACAAGGACATGATAATGGAACACACTAAATTAAAAATAATAATAAAGTATAGAAACAGCAAGGTGATTATAAATGCAAAATGTGTTTTAAATTGAAGGAGATAATCAACACATAACATCAAAATTGAAAACATTACCACTGAAAGAATTTATGAACTGAATAAGTAAAGCTAGTTGTTACTTCTATTTGTCATTGAATAAGAGAGCTGTAAGAGATTAAGTATATTTTCTGTGGGTTTCAGGTGAGGAGTATTATACCATATTTAAAACATGAGATTTTGAATGATACTCCTTACTTGGACACTGAATGTGGAGATTCAAATGAGGTGGATATGAAATGGATGTAAACTGCAACAGTAATGGTAGGAGGAGGTTAAAGTACAATGATTCAAGTAGATATTGCTGCAGACTGGAGTAAAATGGGCACGACATATCATTTTTGACTTCAGCCAATCATATATTAAATCTGTGTACATTTGGCACTTATCAGCCAATTGCAAATTTAAATGTCACAGTCAATCATCTTTATATTCAGCAAATCGCCAATTGGTGTAATTTGTCATTCATGTTCAACTTCAGCCTATTGCCTTATAAATATTTAAAAATAAAGGCTGGAGTAATTCCTAAAGGTAGACGTGTAAGATAATTTATAAAGGTGGATGGTCAAGATAAAGTGACTGTAAGAGACGGGAGTGTATTTTTGTAAAATACATTTGTAACAGCAGCCTACAGTGCCAATATCTTACACTATAGCACTCTGAGTGCATTGTTCAGACTACAGTGTATTTTTACCACCATCATGTATGACTAGTGGTTTTGAAAAATAATGAATAATAGAAGTTTAGATATGAGATGTTTATTGTTATTAAACAACATCTGAAGAAAATTTCAATGAACATATGAATACAAATTTGTGTCCGCCAAATTTTAACGGATTGACGTAGACTTAAGTGTGGGCTATACTTGATTAAATCAGTCAAATTAAAACAAATATTTGAATGTTGTTGTTTACTCAAATGTCCAAATGAAATAGTCGCCTGCATTTAACAAGTCACACTAAAGACAGGCTATAAATTTATTACAATTTTAAACTTTAAACTGTCAAAGTTAAATCTTCACTTCTAAAAATTTGTTTTATTACTTTCATTACTATTTATCTACTTTTATTTATTTACGGTTTCCTAATATTCCATTGTGCCCCCTTCTGCCTGTAGATCAGCCTCTGTTCTTTGTTTGCTAATGTGTGTCAAATATTCTACGGTATTCATGTCTGGTCTCAACATACCAACAGCTCTAGTGAATTTGCTGCCTGTGGATCTCGTATTCAAGTTGTTTTTTAGCTGTATTATGATTGCAGAATATTACAGCTTGGCATTCTCAAGTTCATGTACCAAGGAATAGACAATGTTAAGAAAGCTGGCAATAAAATTGTGAATTGAAAGCATCCTTTGGCAGTCTCCACATGTTATCAATGTTAAATGTAAGACAGACACAGTTATCATAGTACTAATAGTCACCTTCCAATCATTATTTTTATAATGAAACTTACTATGTTAAACAGAGCAAATAGTATGCCTTAAAAAGAGTAATAATTTTGCAGTTTTTGTGATTGTGTACATGTTAATCAAGCTAGTCAATTGTTTGACTTAATTAGACCTTTATTACTTTTGGGATTTTTAATATCACTATAAGACCATCAAATACATGTTTATTATAATACATATTACTTATGCAAAAGTTTGGAGATTGAAACTTAACAGATGGTTGTTTGTAGTTCATATCTCATTTAGCCTCCATTTGAATCCATCAGGTCCTAGTGGTATGATAAACACATAAGCCTATCTTTAGTGTCTCTAAGATTGTATGAGGACTTATTGCCAGGAGTCTGATCGTATAGCAGGCGTGTACTTTACCTTCTCTTAGCTAGCGAACAAGAGAACAACTTAACAGATTTAGATCGGGTTTTTATCTGTAATTTGCTTGAACATTCCATTTGATTTCGTGTCTCCTCTGTGGTAAGAGTCATAGTTCACTTGCAGGAGCAATATATTTGCGCTAATCCAAAACAGAGGCTGCGGGCCAAGGAGAGGGGGAAGCATGATGTCAGGAGTAGGGAGCAAGGCAGGGCCCTCCTCACTGTCCTGTATCAGTACTACGCGGGTGGAGCCGTGGGGGACAGCTGGTATATATATATTGTAAAATGGCATTCTATAAGCACACGACCAGACACAGATTCACATTGGAAGCACGTATAAAATAAAAAGACTTTTATTTTTCTCCACCTGTTGGGCACGTCTTCCCTGTAATCCCCACAGGCACAACACAGTCCCAAGTGGGCAAGCACCACCAAACACACCACACACTTTCTTCTCCTTTCTCTTCCACCACCACTCCTCCAAGCTTTGTCTTCCTCCTCCCAACTGTGGCCACTGAGTGGTGGTTGCTGGCTTCTTTTATTGGGCACCCAGAAGTGCTCCAGGTGCTTTATTGTCGACATCTGGGTGCACTTCTGGGTGTGGCAAAAGCAGAGCCCAGAAGGGTCCAACAGCTCCTCCTGCAGCACCCCCTCGCGGCGCCTGCGGAACCCAACAGGGCTGCACAACACTTCAACTCCCATGAAGCCCTGGGGGAGTCCAAGGCACCGCTGCAGCCCAGGGAGGCTGCTATCTAGCGTCCAGGGGGAGGTATTGGGTTTTCCATGCCTGCTCCTCCGGAACATATGCGGCAGGGGCATCCCGGTTGGGCATGGGCCCTGGCCGCCTGCCACTATATATATATATATATATATATATATTATATATATATATATATATATATATATATATATATATATATATATATATATATATATATATATGTATATATATTATATAAAAACACAGACACACACTGACCTTAGAACAGCAAGGTTTTGGCTGTGAGTAATAGTTTTAGAATACTGGGCTTCAGTTTTGACTCTCCAATTAACCGCAATTCTTTTCCTTTAATTTTGTTCTCATACGTAAAAGCTGTATTTTCAGTTAAAAAATGCAAGTTTTATTGAAAATGTGACTCCTAAAAAAAGATAAGTAATAACCTTATTGTTCTAGACTATCTTTATAGGTGAACAGCAAAACCTTGATCAGGATGCTCAGTTTCCAAGCTTTGTGGGATTACCTTTGAGTCCAGCAAAGTCCATGCCATTAGTAGACCATGTTGATACAAGTGGAGGCTCTGCTCAAATCTATCAGTTCTAGTAGTGTTAATACGCGAGTTGATTGGAGCAACACAAATTAAAACACTCAGTATTGTCATTACCAAAAAAAAGATTTTATTTATAATTATTCAGTATAAATTGTACAACCATTTCAGGAAATATTTACAATTAACAATAATGATGGGTCAGTAGAACTTAAAGAAAGAATGCACGAAGAAGACTAATTTAACAAACAGACTGAACAGGGAATATGCTGAAGTTGAAGCATTAAAACTGCAGCATGTCCACTCCTATATATTATATATAAATAAAAGAGCAATGTGATGGGGATAGACATGTTTGCTTGTAACATACAAAAATAAAACTGTAAATTGCAGTTATAAGAATTAAAGAAAAAATGCAGATGAAATCAATTGGTTATAAACAGATATGCAGACAATTTCAAATATACAGAACTTAATCAAAGATCTTTAACAATAACAGAAAGTATCCTTCTCTATCACTTAAAAAAATGCACACCACACAAATGAACAAATTCTAATCTTAGCCAAAAAGACTTGTGCATTTGTCATTTGAAAGCACAACTCTTGACCTTGTAAACTTTAGAATGAATCCTACTTATGGCATACTTCTAGATTTACTTTTACCAATACTAAAAGTGAAATAATGCATATTTTAAATTTCACTTTAAACATATATATTTACATTTATATATATTTAGTTCATATTCTTGTCTAAATTCATTACAAGTAAAATGGTATTCTGTTTAACAGAATAATGGTGCTGAAAAGAAAAATAAAGGACTGTCTCCCCCCAACACCACATGACATACCACTCACTGTATACTGGTCCATCAATGAGCAGATCTTCTGTCTCTGGTAGGGAAAACCTCTCAGCTGTTTCTAGAGCTTTAATAAGAGCCTATCACAATTACAGAAAAAGAGAGGATGTTATTCATACAGACATTTTCTGTAGTCATTTCAGATTTACTGTAGCCAAATTAACCTCTGGCATAAGCACATCCAGAAGTATATGAACTCTGTCAATCTTTTCAAAAGTGCCTACAACTCTTGAAAGCACTTCATTCAGGTAGTTGTAAAGGCCATCTATCAGCTTCTCATCTCATTACCTGGTGACCTTTAGGATCTTCATAATTATTAAACCATTTGAATGACACCTTTCAAGATACAACAGTCTGTTGGACAAGAAAATACAAGAGTTTGGCACTACAAAGTCATCATAACTCTTTGCTACTAGCTACATTACAATAACAAAGTTTTACTTGTTATCTGAATTAAGTTACCAGCAAGTGATTATCTGCTCAATGGTCCTTTATCATGAACTCACAACAGTTTTTCATGTTGAGCCCTCCCGGAAGCCCTGATGATCTCTGCAGCCACAGAAACCTGAGCCACTTGAGTCAGCTGTCCTACTGCAGCCAAACAGGCAGCCTGATGTCCTACACTATGAACACACACAAATACATCTAATTGTCATATGTAGTATTTGTCTTGTGTAAGCTATGTGGTTTTGGTCTGAACTATTCTGTTTCCTCAGAAAAGTGGACACATTGGAATACAGCTCAAACTGTGAGACTTCCTCTGTGGTTCATTACAAAAACTCCTGTTGAAGATTATCTCAATAATTTTTTTTAGAATACATCCATTATTTCAGAGTATTATGAATACACCAATCTTGACACTACCTAAAAAAAATCTAAAAAGAGCACCAGTAAATGTTTACTTATACATACCAAAACACACACTGGTGTATTTAAAGTTACACAATTTGACCTCATTTAAACACTAGAGAATTTAAAATTCCAATTTTATTTACACTGACTGTTTCCCCTAATTGGATGTGAGGTGTCACCTTAGATTGTCCCAGCATCCCAAAAGGACCAGCTCCAAAAGCAAGGTACCTGCTCCAGCTATCAGCAATGGTACACTTAGAACAAGTACCAACAACTGTAAGGTATTTTGAAAAGACACTGGTCATTTGGCACCCACTAAACCAGACCATAGGAGCTGGGCACATAAATTTATGGGAAGAATTGTTTACATAAAAAAGGAAATACTAAATTTTTACCACCCATACGAGCAGATATGGATATGTCCTCGGTATGACGTTAAACTGCATCTGGCCCTGCAAGCGGTCCTCCAATTTGCAGGGAAATCATGGGGGTTGGTGGCAGGATTGGCACTCCAGCCACCATAAAAAAACTGCTCCGAGAATACAGAAAGGACTCCTTTTTGCTCTCCGTGGGAGTAGCTATGCTGAAGCCGCCCATATGAAGGCAGCTCGCATCATGAAGGGGATGGGGGATAGCCCTTGGGAGCCCTATCCAAAGGAAGTGTCGAAGCTGTTGGAGAGCCAATAGGGTCAGGTCTGTTAGGGATCAGAACTGGTGTGGTGCTGACATGTCGCCCACTGCACAACAGCATTCGGGTCCCAATTAGAGGCGGCCCATACGGGTAGGTGCATGGAACGTCTTGTCTCTCCGGCAAGATGATAATCTTCCTCTGCTGTCAGAGGAGTTGCGTAAACTCCATAGTTCAGTGGTGGCACTCTCTGAGGTGCGCAGACCGGGGACTGGCCAGATCTCTTTAGGTGGATATACCTTTTATTGGTCTGGTCGGTCTGATGGCTGTCATACTCAGGGAGTAGCTGTTGCTGTAGCGGATTGGCTTCTTCCAATGGTGTCCGATGTCACTCCTTTCAATGAACGTATTATAAGAGTCAGATTACAGCACTCTCTGGGTGCCTTTTCTGTTGTATCAGTGTATGCTCCGACTGCAGTGAGTAATGTCTCGGCAAGGGAGACATTTTATTCGCCGCTTTGCTCTGTGATTGATGGGTGCCCACGAGGTGACACTCCTCTGGTCATGGGTGACTTCAGTGCAGCCACTGGAACTGACAGGGCTGGCTATGAGGATTGTCTCGGTCCCCATGGGTCTGGTGACTGTGGTGAAAGTGGCTCCATGTTCCTTGACTTTGCAAAAGGTCAGGGGCTGCGAATCGCTAGATCCTGGTTCCAGCGCATTGAACCGCATCTTTAGACTTGGTACTCCAATACTGGTGGTGCATTGAAGTAGATCGATCACATCCTCATGGGCAGACACTGGAGGCTCTTGCAAAACAGCAGGGTCTACAGAAGTGTCCAGTTTGTGAATTCTGACCACAGACTTGCTGCTACTCTTAAGATCCAGTTTAGGTCCAGTAAGTTACCGCCTGGACTTGGCCATACTCAAAGAGCAGACTGTTTCTAATGAGTATGAATGCAGTTTGTGTGAGGAACTTTCAAATTTGGGTACGACTGCCGTTCTTAATGTGATGTGGGATACTTTCCGTGACAAGACCCTGAAGGTTTGGTGAGGGCTGTGTTGGTGTTACTGGTGTTCCCAGAAGGAGGTATTTCATCTCGCTGGCCACCCTGGTTATGATTGAGAGGAGTCGCAGCGCACAGTTCAATGGCAGTTCTGGTCTGTACCAGGAACTGAGAAGGACGGCTGGGAGGGCTCTGAGGGCAGACAAAGAGGCATTTGTTAGAGAAATCTGTGAGCAAGTGACACATCATTTGTGGTCTAGCGACCCACATCCCACTTACAGAGGAATCGAAGCATTACGCACATTTAAATCTGTTCCTTGGAGAGTCACAGTCAGGGCAGCTGATGGAACGGTTCTTACGGATGACACTGCAGTTGTGACCCGCTGGGCTGGCTACTTTGAGCAGTTGTTCAAAGCTGATCATCCGGCTAGGACGTTGGATATCTCTGGGTCCACGGTTCTTCAGGCTGATCCTCTAATTAGCTGTGAATCACCCAATCTCACTGAGATTGCACTGGTGGTGAACCAGCTGGGGGGGAGGTTGCAGGGTTCTGTGGTATCTGGGATGAACTTCTCCAGGCTGGTGGTAAGGTTGTCCTCCTGGCATTGCAAGCAATCTTTGCTTCCATTTGGGAGACTGGCATCATCCCAACTGATTGGATAACGGGACTTGTCGTCCCTATCTTGAAAGGATAAGGGTGATCACCTGGATTGCAGCAACTACAGGGGGATAACACTGCTGTCGGTGCCAAGTAAGGTCCTTGTTAGGGTTGTCCTCAATAGGATCCATGATCACTTGCTCACCTACCAGCGACCGGAACAATCTGGTTTTACGTCTAAGAAGTCTACCATCGACCGAGTCCTGGTACTGAGGGTTCTCATGGAGCGCAAACATGAATATCGGCAGAGTTTCTTTGCAGTCTTTGCCAATTTTCACAAAGTGTTCAACTCAGTTGATCGAACTGCCCTGTGGGATATCCTGAGGATTCACGGGATCCCCTCGAGGTTGCTGGATATCATGGCTGGCCTGTACACTGGTTCTGTGAGTGCTGAGCAGAGTGGAGGCAGAACCTCTGCGGTTTTCCTATTGATTCTGGGGTTCATCAGGGGTGTGCTCTTGCTCCTACTTTGTTCAATGCTTGTATTGACTGGGTGTTGGGCAAGGTTGTGGGGTCCACTGGCTAGGGGGCATCTGTTGGTGAAGAAAGGCTCACAGATCTTGACTTTGCTGACGATGCTGTGATCTTCACGGAGTCAATGGAGGCTCTGATCGGGGCGCTTGAGAGACTGAGCGAGATGTCTGAGTGTCTGGGCTTGCGAGTGTCCTGGATAAAAACCAAGATCCAGGTCTTTAATGACCTCTTGGACACAGCCATCAGCAGTGAGTATGTTTGCGGAGAGAGTGTTGACCTTATTGAGAGGTTTACTTACCTTGGCAGTGACATTCATGTCTCTGGTGACTCTTCCTATGAAGTCAGTAGATGAATTGGGAGAGCATGGGGGGGTCATGAGGTTGCTGGAAAGGGGTGTGTGGAGCTCCTGATATCTATGTAAAAGGACGAAGGTCCAGATCTTTAGAGTCCTCGTGCTTTCTGTCTTGCTTTATGGTAGCTAGACATGGACGCTATCCAGTGACCTGAGAAAAAGATTGGACTCTTTTGGTACTGTGTCTCTCTGGAAATTCCTTGGGCACCGTGGTTTGACTTTGTGTCGAATGAGCGGTTGCTCATGGAGTCCCGAATGAGGCACACTACCTGCATTGTGAGGGAGCCTCAGTTACGGCACTACGGCCATGTGGTGCGTTTCCCCGAGAGTGATCCGGCTAGTAAGATCCTCATTGTTGGGGATCTGAGTGGCTGGACCAGGCCAAGGGGTCACCCACATAACACCTGGCTGCGGCAGATAGAGAGTCATTTCCGAAGGGTGGGACTGGACCGTGTGTCTTCCTGGGAGGTTGCAAACCGGGATCCAGAGTTGTTTCTTTGTGTAGAGGGTGCGGCAACACACAGTACCAGTGCATGCTCCCCAACATGGCTTGTATACGAACAGTTTCCCAGAAGAAGCAAGCACCACCACTATCTAATGGCTGCCATGTCATCCTAAGAATAAAAGGATATATGCAGTACCCTCTACTATTATTGGCACCCCTTGTAAAATTCAAAGAAAAACAAAGCCCTCATCAAGAAATAAATAGTTTTAAAATTTTTTTTTTTTTTTAACCCTTCTTACTAATTTTTACAAGGAGTTCCAATAATAGTGGAGGCACTGTAAATGAATGCCACAGTTAAAAGTATGCCACACATGATGAAAAAATATATATTATCAGCATCTTTAAAAGACTGAAAGCAGTAAAATCAAAGGGTTCCTCCATGGTCAGACAAAGCGAATACTGACAGAGGATAAGAGAAAAAGTACTGAAATCATATATATTACAATCTAAACACAAATCTAAGGATACATAAAGCGTATAATTAATATCCAAATACCATCAACATGTCTATTTCACAGTCTACTGAACCAGTAGGGATGTCCTAGGAAAGGAATGAAAGAAAGAAAAAAAGATCCACATGAAAGTCAGATACTACAATTGAATTACAAGTTTAACAAATGGTTGTTTGCAATTTACCTTATTTGTCATTAACATCCAATTTCCAGAAGATATTCTTGTAGCAAGGTGGCTGAAAGGAAAAAATATAAATGTCACTTGTAATTAAATTGAAAAGGCTCTGTGTACATAGCGACTGTCAGTCTAAGTCACATACAATTTAGTGGTGCATTGCCCATTGCATGAAAGTCTTTTAACAGTTTAGAAATGGCATGCATCATCTCCACAAAACTACCATGAAATTTTGTTAAAATTGATAGCACCAAAACATGGCAGATTACTTGGTATTACAATTTAGTCACATTGCTCCAATAACTCTAACCTAAGGAACTAAACTGAAAAGAAAAAAAAGGTAATATCATGCATCATTGTAGTCAATCAGAATTTTGTCAAAAGCCTGGTTCATGACAGAATGTCTAATCAAGTGTTTCCAAGATGCTTGTAAAAGTTGTTTCTTCCTTGCACAGTCAAGCAGTTCTCGTCAAACTTGCCTTGTGGAATTTGAAGAGTTGCCAGTACCGCTGAGTGCCGGCCCACTTTAAGCACTGAATATGCATCAATTACTACAGTGAAAGTTACCATTAATACAAACATAAAGGTTCATGGTACAAACATAATTATGCAACACAAAATTATTAAAAAAAAACTGTTCAAATGCAAATTTCAAATGTTTTCATTTCAAAGCACACCTACTTCCATTGTCAAAAATAATGAGCAATTATTTTTGTCGCTTCTTCTTCTTTTGTCTAATGGAGTTTTATCATTGCTACTTCTTTGTGTTCCTCTTTTGTTTAATGGAGTTTTGTTGCTTGGTAGAATGGCAGGTTATTTAAGAGGAAACTCTATAAGGCGTAATCTCAAAGCGGTAGGAACCACGAACTGTGAAATGATTGGTTGAAGTTACACTTGATAGATAACTTCAAACACTGATAATTGGACAAGTGAGTTTTTGATTGACATACAGTAACAACAATCTCATTCGTTGAAGTTCTGAATTAGCACAATATGATTTAATGAACTGGAATTTGATTTACAGTTATCCCACCTCTAGACCCACCCATTATGGGTCTTCGGTCTGCAGCAATACCTTTCTCCAATGATTAGGCACTGACACAGCATGCAGAAGACTGTGTATCCTCTGATTCACAATGTGATATTGTGATGATAACTGAGTCGTGTTCCGGCATAGTGAGTTTTGCTGGCTCTTCACTTATATCTGACTCAGTTCCTAGTTGGAGCCCCTTTGTTGAAAAGTGTGATTCTTCCTTTTTTGGCATAAGTTATCTTGAGGCACTCCCAGTTTTCTACAAATGTCAAAGACAGGAAATTAAGAAATTGGCATGACAAATCTCACCTGGTAAGTGCGGATGTGGATGTGAGTGTGCTGTAAGGATATCACACCAGGGCTGCTTCCCTTCCTGGCCATGGTTGTAATCTGCCCTAATGTACAGAAAATGGAAGTATAATCATTATAATGATATTAGCTTTAAAAAGGGAAAATATATAGTATATGAAATATAGGATTCATGACCTGTCGAGCTGGCTTAGATGTGCAAGATGTACTGTAGGTTTTAATCATAAAATGAATAAGTAATAAGACAGCATCTCAGGGTGTGCATGTAATTCTTTCAGGCTGCATGTTCATCCATTCAACCTGTGCTTCATAGTGTCCATGTTATACTGTTAATTCATAGCAATAAACATACTCTTATTTATTTTTTATACATACCATAAACCTCTTGAAAAAAGCTTTCTTTCTTCCTTTTTTTTCTTTCTTTCTTTCTTTCTTTCTTTCTTTCTTTCTTTCTTATTTGTTTCAGCTTGCTGTTTTTCACTATTTTATAATTATGTGGCAGTTATCTAACCAAGCAACAGCCTGTAAGAAGAAATGTAATAACAAGAAAATGTATTCTTGTAGCATTCTTTTATCCATTTTTTAGAGAAACTGAATTCCAATATTTTCACCTTTGAATAATGTCAGTACTCCTCGCTCCACGCAAGACACAGAAAAATAAAAGATTTAATTTGACAGCTTGCTGAAGGCAATGGAACACTTTCCAAAGGTGATACATCAGAATCTCGATAATGAGCATTGCAGATATTACAGTATAAACTTGTTATAATTAATTCTAAAAATTGTGTATATGTGCTACAATTCATGAATTTATTTAATGACTTCAGCTGTTTCAAGAAAATGCAGTAGTTTTTTAAGATTAATATTTTATTTATAACGGCGCAACATTCATTTGTTTCTTTGGTTAAAAAGCATGAATGCTACAGATACTTTATATCACTTTTTTATCAGACACAATAAAAGCAATTAGCAGCTTTTCACAAGTTGTTTATAAAGCTTGTTGAATTGGATGCCATATACCTAAAATGCTGTTGCTGTCCTTTGACATTATAATTATTGTTGTAGTTAATAATAGAATACTTATTGGTTAAAGTATATGTAAAAAGTAAAGTACTTAAATGTTACAATGCAATAATTTGTTTAGTAAAATATCATCATCACATTAGGCATCAGGAAAAAGGGCAGCACTTGGGACAAGGTAGGCAGAAACTCCAAATGGAGCACCAGTCCATTGCTGGCTTCGTCCTTGCATATACACTCAAACCTACACAGGACCAATTTGGAATGATCAAATTTTACAATGCTTGTTTTGGATAAAATATGGATAGCAAAACAGTACATGCTTTTCTCCATTCACTTGGTAAATAATTTTCAAGCAAGAAATTTAAAATGTGGTTAAAAAGATGTAATCAAGTTCCCGAAACCTATGCAGTGTCATGGGCAAGACAGGCATCAACTCTGGATGGGACATCAGTCCATTACAAGGTACCAGAGATGGGACTAAGTCCTAAATATATACTGTACAATAAGTCACAGTTAAATCTTTAAGTTCTGGTCTTCAAACTTCAAATCAAGTGTTAAGTTATAAAGATTACATTCAAGCAAGTCAAGTCACAGTTGAGAAGACTTGAGTGAAAATATTGCTTATACTTTCACCATTGCCTGTGTGGTCAGGTCCATAAGTATTTGGACAGTGACACAATTTTCATAATTTTGGCAATGTACACCACCCAACGATATGAAACAAAACAATCAAGATGTGTTTGAAGTGGAGATTTTGAACTTTGATTCAAGGGGTTTAACAAATATATTGTGGCTATGTCACTTCAGAGTAATACAGCTACATAATCTACTTGCATTTTAAAATAACTTCTTTACATAATTTTGCATATTTATAGATTAGCTAAATATTTTAACAGTGCTTAACAACACTTATGGGACTACACTCACTGTATAGTAAAGCACTTACAACGCTCTCTGTAGCATCCTTTTATGTGGCTCGGTGGCAGTACAGATCGTTACTTAGATCGGCGGTTCAGAGATATGAGAAAAGCAAGTGAACTGTGTATTGCACACACTATCCATGTGTAGAGTTGCTGTCTCGAATCGGTGCAGAAGAGCATGGATTGGAGATAGAGAGAAGCAGCATAAAATGGAGCCAGTGGACTGTGGTGGTGACACACAGTCGAGAAGATAAGCTGAAGTACTAAAATAGTTAGAACAATTTCTGCAATGCTGCTCTCTAGTAAGTGTAACTGAATTTTGAAATGACAAAGTTTAAAGATGTTGTGGCATTGGTTGGTTTTGACCCGCCGATTTTGCAGACAACCATTCTATTCTTTGCATTATAGTCTGCTGTAATTTTTGAGAAAAACTGGTAATCCTAAATGATGATCCCCCCTTTGCTTTTGCTGTCCAACATGTCCTGATGACTTCTGCAAGTATGCAGCACGAATAGACTTCAACAAGCAAGTCTAAGTCAAGTCAGTTTTTTTTAATATTGTTAAGAAGTCAGTAAAATAAAGATTTGAGTATGACTCAAATCAATTCATTAGACTCGAGTCACCCACCTCTGCAAGACACACCCATGCACACAACCACATACTCTCATGAAAAGCAAATTTATAGTTGTCACTTGTGACGGACAGCCAAGCCCTTACCCGGCCAGAGTTTAGAAGACCAGGGGAGAGAGTATTTTAAGGACAGTTTCTCCTCCAGGCCAACAGAGGGCAGCACCCTTGGTTTCCAGTGGGGCCACATTTCATGAGCATGGTAGCTCAACCCTGCGGGTGCCATTAGCCACTATGACCACTTCACTTCACTTCACTATGACTGGGCTAGAATTCATTATTTTTTTGGTTTGTCTGCTATGATAGCGCCTTGGTTTAATATGGCTTAAGGATGACACAATACTTGAAACAACATGCAAAAGAATATGAACCACTGATGACCTTTGTGGTGGTGCATGTTGACTACTATTCTTCGACCCTCCACAATTAATATGAAACTGCATATTACGAGCTGGTGTGTAAAGATGGCTCCACCTTGGTTTGAAAATAGGAAAATGGCTAGGAAAATTTTGAAAGGCAATCAGGGGTGAGGATACACATGCTTTGGAGAGCCTGACATTAGACTCCAATTAAAAGCAGCTAAGGTTTTTAAACTGTTAGTAGACTTTGCAGAAGGTTAACATTCAAAGAAGAACTGCATTGTGAATTATTGAAGAATGCCTTCTGCTGTTTCTGAAGCCTCTGCTCAGTGTATAGTAGTAGTATGTTAGGCAAAATGTGAAACACAGCTTCTTCATCCTTACAGACACACTGTGACAAAAGTAAAACACAGTTTGTAAAATTATCATAACAAAGAACTAAAATGTCATTGTCCCAGCAAGCAGCTTTATTCTCCAGCATTGTCAAAATAACACAATGACTCTCCCAGGTGCAGCATCTAAACAACCATGGATGCAGCTTCTACAACAAATGCCTCTGCCTGACAGTGGGTGTTGAAGACTGGCATAATGCCTCCCCAACAATATTTGATCATTTCAAGCAATCTGACTAAACTGAGATGGTACTTACTATACAGTACAATGGCACATTTCTCTTTCTCCATCAGCTAAGATAATTTAACAGAACATAAACACACAGCTTAAGGGAGCAAGTGCTCTGCTAGAACAGAACAGCTTCACGAAGATGCAAGAAATGTAAGTGGGATTAACACCATTCTGGACAAAAAATTTTAAGTGCTTTTCAGACAGCCTTGGTGTCACAATCCCTCCTAATCCACTAACAGCTGTGTTTGGTGTTCTTCCATATGGGCTTAAAGCGGTGAAGGACAACCAAACTGTGATTGCCTTCACTACACTATTGGCACACAGACTTATTTTACTAAACTGGAAGAATCCTAACTCTCCTCTTTTAAGTCAGTGGGAAACTGATGTTTTATATTATTTGAAATTGGAAAAAAATTAATTCTCAGGTAGAGGATCTGTGCAGAACGTTTTTCAAAACCTGGCCGGATCTAATCAATAATATTTTAGAATATGCTCTTAAAGCACTGAGGAAATAGATTCTCTTCCCATTTTTTTTTATCCGCCTATTAAACTCATCAATTTATGTGTTTTGACCAGTTTTAAGTTTTTTCTCTGTTGTCTCTTTCTCAGAGGTGGGGGTTGGGTTGATTTGTTTTCAATCCTATTTTTTGTAAAAATCGATCTATCTGTATGGAATGACTGCAATAAAATCAATAAAATTAAAATAAAATAAAAGAAATGTAAGTTAGAAGAAGCTTTTTGATGTGCTAGTTACAGTGCTGTGAACACAAGCATAAAGAAGAAAGAATATAGTTTTATTTGTTACAAGACAAAAACACCAACAAATAATAACTACCTCCAATGGGTTGAAAATAAACTGCAAGTTCAATTTCTTTTTAAAAAGGTTCAGTGTGTTTGCTTTAGATGTGTGTCCTGGCAGGGCATTCTAAAGGTTAACAAGCTGAGAATGCCTGCCTTCAGTTTCTCTGCTTTAAACATGTCCATTCAATTACTCCTGTCACTGCTCCATTAATGTGCTAAGTGAAATGTTGGGTGTTTTATAGTATACAATTTATGTGCTTGATGTGAGATGTGGGCAGCAAGTTGGTGCTGTGGCTAGCAATGCCATTCCATTGGATTTCTAAGTACACTAATTTTCTCACTGGAGTTTTCTCCAACTGCTCCAAAGACATACATATTAGGTTAATTAATGATACCCAGTATGCCTTGTGTGTGTGACTGAACCCTGCAATGAAGTTGGGCCATGTGAACTATTGGTTCTTGCTGTGTTCCTGATAATGCCAAGGACAGGTTCTGAACCCCCATCCCCAATGATACTGAACTTAATTACTTGTGTTTGAGAATTTTAGTTCATGCTAATGGTGTCCTTTGTATATTGACAGCAGTATGCAGAACTCAGCCATCTACTGTAAATCCCACACTCATTCATTCATTCTACAGACCTGTTTACACCTATTGGGGGGCCAGAGTCTATCTAGATGTGCATAATAGTGCTGTTTGGGAGGGACTTTTTAAAGAAATAATACATTCCAGATTTGCATATTGCAGGAGCCCTTCACATGGTATGAACCAACAGTGGCTTAGCACACACACATAACTATATTTATACAACATTAATTTAGAGTTTTTAGTCAACTTAAAAGCAAATTGAAACCGTGTGAATATAGAAAACAAACAGACTGATTTGTATTATTTTAATGCCAGATTATTACTTGTTCTATCTGATATGTATGTATGATATCTATTTGTTTATTTTCTTACATATTTATTGAGATGAAGTTATTATTTTATTGGCTGCTTTGTTTAGTAGTTTATATCTGCTGTCTTACTGAACTGTTTACTGCATCATCACTCTGGAATGACTTCATTATGCACTAAAGTATAGTAACAGTAAATTAAATACTTTTATTGATGGGACCAGGCTATTATTGACCTCTTGGGCACAGCCATCAACAGTGTGTCTGTTTACGGAGAGAATGTCGACCTTGTCGAGAGGTTTACTTTCCTTGGCAGTGACATTCATGTCTCTGGTGGCTCATCATGTGAAGTCAGTAGATGGATTGGGAGAGCATGGGAGGTCATGAGGTCACTGGAAAGGGGTGTTTGATGCTCCTAATATCTATGCAAAAGGACGAAGGTCCAAGCCTTTAGAGTCCTTTTGCTTCCTGCCTTGCTTTATGGTTGCGAGACATGGACGCTATCCAGTGACCTGAGATGAAGACTGGACTCCTTTGGCACCGTGTCTCTCCAGAAAATCCTTGGGTACCGTTGGTTTGATTTTGTGTTGAATGAGTGGTTGCTCATGGAGTCCCAAATTGAGGCACATTACCTGCATTGTGAGGGAGCGTCAGTTACGGAACTATGGCCATGTGACGCGTTTCCCTGAGAGTGATCTGGCTCATAAGATCCTCATTGTTGGGGACCCGAGTTGCTGGACCAGGCCAAGGAGTCACCCACGTAACACCTGGCTGCGGCAGATAGAGGTTCGTTTCCGGAGGATGGGATTGGACCATGTGTCTGCCTGTGGGTTTGCCCACCAGGATCCCGAGTTGTTTCGTTGTGTAGTGGGTGCGGCAACGCACTGTACCAGTGTATGCTCCCCAACTTGACTTGACTTGATTTCTGGGACTCTGTGTCACCATAACACTCATGATATTTGTGTGTAGCCATTAAATATAACTTTTTAATTTCCATCAGTTCTTGGAGGAAAGTTTTGTAGCTTATATCATATATACAGTAACTTTATAATAACATATAACAATATAACTTTATAATTTCCATCAGTTCTTGGAGGAAAATGTTGAAGCTTACATCCTAGCTCCAAAAAAAATGTAAGTAGCACATTGTAAATATAAGATGACACCGTGTGAGAATTAAAGAGAAACCCTGGAAACTGAGATGAAGTTAAACACTTTCAGTATTAGAGCCAACAAACAAATTAGTAAGTGGATAAAAGCAGCTGTCTTTTGTTCAGTAATCACCAGCTGATTTAATTACATTTTACATTTTATTGAGCCGTAAACCATCTGTCACACATCTTACTTAGAAATTTTTTAATGTCATGTTGAATACATTAGTACTGAAACTGGCATACATTATACAATTCAAGAACTAGAAGATATGACACAAATAAAAGTTCGGAATCTCTCTGATACTCATTTGTTGCATAAAACCAGAAATTAGATGACCAGGTGCCCAAACTCAGGTCTGGACAGTTATAAGTAAATGACGTCTTTCTCTCACCACATGTTTTGTTCTTTTTACATCACCAACTTTCTGCTGTCTTAGGTCCCTTGTTACTTTAAACTTATAAACATTGCTGAGAGGTGTGGCTCTGTTACAGTATGACCAATCATAAGTCATAAATGAAAGGTGGGGCTTTACTCTTTCTCATTATCTGGTTCAAAAAGAATTGCGATTGGTAGACGTAAAATTATTCACCCCACCCCTGAAGAAATCCACTGATCGTTACATTAATCATAACATCACACTTTCTCTACTTTGCACATCATCTCATCTTAGCATGGCTTGGTTGATTTTGCTCTAATAACATCGTTTTGAAACCTTTCTCTGGAATAACTCCTCGTTGTTCACATTAATTCTGCTTGTGTCATGCAGGATACTAGATTCTGTGTCTGTCACTCATGGGATTTTATACATTCCTTTTTCCAAATGAGATTTGTTACTTTTTAGGATTGCATATAATTTATACTATTACATTTGTATATTTTCAATTCTAGCCCCATTCAGAATTAGCCAAAATGTTATTCTTTGTAAAAGAGTGAATGTTAGTTTAACAACTCTACAAAAAGATCCAAACTTTGATGAATTTTACCTTCTCACACAGAACAGAGAAATAATACAATCAATGGGCTGGACTGAACATCTCCTCGATCACAGTCAATCATTGGATGAATGTTATTACTTACAGTGCAGTTACTTGATAATGTGTTTTACTTACTGTTACAGTAGATGCCATATATCCACCTTAATAAAAAGGTGTCTGTGTGTCCATCTGGTTGCTATGTCTCTGTCATTCCAAAAGATGATGCATCACAAATGTTTTAGTAGTAAAATGCTTTTGTTGTTCTGACAGATGTCACATCACATATATTAACACTGCCTTTTTCAAGTCTCATGTTAAATGGCTTTGATTTTAACCTGTCTCATATGGGTAGCACAGCTAATTTTTAATATATTTATTATGCACAGAAGTTTATAAAGCAACGTCAGCATTTTACCTTAAACTAATATTCTAAATAGCATGTAATCAGTGTGGTATGGTGTCCCATGCAGAGCTGCGCCGCAATTTTGTATTTTGGCTTGGACATTGTGTGTTAAGTTTCCATGTTCTCAATGTGGATTTCCTCCAGGGTCTTCAAATCTAAAAGACATGCATGTTAGATTATTACATAACAGGTTTGAATTAACTTAGTCTGAATAAATGCGGGTCAAGTTGTGAATGTGTCCTGAGATATGCCAGCATCTCATCCAGATTTGGTTTCTGTCTTGTGTCAGGTATTGTGATGAGTTTTACTCTGACTCCCCGCAGACCCCATCAAAAGCTGCTTGCCTCAACCTTTTTAATCACATTTTATGTAAATGTTTGCTATGCATCTGTCACAAGATGGGATAAAAGGAGAACATCTCTTGGAATATTGTGCTTCATTTTTGTGACTCTCATAGCTGATGTTGGAATTTGTGATTTTTTTTCATTAACTGTTTTGGAGGATTTATGTTTACTTTGAATTTTGAACTTTGATTACCACCGCCAGTTCCATCACTATGTCGTGCGGAATCAGCCAGGTGCGGCCCAATGCTTCACAGACCACTTCCAGGACGGACAGGATCACACTTTCGATCTCCTGTCGCTGGTGGGAAGTCAAATTGTTGCCAATGTTAAGTTGTATTTTTTCGAGAAAAGGGAAAGGGTAGGGCCAGCAAGAAGGAGGTCTCTCCTGTCCTTCCACGGTTTCAGTAAATTGACATAAAATAGTCACCAAATAGTCAATGAGCCCTTTTCTCTCTTTAACCTCGTAAAGGCCCTGCCAATGAGCTAGCAATTTCGAGGGGGAAGTGGGCACAAGCACCATTACCCGATCTCCTGGTTGAAATTCTGGAGGGAGGTGTTTCTGTGTTTAGAATTTTCTCCAATCTTTTGCATAATTGCGCAATATATTGCGCAAGTGCCTCCCCTTCCCATCCTTCTTTTAGAACGTCCAAAATGCCCCGTGGTTGCCGTCCGTATACAAGTTCGAAAGGGGAAAACCCAGTGGAGGCTTGTGGCACCTCCCGATAACCAAAAAGCACCAGGGGTAAAAGCTGGTCCCAGTTCCTACTGTCCACGCTGACTACCATGAGAAGCATCTGTTTGAGGGTCTGGTTGAATCCTTCCACCAAACCATTCTTCTGAGGATGATAGACTGATGTTTTGAGATGCTTAATGTGGAGTAATTTGGCAACCTCCCTGAACGTATATGAAGTAAACCCTGGCCCATAAGGACTTCTTTGGGTATGCCCACTCATGAAAAAAGCCCTACTAATTCCCGTGCAATATTTTTTGTAGTAGCGATTCGCAGGGGAACTGCTTCTGGATACCGAAGTTGCATAAATGACCATAAATAATATATACTTATGGCCTCACACCAAAGGCTCTAGGGTCCTACAAGATCAACACCGATCCTCTCAAAGGGAACATCTATAAAAGGAATCGGGCCAGAGGAGCGCCATCCCTCCTGGGTATCTGACGTAGCTGGCAGACTGGGCAAGGCTGACAGAAACGCCAGACCTCCCTCATTGATCCTGGGCCAATAGAACTGGACCTTCACTCTCCAAAGTTTTCTCGGCACCAAGGTGGGTGTCTAAGAGGTGGGCGGGCTAGTTTGCAGACCTCCTGCCAGTGGGTCCGCTGGACTAACAACAACTTCTGTGCCTCGCCTTCGTGTTCTGCAACTCAATACAGCAGATCATTCTCCAAGACAAAGTAGGGTCCCGTGGCGGGAATCTGACGCCGATATGCCGCTCACGGATACGATGGCATTCTGGGCAAACTTCAGGGAATCATCATTCCAATGTTCTCTTTAAATGACACTGGCGAGAGCGAAACTGATAGTCAATGCCAGCAAGCGGATGTAGTGTATGGTCCAGGGCGCACCCTCTGACCCAGATCCTCACCCGTTGCACTTCCAGGTCGTGGTCCATTGCCAAAGAGGGTTCCCCTGACTGTCCACGCCATCTATAGTTGCCAAGGAGCACGCATGGGAGCAGCTGGGAGAACCCCTTGACCATCCACAATCAGACCCAAGCTAGGTTCAGGAGTGGTCCCTGCTCTGCTGCATTTACTTTCTGACCAGTCTTATCCCAATATAACTGGAAAGGGGGCTCGGGTAACACAGCGACGTGCATTTGTTTCGATTCCCCTTCCAGGTGATGTAACACTTTTCTGACCTGTATGGCCTGGTCTCTCCGTGTACACAAGTCACACTCGTCTTGAGTTACCCACTGTCGTGGTAGAACATAACGGCAGGCAACAATGGTAATGTTACTCCGGAGTCGAACAATGCCACTACAGAGTGCCCATTTACCAACACTACTCCTGTATTGGAAACCACCAGGGGATTCAACAGAGCTCAGTAGCTCTCTCTCTGGCCCAGGTGCAGTCCATTAGTTCAATGTTGGGACAGGTGGTGAGGATCTGCCCTACCTGTGGGCACCCTATCTTCCGGTTTTGCCAGAGCTTCTGCAGCACGACAGGTGAGCTCAGGGGTAGTGATGCGTCCCTATTGGCCGACCTCTCCACCCCACAGAGTTCGGTTACCGCCAGCTGGCACTCTAAGACCTTCAGAAGACTGTTCATGTCTTTGTAAGGATGTCTTTGAACCTGCTGGGCGAGACAGTCCGCATGGCATTGACTAACCCCTCACTGCCTACCTGCTTGACCACCTGGTGAGGCTGGTTTACATCTGGCCTTAGCCAGCGCTGAGCTTGCCCCAGAACTCAAACGCCTGGGCTCTAGCTGGGCCATTGGGGTCAAATTTCTAATTTTGCCAGTATGGACGCCCATTCTGCCCTCAACCACTGTTTTAGAGACAGTCCTCTCGAAAACAGACATAAATGACTCAATATCATCCGACGATAGGATGTGGTGGAGTCCATGCAGGCTCCGCTTTACTGCTTCTGCCACTGCCAACCTTCTCTTGGTCTCCACCAACTCCACCTTCGTGGCTGCCTGGTCCACCTTGACAGTCTGGAGCTCGCTCGCCAGGGTGGTCAGCACCGTATTTATGTTTTGCCCTTCTGACATTCTTCGAGCTTCAATCCTGCCAACTATGCCACTGTAAGAAACGACAAAACAATCGTGAAGGTTTCTGGTGTGTGGTCCCGTATACTGTAAAGCAAAAAGTCAAGGTCAGTGTTTTTTCAAATACAACAGACAAATGATGGTTGGTAGATGGACAATTTATTAGGGGTGACCGGAAGTGAAGCAATGAGCTGCTGGGAAAATCGTGATGGAGGATGGGAAAATTATGTCATCAGGAAGGGGCCAGAGGGTAGAAAGGAACCTGGAAGTGGCTGGTTTCCTTAGACTTCCAGGTAAAGTCACAGCGTGGTGCTTTGTTCTTTCTGAGCAAATAAAGAAAGAGTGGTTACTACCCTGCCGTTGTCCCCTGGCACGACTTGTCGCCAGGCGTCGGGTCTTTAAGCTGCTCCATATGCGCGCATGACAATATATATATATATATATATATATATATATACACATACTTGGGCTCCGCCCAGCTCACTTTTGCTCGCCCACCCACGGGTTTGGTTTACCAGATTCAATTTAAAGAGATTATTATTTTCATGGGAATTGTCACATATGCATTATTTTTACTTTTATTTTAAAAATTTTTGTAAAAACAATATTTGGAATTCACTTTTCTTCAAGATTGCATTGAATTTAGATTCCGTGTTTGACTTACATCGACAACGCAATGTATAACTGCCTGTGAGTAAATATTATTTATTCTCTTGTCCATGCTCTTTCTTCTCTCTTTGTTGTTGACATGTCATCTAGAACATATAAAATTATTGTCCTGAGAAAATTTATAAGAGCTGAGAGCGCAGGAAGTCAACAACAACATTTATTTATATAGCACATTTTCATACAAACAGTAGCTCAAAGTGCTTTACATATTAAAGAATAGAAAAATGAAAGACATAATTATAAAAAATAAATCAACATTAACATCGAATAAGAGTAAGGGGCCAGGGGGGACAGAAAAAACAAAAAAAACTCCAGACGGCTGGAGAAAAAATAAAATCTGTAGGGATTCCAGACCATGATACCGCCCAGTCCCCTCTGGGCATTCTACCTAACATAAATGAAACAGTCCTCTTTGGATTTAGGGTTCTCACGGAAGGGCTTGATGATGATGATGGTCACGTAGACTTCTTCCTTTTAATCCGCCCATCATTGTTGGAGCATCATGAAGCTTTGAGTAGGTGGAGGTGGCGCAGGCCACCACCACAAAGAAACCGGAAAAAGAAACAGAAAAGAGAGTAGGGGTCAGTACCGATTTTAGAGCCACCATGAATAGTTGTTATGATGAATTGAACATGCAGAGTATCAGGATTAAGTTAAATTACGATTAAAATGAAGTTATAAAAAGGCCATGTTAAAGTAATGTGTTTTCAGCAGTGTTTTAAAGTGCTCTACTGTATCAGCCTGGCGAATTCCTATTGGCAGGCTATTCCAGATTTTAGGTGCATAACAGCAGAAGGCACCTCACCACTTCTTTTAAGTTTTGTTCTTGGAATTCTAAGGAGACACTCATTTGAGGATCTGAGGTTACGATTTGGAATATAAGGTGTCAGACATTCCGATATATAAGATGGGGCTTAGATTATTTAAGGCTTTATAAACCATAAGCAGAATTTTAAAGTCAATTCTGAATGACACAGGTAACCAGTGTAGTGACATCAAAACTGGAGTAATGTGTTCTGATTTTCTTTTCCTAGTTAGGATTCTAGCAGCTGCATTCTGCACTAGTTGCAAACGATTTATATCTTTTTTGGGTAGTCCTGAGAGGAGTGCGTACAGTAATCTAGTCGACTGAAAACAAACGCTGAATTAATTTCTCAGCATCTTTCAGTGATAAAAGAGGTCTAACTTTACTTATGTTTCTTAAGTGAAAAAATGCTGTCCTAATGATCTGATTAATATGTGATTTAAAATTCAGATTACAGTCAACAATCACCCCTAAGCTTTTACCTCCGCCTTGGCTTTTTAATCCTAATGTATCCAGTTTATTTCTAATAGCCTCATTGTATCCATTATTGCTGATCACTAAAATTTCAGTTTTCTCTTTATTTAACTTGAGAAAATTACTATTCATCCATTCTGAGATACTAGTCAGACATTGTGTTAGTGAATCAATAGAATCGGGTCATCAGGTGCTATTGATAAGTACAGCTGTGTGTCATCAGCATAGCTGTGGTAGCTCACGTTGTGCCCTGAGATAATCTGACCTAACGGAAGCATATAGATTGAGAATAACAGCGACCCAGGATAGAGCCTTGTGGAACACCATATTGATATCATGTGTCTTCGAGTTGTAATTCCCACAACTAACAAAATATTTTCTCCCTGTCAGGTAGGATTCAAACCAATTTAAGACACTGCCAGAGAGGCCCACCCATTGACTAAGGCGATTTCTAAGAATGTTGTGATCAATGGTGTCAAATGCAGCACTCAGATCTAAGAGGATGAGAACAGATAAATGGCCTCTGTCTGCATTTACCCGCAAGTCATTTACTACTTTAACGAGTGCAGTTTCTGTGCTGTGATTTGTTCTAAAACCTGACTGAAATTTATCAAGAATAGCATGTTTATTTAGGTGGTCATTTAACTGCATAATGACTGCCTTCTCTAGAACTTTACTTAAGAAGGGCAAGTTAGAGATGGGTCTAAAATTTTCAAGAGCCGAGGGTCAAGATTATGTTTCTTAAGTAGGGGTTTAACTACAGCAGTCTTAAGACAGTCGCAGGTTAGATGACCGTGGTTTGAAAAATAGTTGTAAGCAGGGCGTGACTTGAAAGAATCTCATGTTGAAAGTCTCCATCTCATGGGACTTCATACCGTAATAACGTATTTGGAATCTTTTAATTCTCGCTGGCAACACGAATTAGATGAACTACAAGTCTCCTCACTTAAAGTTTAAACCGACAATATATTCAATCTCTTTTCGCTGTTCCATTATTTCACTGAGTAATAATTTGCGCTTGTTTGCGCTAATGCGATTTTTCCTATCCTTTTTGAGACTTGAATTTTCGACTTCCATTATCTCTAGCCTGCTCTGCATGTGTACCGCCCTACATTTCTTGACATTCTACTTTGTCATCTACTCTTTGTTCCTTTATTCCAACCCTGTCCAAAGTGTCTTCCAAGAAGATTACGCCTCATCTCCTCATCTCCATCTGAAGATTGTTTTTATAATAGAGAGATATACTGTATATATATATATATATATATATATATATATATAGTGGTCCCTGGCTGGGACGCCTTGGAGGACCAGAGGAGGGCGTGCCTCCTCCAGACCGAGAGGGGTGTCTGTCCTGGTTATGCAGGAGGCCTTGGGTAGGGGGCTTGGAAGCCCAGCCCTGTAGGGACCCATGGCCACCGCCAGGCGGCGCCCCAGTGCCTATTTATCCCGGGAGCCCGCACTTCCGCCACACCAGGAAGTGCCGGGAGAAGACGACAGGGGACACCCGACGGCTTCCGGGTGCGCAGCTGGCACTTCTGCCACACATGGGTGTGGCCAAGTCTAATTGCTGGAAAACAGCTGGAGCCCATCCGGGTTCCTATAAGAGGCCGCCTCCTCCAGTCATTGGTGGATGTCGGGAGGTAGTTGGCAGAGCTGGAGAGAGGACAGGAGGCGGCCAGAGGAAAGGAACAAGAACTGTGAGCCCTGGACTTTGGGGAAGTGGTGCAAGAGGCACTGGGGTTGCACGTGAGCAAAACTTGTAAATAATTGTAAATAAACAGTGTGTTGGGTGAACTTATGATGTCCGTCTGTGTGTGTCTGGGCCAGCGCTCACAATATATATATATATATATATATATATATATATATATATATATACTGCGGTGGGTTGGCACCCTGCCCAGGATTGGTTCCTGCCTTGTGCCCTGTGTTGGCTGGGATTGGCTCCAGCAGACCCCGTGACCCTGTATTCGATTCAGCGGGTTAGAAAATGGATGGATGGATATATATATATATATATATATATATATATATATATATATATATTGTCATGTATACATGCCAGGGGGTCGCCTTGCTGGCTCAGATCAGGAAGGTGATACCACTTCTGTCCTTCCTCTGCATTTCTGCGAAGAACGAATGTGTTGGCTTTGTGATGTCCAGTCCCCTGTACAACCATATAAAGGCAGCCATGCCTGGAAGGAGGGATCCACTGCTATTCTTGGACTCTGCCAGTTTCTCATATACCAGCTGCATCAAACACAAGTATCTCTAGATTGAACTACATATATCTATACTAATAAACGGCAAAGCCCTCACTGACTCACTCACTGACTGACTGACTGACTCATCACTAATTCTCCAACTTCCCGTGTAGGTAGAAGGCTGAAATTTGGTAGGGTTATTCCTTACAGCTTCCTTACAAAAGTTGGGCAGGTTTCATTTCGAAATTCTACGCGTAATGGTCATAACTGGAAGCTGTTTTTCTCCATTTACTGTAATGGAGATGAGCTTGAAACCCGTGGGGGCGGAGTTTCTTGTGACATCATCACGCCTTCCACGTAATCACGCAGTACGTAGAAAACCAGGAAGAGGCCCAAAAAGCGCTGAAGAAAACATGCATTATATAATTGAGAAGGCAGCTAAACAATAAGAAGCGCATGAAAGTGACATATACAACCATATTCATGAGTTCTGCTACTTCGGAAACAAAGCACGATGTAAACCTAAACTTTAAATTAAGTTCATAGACAGGCTGTCGCATGGCGGTTGTAATTTAGTGCCTACCCATATAAGGGCCGTCCGTCAGCGGCAATCCAATAGCAAACTGCCACGGGTAAATATTCACGGGTGAAGGACTGTCCTTATGCAGAGGAAAATGAGATGGTCAGGGTGGTGTTTGGCACAAACTCAGCGAAACTGCGAGAAAGTTTTAAGTGCCGGACTTCGTAACATTAGATACAGCCATGGACATAGCACGACATGGCACCAGCACAGCTGGGAAACTTCATGCATGTACACCGAGCAGCTCACGGAACTGGCGAAAGTACAGACAAAAAGCAACAGTTCCAAAGAGCGCTGAACAAAAAACGAATTACACAATTGAAAAGGCAGCAAAAAAATATGAAGCGTCTGATACATACAAGCATATTCATAAATGCAGCTACTGTGGAAACAAAGCACACGGTGGAAAAAGTCAATGTCCTGCTAAAGGAAGACAGTGTCAAAAAAAAAACCCGTGCATGCAGTGTGTCAGGTCTCAGATAAAGAGGAAGACGAGCTGTTTATTGATGCAGTAAGAAACGAATCGATGAATGAATCCTGTCATCTTTACAACGATTGACAAACACGGAATGTAACTTGAACACAACACATCCTACAAATACGAAACTGATTGAAAGAAATAATGATAATCAAATCCTTGATGACAGCAACACTCAGTAAAACTCACAAAACAATTACTGTATATTGACAGTCATGTTACGCTATTTTAAAATGTTCCCCTTTTCTTTATCATAGCTTCTTTAACACACTACGCCTCCGCTGCGATACGAGTATATATATATGTATATATATACCCCGATCTACATACTCGAATAATGGATACTTTATTCGCCATCAATGATTGTTTTGGTAAAGCCATACTCAGTGTATTCATTAGATGAACGGTAAAAAAGTAAGAGCGAGGGAGGATGACTTATTGAGGCATGCAAGCAAAACCACAATAGCACGCTGGCTCGATGTACAAAAAATATATCTTTTCAAGTTCTTTTACTCCATATGTGTCAAACTCAAGGCCCCGAGGCAACATCCGCCCGGGTGTAATTATATCCGCCCGCGAGATCATTTTATATACTGTATTATTGTTATTAATGGCCCGGGTATATGAAGCGCTGGTAACACAATAAACTACAGATCCCATAATGCAGCGCTTCAGCTGCCTTGCCGAACAATTACCGCGCCCTCCTGCCTCTTCAGTCGCTTCCTTACTTTGCGAAGGAAGCAGCTTTCTCAGAGCTTCTGCACTGTTTTATAAACGAACGATATATAAGAAAGTCCTTTTCCTTGCTTCAACTAAGCAGCCTTTTATTTAATCCACGGGTTCTCCGCTGTTTCATTGTTCATTTATAACGATTTTTATAGTTATTGTGTAGGTTTTATTTAATCCACGGGTTCTCTTCTGTGTTCACTGCGTGTCTTCTTTCGCTTACGAAGCTTCACCAAGGAAGCAGCTTTCTCACAGCTTCTGCACTGTTTTAAAACGAACCATATAAGAAAGTGCTTTTTCCTTGCTTCACCAATGAAGCAACCTTTTATTTAATTCACGGTTCTCTTCTATTTTATTGTTCATTTGTTACGATTGTTACAGTTATTGTGTAGGTTTTATTTAATCCACGGGTTCTCTTCTGTGTTTACTGCGTGTCTTTCGCTTAATACCTTCGCCAAGGAAGCAGAAACTTACAACCACCAAACTTTGTAACGCACAAGACTTCAGGTCACATCTCTACAAAACAACCTAATTGAAGCAACTATATTTACTGGCAGTGCCTCAGGTGACACAGTTTTTATTCCTCGATCCCGTTATACCATCTAATCTCCCATTTCAATTCAAACGCTGCTCAATTTCCAGTAAGGCTCTGCTTCGAATGACAATTAATAAGTCTCAGGGACAAACACTACAAAAAGGTTGGCATTGATTTGAGGCGGGATTGCTTTTCCAACTGTATGTTGCATGCTCAAGAGTGAGCTCAGCACACAGCTTAGTCATATTACAACCAGAGGGCCGAACTGACAACGTGGTATACAGAGAGATCCTTAACAATTAATTTTTTACATATTTTCGTTCAGTCTAAAAATGTTTACTTTTTATTAATAAAAATATTCAGACAGTA
Organism: Polypterus senegalus; assembly: GCF_016835505.1. NCBI lineage: Eukaryota > Metazoa > Chordata > Cladistia > Polypteriformes > Polypteridae > Polypterus > Polypterus senegalus. The sequence continues at coordinate 209,593,700 of NC_053156.1, read as the reverse complement.
TTTCACCGCTGCAAGCACGGGTATTTTGTTAGTGTATATATATATTGTCACGCACGAGCGATTAGGAGGCCGCGGACTGATTCGAGAACACCTGGGAAAACATTCCGCCAGGGAATGGCGGGTACTAACTTTCTCCCTCTGCTTCCTTATAGAAAAGAGACCTTCCAGCACCATAGGCCTGGTTTGACCGCAGTCGGTACTTCCGCCCTTCCTCCGCCATCTTGCCCTGACGCCATCCTTCCCATCCTCCCTTGCGTCCTTCCCAGCTGTCCTCCACTTCCGCTCCACCCCTATAATGGCCGCGACGCCAGGAGACGGCGCGCGCTATGAACTGTTTAGTTTATGCTTTTGACCTTTTTTTTGTGTAAAATCTGTACAATATACGGGCCGGAAACCCCAACCCTTATTGCTGTCTCCTCGGTCCTTTACAATGGCGTAGTCGGCAGGATACAGAGATCCCGAGATGACGGAGGGACAGGACCTCAACACTGTGCTGCAGCATGAATGACCAGCTCCAGGCGCTGCAGCTGGCGCAAGCCGCCACCACCCGGGAGCTGGAGGCCACGAAGGCCAGGTTAGTGGAAGCCCAACGGGCGAGACCAGACCGCCAGGCAGCCGCCTCCTCCTTAGTCCCGGCATGGGCCCTTCGGAGGACGCCGACGCTACCTGGGCATGTTTGAGAGGACGCCACCCGAACGAGTGGCAGCGGTCAGTGGGCGCCCATCCTGGCGCCATATTGAAGGGACGCCATGGCCTATTATGACCTCCCTGAGGAGGAGGCCGCTAATTACGACCTCCTCAAGCCCAAATACTGGCCCGCCACGGCATTAGCCCGGCCAGCAGGCGAATGGCGGAACTGGGTCTTTGACCCTGAAAAGCCTGCTCGCGCCCAGGCGCTCGAAGTTCTGGGGCAAGATGGGCGCTGGCTACGCCAGAGGGACCCCAGGGGCGGAAAGTGGTCGAGCAGGTGGCCTGTGAAGGCCTGGTCAATGCCATGCCCAGTTCCCTCGCCCAGCAGGTCCGGGACACGCTTATAAAACATGTCGGGCCTCCTCGACGCCCTGGAGCGCCAGTTGGCGGTCCTCCGACTTGGGGTCAGAAAAGCCTGCTCGCTGGAACCGCAGGGACGGGCGGCCACCCCCGAAGCCCTCGACGCTGCAGAAGCGCCAGCCAGAGCCAGAGAGAAGCCGGACCGCCGCTGTTTCAAGTGTGGCGAGACCGCCACCTACTACCAAACTGCCCCCACAACATCGCCCGAGCCTATGGACTGCAGCTGGACATCGCCGGAGAGGTATTGTACCCGCCGCATCCCTTGGCGAAGTCCAACACGGGAGTGGTGTTGCTAAATGGGCACGCCGTGGTGGCTTTGTTTGATTCCGCAGCAACATTACCATTGTCGCCGCTTTGTCTTACCGCAACAGTGGTTAAACCAGCATTTGTTGGTCACTTGTGTGCATGGGGGACTAGGTCATATCGCTCCGCCACTGCTATGTCACCTGGAAGGGGAACCAATCCAAATGACGGTCGCTGTGTTACCTGACCCCCTTCCCAGTGATTTTGGGACAAGACTGGTCTAAAAGAATCAGCGGTAAGCCATTCGCCGCCCCCGGGCCTCGTTGGATCTTGTGATGAGGGGAAAAGGCACCCTCCCGGCCTCCACGCCGCACAAGGGCAGGCCCTATGCGGCGCTGGTGTTTCGGGGACCTTTCCTGGCCACGGACCTTGACCCGAAGACTCCGCGGGAAGGGACTAGCCAGGGAACTCTTCCCAGGCCCAGGCCCCAAGACCCTCTCGGCCTGGACCATCAATTTCGTCCACGCCGCCTCCTTTAAGAGGGAGCAGTGGAATGATGACTCCCGCGCTTTGCCCGAATGCGTTTGTTCTGCCTAACAGCTCACAGCGGACGGATCCACACCGCGGGAACCCTTCTTTGTCCTTGAAATGATCTGTTGTACCGAAAGTGGCTACCCATGAGGGCGAGGTGCGGAAGTTGTTGCTAATTCAGCTGCACCTTCCGGGCGGAGATATGCGAAGTTGGCCCATGCTCACCTCCTAGTCGCCCACCTCGGTGCCGAAAAAACACTGGAGAGAATTAAGCTCCGTTTTTACTGGCCTGGGATCAATGAGGAGGTCCGCGTTCTGTCAATCCTGTCCGAGTGCCAGACCCGCCAGATTCCTAGGAGGGACCGTGCTCCTCTAGTCCCTATTCCCCTAGTGGATGTACCCTTTGAAAGGATAGGGTCGATTTGGTGGGACCCTGGAGCCCTCAACCCGGGCCACAAGTATATCCTAGTCATGGTGGACTATGCCACCCGGTACCCAGAGGCGGTTCCCCTGCGCCCGCTAATACTAAAAGCATCGCACGGAACTGGTTAATTTGTTTTCACGCGTGGGCATACCCAAGGAGGTCCTCACGACCAGGGTACGCCCTTACATCGGATAATGCTCAGGAGGTAGCCAAATTACTGCAGATAAAGCACCTGAAAGCGCCAGTCTATCACCCGCAAACTGACGGGTTGGTGGAACGCTTTAACCAGACGCTTAAGCAGATGCTTCGCAAGGTAGTCAGCGCGGACGGCAGGAACTGGGACCAGCTCCTCCCGCTCGTGCTTTTTGCTTACCGGGAGGTACCCCAGGCCTCTACTGGCTTCTCCCCATTTGAATTGTTATATGGGCGACAACCCCGGGGAATCCTCGACATCCTAAAAGAAGGCTGGGAGGCCGAGGCTCTTCCTTCCTCTAACATTTTGGAGTACATAGCGCAACTGCGCCACCGACTCACAAAGATCAGGCCCCTCCTAAAAGAGCACGTGACTCGTGCGCAAGCAGCGCAGGCCCGTGTTACAACCGCAACTCCGCCCTCAGGGAGTTCCGCCTGGGACCGAAGTTATGGTGCTCGCCCCACCTCCCACTCGCTGCTCGCCACTGGCAAGGGCCTTACGAGGTTAAGGAGAGAAGGACTCCGACTATTTGGTGAAACAGCCCAATCGCCGACCGAAAGAGAGGATCTATCATGTCAACCTGTTAAAGCCCTGAGAGATAGAGAGGAGCTTCCCAGCTCCCATAGGTCACTCTCCCTTTCACGAGCACAACTGCCCTTAACCTCGGAGAAGAGCTGACCCCAAGCAGCGGCAGGAGTTAGCCCAAACCTCCGAGCCATCCCCAGGTGGTGAGCGAGTCACCGGCCGGACCTCGCTGATTGCCCACGATATAGTCACGGACCCCGGTGTAATCGTCCGGGAGAGGCCCTACAGACTCCCGGAGGCAAAACGTGCAGAGGTCGAATTGGAGGTGAAACGTATGTTGACATGGACATAATTGAAGAGAGCCATAGTCCCTGGTCCAGCCCTATTGTCCTCGCCTCCAAGCCAGACGGCTCCTGGAGGTTCTGTAACGACTTTAGACGTCTGAATCAGATCTCCAAGTTCGATGCCTACCCCATGCCCCGCATTGACGACCTCCTTGAGCGGCTGGGTACGGCTCGATATTTGACTACCCTTGACATGACAAAGGGTATTGGCAAATTCCTTTAACGGCATCCGCAAAGGAAAAACGGCCTTTAGCCCCTAGCGGCACTGGCAGTACAAGGTCCTCCCATTTGGGCTGCACGGGCCCCGCGACCTTCCAACGCCTGGTAGACAGAGTGCTGAAGCCCCACCAGTCCTATAGTGCCGCTTACCTGGATGACGTTGTCATCTATTCCGCACCTGGGAGGAGCATCTACTGCAGGTCGCAGCTGTCCTCCTAACACTGGCTAAAGCCGCCTCCGCATAAACCCCCGGAAGTGTTTTTGGATTAAAGGAGGCCAAATATTTAGGCTACCTCGTGGGACAAGGACAGGTGCGCCACAGGCTCCAAAGTTAAAGACATCTTAGAATGGCCCCGTCCAATACCAAGAAACAGGTGCAGGCTTTCTTGGGGCTTGCGGGTTACTACCGCCGGTTTGTTCCCGCTTCTCCAAAGAGCAGCACCCTTGACTGACCTGACAAAAAGGGCGCCCCTCGCGTGGTGTGGACCGACAAGGCAGAACACGCGCTCAGTGACCTAAAGAAGGCCCTAACGCCGGCACCTGTGTTACGGACGCCTCATTTTGGGCTCCCGCTTATTCTCCAGACCGACGCCGGACACAGGCCTGGGCGCGCGGCTGAGCCAAAGCGCCGATGGTGTCGAGCACCCTGTGATGTACCTTAGCCGAACTGATGGACCGGGAGACCCGTACGGCGGTGGAGAGGGAGGCCTTGGCCATTAAGTGGGCAGTGACCCACCTCCGTTACTACCTGCTGGGTCGCGACCGCTCTGGTGACTGATCACGCTGCACTTCAGTGGATGTCCCTGCACAAAGAGTCAATCCGCGGTCACTAGGTGGTTTCTGGACTTGCAGCCGATAAGTTCACTGTCACTTATCGGCGGGCACCCTTCAGGCCAATGCCGATGCTCTCTCGATTCACGACCTCTCGGTTAGGTCCGCCTCACCTGACGGTCCTGGGCTAAGGGGGATCGTGTCACGCACGAGCGCATTAGGAGGCCGCGGACTGATTCGAGAACACCTGGGAAAACATTCGCCGCCAGGGAATGGCGGGTATTAACTTTCTCCCTCTGCTTCCTTATAGAAAAGAGACCTTCCAGCACCATAGGCCTGGTTTGACCGCAGTGCGGTACTTCCGCCTTTCCTCCGCCATCTTGCCCTGACGCCATCCTTCCCATCCTCCCTTGCGTCCTTCCCAGCTGTCCTCCACTTCCGCTCCACCCCTATAATGGCCGCGACGCCAGGAGACGGCGCGCTATGAACTGTTTAGTTTATGCTTTTGACCTCTTTTTTTGTGTTAAAATACTGTACAATATAACGGGCCGGAAACCCCAACCCTTATTGCTGTCTCCTCGGTCCTTTTACATATATATATATATATATATATATATATATATATATATATATATATATATATATATATATATATATATATATATGTTCTTATTAATTTTGGGATACCAGTTTGAGTGTAAGCCCTCTAATGATCAATTGCATTTTTTAGTGTATTAGAACGCTTGTGTCAGTATGTGTACTGCACAGCTTTCACAGGAGGTTTCTTGTCATCTGGGACTTTGATGGGATGTTGGTGGTGTCCTTTAAAATCTTCTGGGAGTGAGAGTGGCACAGGGTGGAAAGGTACATGGAGTAAACCAGGAGTAACGAATATTCCTCTGGGGCAATGGGGCAGGTAAAACAGAAAGATGAGTCCCCAGGCATTTCCAACAACTCCCTACTGTGACTCCATGTTGTTCAGTTTTGCCAGACATGTGTGAACCATCATATTATTGATAATAATTAAAAAGAAGCTATAAATGATCAAATTATTTATAACTTCTTATCTACCTAATAAGACACAGCACACTGTTTATTATTCAAAAATTTGATGAATGATTTGATGAATTTTTTAATCCTGCTACACTTGCCCCTAATATACACATAAAGAGATCTTTTTTCACAAATTAACTCTCATTGGCACTAGAATTTTCATTCTGCATGCCAAAAAAAATTTAGCAACAAAATTATTGGTCAAATTTACATCATGTTATGGTGCCTTTACTGTGGATTCATGAAAAACAAGCATGTGCCCACTTAATTTAAAGGGAACATAGACAATGGGAACCGATTTTTTCATTCTACCAGGGTTAATTAGAGAACTCAGTACTTTACCTGAATGGCTCACTTAATGAGATTATTTACTCATGTCCTAATTTATTATTTTGTCATGCTACAAAGCTAGAAATGTCCAATAGGGCACTTATTGAAATAGACCAATTCAAAAGAAAAGCAATGCAAAAATGCAGAGACAGAAAATAATCTATTCTACTGCAATTTGTTGGTTATTTCTAGTGTCTTAAAGTAATGAATGAAAACACAAAAGAATACTTTTATTGAGGCTTATGCAGTATATAAAAAGTGTTGTTCTGCTCTTCCTATATAAAACATGTTATTTTAATTATGATAAATGTTAAATATAATCGTATAATTGGCAAAGATGCTAACATTTTACAGACTAATTTTATTTTATATAACTATCAAGGAATCACTTCTCCCAGCTACTCACATTTTAAGGAAATACCAACAACTGTATGTTGATAGTTTTATATACTTTTGTGTATTCTGTAGGTAAATATACAACAAATTTATATATTAAATATTATTACTAAGCTATCACTAACAAAGGTATGATTATTCCAATTTATTTGTTAATCCCACTCACATGTAAATAGCATTCTATCAGGTACAATATTATATTATTTATATTTCTGACATTTTACAACTACCTGAGTTACATTAGATTTTTAATTCTAGTTCTAATGTGTGCTTCAAGAAAGAGAAAAGAGCAAAATATATTTTTCTTTGCACTATAAAAACTCAGGTCTGAAAAAATAAATCAAAAACACTCAGTAATCTCAACGACTGGAGGTACATGGTGTTTAATGTATTACATCTTTGAGGACGAGGAGTTGCGTTGTCAGCACTGGATTAGAGTTTCAGCTTGAGATATTGGATTCCACTCAAGTAACAGTTCTTTGTCACTGAAGATCACATAAGATAAGGTTTTACTTGGCCCTCTTGCTGAGATGGCTTATTTAAAGTTTATAATTGGTCAGGCAAAGGAGTGAACATGAAAGACTGAAAGGATGAGTGTGGGTCAAAAAGGGATTGAGAAAGAATAAAATATGGAGGCTAAACAAGATATATGAAAATAAAGGAATGCCAAATTTGTGTATTTTATAAGCAGATGCCATAAGACCTCTTCACGCTAGACCAAATTATGCCTTCTTTAGGTGGACACATTCATTATTTGTTTTTGATTTTATTTTCTTATTGTTATAATTTGTTTGTGATCTGAGATTTTTCAAGTAAGGAAGTGAAATATTTAAAGGCAAGGTCCTATCTTGTCCTGAAGAGTAGGAATGTGTTGCTTGTTGATTAGCACTTGCAAATAAGAATTTCACAGTATTCTGTACATGGCACAATGACCTTGCACATTTTTAATGAGAAACATGAATTATAATGTTTACGTGAAGAAACATTTTATCATTCTATTGAACAACTGCTCAAAGAAATACAGACAACATCAATGCAAACAAATGTTTCTCAAATTAAGCTCTATACATTGAACAAATTCCTTCCCACACCAGCGTCCTTCAAGCTGCCTAGTAAAAGAAGGTCCTCAGAGGATCCAGGATAAAAGATAAAATAATACTTGCATATTGCAGAAGGAAATTATGGCAGAAATGGTTGGCCTGAACAAGGAAATATACATAGACAAAGAAAGATTAGAAATTAGCACTGGGATCACCATTGGTCATCCAGCTCCATCCCAGTTACATGATGTTTTGGCACCTCTCCATATTGCAGCATAGTGATCTGAAAGTTCATGCAAGACTTGGTTTACAAGGTGTATTTCCAGAAGTTAAAGGAAAGAAAGCGAATCAGGATCTACATGAAGAGGTCAGTGTCCATTTGGCAGCATCTGTGCCCCAGAAAAAGTTAACCTCTATTAGCCAAAAGTGAGAGAAAGAGCAAAGAAGTCCAGAAGAAGGAACACATGAAGCAAAAAAAGATTGTGAATAGTATAGAAGATAGAGAGTCAGAGATAGTAGATGAAAAAGGCAGATACAGTGGGACAGTCATAGAACAAAGTAAAAAATATCAGGGATATTTAAGCAGCAAAGGTGGCAGCTGAGATAAACAAATATTGCTAAAATTACAATTAAATGTTACTGTGCCAGGGTGATTTAATTGTCTGTATGAGTTACACATTCCTCAAGAAATAAGAACAGTAAAACAATACTACACCACTATATAAAGGTATTGTTATACTGGTTATTAAAATAAATAAATAAATAAATAAATAAATAAAAACAATAAGTATCCAATTACATTTCTATTAGTAACTTAACATGTATTATTGAAGACACAAGTGTTACCTAAAAATGGATACCTGCCAATACTAGTCAAAATATTACTTCAAACAACCAACCTCTAAAAAGTGTAAAATAGCATCTATACGTCTATACAATTTGGGTCCAGTTAATAATGACATACACTGCATGAAGGTGTTTTTTCCCTAATGTTTAATTTCCTGTTTTATTGCACAATTCACACAGTGAATGTTATTAGATCTTCACTCAAAACCTAATTTTGAGGCCGAGCACCCAATGTTTTAAATTATATCTTTCCTATTTATTAATTATTTGGTGCAATAAATGGCTTTACTTCCTTTAGAAGCAATAACTTAAGTTAATAATCAATTATTCTGTATTGAGGAATTTTTCACCATCTCTTCCTAGCAAAAATGTTGCAGTGTAATAGTTGGTTTTCAACCATGAACAACTCATTTCAGGTCTGGCCACAATGTCTCAATGGGATCTTGGCCTGGGCTTTGGCTAACCCCTTACAGAGTTTGAAGTTTCATTTTTCTTCAGTGATTCAGAGGCAGAGTTCTTTATGTGTTTCTAAAATCCAACTGAATTTTATCATCAGGTCATAGACAGCTACCCTTATATTATTCTGAAAGAGTCTCTGACTCCCCAGCAGAATTAATCTATCATTTTCCAAAAACACTTGCAGATCAGAATTCATTGTTCCATTAATGATGGTAAGTTATCTTGGTCCTGATGAAGCAACACACCTCAGACTATGACCCTATCCTCACCGAGTGACTGACCGTGTAAGCATAGCCCTGTGGAATATAGTGTTAGGTTTTCTGTAATTGCATCAGGATTCGTGTTAAAGAATCAATTCATTACTTGACTGATCTGAATATAGAACACTGTTCCACAATTCTTGAAGCTCATCTAGGTACACATTCTTGTTAATGGTGCATTGCTTATATCACTCTAATTTATCATGTGCTTTATTTTATCCTAGTGTCTTTATAATTGCTCATTTATGAAAACTGATTTTAGCCGAGCTGAGAGAGGTCTGCAGATCACATTAACCTGTTGTAGAGTTTTTTATGTCTTCATGAAAATTTGTACGTCTTACGGTTACAGTGGTATTAATAAGGTAACTAAAATCTGGAATGGGTAAACAACCCAAAGATTCTCTATGTGGACTGAATCACAACAGAACTGTATTGCCTTTGTAACTTTTTAAAATACTAAGAAATCAGCATTTTCCCCAAAATGATTCCAGAAATGCTTTTGATGGTGGCAAGACATGCCTCTAGAGTCAGAATGCTAACTTTATGGTTATGGTAAGGATGTTTAGGTTCTGATTATTAACTAAAGTATACAAACAGTTGTGCCTTCTAAACACTTTAAAAGACAATTTTTTTAATTTGAATATTCCATGTTTGAGTTTTTTGTGTAGCAAACAATTGAAGTACATACTGAATATTAGCATCCTTTTTTCAGACTTATTCATATACTGCTGTAACACAAAAACTAATAATATTAACCAAAAATATGCAATATTGGGGGAACACTACAAAGTTTAGGCAGCGTGGTGGCTCTCAGGCTAGGGATCTGCACAGTTCAAATCCCGTAAATGCCAAAAAGGGACTCTGCTCTGTTGGGCCCTTGAGCAAGGCCCTTAACTTGCAATTGCTGAGCGCTTTGTGTAGTGAGAACAGTGCTATATAAATGCAAAGAATGATTATTATTATTATTATAAAATGACTATATTTTCTGGAGATGTCTTGCAGTCTGCAAAGTACAAAAAGCACAAATTTGTGACACTTCAGACTGATCAAAACTACAATGAAGTGCAATTCCAGCATACTCCAGCAAAATAAAAAACATTAAAATGGATGAAATACATAAAGTGAATACAAAGGCCAGTTTCTTTATAGCACAAAGTATTTTGGATATTACTGTACATCGCTAAAAATGCTTAGTGTCATCACTGTTAATGAACAACAAATACAAAAAGGCATCTCTACTGTCTATTACAGGAAATCAGGGACTGAATATCTAGGAATAACTGGCCAACTGTGTGCACGTATTATGTTTTTATATGCTTATTAGTTGAAATGCGTAGCTTATCAAATATTTTGCTTTTTGGGTCACAAAGCAACATTTTCAGAATGTTGTTAATTTGGCTTTGTTGTTGTCTTTGACAAAATAGTTTTTAAAAATGTTTTTCTAGATAATAATCCTCATTTCAGTATTGTACCTATTGCAGTGAGTTTCAAAAGACTGCAAAATTAAGGCATAGATTATTTTGATGAGTTTTTTTCTTGCAAAGCCAAGCATAAAACCACTGAAAACTGGGGATGAGTTTAAAATTATTACTAAAATACATCTGTGTATAATTAGACCACAATGGATATCAAAACACTTAGCAGATCAAAGGATGGATATATCCTTTTAAAATTAAAATTCAATTTGTGTTGATGTTTTAAAAAATATGACAAAAACAAATTGCACATATTGCAGGAAGAACATGATTTGACTAGTACTATAAATCCCATGTTTGTTTCTCCACAAGCAGTAAATATAATCTGGTTTTATGGTAGAGCTAAATGGTACAGTAAGTATTGGTTTTAGATGTGACCCTGCAATACCAGAGACTGACACATACAGCAGCCCATGAAGTGTGCTTAGTTCAGAGTCTTAATACACAAACAGAAGAAAATTATACCAAATAGTGAGTGAGTAAATAAGCACATGGTGAATTTGATTATATTCAGTTGACGTCGTTTTTTGTTCTGTCATCCTTGGCATCAAATTTTGCAGTTAGGTCAATATATGTATAAGCAATTATTAAGAGTGGGTAAACCTGTTCATAAATATTTCACCTGTACATTTTCTTTACCTGGCACACAATCAATGTTAAGCCAGAATCTATCCAGTTAGCTTTAGATGCATACCCACACTTACTGTGTAGTAAGATAGTTTAGATTTGTTAATCAAACTAAGTGTATACCTTCGGACATACAAATCTAACTTCACTGTCTGATCTGCCTATGCAATTCTCCCATTTGCAGTTTAAGCTGCTTCATGTATAAATGCTAATAAACTTAAACAGAATACAAGATTTCATCAAACCTAGATTGAAGATCTGCGGTGGGCTGGTGCCCTGCCCGGGGTTTGTTCCTGCCTTGCGCCCTGTGTTGGCAGGGATTGGCTCCAGCAGAACCCCGTGACCCTGTGTTAGGATATAGCGGGTTGGGAAATGACTGACTGAATGACTAATTTGGAGATTGCTTATAGAAGCAAATATGCATGTAGTTCCATCAGTGATGGGTACAGAATCTTTTACTTTGCATGATGCATGCAGAATCTGTGAAAACAACAAGGAATTGTTCCAGAGAAATAAATGAAGATCTCGTCACTAGAGAGAAAACAGAGACACTTCAGCTGAATTTTTTTTTATATATATGTTTCAGTTTTCAGTACTTTATAGTGGGATGATTTGAAGACTTTCTTTATAATCAATTTCAATTCTGCTCCAAATGAATGTATTAAAAGTATATGTCTACTGCTCGCTACTGTACATATCACTGACTGCCAGATGATGTGCGATTCTGATCTGCGCATTCCCAACATCAGTGCTAAGCCACCTGGCAGCATTCATGATGACTTCATCTTCAACAGCAGCCAGCAAAAGAGCTCAACTTACAGTGAAGTTCATTCTTGCCAATCATGAGTATCACTTGCCAGAACCATTTCTGCTATTAAAAGCCAAACTTACTCCTTGATGGTAACAAATCATTAGAATTTCTAATATAAATATATTTAGAAGTCATGGAACAGAAATAATAAAGTATCACATCAAATTAGGTGACTGTATCATCTGTTCTGTAATGTTATTTCTTTCTGTGTCGGTTCACTTTCAAATTCTGACTAATGAAGGTTGAAATAGATGAGTTGCGCTTTCCAGATGTTTTACCTGAGTGTTAGATAAAACTGTTGAACAGCTGTGCACTAAACTCACAAACTGATGTCTTTAAGCAAAATCATTCTGAAACTGATCAAAGTTATTTTAATTCTAAAGGCTGATCTGAAAGGAATGATCTGAATTGTACAGTAACAATAATGTGAAAAATTAACTGAATATCAGAACTAAATGCCAAGGAGGCCTAAAGCACAGAAATAACTCCTTACTTATACACAGTGCTATTTTGGCAAAAACGTTCTGGTGGGGTCATGCAGACCTGATAGAGACTCATTGACAGAAAAGGTGCTGCCATCCTGAGAAGACATGCGAAGGGCGTGTTTCTCTGAGTATGAATATATGAATGTGAGTCTGTGATAGAGAGAGATGATCAAGTTCTTAAAGAGCAGAGCTTATGAATCCCACTACTCTGCTTTATTATACTGCAGAGCATTGACCTTTATTATTAAAGTCAACATGTTATGTATGGATATAGCTACTGGCATCCATCTAGATCTCCATGCCACCCTCTCTGACCTTGGCATCACCATGACTACTCATACATGGTTTGAATCCTACTTCTCAAGTAGATCCTACAGTGTATTCTGGAGAGGAGAGATATCAAGGATGCAGCAGTCAAGCACAGGGGTGCTCCCAAGATTGGTACTGGGTTCTCCCATCTTCTCTTTGCACACCACCCACTAGGCCCTATCATTCAGTCTCATGGTTGCTTATATTAGTGCTATGCTGATGACACAAAGCTGTGCCTGTCATTCATTACAAGTGACCACATGGTATAATCTAAAATGTTGAGATGTCTGCCTGATACAGTATCTCAACCTGGATGAAGGAAAACTATCTCCAGCTCAACATGGCAAATATGGACTTCCCATCCAGTAAATCTATTAAGTACTGGATCTCTGTTCATCTTGGCTCGTTTTCACTTAAACCTACCAAGCTCTGGCCTTGCTAGGTCATATGTTCTGGCACTGCCCAAAGCAAGACCACTTGGGGTAAAGATATTCTCTTAGCTATCTAACAATAATGGATTTGTAATTATTCATAATCTTCTTGTGTTTGCAGTAATATTGAATAGGATTAGACTATCTAATGATAAGTTCACAATAATATCCTACACCACATTGTTACCACATCAAGAACTTTACTCAGCTTGAAGTATTCTAATGCACCCTCTGCAATTCAATGGGAAAATATTTTATACTACTTAAAAACCAGAAAAAAAAATCTAAATCAAATTTCTTTGCATAGAACTGTACACAGCTTCTTTAGAATCTGTCAAAAATGTGTTAATGTTATTCTGGAGTATGCCTGCTGGGCTCCAGCCAATGTCTCAGTTTAACTGCTGTTGTTTTAATCAATATGACAGACTTTTTGTTAATAACTAGCTGAATTGTAAACTCTCTCTTTAATTTACTGCTTTGATTGTACTTGGGAGTTGACTGTTTTGTTTTGTTTTTTTGCTTATAACAATGTACACTATATTAGATGACTCTATTCAAAATCTTATACTGCAGACCATATTTCTGGAAATGCTTTAATTTCAAAAAGACTTTCTGCTTTATACAGAATTAAGATAGCCTATACTGTAGTATTTCTGTGATATTCATATTTCTGCATTTAACTACCATTTAGTCACTGAAATGTTGTGAGCATTCTTTTGCATCTTTTTTCTGCACACACCTTGATTATTGTCCGTTTGTCTCCAAATTGCTGGCTGAGTGAAATCAGCTCTTGTCATCTTCTCAGGAAGCTGCATATTTGATTTCACTATGTTTTTAGGCATGTTTAATGTTCTGCTATACAAGAATACCATTTGTAGCACTATTTCTATTTGGTAACTCTTACTTGCTAACCCTTTTATGCTTCAGGTGCTTAATTGTTACGCAGTAATTGTAGCACTGCTGTTTAACTGATTCTAGCATCTTAGTTATGAATTCCACTCCCGAATGATGTCCGTGTGGAGTTTGCTTGTCCTCCCTGTGTATGCATGGGCTTTTCCCCATGCTTTCACTTGTATCCTCAAAGATATGCAGTTTAAGATGACTAGCAATTCCAAATTAGCCTAAGTATGTACAATGTGTGTGGATGAGTGTTCCCTGCAATGGACCAATGGCCTGTCCAGGTCTGTCTCTGGTCTTGATCCTGCTTTGGATTGAGTGGGTTTGGAAAAGACTGATAGATTGATAAATCGTGACAATACATTGAACAACTTATAGTCGTAGGGGATGTCAGACTTGATGATTAGTGTTGATAATCTTTTCACTAGACCATGTCAGATTACCCAAGTAGATTTCACTAGGGATGTCAAATTATCCAACTCCATGAAAACAACTACACATTTCCAAGTATTGCAAGGTCTCCCCTATTTCTGACAGCAAAAAACTTGCTGCCTGATAGAGCTGGTGCTATGCGAAAGGTTTATAGATACAGCAAGTTTAGTTGTAATCTCTGGCTTTTTTTTTTCTTTTTCCCATTCTGATGTAGAATGTAAAACAGAAAATTTCAGACACACAAGACACTGTTTGCAAGGTTAAAAACCCCCTCATTGCTTCATTGTATGCATTGTACTTCCAACTGAGTGCCCATTGGTTGTCAGCTCTCATGCATACAAAATCCACCCTTATGACTGTTGTCACAAACTCGAACAAGAGCCATAGCAAGGTTTGGGGCAACCCCCCATATATTGTGTATCCTGGCTGCAAAATTGAAAAAACAAGTGATAGCACTGGTGTGCACAGATCAGAGTCCAAAACAGAACAGCCTTCCTGCGGAGGGGAGTGAGGTTTTATAGGGAGTCTTGGGGAAGTGACGTCATCCTTGGGGCCAGGACAGGAAGTGAAGTCGTCCTCAGGGCTGGGACAGGAAGTGAGTCGAGGCACCAGAACCTGGCCAGATTTCCCAGGAAAGGTATTCAGGGAACTCAGAAAGAAAGTTAGTGCTCCCCACCGCCCCCTGGCTGGGTGAGTCAGTACTGTTCTCTTAGCCCTTTAGCTGCATCCTACTAGCATGTGTGTGACACTGTCAAAATCAAACCTGTGTGGTTTTGTCGGGATGAGTGGCAGGCTAGATGGACCAATTCACTGGGTTTGTCGGACTATATGACTGATTGTCACAAGAGCGCACTGCAACTGCCCCCAGCTTACTAAGATGTGTAAATGAGGTCTGCACGTAATGTGATATCATTTTTAGTCAGAGCATCATATAGCTTATGCTAGAGCACTGCTTCATCTGGCTTGTGCTCTCATCAGGTAGCGCATGGTGTAGCATGTATACATTTTTTAACACACAATATTTGTGGTGCTCTTCTTTTTCTCCACTGACATTCACAATATAACCATCATTTTCCTCTATCATGTTAAAGCTTGGATGCACCCTGTTTTTGGTAAATGTCACCCTCTGCACCCTGGCAACCCTTTGCCATCAAGATATCAAAAAACTGCATTTATGAATTGTTCCCCATGTACTCAAATACGTAATAATAGAAATTGCCCTACATGCAATTTGCATCATTCCTTGTGGTGTGAAATGCTTGCATGTCTATGCTATCCAGATTAGAGAGGAATAACTGAATGATTTAAGCTAAAATCCAATGTTTATCCCAAAACAAAGTTTTCTTTTTTTGTTCATCTGTTAATTAGTCAGATCAGCAAACTAATAAAAAAAGGCCAGGATCAGTTATGAAACACACTCTGGATCCCCAAGAGGTAGTAGTAAATAGAGAATTAAAACAAAACCATACCAATCTCACCAATGACACAGTAACACTGTGTACTTTCAGCCAACAAATTATTCAGCAGAAGTGTGTCAAGAAACACTAGTGGGGCTCCTTTATTCCAACAGCAGCATATCTTTATAATGCCTCACTGTGACTGTGACTGTTTTATTTTAAATTTTCTTCCTTTTTAGTCATTCTGGTGTGAGTTCATACCATATTGTGTGTGTGTGTACATACATATTTATTTTTCTGTTTATGTATTTATTTAAAGAGCTTCTGTAAAAAGCCAAATGAAGAATATTATGAGATGTTTCTTCTCTTATCTTAACCAAATGTATAATATGCCAGAGTCAGTCTCAAGAAGTACATGTACAGGGCAGAACAAGCATTGGTATGTTTTGGTAAAGCTGGTTTAAAATAGACAATATTTAGGAATTTAAAACCCACTAGCGAAGTGTCAAAAAGTAGGATATACAACATTGCTGTTATGTCCACGAAGATTTTTTCCATTTCAGGGTTATCATCTAAATGGTTATGGCCCAGAGCCAATTAGTCATTTTCAGTCCCTCACTTTTTCTCTGCCATTTTTTTTTCCAAATACTTCACTAAAATAAATACTTCATGATGTACACACACAGGTGTAGTTTTGACCCAATTTGATGGTGAACTAATGGCTCTTGCCATTTGCATCTCCTTGTTATCTGGCAGCAGGTTGAGAATACAAGACACAGTTATAAATCAGTACATGAAGTTATTTAAAACTAAAAGAAGCAAATAAGGATTAGAAATTGTAACAAGTGAATCAACTAAAATAAAGCACAGAAATGTTGGTTGTGCAGTAATTGCTTCAGCAGCAGTTGTTGGCTAATAATTAAAAAACCGGACTGAAACAAATCCTGAAGACACTGCAGCCTTCCTGGACTGAACCTGAAGACACCAGAGCGTCACCTAATGTTACTAGATAGCTGAAAAAATACCTTTGCACAATCCCTGCTGCAACGAAAACAACTTTGAAACTAAATAAACAAGTTGAATTTTGAGTTGGTGGTGTGCAAACTTTCAATAATGACATTTATTTTTATAGCACATTTCCATACAAACAATGTAGCTCAAAGTGCTTTACAAGCTGCCAAAGAGAAAGTAACAAGAAGAGAAAAGTACGACTTTATATTTCTACCTTTTTCTCTATCTCTCTAATCACTCCTACCACTTTCCTTTATATCAGTATGCTGCTGCTGGAGTATGTAAATTTCTCCTTGGGGATTAATTATCTATCTATCTATCTGTCTATCTATCTATCTATCTATCTATCTATCTATCTATCTATCTATCTATCTATCTATCTATCTATCTATCTATCTATCTATCTAAAAAACAAATAAGATTAGGCAAAAAAATATTAAAGAAAAAACAACAGAGAAAAAACAAATCTATATGATTGTATAAAACAGATATATAACTAGTAGAAAAAAAAACCTCCAAATAACCTGGAGAAGAAAAAAAAAACAAAATCAAGGGTTCTGAGGCCAAAAGACCGCACAGACCCCACTGGGCATTCTATCTAACATAAATGTTCTGAAGTCATTCCTCTGTATTTCCAAGCTTCATCTGAGAGGATTCAATGAAGTCGGTCATGTGGACTGCTAGGGCACCCACCTTCAGTCCAGCTTCACAGGTGCCTTGATCATGTGGTGGTGGGGCAAAACACCACCACAGAAGATCCAGAAAAGACAACAGAGAAAAGTAGAGATTATAATTGCTATAATTTGTTTATGACATGAATATTTTGATGTAGATGACAAAGATGAAAGATTAAGTTTATATAAACATTGAAAGAAATCAGTGCCAAGAGTGATGAAAAACAGTGAGCAAATGTCTTGAACCAAGTGAAGAAAATGACAATGTGTCCAGTTTGAAAGAACAGAGTACATCATTACATTGTTTGGCTCAGTATAATACCGATGGCTTTAGAATTGTTTAGGGTCCTGATAAAGTGACCCTTCTGCCATTACTCTGGAAAAGAAGAACAAAACAGGCTTTACAAAATGGTACATTATTGCGTATTATAATTGTTAAAACATTCTTTGACTGTGTATATACTTCCAGTTTTACTGCATATTTTTAATGCTGATACATCATATCTGTCTGTGTTTTTTTTAACTTTTTTGAAGACATGTTTATGCATAATGAGTTACATTACACTGTACGTATGAAGTTACAATGGTACTATGGTCACACATTTAAAATTTGTGAATTAAGCTTATTAAATACTATTACTGCATCTAATAACAAAGTTAATATTTTGAAAAGCAGTTATAAAAGAACAAATATTGTTAGAAGTGCAAGTGATTATTTTTATTTCTCTTTTTTCTGTTTTCTTGTAGTCTCAACAAAAATGCATTGTAGTATTTGCCTTGGTATGCTGCTTTGCAGTCCTGGTTGCCTTGATATTTTCTGCTGTAGACATTTGGGGGCAGGATGAAGACGGAATCACAGAGAACAACTGTAACACAAACTGTCGGTAAGAGGTAACAAGAGAAATTATTATATCTGTAAGCTGCATTCATACACCATATTTTTTATTCTAAACATCAAACAGAATTTTGATTGTTATGCTGAGAAGATAGATGGGGACAATATTATGAGGACTGTACCGAAAGTAATAATCATTTTATAATTGCCATGAAATGCCTAACAATATTTAAATGTACAGTATAGGAACAGTAACTTGTAATTTATCTGTATACCAAACAAAAAAAATAATGTCCCTCTCCTCAGTTTCCGATGTGAAAAAGTAAATATCAACATTTTTTGTCATTTACCATAGGACAGAAGATGCATGATAAAGAAAGAATGATCCAAATCTGTTTCCCATTGTGTTTTTCTCAGAAATGATACAGACATCCTGAACTGTGAACACACCAGGGCTTGGCCTGGAATGGTCATGGCTGATAAATGCCTTTTTACTATCTAACCGACAAAGCTCATAAGGTTGCTATATGAAGCTCCTAATAGCTGACATTCATTGACAGTATTCATAGAAAGTTTATGATCAAAATGTGTTTTATGTTGGCATATAAAGAATGTTTCAAATATACTTTTGGAACAATGTAGACATTCTGAGTACTTAAGTTTCCAGAATACCGTGGTTAGGATATATTGTTTCTCACAGGAAAAATAAATATCACTAACTGAGTTGGTGGTTGAATGCAGCTTTTATAATGAGAATGGATAAACAATAAAATAAAAAATCACACAAAACAAAGCAAATTAGTCATTGCCCATGTAAATCAATAATGAATGTTATGGTCCAACTAATCAGTTTTTATTAAATGAAAACAAAGTTGCATGCTTGTCTAGACAAAGTAGAAGGATGTGTAAAATGAACATTTTTTATTTAATATTTATAGAAAAAAACAACATTGTAAAATACAAATCCAAGACAGTTTCTAGAGTCATTGTGCATAAACATATATTTTGTGGCTTGTGGTTTTTATAAATGTTAAATGGATACCAAAATGTAGTAATTTAAAAAATAGCACATTTTTCAAAAACAAATTTGTGCAGTGCCACAGAACTCATGAACCTGAGCTTTATCCCCAGCTTGTGATTTTTGTCTGTCAGGAGTTTGCACATTCTCCCTTTGTCCATATAGTTTTCTCTTGGCATCATACAACATACCAAAAATGTTTTTAGATTCACTGGAAATTTGGATTTTGTCAAACGTGTTACCTTGTGCAATGCCATGTTTAAGGCAAACCAGAGTTCAGGCTCCACTTAGTCCAACCCTGATAATGGTCTCAGATAAAAGATGCTATCATTTTCTTCAAAGTCCTGTTTACTTCCATCCATCCATTTTCCAACCCGTTGAATCCGAACACAGGGTCACGGGGGTCTGCTGGAGCCAATCCCAGCCAAAACAGGGCGCAAGGCAGGAACCAATCCCAGGCAGGGCGCCAACCCACTGCAGGACACACATACCCACACCAAGCACACACTAGGGACAATTTAGAATCGCCAATCCACCTAGCCTGCATGTCTTTGGACTGTGGGAGGAAACTGGAGTACCCGGAGGAAACCCACGCAGACAGGGAGGAACCGGGAAGTGAACACAGGTCTCCTAACTGCGAGGCAGCAACGCTACCACTGCACCACCGTGCCACCCCTGTTTACTTGCTTTGTGCAATTAGTTTAAAGATGGTAAGGGTGGTGGTTTCATGCACTACCTCACTTCTCTTCCAGAAGTGTTGCACCACCACCAAAACCAGTAAAATACAGACCGATATCTGTGATGATATTCTTCTGGATTCCTATCATGTAGAGATCTCATTCTTAAGTGTAGAGCAGATCTTTGGCGCTGTAGCATTTATAAATGGGAAAGCTTTATCCATCTGGTATAGTAATCAATAACCACCTTTAGGAAGGTCTTCTTGTCCTTACTGCATAGAAGGACCCTCATTAGATCCATGGCAACATATTTTCCTGGTGCTGTTCATGTTACTATTTGAAGCTGACCATCAGGCACCATGCAGAATCCTTATGAACAGTCAAACACTGTGTCATGTCCAGGATCTTAAATAGTGTTTTAATCCATCAAAAATGGGCAATAATTGGGCTGTATTGATAATTATGTAGAAACTGGCCTTCATTCTGTGATAATTGTTTTTTTTTTTTCAGGCTTCTTGAAAAAATAACTCATTTTACTGTCATGCCGAAACACCATTTTATTTGGTGATGTGTGCCACCATTTTGAGACATTAGTGTTAAAATTTGCTAAGAGTTCCTTCAGAGACTGTGGGCAAATGTAGTGTTAGTATGCTATTCTTTTGATTGCTATTCTCTGCAGTTTAAGAACTGTCTTTTTGTTTGTAAGCACTATGTTTTTTAATTAGCATTTAGAACTTTTTTGAAAGATCAGTTTGAGTTTTTTATAATGACCTTGGCTTGCATTAGTGACTGGATCCATTCATGTAAAAATCCTTACTGTCTCTTTCTGAGTCAGTATACATAAATAATAACAAAAAAAGTACTGCTCCTCCACAGCCCACATGACAAGCAAAGCAGTCTTTCTCAGTCACAGGGTAATTGTACTAAGTTCCTTGTAGTGACTGTGAAGCATATAGTATAACCTTTACTTCATTATTTTCTGCCTTGCAGAGGATTGGAGACCCTGGTCAATTATTAACATGAAATGTGATTCCAGTAGTAGGTTGTACCAAGACCAGCAACAATGTTAAAGCCTTCATCAAAGCCTTGACATGCTAGTAACCACATCCAGGGTTCCATGTCAGTAGCTGCAAATGATGGTCTGAAGTATCAGTGAACCATTAGATACATTTGTGAAATCACTTGTCCTTCTTTGAAATGTGCTGGAGAATTTTTACGTTCTGCGACATTGAGTTAACCATGAGCGTCTTGATTTGTTTGGGGTCAATTTGCATGCTCTTTACAAACACCACATAGGAAAGTGATTTGTTCTTGCAGACATCTCCACTAATTGATGCCAAGGGTTAGATAAGCCTTGTCATAACTATGAAAGATTTTATCCTAATCCTTCAGATGTTGTTAACACTAGAATTACCAAAGCCTACGAAAAAACTTGTACTCCCGGCCTACCTTAAATCCCTTCACACCTCTCTGTCTGCATCTTTTGTGTTGTAAATGTGTTGATAAGTCCAAGCAGCAAGCAGCCTGCTATCCCATCCCCCTGCCCACTGCCGCAATTCAATTAGCAAAGAAGGTTCTCAGTGCTCAGTGTTTAT
This sequence comes from Polypterus senegalus, assembly GCF_016835505.1. Taxonomy (NCBI): domain Eukaryota; kingdom Metazoa; phylum Chordata; class Cladistia; order Polypteriformes; family Polypteridae; genus Polypterus; species Polypterus senegalus. The sequence continues at coordinate 209,572,342 of NC_053156.1, read as the reverse complement.
CTTGGAGTGAAGTGCTAGAGTTGTAGAGGGTAAATAATATATCGTCATTTGGAATACATACATGTCGTGTGTGTTCCGTGTCTACAACAATCTATGTAAACATATCGTTAAAACAGAAATGTTTTTCATATTTCAGTAAAAACTGACAAAATGTTGACATGAAATGTATAGTGTGTGAAGCCTGAAGACCAAATATACACTTTCACAAAAGGTACAAGTATAACAAAACAAGACAGAGCTGGAGAACCTGCTTATATTATCAGTAAAAATAAAGCACATCTTTCCCACATTAAAACCCACTATATTTAATTCTAAAAGGCATCAACACTCTCTCTCACTCTCTCCCCCCTCCAGACCCCCTATTGAAGAATTTCATAATCATGGACAGATATCATTATGGGTCTCTTCTTCCAACATAGAATTAATATGTTCTGTCTGGCTTCTGTACAAGTAGCACAGGAATAGCCCATTATTAACCAATTAACCAGGTAGGTTGATGACCCAATCAGCCAGCATTTGCTCAGACCACTCCTTAATTACTCTTCTTTTGGGAGGTGAAACTTGATCGGCTCTGTATTGGACAGATTGACTATTTGAAGATGGTGCCATAGCACACTTTTAATGAAGTCAGATGATGTGTGCCAGACCCATATGATGATGTGGGCCAGGTGAACCCTAGCTGTTTAAGAATGTTTTCTTTTACTATGTTGAAAGTACCACCAACTGCACAATCTAGTAATTTAAGTTATTCCAGATCAATTCTATCAGAGTCTTCTCACAAACTTGTGCACCCTCATCCAGACAGATGATACTCTAGTCTGTGATGGTCTTGGTTGCCCCAAGTTCCCAGGTCACTCCCTAGAGCCATTTACACCCAGAATCATCGATAGTCGTAACCCTAGATGAGACGGGCAAATGAGGACACACACAGTCAGGAAGGGGTTGGTACAGAGTGCTTTAAGTGCTTTTAATAAAAAACAGCAAGCAAACAATGTTCAAAGTCCAGTGCATAAAAATAAATATCACTAAATAAATAATCAATAATATCAGTGAATAGTCCATGAGTTAGAAATTCAATAATTCAAAGATAAAATCTAGATAAAACAACTTAGTTATCGAGTTCTTGGTCTTCTTTCAGCCTTTACCTGAGCCCACCACATCTTAATCTCTCCTGTTTCCCCAAAGTCTTGCTCAGCCAGTGGAGACACCAACAGCTGCAGTTCTCCTTTCTGACTTTCGTATTGGTGTTTTAGGGTAATTATAATGGCACTGATAAATAATTTATCTTTATTGCACTAACTTTTACAAGTACCATAAATTTATACAGACTGTTACAGATTTAGAGCAAACACACGTTTTTATTATATCAAATTTGCAGTTTGCAAATAAAACACACATGAAGGCAAAGATCTTTATTTTGTACTGACAGATATTTGGACTTCACAGTCTTTACACATTCATAGCGACAATTGAACAATTGACGTTTGAACAATTTCTTTTCATTTGGTTTTATTCTTGGATCAAAGCCAAATTGTTTTGTAACTATGAATGTGAAGAACAAATATCATTTTCGAATTAAGGCATGGAATATAAGATAAACACTTTCACAAAAGGTATGTCGAAAATAATAAAACTGAATAAAAAAAACGTTCAAATAATATGTTGCTGAATGTGTGCAGACTTGGAAGTCCAAATAGCATTTCCAAATAAAGACATTTTCATGCATGTGTGTGTTTCAAATTCAAGCAGCCATACTGGATATTAGATAGAATAAATGTGTTTCTATTGAGTAACAGGATGTGTAGGTTTGTTAGTTGCAAAAATGTAAGTTAAAAAGCAATTGAGGTCTGGGTGCTGGTTGACGTCACAGAATCACAGTTATCAACAAAGTAAAATCTCACATTCTCATGGTTATCCATCCATCCATACATTATCCATCCCGCTATATCCTAACACAGGGTCATGGGGGTCTGCTGGAGCCAATCTCAGCCAACACAGGGCGCAAGGCAGGAACAAACTCCAGGCAGGGCGCCAGACCACCGCAGGGCTCACACGGTTATATTTGATATAATAAACTTATACTTTTGCCCTATGTCTGCAAGACCTTAACATTTCTTGTTTCTTTGTACATTTTTATAGATCGCTGTAGATATGGAACACACAAGACAAATGTATTTTAAATAATGATAAATCATTAATAATATCTCTCCCTACAAGTCTTTGCCATATACTGTAAAATCTTCAAAGCAGACTTGAGCTGTAAATCAGAGGATTCAAGCTGGTGGCGCTAACCAGAGAGTCTAAGGCCAGGTTTATACTTCACACGATGCGTTCAGCTGTGGACGCTACCAGTACACAAGTGGTATACTGTTTATACTTGCATGTATACTTTATGTACAGGTGCCGGTCATAAAATTAGAATATCATGACAAAGTTGATTTATTTCAGTAATTCCATTCAAAAAGTGAAACTTGTATATTAGATTCATTCATTACACACAGACTGATGTATTTCAAATGTTTATTTCTTTTAATTTTGATGATTATAACTGACAACTACTGAAAGTCCCAAATTCAGTATCTTGGAAAATTAGAATATCAATTAAGACCAATGCAAAAAAAGGATTTTTAGAAATTTTGGCCAACTGAAAGGTATGAACATGAAAAGTATGAGCATGTACAGCACTCAATATTTAGTTGGGGCTCCTTTGGCTTGGATTACTACAGCAATGCGGCGTGGCATGGAGTCGATCAGTCTGTGGCACTGCTCAGGTGTTATGAGAGCCCTTGTTGCTCTAATAGTGGCCTTCAGCTCTTCTGAATTGTTGGGTCTGGCTTATTGCATCTTCCTCTTCACAATACCCCATAGATTTTCTATGGGGTTAAGGTCAGGTGAGTTTGCTGGCCAATCAAGAACAGGGATACCATGGTCCTTAAACCAGGTACTAGTAGCTTTGGCACTGTGTAAAGGTGCCAGGTCCTGTTGGAAAATGAAATCTGCATCTCCATTAAGTTCGTCAGCAGCAGGAAGCATGAAGTGCTCTAAAACTTCCTGGTAGACGGCTGCGTTGACCTTGGACCTCAGAAAACACAATGGACCAACACCAGCAGATGACATGGCACCCCAAACCATCACTGACTGTGGAAACTTTACACTGGACCTCAAGCAACGTGGATTCTGTGCCTCTCCTCTCTTCTTCCAGACTCTGGAACCTTGATTTCCAAAGGAAATGCAAAATTTACTTCCATCAGAGAACATAACTTTGGGCCACTCAGCAGCAGTTTTGTCTTTAGCCCAGACGAGACGCTTCTGACGCTGTCTCTTGTTCAAGAGTGGCTTGACACAAGGAATGCGAGCTGAAACCCATGTCTTGTATACGTCTGTGCGTGGTGGTTCTTGAAGCACTGACTCCAGCTGCAGTCCACTCTTTGTGAATCTCCCCCACAGTTTTGAATGGGTTTTGTTTCACAATCCTCTCCAGGGTGCGGTTATCCCTATTGCTTGTACACTTTTTTCTACCACATCTTGTCCTTCCCTTCGCCTCTCTATTAATGTGCTTGAACACAGAGCTCTGTGAACAGCCAGCCTCTTTAGCAATGACCTTTTGTGTCTTGCCCTCCTTGTACAAGGTGTCAATGGTCGTCTTTTGGACAACTGTCAAGTCAGCAGTCCTCCCCATGATTGTGTAGCCTACAGAACTAGACTAAGAGACCATTTAAAGGCTTTTGCAGGTGTTTTGAGTTAATTAGCTGATTAGAGTGTGGCACCAGGTGTCTTCAATATTGAACCTTTTCACAATATTCTAATTTTCCGAGATACTGAATTTGGGACTTTCATTAGTTGTCAGTTATAATCATCAAAATTGAAAAAATGGAATTACTGAAATAAATCAACTTTGTCATGATATTCTAATTTTATGACCGGCACCTGTAAATCTGGAGGATTCTGTCAAGTGGCAAAGATATCTTCTCAGTGAGAAAACAATGTTCGGCTTCGCTGTGTTTTGTATATTGCCGGAAAAATACATTAAATTCCCAGGATACCTCACCACAATATTTCTGAAAAGGATGGCTGTTTAATGATTATATCCATCAATCCAGGGATGCGCCATTCCAGCTAGTCTTCAGGCATAAAGCAGAAATGATCCCTGGACAGGGCATCTGCTCATCATAAGTAGAATACAAGCACACACATACACTAACCTCATTTTAGCATCACCAAATCGCCAAACCTGTACAGCCTTAGAAGGAAACTGGAGCACACTATGGAAACCCACCTGGAAAACATGCAAACTCCATCCTTGTGTTTCACAAGGCACACCGGGAACGTGACTCCTGTGAAAGGATCAGACACACTTAAAAAGGTTTGGGGCAGCCACCTGTATATTATCCCTGGCTGCAATGGGTTTGTTTTTTAGTGAGATGTGTCTCTGTTGGAGTCCAGACATGAACTGCTGAAGGTTTGGAAAGATGGTGGTTTTAAGTGATCAGACTGGAAGTGACGTACGGGGAACCGGAAGTGACCTTCTTCTGATGTCAGTCTAGGCGCCAGAACCAGAAGTGACATTGTCCTAGGCGCCAGAATCAGAAGTGACATCGTCTTAGGCACCAGAATGGTAAGCGACGTCGTCCTAGGCACCAGAACCGTTAAGTGACGTCATCCTAGGTGCCAGGATTGGAAATTACGTCTTCAATGCCGAGTCAGAAAGGTTTTCCCATGGCTGGTCTGCAGCGACAACAGGAGAAAGTTTAGCGCACCTGGCCACCCCCTAGTCTGGCGTGGAATTACTTTCGCTTGGTTCATACAATGTCCTCCTACGTGACACTCCCTATTGCGCTACTGCTCCATGACTGTGCCGCTGATTTATCTGTAAAATGTAACATGCAAGCTTTAACACATTTCATCATGAAAGTGATATCAAGTATAAATCTAAGGATTCTAAATGTGCAGAGAGCTGGAATATCATAAACTTAATGTGTTCTGTGTGGTGATCACTGGCTGCCACTGTTGACAGCACAGGAAGAGGCCTCAGAAGCATGTAGCGATTAACAAGTTGGGTCACTTTTAAGATGATGTTTATGAAGTTCTACTTTAATGACAAAATAAACTATCAGATAAAAGTCGAATTTTCCACTTTAATCATGAAATAGAAATTTTTATCATTACTGTGTCTGTAATTTTTTTCTGTTGCTGAAATACATTATGGGGCTGTTGCAAAGGTGCAAAACAAAAAGAAAAAAGGCAAAGAAGATGGTATGTGAGACCTTTAAAATGCATTGTGTCATTACGATGGGGAATATGTGACACTTGTACTGCCTAGGTGGGAAATAGATGAAGAAAAGAACCATGAATGCATCTGTATGTCAGCATTTAAGTTTGATGATTTGCTTCACTACATTAAACCATTCATCAAACATCGAAGCATGCACATCAATCCTGTAGGATCTGCAAAGCTCTGTCACATGTTGATAGTAAACAGAGACTCTGACATCACGTTCCAACTAGAACACACTGCACCCTCTGACTTTTTGCTGCTAGTGCAAATTGCACATGCGTCATGTTAATTTCTGAGGACATGCTCAGAGAACACAGCAAATGAGCGCTGGGAATACTTGGCAGCCATGATACGTGCACATATGTGTTCTGAGTGTGAAGTATAAACCGGCTCCAAGTGTCAGGAGTGGAAAACAGCTGGCTGAATGGGGGATGGGTCAGTGCAGGTTCAGCACTGCTAGTTGAGACACTTGCAAAACAAAGGTGGCTATCAGCGGGCAATCTGGTGAAGTTATAATGCTGTACGAATTTCCTTGCGTGGAGATTCTAGTGTTAAACTGTCATTTTAGACTTGTGCCCTTCATTTCAGTTCTTGGATGTGTTCTGGATGCACACAAGTACTGTGGACACATGGGTAAAGATGTCAATTACATAGTTTAGACAATTGAAGTGATGTGATGTAAGTAGGCAGAGGTCTATAATCAGTGCAAGGAAAAAAGGAACAAGAGAAATGCATGATGAGAGTAAATAATTCAAAAACCAGCACTTATAAAGATAAAATTAGTAGAGAAGTCAAAGCATAAAGATAAAAACTCAAGTAATGAGAGGTGAGAGAAGAGGATGTAGGAGGACAGAGACAAAGCATAGGAAACACTAGACAAAGGGTCACAGATGAAACTGAGAAATGAGAAAATGACAAAGTCTGTTTTAAATATCCAGTCTAATGCAGATTGCTTAGGTGCATTTTCTGACATGCCAAAAGGCTTGAAAAAGAGACAGCGATGCATGTGTGCAGAGAAGAGCATTCTCTCTCAAGGAACCTAAAGTTGCTTTTGAAACACTAGAATTTATCAAAAAAAGGCAGCGGATCAAACTCCTGTAAGATAAATAATGAAACACGATCAGGAGTACACTTTTTACGTAGAATTTTGTTGGGTTTGGAATGAACTGAAAAGCAAACCTGCTGAAACAGATGTCTTGCAATCACCTAATAACCAAAAGAATTAGATACTGAGATGGTTCATTTCAGCAAAATGATCTAGTTGTATTTTCAGTTTTCATTATGGCACATTAAAAATTTTGTCTCAGTTTAATTTAAAAAATAATCCGAAAATAGAAAATAGAGCCAAACAAACACGGCAACTTTAGCTTGTATAACTAAAGGTCCTATTTGATCTTTAACTATTGCCTATTTATAGTTTGAAGGCTCTTTATTATAAATAGACTTAACCTATATATTACTCTCTGTGTACGTGTGTATATTTCAGTGTATCACAAGAACAGGATACTTTCCATTGACTAGCGTTTATCAAACTTTTTGTGACTGCCATATGCAAAAAAAAAAAAATGTAATCTGTGGAAACCCTATGAAAATTAAAAAAGGACAAAAAACAAGGAAACCAAAATAATCAGTTATGTGAAAAAATTTTAATCAAGTAAATATTTATAAATACATGTTTATACATGTATATATTTATGCAAAAAGATGTTCCATGTTTCAGACATGATAATTTGTAAAGGATGTGCTTCCACTGTATGACACAGATCATCAATACATGGTGTACAATTTGTTAAAGATACTCGTAATGTATGTGTCATATTTAGCCTGTTTTAATATGTTGTTGTCATTATAGTCATGGTTGAAGATTTTCTCTCAATTACGCACACAGAAGCAAACTGTAGTAGGATCTTAAATTCTTACTAACGTAAAAGTCTACAATCACTGTGATGTTTTTTTTTTATCTAAAATTGATTAATAAATAAACTAGTCTTCAAATTCTTTAACATAATGTCTGAGGAAAAATCAGCCAACATATCTTCATCATTCATAAATATTTCATTCTTTATTGTTTCCTTGAGATTAAATGGATCCAGAACCCACAAAATTCTTCTTTTGAGTCCCGACTTTAAGAAAAATAGTCTTCAAATTTAACTAATTACTTTTTCTAAATAACTGATCACATTATGTTTTGGGTGGTTAAATCTATATTCTTCACTTCACATTTCTGCATCATTCATTTCGTCAGCTAAAGGCTTTGAAGTTATCAAATAAGTTATTTTCAATTCTTTATATCCAAAGTTTAATTTTCTTCTTTGGGCCTTCTGTTTTTATTAGAACTATCAAATATTGTTTTATGTGTTTCCTGAAGTGATAAGTTCAACGTTTTCAAAAGCTGAAGTATGTCTGCGGTACTAATTTCATGTTTCAATCTGTATCTTTGAACAATGTCACAGTTTTTGTTTGACAGGAATTTAGTTATTTCTGTTCTCATATTATCTCAAAATCTTTTTTAGAATTGACCTTACAAAACAACTATGTGTAACAATAATTTTAAAGTCAATCTAACTAAATTTGTTTATTTTTATTAGTAACAAAATAATAAAAAAATAACCACAGTAATATTAAAATGCAGTTTAGTTATTGTGCACACCTAGATGAATGGTAGCTGCTGGTAGCTAAGCATGAGTCAAAAGTGTACCAAAAAAAATTTCTCAGTCAAAAAAGTTTGTTTTAAAAAGGTTTAGTGAAAAATTCAAGGCAAACGGTCCACACAAGAATAGAAAAAAGCTGTTACACTCTCAGAATAAAAGGCAAGAAAGGAACAAATTTTTCTTCTTTAAACTTAACTTTTTCTTGTTAAACTTCAGTTGTTTTCTATACTGTCAAAAGAATGACCATAAGACATTGAGAAATTTTGGGGCAGCCACCCGTATAATTTTTCCCAACTGCAAAACTGATTCAATATAATAGACATGTTCACACAACTGAGTCCAAAACAGAACTGATTTAGTATACACAAGATGGCGGCTTTAAAGGCCAGCAAGGGAAGTGATGTCATCAGGACTAGAACCGGAAGTGACGTCGTGGGCTGTCCCAGAGCCGGGTGGGATTTCCCTACAATGGTCTGTAAGAGATGGAGAGAGAGAATTAGTGCACTTCGCCATCCCCTGGTCCAGCGTGGAATTAAATGTACTCAAGCCCTTTAGTTGCCTCCTAAACACACTTGTGTGACAATACTTAAAGATGAGTTTTTTTTTAGTTTACTTCACCTTCAGTACGTTCTAAATGTACAGCGCTACACGTTCAATAGGGCACATTACATTACATATGATTGGGCACGTTAAGGCACAGTTTGAAACCATGTGCCTCCATGCCTTACTTAGAGAAAAGCAGGTCATTAACTGAGACTAATCTGTAGTCAGAGGGACAAGAAATAGTTAGAATATACCAATTCAGTTCAGCTTGGTGGGGCTATAAGAACCTCCCGTATACTATGCACTAATTTATAGGCTAAAATTTAACACAACTTAGAAAATACTTCTCTCAACTTAACATAACCTAACATAACTAGCAAATGGCTCTTACAGTGACAGATGCAACACTGTATGAATCAAACAGAGATATTTAGCAATTATCATGACAGGCAGTGAGTAATCTACTTTCTGGTTTGGGTATGCTCTTATCAGGGAGCAAGAAATGCAATCATAATTGTCTCAAATCTAGGCTATTCATTAATCACCACTAATTTATCCAGTAGCTATAGTACCAGTGATACAAGGCATCAAGACTGGTGGCTTACGGAACTCCTGTACACTTTCATGAAACCCTTGGGATCAACAGAACACATTTTTAAGAAACACTGGACTAGACTATGGAAGCTTCCCAATATTCATATGTTGAGTGGGGATGGAACAGGGGGTGAGACACAACATGGGGAGGCACAAAACTAGAGACAAATCTAAATGTTACATTTGTTGGCTCACCCTTATATCAGTCCAAATGCCTTTGACTCAAGGAAGAAGCTTTTCAACCAGACCATTTTGACATTGTCTCCTGGCTGTCAGGTCCATTATGACAGAATCTCGATTATCCAGTTTTCCACCTTAATAAAGGGATAATTGTGTCCTTATGTTCTGTCATTTTGAAAGATGGCACATCAAAAACATATTTAGTAATAAAATGCATTAGTCATTCCAATAGATTGCATATCACAAACATTAGCACTGCTTTTATGAATTCCGCACAAAAAGCCATATAACAGAGACATATGCATTGCATTATGCCCGGCAAATATTAATACTGAGATCGACATTGATTACTTAGATTTTAACCTATCTTAAATGGTGTGGCCAGGTGCAGGAATGGCAGAGTGCCAGATGAAAATTTATGGCGCCAATCAGGTCATTCAAGTTTATTGTTTCAACAAAAACAAAAGAAAAGGTAAGCTTTTTCAGCATCTGTGCTGTTTTGTTTGGGTTACAAAAGGCTGTCAAAAATGAGAATCAGCTTTTAACCGCAAGTCAGTGTCTGCTTGCTCAAGAGCTCCATTCGGAGGGTCTCCTTTGCCAAAATGACGCCTCCTTCCAGGAAATGGGGGATTTTATAGAAGATGAACTGGAAGGGGCAGAGTCGATTGCCATCATTGGATGGTTTCTTGGCACTGGGTAAAAAAGGAGATGCTCCTCCCCCACACCCTTGTCTCAAGTGGGTTAATACATACTTTGACGGAGCCCATGAGGAAATGCTCCAAGATGCATGCATGACAACAGGTAGCACTGCTAATCAACTGATAAATACAGTACAGAGAATTAACAGCTGACACAAACTTAGATGGATTTGGCACCATGTAGTTGAGATGATGGGTGAATTATGCAAAAATAAGAGGGTTTCTTCTAGAGTAGAATAGTGAGATAGTATAGATATATAGTATGTGATGTAAGGAATGAAAATAATTTTACTCCTAGTGCATTCTGAAATATTCCAATCTAAAAGGACAAGGTTTAACCTTAAAAATATTGCTTCTCAACTGTGCTACATAGTGGGGACTGAAGGGAAGATCTCACAGTGGGCCAAAATAATGAGAATGCTCTGAAAAGAGTCTGAAGAACATTTTAGAAAATGTCCTTATTCATATTCAGAAATACAAGTGATCACAGTTGATATAAAAAACCTATATATTTCAGTATCAATGTTTTGTGCAAAAAAATTATTACAGATTCTATTTTTACTTGTGATTTTTTTTTATGAAGTAGATTTGTCATTCTTTCATTATGCCATATGTTAAATGTGGGAAGGATTTAAATTATACCGTTGTAACAATTTCTCATTCGCATAGGATTAGAAAGCATAAACAGTAACTGATACTGAAATTATCACTGTTAATGTTTCAGTTCCAACTGTCACTTTTATTTTTCTCAGATAACAGTGATTTAAATCCATGACAACAGGTTTTTAAGCGTTGCAATATAGAATTAGTTTTTCTTTATTCCCTGTTTATCATGAGTTTGTATGTTTGGATTTGGTTAAAGTATACATGTTGTGGGAAACAGTTGGTTCAAACCACACATGCTTTATTTACACTATTTACACCAACAGAGTAAACCGCACACTACCCAGTGCCCCTGCACCAATCACCCTCAGTCCAGGCCTTTTTCCTCAATGTATCTCCCTCTAATCGCCTCCACTCCTCTCCTCCAGGCTTCGTCCTCTTCCACCCAACACCAGCTCCCGAATGGAGGGAGGTGGCCCCTTTTATGTTCACCTGGACTTGCTCCAGGTGTCTCCCGATGAACTTCCGCTGACACTTCCTGGTGTGGCGGAAGTGCTGGCTTAGCACCCGGAGGCACTCCGGGTGTCCCTGGTATTCCTTCCCCCAGCACCTCCGGGTGTGGCGGAAGTGCTGACGTCCAGGGCTTCTTAGGCTTCCGGGTGCCCCCTGGCAGTGACCACGGGCCTCTATAGGGTTAAGCTTCCATGCTCTGTTCCCCATACCAACCAGGGCGGCTGCCCCCTCATGGTCCAGAGGAGGCATAATCTTCCTTCCTTCTGGGCGTCCCGGCTGGGTACCACCCCCAGCCGCTCGCCACAATGTGAATACAGTTCAGTAAATCCATTGTTTGTAGTATGTTTTAAATGAAGCAAGACCCAGTAACCTCAGAGCTGCAAATTTCATAGTAATTGCACTGAATGCATTTCAATTTCAAATGCATATCAAATCGGCATTTTACTGGGTACACACATCTAGTATCAGGCAGAATATACCTTTGCCTCCAGAAACCCTGAATTCTTTGAAGCATGAATTCAGCGAGTTGCTAAAAACATTCCCAAGGAATTGTAGGTCATGTTTACTTGGCAGCATTGTGCAGATTTTCTGGCCACACATTCATACTCTGAACCACTCGTTTCATCTCATCCCAAAGGTGCTGCAATGCGTTGAGAGCTGGAGACTGCACAGGAGTAAACAGAATCTATTTTCATGTTCGTTGAACCAACAGGGTGTGGAGGACGACCAGAGCCCATGCCCAGCCAGGACACCCCTTCAGTATATATTCAGGGGGAAGAGCCATGGACTATTCAATATCTCCCCCTGGACGCAAGATGGCAACCCCCCTGGGTTGGAGCGGTGCCTTGGTCTCCTGCAGGGCTCCATGGGAATTAGAGTTTGGTGCAGCCCTGCTGGGTCCTGCAGGCGCTGCCAGGCGGTGCTGCTGCTGGGACTCTTGAGCCCTTATGGGCAGTGCCAGAACTCGGCAAACAAGCACCTGGAGCACTTCTGGGTGCCTTATAAAAGGAATCAGCAGACACCACTGAGGAGGCTGAGTCGGGAGGAGGAGGACAGTGCTTGCTGAAAGCAGTGGTAGAATGCCCAGAGGGGGCCTGGAACCCGTGCAGATTTTATTTTTTCTCTCCAGCCATCTGGAGTTTTTTTTTTGTTTTTTCTGTCCTCCCTGGCCATCGGACCTTACTCTTATTCTATGTTAATTAGTGTTGTCTTATTCTAATTCTTACTGTGTCTTTTATTTTTCTATTCTTCATTATGTAAAACACTTTGAGCTACATTATTTGTATGAAAATGTGCTATATAAATAAATGTTGTTGTGGTGGAAAAGAGTGTGTTGTGGTGACTTTCTTTAGGTTTATTTGGTTTGCTTAGTGTTTGGGATACGGGGAAGACATGGAACCTAGGAGAAGAAGAAAGATAAATAATTTTTGGTTGATTTCAATGTGCCTCTGTTGTCAGTCTGTATCGGGTCAAGTGCATATATAGTGCCTTTATCACAAGGGATACACAAGATCAGCAACAATGCTTAGGTACACTGTATCACTCAAATGATGCTGAATTGGTATTATAAGGACTAATATGTGGCAAGATGGGAATCCTCACAAACTACTACAACCCTACCAGCACCATCACCCCATAGCCAAATCACCACTGTTAAATGTTAGTGTAATTTAAAGTGTATATATAGAGGTCATGTTTCCATATTGTCGCAATAGAGAGTTCTATTTTCTCAAATGACTTTAGATCGGGGTGGCAAACTCCAGGCCTAGAGTGCCGCAGTGGCTGCAGGTTTTCATTCTTACCATCTTTTTAATTAGTGACCAGTTTATGCTGCTGATTACTTCTTTTAATTAACTTGACTCAGGCCCCATAGTTGTTTCTTTTTCTTTAATTAAACAATAATGAGACACAAAACAAACCACCACATGACCAGCTCCCCTGTGCCCATTACACAATATCTGAAATTAAAGAGTGGTGATGGCCTTGTTAAGGTTGATCTCTCAGGTCACCAAAACATTTTGATGGTGCTCTTAGAAAAAACAGAAAATCAACAGTTTTCAAAATGTGAGCTGTGGCAGAATGAGAGCAGCAACAAGCCATGGAATTAAATAACCTGTTTAATTAACAGCAAGAATTGGCTTCACATTAAGAAAGTGATTGAAGTGAAATTGGTTGGAGTTTGAAGCCCCGGTTTAGCTGGTCATCTGTTAGCTGGTTTCACATCTCATTTCTGCTTGGCTGTCATTTAATGAAGAAAGGAATCAATTCAGAGGGCTAAACTCTAACAGGGCTACTAAAATGATGGGGAAAAAGTTAATTAGCAGTGAAAACTGGTCACTGATTAGGAAAAAGGTTAGAATGAAAACCTGTAGCCACTGCGGCACTCCAGGCCACGGTTGCATCTGTGATGATGCTGCGACAGTGGGCGGATTGGTGTGACGCTGGAGTCTTCGGCTGGAGGGATGCAGCTTGGCAGGTACGTGGAACCGACCCCGTAAACAATAACGGAGACCCCAGCGAAAAAAACTATGATGTAATACGTGATCGGATTCAATTAGCGGGGTCTCAGATAGAGGATGAGGCAGCGGGAGCCGATCACGTGGTAAGGGGGGAGAGAACAAGAGGGCAGGCAGGATGCCTTGCTGATGAGTGCCGCGGGTCCTAGCGCCCTTTGCCACAAGCCAGCATCGGTCTCACGCCACTCCACAGGGACGCAGGCAGGACAGGATCTATACCACTCCATTCCATAGGGAGACCCAAACCGTCACGGCGTGCCAGAGAAAGAGGAGGAATCGAGGGAAGAGAGCTGGTTCCTCCAATAAGGGTGGACGTGAGGCAGGTTGCTCACGTCCAGAGATGGGCCGCCCTCTGCAGAGGCAGAGGGAAACCCCAAAGTAGGCTGCTGCGACGGGGGTGCAAGCGGTCCTGTCGGATGTCCCAACTAGGGGGGCACAGAACCTGCAGAGGGGGCACCAAAGGTGCAGATCCCAGGGTGCCAGTTGGAGGAGGGAGCGCTGTCTGTGTGTGGCACGGAAGGACGCCAGGTGGTGGTGTCCAGGCAGCATCTCCGCCTCTGTTTCTGCTTGTTGTGTTGCAGAACTGGACCCTGGACCTGCAGTAGGACCTGCTTCGTGGGAGACCTGCCCTCGCGGGATAGGCCACTCACCCGTATGGGTCTCAGCTAAGGACGGGCAGTGTGGCAAGCGGCTGGATGAGGTATCCAGCCTGGATGCCCAGAAGGACCGGAAGAGGGACTACGCCTCCTCCGGACCACGAGAGGGCAGCTGCCCTGGATGGTATGGAGACCACGAGAGGGCAGCCGCCCTGGATGGTATGGGGACCACGAGAACAGAGCTTGGAAGCTCAACCCTATAGGGGCCCGTGGTCACTGCCAGGGGGTGCCCAGAAGTATAATACAAATAACTTACACACCTGACAATTTGTGCAAGGAAATATATGAATATCTATACAGTAAAATATTATGTAAAATATTATTACATGTCTGCGTTGGGCTGGCGCCCTGCCCAGGGTTTGTTTCCTGCCTTGCACCCTGTGTTGGCTGGGATTGGCTCCAGCAGACCCCTGTGACCCTGTAGTTGGGATATAGCGGGTTGGATAATGGATGGATTATTACATATTATGGATACATATTTTTGTACATATTTTATTAGTTAAGTATTTTAAGGAAATTTCATTTATTTCAGTAAGTTTATGGTCATTGAACAATAAGCCTACAGAATTTATTTTTTAATAAAAAAATGAACAGTTAACACCTGTGGTCTATAGTTTAATTATAAAAATACATTTTAATTTAGGACATGCGCCTGGTTATGCAGGACCTTAGTGTAAAGTGTTTTTTAAAGGGATAAAGTAAAAAAAAATTGGAATCAGAATTTTACAATCATGAATTTGGTGATCGATATCAGCATTAAAAATCCTGATTGGTGCAGCCCTAGTTTGATCTACTTTAACAATTCATTTCAGTGCAAGGATGCCTGGTTGTTTCACGTAGCATGGTTGTTCCTACTGTATGATTTCAGCTGGCAGACATTCCATCATTTCATTGAGCTCCCCATTAGTGATTTTGATGTGTGAAAGCTCATTCATTTTATCGATCTTTGGGGTTTGCAAGATGAAAAGGCCCCTTGTTGTTTAGGGTACCTGGGCGTATAACTAGAATGCCCTGATGGAAGATACACCCCTGTTGTTGCACAATATTGTAGCTGTCTAGTGTTCTTGATGAATTAACATGTAAATGATGTCTTATTAGAAGTTAGACCAATCTCACTTCTGAATAACGATGTTAAGATACTCTCCAAAGTCCTAGCTAGAAGGATGGAGAAAGTGCTGCCTTCTGTCATATCACACGACTAAACTGGATTTATTAAAGGCAGACACTTAGCTTCCAATCTTTGACATCTGTTTAATGTAATATATTCACCAACAAAGTCAAAACCCCAGAGATATTATCATTGGATACAGAAAAAGCATTTGACATGGTTGAATGGAACTACCTTTTCACTACATTGGAGAAATTTGGGTTTGGCCTGAACATTTGTGCATGGATCAAATTACTGTATACCAATCCAGAAGTTTCAGTTTGTATTAACAACATCAATTCAGACTACTATAAACTACAGCGTAGTACCAGACAAGGATGCCCCTTGTCACCTCTGCTTTTTGTAATCGCCATTGAGCCACTCGCAATTCACTGTCGAAACGGTATTGAGATAAAAGGGATTATCAGAGAAGGACTGGAAAAGAAAGTTTCTCTATATGCAGATGATATGGCACTGTATATATCAGACCCACAAAATACTGTGCCTACAGTCCTAACAGCACTAACAGAATTTCAAAAAGATTCTAGTCTCAGAATCAATTTGAATAAAAGTGTGATCTTCCCGGTGAATTCTCAAGCACATAATATTAGATTGGACACCTTCCCTTTTATCATTGTAGATCAGTTTAAATACCTAGGGGTAAACATCACAAGTAAATATAAAACTTTTTTATCAATAGGGTGTTTGCCATCTATATGGAAAAAATTAAGCAAGACTTACATAGATGGTCACCCTTTCATCTCACTTTTGCTGGAAGAATTAATATTGTTAAGATGAATATCCTTCCTAAGCTTCTCTTTTTATTTCAAAACATTCCAATATACATCAACAGATTATTTTTTAAGAAATTAGACTGAACCATGACCTCATTTATTTGGAACTCAGAACGTCCACAGATCCAAAGGGAGACCCTACAAAGACCTAAGGTGGAAGACGGCATGGGTCTACCTAACTTTCAATTTTATTACTGGGCAGCAAACATACAAGCTATAAAAACCTGGACACAAATAGATGAACATACACAGGCTTGGTCAGCAATAGAAATTAAATCCTGCAGTACTTCTTTATATTCCTTGCTTTGTACCCCTATAAATACAAGTCATCACCAATATACTAACAACCCAATTGTGCTTCACTCAATCAGAATTTGGAACCAATGTAGGAAGCATTTTAAGACAGAGGAGCTTTTATCTGTGGCACCTCTGCATGAGAACCACCTTTTCCCACCCTCTCAAACATACACAGTTTCTAATACCTGGAAAACTTCTGGGATTAAATCACTTAGAGATCTGTACATAGACGTACAAACAATTACACTCCAAATTTAACTTATCAACGACACATTTCTTTGACTACCTTCAAATTCAAAACTTTGTTAAACAGAACCTGTCTAATTTTCCTCACCCCCCACCTACCTCTATACCGGAAAAAATATTTCATATCTCATATATCAGTCCTGAGGACTCAGACAGCATTTCTGTAATATATAAAACTATTTTACAGTCCCTCCCTTTCAAAGATCCAAGAGAAAAGTAGGAAAAGGATATCTCACTCAATATTTCAGAAAAAGAGTGGAAAGTAGCAATGCACAGAATTCACTCGAGCTCCATATGTGCAAAGCATAAAACTATTCAACTTAAAATTATATATTGAGTGCATCTCACTCGTTTAAAATTATCCAAAATGTTTCCAGGGCAAGACCCAACCAGCGAACGCTGCAATCAAACTCCGGCCTCAGTGGGTCATATGTTTTGGGCCTGCACCAAATTAACATTATTTTTGACCAAAATCTTTAAATGCCTTTCAGGCAGCTTGGATGTCACAATACCTCCTAATCACTAACAGCTGTGCTTGGTATACTTCCAGACGGGCTTAAAGTGGAGAAGGATAACAAACTGTATTGCCATTACTACACTATTGGCATGTAGACTTATCTTGCTCAATTGGAAGAATCCTAACTCACCTATTCTGAATCAGTGGGTAACTGATGTGATATACTATTTGAAACTTGAAAAAATCTAATTCGCACTTAGAGGATCTGTACAAAACTTTTTCAAAACCTGGCAGGACCTAATCAATAACATTTTAGAATAAGCATTTAAATTGAGGATACAGGTTCTCTCCCCTCTTTTACTCCATTTATCTCTATTCATTTATTATTTTATTTATATATTTTGCTAGCTTAGCTCTCTTTCTCAGGGGTGGGGGTTGATTTGTTTCAAACCTTTTTCTTTTTGTAAAACTTGAGTTATGTGTATGGAGTGTTATTTTATTTTTAAAAATTCATCCATCCATCCATCCATCCTCTTCCGCTTATCCGAGGTCGGGTCGCGGGGGCAGCAGCTTTAGCAGAGAGGCCCAGACTTCCCTCTCCCAGGCCACTTCTTCCAGCTCTTCTGGGACATAGTCCCTCCAGTGTGTCCAGGAGGCATCCTGATCAGATGCCCGAGCCACCTCATCTGACTCCTCTCGATGCGGAGGAGCAGCGGCTCTACTCTGAGCCCCTCCCGGATGACTGAGCTTCTCACCCTATCTTTAAGGGAAAGCCCAGACACCCTGCAGAGGAAACTCATTTCAGCCGCTTGTATTCGCGATCTCGTTCTTTCGGTCACTACCCATAGCTCATGACCATAGGTGAGGGTAGGAGCGTAGATCGACTGGTAAATTGAGAGCTTTGCCTTACGGCTCAGCTCTTTTTCACCACGACAGACCATGCAGAGCCCGCATCACTGCGGATGCCGCACCGATCCGCCTGTCATCTCACGCTCCATTCTTCCCTCACTCGTGAACAAGACCCGAGATACTTGAACTCCTCCACTTGGGGCAGGATCTCTCCCCACCCCTGAGAGGGCACTCCCCCCTTTTCCGGCTGAGGACCATGGTCTCGGATTTGGAGGTGCTGATTCTCATCCCAGCCGCTTCACACTCAGCTGCGAACCGATCCAGAGAGAGCTGAAGATCACGGCCTGATGAAGCAAACAGGACAACATCATCTGCAAAAGCAGTGACCCAATCCTGAGTCCACCAAACCGGACCCCTTCAACACCCTGGCTGCGACTAGAAATTCTGTCCATAAAAGTTATGAACAGAATCGGTGACAAAGGGCAGCCCTGGCGGAGTCCAACTCTCACTGGAAGCGGGCTGACTTACTGCGGCAATGCGGACCAAGCTCTGACACGGTTGTACAGGACCGAACAGCTCTTATCAGGGGTCCGGTACCCCATACTCCCGGAGCACCCCACAGGATTCCCGAGGGACGGTCGAATGCCTTTTCCAAGTCCACAAAACACATGTAGACTGGTTGGGCAAACTCCCATGCACCCTTTCAGGACTCTGCTAAGGGTGAAGAGCTGGTCCACTGTTCAGCGACCAGGGCGAAAACCACACTGTTCCTCCTGAATCCGAGGTTCGACTATCCGGCGGACCCTCCTCTCCAGAACCCCGAATAGACTTTTCCAGGGAGGCTGAGGAGTGTGATCCCTCTATAGTTGGAACACACCCTCCGGTCCCCTTTTAAAGAGGGGACCACCACCCCGTCTGCCAATCCAGAGGCACTGTCCCGATGTCCATGCGATGTTGCAGAGGCGTGTCAACCAAGACAGTCCTACAACATCCAGAGCCTTAAGGAACTCCGGGTATATCTGATCCACCCTGCCACCAAGGAGTTTTTTGACCACCTCGGTGACTTCAGTCCCAGAGATGGGAGAGCCCACCTCAGAGTCCCCAGGCTCTGCTTCCTCGTGGAAGGCATGTTAGTGGGATTGAGGAGGTCTTGAAGTACTCCCCCACCGACCCACAACGTCCCGAGTGAGGTCAGCAGCACACCATCCCACCATATACGGTGTTGACACTGCACTGCTTCCCCTCCTGAGGCGCGGACGGTGGACCAGAATCTCCTCAAGCCGTCCAAAGTCGTTCTCCATGGCCTCTCAAACTCCTCCCATGCCCGAGTTTTGCCTCAGCAACAACGAAGCCAGCGTTCGCTTGGCCTGCGGTACCTATCAGCTGCCTCCAGAGACCCACAGGACAAAAAGTCCTATAGGACTCCTTCTTCAGCTTGACGGCATCCCTCACCGTGTCCACCAGCGGGTTGGGGATTGCCGCGACAGGCACCGACCACCTTGCGGCCACAGCTCCGGTCAGCCGCCTCAACAATAGAGGCACGGAACATGGCCCATTGGACTCAATGTCCCCACCTCCCTCGGGGCGTGGTTGAAGTTCTGCGGAGGTGGGAGTTGAAGCTACTTCTGACAGGGGACTCTGCCAGCCGTTCCCAGCAGACCCTCACAGCATGTTTGGGCCTACCAGGTCTGACCGGCATCTTCCCTCACCATCGAAGCCAACTCACCACCAGGTGGTGATCAGTTGACAGCTCGCCCCTCTCTTCACCCGAGTGTCCAAGACATATGGCGCAAGTCCGGCGACACACCACAAAGTCGATCATCGACCTGAGGCCTAGGGTGTCCTGGTGCCAAGTGCACATATGAACACCCTTATGCTTGAACATGGTGTTCGTTATGGACAATCCGTGGCAGCACAGAAGTCCAATAACAAAACACCGCTCGGGTTCAGATCGGGGCCATTCCTCCCAATCACGCCCTTCCAGGTCTCACTGTCATTGCCCGTGAGCATTGAAGTCTCCCAGCAAAACGAGGGAATCCCAGAAGGTATGCCCTCTAGCACCCCTCCAGAGACTCCAAAAGGGTGGATACTCCAAACTGCTGTTGGCGCATACGCACAAACAACAGTCAGGACCCTTCCCCACCCGAGCGGAGGGAGGCCACCCTCTCGTCCACGGGGTAAACCCCAATGCACAGGCTCCAGTGGGGGCAATAAGTATGCCCACACCTGCTCGGCCTCTCACGGGGCAACTCCAGAGTGGTAGAGAGTCCAGCCCCTCTCAAGGAGATTGGTTCCAGAGTCCAAGCTGTGCGTCGAGGTGAGTCCGACTATATCTAGCGGAACCTCTCACCTCGCGCACTAGCTCAGGCTCCTTCCCCTTCGGAGAGGTGACATTCCACGTCCCAAGAGCCAGTTTCTGTAGCCGAGGATCAGACCGCCAAGGTCCCGCCTCCGGCCACCACCCAACTCACACTGCACCCAACCTCCTTGGCCCCTCCCATAGGTGGTGAGCCCATGGGAGGAGGACCCACGTTACCTCTTGGGCTGTGCCCGGCAGCCCATGGGTGCAGGCCCGGCCACCAGGCGCCGCCATCGAGCCCCACCTCCAGGCCTGGCTCCAGAGGGGCCCGGTGACCAGCGTCGGGCAAGGGAAAGCGTCGTCCAAGTTTTATTCTTCATTGGAGGTTTGTTGAACCGTTCTTTGTCTCATCCCTCACCTAGGACCAGTTTGCCTTGGGTGGCCCTACCAGGGGCATAAAGCCCCGGACAACATAGCTCCTAGGATCATTGGGACAAGCAAACCCCTCCACCATGATAAGGTAACGGTTCAAGGAGTTAAATTAATTGAATTAAAAATTCAATAAAATTAAAATACATAAAAAAAAGTCATTATGCCATCTAGTGTTTTTGAAACCAAGCCTTCTGGGTACAGAACCAGAAAGAAAACTCACCAACAAACTTGTCTACGTTGCTGTTTTGAGAAAAAATTAATAACGATCATTTGTTTGTTTGATCATTCTGTTCATTTCTTCCTTGTATGAAATAATATAGTACAGTATTATTTCTCTTAGTTCTTCCAAAAGATGAAGTAGAACATCCGTATGTTCTGTGGGGTTAGTTATGTTACAATGCAACTGTTTTTGGCCGCAATTAGAGATGAGTGACGTGTTTTAAACTGTATATTAAAATGTGAAAAAAGTTTATAAATATTTTATGCAAGTATGCTGTATATTCATGTTACATTTACTTATCATTAATAACATTTTAATACAATTTAATATTTTTGTTTGAATTATTTTATGTGTGTAAAGTGAATGCTTTGATAGCTCTATTGTTTCCGTCACTAATAGAATGAATGAAAGCTGTATAGATGTATTCAAGGGTGAATGTTACTTTGTATGTTAAAATAATCTTGGAACTATTGATTTTCATGTGAAATACTGTCATACAACTCTGCATTAATATTGTAACAAGCAGTATTGGGACACAGCCAAAGCACTAATTTACCATTACTTAATTTGTCACGTACATGAAAACAACAATGTGATTGAGATGTAGATACCACTCATAAGATATGCCACTTAAGTAGAAAGTTAAAAAGGATCTTTTATATCTGTCAATAGAAGTTGTCTCATTGGTAGAGAGGACATAAACCAGATTCCTCAGGGAGTCAAATCAAATCAAAGGAGTTCATAGTAGAAAAGGGGATAAGGTGTTAAATATTTTAAAGATAGCCACTGTTGTGATGAACCATTAATGATTTATTGAAAGAATAGTAGCTAGCTTTTGGTGAAGAAGAGCTTCTTAAAAGAGAATGTGCAAATGAAAAACAAGAGATCTAAGAACAAGCAAGAGGAAAAAGGCAGAAAAGCATACACATAACAGAACCTCACTTCATGGTATGGATAAAGATTCTGAGATAGTTCTGAGAAACCAGGGAAGCAGTGGAAAAATATACAGTGATTAAAAAACACAATAAAAAAAATGTATAAAAACAAAACAGGAAGAGTGCATCAATATTTTAGGGGTGTGTGTAGAATGTTCAGAATGCTCAGAAGCAGAGCATTTTGGAAAATGATAGAGAGAGAGAGTAAGAGGGAGAGTAGAATTTCTTCCTTATTTGGGAGATCCAGAAGATAAGTCCTACAGGCCGCATCAGATCCACTAAAAAGAGCAATAATCGAAACCAAAGGCCTAATAAATGTTTGAGTCATTAAACAGGTAAGGCTTTAGAAAAATCATTAACCCAAGTATTAATTTTGAAAGATCCTTAAGATCCAATCTTGAATATTTCCCCTGCCTTGCCCTAACACACTTGCTGTCACAACAACTGCAGTACAAAATGGTACAAATAATTGATGAAAATTATAGTAAATAAACAAATCAAGCAACTACATTTTTTAAATCTAAGGTGTGGTGATGATAATAAAAGAATTGTGGAGAAGGATACATGTACATTAATTGTAAATCCCTATACCACACTAGCACATAGATTTATCTTACTCAACTGGAAGACAGTCAGTGGGTAACTGATGTTCTATACTATTTGAAACTGGAAAAAAAAAATCTCACTTAGAGAATCTGTATTTTAAAATATGGCAAAACCTAATTAATACAATTTTAGAATAAGCATATGTATCAGGGAAATGGAGATTCACCCATCTTGGTTGTTTTTTAAGATTTGTTCTTGTTGTTGGCTCTCCTCTCAAATAAAACCAATAAATATACATAAAAAAAAAGAATTATAGTGACACATAAGTGATTTCAAAAATGGTCTAGGTTTCTTAAAATTTTATTCTTACATTTCTCTGAAGAGACACTACTGAAGGAGTCAAGTCTTCGTCACATATATCTGGATAGTGTCCAATGTCTCACAACCATATAGCAAGACAGGAAGCACCAGGACTCAAAAGACTTAGACCTTCATCCTTTTGCATAGATATCGGGAACACCACACACCCCTTTCCAGCGACCTCATGACCCCCCATGCTCTCCTAATCTATCTACTGAATTCATAAGAAGGATCACCAGAAGACATGACTGTCACTACCAAGATAAGTAAACCTCCTGACAAGGTCACAAACACAGACACTCAGACTTCTCACTCAGTCTTTCAAGAGCCCTGATCAGAGCCTCCATTGACTCCACGAAAATCACAGCATTGTTGGCAAAGTCAAGATCAGTGAATTTTTCTTAACCAACAGATGCCCCACAACCCCTGGACCCCATGACCTTGCCCAATAGAGTATAAGCAAGAACACAACCCAGAAGAACCCCAGAATCAACTGCAAAAATGCAGAGGTTCTGTCTCCACTCTGGGTGAGGATGACCCTAGCAAGAACCTTACCTGGCACCGAGAGCAGTGTTATCCTCCTGTAGTTGCCACAATCCAGGAGATCACCCTTCCCTTTCCAGATTTTTATTCAGTTGGCTTCCATCTCCCAAATGAAAGCAAAGATTGCTTGCAATGCCAGTAGAACAGCCTTACCACCATCTTGGAAAAGTTCACCCCAGATACCACAGATCCCTGCAGCCTTCCCTATCCTCAGCTGGTGAGGATAGAGATTGGGTGGTTTACAGCTAATTGGGGAATCAGCCTCAAAAACCGTGGACCTACAGATATCCAACGTCCTAGCCAGAGGATTAGCTTTAAACAGCTGCTCAAAGTAGCTAGCTCAGGGGGTCACAACTGCAATGTCATCTGTAAGGACCGTTCCGTCAGCGGCCCTGACTGAGACTCTCTGAGGAACAGATTCTGATGTTCGTAATGCTTGATTCCTCTATAAGCAGGACGTGGGTAACTAGACCATAGATGGTGTGTCACCTTCTCACAGATTCCTCTAACAAATGCCTCCTTATCTGCCCTCAGAGCCCTCACAGCCGTCCCTCTCAGTTCCCGGTTCAGACCAGAGTTGCCATCAAGCCGTGCCCTGCAACTCCTCTCGATGATATCCAGAGTGCCCTGCAAGATAAAACACCTCCTTCTGGGAAAACTGGTAACACCAACACAACCTTCAGGGTCTTGTGATGGAAGGTCTCCCACACCACATTAGGATATCCAGTCACACCCAAGTCCATACTGTAAGTTCCTCATACAAATGGCATGCAGACTCATCAGAAACTGCCTGATCTTAGAGACTGTCCAGGACCAGCCTCATCTTCCTAGTTTGTGGTAATCTACTGGACCTAAGCTGGATCTTCAGAGTAGCAACATCAATTCTGTGGTCAGAAATCACAAACTGGCACTTCTGTAGACCCTGCAGTTTTGTAAGAGCCTCATGTGTCTGCCCATGAGGATATGATCAATCTCCTTCACCGCACCACCAGTATTGGACTACCAAGTCCAGCAATGCGGATCAGGGTGCTGGAACCAGGACCCAGCGATCCGCAGCCCCTGACATTTTGCAAAGTCAGGGAACATGAAGTCACTGAGGACTGACAAAATCCTCCTTTTCGGCCCTGTCAGTACCAGTGGTTGCATTGTAGTCACCTATGACCAGAGAGGTGTCACCTTGTGGGCACTCATTAACCACCAAGTGAAGTTGCGAATAAAATGTTTCCCTCACCGAGACATCACTCACCATAGTTGGAGCATACAGTGAGACAAAAGGCAAGGCACCTGAGTCTCATAATACGGTTGTTGAATGTAGTGACATTGGACACCATTGGAAGCAGCCAATCTATTACAGCAACAGCTACTCCCTGTGTATGACAGGGATCAGAGCCACCAGACCAATGAAAGGTGTATCCACCTACTGAGATCTGGCCAGTCCCAGGTCTCCGCACCTCAGAGAGTGACACCACTGAATTGCAGAGCTTAAACAACTCCTCCAACAGCAGAGGAAGATGACCATCAAGCCGGTGAGACAAGATGTTCCACATACCTACCTGGATGTGCCGCCTCAAACATGGAACCGAGTGCTGCTGTGCAGCGGGTGATGCCTCAGCACCACACCAGTGCTGATCCTCAACAAGTCTGAGCTCCTGAGGGCTTTCCCCCATCTCCTTTATAATTCTAACAGCCTTCCTATGGCCGGCTGCATCAGAGCTACTCCCGCAGAGTGCAGAAAAGAGTCCTGTCTGTCGTTTGCCACTTGCAGGGCCAGATGCAGTTTAACATCACACCCAGGACTGCTGATTGTCAAACCTTCATCCCCATGGCATTTGCTTAAGCTGTCCACGGTGGCCCATTGCAAGTCATTCTGCAAACTGTACGTGACCCTTTCTCATAGAGCATTATTGTGATTCTGTGCAACACAAATTTCTGGTTAGCGACTCATAGTTTAGGAACCTATGGTCTAAAAAGATGTTCAGTTACCACCAGGCTATCATGTTCATGAGGTACCTAAAAGCAGCAGAAGAGAACAGAAATGTTGTTTATATAGCAAGATAACTGTCAAGTACAAAAGGGCTTAGCAATAATTTAAGTCAGAAAGGAAAAGAAAAATATCAATATTTTTTTTCTAAGTATTTCAAAAGCAGTAAACAGATTTTATTTTTGCAAACCCATTACTTTAAATTTACATAAAGTCACAGTTCATGTGGCACTCCAGTAACCATGCAGCAAAATATGGAGGCAGTTTTTAAAAAATCCACACAAAATGGTGATTGATATATTCACCACAACAAGGATAAAAAATGTCAAATATTTGATGAAAAACAAATATTAACAACATGCAGTCTCAAATACAAATGATGCAAATGCATTAGAAATGTGTTTTTGAAATGTGGAATCTTGACTATAGTAAAAATTAATGGATACTACAAACTGCTGACTTTCTGCATAGATATGGACTCAATGTCTATTTTTATCACATTTATGAGCAATCCTTTTCAGTCAATACTTAATTATACTCCTATTGTCCCAACTAATAGAGGCTTTTAAAATGCTGAGAGAATGGAACTCCTGTAAACTCTTTTAGTTTCTAGGCATGGTGTCCTAGTCAAAAGGATTCAGGAAGTACTATAAATGAGTTTCCTTTTTAAGTGCCCAGTGGCAAAAAAGGGATAATCCTAAATTAGGCCATTACACTTTACTTAGACATGCCTTTATACCTACTCAAAATAAGGCACCATTTCACCAGAATATGCACAGAGAAAAGTAATCAGGCTGATGGTAACAGACCTCTCACACTCTAGTGAGCACTATCTGACTTTAACCTACAGTAATTTAGAAGTTTTAACTCAGAAATGAGTTTCAGAATTAAAGGTTAAGAAGATTTATGAATGGAATAATGCTTTTGAAGGCTCTTAATTCCTTCAGGAAACAACAAGAGAGATGGTCTGAATGGTCACATTCTTTAAGATTTCATATCCCTTTGGTAAAAGTATTGTGTCAAGATTGCAACGAGAGATAAAAATATACAGCAATAGAATTTTTGTTAATATAAACCAGGTTCGGATATCCTAAATGTAAACTGCTGCTCTGTATTTTTCATAAATAAGGTTCATAGCAGAGATTTTGAATTACGTAAAATATTTGCTATAAAAAACAAAATAAAAACAACTGTTTTGGAGATGAATTACTCCTGTTTATAACCAAAGTTTGAATGGATGTTTGCCACTGAAGAAATTAAGTCATTAGATATGGAGAGTCAAATATCTGTGGTCTTTTTTTTTGTATCAACCAAAACCAAAAACATGTTGAAACTTTAAAGAATGCTTGCAGTCAAAAACATAATCACACCACAAATCTTAGCAAATATTTTGGCACAGGCTTATTTACAATTTGGTCCTATATCTAAACTTTAAGCAGGATATAAAATCCCAGGGCAAGAGAGATGCTTTTTCAGAATAAAAACAAGTAATGTAATATTTTTCAGACAGAAAACACTGGAAGTTTGTTGTTTGTTGTGCTTTAACATATACAAATACAATTTTAAAATATTTTTTCAACACAACTGTCTGAAATGACAAAAAAGTATCCATCCAACCATTATCCAACCTGCTATATCCTAACACAGAGTCACAGGGGTCTGCTGGAGCCAATCCCAGCCAACACAAGGCGCAACACACACACACACATTGAGCTCAATTTTGGATCGCCAATGCACCTAACCTGCATGTCATTGGATTGTGAGAGGAAACCGACGAGACGCGGGGAGAACATGCAAACTCCATGCAGGGAGGACCCGGGAAGCGAAACCAGGTCTCCTTACTGCAACGCAGCAGCGCTACCACTGCGCCATCGTGCCACCAGACAGGAAAAAAAAAAACAGCACTAGTGAATTATGTTCTAGAGTCAAACTAATTTGCAGTTATTACATTTCAGAAGGATGGTTAATTTCTATGCAATAGTATACTGCACTTTGGTTATTTAAATTTTCTTTGCAACAAAACCCACTATATCCTAACTACAGGGGTATGCTGGAGCCAATCCCAGGGCTCAAGGCAGGAAACAAACCCTGGGCAGGGTGTCAGCCCACCACAGGGCACACACACACACTAGGGGCAATTTAGAATCACCAATGCACCTAACCTGGACTGCGGGAGGAAACCCATGCAGACACAGGGAGGACATGCAAGCTTCACGCAGGGAGGACCCGTGAAGCGAACCCAGGTCTCCTAACTGCGAGGCAGCAGTTCTACCACTGCACCACTGTGCAGCCCCCAATTATTATTAACAGAAGAAAAAACTTGGAATCCTGGGCCACCTTAGATTTATTTGCACCTCTCTGTCAGCATCTTTTGTTTTTCAAATGTGTCAATCAGCACAAGCAGCCTGCTATCTCACCCCACCCTCCCAGATTAACGGAGCTGAGGCGTGTGAGGTTCCTGCAGTTGTATAGGGTAAATAATAAAGTATATCATTATTTGGAATACATGCATTTCATGTGCGTTGTGTCTACAAAGATCTGGGTAAGTGTAGGAAAGAAAATATGAGGCAAGAAATGCCGAACACATACAGTGGTGTGAAAAACTATTTGCCCCCTTCCTGATTTCTTATTCTTTTGCATGTTTGTCACACAAAATGTTTCTGATCATTAAACACATTTAACCATTAGTCAAATATAACACAAGTAAACACAAAATGCAGTTTTTAAATGATGGTTTTTATTATTTAGGGAGAAAAAATCCAAACCTACATGGCCCTGTGTGAAAAAGTAATTGCCCCCTGAACCTAATAACTGGTTGGGCCACCCTTAGCAGCAATAACTGCAATCAAGCATTTGCGATAACTTGCAATGAGTCTTTGCAATGAGCCACCCTGCCTCCCAACTCAACTCCCCGTCTGAGAGCTCCCACAGTCCTTTTATATTTCCTGACCCGGAAGTGTTCCCTATCTCCAGTCCATGTGATTCTCAATCACTTCCGGGTCAGGTAAAAGATCTTTTCTTCAACCGAGAAGTCCGTCGCTCTTCCTATGACAAACCTCTGGGTCACAGGGCACGAAGAAGCCCTCGGTCCTCCCTGCAGCTCCCTTCTGTGGCTCCCATGGCATCCAGCAGGGCTGTGCATAAAAACCACATTGTCCATGATGCCCTGCTGGTGTTCTGGGGACCTCCATGCTGCAAGGAGGGCTCCACCTGGCGGTTTGGGGGTATTGGCTGGGATGAATGGACGGCCATATCTTACAATATTCCCCCCCCAGCGACGAATTATGATTCGGAGCGGCCAGCCCCGCGAGGGATGTCTTCCTCCAGGAGGAGTTGTTGTTCAGGCCCTGGCGAAGTCCAGAAAATTTCTGGGAGAACCTTGGGGGAATATTATATAAAAAAGGATTTCTATTCCACGTCCTCCCAGGACAATTTCGCCATCCATGTCCCGGTCGGCGGCATTCGTAGCACAGCCGCCTTCCTCCAGTGTGTATCCTTCTGCGAGTCTGGAAACAGTCTGGAAACTTCCGCTCCGCCCCTTTGTCCACTGAGGAAGGTTCCACGGCCGCCCCTGAGCTCTCAGCTTGCTGCTCAACTTTGTCAGGAGACCCCCTCTTTATTCTTGGGATCCCCTGTTTAATCTGGGGCTTGTCCACAGTTTGGGTCTCTCTATCAGTGAAAGAGAGCCCCTTTACTGTCTGCACGCCCTTTGATTTATAAATAACACGGGTCGGGGTCTTTAGGACTGAATCGCTCCGAGACAGCACCATCCAGCTGCTCTGGCTCGACCGGCCCTTCCCCCGCCTCTCTTGTAGGGCACGCATCCACTTGGCACCCGCTATGGATTAAACGCGGGCCCGTGTCACTCTGCGTCCCTATTTCATTATATACGGTACCGGCTTTACCTACCTGTACCGCCAAATCAATTAACACGGGAGGCTCTCGGTCTAATCGCTGTAGGTACTCCCGTACTCTTCTTAAAGCGCCGCCGCTGCTCTGATCTCCAACGATCTTCTTAATCGCCTCCAAAGTCTGCAAAATACTCCGCACGGGCTCTATTAATTTTTCGAGCTCCCGCATGTCAAAACAGTTAGTTAATTCGGCCGGAGATAGGGTTACTTCCTGGTTCACCTTACCGTCCGGCCGGGTGCCAATGAACACACCTGCTGTCGGCACATGCTCTGACGGGTTCCGCAAGGGAGCCTCGGATTTGGAGTTCTCTTTGGACGAGGACCGTGGTGCCGCTTTTGGCTGACTGCGATCCGTCTGTATCAATTTATCGACGGACCGATCAGTCACTTCCCGGACCTCCTTACCTTTTTGTAGGGAGAATGGTGCTTCGTTCGCCTCCCCTTTCCCCTTCGGAAAAACCAAGTCCGTCTTTTCTTGGGCAAAGCCACAAACAGCTGGACACGGAACGTCACCTTCCTGGAATCCCTCGTGGTAGGTCACATGTCCCTCGCCGGCACCCGTAATGCGGAAGTCCTTCGGGTTACTCGTTTGCCTGCACAAGAGCGCGCTATCGCCTTCGGGTTTGTCTCCTGCCTCCCGCAGAGCCTTCGGATGGACATCTGGGAGGTATGTACACGGGGCAACATGTGTTAAATTAAAAAGATTCTCAAGTACATTTCCCGCACATACCTCGTCGGAGATGTCCTCCTCCAGGAATCTCTCCCGAAACGCATAGCCGCTCCATGGCTCGTCTTGAGCGCAGGCAATGTCGAGCGCTACAGCTCCGCTGTTGCTGGCGTTCTGTTTTGTCTTCTTTTTCCCCATTACGGACTTGAAAAAGGTGAGGTTTCTGGCGATTATTCCTGTGTGTGTCGTGACGCTGTCTTCCCAGGGTATTCTGTCCACAGTAAAAAAATTTCCCAGGTCCTCTGCCAAACTGACGGCCAGAGAATCCTGCCGAGCTACGCCAACTGTGGTAGATTAGGGGCTTTCTCGCACCCTTGCACCCTCAGACACCACGTCAGACACAAGTAAAAGTCCAGTAATGATATTTATTATAATAATAATGTGCACAAAGCACGCTCCTCTCCACAATACTCAATAAACAATCACAAATAAACCAATAACAATCCTCCTAACTCCCAGACGCTTAGCCACCCTGCCTCCCAACTCAGCTCCCCGTCTGGGAGCTCCCACAGTCCTTTTATATTCCCTGACCCGGAAGTGTTCCCTATCTCCAGTCCATGTGATTCACAATCACTTCCGGGTCAGGTAAAAGTTCTTTTCTTCAACCCGGAAGTCCGTCGCTCTTCCTATGATGAACCTCCGGGTCACAGGGCACGAAGAAGCCCTCGGTCCTCCCTGCAGCTCCCTCCTGTGCCCCCCATGGCATCCAGCAGGGCTGTGCATAAAAACCACATTGTCCATGATGCCCTGCTGGTGTTCTGGGGACCTCCATGCTGCAAGGAGGGCTTCACCTGGCGGTTTGGGGGTATTGGCTGGGATGAATGGACGGCCATATCTTACAATATATATATATATATAATAACCTGTACTCCAAGTATTGCGCTTATTATTACTCTAATATAATAAAAGCATACATCTGATTTGAGTCTGTAACACCCAGTGTAAATTTTGGCTACTTTTAAAAGTTAGCATCATTTTTTTTTATTATTCAGTTTTATTCTGTCAGTGATGTTCACGTGGTACAATGAACTTGCCTCTCCATTTCTGAGTTGATGCCGTTTATCTCCATTCTTTTCACAAGAGTAGCGAAGACCACAGTGGGTACTGTGGTTGATACCTGCTCAGAACTATTTGTTGTATCAACAATCAAATATACGATGTCCCTTGACCACTATCAGACTATCATGTGGCAGTTGCATTTTGACAACAAAAACACCTGTGCAGAATGTGCGGAAAACAACAGATTTGCTGCGGTTTCGGACATCTCGCAACGTTTTGTTGAAAACTGTGTTGTAAGTTACAACCCAAGGCCAAGACTTTCCAAGTCTGTGGTCATTAAGCTTATGGACAAAGGCAGGACCGTAACAACAGACAGCTTCTTCACAACACTTTCCCTGGCTAATAGACTGCTGCACCGTGACACAACTCTGCTTGGCACCAGAAGTAAAATGGGACATCCACCTGCAGCTAAAGTCACTTTAGTAAGCGAGCAATTTGCCACGCTAGTGTTTAGATCTGGCAGTGTCATGCTGACTGTGTATACAGTGATCCCTTGCTATATTGCGCTTCGACTTTCGCGGCTTCACTCCATCGCGGATTTTAAATGTAAGCATATCTAAATATATATTACGGATTTTTCGCTGGTTCGTGGATTTCTGCGGACAATGGGTCTTTTAATTTATGGTACATACTTCCTCAGTTTGTTTGCCCAGTTGATTTCATACAAGGGACGCTATTGGTGGATGGCTTAGAAGCTACCCAATCAGAGCATGTATTACGTATTAACTAAAACTCCTCAATGATATACGATATGCTTCCCACGCGGTGCTTGATTGTTTGCTTCTCTCTATCTCTCTGACTCTCTCTAACTGACGGAGGGGGTGTGAGCAGAGGGGCTGTTTGCACAGAGGCTGTTGGCCTAGAGGATACGGACGCTCCTCTACAAAATGCCACTTTATCGCGGTGCTTCGGCATACTTATGGAGCACAGTTTAAACTTTTAACTAAAGGGTGTTATTTCATGTCTAGAGGGCTCTAATAATGTTAACAGTGTGGGAGAGTTTATAAGGGCTTAAAATATATAAAAATAACCATACAAACATATAGTTTCATCTATCGCGGGGGGTTCAGGAGTGCAACCTCCGCGATCGAGGAGGGATTACTGTATCCCCAAAAAGAAGAAGCCTTTGATTTCAGTCTATAGCTGCTAGTGTAAAGTTTTGCTACCTGTAAAAGATATTGCTGAAGGAGTATAACCAGACACACAAACGCTGGTGAATCATGTCTTTTTAGTATCTTGTTGTTACTTGAGTTTTTTATTATTCAGTTTTATTCTTGAATAAAAACACACTTGTTTCGTTATACCTTTGCGAAAGTGTTTATTTTATATTTCAGTAACCAACTGAATGAGATCGAATCCGTCTCTGCCTCTCTCCCGCACGCACACACATTTAATACATGAAAATGTCACTATTTGAAAATGCTATGCCATTTGAACATGAGTTGTCATTTGAATTTTTTTTTTTTATCTTGCCTGTAGTGCATTTTCTGTATCATGCACCATAAAGCAGAGTACAGGCAGATTTGGGCTAGAGAAAGGAGATGGATGTTATTTACTTAACGGAGGACTAATTGTAATTTCTTAATTGAAAGGTTACTGACACATTTCCAGTATTCAGTGTTAAAACAAGTAATAATATGTAGCTAAACACACACATTAATACTGATCAATCCAGAAATGCACAGGCAGAACATGCAAATCACATAGAGTTGGCACTGTAAGGAAGGAATGGCAGCTCTGTGTTACCACTCTGCCTGTATGTTAAAACATCTGCACTAATCAGTAACATGATTAAAACTAAATATATACCAGTAACTTTTGTTGAATTCTTGTCACTTGATTGCAAGCTCTGTCTGCAAATTAATAGCTGTTTCTAGAGGACCAAAGCATGTGTATACAACTCTGGCTTTTTTATGTTTTGATGAGATGCTTCATTGGTAGAGACATTGTTCCTGCAAAAACACTTTCAAAACTTCTTTTACCAACTAGTAATTGTATGAGCCTTACCATTAAGTTCAATGGAACAAGCGTTTGGCTAACTTCACTTGAAAACTGCTGCATGCAAGAGTTTTCTAAACCACTTGCTGCTAAAATGCTTTGGTGTAAACAGTGTCATTGAAAACAATAGAAAATACATTTTCAAGCAGTTTAGGAACTAGAAAAACACTTAGGTGTGAATGGGCACTAAATCTGGTATTACTGTGCCGGGTGACCATTTGTGTGACTAATGAAATGTGGTTCATGGTCAAGGAAGCCATCTTTCAAAGAGCAAGCCATATGCCCCAAAGTACATGTATTTTGTGTAAAAGATAAAGAACAGATTATAATAGAAAAAAGTTAGTTTCTTGATCTACTTCTTTTCTTTTCCTTTTTTTTTCACTTTTGCGTTTGACATTGCTTTTGTCTAGCCTGGCTCTGACTACTCTTTTTCCTTGCTGTTTTAAAGTGTAATGTGTCTCACTCACTCTTAATGACTACAGCTTTTGATCCTATCTTTTCAGAACTAATCAGTCATAACAATGTCTGGAAATGAGATGTTATTGCCCATGTTTGTTTTGTAATTGTTACTCATGAATTATTTCATTGTTCAACTGATGGAAACGATGATAAAGGTGGACCACCTTTATACATTCTTGATGTATTCTTGATACATTTCAGTCAGGCTTCAGAACAAATCACAGCACAGAAACTGCACTTGTTAAAGTAGTAAATGACTTGCGGGTAAATGCAGACAGAGGCCATTTATCTGTTCTCATCCTCTTAGATCTGAGTGCTGCATTTGACACCATTGATCATAATATTCTTAGAAATTGCCTTAGTCAATGGGTGGGCCTCTCTGGCAGTGTCTTAAATTGGTTTGAATCCTACCTGACAGGGAGAAAATTCTTTGTGAGTTGTGGTAATCACATCTCAAAGACACATGATATCCAATATGGTGTTCCACAAGGCTCTATCATGGGTCCGCTGCTTTTCTCAATCTACATGCTTCCGTTAGGTCAGATTATCTCAGGTTACAACGTGAGTTACCACAGCTATGCTGATGACACACAGCTGTACTTATCAATAGCACCTGATGACTCCGACTCTTTCGATTCACTAACACAATGTCTTACTGGTATTTCTGAATGGATGAATAGTAATTTTCTCAAACTAAATAAAGAGAAAACTGATATTTTAGTAATTGGCAATAATGGATTCAGTGAGGTTATCAGAAATAAACGTGATGCACTAGGATTATAAGTTAAGACGGAAGTAAAAAATTTAGGGGTAACCGTGGACTGTAATCTGAATTTTAAATCGCATATTCATCAGACCACTAGGACAGCATTTTTTCACTTAAGAAACATAGCTAAAGTTAGACCTCTTATATCATTGAAAGATGCGGAGAAATTAATTCACGCTTTTGTTTTCAGTCGACTAGATTACTGTAACGCACTCCTCTCAGGACTACCCAAAAAAGACATAAATCAATTGCAACTAGTGCAGAATGCAGCTGCTAGAATCCTAACTGGGAAAAGAAAATCCGAACACATTTCTCCAGTTTTGATGTCACTACACTGGTTGCCTGTGTCATTCAGGATTGACTTTAAAATACTGCTTATGGTTTATAAAGCCTTAAATAATCTCGCCCCCATCTTATATATCGGAATGCCTGACACGTTATATTCCAAATCGTAGCCTTAGATCTTCAAATGAGTGTCTCCTTATAATTCCAAAAGCTAAACTTAAAAGAAGTTGTGAGGCGGCCTTCTGCTGTTATGCACCCAAAATCTGGAATAGCCTGCCAATAGGAATTCGCCAGGCAAATACAGTAGAGCACTTTAAAACACTGCTGAAAACACATTACTTTAACATGGCCTTTTTATAACTTCACTTTAACTTAATACTGATACTCTGTATGTTCAATTCTTCATAATAATTATTCACAGTGGCTCCAAAATCCATACTGACCCCTACTCTCTCTTCTGTTTCTTTGTCCGGTTTCTTTGTGGTGGCGGCCTGCGCCACCACCACCTACTCAAAGCATCATGATGCACCAACATTGATGGACTGAAAGCCAGAAGTCTACGTGACCATCATCATCAGGTCCTTCCATGAAAACCCTAAATACAAAGAGGACTATTTGACTTATGTTAGGTAGATTGCCCAGAGGGGACTGGGCGGTCTCTTGGTCTGGAACCCCTACAGATTTTATTTTTTTCTCCAGCCTTTGGAGTCTTTTTTTGTTTTTCTGTCCACCCTGGCCATCGGACCTTACTCTTATTCTATGTTAATTAATGTTGACTTATGTTTATCTTTTATTGTGTCTTCTATTTTTCTATTCATTTTGTAAAGCACTTTGAGCTACATTTTTTTGTATGAATATGTGCTATATAAATAAATGTTGATTGATTGATTGATTGATTGACCACCCCTGGTAGTCCTTGCAGGACAGATGAGTAATATGGACTACCTGGCACAGCACAGATGAGTAAGATAAGCAGGACTGAAGAGACAGGTCAGTCAGTTAGTCATTACCCAACCCGCTATATCCTAACACTGGGTCACGGGGGTCTGCTGGAGCCAATCCCAGCCTGCACAGGGCGCAAGGCAGGAACATATCCCACGCAGGACGCCAAACAGCCCACCGCAGGACACACACACACACACCCACACACCAAGCACACACTAGGGATAATTTTACGATCACCAATGCACCTAACCAGGTCTTTGGACTGTGGGAGGAAACCGGAGCACCCGGAGAAAACCCACGCAGACATGGGGAAGAAGAGAAAGGTGGACCACCTATTGCATAATGCACTGCTTCACCTTTGGTATCCAATACCAAAATTATTTATTTCTTTATGTGTTTAACTTACATACCTTGTCACCTCATACTTAATTCCTCTTCTGATTAAATTAATCCCCTGCATGCTGCCTCCTCCTCAAGCCCTCCACTCCGCTATTTACCTTTCTGGTCTTTGGGTTCAAAAAACATGAAATCAGTGTCCCATCTATATTTTTTATAAATCAAGGCACAGCGAGTCCATTTTTGGACAAAAGGAGTTACTGAATGTACTTAATGTTGGATTGTAATGATCTTTTAAGTTAACCTTCCTCATTGTATTTTTATTTGTTCAACAAATTCCTTAACAGCAACATAAAAATTCTGCTACTAAGTAAAAAAAATAATACACAGCAAAGTCACGCTATAGTGTGAAAAATATAAAAATGTCTTGTGGAAGGTAGATCAAATGTATGGAGTAACCCAATTTGTTTAGTTTGTAGAGTTAGGTGCCGGTGGTCAAAGAAAAACATGGAATATTAAAACTGAATTGAATTATTTTCCCCCTTTAGAGATTCAGTAAAAATCTAACACATGTAATCTTAATAGTTATTTTTAATTTCACCTTTGTTTTACGTGTTTGATGCAAACCAGCAGTCTCTAAATGACATGTGTTCATGGAGGCAGCTTTCATGACACTGAAAATGCTCTTTAAAATGATCATTTTAAAGCCATTAGAATAATAAGTGGAAAAACAGACACTTTTAGAATACTGGACAAATATTTAAAATCTGTTGTTAGTACACCTGTTAACCAAAAACCAGACCAGTGCAGTAGAAAAATCTATCCATTTTTTAGAGGACGATACAAACTAATAACCAAAAATGATAAAGGTTTGCAAAAGTCAATGCATGAGCTGAGAAGTTCGAAACGTATTTGAGCTTTGACAGAGGGGCCAGCTATCAGCACTTCCATTATATTTTGATTGAGATTAAGAAAACTGTCAGCCATTAAAGATCTTAGTTCAAAAAGACAATTGTGCAGCTGATTATTTGTAGAGTTACAAACAGGAATATAAACTTGTGTATTATCAGCATAACAGTGAAAAAAAATCTCCTGTAAATTAAATATAAGTAGAAAATAAAATAGGACCCAAAAATGGATCCCTGGGGAACACCACATTTAATGGGAGCAAAAAATGAGAAACAGAAATCAAAAGACATTGAAAAGTGTCTGCCAGTAAGATATAACATGAACCAGTTAAGAGCAGCCACTTTAAGCCCTATCAGACGTTCAAGGCATAACAGAAAGTTTTCATGGTTAATAGTATCCAAACTGCGAAAAAGTCTAGGAGGATATGAACTGCTGCCCCAACTGAGTCAATAATAAGAGAGATGTCATTAAATACTTTCAGGAGAGCTGTCTCAACACCATGGAAAGACAGAAAACCATATTAGTAGATCTCAAATAAATTATGGAATTAAGACCAATTGATTATAAATAATTCTTTCTAATATTTTAGCCAGAAATGGGAATTCAAACTAAAATTAGGTAACACTCCAGGATCTAAATCTGCCCTTTTTTGGCAAGGTCACAGCATCACATGTTTAAAAAATGAGGACACAACCTCCTTACTAATAGAAACATTGATAAAGCTAACAAAAGCAGACCCAGAACATCAAAAGATTCAATAAAGAGGCGTGGTTCAATAATATCAAGAGGAATGAAAATAAGTTTAAGTGTGTCAATAGTGCTTTTTAGATGTGAAAGTGAAACAACATCAAAAGATTCCAAGACAATGCCATGATTAACAACAGGAAGTTCATAACCAGCAGGAACAATGCCAGAGTGGATAGTATTAATTTTGCTGACAAAGAATGAAAGAACAGTACTATTTAATTCTGTCTATGATCCAACCTGCGAACACTGCAACCTAGTCCCAGCCTCACTGGGTCACATGTTCTGGGCCTGCACCAAATTAACATTATTCTGGACAAAAACTTTTAATTACCTTTCAGACAGCCCTGGTCTCACAATCCCTCCTAACCCATTAACAGATGTGTTTGGGGTTCTTCCAGAGGGGTTTAAAGTGGAGAAAGACAAACAAATTGTGATTGTATTTACTACACTTTTGGCACGCAGACTTATTCTGCTAAACTGGAAGAACCCAAACTCTCATCTTTTAAGTCAGTGATAACCGATGTGTTATACTATTTGAAATTGGAAAAAATCAAATACTCAGTTAGAGGATCCGTACAGACTTTTTTCAAAACATGGCAGGAACTAATCAGTAATATTTTAAAATAAGCTCATAAAGCACAGAGAATTTATTAATTTAGGTATGTTTACAAGCCTTAAATTTTACGCTGTTTGGCTTGCTCTCTTTCTCAGGGGTGGGGATCGCTCTGTCCTTAACTCAATTTTTCTTTTTGTAAAAACTTGATTGATTTGTATGGATTGTAATAGAATTAAAAAAGAAAGAAAAAAAAAATCTTGTCTCTGAACGGGGATAATAGCCGCATTCATTGAATTAGATAAGACGCTACGTTTATTAGAATGAGAAGATACCAAATCAGCAAAATAATCATGTTTAGATTTTTCAACTGCATCCCAGAAATTGAACAGAGAAGCACTAAAAATCTGCTTAGATACAGCCAACCTATCTTTCTTCCAATGATGTTCAGCAGTTCTACAGGCACGGTGCAGTCGCCATGTAGTGTCATTAAGCCAAGGAGCTGGTCTGCCCTTTTTTCAGTGTATCTGAAGGGCAGCAATTGTTTGTAAAATTGTTTTACATGATAAATTTAAAGACAAGACAGAATTGTCAATATCATTACACTGGCCTTGTATGTCAAGACTGGAGAATATGGTTTTAAAATCAGATATGACAGAATAATTTAAAAAGCGAGAAGAGCGTGGGGCATAGCTTGTAGCAGTAACATCAACAGTAATATTCAAATCTGTCGTTAGAGGGGAATGATCAGTAAAAGGAACATCACATACAGTATATCACTATTATTAACTGAAGTACCATGTGTAAGTACGAGAAAAAGAGTGTGACCAAGACAATGAGTAGGAGCAATAACATGCTGGATAAAATCAAATGTGTTCAATGATGATAAAAAGTCATTAACCAAAACTTTAGATTGACAACAAACGTGTATGTTAAAATTTCCAACAATAAGTACTTTATCATAGGAGAGCATAATCGGAGAATTCAGAAATGAACATATCATTAATTACAAGAGGCCTATAAACAAAGAGGAAGAGCTACACACTTCAAAAAGTTGCAGTTCCAAGCTACTAAGCAGACCCATTTTAAGGCTCTGACAAAAGAACATACTTTTTAAAACAGTGGCAATGCCCCCGAGGAGAGATCAAAATGAATAACCTTGTGGTACCAACAATCCTGGTCTCGATGATGAAAAAGTCCAGTTTCTTTGAGGTAATAAAGTCTTGCAGGATATGAGTTTTATTAGACACTGATCTCACGTTCACTGAATCAAATCATTTACAGTCATTTACACAGATACCACTGTAGAGATTGGTTGCACTTGTAAACCACACCCTAGATTTGTCACCTCCACAGATAAGTTAGCAAATGAAACCAGACACATTCTTGTTACCCATCAACTAGTGAGAAGATAAAACAGATTGGTTAATGTTAACTCATAATTATTTATTTTTGTTCATTTACTGTAAATGTTAAGCTTAGTGGTTTTAAATTCAACGGAACACATTACATGGCATCACTGTCTACCTAAAAGAAAGTAGTTAAGTGTGTATCCTAGCAGTGTCACATTTATTCTAGACTAATCATGCAATGGGCCATCAGCAAAGTCTAGAATCATACTGTAGCCTCAAAATTTGATTCTGCAATCACTGATTTCCAGACATGAGCTCGGTGTTGTACATTTCCACCACAAAATGCTGTTCACCACATCAGTGGAGAACTAAAGTTGTTCCACAACAAAAAATATTGAACATATATAAAGCTGTAGTTGTTTCCAGTTTGTGATAGTACTTTAGTAGGTCTTGCTGCTTGGCTCTGCTATTGTTATTATAGTGGAGGAAAGAGCACGCTTTAAGTATCGTGATAGATAGATAGATAGATAGATAGATAGATAGATAGATAGATAGATAGATAGATAGATAGATAGATAGATAGATAGATAGATAGATAGATAGATACTTTATTAATCCCAAGGGGAAATTGACATAATCCAGCAGCAGTATACTGATACAAAAAACAATATTAAATTAAAGAGTGATAAAAATGCATGTAAAGGGGAGGAACGATCTGCTCAGTCTGTCAGTGGAGCAAGACAGTGACAAAAGTCTGTCACTGAAGCTACTCCTCTGCCTGGAGATGACACTGTTCAGTGGATGCAGTGGATTCTTCATGATTGACAGGAGTTTGCTTAGTGCCCGTCACTCTGCTACAGATGTTAAACTGTCCAGCTTTATTCCTACAATAGAGCCTGCCTTCTTAACAAGTTTGTCCAGATGTGAGACGTCCTTCTTCTTTATGCTGCCTCCCCAGCACACAACCGCGTAGAAGAGGGCACTCGCCACAACTGTCTGGTAGGACATCTGCAGCATCTTATTGCAGATGTTGAAGGATGCCAACCTTCTCGGAAAGTATAGTCGGCTCTGACCTTTCTTACACAGAACATCAGTATTGGAAGACCAGTCCAATTTGTCATCCAGCTGCACTCCCAGGTATTTATAAGTCTGTACCCTCTGCACACAGTCACCTCTGATGATCACGGGGTCCATTAGGGGCCTGGGCCTCCTAAAATCCACCACCAGTTCCTTGGTCTTGCTGGTATTCAGGTTTAAGTGGTTTGAGTCACACCATTTAACAAAGTCTTTGATTAGCTTCCTGTACTCCTCCTGCCCACTCCTGATGCAGCCCACAATACCAGTGTCATCAGCGAACTTTTGCATGTGGCAGGACTCCGAGTCATATTGGAAGTCTAATGTATATAGGCTGAACAGGACTGGAGAAAGTACAGTCCCCTGCGGCGCTCCTGTGTTGCTGACCACAATATCAGACCTGCAGTTCCCGAGACGCATATACTGAGGTCTGTCTGTAAGATAGTCCACGATCCATGCCACCAGGTGTGAGTGGTCATCAGACAATTCCAGGGAAAAGAGCAGGTGATATGAATGGGTTCTGTTGAAAATATGTTAAAAAAATATTATTCTTAAAATTTTGAGAGGTACATTTGCCTGCAGATTTTAATTATTAGGTCTAGTAACTCCCAAATATCTTTCTTTACCTATACAGCTAAAGAAATGAAAGACAAAGCATATTTTGTTAGGCATCAATGCATTTCCATTAATCTAAAAGTCTATAAATGTCATTAGCTTGTAATTTTTGCCTTGATTGTGCACAGCTTTCTTTCTTTTAGCATCTTTCTGTAAAAGTAAATGTTAAATTAGCAATAAATGTTCATCTGTTTAGCCTTATTCATAAGTGGAAAAATAAGAGAGCACTGCTTTTGTAAGTTCTGGTGGCAAGCGATAGAATCAATATTTTGTGAAATGATTTGGTGCAGTGTCCTTGAAGCAATAATCCTTTAAGTGTAAGTCAAACATCAACTGTGATAGTGTGAAAAACAGAAGAAAAAACTAATAACATGAAACCTCATAGACTACTGCAATATTGTGAAACTAAAAGGTCACCCAAGCTGTGTGCTGCAGCTATGGCTTGCCTAAAGCTGAATTCTGAATTATTCATAGTACTCCTTTAAAAGTTAATATAAATTATTTGACTTAGCCATGCTGTAGATATTGTACTAGATAATGAATCCTCACTTTCCTTATGAATTTTTAATTGATGTTAAATGATTCATTTGTATTTACATTTCCATTCATTATATATAGGGCCTGAGGAAATGACACTCAGTTTATACTATAAGCAAAGGCTTCATGATTCATTGGTTAGCAATTACACTTGTTAGTTTACCTGATTAAAAAATAAATTTAACAATAAACGTATTATGCTCAGTAAGATAGCTATAATGCAAACTAAAGTATGAATTTATATCGTGGCAGAACCTAAAGTAAATCCATATGGACACTGGCTGATCTTAAAAATTTTTAATGCCTTGCCATGTCATTATTATGACCAAAGAAAATAAACAGCTAGTTCACGAGTCTGTGATGCCTGGGTTGTAAACAGCTTTGGCATCTTTTCCTTGGGCCTGGACATCAATATTCATGACCAGGATGGCTTGGACAATGAGGACACATAGCCAAAAGTTTGGTGCATTAGTGCATTGTGCTTTGAACCTTACTCTTATTCGATGTTAATGTTGATTTATTTTTTTATAATTATGTCTTTCGTTTTTCTATTCTTTAATATGTAAAGCACTTTGAGCTACTGTTTGTATGAAAATGTGCTATATAAATAAATGTTGTTGTTGTTGTTGTTGTTGTTGTTGCATTGTGCTTTAATTCACTCAGCATTAAAGTGCCAGAATGAAAGTGCAGTGCAGTCAATTTAGATAAATAATCTATAAACATCAGTACATTTTTGCTGAAAAAGCAATTTATAGTTTTTTATAGAAGTTAAAAGTCAGTAAAACCAGTCAGACATTGGGATCTCTTTCATTCTCTCTCTGAACTCAGTGTGTCTTTCCCTCTGTCTCCCCTCCTCATCCTTTGGGTCTCCTCACCCAGGCTGAGATGCTGGCAATTGCCCTTACCTGGCAATCACCCCAACCACTTCAGTCACCACTAGGGGTCTTGGAGCCAGGCTTATACTGTCCTGCCACCTGTCCTTGGTCAGCTGGACCCCTAGAGCATTTGATCGCCCCCGCTCCTCCATATAAATCAGTG
This sequence comes from Polypterus senegalus, assembly GCF_016835505.1. Lineage (NCBI taxonomy): Eukaryota > Metazoa > Chordata > Cladistia > Polypteriformes > Polypteridae > Polypterus > Polypterus senegalus. Next base: position 209,529,696 of record NC_053156.1, on the reverse strand, counting down.
TGAGTGACCCAAACCTGGAGTGCTACTCCTCTCATGCCCTTGCAGCAAGACATACCACTCCCGATTCTTTCTTTACTTTTTCCTTTGTTGTTTTTTTTTCTCTTCCTTTATGAACTCTAAGCTCTTGCTTTCCGTCCTACTCACGCTCCTTTATAGTCTTTACGTGGAGTCTGCTTGATTATGATCCATGGAGCATCAATCAGGAAATCGGCTGAACTAATTCAAACTAAGTTTGCATGTAATTGCGTATTTAGCCAGTTTCCTCATTAAACACTCACGTGTGCAACCACACTCACAAGGCCTGACCCATCACTAAGGAGAAGATATGCTAACAGAGTTGTCCATTAAGAGGCTTTTTGCAGAAGCTCTTTAAATAGATACACACTATAGTCTAAACACAAACCAAAATGACTAAAAAGGAAGAAAATTAAAAGAAAGAAAACTCCTGACTTGGCATTCACAGTCACAGTGAGGCATTATGCAGGCATAGTGCTGTTTGCATGACACACTTCTGCTGAATGATTCATTGGCTGAGTGTCAGAGAGAGGATGTACAGCATTGTTCATAATGGCATTCCGTTTTGTTTTAAGTGTCTCCTTTTCTACCACCTACAGGGGGTCCAGAGGACGTCGCATAACTGAACCTGCCATTTTAATTAGCTTGTTGCTTTGGTGGGCCTCTCTTGATGTGATGCTATTGGCCAACACACCACAGTGTAGAAAATCACACCAGCCATCAATCACATTGTTGTAGAAAGTGTGGAGGATGTTATAACTCACAATAAAGCAACACAATTTATTAAGAAAAAGAGCCTGCTCTGCCCTTCTTTATATACTTCTTCCGTGTTATAAGACCAGTCCAACCTGTCATTGATGTGGACCTTCAAGTACTTGTAGGACTTCACCACCTTTACATCCATTCCCTGAATTGTGACTGGACATAGAGGTGCTTTCCTGCAGTGAACGTCAATAACCAGTTCTTTGTATTTGCTGATGTTTAGTTGCAGAGAGATATTTCTGCACCAATATGATGAATGGTAGTGAAAAACTTTGATGAGAGCTTATTTGGCTATGTGAGATGCATTTAGTTTTTCATTTCAGGTGAAATAACATAACAGAAATTGAATTACTGTGTTCTGCAAAGGAAAAAAAGTTAGCATGTTATTTCCATGCTGAACAAAATTTGACTGTATAGCCAGCCTTCTTAAGGTATAAATAACACAGAGACTTTGCTTCACTTTCTTCCTTGTGCGGCCGTGGATATACTGTAACATGTTTTACTTTTTTTTCCTTATCAGAAAGATATCACACTTCTAAACCCAAGCAACAGAATTATAAAAGCCATGGTGAAATGCAACACATCATGTTCACACAGAACCCAACCTTTAAAAATATGCTACAAAACATAATATTTTAATAGTTCAAAGGTATCTCAAAGAACACCACTGTTTATTTGTTTAAAATCTTTGCATACCTTTGAATACATTGTTTTTTCTATTTTTAAAGATATTTTAATATTTTTCTTACATTTATACAAAATATGGCTCAACAATAGTTGAGTTATCACAAAACTACTTTCTGTACTACAGTTCTCTCCTTTGCATTCCTTTTGTACACCCATTTGTACTTTTGTTTTTTTTTTTAAACAGTTTAATCAGTATTAATTGGTTACTTGCATTGCATTGCTGAATTTTATCAGTAATTAAATAGCAGTAGCTGTAACTGGCAGTTGAATGAACTGTAAACATCTGTAAAATTGACAGGTTTTAAATTTTAAAAGGAGTTTTGTGACATTTCACTGTCATAGGCTAAAGGGGACATGCAATTAGACATTTTTAGTCTTTATAAAATCATGAACAATTTTTTAAAAATGGCACAAATTAAGAAGAAATTTTTTCCACGCATAACATTTAATAATAGCCCAATTCGGTTGAAACCACCAAATCTGGCAACTATGGCAACAACTGAAGGCTGAAGCAAGGCGAAAAAATTACTAGCTGATTGATTATGTTTTGGAGAGTTTCTCAGTGGGAAAGGTGGACACCTCAGGTAATGTGTTCAATGGAGCAGTTGAAGAAGGTTCCTTTCTAGATGGCAACGAATGGGAGTTCACCAACGTTAAACTTGGTGAGGCAATACCAGTTTTTCTTGTTTTGATTAAACTGTCTGTTTCTGTAGGTTATCCGTAAAAATTTATCAAGCAATGGACTGTGAGCAAGACAAAAGCAAAGATAAAGATTTGGGGAGTTCACCCCGTATATTGTAGCACCAGTAATCAATGGCAAAGAGTAATCATAAGAGACTAAGTCAATACAGACAGATTTGGTAAGTGGAGGGTTTGCTTTTTATAGTTTCTTGGCAGGAAGAGGCAGGATAGGAGGGGAAGTGAGGTCCGAAGATGGGCTTGGTCTTATTCCAGAGATAGGCGTAGCTTTAGCTGGTCTTTCCTTTTTTTTTCATCAACCCCTATCTCTGTTGCTTATCCTCCGCTAAGCCCTTAGACTGCATCCCATGCACACGTGTGTGACAGGACATATGATTTTGCGTTAATGGTTTTGTGGAGTGTATGGGGATTGTTTTCTTCAATGTGTACTTTGTTTTCTTTGTCTTTGCATTTTATTTCAAAGGCTGAAATTTTAATTAGCTTTCTTGTATTTGTTTTGTATATTATCAAGGAATTTACTGTAGAGGGGTGGGAAGGACAAAGTATGGTGAGGGTGTTGGCTTTTTTCGATCCTTTTACCTCACCCATAGCAGGTGGGGAAGTGTAAGATGTCACCCTTCGTAGGTGTCATTTGTTACTTACAACTGGAACACAACCTAACTATGACGTCTTTGTAATGTGGAAGCATTGCTGGTGTATTCTGTAGACTTACTTAATCCACTGACTTGTGAGCACATAGGAAAGCCTTGCAAACTCAGGAACATGGAGAGTTTTTCTCTAATACAGTGACCATACTAGAATTTAAATCTAGGACTTTAAATAACAAATTTCCTAAAATATAATTTATATAGTTTGATGTATATCCTCCTACTGTATAAGTGTATGGCATTTATACCAGTAAATATTAGGTTAGAAACACTGAACACCATTTATTATTAAGAAACCAAACATAATGATGACTGTCTGCACAGGCCAAGGGAAAATGTTATCTTATTTACTACAACAGGATAAATAGTTATCTTCCAGACTCATTCTTCACATCGGTACAATTTAGACTAAATAGATTATATTTCTATTTAGATATTTCATGTAAATTAAAGAACATTTTAGGGAATATTAGATTTGCTAAAGATGTCTGATTGAGTACTTTAGACTAAGGCTACCACATGTTTTTTTGATTATATTTTGTTGTTTGTAACCAACACGTTTAAATTATTTGCATTTGTTCACTCAATAACAGATAAATAGTAGCATTGAAGTAGGCTGAAATATGAATGGTGTGCAAAGAGATAAAAACGCAGTACAAAAAAAAAAAACAAATAAACATTCCATTAGGCTTCATTTGGTAGTTTGCATTCACAGCCATTAGCTTTAGCAACATCTCCACAGATGAAGGGTCTAACAATATATTGTGAGAGTATACCCATCTGACAAGAGTTTATCATGATCAAGGCAGGATAAGGTCACCACAAGCAACAAAGTATCAAGTTACAAGTAAGAGAGCACCTCTGCATGTTAGTGAGTGAAGAAAATGGCCACTAGGGGACAGCAGACCCTGTCATGCATTCCACTTTGAAAGAAAAAAACAGTAGATGTTAAAATCAAGTCAAAATTGTTTAAATGACTCAAAAGTCTTTCATACTTCATTTATTCAAATAAGTAAGGAATTTTACAGTCCAACAAAAACACTCAAAAACATTAAGAATATAACATTTATGAATAAAAATTCAAAATTCAGAAAGTAAATATTTAAAGAAATTAAACTGATTATTTAAAACTACAGTATAAAAAGAAGTCGAAAGTCCACAAATTCAAAATTCTAAATAATGATGAAAAGCAAAAGCTGTAAGGGCCAAGTAATACCACAGCAAGATAGCTTTGGCAGCAGCTGTCTTAAACAGGACTTTCTAGTAATTCTTAATTGCTTGCCTGATCATCCTAATAAGCACTACTGGAGAAAGGGACTTGTGAAAAATGTCACAAATTAAATAAAATTAACAAAACAAAATAGCAAAAAACAAAAAAACAGATAATCCCATATGCAGTTAAATACTTAACCATATGGCAATCATTCAAATGCACAGGGACACCAAGACCTGGGAGTGGTGCTCACCCACACTGATTAACATAAACACAAAACACCAGACGCTTCACAGTCATCTCATGGGCTGAGCCTGCTCATCTACATTTGCAGGTGGGTTTATAAAAAAAAACAATTAAAATTAAACTAAAACCTTCACAAAAAACACAAAAACTGTTAAGCCCCTGCTTTCTGTACAACCTGTGGTGGCACCAATATAAGTAAGATAAGAAACTTCAAAAAGCTATTTTAATATGAGGGACACTCTGAAGAACAATTACTAAATAATAAATCCAATTATCAATATAACTCTAAGTCATCAAATCCACAATCTATATATATATATATATATATAAAAGTCAACGTGTGTATGTATGTATGTATGTATGTTCCAGCATCACTTCTGAACAGCTGGATTGATTTTCATGAAACTTGGTACACATGTTTCTCAATGGTCGACTAAAAATACTGTAGGGTGAAATCAACCCTAACCCACCCCCTTCTGGATAGGGTGAGGGATGATCTTACGGTTTTGTATGCATGGTATCATCCAGTTGTCACTCTGAACGACCACCAGAGGGCATAATGGAGGTGACTGCCTGCATTCTTCATGTTTGAGCACCACCACGCCCCTGTTGCTTTTGAAATTAAATAGAGTTCTACACGTACAATTGTGTGTGTCTGTCTGGCCCGGAAGTGAGACGTAGAGTCAATGAGGACTCCAGCTCCGAGGATATGCAAGTGAGGCCAGCACAACAGCAAAAGGAAACCTCCTAAGAAAGACAGTGGCTTAGCTGCTAATGCACAAACGATGTCAGCAACACGAATCCTCATAGCAGAGAGATGCCCAAAGTAGTCCTGATGATTTCAATACTTTCTAGGATCCCATGCTTTTAACAGCATGGGCTTACACAGTTAGTATATAGCAGGTGACTGCCAGCATTCTATACTGTATGTTTGAGCACCACCGCACTCCTGTTGCTTTTCAAATTAAACAGAGTTGGCCGATTCCGAACGTCAACTGGATGATAATATACAGACCGCAAAACAAGCACATTAGGGAGTCTTTGTTTGTTAATTTATTTTTATTTTTAAAGTTATGTTTTTTTAATTACGTTTTTCTCAAACAATTAAAGAAAAAACACTTTATTTTCCTCCGGGGCAACGCTGGGTATTTCAGCTAGTAGTTTGTATAAAGATTCGCTATAATAATAATTGTTCTGCAGTACAATTTCGTTTGTAAGTCACTTTAAATAAAAGCATCTGCCAAGCAAATAAATGTAAATGTAAATGAAAATGAACAATTTAAAAGTACACTTGATGATTAAATAGAAACCAAAGTCAAATGATGATCTCAATGAGACTATAAAGCAACTTGAAAGGTAAATCAAAAATGTCACTAACATACAAGAAAAATAGATTCCCAAAAGATTCAGGGTATATAAAATACATGAATCCAGTGGTGTCTCTGAATTAAAGGGCAGTGAAGCATGGCTTCAGCAGATGGTGTTCTTGGGCAAAATAAGCTTCCCTTAATAATTTACTATTACAATGATTATAGTAGACTCAACTTTGTGTTGTTATTTTTTTCTTCATTTTTCTATTGTATACACAGTGTAATTTCTTATCCAGAAAAACATTGTTTTGTGTAGTATAGTTGTGAAATTAGCTTGTGCTAAGTTTGGCTAGCTTGAATTTGGTTAGTGGGGCCGGCCCAATTGACCCTGCAGTGCATAGCCTTGATGGTATGTGCAACCTCAGCTCTTCACTTTATTCTTGGCAGGACAGTGAGTGTCATCCCTTGCGTGGGTGTGTGTGTTTGTATGTGTATGTGTGTTTATACTTATGGTTTGAGTCTTTCCCACTGAAGGCTATGGAGTGTAACCCAGAGATAGGATACAAAAATTCCAGTACTATTTTCTACTTTAATCATTGCTGCAATAGGGAAAAGGGAAGATCAGATTAGAATGCTACTGGGGGGGAATTTTTAAATTTTCATGCGGTGTTCCTTAATAGACCCAGTGAAAATTTCAGCTTTTAAAATGACTGTGATACTTGAAAACACAGTCCTTCATTAAAATGGGGTTCACTGTGAGTGCAAAGTGATGTAATCAGAGAGAAAGTGGAGCTGGCACACTGACACCTTCTACTCGTAATACAGATAAGAAACTGAGATAAAGTAACTTGTGATTGCTCAAACATGTTAAACAGATTTACTAATGACTATTATACTTCTGTTTCCTTCTATAGTTCAAGAACATGTAATGTACCCTACTCATCTCTCTCACATATAAATTGAGGCACTAAAGGTTGTGCTGTAAGAGTCACTGAGAATTCCCTTTTTATAAATCAGTGTTAATTTAGCAGACACCATCATTCAGCGCAGCTTACAAAAAATCTGTTAAATGAATTTAAGAGTTTATCATGAAAACTAAATAACAGAACAGAATTTTAAAGTAAATGTAAGATATAGTTAGTTCCATGGCTAGATAAAATCTAGTAGTATTTTAAAAAATGCAGTCAGTGGACGATCACTGTAAAAATAGACAAGATAAACAGAAGAAGAATCGGGGCACCAATGTCCAAGGTTCTTTGTAAAGAAAAAATACAGCAAAAAACAAGATTTTTAAAGTGACATCAGAATTATGTAAGTTTGATCTCTGTAATATAGAGGTCCTGTCTTCATGAGCCCATTGTCTTGTCTGACAGAGATCTGGTAGTCAGGTGACTTTATACAGAGGGGAGGAGCGTTTGTCAGCTCAGGTGCCTCTAGATTGTGCTACTACTTTCTAGTATAAATGGAAATCTGGTTAATGGCAGTGTTACACCTAAGTCCTTCCTAACATAAGATGACCCAAATTCTGACTGACATTATCTAATCAGCCAATCATTTGGCAGCAGCCAATGCATACAAACATGCAGATACAGGTCAGGAGCTTCATTTAATGTCCACATCAAACACCAGAATGGGGAAATAATGTGATCTCAGTGATTTCAGCCTTGGCATGGCTGTTGGTGAAAATGGGCTGGTTTGAATATTTCTGTAACTGCTGATCTCCTGGGAGTTTCACAAACAACAGCTGATAGAGTTTACTCAGAATGATTTAAAAAAACAAAACCAAAAAAAAAAAATCCCGTGAGAGGCAGTTCTGTGGATTGAAATGCTTTGTTGATGAAAGAGGTCAGAAGGGAATGGAAGACTGGTGTGAGTTGACAGAACGTCCATGGTAGCTCAGATAACCAGTCTGTATAACTGTGGTGAACAGAAAAGCATCTTAAAATGCACAACATGTCACACTTACATCATAAGAAGACCATATCGGGTTCCACTCCTGTCAGCCAAGAACAGGAAGGCTACAGACTGCACAGGCACACTAAAACTGAACAGTTTGAAGACTGGAAAAACATAGCCTGATCTGAACATCTTGATTTCTGCCGAGACACACATTAGGTAGGGTAAGAATTTGGTGCCATCAGCATGAATCCAGGCTGAAGGCAGCAGTGATGGTGGTGTCCTGGTATTTCTTTGCCACACTTTGGGTCTGTTAGTACCAATCAATCATTGCTTGAATGCCCTGACCTATTTGAGTATTATCATTGACCACTTACATCTTTTCATGACTACAGATTACCCATCTTCTAACGGCTATATCCAGCATGATAATGCACCATGTAACAAAATAAATGTCATCTCCATCTGGTTTTATTGATGTAACAATGAGTTCAGTGTTCAACTATGGCCTTCCTAGTTACTTGATATGAATTTAATAGAACACCCTTGGGATGCAGTAGAATGGAGATTTTTCAGTATGAATGTGCAACTGACAAGTATGCAGAAATTGTGTGATAAAATCATGGCAACATGTACCAGATTCCTTAAAGGAATGTTTCCAAAATTTTGAAGAATCCATGTCATGAAGAATTGAAGCTGTTTTGAGAGCAAATGAGGGTCCTACCCAGTATTAATATTATGTATACAGTGCATAGAGTGAGTGTATATAGTAAATCTGTGCATATATGTTGCACAGAAAAATCTATGTTTTCTTCAATTTATTTTAAACAATTGAATTTATTTATTGTACTTAATGATTACAAAATTTCATGTTGATTTTAATGCACTGTAACATAGTTTACAATATATTATTACATCTGACCATACATTGATTGACATTTGTAAGCATAAAATTATTAAAGGGGTACTCCATTGTTATTCACCCTCTTTACTTGTAATGATGGTAGAAAAAAATGTTTAATTTCATGCTTTAATTTTAAATGGAAATAACAAAATTCCTGATTTAGTGGGTGTCATTCAGAGCCGATATTAGACAACAACATCAAACAAAATGAAAAATATTTTGAGGAAAACTCAGATTAGATAATCTGCATGTCGGGTATCTAGTTATATTCTCTCAATGTCCAAGACACATGTATTTTGGCAAAAAATATTGTTAAATAAACAGCATCCAGAAAATCCTCTTGTAAACATCTAAGGAGAGCATTCAGATGGGACTGGGTTTTTGAACTGAACAGGAGTCCAATAATTTACTATTATCTGCGTATACATTGGCTATCCTCAATGGCACTACTAACTGATATTCTCATTGGCTCCTCAACTGCACTACTTCCAGGTTTCTCAAATCCAATTTGCACTGGTAAATTGAGCGTCTGCTTGTTGAAACACCTTAGATATACACAAATACCACATATGCTTTTCATCCAGTTATGTTTTCACTTGATTTTTTAACTTCTAATCTCTTATGGTACTTTTTTCTTAGGCCACACTCTAAATAAACTCTTAATAGAAACGACTCCTGACCAAAGAATATGGGAGGAGGCAAGTCTTCAATTCAAAAGCTTGCTCTCATTTGAATGTGTGCTCCCCTGACATTCATGACATGATTTTCTAGAAGTGGTTTATTTAACAATATTTTAGATAAAAAAATACATGCATTTGGATTATTGTGAATATATAACTGGAGGTCTGGGGCCTCATGCAATAACGCCATGAGTAGAATTCACACTAAAACATGGCATATGCATAAATCTGTGCGTACGCCAACTTTGACATTCTTCCGCTACATAAATCCTGGCAAGCGTGAAAAGTGACGGATGTGCATGCGCCTGCCACGACTCCTTAACTCCTCCCAGAATTATGCCTCTTTGAATATGCAAATCAATATAAATAGCCCTTAAGCTATCAGCGTTCTGTGAAAAGACAATGGCAAAAGCATGGGGTGAAATAGAAGAATTTCAGCGAATACCAAGTGGAAGCAAGGAAAAACATACTATTTGTTGGTACTTATAAGTACAAACAGTTCTACCAGGAATACTTGATGGACTGATTGAGTGCGTTTATAGTTCTGGGGATAAAACTGTTTCTGAACTGCGAGGTCCCTACAGGAAAGGCTCTGAAGCATTTGCTGTATGGGAGCGGAGCAGTTCAATAGACTGTGTGAATGGCTGAGGCAGCGTGTGCTTAATGCTGCATACCAATAATCCTCTTTCCAATCAGCTGCTGTAGAGCTGTGATTCCACACTCAGATACAGTGGGATAAATACTTGAGAGTAACAACGCTATGGTATTTGGAATAGTTTGGCCATTCCATGGACTATTATATTGTAACAGGTTAATTACAATCAGATGCCTTAAACTAATAAACAATATACTGTCAATATCAGTGTATTTGATAAAGCCGTGTCAGGGATGTGGATCTAAAAAAGAAAGGGAAACCACACTGGAACAAAAGAACTGCTTTGACGCTAGGTGCCGCCAGCACAAAATTTCATATGCCAGGGATTAAGCTGGTGTGAAAATGTGCATGGCTTTACACCAAGTTTAGTTTTTATACATTGGGATGTGAACGTGGAAATAGGCGTACAAAACATTTTTGTACATATGCACCGTTTAACATTGAGGCCCCTGGTATGTGGATTATACAACACAAGTGTTTTTTTTTTCATGGATGTTTTGAAATTGTTTGCTGCTGTTTAATGTTGGCCGTGCTGAAACCTATTGAATCAGGAATTTTTTTAGTTTTCATTCTTCACGAAAACATGAGATTAGAAAATTTTCCTCTGCCTTCACACACTCCAAGGAAAAAAGATTTTAAAAAGTTGGAGTGTTTTAATTTGCCAACCAATCTTCTGAATTTACTGTATGTGATATTTACTAACACTACAAATTATTTTCATAGAAATTGATAGACAACTACAACAGGATTTCAGTTTAGAATGCAGAAATTAGTTGTAATTTGCAGTTGATTTATTACAGTAATCAGCAGTCACCCTGAAATGCAGGCATATTGTCTTTCTTGTATTACAATGTGATGATTATTGTACATCAGTGAATAAAAAACAAAAAAAAAAACTTTACATTTTTTCCTTGAGCAGGTACCTACCTGTAAGTAAAAAAGAGAATATGAAGAAATATAAATAAAGGATTCAGAATTCTCCTAATTTGTATCCATCCACTGTAAAAGTTCATTTCCCAGAGTTACATTTCTGTTTGTGCTTTAATTTACTGGTGTGTGTTTTATTTGTTAGTGCTGTTGTGTCTCTTTTTGTGTGCTTCCTTGTTTTTACTAACATGTCTCATAGATGGCTTCTGTTCTGTTTCTGTAGAATTGTTCTTGTAGAAAACATCCCTGAAGATCTATATTATTCTGACAATGGCACATTATATCTTCCTCTTAACTTGGGACTGCTCAGCCTGTTGGATTCAGCAGAAAAGACAGTGGAAATTGTATCTTCTCACTGGAATCTAAATGCTACAGATATGAAACAGATTCACCCTTCAGCCTGGCAGGTAGATGTCTAAATAACTTTGACGATCCAGCTGTATTATAGATAATGAATTGATATATAATTTTATGTACAGCATGTATGGCTATTGTGACAGACAGTAAGCGTGGACTTTTACCCTTATCTGGCAGGGAAGCTAATGTAGTGGATGGGCACGGGGAAATTACCCCCCAAGAGTACATGGCTCCCTCAACACTCCCTCACATGCATTCCTGGGCCTGTATGTGCATTCATGTGCAGGCAGGGCATGCTGAAGGCCAACAAGGAGAGTTGCTGGGGAGGGCTGGCCTTACTTTCAGGTGTTTCAGGGTTTGCTTCCTCCTTGACACCGGGTCCAGCATAAAAGGGGTTGCCTCTGCCCACTCAGTAATCAGAATTGGGAGAGGAGTTGGACAAGGCTTGCTTGGAGGAGAAAAGAAAAGGAAAGAAATGGAGAAGAAAATAAGTGTTGGTTATCGTGAGACCTGTAAAAAGGTATTTTGTTTAATAAAAAGGTTATTTGAATCTGGGATTGTAGTAAGTGTTATTATGTCTGAGGTTTCGGTGGGGGTCTGTGATGCCCCCTAGTGGCCACACTTTATATTACAATTTTTTGTCTGGGTACCAAACATTTGTTGGTATAAAAAGAAGGTACATGACACATGGGTAATCAAAAAGAGCATTACATACCATTATTAAACACAAGTGCTAAGTTGTGGTGTTTCAAGTTAATTTCATTTAGTGTCCTGGAGTTCTTAACATAGTTGCATGTTATACATCCAGAAAGATTAGCTTACTTCTCCAAAGTTGTTAGATGTTAACAGTGAATTTCATATTGGAAATGTTTGAAATTGTGATGTGTATTGTAACCGTGTAGATGGCAAAGGGGACTCCTTTGGGCCTGCCCTCTTAGACATAAATAAATGGCAAAAACTGGCACAGTGGAAGAAGGCTGTAACCGTGGCTCTACAAAGCACATGTCCCTAGAAATTACTCTACAGTGTTGCCTTAATTAAAATGTAGGGTGAGGCATAAAGTTTGTTAGGGCTTAATGCAGTTACACAGCATGAATGAACTGGTGGGAAACAGATGACCAACAGGGGAGAAAAGGAAATGTCCTAGGCTTGGCAAAAACAGAAAACCACTTTCGCTGCTTTGGTACCTGGATTTTAGATATTTTTTGTTTTGTCTGTACTTGTTCTGTGATGTTTTTTTAAGTTCACTGTGTGTAATAAAAGTCTGTTGATTTGGATATTTGGTGTTGTAATGCTCATTCTTCCAGAGTCTAGACATTGTGGCATACTCCTTATACAGTACTACTGTACCTCACAAAGTCTTCAAAATTGTATACATTTTGTTAAATTGTAATTAAGTCACTGCAAATGTTTGTATTTTAAAATGTTTCTTAATATTTCATCCATTTGCCACTCACTTCAATATTTTTGGTTTCAAGAATTCATTAAAGGTGAGAGACGTCTGGCTTGATCTGTTTTGATTCACCTTTTGCATTAAAATAACATAGCATTCTCAACTGTGCTTATTCTTGGCTGAATCCAGTCCTGCGTAGGTGCTAACTAAAGCACCTCTGTGCCACCCCTTTACAAAAAGAACAAGTGAAATTTCAATATGAATATGTAGGCTATTTATAATCCAGCAGACAGGCAGCTAGCAGTCTATTTAGCTGAGGATGGGTAGAACCTGCTGTTCGTCAGTACGCATCCCAGCCAATGCTGTCTTATGGAGTTCATCTGCTAGGAGGGCCAGATGACACTCTTAGCAATCCCTCTAAAAGATATCATGTTTCTGTGACGATGTGGATTCTGATTCATGCTCCCACTTCACTTTTGGGAGCCCTTGAATCCAACACCGTTGGTTATGTCACCGGATGAGGTGGACAATGAAGACATCACAACGAAACAAGGGGAAGGTGCAAAGTGCAGAAGTGCTTTTATTAAAAACAACAAAACCAAATCAGTGTCCAAAACAGTACAGTGCCACTAAAAGTCAATAAATAATCCATTAAATATGGGGTGAAACAGTGGAGGTTAAAATCTAAATAGTTCCATTAAAAGCGAGGTTAAAACAATAGCTGGAAGCAATCTTTTAAAAACAAGACACGGTGCCTTCATCTCCTAGCAGTTCCCCTGCTTCTTCAAACCAGGCTATGCACCAGGCGAGTTGCCCTACCTGCAGCTGACCTTCTCCTAATTCTGTTGGTCTGGTAGCTTCCCTATCCCTTGCTTCGTTTGGCTGATCCAGACCGAGACTTGGGTCCCCATCAACCATGGCGCTTATGCTGGGGCTTCAACCTCCTAAGCCCCCGACTCCCACTGCCTTCCTCGTCCTTATGTGGCAAGCCAACCTCCTTCCAATCACTCCTGCTCCTCATAAGTGCTCAGCAGGAGTTACCACTACTTCCTGTCCCGAGTGCCGGTCAGACACTCCACGAAGGGGCTATTCTCCCAGCTGCCTGTCGATAATATTGTGAGCATACACTCGCTACCACATCGGCTTTCAGCTTCCAGCTTTCTTCTTCTTTTCCTAACCTTCGTTCTCTTTCTCGTTTTTTATCTTCAAACTCCAGATCACTGCCATTCTATAACTGGATTAAGCAGGTTCAGGGATGTGTTAATAGATAAAAAAATATATAAAACTTTAAAAATCTCTGTTTACATTTGTACTGAAATCCACCTTATATTCTTGCCTTCACCTTGATTTTTTTAAGATGAACTGTGAAATAAATAAATTGTTTTTAAAAATTCCAAGAAACAATCCTGTAAACATGAAATCAATCAATTCTTTAATTTACTCTAAATAGGGTTTATTATTTTGAACAAATGTATGTTTAAAAGATAAATTATATGCTATAAATTTAATGGACTTCTACAATTGGCCTTGTGCTACCTTGATTTGGGTTTGGTTGTTGAAATGTTTAGCTTACCACCTACGCCAAAGCACATTTTTATTTCAAGTCTAGCTCTTAACAACATACGAAACAAAACAAAATACTAATTTTACATTCTCTGGTAGTCTATAGAATCTCTTGACTACTTTAGATGAGCAACAATTCTAAAATATTTTTTGAAATTTAAAGGAACATTAAGGAGTTTTAAGGTAAATATTTTATAAAGCCATTCAAAGTGAAAGGAATCCACAAAGTAAGCAAAGAGCTTCTTCAGCTTCCATTGTTTAAATTGACGTCACAGGACATCCTGTCACTCTAGATTGGGCCAAAAATGAATGCATTGAGAGCATTACAATAAAACCGAGATTATGAAAAAGCAAATATGGGACTGGAGGAACCTTGCTGCTCAATATTAAAGACTGATAACCAATTTTTAAAGGGCTCCAGTTTTATAACGACATAAGACTATGCCGTGGTCCCAGATACAACCAGAGGGTACTTTACCCTGGGTGACCCTGGCATATTGTAGAACAGCTCTGTCTTTGAAAGTCAAGCTAATGATGGTAATGAACGGTAACCTTCAGGGTGGTTTAAAAGGCTGCTTCCTGTTGGAAGCCATTGAGTCTGGTGCCTGAAACAAGATGTGACAAAGGCTTTTAGTCGTACAAAGAGTGATCAGTTGCTGAAGGACACAAAAGAACATGATAAGTATAGCCATGATGATATTTGTTGGTTTCTAAAGTTCACAAGATACCCACCAGATAAGTTAAGGTCTATTCCTCTTTTATAGTTGTGCCAAAATTAGCCTTTTGGTGTTTTATTTATTTGCTAACTGTAGTTCTTTCTATAACATCTTGACTAACAATTTCTTTTTTAATTTGGGGTGGAGCACATATATGAAGTTTTTTTTTCTTATAAAATTCCTATTTAAAGGTTGAATAATAAATTCACGTGCAGACAGTCAAATAGGAAAAGAAAGATCTGTGTGTGGTGTTTCTAGACCATGCCAATGCCTTTGGGTCAGTTCCGCGTGAGATTCTGTGGGCAGCATTCAATTTATGTCCCAGAGGTCATAACAAAGTTCGTCAAAGCCTACTTCCAGGACCTCCAGTTCTGCATCACAACAGGAGACAGTACCAACTGCCTGGTAGCAGCTTGAGATTGTCATAATGGCGGGTTGCACCATCTCTTCTCTGGCCTTCACATTGGTGATGGAGCTCATTATTCAAGCATCATAGTGTGTGGTTGGAGGGGAACATCTTCCTTCAATTAGGGTGTACATGGATGACATGACAACAATCACAACAATAAAAGCATGCACTAAATGCCTGCTGGATAAACTCCAAGATAACATCAAATGGGCACAAAAGGAAATTAAACCTAGCAAATCCCACAGCATCTCCTTTGTAAAAGGCCGGCTTACCAAGAAGAGGTTCTGCATAAATGATGAGCCAATATCAACAGTCCTGAAGAAGCCCATAAAAAGCCTCAGACATTCGTACACCGCAGACTTCAATGACCTTGGAGAGGTGGAACAACTCAGGCAGGACACAATTAGTGGCCTTAATAAAATAAACAACACTGCTCTTCCGGGAAAATTGAAGCTGTGGTGTTTCCAATTTGGTTTGCTGCCCCATCTCATGTGGTCTTTTACCATTAACAAATTCACACTATCCCATATCAAACGACTTGAGAGAATGGTGAGCGGACAAGTAAGGAAGTGGCTTGGACTACCAAGATGCCTCAGCAGCATAGGTCTGTATGGGAATGGAGCCCTCTCTCTGCCTATATGAAGCATTGTGGAGGAATATAAATGCGTCAAAACAAGACTAGATATGACAAGCAAAGAGTCTCGTGACCCATTAATAAGAAATGCTGCACCAATCCTAGCAACAGGGAGAAAATGGGACGTAGCTTTGACAGTGGCAGAAGCAAAGGCTGCCCTCAGACATTGGGACATTGTGGGGCAAGTCCAGTATGGAAGAGGGGGACTTGGTTTGAGATCAACAACAGCCATATGGCAAATATGAATGCCGGCATCTGGTGGTGGAGGAGGAGCACCGCGAGGAGGAAATAGCCAGATGAGTCAGACACGTCTTCCAAGCCCAGCAGGGGTGCTGGATGAGGTGGGATGACAAAGAGAGATGTAAAATCACATGGAGCAAGCTGTGGAACATGGAAACACAGGCCAAGTTTCCTCGTTAGAGCAATATGATATGCTGCTGTACATCTGTGGCATGGAGATGACCCAGCCTGTCACCAATGTGCAACCCCAACATTCCTCAAACTGGGTTTTAAGAATAGCTTAACACAAGGAAGATACATGGTGTCATAAACAAGCACTGTGGTTGTAGGCCTCGACACTAGAGGACAAATGAGTGTCAACCAGTGCCATGCCCCTAAATGCCCAGCCTACCTTCCCACAACTAACAACCTTCATCAGGGAAAGGGAGAAACAACAGACCAAGCCCACATCTTCTAACTCATGCCCTCTAAGTAAAGTCAAAGATTGCGAAATGAGTGGTAATATAAATTAAAGACTCACCTTGCCATCTGAAATCGCAGCCACCAATCTGTGCCAGGACTTGGTCCTTTGATCTAACTCCTGCCGATGTGTCTTCATCGATGAGCTGACAGTCTCTTGGGAGGATGCCATCAATGAGGCATATAAAAGAAAAAAGCTGCAGTATTCCAATCTTGAAGCCGAGGAAGAGGAGCAAGGCTGGAAGGTGAAGGTATGTCCAGTAGAGGTGGGCAGCAGGGGCTTTGTAGCCAGTTGCACTACAAGGTTGCTGAAGGAAGTGGGCATCTGAGGGCAGGCCCAGAGGTAGGCAATTAAGGAACTTGCAACTGTTGCTGAAAGAACCAGTCACTGGTTGTAGCAGAAGCGAAAGGAGAGAGTATGGGCTGCCAAATGACCACTTAGCAACCCAGGTCTGGTCAGCCTGTGGAGGCCTGCCTCAGCTGAAGGTGTTTTGTGGTAAAAGGCTGGAGTACACACTGATGATATGTCGTATTGGTGGAAACATCATTGAGTGATAATTATCAATGTCATCCTGACAAAGAAGACATCTCCAACCCCATTCAAGGCAAGTGCTGTGCTGAATCGTCAGGGATTGTAATATCTAGTCCTTTTAAACAAACAAACATTGCTATAATATGAGTAAAGAAATTGCAAAGAATCACAGAAGTCTGTTTAACTAGAGTTTGGTAGAAATTAGTACTTTTCTTTTGGCACATTAAATAAATATTACATTTTTGTTTTAGAATGAATTATGTAAATGCCATGTTGAACTTTTTAAATTTTTTGATGAATCACTACATTTTTACAGTATATCTATTGGATTTATTACAGGCCATGCACTGAAAGTGTTTGTCCTTAATTGATAATGTGCTATTTTGTCTCTTTTTTATTCTATCGCCATCTGTTCACTTTAACTCCATCAAAATGAAAAAACACTTGAGAGCTGATATTTGGCAGAAAACTACAAAATAAATTATCTGAAAATGTCTATTGAATTATCCAGTTTTTAAAAAATATTTTGCAATCCTTATTGAGTATTATATTTTGTAGCTACTTTTAGAATCAGATGGAAAATTGCCATATACAGTCAGGCCCATAAGTATTTGGACAGTGACACAATATAAATAATTTTGGCTCTGTATGCCACTACAGTGGATTTGAAATTAACCAATCATTATGTGATTGAAGTGTAGACTTTAATTTAAGGGGCCTACTGAAAGTATTATATGAACTGTTAATAATGATGGCGATTTGTCTGGCATAGCCTAACTCTTTCCATCTTCAGGGACATTTGGCTGACAAGCTGTTCCATAGCAAGGTGGGATCAGTTCCCTCATTAATTCATTAACTATTAAGCTGGTAAAATGTGTGGAATTGATTCCAAGTGTGGGATTTGCATTTGAAATCTGTCACTGTGAACTCTCAATATGAGGTGCAAAGAGCTGTCCATGCAAGTAAAAACAGTACATCATTAGGCTGAGAAAACAAAACAACAAACCATTCAGAGAGATAGCAGAAATACAAGGAATGGTCAAATCAACCATTTGGTACATTCTTAAAAAGAAGAAACACACTGGTGAACACACCAGAAGGTTTGGAAAACCACAACAGACAACTGTGCTGGATGATTGCAGTATTCTGTCCTTGGTCAAGAAGAACCCCTTAACATTTAGCCAAACCAGGGACACTCTCTGGGAGGTAGACCTATCATAGCCAAAGTTTACAATCAAGAAAAGACCCCACAAAAGTAAAGGTAGAGGATTTAACATAAGGTTTCAAACCAATGGCAAACCTCAAGCATAGGAAGGACAGTTTAGACTTTGCCAGAAAACATTTTTTAAAAAGCATATCAAGTTCTGGAACAATTTTCTTTGGTCAAAGGAAACTAAAATCAATATATACCAGAATGTTGGAAAGAGAAGAGTATGGAGAAGAGAAGAAATGACTCATGATCCGATGCATTCCACATCATCTGTGAAACATTATGGTGGCAGTTTTATGGCATGATCATGCATGGCTGTGAATGGAAGTCAGTCACTGGAGTTTATTGATGATATGACTGCTGGCAGAAGTAGCAGGATTAATTCTGAAGTGTATAGGGCTATAAAATCTGCTCAGATTCCGCCAAATGCTAACAAACCTGATAGGGCAATGCTTCACAGTACAGATGGAGAATGACCCAAAAGATATCGTGAAAGCAAACCAGGTGCTTATCAATGCAATGTAATGGAATAACCTTCAAAGGCCAAATCAGTCAACTGACCTCAACCCAATTGGACATTCATTTCACTTACTGAAGACAAAACTGATGACAGAAACTCCAACGAACAAGCAGCAACTGAAGACAGCTGCAGTAAAGGCCTGGCAAAGTATCACTAGGGTGGAACCCAACACTTAAAGATGGCTATGGGTTACAGACGTCAGGGAATTATTGAGTGTAAATGATTTTCAACCAAACATGTTTGGATGGACATGTTCATTATGTTTCTGGTTCCATTAGTTTGTCCAAATACTTTTGAGCCTGTTTTTTCTAAACAGCTCATACAATATTTTTGTTAAACCCCATGAATTAAAGCTGAAAGTCTATACTTCAATCATATAATGACTACTTAATTTTAAATCCATTTTGCTGGCGTACAGAGCCAAAATTATGTAAACTGTGTCACTGTCCAGATACTTATGGACCTGAGCGTACATGGGATAGGTAGTAATATTTGAAGAAAAGACCAAGAAACAGAATGAATTTTAGTGGCAAAATTAGAGGATTGTTGATAAACAGAATTGAGTAAATGTCAGAAAGACCAATAGTAGCAACTAAAATAAAGCAAAAGATAGCAACACTAAACCTAAGAAATGTAGCAATTTTAACAAATAAATGTACCTTACCTAATTAAATGCTAATTAACTAGTTAATTATTTAGTTAATCTAAAAGCTTGGGCACCCACTAATATATACCCCCATCTTAAATAGGTTTTCCATTATTGTCATAAACAACATAGCCATGGCCACAAAAATATATCCCAAATGTCAAAGCTGTTAAGGAAGAAAAATACAAACTGACATCAAAATAACTTCACAAAAGTATCATTATCATTGAAAACAATAAAGAAAAAAGATTATTAAAGAAATTGATAGTGGGAAAAAAAATTAAATAAGGCTGATCTTAATTTGCAAAAGTCCTGGGTTGTGACAATTCTGCAGATTCAAACAAGCACATTAAATTCCCAAATGTTTCTTTTTCACTGAATTTCAATTAATTTTCATCTTTATCTTACTTATGAAAGAATCAAACTAGTGAGAAGTAGTATTGCACACCATGAACTTTGTCACCATTTTCACCCATTTTGTGTTTTTTTGTGTGCAAGTTTTGCTGAATGTAGCACGTGCAGTGTGTTCAGTCACAGTTAAGGTGCTCAGTTGACAGCTAACTTTTAAGCTGCTTGTTAATCCCCAAATTAGAGTCATAAGTACTGTACATGACCCAAAAGTTCCATCTCAGGGAGTGTGGTTGTTATGTCATTCAGTGTTCAGTCAACAAAAGACAGCATGTGTCACTGAATGCAACTAGAAACATGAGCCACAATGTAATAACGTCTTATACACATAAGCTGCAAGACAGGCAGTGGTCTGAGGAGAGGTAGGTCCTGCCGTTTGTAATTCCCTGAAACCTACAGTAAGTATGCATCCCCGACATGCTATCTAAGGGAGTACAGCAGCTGGCACTATACAGATTCAGGAAAATCAGATGGGTCATGGCTGTAGTCATGCACTAGCATATGACGGTAATCACTGTTAAGGACACTTATAGAATAGTTACAGTGTTATAGTTACAGTTATAGATACAGTGAAGTGGCCTCTTGTAAGTACAATACAATATAATACAATTTATTTTTGTATAGCCCAAAATCACACAAGGAGTGCCGCAATGGGCTTTAACAGACCCTGCCTCTTAACAGACCCCCCAACCCTCCAGCCTTGACTCTCAAAGAAGACAAGGAAAAACTCCCAAAAAAAACCCAGTAGGGAAAAAATGGAAGACACCTTGGGAAAGGCAGTTCAAAGAGAGACCCCTTTCCAGGTAGGTTGGGTGTGCAGTGGGTGTCAAAAAGAAGGAAGTCAATACGATACAATACAATACAATACATAGAACAAATCCTTAATACAGTATACAAATACAAATTTTAGAAGTATGCAGCAGAATTTAACAGTAGATGGTATCAGATAATATGATTTGGATTTGTTTAGAGTCCTGGAGACCTCATCCATCATGCTGCCTCACCCATTTTGCCATTCCATGGCTGAAATATTGCTGGGCCAGCCAATCCGATGAAAGGATCCCTCTTTCCCACGATTCATGCAATCCTCCATCAGAGATGACTTTACCTTAGGCAGGCAAAACAACTTGTCAGGTTGGCCGTGGCAACAAGTGCCACATTTGAGTACCGAAAAGAGAAACAGAATACGTCATAATATCAGTCATACTTTATTTCTCATGTGTGATGACAGACAGAGAGGGTCTAGTCTAGTGCTTCCACACTGTTAGTGTCAGTGATCAGTAAGTGAGGTGAGGTAGCATCAGACATGTGTTGACCAACCTCAGTTTTAGAGCCAGTTGTTTGCTTAGGGTGCTTTTCTGGTGCACACCTCCATGACACAGAGGTTGTTTTATCATGTTCAGAAGCGCTTACAGTAACATGAAAGTTGCCAACTAACCTCTTAAGTTCTTTTCTTAATGGGTAGGTAGGAAGAAATGTCAAAGTCAACTATACAGCTGTTACCTGTAACCTTTTACCTGTCTCACTGTTCATATTGTACCCCACACATAAAACCTTAGGGAACTCTGATTGCGGGTGCTGCTCGCCGACTGGGACTGTCTTTGATTTCCACTCTATTATTTCAAGCCAGTTTATCGCCATTAAAGAACTTCATAAAACATCCTTCCTGCCATTAAAGGACTGCAGGTAGACAAGAAGCACTACTAATTAATAATTGGACTGAGACATTGTGTTTAAGCTTTTACTTAACAATTATGTTGATTTGCATAATAAGCAATAGCAACAAATATAAGTAATACAAACCATTATACCACTTGGGCAAAGTCTCCATGTCAGCAAGATGCATGTCTCAAACGAAGGTTAAACTGACAGTTGGTGATATGTTTTTGTGCCATCACTATGCCTTTTCCAACTCAATGAGGTAGTTTATCATTTTGAAACACTGGGATGTTTAAGAATAAATTCACATACTACACATACTCGCGGTTCATTTTAGTTTAAATCATTTGAGTTTATATTCTGTTTTCTGGTTTAAAGTACAGTAATATTGCTTCATTGTTATTTTATTAATATGTTTTAAACATTTATTCTGTAAAATAAGTAAAGAAGCTTTATACATTATTGATGATACAATGTTTCGATTAACCTTTTGTGCATGCTCTGATTTACATACAAAACCCTGTTAAGAGCTTGATAGGGATGGAACTTGTTTGTAATGCAGAGGCCACTGGTATTCTCAAAGCAAATTCACAACAGTCCTAACCCTAGACCCTAACTCTAACCCTAATTTAATTCAGACATGTATTCTTATGTTAACAATATGAGAAATTCAATGAGAAGTCATTATTTGTTGCCATTGTGTGTGGACAGTTTAGCTCGATTGTTTTGGGATTTCTTTCTAAAAAGAGAAGTGATCACCACTGTAGCAATACATGGGAGTGAAACAGAGCTATGTTACTAGAATTTGTTAGCTAAAACACTGTGTTGTGCTTATAAAGATCAGGTGATAGGCAAGAAACTAGCTAAATTAGCAACCAGGAGTACATAGTCTTGTACCAAACCCAATAAAAACACTCAAAACTTACTGTCAAAAAGGAGCACATATTTCTTGACCTAGAAACACCTTACATTACAAAATGCTTTTAGAGAGAATCCAAAACTTTGGATACTGACACAGATGTGACGAAGATTTACATAGCATAGTACTGATGATGTCGTGTTATGTGACTTTTTATTGCATGTCTCTACCAGCAGCTCAATATTGACCTAATAAACGTAACAAGGAAAATGATTCTTAAAATAAAAAAGCAAATAATAGCAAATACTTTAATTTATTAAAGTTCCAAACCTCAAATAGAAATTTAGACATAAGGAATATATTAAGGAAAAAATGAACAATGGTTCATATCCCGTAGCACATTGAAAGACTGAAACAGCATTCAGTCCTCCTGTAACCTGAACAAAAAAAAAAAAAAACACCTTCCACCTTTTTACTCTTTTATGTTCATTACGGTAACACTTTAGTTTAGGTAATGCAAAAATGCATCTGTTACTCATTTACTATTACGTAACAAGGCCATAAGCACTTCTTTGAGTCTTCATAACAGCTACAGTTACAAATAATCAATAAAGTGTGTATTCATCTGTGCAATGTGACTTACTGACAGAACTCAACTTTAGCGTGGTGTGAGGTGGTTTAACTGAGGCAAATTTCTATTGATATTACATATTTCGTATAAGACCTATGAATCCTTCATAAAATGTCAATTTACCATCATGTGAATATGCCACACTGCACAGAGATGCATAACCTATCTACTGAAGTTTAAAAAGTGTTATGAAGACCCAAAGAAGGCTTTGTTAAGATCTTGTTACATTAAAGGATTAAGTAAAAGATGCATTTTTGCAGTACCTAAACTAAAGTCTTATCCTTATTATTTTTGCTCATGCTCTGTTCTCAGACTACTTCTTTGTACTTTGTACCCCTTCCACTCTTGCACCCACATTCTACATTATATCTCTGTTTTTGTTTACTTATTTTCCCTTATTTGCCCATTTCCTCATTTTCTGTGAAAGTCTTTGTCCAAGTATTTTAGTTTCCATCCTGCGCCCTGAATGTGTGTAGTTTATATTATCTGTTGATTTTAATTTGTCCAAGCACGAGCAAGTTTGTGTTTCTGTTAACTGCCAAAAACACCTTGCCAATAAGTTTATTTATTTAACGATTTCCAAAAATGAAAATTTAATAGTTTGAAAATCAAAGTTTTAAATATAAAATTAAAAGATATAAAAAAATATCATTAAATTATTTTGGAAACTAAGTAAAGAACAACAATTGCAAAATTCACAAACCAAATCATCCAGAGGCAAAAGACAAAAACCAGAAAAAAAATCAAAGTGATCAAAAGAGTGCTTTACATTCTTTTATTTGGCTTTTATTGATTTTATTGAAATCAAATAACATTCCATACAAATAAGTCAAGTTTTATAAAAATAGGTTTGAAACAAATCAACCCCCACCCATAAGAAAGAGAGCTAGGCCAGCAGAGTAAAACTTTAAGCTAGTAAAAATACCTCTGCTAGGATGTATTTCTCTAAAAAAAAATATTGTTTGGATATAAATTCTGTTCAGTTCTCGTCTGCTAATAAAAGTGAGTTAAGATACCATCTGCGAGATGAGTATTTGGGGCATAGTGATTTTAGCTCCATGATCAGAGGAGTGTGGTCAGAGACAACAATACCGCCAAACTTACAAGATTTCTTTGTAAGCAAGAAATTTTTATCTACAAATAAATAATCATTTCTTGAGTAGCAATGATACACTGGTGAGTAGAAGGAATATGCTCTTGAGTTTGGGTTTAGAAATCTCCAGGAGTCTGATGTTGTGGTCAGTTACAAACTGTGTAATTGACTTTGCAGTGTTAGATGTCATCACCTCTGTGGCAGGAGACCTATCTAGGTCTGAATTTAAAACACAAATAAAGTCCCCAGCCATTATAATTTTATGAGTGTTCACATTGGGAATGGATGCAAATACATTTTGGATGAAGTTCCTATCATCGACATTGGGTGCATAAATATTTATCAAAATCACTTTACCGTTAAATAAATTACTCATGACAATCACATATCTCCCTTCAGGATCAGATATTACATCTGTGCTTTACCTTCTAAATGTACTGAATGACAAAAGGGTAGTGAGTTTAAAAATAAATAGTGGGGAACAGGAGAAAGAATGGAGTCAAGGGAGAAGCAAAGGTCAAAAAAAACACCAGAGGCAAATCGTAAACCAACAATCGGTGTCATATAAAAACAGAACTTTGCTTCAAATAACCAGTAATCAAGAGTATATATAAGTAAGCTGCTAGTTTTGTTTCAGCCTCAGATACTTGGAAATATTTTGAGGTAACTCTTATACTGGCTAACCGATGACATCACAAACAGTGCAGCCTCGATGCATCATGGAAAAACCATAAAATGGCTGTGTACGTAGTTAATACAAATGGTGGCAGGAAAGATGGTAAAAAAATCAACTTTTAATGGAAGCTCTAATTAAAATTCTTCTTGTAGAAATAGATTCCTTGGATGTTAAAAGCCCCAAAATGACACCAAGCAAGTCCTGGAAAACTTCACAAAAGTAAACAAATCATAATGAAAGGAAGCCAAAGAGACGTCTGTTGCAGCCGGTGTCTTAAATAAGGATGTAAGGTAATTGCAGATTAAGTCTTGGCAGCAAATGAGATTTGAGACCTAAATTAATTAATAATAATAATTCTTTACATTTATACAGCACTTTTCTAGTCAGTGCTTAACATAGTGAGTGGGTAGTCACTTCAACCACAGCAGCATCCACCTGGATGATATGATGGCAGCTATTTTGCGCCAGTACTCTCGCCACTCATTAGTTATTAGGTGGTGAAGGGATGAGAGAAATAGCCAGTTACAGAAAAGGGATGATTAGGGGGCCAGAATGTCTAGGCCACAGAGAGCATTAGCCAGGCCTTACCAGAGCTATGGAAAAGGGCCTAGGGCAAAATCACTCTTGACAAAAACGTAAACCAGGAGCAAAAAAGGGAGTGGAAACAAATTTCAAAAATAAAGAAAAATAAAGTGCCCCCATAACAGTTTGTTTGAGCATGACTTGTAATGAACTGGTGCCACATGTGGCATTGGTTCCTGTCTTGTATCAGAAGTTGGTAGAGTCGATGTCACATTACATGACTTTGGATCTAGGGTGGTATGACAAATTCGCCAACCACAGTTTCTGATCTTGTCATTAGACCATATTAGTTTGAGCAACTGAAAACCGCTACTAATGTCACATTTAGAAGATGAATGCCAACTTTCAAGCACAGTCTTGCTCACCCCTTTTAGTGACAGGTAATGACATGCTGCCTGATGGAGTCGGAGTTGTACAAAGCATTAACCAGTTAATAGTTACGGCAAGTTCAGCTGCAGTTTTGACCTTTTTTTCTTTTTTCCATTCTGTTTTAGTATGTAACACAAGACATCAGAAAGATGAGCCCTTCTTCTATTTGTGAGGTTTAAAACATGTGTGCTCCTTATTCTTTGTTGCTATAGTCTATGCATTGTACTTCCAGATGAGCAGCCATTGGTTGTCAGCTATCCTGCACACAGAGCCTGCCCCTGTTACTAAAAGGAAAATCACAGACTACTTGGACTGAGGCACTGCCTATATCACATTAGTCGATCAGCTACATGAGAGTGCACTGCCATCTGCCTCAGACTCGCTAAGATTATCTAAATTAGGGGTACAACTGAAAATCTGGAAAATTCTTATAATGTGACGTGGCCTTAAGATAGAGTCCAACCCTTTTCTGCAACTTTAACCATCGAATGTTATGCTACTTTTTACTCACCGGTTATCCTCCTCAGTGCAGTGTTGTATAAGCACAATATCTTGGCTTTAGCTTAAACTTGCATTTTGCAAGTGTATTTACAAGTGTGACCCGGGTTTGCTTCCCGGGTCCTCCCTGCGTGGTTTGCATGTTCTCCCCGTGTCTGCGTGGGTTTCCTCCGGCGCTCGGTTTCCTCCCACAATCCAAAGACATGCAGGTTAGGTGGATTGGCGATTCTAAATTGGCCCTAGTGTGTGCTTGGTGTGTGGGTGTGTTTGTGTGTGTCCTGCGGTGGGTTGGCACCCTGCCCAGGATTGGTTCCTGCCTTGTGCCCTGTGTTGGCTGGGATTGGCTCCAGCAGACCCCCGTGACCCTATTCGGATTCAGCGGGTTAGACGATGGATGGATGGATGGATGGATGGATTTACAAGTGTATGCTAATTTGCAAAAAGCAATAAAGCAGTATGAAATCTTTCACAAAGTTTGTTTTTCAGCATACTGTGCTAACTTTGAAGCAATATCACATTTTCTTTGTTATTTAAAAATATCAGTTTGGAAACAATATAATATCTGAGCTGAAGATGTAAAAATGTTTTTACAGAGCAGATCCTATTTATTTTTGTTTTAAGCTGTAACAGCAACAAATGCTGTTCTTGGTACAATGAAAGAGTTCACTGAATGCCTACGAGGTGTGGCAGAAAAGTAATGAGACTGGCAACACTGCAAGCGATCTGGCAATGCTGTGCTGTTGTCCTTGATAGAGCACGTGTATCAGTACCCTCCCATAGCTCAGTGCGAGTTTCAACTCCTTCCGTTAACTACGTGATTTTTGTGACTGCTATTAGCGAAGTTGTGTTTTTGGTTGTGCGTCACGCAAAATGGAAGAGCGGAATTTGGAGCAACGTTGTGCCATCAAACGGCAAGTGTGACGTTTGAAAAGTTAAAACAGGCCTATGGGGAACATTCTTTATCCTGAGCTCAAGTTTTTCGCTGGCACAAATCATTTTTGGAAGGCAGAAAACACGTTGAAGATGAACACCGTTCAGGGAGGACTTCAACTTTGAAAACCAATGAAAACATCGAGCGTGTGAACACTCTTGTGAGATCAGACCGTCGTTTAACATTAAGAATGTTGAGTGAACAATTAAATTTGAACAGATTTACCGTTCATCAAATTTTGACTGAACATTTGCACATGCGAAAGGTCTGTGCCAAAATGGTGCCGAAAAACTGCCCTCTCCATAACAGAATTTTTGACCTCAAAAGGCATTCCTGTGGTTCCCCAGCCCCCTTATTCACCTGACCTCAGTCCGTGTGACTTTTTCCTTTTTCCTAAACTGAAAAATGTCCTCAAAGGACGTCATTTCGGGACTTTAGAAAACATCCAAAAGAGTGTAACGGACATGCTGAAGACCATACCGGTTGAAGACTTCCAGCGCTGCTACCAACAGTGGGAACAACGTCTCCATCGGTGTGTAGCTGCCCAAGGGAACTACTTTGAAGGGGATAACATTAATGTTTGAAAAAAATAAAAACTTTGGTAAATAAAAAATCAGTCTCATTACTTTTCTGCCACACCTCGTAGTTCACTGTTGTGTTTATTAAAATGTAATTTTGCAATACAATGAACTTATTTACTCAGCAGTATTATTTTCACTAAGAAGAATTTAGTTATATTGAAAATTATGGACTTAAAGTTACAATATGTCCCATTTTTGCACTCAGGTATTTTTGGTGGGCAAATTAAGTTTGGGAGTATAATCATTTTACACTGGCACTAGCTTAATGTTTTCCATTACATACTGTATGCAGTCTCACTTTATGACAGCTATTTTAATGTACAAATTTAAGTCTTTTTACTCTAAATTTTTCAAATTAAGTACATATATCAAATATAATAAACCTGAAGACAGCATATTTGAAATAACTTTTAAAAAGTTTTTTCACATAAGCTTGCATTTCAGAATAATTAAAAAAAAAAGCTTTTAGTGAATACAGCAAAGCCTTCATACCGTTTGCTATGGAAATGCTTCAGCAGACAAATGGAAAAAGATTTCAAAAGCCATTTCGGCCCTAAGATTCCTTGCATTTTTTCAAATAAGCTCTACCTTTTTTTTGCAGAATTGCATTTTTTCTTATCAGTTGAATAAAGGAAGAATAAAAACATTTTTTAATATGCCAGACTGCAAATGCAATGCACAATATTGCATTACAGCACTATATGCTAGTAATGACTCATAAACACAATGGCTTACATTACAAATATATTTTTCTTATTTTAATCCATAATATTACTGGTGGCAAAAAAAGAAAATATGTAAAATGATGAAGATTAGCCATTACACCAACCTGTTAGGGAGGAACGAATCCCAAGCCCACTAGTTTGAAAAGACGTCAAGGGGCTCTACGCCAACCCTTGCCACTAGACAGAGCTAGCCAGCCGACAAGTTCATAAAAGTGTGATATTTATCCACTTTCCAATGCTTACTTGTACTTCTAGAACAGCAAGCACAATTTAACAACTCTGTTACACTAACTGAGTAGATGGTATATGCTACATAATTTACATCAGGTGTCCCCAACTCCAGTCCTGGAGGGCACCAGTGGCTGCAGGTTTTAATTCTAAGCCTGTTCTTAAATAGTACAGTGTTTTTGCTGCTAATTATCTTCTTTTGAATTAATTTTAATTGACTTGTTTTTTAAGATTTGTTTCCCTGAATTTCTTTATCGTTCCTCTGAATTGCTTCATTTCTTTCCTTGAATGGCACCCAAACAGAAATTAAATGTAAAGTGAGTGAGCCAGCAGAAGACCAACTAAGTTAGGGCCTCAAACTCCAACTATTTTCACTCCAACCAGTTGCTTAATTAGGCGCTGACTCTTGTTGTTAATTAAACCCGCTCTTTAATTCCATGGCTTGTTGCTGTGGACACAGTTTGCTGGTCATGTTTTTGGCTTGTTTTGTATCTCATTATTTTTGGCTGCTAATTAAGGAAAAGGGGTCTGAGTCTTCAAGAACAAGTCAAATAAATTGAATTCAAAACAAGTTAATTAGTAGCAAAAACAGGTCACTAATGAAGGGTTAGAATGACCTAAGTGGGGACCCCTGAATTTACATAATGATAATTTGTGTTGGAATTCACATGCTTTTTGTGAAAAACTAGAAAGTAGTGAAAAGACAACAATAGCCAATAAATGCATTGCATAAAATTTTTTTTTTTTTTGTTCTTTATTTCGCCTTATACAATTTCTTATATTAGGAATTTGTTCATTTTCGCATTACCCATTGGGGTCAGAGTGCAGGGTCAGCCATTGTACAGCGCCCCTGGAGCAATTGAAGTTTAAGGGCCTTGCTCAAGGGCCAGGCAGAGAAGGATCTCTTTTGGCAACCGGCAACCTTTGTGATACTAGTGCATAACAACAATAGCATTGCACTGACTTCCTCTCCTACAAGTGATCACAAAAATCCTGGTCAGTAGCTTGTTAAAGCTAATACAGTCCTTGATAAAGCCGAACGAGTGGGGTTGCGATGAATTTGGCAGATATGAACCGTATGGTTACTAGTTCTAAGGCCTACAAGCTGCACATGCATGCTGAGTTATTATGTATGGCTTCAAACAGTAATGTTTTGGATTGTGTGGAAATCAAGAATAAGACATGTAATAATAAAGTTAGTTTTTGTCGATTTTTCAAACCCGATAATTCAGAAAGGGTCACAGGGATGCCAAAGCCTATCCCAGCAGGAGTCAGACGCAAATGTATATCATAGGTGCATTAATAATGGAGAAAAGTTGTAGTACACAAGGCTTACGGAAGACTTTTTCCTGTGGGGCAGGGAAAACCACCTGCAGATTAACGTCATCAAGACAAAAGAGTTGGCTGTGGACTTCTGGCATGCCAAAGAGACTCCATTAATATCCAACAGCAAAGCTGCAGCACCATACATCACTACTGGCCTAGGTCAGCAGTTCTACACCAGCAGTTTCACAGTGAATGTTGAGGTTAGGGGTGAGTGTGGTTAGCATGTAGTATAAAGGTTATGTTCAGGGGTAACTTGAGGCTAGGGCTTAGTGTGGTTAGTGTGCAGTATAGAAATGCAGTGACATTACTTTTGCCATGAAACTGCTGCTGTAGAATTGCTGGCCTAGATCTATGGTGACATATGGTGGTGCGGCTCTGCGGTTGGATCCTTCTCAGAGCCTCAGACTAGAGACCATTCAAGGGGAGGACGTGCAAGTGGTGGAGGAAAACTACAAGTAATTTAGGGTTCACATAAACAGTAAACTGGACTGGTCTGACAGCACAGTGGCTCTGTACAAGAAGGCCCAGGGCAGACTGTACTTTCTGAGGATATTTGGGTCTTTTGATGTATGCAAAAAGCTGCTGTAAATATTGCACTAGGTCCATAATGTCCATTGTATTATTCTATACTGTGGTCTCCTGGGGAAGCAACTTGAGAACAAAAGGTGCCACAATGCCTGAGCAAACCTTACAGGAAAGCCTGATCCATCACAGGGGTAAACCTGGAAAAAATGGAAACTGTTGTAGAAATGAGAATTGGGAAAAATTTGGATGCCATGATGAAAAATACCCTCCATCAACTCCAGACAGTGCTCTTTTGCAACACTTTAAACCTCAATCTGCAGTGATGTCCTAAGAAGCGCCTCTGGGGATCTTTTATGCCTGCTAGTGTCAGGCAGTTTAATGCTTCCTCCAGACAACTCAATTTAAATGCATATACTCATTCAGTTCGTTTTGAAGCTTCTGCTCAATATAAATTTAACTATTGATCTATGCGTTGATTGATAGTATTATTTCTCCTGTGAGTCCGTATCTTTATTTATTATTTATCTAAATTTACCTTGATATTAATAAATTTTATCTAGTCTAAATTAAGATAAGGGAGGAACAGTGTCTAGATCACTACACCACTGCAAGGTGAACACATTCACATTATGGCCAATTTAACAATGTTAATCCACCTAACCTGCATGTCCTTTGATTGTGAGAGAAAACTGGAACAGCCAACAACAACAAAATTTATTTATATAGAACATTTTCATACAAACAATGTAGCTCAAAGTGCTTTACATGATGAAGCAAGAGAAAAAAGACAAAATAAATAAGAATTAAAATTAGGGAACACTAATTAACATTAATGGCCGATGGCCAGGAAGGACAGAAAAAAAAAAAACTCGTCTGGAGAAAAAAATAAAATCTGCAGGGGTTCCAAGGCCACAAGACCACTCAGCCCCCTTTAAGGCATTCTACCTAACATAAATGACCTCACAATCAATCCTCATTGTATTCAGGGTTCTCATGGAAGAATTTGATGATGACAGTCATGTGGACTTCTGGCCTTTAATCCATCAATGTAGGGACATCATGGTGCTTTGATTAGGTGGTGGTGGTGCAGATCACCACCACAGAAAACTGGAAAAAGAACAGAAGGGAAAGTAGGGGTTGGTACAGATTTTGGAGCCACCATGAATAATCATGATAATTAATTGAATATACAGAGCATCAGGATTAAACTAAGATGAAGCTATGAGAAAGCCATGTTAAAGTAATGTGTTTTTAGCAGTGTTTTAAAGTGCTTCAATGTATTAGCCTGGCGAATTCCTATTGGCAAGCTATTCCAGATATTAGGTGCATAACAGCAGAAGGCCGCCTCACCACTTCTTTTAAGTTTAACTCTTGAAATTCTAACTAGACACTCATTTGAAGATCTAAGGTTACAATTTGGAGTGTAAGGTGTAAGACATTCCGAAATATAAGATGGAGCAAGATTATTTAAGGCTTTGTAAACCATAAGCAGTATTTTAAAGTCAGTTCTAAATCACACAGGTAACCAGTGTATTGGCATCAAAACTGGGCTGATGTGCTCAGATTTTCGTTTCCGAGTTAAGATTCTAGCAGCTGCATTCTGCACTAGTTACAATCGATTGATGTATTTTTTTGGTAGTCCTGAGAGGAGTGAGTTACAGTAATCTAGCCGACTGAAAACAAAAGCGTGAACTAATTTTTCTGCATCTTGCAATGTTATAAGAGGTCTAACTTTTGCTGTATTTCTTAAGTGAAAAAATGCTCTTTTAGTAATCTGATTAATATGTGATTTAAAAATCAGGTCAGAGTCAATAGTTACCCCTAAATTATTTACCTTAGTCTTGACTTTTAATTAAATATATCAAGTTTATTTCTAATAACCTCATTATATCCATTATTGTCAACCACTAAAATTTCTGTTTTCTCTTTATTTAGTTTGAGAAAATTACTACTCATCCATTCGGAAACACAAGTGAGACATTGTGTCACTGAATCAAGAGTGTCGGGGTCGTAAGGTGCTATTGATAAATACAGTTGTGTGTCATCAGCATAGCTGTGGTAGCTCACGTTATGCCCCGAGATAATCTGACCTAACGGAAGCATGTAGATCAAAAAGAGCAGCGTACCCAGGATAGAGCCTTGTGGAACACGATATAGAACATCACGTGTCTTTGAAGTATAATTACCACAACTAACAAAGAATTTTCTACCTGCCTGGTAGGATTCAAACCAATTTAAGACACTGCCAGAGAGGCCCACCCATTGACTAAGACAAAATTGCCGAAGGAAATCCACAGGGAGAACATGCAGGGATCACACAGGGTGCTCCCAGAAGCAAACGCTGGTGTCCTTCCAGCAGTGTTGGCAGTACATGAACAGGACGATTTCTGCTCTTTTTGTACTGCTGAACAGGGGTCTTTAGTGCGTCCCTTTGTTCCCTATATGTTTTCAAAACCATTTTACACTGATTTGCAAAGGTTTGGTTTTAAGAAAATAAAGGATTCAACATTAAATTGTATTGTGTAAGACAAAACATGGGAAAAATAATACTGTACATACACACACATATATACACACAAATACATATATATATATATATATACATACACACACACATATATAAACATATATATATACTGCTCAAAAGAATTAAAGGAACACTTTTTAATCAGAGTATAGCATAAAGTCAATGAAACTTATGGGATATTAATCTGGTCAGTTAAGTAGCAGAGGGGGTTGTTAATCAGTTTCAGCTGCTGTGGTGTTAATGAAATTAACAACAGATGCACTAGAGGGGCAACAATGAGATGACCCCCAAAACAGGAATGGTTTAACAGGTGGAGGCCACTGACATTTTTCCCTCCTCATCTTTTCTGACTGTTTCTTCACAAGTTTTGCATTTGGCTACAGTCAGTGTCACTACTGGTAGCATGAGGCGATACCTGGACCCTACAGAGGTTGCACAGGTAGTCCAACTTCTCCAGGATGGCACATCAATATGTGTCATTGCCAGAAGGTTTGCTGTGTCTCCCTGCACAGTCTCAAGGGCATGGAGGAGATTCTAGGAGACAAGCAGTTACTCTAGGAGAGCTGGAGAGGGCAATAGAAGGTCCATAACCCATCAGCAGGACCAGTATCTGCTCCTTTGGGCAAGGAGGAACAGGATGAGCACTGCCAGAGCCCTACAAAATGACCTCCAGCAGGCCACTGGTGTGAATGTCTCTGACCAAACAACCAGAAAGACTTCATGAGGGTGACCCAAGGGTCCCATGTCCTCTAATGGGCCCTGAGCTTACTGCCCAACAGCATGCAGCTCGATTGGCATTTGCCATAGAATACCAGAATTGGCAGATGCACCACTGGTGCCCTGTGCTTTTTACAGATGAGAGCAGGTTCACCCTGAGCACGTGACAGAAGTGAAAGGGTCTGGAGAAGCCATGGAGAACATTATGCTGCCTGTAACATCATTCAGCATGAGCAGTTTGGTGGTGGGTTAATGATTGTCTGGGGAGGCATATCTATGGAGGGTCACACAGACCGCTACAGGCTTGACAAAGGCACCTTGGCTGCCATTAGGTATCAGGATGAAATCCTTGGACCCATTGTCAGACCCTATGCTGGTACAGTGGCTCCTGGTGCACGACAATTCCTGGCCTCATGTGGTGAGATTATGCAGGCAGTTCCTGGAGGATGAAGGAATTGATACCATTTACTGGCCACCACACTTTCCTGACCTAAATCCAATAGAACACCTCTGGGACATTATGTTTTGGTCCATCCAATGCCACCAGGTTGCACCTCAGACTGTCCAGGAGCTCAGTGATGCCCTGGTCCAGATCTGGGAGGAGATCCCCCACAACATCATCTGTCATCTCATTAGAAGCATGCACCGATGTTGTCAGGCATGTATACAAGAACACAGGGGCCATACAAAGTGCTGCGTACAATTTTGAATTGCTGCAATTAAATTTTGGCAAAATGGACTAGCCTGCCACATAATTTTTTCACTCTGATTTTTGGGGTGTCTTTGAATTCAGGGCTCTGTACGTTGATCATTTTCATTTCCATCAAATGATGTGGCATCCTTTCGTTCCTAACACATTACCCAGTCTATATCAGTATAGATATCCAGGAGGATTTCTTTTTCCCATTGAGATCTGATGTGTTTTAAAGTGTTCCTTTAATTTTTTGAGCAGTCTATATATACATACATATTTGCATATATACATATACACACACATATATATATATATATATATGTATATATATATATATATATATATATATATATATATATATATATATATATATATATATATACTATACAATATAAATATATATATACACTCTTTGGGGTGTGAGCAACTGTTGCTAGGGGTGCCAGAATCCATCAAGGAAGAAAAATGAAAAACATTATTTGTACAAAATCTTAATTTATTTATCCATTCCTAAATAATTAAATAGGCAGGCTATTTCGTATCAGTGCAATACGCTGTTTGTTAAAACGGATGACTCCCGCTCTTACGTGCAAGTCTGCGTGGATATTATGAACTATTGTATCTGTTCAAGTTCTATTTTATTTAGTCGACAGAAATATCTTTGGTAGGAATGTAAGTTAAATGTAGGCATCATTGCATAAATTTTTCTTCACCATACAAATGTAAAGAGTAAATTCGCCTTACATTCCAACCAAAGATATTTGTGTCGACTAAATAGAACTTGAAAAGATATATTTTTTCGAATGTGATCGCGCAAATTAGATCGAGTTGACGCGCACCGACTCATCGAGCCCGCGTGCTATTGTGGTTTCGCCTGCGTGCCTCAATAAGTCACCCTCCCCTCGCTCTTACTTTTTACCGTTCATCTAATGAATACACTGAGTATGGCTTTACCAAAACAATCATTGATGGCGAATAAAGTATCCATTATTCATAAAGCTTCAATTGGTGATCTGTCTTTCTGCGTTAACCGCATATTTTTTCATATGTCTCAAACCAAGGGGATGCAAGGGTAAAATGAATTGGGAAGCACGCGTACATACTCAGTGCACCCACTCTCTGGAATCGAACCTCGGACGTCGGCACTAGAGGCGATGCCTCTAACATTGCACCACGGCGTGTGGTTTGTCTATTTGAGAGTGTGATCGGGCTTTGTCTATTTGAGAGTATGTAGATCGGGGTATATATATATATATATATATATATATATATATATATATATATATATATATATATACCGCGCCGCAGCAGAGAAGTAGTGTGTTAAAGAAGTTATGAAATAGAAAAGGGAACATTTTAAAAATAACGTAACATGATTGTCAATATACAGTAATTGTTTTGTGAGTGTTATGAGTGTTGCTGTCATCAAGGATTTGATTATCATTATTTCTTTCAATCAGGTTCGTATTTGTAGGATGTGTTGTGTTCAAGTTACATTTAGTGTTTGTCAATCGTTGTAAAGATAACAAGTTTCATTCATCGATTCATTTCTTACTGCATCAATAAACAGCTCGTCTTCCTCTTTATCTGAGACGTGACACACTGCATGCACGGGTTTTTTTTTTACACTGTCCTCTTTTAGCGGGACATTGACTTTTTCCACCGTGTGCTTTTGTTTCCACAGTAGCTGCACTTATGAATATGCTTGTATGTATCACACGCTTCATATTTTTTTGCTGCCTTCTCAATTGTGTAATTCGGTTTTTGTTCAGCACTCTTTGGAACTGTTTCTTATTGTCTGTGTACTGCGTCATTTCAGATGAGCCGCTCGGTGTACATGCATTGAAGGTTCCCAGCTGCGCTGGTGCCATCTCGTGTGATGTCCACAGCTGTATTTAATGTTAGCTAAGACCCAGCACTTAAAAGTTTCTCTCGCAGTTTCGCCGAGTTTGTGCCAAACACCACCCTGACCATCTCATCTTCCTCTGCATAAGCACAGTCCTTCACCCGTGAATAGTGGCAGTGTTTCTATTGGATTGCCGCTGACGGATGGCCTTATATGGGCAGGCACTAAATTACGTGGGAGGCGTAACTCCGCCTGTAGATGTCTGTAGCTCTATGTGTTTCCTCTCTACCCACTTTACCGATTCTGCTAGGTTTGTTTTCATGTGATCTATACTAATAAAAGGCAAAGCCCTCACTGACTCACTCACTCACTCATCACTAATTCTCCAACGTCCCGTGTAGGTGGAAGGCTGAAATTTGGCAGGCTCATTCCTTACAGCTTACGTCCAAAAGTTAAGCAGGTTTCATTTAGAAATTCTACGCGTAACGGTCATAACTGGAACCTACTTTCAACCATATATATGGCCATAGCCGGTGGCTCGGTCGCCGTGTGAGGTGGAGTTACGTGGGAGGCGTGATGATGAGGGACGCAAGTATGTAGAAAACAAGGAAGAGCTTCAAAGAGCGCTGAACAAAAAAACGCATTACACAATTGAGAAGGCAGCAAAAGAA
The DNA here is from genome assembly GCF_016835505.1 of Polypterus senegalus. Lineage (NCBI taxonomy): Eukaryota > Metazoa > Chordata > Cladistia > Polypteriformes > Polypteridae > Polypterus > Polypterus senegalus. The sequence goes on along the minus strand of NC_053156.1, from coordinate 209,492,830 downwards.
TATGAAGCAAGTGACGCATACAAGCATATTCATGGGCGCAGCTACTTCAGAAACAAAGCACGGTGTTAACCTAAAGTTTAAATTATGTTCATAGACAGGCTGCCGCTGGCGTTTGTCTTGCCCACGACGCATACGATATTCACGAGATACAAGTTTAATGAGAAGACGCAGGGTTTAAACGAGACTTTTGATCACTTTGTGACAGAGTTTAAATTGCTGGTATGCCAGGTCTGAGCTAACATTAAATAAGGCCGTGGACATCGCGAGATTGCCCGAGATAGCACAAGCACAGCTGAGAAGCTTCGATGTATGTACTCTAATTTAAAGACAATACCAATTTGAAAATGTACTTAAAATACCACTTTATTTTTAAGTCTGCCCAATTTTAGCCATGGATGATATTTTGTTTCTGTTTTGAATTGAAATGCAGTTCAAATGCATTTTTTTTTTCAGAAATTAAAACAGCTTGAGTTTACAATGTCCATGTCTATTACTTGATTCTGTCGCCCACTAAAACCCTTTTAAATTAAAAAAACCGTGTGTGTATATATGTGTGTGTGTATATATATATATATATATATATATATATGTATGTATATATATATACACACATATATATGTATATATAATGAAAGCTGTTATCTTTACAACGGTTGACAAACACGGAATGTAACTTCAACACAACACGTCCTCCAAATATGAACCTGATTGAAAGAAACAATGATAATCAAATCCTTGATGACAGCAACACTCATAACAGTCACAAAACAATTACATTGACAATCACGTTACGTTATTTTTAAAACGTTTCCTTTTCTTTTTCATAACTTCTTTTAACACAGTACTTCTCCACTGCGAAGCGCGGGTATTTTGCTATATATATATGTATGCATGTGTGTGTGTGTGTGTGTATGTATATATATATGTATCTGTGTGTATATATATCTATATATGTGTGTCTATGTATGTGTATATCTATACTAATAAAAGGCACAGCCCTCACTGACTCACTCACTCACTCACTCACTGACTCATCACTAATTCTCCAACTTCCCGTGTAGGTAGAAGGCTGACCCCATCTTCACAAAATTTGGTAGGTGGCTTCCCTGCGCTAACCAAAACCGATGTACGTATTTATTTTGGTGGTATGACGCCACTGTCGGCCGCCATATTGAATTTTCCAAATGTCACTAATTCTCCAACTTCCCGTGTAGGTAGAAGGCTGACTACAGCCTTTTTATTTAATCCACGGCTTCAGTTTAAAAAGGTTTAATTTTCTTCTTAATAAAACTTTTAAAACCCCTTATCAAGCGGGGTCATTTTTGCTAAATCGCTTGTAATTCGACCTCTCCAAATTAGAATCATTGCTGTTATTGAACTATCTGGAGTATAAACACATGTTTGGTCTCTTTGTAAAGGTAACATTCTCTAGTTTCACCCTTAGTAGTCAGAATCACTGTAGGTGTGACTGATCAAAAGTTATGCACATTAGAACTCACAAAAAATGAATTTTTTTGTTCTCGCCTAAGTTTTTTTTTATGAAAATAAAGGAAAATAAAGCTGCAGTAGGTAGGTGGGGACAGAAACACACTATGTACCAACAGAATAACTTGTTGACTACTCACATTTCAAATTTGAAAAGAATACCTGTAAAAATGACATTTTTACACCAGTTTTATGTGGGCATGCCCAGGTGCTTTTTAGAGGGACCATTATCCACATTTTGGAACGTATGGAAAAAGTGTAATAACTTTTGAATGCTTCAACCCACATATATCAATGAGGGCTCTACTGAAAGCTTACACCTAAAGGAATCTATATCTACACACAGTGTCACTCTATTAGTTATAAAAATAATAAAAACAATAAAAATACACATTTCTATGTAAAATAGTCAATACAAGTCTTATGGGCCAAAAATATATATATATTTTTTATCTTTTACTTTTTTTTTTTATAAAATGCACACAAACTATATACATTTCTTTTACAAACTGTTACAACACAGCTCAGCGTTTTTCCATGTGCCACTTGATGGCAGCAATCACTAGCAGGCAGAAAGCACAAGGGCGTGTCACATGTCGCTCTCTGCCATTAGACGTCTCCATGGCCGATTGATTACTTTCACGCCGTGTATATGCATCTATTATTTAATTGAGAGTGTATTTACGTTTATCGTACGTTTATTCATATTTAAAATGCGAAAAACTTGGCGAAATCACAATAAACAACCACGCACCAACTCTGCAGACTGGCACAAATGCCACCTTCGCAGCTCCGATCGTTTGTTTACAAGTTAGTATGGCAAGTTACATATCAAAATGCTCGGCTGCTCATTGGCTGTAAGTTTTGAGTGTCACTCACAGTGTCCAATCAAACTGGTAGATTCTACCAGGGTTTGGAGTTGTACGTCATCGTTCAGCTGTCTGTGACACTCGTTGGCTATACGAGGTGCCAGTCAACCCCAGACCCGTAGTAATTGGCCAACTTAGGTGTCAATCAGAAGCAAACACTTCCGTGTTACATGCTGTAGCATGGTTATCGCCGACAGAAACAAATTACGTCTGATATGATCAATAGAAATGAAAAAAAATTACGTAGCTAGTCTCAAGTTATGAAACGTTTTCTGGAGTTTTTGTCCCTTTGAGGATATATCATGTGTTTTGGACCTAATCGTTTTACTGGATTATATTCGCTGGAGCCTTACGGACAGAATGGGATCAATACTGCTCGGAAATATTGATGTTTGACTTGCAGGGGGTCTTCAAAGGTAGGGAAAGTCAACTCTTAAAAGTATGTACTTCTCTGTAAAAAAGGCTTTAGTGTCAGTGCTGTGGTTGTTGTGTGTCAAAATGGTTTATATCATTGGTAAGACGAGACTTTGAAGTTTCATTTGATGGGTAGTATGTCGCGATGCATGGCAGATGGGCATGCACACATTACTGTAACGTTTTTAAAATGCTGTTATGTCCCGGGACCGGTACGTGTGCGCGTTAAGGTTAAGGCAGTACTTCGCCGCTGTGAAGCGCGGTTATTTTGCTATATATATATATAGATATAGATATAATGTGTGTGTGCGTGTATGTATATATATATATATATACTGTATATAGATATAGATATATATATATAATGTGTGTGTATGTATGTACAGTATGTATGAGTATATATATATAGAGATATAAATATAGAGATATATAGATATTAGATATATATATAGATATAGATATATATATACTGTATATATAATGTGTGTGTATGTATGTATGTGTATATATATATATATATATATATGACAGCAACACTCATTTTACGTGACAATCATGTTACGTTATTTTCAAAATGTTTCCTATAATTTTTCATTACTTCTTTAACAGACTACTTCTCCGCTGCGAAGCGCGGGTATTTTGCTAGTTATTTATATATGGATTAATGCTATCTTCTTACTTGTGTCTTCAAATTGTCCCCTTTTTGTGCTGGGTATAGTGCGGTGTGAGTGTGTGTTCTGTCAAGCATGTTATTGAATATTAAGATTTCTTCATTCGTTAAAAAAACATGATTCAATCTTTATTTAATGAGATCACATAAATTTAAAATGTCAAATTATGTCACTGGAGACTGGTTATTTATTAGTTTTAACTGTAAGGCCAATATATTTTTACATTAATGTTAATGTTTAATATTTTCACTTTGTGCTGAATGAATTTAAAACATTCTGTAGAATTCAGGTTGGGGTTGTTGGCGTTAATTATGAATCATATGAGTTAAAGGAGAGTTAAGTATGAATGGTAAGACTTGCATACAAATCAAGTGCCTAATATATAAACTGGCTTTAAAAGTTGTAAACAATATTTTAATTTCAAATATCTCAAAAGTACAATTTGTACCACTCGTCCACACTGAGAGAATTCAAACACAAAAATGGTGCATTTCAAAGATACATGTCAGTACTTGATATTGGTGTACATTTCACTGCTTTTTCACATTTTTTATTGTATTGTGAATACCATTCTTTAAAATTGTGTTAATATCTGTTATATAAACACAAGTTATAGGTCAATAAGGTGTTAGTTACTGGTGCAATCTCTGTTAAATGATTCTTAACTTTGTGCTTTGTGTGTTTATTTGGAAGGGGCCGGTGCTTTTAGCTGTCAGGACACAGTTTTGAAACTTTCATGGTGTTTGAAGAAACATGCAAGATGAGCAAAACAGCCAAATTTTGTTTCCTGTTGAGTTTTATAATTGCAAATCTCAATAAAAATATATATTTGACTCAAACAGAGATGGTGAAGAATTCATACTTTTGTAATGTTTATAATGTCTATTTCTGTGTTTTATTGAGTTTAGGTTAATCCTTTTAATTATCTTCTATTTTTTCCCAAAAATATTTGACCATTTTGCCTACTGTTTTGAGGTTCTACAGTTATATATAATAAACCCCCCTATATCCTAATGCATGTAATATGTGGATTAAGTGCATCAAAACATTACTTGTTTATATATACAGTAGAACCTCGGTTCACGACCATAATTCTTTCCAAAACTCTGGTCGTAAACCGATTTGGTCGTGAACCGAAGCAATTTCCCCCATAGGATTATATGTAAATACAATTAATCCGTTCCAGACCATACGAACTGTATGTAAATATATATATTTTTTTAAGTTTTTAAGCACAAATATAGTTAAGTAAACCATAGAATGCACAGCGTAATAGTAAACTAAATGTAAAAACATTGAATAACACTGAGAAAACCTTGAACAACAGAGAACACTACAATTAGTTCGCTCTATAGCACTACCAACCGCTGGCTAAAAGCACTTTTTTTAATGAGTTTTAAGCACAGGGAAAAAATGAACATTTGAAAAAATCTGTAATTTAATAAACCACCAAGAAAAATAACATTGCAACAATGCACACTACAAACCGATTGCTAGAAACAGAAGTGAAAACAAAATCAAGCCCAGTGCATTCTTTAACTGCCTTCCTACCTTAATGCGTCCAGCTCTCTCTCGCGCTGCCTCTGTGTGTGTGTGTGTCTGCGTCTCGTGATGCCTCTGTGTGTGTGTGTGTTGTGCTCTCTCTCGCGCTGCCTGTGTGTGTGTCCTGCTCTCTCTCACGCTGCCTGTGTGTGTGTGCGTCTGTCTCTCTCTCGCGCTGCCTGTGTGTGTGTGTGTTTTTGTGTGAGTGTCGCGCTCTTTCTCTCTTGCTCGCTCGCTCACTGCACAGGAAATTCACAGGGAGAGACTGAACATGTACAAACCGAAAGGGAAACTGGCTTGTTCGTATACCGAGTGTGTGGTCGTGAACCAAGGCAAAAGTTTGGTGAACTTTTTGGTCGTAAACCGAGTTGTACGTGTACCGAGGTTCCACTGTGTATATATATATATATATATATATATATATATAGTGTATGCCATGCTGGACTCTCTCCTGGCTAGGATGCCATAGGACTGGGCTGAATATACAAATATAAATATAAATTAATGGAAAATATGGGGTGTTGGTTCACCCAGGGCAATTCCTCCCTAGTATGTGGACCCAGTAAGGATGACCACAGGGAGGTATGGGAGTCGTACTGAGGAACAGCCCTGTCGGGGTCTTTGGGTGCTACCAGGGGTGGCTGCAAAAAACAAAATAAAAAAACATTATTTTGTTCCTGGGATAGTTTAATGTGGCGTGTCTGGTGTTTTGGGGCTCAATGGTGCCCTCTGTCTTTTTATTTATATATAAAAACTGGCCATGTAAGGAAATAAATCCAATGAAACAAAAAAAAACTAAAGTAATACATTTAATTTACAATTATTTATTAAATGTTTATTAAAGTGTAATTCTATGACAAATTTGATATTCTATTTGTTTCAATAAAAGAATATTATAAAATGGTGTTTAAAAGAGAAACTGACATGGTAAGCTTCACCTTCTCACAGTCCTTAAATTGGAGTATGCTATTTCTGTAAATGGGTGAATGGATAGATATTGTAAAATACAATTAAATGTTACCTTTTATGTTATTATTCATTAGAAGTATGCATTTACATATTAATGCATTAAATTGTTTTTGATATATTTTCTGTTTCAGGGACAGGAAGTGTTTAAAAGACTTCTAAATCTTCATTTGCATCAGAAAAGCCTGAAAATAGCAAGTGATTTGAATCACAAAGAATCCAGTGAACTGAAACAACTTGCTAAACATGGTAAGTGGTGAAGGGACAGGTACTGTAGGCCAAAAATGTCCTGCTTAAAAAAATATATTGTTCAATAAACAACGCAGCAAATTATTTCTGACTGCACCTGAAACAACATACATCCGTATGTGAACTTTATTTCGCAAGGGCCATGTCGTCTTCTCTCAATCATCTGATCCAACTAAAAACAAAATCCTGGAACTAGTACAATTACAGCACTGGGTACACATACAGTATATAGGACTGGCTTAAAAATTCCAGTTAAACTACTGGCATGACAGTAGTTTTGATTAATCAAAATGCAAACATAGCTAGAAAATATATACAAAAGTCACCTTAAGGAACAGAATAATACTGCAGACATACTAAGTAAATATAAAAATATTAATAAGTACACCATTAAACTTAATGATATTAAAAAGAACAAACTGTTTCAAAGCTTTCTGTTGGCAACACTTATTCTGTATAAAAATAGTTTTTGGACACATACCACCCATCTGCTCCTTCAGAGGTGGTCGTCTTCTCAGCATGCCCTTTCAGTTGTGGATTCACACAAGAAGAAGCTGCACTATGAGGATAATGAACAAGGCAGTCAGGTTTGATAAACAGAACATGCTGTTATTTGAAGATACATTGATTCAAGAACAAAAAAAAAGTTGAAAAAAAAGAAATTGAAATAAAAATAAAAACATGGTGACAAAGTAAAATAGTTGTTTAAATAATCAAGTCCGTTATCCAATGACTACTCAAAAAGCAGAAGGTAACATAAGGGCAAGTAAAAGAAACAGCAATGATATCAGAAAAGACAGGAGCAAAGTGAATATGGTTCTTTACTTGGTGAAGAACTGTTTAATTCTGGGAAGAGTATTTTGCATTTGAAGTTAGTTCTTTATGCTTTGAAAATTTTCCTAATATGTAGGGGGAAAAAAACTGACATCTTTAATTTATGGTAGACTACCTACAGTATAGCAGGACCCTAACAGATTAAGAAAACTTGGACTTGGCCTGCGTTATTGCACGGCAAGAGTTTTTCACAAATCTGTTACCATCTACCCAAGGTAATTAACTGTATGGAGCCTGTTATGGATCTAAATAAATAAATGTTCTTCCTGGAGCAATTGTGTCGATGGGTCTTTTGGGAACACCAATTCCATTTATATTCATAGAGAATGTTCTTTTTATACAACACTCGTATCTTGAAAACTATTTTTTAAAAAGTCTTGCAGGCCCAGATGTGATTCTTGAATGAGAACACACGTCTGGGGTCAACTTGCTAAAACTTTTGTAGTGAATAGTTGTGAAATCTGCTGCTGAAAAGGCTCCACCAACAGGGTTTCTTCCCTAATATCCACCCAAATTTCTCCCAGTATGTGCACTTTAGATATTGCACTGCTCTATTTCCTTTCACGTATTACAAACATATGTAAAATAAGTCTTGAAAAACAGAGAGAGAGAAATAGAAACTGAACAAAAGACTTAACCTTGACAGAAAATTAAAAGCTAAACTTGATGTGATCATTTCAGGAGCTCAGTAACACAAGGTAACTGTAGCTTAATGATTAATTTGTATATTGTAATGAAAGCTGAGACAGAACAGACAGACAGACACACACATACACCATTGCAGGTACTTGGCCCCACACATTTGAGAAGTGTTTCTTTCTATCATTTTGACTATCACTATATGACATAAAAACAGCAAATAGAATTTAAATGAACATTGTGGTCTTTGTATATACTGTATTACATGTTAAAACACTGTAGCTATATTATGGAATGGTATTTTCAGAGTTTCCAGTTAGAATGTAATGTTAACTTTGTTATCTTTTCACACGCTCAGTCATCCATGGTTCTGCTGTAGTGATGTCAGTGTCATTAGGCACATATAATCTTTTGGGAGTTTCGAGTACCAAAGTCTGCACCTCTTCTGGCTCTTTATTATCATGTCTCTTAACGGCCATCCTTTTCGTCGTTATTTGATGGGGTGTGACACACCATTTACTTCAATGCATTATTTGCAATTGATAACTTAACGAATGTTGCTGACAATTCTTTCAGCCTTACATCGACTCTGTCACTATGACTGTAACTGGAAATAGACAGCACATACAACAATTACTGTATGACATCATTCACTTTTACTACTAGTCCATTGATGTCTTCAAATGCCAATGTTTAATCTGATTTCACATGTTATACAACAGGTTATGCTTATTTTTAACATGCGACATGCATTTACATGTTTATTTAGGGATTTTGTAGGAGATTTTATGGTTTTAAATAGTTTATCGTAATCAGAAGCTTGCTGTTTGTCGGACCAGGTTAACAAATGCATCATTGCTCTTGGAAGTTCAGAATCATCACCCCATCTTTGTGTGCCGCCTTCCTGAGATTTCGGATTGGTTTTGAAATGTGATACTCAGTAAGCCATCTAAAAGTTTTTAAGCAAAATTTACTCATGGTTGTCTGCAGATATATGTAGTATATGTTTGGCTATGCAAGACTAAGGTGTGTGTAACAAAGCACATGGTTTCCTTTATGCATTCAGTTTCTCTGCTTCATACCCCCTTAGAATACTTAACTAAATTATTTTTAAACAGAGCCAAATCACTTTTTCAAAAAAAGTGCTGTATATCTGCCACCCTCAGATCAGTAACAGAACTACTTTTAACTTGTAGAAACAAGTTTTTTGATGCAGAGACAAAGTATATTCTGTCCTAGCGTTATCCAATTCATGATCATGGAAGGGTGTGATGACAGCTTTGGGCACCAAGCGTGAACGAGTCCTGAACAAGTAATCAGTCCTTTGTTGAATACATTAATTCATAAACCTACATTAACTCACACTATGTGTCTTCTGTTAAACTAACTTACATAGGGGTGAAGTTTGATACTGAGAGAAGAAATACATATACAAAGAACAAATGCAAATTTCACACCAACTGAAACCCATATCCTTGCAGCTGTGAGACAATAGTACCAATCACTCTGCCAAACCTACCCAAACCTACCATAACTTAACCTAACCTAACCAAACCACACTAAAACTTTTTAATACTGTAAGGGGCTCCAGTCTATTACATGGCATATTGACATATGCACCCACACTGTCAATAAACTTGTATATATATGTAGATGGGCTTGGGCATGCACCTCTGCCTCAGGAACCTGAACCCATAGTTCTCCTACCTGGACCCTCAAAGAGTGCAGTCTAGTTGTCATGTCAGGTCCCATGGTGTTTAGGTTCTGCTGTACATTAATACACCACTGTAAAAGAGGAGACATGACAAAGTTAAAGATTTGGGGTGCACCACCTTGGGTAAACCCCATGTAATTAGTTTTCAGCATGCAAACCAATGCAACGACCTTTTAACAGACACAAGTTCAAAACAGAACTGAAGTAGGGTAGTGGCCCTCTTGGTCATATATAGGTCTTCAACAGAAAGGGGAGGGTCAAGAAGGGCAGACATCAGAATTGATCTCAGCACTGGAGTGGAGGTTAGGCTTCCTTTCTGTAGAGGGAGGAAGAGAGAAGGCAGTGCCAGCCCCTGGTTCGGCGAGTTATCACCATCACCTGAGCCCTTAAGTTGTTCCCCACCCCCAGTGTGTGACTATATATACAGTCATATGAAAAAGTTTGGGAACCCCTCTCAACCTGCATAATAATTTACTCTACTTTCAACAAAAGAGATAACAGTGGTATGTCTTTCATTTCCTAGGAACATCTGAGTACCTGGGGTGATTTCCGAACAAAGATTTTTAGTGAAGCAGTATTTAGTTGTATGAAATTAAATCAAATGTGAAAAACTGGCTGTGTAAAAATTTGGGTACTCTCGTAATTTTGCACACTTGAATGCATGTAACTGCTCAAAACTGATTACTTGCAACACCAAATTGGTTTGATTAGCTCATTGAGCCTTGAACTTCATAGACAGGTGTGTCCAATCATGAGAAAAGGTATTTAAGGTAGTCAATTGCAAGTTGTGCAACTCTCAAAAGATCTGAAAACAAAGATTGTTCAGTATCATGGTTTAGGGGGAGGCTACAAAAAGCTATTTCAGAGGTTTAAATTGTCAGTTCCAACTGTAAGGAATGTAATCAGGAAATGGAAGGCCACAGGCACAGTTGCTGTTAAACCCTGGTCTGGCAGGCCAAGAAAAATACAGGAGTGGCATATGCGCAGGATTGTGAGAATTGTTACAGACAACCCACAGATCACCTCCAAAGACCTGCAAGAACATTTTGCTGCAGATGGTGTATCTGTACATTGTTTTACAATTCAGCGCAATTTGCACAAAGAATATCTGTATGGCAGGGTGTTGAGAAAGAAGCCCTTTCTGCCCTCACGCCACAAACAGTCGCTTGTTGTATGCAAATGCTTATTTAGACAAGCCAGATTCATTTTGGAACAACATGCTTTGGACTGATGAGACAAAAATTGAGTTACTCGGTCATAACAAAAAGCACTTTGCACGGCGGAAGAAGAATACCGCATTCCAAGAAAAACACCTGCTACCCATTGTCAAATTTGGAGGATGTTCCATGATATTGTGGGGCTCTGTGGCTAGTTCAGGGATTTATATCAATAAATTCTTCAGGATAATGTTCAAGCATCAATCACAAAGTTGAAATTACGCAGGGGTTGAATATTCCAACAAGACAATGACCCAAAATACATTTCGAAATCTACAAAGGCATTCATGCAGAGGAAAAAGTACAATGTTCTGGAATGGCCGTCACAGTCCCCTGACTTGAAAATCATCGAAAACCTATGGGATGATTTGAAGCAGGCTGTCCATGCTCGGCAGCTATCAAATTTAACTGAACTGGAGAGATTTTGTATGGAGGAATGGTCAAAAATATCTCCATCCAGAATCCAGACACTCATCAAAGGCTATAGGAGGCTTCTAGAAGCGGTTTTATTTGCAAAAGGAGGCTCAACTAAGTATTGATATAATAACTCTGTTGGGGTGCCCATATTTATGCACCTGTCTAATTTTGTTATGATGCATATTGCATATTTTCTGTTAATCCAATAAACTTAATGTCACTACTGAAATGCTACTGTTTCCATAAGGCATGTCATACAGTATATTAAAAGGAAGTTGCTACTTTGAAAGCTCAACCAATGATAAACAAAAATGCAAAGAATTAGGAGGGGTTCCCAAACTTTTTCATATGAGTGTATATGTAATTTATTCATTAATTAACACATTATTTAATTTCCCATCTTGTTGAATATAATTTTGGTTTGCAGAGTACTTCAGTAAATACAGGATCAATGGCCACTAAACAGAAACTAGTTCTAGATGAAGAGCCAGGTAATCATAGAGCAAAATTTTGTGCACAAAACCACACACTCATATATAGCTTACTTTGAATCACAAAGTAAACTAACATGCACATTTTTAGGATGTTGTAGGACAACTGGAGTAATTGAATAAAGATGCTCTCATGAGCAGATCATACAAATTGTCACATAAACATTGACCAAATTGGAATTTAAGAGCAGTTTCCAGTAACATTGAGACAATATTATTTGATAAACATAAACCTGTTAGTTTCTATCTTCTGTAGTTGCATACTGAGGGAACAAAATAAAGCAAACACATTGGCCCTATATTCTCTTTTGCTAACATCACTTCTTTTTCTGGCACAGGTGCTGAAGTTCATTACCTAAACATGACAGCTTTAACTAAAGGACAAATGCACGCATCTTTTTGGGTGGTGGACAAGAAGCACATTTATATCGGAAGTGCAAATATGGACTGGCATTCCATGGCACAGGTAAAACAGGACTTTTTTTTTTAAGATGGAATAACCAAGTATTCTTTGTTTGGTTTCATAATGTAAAATTGTTAGTTACTCTGTATTTATGATCAGTATGTGTATATGAGTACAACACAACAGTGGTTAATGATATGGCCGCAAGGATTCAGAATATTGGGTTTGAATACTACATCTTGGTCTCTATTTGCACATTCTTCTGCTTCTCTCCTTCAATAGAATAGCATCATAGATTTATTCAAATTGTCCTCCTATTAATGATAACATAAACTAGCTGGAATGGAATATCTCATTACAAAAAGCTTTTTTCACCGACAGAAGCGGAATTAAAGATATTTGAACTGTTTTTACGTTGTTATTGGCTAATACACTTGCATCCATGTTTACTGTTAGTGAGTACCTAAGCACACATAAACTGTATGCAGTTGGGTTCCTGCTTAACATTGAAGTATTGCTAAGAGAAAAACACACTAATATCAGCAACTGACAATGTATGCTGGTAAACCTCAGCCAGAAACTCTTAAGTTCCAGATATCAGGATTATCATACCCTTTTTAATGGAAGTCCACCTTTTCATTTAAGTAGCAGGTATCTGGATGAAGAGAGAAAAAATCACTTTAATCTGAAAAGTGTGCTTCCAAATTACTAGCACAAATTTCCCCACCCTTATTGCTTATAATACTTTCCTTTTTGTCAATTTAGATAGAGCAGAGGAAATATGCTGACGATATGAATGTCTTCTGTGGAGTGTCGTGGTGGGTTTTATGCAAGAATTGACAGACAGTTCTGCCATTGTCCGGCCTGGATGGTGTTGTCCATCACCCACTTGTGCACATGGCTCCCGCAACCTTGTAGCACTGGAAGAAAAAGAGAAAGTGCGAAGCATCTTAGTATTGGCTTACTGTGGCACATTAAGGGAGAAAAAGGGGCTTACTTTCAGTTTTGGGAGAAGCACAGTTCACGTCTCAAGTGCCAGCATAGCTGCGCGTGCGCACAGGTCGCTCGCATTTCTATAGGAACTTTATGGGGCAGGAGATGCCACTCTTAGTAGACGTGTCCACGTCATCATTTGCCCATAGACAGATGATGTTTGAGAGCTTAATTTGTCGGCACAATGGCGCTGATTGCAAAAGGAAATTTCTGGCCTGTAGAGGGGGTCTTCTGGCTAGATCTCGCTGAGTGAACTTCTTGGTAGAAGTTTCTTGTGAGTTTACCAAGCACTGCAGCTTGTGCCTTGATTTTTGTAAATATTTTTTTTCTCATATATATCTTGATAAATTTCTCTTGATTAGGTTTTGTGGAAGTATTTATTTGTTTGTGGTTAATGGTGCACTGTTTATCTTTGTATATACACATTTTTCTTTTTGTGTATTTTGAATATTTTTGTTGGTAAAAGTTGTATTATATTCTGCTTGGAGGAGCCACTTACTGACTTAGATTACTGTGAAGGAAGACAGCTTCTGTGGCTAAAAACCTGAGGGTGGACAGGACTTGCAAAGAAGCAGGTAAAGCAATTCCTCCAAGTCTGCCTTTGTAAAGCAGACGCCAGTTCAGCACACAGCTCCAAAAGGGTAGCTCTTGGAATTCAAAATTGACTTAGAAGCCAGTCATCATCATCTATAAATATGCGCTCTCTTCTGATTATTCCATTTGTGATGCCTTCTAACAATGCTAAAATAGCTATGGAAGTTTGGAATAGTTTGGCCATTTTGTGGACCACTATATTGTTACAGAATGATTACGGTCAAGTGAATTAAATTTTTAAACAAGATGCAATTAATTTTGGTGTATTTGATTAGTCCTGTGTGATTCATGCAATTCTAAAAAAATAAAGGAAGAACACATAGAAATAGTAGCACTGCTTTGATGCTGGGTGTTGCTCACTTGCAAAACCAAACTGAAGAGTGCCAACACATGGTGAGGCTGTTGGGAAAATGTGTGTGGCTTTATGCCATGTTTAGTTTTTACACATCTCGAAATGAGTGTGGACACGGGCATACACAACATTTTTGTGTATATGCATTGTTTATAAATGAGGCCTCTGCTCTTTAGCATCACTTTCAAAATTGAAAGCTTCCTTCCAGACTACATATCACTCTTCCTCTTTCTCTTCTCTAAAGTGGCTGCCCAGATCATTGATGTTCTGGGATGCCATATCTTACCAGATGTACCACCCCTGAATTTTAATAGTGACAGACCAAGATGCTTTGTTCTTTACAGTTGTGTCACTCTCTATGCTGGAGGTCTGTGCAGGAGTTTCATTTGAACAATATCTTTGTAATGATGCACTTGTCCCTGGCATCCTATTAGCAGCTAGGCACTTCTGTAAAATAGGGATCCTAAAATAGTAAGCCAGGTATCTCATACTAATTTCCTGCTCTATAATAGTGGCTGCCATTTTTTGGCTGGGCACTAATTCTGTCTGACAGTTGATCTCAGTAGGTATGATTTAAAACAACCTGCTGTGTTCTGCTTAACCAAGATATCTTTACAAGATTCATTAAATATCTGTGTTCCTCACTATATGGCAAAATGTAAAAAATATACAGAGGTGTAAGTACAGATGATGTGTTGTGAAGACTATTAGCAGTTAAGATGCCATCCTGTATTAATAACTTATTTCTTCATAAGCTGCGTTTTCACCCAGCATACAGAAACAGTCTCTTCAATGGTCCTTGAAGAACCATTCATTCTATCAAGATGCATCAAAGCAAATTAAAAAAGAAGTTCAGTAATTTTTCAGTCAAATTTATTTCTTCATGATCATGGTATATATTGATTTGCAATATGAAACTGAATTCTAAAGTTAAGCATTTTCTATAAATTAAAAAAATACTTAGCCTGCGCTTGAACTTTAAAAGTGAGGTGAAGGATACTGGAGTCCAATGTGAAAACAGCTTTAAAACTAACTGAACACGTCCACTTTGAAGAAGCAAAGGTATCAATTCAAGAAAATGTACCCTCTGCATTTCTGAAGTATGCTTATGACAACAAAGTAAACAGAAAGCAATATATTTTATCATAGATTCTTGGTACTCTTATGTTATATATTTTCCATTTGCATGTTTCCTTGCACCAGCTGTTGGGGGTGGGTTTTGATGTCTAACCCAGATGCACCCCTGATACTTGCACACTGCCACTCAAAAAAAAGGATTGCATTATTTCAGAACAATTGTTGGATTATTTCCAATATTTTATTCCCTTATTTTGCAAAAACATTTCCTGCTGACACATACATGCATTGGCATACAGTAATAAAATGGGATAGAAGCCAAAACAAAAAAAATGGGGTTTCACCTTGGCAAAGCCATTTAATTATGGTGATTTTGAAAAGAGGAAAAGAAAAGATCACTTGAAGGTGCTAAATAATTGCTAGTTAATAAACAAAAAGAGCTGTTATCATCAGTTGCCTACTTCTGGTGGTCATCAGGTTTTTGTAGTGGACTCCCATAAGGGGCAAGGCTGCCATGGGTAAGGCCTAAGTGATGTCACTGAACTAAACTCTGAACTGTGGGTCTAAAAGGAGTGCTCTCTCCTGATTCAGGTTGGTACTGCTTGCCTCTCTGAAGCCCTCAAGATACCCAAGTACTTGTGTGTGACAAGAAGTGAGCAGATGTTACAGGCATACATTACTTTTAAGCAGGCTAAACTTTAGTAAGTTTAGTACAGATGTTTTAACGTCATTCATGCCTCACAGTGCCTGGGTTTACATGTACATTTATGGATTACGGTATCAGTTGTAATTCAGGGTGTTCATCTGTGGGTATAAAGCTTGTTACGTATGGAAGTGTAAAGACTGTAAGTGACCATGTGACTTTCTTCAGTGATTATTGTCTAGTTGTCTACAGAGCAGAGACATCTCTGGGACACATGTGGGAATCAACATTCACTAATGTGAAACCACATTCCTGGGGCTGAAAGGTTGCTGCAGAGAAAGACAAGTAGCCAGATGAAGTTGGTTTCCCTTTTAAATGGCTGAATTTCATAAAAAAAAATTTTTTCTTGCTAAAACAACATAGATACACCATTTTGCGAAATGTGTGCAGTCTAAGATAAGTTAAGATTCCTTTATTGTCATTCCATAACACATACAATGAGATTCCAGTACACTACCTGAAACAATGCTCAAACTATACTATGTGGTAGATGGCCGGGGACCTTGCCCCACTGGGAGGCCTGGAGATGCAGGGGACTGGGAGAGGGGCAATTCCTTCCCCGGGATGTAAGAGGGCTGCCCCTCTGCATTGCATGGGGGCTATGGAACTTGGAAGGTCAACCCTGTGGGGGTGCCAGGGGGCACCTGAATGGTTCCAGAGCCATGGACTGCAGCACTTCCTCAACACACAGGAAGTGCTGCTAGAACAGGAATCAGGTACACCCGAAGTGCATTATAAAAGGGGCTGCCTCACTCAATTCAGGGAGCCAGAGTCGGGAGGCAGAGGATGGAGCTGGAGTGGAGCTGAGCTGAGCGGAGAGTAGAGGAGAGGAGGCGGCAGAAGAAGAAGAAGAAGAAGAAGCACAGAATAAAGAAAAGTAAAAGTAAAGCAAAAAGGAACTAAGTTATTGTGGCTGTTTGGTGCACTGTGTTGTGTGTAGAAGAAAAGGAAAATAAATGTGTGTGGTTTTGAACATTATGTGTCCTGGTGTCTGTCTGTAGGCTGATCTTCCACAACTATTAAAAAACTACACATCTAATATCTAATAGTCTCACATATACAACTCACACATTACACACATTTGTTGTCAGCAAAAAATATAAAATGCAAATCAATACATGATAAAAAACTTGGCTTGAAAAATAGATATATTCTGTAGGTTTAAGACTCTTTTTCTGCTTTAGACCCTGGTACCCTTCACCTCCATTTGCAAGAGCAGGCTAGATATTGAAAATGTGTTAAAAAATTATAAACATTTATTTAAAAAAAAATGTCTTTTAGAACCCAGTTTCATGTGCCAAGTTAGTATACACCATGAATGTGAGGAAATTACTTTGACATCAACATGTAACATTGAATTAACAGTGTTATATCATCCTTGTAGTTTGCAGTCATGATTGCAGCTGGTTGAAAAAAAATTCTCAATATTTCTATATATCTTATTATTTTAATGAAGAAATAACAAATGACTTGAAATGACTTACTCTATATATATCTTGATGCCACATTTAAACCTTTTCTGGTTTATAGAAGCTGAAACTTACAAGAAAGAGTTAGAACAGACATAAATAAAAAGGAAGTACCTTATATACTCAAATATAAGCCGAGTTTTTCAACACCCAAAATGTGCTGAAAAACGTCACCCTCGGGTTATATTCGAGTCAGGTTCCGCTGCCCCCGCCAACCCGACAGAAAGCTGGAGTGTACAGTACAGTGGAACCTCGGTTCACCAACGTCTCTGAACACATACAAATCAGGTTACGACCAAAAAGTTTGCCAAACTTTTGCATCTGTTCATGACCACACACTCGGTATACAAACAAGCCAGTTTCCCTTTCGGTTTGTGCGCACCGATGATTTCCACACGTGTTGAGTGTCTCCCTGTGCATTCCCTGTGCAGCGATCGAGAGAGAGAGAGCGACACACACAGACACACGCGCGCGCAAGAGGCAAACAGACACAAACACGCGAGTGCGCGCGAGAGAGAGAGGGCTGGCCGCATAAGGCCAAGAAGGCAGTTAAAGAATGCACTGGGCTTGTTTTTAAAGAGACAGATTTGAGCATTGTTTTAACCTCGTATTTAATGAAGACTTTTTTCTATTGGATTTTAACATTCACTTCATTTCTGTTTACAGCGATTGGTTCATAGCGTGCATTATTGCAATGTTACTTTTCTTGGTGGTTTATTAAATTACAGATTTTTCAAATGTTCATTTTTTCCCCTGTGCTTAAAACTCATTAAAAAAAGTGTTTTTAGCGAGTGGTTCGTAGCGCTATAGCGCAAACTCTTGCAGTGTTAGTTTTCTCTGTTGTTCAAGGTTTTCTCAATGTTATTCAATGTTTTTACATTTAGTTTACTATTATGCTGTGCATTGTATGGTATAATTAACTATATTTGTGCTTAAAAATCTTAAAAAAATATATATTTACATACAGTTCGTATGGTCTGGATTGGATTAATTGTATTTACATACAATCCTATGGGGGAAATTACTTTCCGGTCATGACCAAATTGGGTTACGACCAGAGTTTTGGAACGAATTACGGTCGTGCCCCGAGGTTCCACTGTACCTGGTTTGGTCTGCAGGTGGTAGAAGAACTGCTGCAGGCTCTATGTGGTGCTGTGCAGCCTCTGTGAGACTCATTCCGGGCTGTGTGCTCAATTAATGTACGGTAATTTTATTGGTATTTATTTTACCAGTAGATGCTGCATTTCCCACCCTAGGCTTATACTCGAGTCAATAAGTTTTTCCAGTTTTTGTAGGTAAAATGAGGTACTTCGGCTTATATTCGGGTCAGCTTATACTCGAGTATATACAGTATATTTAATTGAGGAAGGTTCATTGGCATTCTTCAGTCATTCAATCTTAACATTCATATTTAGATAATAAAGGAATGCTAATATATCCAAGACCCCCAACCTCTTTCCCTGCATCTCTTTCTTTCTAGTTCATGTTTTCAGGGCAGTAGAGCTTCCATTTTAATCTCGGCTTGGCTCACCAACAGATTTGTGAAATGACAAGTAGAATGATGAATACTTTAAAGGATTTCCTGATCTCTCCCTTTCATTTTGTAATGTTTCCACGCCTTCCACCACTCCCAAGTTGTCTTCCCACGAAATTGTGTTTTCAGTAATTTTGTCCCCACTGCACATTACTCAAAACACTAAACACAAACTCTAAAATTCAAGCTACACTCACAAAACCTTCGACTTGTCTTGCAAAACCAAACATTTGAACCAGAACTATTTTAACTTTACTCAAAATCAAGCACTACTGTCAAAAACCACACAAAACCAGCCGATATGCAAACACAACTTAGCAGCGATTACACACTACATAAAAAATTACAAAATACTGTGGAATAGCGGGAAAATAATATTTATTTATTCATTCATTTATTCTTGTACTCACATTTTAACAAAAAAAGAACTGCAGCAAAAAAGTTATATATATATATATATAAAAACATTACATATTTTTACAGCATATTCAGATAATTTATTCTGCCTCAGCATCACGCCTCTGTGCTGGGTCAGGCCACAGGACTTCATCCACATCACATGCTATGGTCTCCCTTGCAAGGCAACGAGGAAAGAATCCTTTAGCATGCCAAATCCAGCCTTGGCAAGATTCCACTCCTATCTCACCACATGCTCCATTCATTGCTTGAAGTAGATTTTCCTGTGTGTAAGGGTTTCGGTCATATACTTTCCATCTCCATGCCGAGAAAAACTCCTTAATAGGGTTTAAAAAGGGAGAGTATCGTGGAAGAAACACATTCATAAAATGCTGCTCATTGTGAAACCAATCGCATATTCTTGGACCACGGTGAAAGCTGACATTGTCCCAAATTATAACATACATGGGATGCTCTGCCTGCTCGCGATCTCTCTGCTCAAGTAAAGCATCCTGTAGACCATCCAGGAATGTTACTAGAAGTTCGGTGTTGTATGGCCCAACAGTAACATGACTGTGGAGAACCCCATAGCTGCTGATGGCAGCACAGATAGTTACATTTCCACCACGCTGGCCATGCAGTTCAATAACAGCACGTTGACCTATAACGTTGCAACCTCTTCTTCTCCTTTTTGCTAGACTGAATCGAGCTTCATCTATGAAGATGTATTCATGAGGCCTAACCATCGAGTCAAGCTCAAAGATTCTCTGTACATAGTGACAACAAACTACATTTAGTTCTGTAAATGACGAAGTATGATGTATACATGTGCTGCATCCCAGACAATACAGTATACTTTCTAGTACTGAGTTTACTGTAAACGTTTACTTACTTGTACATATTGATATCGTTGCTCTTTCATTCTCTCACAGTTTCGCTCAAATGGTACCTGATAAACTTGTTTCATCCTTATCTTGTTACGTTGCAGGACACGGTCAATTGTTGATAGACTCACACTATTTATTCCCTCAATATGTATGTTGTCTTCTATAATCCGCTGCTGTATTTCATTCAGTCGAATTGCATTATTATGACGGACCATATCCACAATAAGTGTCTCTTGGTGTTGTGAGCGTGTTCTTCCACCCTCATGTGGCCGTCTTTCAATTCTAAAAAAAAATACCATTTAGTTATAAGTATACTTTATATATATATAATAATATAATATACTGTATATATATACACATCTATGTTTTCAGTAAATATTTTCAAACACAGTACCATGGAGAAATTATTTTTCATTGTCCCCTTACTGAGACAAGTATACTTTTTACCTGTTTTCTCCTCTGAAGGTCCGGATTATAGTAGCCACTGAGAACCTGCTTAGGTTTGGTTGCACACGTTGCCCTGTCTCCCTCATTGTCATGCCATGCACCAGAACATGATCTATGACAGTTGCTCGAATGTCATTTGAAATTACAGATCTTCTTCTTGGTCTTAGTCCTTGACCACCACCTCTGACACGGACTCCTCTTCCTCTTCCTTTTCTATTGTATTGCTCCATTGTTGGATCCACTCATGCCATTTGCATTTCACTAGGCTTATATACTGTTTACTAATTGGGTTCACTGATTGGACACACTGCTAAATGTGTTTTGTGTTTGAGAATGTGTTTAGAGTTTTGGTAAATGGGAGATTCAGATTTGCAAATTGTGTCCTAACCAGATGAATAATGTTTAAGATTTTGATAACTGTGGGATTGATTTGATGAAAGAGTTTTGGAAGTTGACAGTTTAGTTTTTACAATGGGATGTAGTGTTTTAGCAATTCAGAAAAACTGTAATATCCCTCAACTCTACCCCTACTGCTGCCCAGATTGCAGGCATCAGTTTTTTAACCTGATTCTGTTAAACTAATAACTTTCTTGCTGTGCAGTATCTGGTCATAAACCGGTTTTACAAAGATGATATCAGACCATATTTCATCCCATTCATGCAGCAATTACTGTATGCTTGATTTACATTCACATTACCAATACATATGTAATTCTGGTGCAGTATGCATAGATGTTCACTACTTCCTCACCATCCACCATAGCCTCTGTGCTGGCACCTTTCTCTTTCCCAGTACTAGTTTTAATGCCATCTCTATCTGCCTCATTACCGATTTACTCTATCTAGCCTGACAAAGTGTTTTTCAGCAATCTTCTTTTCCCTGAACCTATCATAGTGAATTAAATTATCCTATGTATTGGGCACCAGGATTTCAGGGTAAATGGCATGCTACAGGGCCTAACAATAAAGAAAAAGTCAACAAGTTTCTCATTTTCTAACCCGCTGAATCTGTTGTTAAGACAGTATAGAAGACAGAATGACATCATATTGTTGTAGGCCCTATAATCAAATAGAATGCCTTGGAGGTACAGTAGTTAGTCCAGGAGCACAGACAAAGAAGAATGGCAATTGAGAAATTAAAGCAATATAAAAGAAGACCTATAACTTGAGATAATGCCCCAGACCTTATGGAGGATGTTCCTAACCCCAGAAATAATAGGGTGATTAATCCAATTCTTTATGAGGCTAAAAATTCAATTCTGGACAATTTTTCAGAAAAGTGAGTTAGGGCAAGGGCTCATTTGACAAGATACAGGCAAGTGTCACAACTGCAGAAGTGCCTCATCTCATCTTTGTTTCATTTATTTATTTTCCCTCAAGCTCTAAATGTTTATTATTTACATGTTCTTACACATCATTTATATTCTTCCAATCCCTCATCCACAAGATTATTTTTGTTTTGTCAACGTAGGGCTGCAAATAGTCCTTTTAATTAAGGATAGGAGGATAAGACTGCAGTTGCCACAACTTTAGTGCTGTGGCATTATCAACCTTTAGCTGCTCTTCTCTGTGGCTTATTCTTTTGCTACTAGTTTTGTAAAGTCCCATATTTGTTTTTGTTTTGAAGACATTAAGATTTAGGTTTGTTGTGTGTCTCTTGGGAGACATTTTATATTGAATTCTTGGTTTATAATCACTGCTCTCTTATTTTTGGGATTTCTTTTATTCACTAGTACTTAAGTCTTTTTATCTTTTATTTATTTTGTTTTTTTTTAATTTAATGCTTCCTACTTTAAACCAATTTATTGAGCTTTCTAGTCTAGTCTAGTTGTGGTTAATTTGTAATTAAAATTTTATTATGTGTGATTGAATCATTTGCTGTTGAATTCTTAATTTGATCAATAATTGAGAGAAATAATTAAAATATCATTTTGTGGCATTTATGAGTTTTAGGTGGGTTTTCTAGGTTTTGGCATACCATTTGTTAGATAATCATAAAACAGTTAAACGAGCGGAGTGCTCGTTATGATACATGGAAGGTGGGTTAGCTATATTGCTAAATAGATAGATTGACTGACAGCTGATGTTTTTTGTACGATTTTGGCCGACTTGTTGTTGATTCTATTGTTTGGTAAGAGTACCCTATAACTCACAGTTAGTTCCTTGTTACTTTTGAATCATGAGCTAACCTCTTCTAACAGCAAACTTTACAGCATAGTTTCTTAAACCATGGGTCACACCCCAGAAAGTGTTTTGGGTTGCTGTCATTTGGGTCATGCAGACGTGATTCCTCTTTGTATTCAATGGTAAAGGGCTGCGTATGGTTTGCAAAGTATCTCACTATGAGCTGCCACAGGCAGATTAAGCAATCAACATTGCTTTGCTATAACTGCCACCGGTGATTCTGACCTAGATCTCTAAGACACTAAGAAGGGCAAGATTTAGAAGAAGTAGCAATGCAACTTCAGTATGCAAATGACTTTAGCTGCAGGTGGAAGCTCCTGTTGCATTTTACGCAACTGTTTTTACGGTTTCATAAGCTTTATGACCTTAATCTCGGAAAGTCTTTCTCCCGTGGGGCATTGCACATGTACTTTGTCAGCATGCCCATGTCGATCAAACACTGGAAGCTCTGCAGTCTACTTGTGACTTAACGCTGTAGGGAGATAAGTAGATAAATCAAGGTAAATAGGTAAATAACATTCAATGAGGCTTTCATATAAGTAACATATAAATGTTTTTCATATAAAAACCATCACAAAACATAATCACAAACAGAACTTTGCATGATACCTTGGTGAGCTTGGCATGCCCTGCTGTTTCATTAAAAGACATGACAGATTGACCAATAATATCTACTGGCATGTTGACATCTGACCTCTTGCTTCATCCAAATGATGTCATCTTTCACCTTTACGCCTGGTGCAGCTGCGTTGTTCTTATGTGTGAGTGGACGTTTCTTGTGGAGAGGGCTTCTGTTCTCTTTCTCCAATGTAGAACCCTCATCCTCATCTGAGTTCACCTCTGTTATAGCACCTCTTTACCTGAAAACAGAAGTACCAGATCGAGGGAAGTGTGAACGTGACTGAGAAAACGCTAACCTTTACAAGTACCATACATTTACACCGGCTGTTACAGGCATAAATCAAATATATGTTTTTATTTTATAATAGTAACAATAGTCCATTTCTCGAAGCGGCAATTCTGGGAAGCGGCCAAACTCGAACCCGCAACCTCTTGATTACGAGTCAGCAGTTCTTACCACTGCACCACCCAAGCAGTAGAATAAAATCGCAGTTGTTTTGTTATACGTATACCTTTGTGAAAGTGTTTATATGATATGTGGACTTCAGTCTGCACACATTATACACTTCATGTCAAAATTTTATCATTAGTACTATAACATGAAAAAAGTTTGCTTTAGGTATGTGTTTAACACGTCTTGTACTTCTCGCATTTCCTGTCATCATACATTTACAAAGATCCAATGCATGTGTTCCAAATAATAGTATATTATTTACCCTATACAACTCCAGGCACCTCACACCCAGATAAATAAGACTTGAGCTGGGAGAACTTTTTGTCCAAGTTGAGCTGCGGTGGTGGTGGGGATGGGATAGCAGGATGCTTGCTGCTTATGCTGATTGACACATTTACAAAACAAAACATGCTAATGGAGAGGTGTGAAGGAATTTAAGGTGGCCTGGGAATACAATGTTTTTCGTAGGCTTCAGGGATTCTAGTGTTAAGAAACACTACCTTAGAGTAATGCCCAACTTTTACAGTGTCATTAGAGTAGTGCAGTTTTCCTTCAATTAAACTTTGAATAGGCTGGATAGGGGTAAATACAGTGGTGTACTGAATGAAGTGTCTGCAAGTTTAACGAAGATTCATCTTGCTTTAACAAGTAATGCTTTATGCTTTAACAAGTAATCTTCAGTTCAGCTTTTTAACAAGAAAATTAAGAAAAACAATGAGTTAGTTAAAAGGTTGTTGTCATAGCAGTAATGAAACAGAAGAATTGTTTGAAAAAAGATGAGCCAGCGAACCAAATTCACAAAGGGTAGACAGGAACAGATGGAGGAGTCAGTGACTTGTAGCAAGTGACCATTCTTACTTATGCAAACTGAGTCATGCAATTTAGCATCTGTGCACGAATTTAATGAAAGAAATTTATAGAGAGTCATATGCATTTAAATAAGCTGGCCTTAGTGTAAATGAAAAGCCATTAAGAAAAGATGAAAAATTTGATTACCCAATTTTCAGAATAGTTTACAGTTTAAAGCATTTTGGATGCTGCAGATTTACTACATTGAGACTAGACTAGCCAAAGAGAGAGGAGTGAAAAAAAGCAAAGCTTGCCTTATATTTTTTTATAGATGATGATTTGAATTGTAATATAAAAAGGTAATTATAATTGTAAAAGCTATTAAAGTAGAAAAAACATAACAGACTAAGATGTTAGGAAATAATGTATCCTGAAAACAAAATGCCTGATAGATGAAGTTACTTGAAATTGTTAATTGGCAGTGAATGAATGAGGATGTGCCCTAGTTTATAAGCTATTGAATTTATGAAATTGAAACCTAGACAAAGCCTTGTCAGCTTAATTTGTAAAGCCTGAAGTTTGAGGAACAATAAGAAGAAACTGATAAATTACTGAAAACCATGTAATTTTGTTTTTTATTTGTTGAAATAATGGTAGCTACAATATCAGACTGTACTGTTCCCAAGAGTCTGACTATACCTCAGAGCAACCATACTATCAGAAACTGCAATCTCACTTGCAGCAAGATTGAATAATAATGAAAAAAAAAAACGTTTGGGCTCAGTGATCAACACTTGTCTTTATTAGCCCACTTACCAATAACCCCAAACCAGCACTAGGTGATAAGTAATATATATATATATATATATATATATATATATATATATATATATATATATATATATATATATATATATATATAACAAACTGTATTAATAAGTAATAACTCCACAAACAAAAAACAATTACTTTACAGCATATACCCACCAAACAACAAATACATTTCCAACATAAAGCAGGAGTTTGACAATATAGATTGCATAATGAAATCACAATTATTAACCTGATTCAATAGATGTAAACTTGAAAGGAAAACGGTGAATTTAAAGATTTATAGTCCTGGAAGAGGACAGAAGTAGCAGGAAGATATCCTCAGCAAGCTGTCATAAATATAAGAAAAATGTTTTGTCCTACCAGGAAATAGTTGGGCGCTCAAGACAAATACATAGAAAAGATTCCACTTCAGAGATACATCACTCTTGTGTATCAGAGCTAAACAGGCATCTCCCAGTAGGTGACTTCTATATTTGTATTCCCCTTTGTATAGCTCTTCTGTGTTGCTGCTTCTTCTACAGAAGTGCCTTTCTCCCTTTCTCTCTGTCTCTCCTTTTATTTTTCAAGGTTTATCTCCCATTGGTAAGTGTCCTTTCTGCTCTGCACCTTATCCTTACAGTATATGTCCAGGTTCCCCTTTTTTCCAATGAGAGTCAAATTCACAGAAGGTATACATGAAAGGAGTTCAAAACTGAGAAAAGGAGAATTACACATATGATTCTTGCTACAAGAGGACTTAAATATAACTTTTAATCTTCAAAAAGGTAACATAAATATTAGACAAATATTTAAAAAATTCCTGCAGACAAACTTGTTATGGAATAGAATATACATGGATATTATCAAAAGAAATCTTTGGAAAATTACTATACATATAGTAGAAGCACTATTATGTTGCTTAACCTTGAGCAAATGGACACACCACTCAACTTAGGAAAGGTTCAGAACCTATACAGGTAGGCCAAGAGCAACATGTAGCGTTTGCATTCTTTTTTTTTTATGTGATACTCTTAACGTGTATGTTTCTCTCCTCCCTAACTATTTGTTCTATTATTAATAAACCTATTAATGTATCAAAGATTATGTCTGGATAATTTTTGTCACAGCCAAGGATGGCATATAGAAGATCTATGTTTTACATCATCAATTAAATTAATTAATTTGTTTTTGAACTATGAGGTCATAGTGAATTGGAGCTTATCATATTAGGTGCAAGGCAGGAAGCAACCTTGAATCAGTCAAAAATCCATTATACTGTAGGTCTCTCTTACACACATAATTAAACTCATACACTGCTGGTGAAATAATGGCCAATTATAGCCTATCTAACCTTATATTAGGGAAAGTACCTGAAGAAAACACTAACGGACATGGAGGAAGTGTGCAAACTCTAAAATAAGGAAATACTACCAATCATATAATTTTTTAAACAAAAAGATTGAGCCAAAAGAAGAATATACATTAACAAAAGGATTTTAATAAACTAAATGAGAAACTATTCATGGTTTCGGTTTAGAAATGTACTATTAACAGTTGTGATAGACGCCCGGGACGCCCACAGATTGGAACAATGGGGGAAGGCAAAACTTTTTGCGACACTAGTGTCACAGTGGTATAGTTCGCTCCTCTAACCTGACAAGCAAACGTTGTCTACTACCTCCCAACTTTGGCTTGCTTGTTGGGTTCACAGCAGTGCTATATGTTGTCCTTGATCCGGAAGTGCTTCTGTCCTTCTGTCCACGTGACTTGCCAGCACTTCTGGGCCAGATGGAGAACTTGAATTTTCTTCAGCCCAGAAGTACTTCGAGCTTCCATCCTTGTGACTTGGGACTACTTCTGGGCTAAGGACGAGACATGACTCTCCCGGTTCTCTTGCAGCGTCCCCTGGTGGCACCCACGTTGCCTTGTAGGGCTGTGTTACCGAACTCCATGTCTCATAGTGTCCTGCAGTAATCTGGGGCACCGCTACATTGCAAGGAAGCTGCCATCTAAAGTCTTGGGGGAAGTAGTGCCCCGAAGAAGTTGCCTTCCCCCATCCTTCCACTTTGTAAGTGTCCTAGGCAGGTTGAGCTACCGACCGTATATTACACAGTATAGTATGTGTAGTAATGTAATGAGTAGTTACAGTATCTAAAAAGTAAAACAAAATGATATGCAGTCATGTGAAAAAGTAAGTACACCCCATGGAAAGTGTTGACTTTTTCAACATATTTGAACAGGCAAATGGTGATATTCTTGAACAAATTACAAATAAATATTGACATTATGTATTCATTCTCATAATTTAAATTAATAAAAATGCAGATTTGTCACATTGAATAAGTAAGTACACTCTTACTTTTATCATAACTACAAACCCATAAATTTAGAATCACATTCCAGATTAGGTGCCAATAATTTGAACCTCATTAGTGAGTACCTGTATGCAGGTAGAGCTACTGCTATCTATGGTTTGCTCTCTTTGCTGTTGAAGTGTGGGGCGTCATCATGAGAAGTTAAAAAAAGCTATCTCAAGTGCTTAGAAAAGAAGTACAGTAGTGTGAAAAATTATTTGCCCCCTTCCTGATTTCTTATTCTTTTGCATGTTTGTCACACAAAATGTTTCTGATCATCAAACACATTTAACCATTAGTCAAATATAACACAAGTAAACAAAAAATGCAGTTTTTAAATGATGGTTTTTATTATTTAGGGAGAAAAAAAATCCAAACCTACATGGCCCTGTGTGAAAAAGTAATTGCCCCTTGTTAAAAATAACCTAACTGTGGTGTATCACACCTGAGTTCAATTTCCGTAGCCACCCCCAGGGCTGATTACTGCCACACCTGTTTCAATCAAGAAATCAATTAAATAGGAGCTGCCTGACACAGAGAAGTAGACCAAAAGCACCTCAAAAGCTAGACATCATGCCAAGATCCAAAGAAATTCAGGAACAAATGAGAACAGAAGTAATTGAGATCTATCAGTCTGGTAAAGGTTATAAAGCCATTTCTAAAGCTTTGGAACTCCAGCGAACCACAGTGAGAGCCATTATCCACAAATGGCAAAAACATGGAACAGTGGTAAACCTTCCCAGGAGTGGCGGCCGGCCCAAAATTACCCCAAGAGCGCAGAGACGACTTATTCGAGAGGTCACAAAAGAACCCAGGACAACATCTAAAGAACTGCAGGCCTCACTTGCCTCAATTAAGGTCAGTGTTCACGACTTCACCATAAGAAAGAGACTGGGCAAAAACGGCCTGCATGGCAGATTTCCAAGGCGCAAACCACTGTTAAGCAAAAGAACATTAGGGCTCGTCTCAATTTTGCTAAGAAACATCTCAATGATTGCCAAGACTTTTTGGGAAAATACCTTGTGGACTGATGAGACAAAAGTTGAACTTTTTGGAAGGCAAATGTCCGTTACATCTGGCGTAAAAGGAACACAGCATTTCAGAAAAAGAACATCATACCAACAGTAAAATATGGTGGTGGTGGTGTGATGGTCTGGGGTTGTTTTGCTGCTTCAGGACCTGGAAGGCTTGCTGTGATAGATGGAACCATGAATTCTACTGTCTACCAAAAATCCTGAAGGAGAATGTCCGGCCATCTGTTCGTCAACTCAAGCTGAAGCGATCTTGGGTGCTGCAACAGGACAATGACCCAAAACACACCAGCAAATCCACCTCTGAATGGCTGAAGAAAAACAAAATGAAGACTTTGGAGTGGCCTAGTCAAATTCCTGACCTGAATCCAATTGAGATGCTATGGCATGACCTTAAAAAGGCGGTTCATGCTAGAAAACCCTCAAATAAAGCTGAATTACAACAATTCTGCAAAGATGAGTGGGCCAAAATTCCTCCAGAGCGCTGTAAAAGACTCATTGCAAGTTATCGCAAACGCTTGATTGCAGTTATTGCTGCTAAGGGTGGCCCAACCAGTTATTAGGTTCAGGGGCAATTACTTTTCACACAGGGCCATGTAGGTTTGGATTTTTTCTCCCTAAATAATAAAAACCATCATTTAAAAACTGCATTTTGTGTTTACTTTTGTTATATTTGACTAATGGTTAAATGTTTTTGATGATCAGAAACATTTTGTGTGACAAACATGCAAAAGAATAAGAAATCAGGAAGGGGGCAAATAGTTTTTCACACCACTGTATGTGGATGCCTATGAGTCTGGGAAGGGATTTACAATGATTGCCTAATAATTTGAAACCAATCATTCTACTGTAAGGAAAATTATCTACAAGTGATGTAGATTTTAAATGGCTGCTAATTTGTTGAGACTAGCAGGCTGATGGACAGCTATGCAAAATGCTTACAAGAACTCATTACAGGCTAATAAGGGGGTTAGGGGTTTTCGGGGGGAGGGATGCAATGCCAGCTTTTGAGGCCAAGGATGTACTTACTTTTTCTCAAAGTTGACCATCTATTGATATTTTGGTTGAATAAATGATTGAAAAGGCAAATTTTCCTTGTGTTTTTATTCAAGTATATCACTTTTATCTGTATTCACTGCTTGCATGATGATCTACAGTTGCCTGTTCAAATAAGTCAACAATTTCCATTGAGTGTACTTACTTTTTCCACATGACTATAACAGATTCATTTAACTCAATATTATTAAACCAGTAACTAGTCTCACTAAAATATTCAATGAAACATTAAAGTTTAGAAAATAAACAACACAGTACTAGCAAAAATAAAAATAAGTGGCACATTGAAGTTATGGGATCACAAAAGTTTAAATTAAAAGTCAGACCTATTGTTTTGTATACATTGTTCAGATCACTGGGTGCAAATCCATGAATTACTTCTGTGCCCAAAATGTACTGTGGATGCACTGTACATAATATAGAGAAAGCTCTTTATTTTAAAAGAAAAAAAAAAAAACTAAATATTGCTGTTCCCTCTTTTGTGCCACCAAAGGGGAGACAAAATATGGAATCTCAACTGTGGCAAACTAATCAGAATACAGTAGTTCTACAGAGAAAATGTTGCTGCATTGTTCATAGCCCAATTCTTAAATATGGATGTGAAATAAAAAGTGGCTATAACTTGAATGCCTCTGGCACTTCAAACCTGACTGACTTCGGTTCAATACTTAGTGGCTCCTGCCTATTCTATTGTGTTCAATATTATCTGTAGTCACAGAATAATAATCAAACTGCTCCAAGGAGAAAAAGAAAGCAATCGGTGATTCCATTCCTCTTTTATGTTAATTAAAAGAATACTACTAAGGAAAACCTCTGATTATAACCATTATTGTGTCAAAATAATATGCTAAGCTTTAAACTGTATTAAATATATATTTTTAAAAATTGTAAAACAGATGAAACAGTTTTAGCCAAAAATGCAAACAAAAGGTGAATGCAAAAAAAAAACAAAAAAACATTTGCTTGATGTTGGGACTAATGTGAAGCAACCTCCTGCCAGTTCCCACTGGATTCATCCTTGAATGTGTAACATAGAGTCAATCTCTGCAGCTAATACTCCTATTCTGTATTTGTTGGCCAGAAGGTCTTGTTGCCTTGTGTCTAAGTTTATTTAACTAATTCTATCTCCCTCGCTCCGTCACTGTATATTCCCTGATGTCTCGTGGATCTTCATTCCTTATTTGTCCTATGAGAGTAATCTGCATTTCTGTCTTTTCTCCATGCTGGTACATTTGCATGTTTCCCTTCCAGGGACTGCAGCGCACATACAGCTTACATCACATCTTTTTGGCCATTGTACTACCACAATAGAAAGTGACAGACATTATGTTGCCAGTCTGGCTATCTCTTTCTCCTTCTGTGTTTCCCCAAAACTCCCATGTGGAATTATTAATAGTTATGTAGCATCTTGTGAAATTGCTTGCACTCCATACCATCTCACCACATCTAAACATAATAAAAGCTGTTGCACTGCATTACTGTTTATAGATTACGGCCGAGCATTTAACTGTGTTGTACCATCAAGTTGATGACCAAACTCCTCAATTTAAGATTTAGCACTACCCTCTGGAACTACATTTTGGTACTACCATATCATAGCCTCAATGCTGATCCTCAACAGGGTAGCGTGCTGAGCCCCTTCTGTAGTTCTGGTTCACCTATAGATGTGTGACCAGACACTGCTCTAACTTCATTATTACGTTTGCTGATGACACCACTATAGGCCTGATCACCCACAATGACGTAGCTTAAAGAGAAGAGATTTACCTGCTGATTCAGTGGTGCCAAGACAACAATCTGGCCCTCAGTGTCAACAGAACCATGGAGCTGGCCATACACTTCAGGAAGCAAACGGTAGACCATACTACCATCTACATTAGAGTATTTACCACTGATGAACTGAAGTGGGCATAGCACATTTTGGTTATAATTAAGAAGGTTCTCTAACACATCTAATTTCTCAGATGGCTGAGAAAAGTGCAGATTTCTTTATCTGTTCTTACAACCTTCTACAGGTGAACAGTGGAGTCCATCTTCAATGATGACATCACATCCTGGTACAGCACCTTCTGTGGCTCACGAATATAAAGCCTTGCTGAAAGTGGTAATGGCGGCTCAGGATATTACAGGCACCCAGCTTCCTCCTGTTCAGGACATACACAACACTTGCAGCCTTCGAAAAGCAAACTGTACAATTAAAGGTCTTGGCCATCTTGCACAATTCTTTTATCATTTCTTAGAAATGGTACAGAGCCATGAAGAAAAATTTTTAGAGGATGGGGAGCTACAGGATAAAAGACAGAAAATACAAGTGAACATAAGAACCAACTTCAGTGTTTTGGTTATAAATGGTGGAACTAGTTATACTTCTGTATGATCTTTGCAGACTCTACAGCAGTGACTCCAAGCAGCAGTTTTATAAATTCACTTGTTAGTCAGTCAGTCATTTTCCAACCCGATATATCCTAACACAGGGTCACGGGGTTCTGCTGGAGCCAATCCCTTGTATAATTCATAAAATCATTTACACCTAAAGCTTG
This sequence comes from Polypterus senegalus, assembly GCF_016835505.1. NCBI lineage: Eukaryota > Metazoa > Chordata > Cladistia > Polypteriformes > Polypteridae > Polypterus > Polypterus senegalus. The sequence goes on along the minus strand of NC_053156.1, from coordinate 209,460,625 downwards.
CTTGCAGTTCTGTAAAAGGTCTTTCTAGTCACACGTCATAGGACAAATTTGTTAAAATAACACAGCAACAGAAAAATTACATTTTATTATTAAAATATTAAACAGTAGGTCCACATAAAATATTTATAATCAAAATTGTAAGATTTAGTTAAACTTTAAGCAGTTATGGAGCTGCCTTTTTGGTGTTGAATACAAAGTAATAGAATATGGCCATGTGTACCGATGTAGTTGTTTCTTTCTTCAAATGCAATAATAGGGAAGTGTTTCATGCATCTTGCTATAATGAGGCTTTCCAGAAAAAATGTGTAATCTTATTAGTTCTGAAGATTATTTTCCCACAGCTATTTGGAAAAGTAGCCTTCATGAAGGCAAATGGACTCCTAGCTTTCAAAGTGGTTAACAATTTAAAGTCATTGGCCAGCTGTTAAAATACTAAAATTAAATCATACTCAATGTTCACTTTTCATTTTCATCTATACAGTGTGTGCCATTAAGGCTAGACAGTGAAACATTATACACTTTAAATGGCTACTTAGTAAACCCAATATGTTTTTATAAGCTGGGCAATCATATTTTTTAAAGAAGACATGCCAAAAGAAAAGGCAGAAGGGTTCTCATTGTAAATTATGGTGACGTTAATATACTGCAAGCTATGAAGTGCTCTACTTTAGAGAAACAGAATCAGACTCACCATTCTCCCAATGCTGTGTTCATTAATTGTGCTACTGGAGCACATTTCAAACCAGTTGAGCGCAGCTCTTCATTGACAGCTAACAGACATGTCTAAAGCTCAAGGCAAGCTTTTATAAGTTAAATACAAATTAAAGCTGTCTGACAGGTAGTAATAAATGTTTGATAAATATTATTCTGGTTATTAAACATGTGCTCTTGTTTGCAACCTCTAAGTAGGTTGAGTGTATCTAAATATCATTGATTCTCTTTTCTGGATTCATTTATACAAAGTAAGAGTTTCATGGAACCCAACCCTATCTTAACAAAACCAGCCCTTGATGGGATGCCATTTCATCACAGGGCAAAGTCATATACATAACCACGCTAATTCATATTGTACATGGCCAATTCAATAAGACCAAAATAATCAGAGAAAACACATAGTACATGTAAACTCCACACAGACAGTGACCAGACTTTGAATGATCCTACTCACAAGGAACCCCGAAACATCAACAATACAACTTGTGATTAGTGAAATGATTTGTGTGAAATTTAATTGAAACTTAAAGTTTCAGTTCACATTTTGAATCAAAATGGTAAGTATCTATCTATCTATGTATCTATTTCATGCAATTAGTGAATATATTTTCATCTCATCTGCAATGTCTGTATTCATGTACAAAAGTTTGGCAAAATGTATTCTGGTGCAGAGCATGAAAAGAGGGGCGCTGCTAGGGAGCACTTAACTGCTAGGATTTCAGAGGCCCTTTGACTTTGGCATGGGAATTTGACTACCAGTGAGCCTTTGGAAAGATCCTGACTTGAATTGGTTTATGAAGTTCAGTAATGTGAGCACAGATGATGTTACCTCTGACCCCAAGTGAGCAGTGGGAAGTAGGGTAAGTACCCTGCATATGAGTTCAGACAATGTATGAAAATGCAGATGAGAGCACGTGGAGCAAAGGAGTGAACCGTGGGAGGCAGTGTTGGTCGGTAGGCCAAAGGAGGAGATAGGGGTTTCAGCTGTGGAATAACACATAAGGAGTGTAGATGCCCCAGAGGACGGTTGAGTGTCCCACCCAGGTTGGAGGTGGAGTCCTTACCCGGCCTGGATGCCATAATGGACTAAATGGGGGCAGTACTCAGTCAGGATTCCTTATGATCCTCATTGTGGGTAGGATGCCCAAAGACCACAAGAACTTGGCAGGAGAGCACAGCAGGGAGCAGTTCATCCCCCATTTTAATAGGTGTTAGTGTCCCTCATATCGAGTCCCAGTTTGGACACCTGAAGGGTTACATGGAGTTGGAGTCCACAGGAGCAGCCCTGTAGGGATCCCTGGCAGATGATAGAGAAAGCTGCCAGGGGAGGATTTCTCTGGCTTTGTCATAACCCCGAAGTGCTTCCAACTGGAACCACTCCCAGGTCCTCAATAAAAGAGACCACACTGCCTTATACAGGCAAGTTGGAGCTGGGAGTGGAGACGGGCAACACTAGACTAGAGGAGTACCAGTGCGGTGTAGAGACAGAGAGAGGTAAAGAAAGAAGAAGAAACACCTATTATTGGTACAAGGTATTTTGTAATAAAACCCCATTATTTGAACCCGGGACTGTGTTTTGTGAGTTTGTGTTTGGGGGCTCTTTGGCACCCCCTAGCCTTCACAGGAGCTATATTCCTTAATTTCTATAAAAAAAAAAAAAAAAATATATGAAAACCTCATAAAAGTAAGTTTTGAATTTCACAATTGCAACATGGCAGCAAAATGTGTTTTTGATGAAATTATGAAACTGCAAAACAAAACTTCACTTAGCACTATTTACTACTCTTTAAAATATATATATATATTTAATGAGCAGGTTTCACCATTTTTTTTCATTTAGAAAAACATTAGCTACATATTATTAAGGTGGTTAATCTGGAATTTGTTTTTCCAGCTGAAAATGTTGAAAAGTATAAACTAAACAAATAAAAAGCTAATGCAAAATGTATGTCTAAATTTATTTCACATCATTCAAAACACAAAAATCATAGCAGATACCATCAAAAACTATTGAAAGAGCAATAACCCTACCATAGACTGACCTCAGCTTTTACTGTGGTATCGCAGTATGCTTCATCATTTAATTTTTGTATTATTCACAGCACTGTACTAAATATGGTATATGGACTGCAGACTCAATTGAGTTAAATAAATTAGGAAATCAAAAGTATTCATTTCTATTTTTGTAAGAAGTAGGCTATTTGTTTGATCCTTTTCTTTATGTATGCAGCTTTCTTTATTTTTGCTGTTTGATATACAGCTTATAAATAGACTTACTATTTTATTTGAGAATTTCCACTCCTATGATGCTACATTATTTTGCAATACTTTATTGGACTGTTAGCTTTTTGTAACTTTACTTTCTTCATTGCAAAATATTAAATATTGTTATATTTCATTAAATTAGAATCTGTTAATTTTCTATGTATAATGAAAAAGGTAGAATGAAAAATACATATTGCAAAGTTATTGCAAGTTATTTAAGGCTGTGTGGTTGAGTTTTCAAAAACTCTTAAAACGGTAATTATACAGTAGTCATTATAGAAGCAATTGACTTCTAAATCTGGAATCATCAATTGGCTAGCATCAAATTATGACTTACCACTCTGTTTTTTGATCATGATTTTGGCTACAAGTTCTGATCTTTGCTTATTTAATACCACCCGTTCCCCATGGATCCGCTCGCGTAGAAGTGAAACAGGACAAACTTTAAAAATCAATAAACAAACAGGTATCGCTAGCTAAGCGGATGCAAGGTCCGCTCCAAAATGTGGCCAGAGGTAGACCAATTTGAACAGTGGCTGGCGTGTGAGTGAGGTGGGCCGACTCAGTTCCCCACTCCTGACGTCACGCTTCCCCCTCCCCTCAGCCCGCAGCCTCTGCCTCAGATTAACATGAATAAATTGCTCCTGCAAGCGAACGATGATAGAGAAGGCGTAAAATCAACCAGAATGTTCAAGCAAATTATAGTAAAAAAACCTGATCCAAATCCGTTAACTAGATCTCTCATGAAAAGCGTACAGACAGACAGATGTTGGATTTATAAAGAAAATAAATAAAGAGAGATTAGTCCTTCCAGTTACAGTCCTTACTTAACTTCTGACCTGTCTCTATCATCTTTTTATTTCATTCTGTCTCTCTCAAAACTGCTGACTCCCAGTACAAGTAGTAAAAGCTATAGATATTCCACGTAGTGTGTTTATTTTGCTTTAGTATCTAAAAATGCTGTTACAACTCTGACCTTTGAGAAAATATGCAAGTGAGAATTTGCAGAGGGTGAACCCATGTATTCCAGAGTAATACAGAAGAAGCTCTCCTGAGCAGTGTGGTAGGTCGGACTGGAAAAGAATGAGGAGATGGACAACGTGGCAAGGAGAGGTCATGAACTCTTTGTGTGTCCAGCGAAGCATACATACCTGTGAGGAGGTTTATATGCTTTCAACTTCTGTCTTACACAACTGATATTAGGATTTAGTCTGGGTCTATGGAGTAAGATCACTATCAAAAATTATGACACATTTACACTTCACATGTGTGAATTAAGTTTACTTCTGAAAATTACAAGTATGATCCTCAAGCATGAGCAACCTGTCAAAAATGCATCATTGGATGCACAAGGCATTCTCTGTTGAGGAAGAAACAATTGATTTTTGTTACTATGCATGTGCCACAAAGTGGAAAAATGGAGAACCAACTCAACATGTTGAATTCACAGGTATTTCTATTAGAGTTTACTTGTTGTATAACATGTATTCTTGGTTTACAGAAGGTAAAAAAATTAAGGTAAAGTATGTTATACTTTATTTATAGTAATTATAGTTGGTTATTATTTATTATGTTTCTTCCTTGATAGAGAATATCTAGTGCATCCAATGACGCTTGAGAATCATACTTGTAATTTTAAGAAGCACAACCATAATTTACACATGCAAAATGTGAATTTGTTATATATTATTATGAGTTAATTTTGACAGTGCTCTTACACTATATTGGTCCTGGCCAGAAAAGAGCTAACAAATGTGTCTTCCTAAGGCTATTAATTGTTGCTTGTGTCTGTATATCAGTCCTTCTTCCACCATACATCAGCTTGTTCCAATAGCATTGAATCTGTAAAGGAAGGTAAATGTTGGAAGAAATCAAAGCTACAATCATATTCCGTTTTGTTTGAACAAAAGTATCTGACTGACTTTACAATACCAAATTTTAGGATAGAGAATATGTTGTTACTGCTACTGTTTATTAAGACTGAAAGTGAAATTTGGGTTGTCCTTCAATATCCGCTATGGCTCTGTTTTAACCAAAATATCACTGAATGTCCCCCTCCCTCCTTCAGAAATTTTAATGTCACTTCCTGGCTAATCAGTAAAAGTTGTGTGTTTGAAGACAGCAAGTATGGATTGTCATTATAAAAAATATGAATGTTAAACATTTAGCTTGTTTGTATTGAAAAATAACACCTGAATGAATTTAGTGTGACATTCCTTATGCAGCATAGATATAAGAGGACTGGATTGACTTGTGCAATGTTAATATATGATTGATTAGAGGAAAGTGTTCAGTAGTGAACGAGGGAGTGTGCTTGTTTAAGTGTGTGAGGCATTTGTGCAAAAGAGGGATGGCTGGCCGGAACTTGTTCAGCCCAAAGAGCTCATACTCTGCAAGATTTTGGCCCCAGTGAAATTTGATGAACTCTGTGCTAGGTATTACTTTCTTAATTAAGTACTGTCTTGAAATCTAGTAATCCTGGTTTTGATTGGCGGCATGGTGGCACAGTGGTAGCGCTGCTGCATCACAGTTAGGAGACCCGGGTTCGCTTCCCGGGTCCTCCCTGCGTGGAGTTTGCATGTTCTCCCCGTGTCTGCGTGGGTTTCCTCCCACAATCCAAAGACATGCAGGTTAGGTGGGTTGGCGATTCTAAATTGGCCCTAGTGTGTGCTTGGTGTGTGGGTGTGTTTGTGTGTGTCCTGCGGTGGGTTGGCACCCTGCCCAGGATTGGTTCCTGCCTTGTGCCCTGTGTTGGCTGGGATTGGCTCCAGCAGACCCCCGTGACCCTGTATTTGGATTCAGCGGGTTAGAAAATGGATGGATGGTTTTGATTGGTCCAGTCCATTTATTAGGCTGAAGGAGACTAGACAGAGTGTGGGTGGTGTGCAATGGGTTAGATAAGATTTTAATGGCTTTAAGTTTCAGTTTGCAGAGGTGACAATGATTTTAGACACAATGCACAGCATTCTGAAGTTGCTTTCTGCCCTTGGCAGAGATACTGAAATATTAAACCATGATGGAGAAGGTCAACACACTTTCAATATTTTACCTTTAGGAAATAGTAAAGTCCCATAAAATATGATGCATTACATGTTTAGGTTAAACTCAGAGAAAACTGTTTACAGTTCAGGTTCATTGTCACATGTACAGTCAGACGTAAGAACTAAAGTGGTAAACATTTGGTTTAAAATACAAAGCCTTGGCCATATACAGTACCATACTACAGTACATACAGAAGGGAATGTTTTCTTAGAAAATGAGCTAATGTTTAATGGCTTGCTCACCCAAATTCCAAACTATAGTTAAATGAGTTAATTTAAAGATTCTGTCAGGGTAGTTTAACTACAGTAGATTCCGAGATTCAACATTGTGATGTCCTATAAATGGCTGAATGAGTTTCAGGGCAGTTTTTATGAATGGTAATGGTCAGTGATTAAAAACAAACAGTGATTATCAAGTATCTTTAAGTAAAATGGATAAAACACACTATTCAAGACTTTTTCTTGACAACACTACAATAACATCAACATTGCTGTTTTTACCATAGTGTCCCAAATGATGTTTACATTTAAAAATACTTTTTAGCACATGAATTCAGCTCATTTCTGTTATGAAGAATTTCCACAAGTCTTACGTGTACAATATGATATAATCAGCTATATTAAGGATGGGATATTTAAGGTTGCAGATGAGATCTTTCTTTGATGTGTGGAAGAAGCTGCTGCATTGTAACAGATATTCAAAAATGGAATGCCATCCCGACAAGGGCTTCATAGGTTGGTGCCCTACAATAATTAAAAATGGATGGAGGGGAAAATGTTGAAATGATAGGACATCAGCTCATAAATGACCAGTAACATTTTTCCAACCAACATTAATGACTGTACAATAGCAAAACAATTTGGATGCTACTACTTATAATATATGCATGTCAAAAAAGTGCCGATAGATCAAGAAATACTGGCTTTAATCTTTGATGATTGATTGATTAATTAATTAATTGCACGGCCCTGAGGTAAAATGGGTAGAGTTGCTTCTGCACTACACCTAGTTCTGTGTACTCCTCACACATTTTCTCATAAGAGTTCACTTTCCTCTCATAGTTCAAGCAGAACCTTTGGGATTTATTGGCCAATTTATATTAACAATGTAAAGAAGAGTGTTTGTGTGAGGCAAAAGCTGTTAGGACAGAGTCTCACTCACTATGAAACTAAAAATAGTGTGCTCAGAAAACAGCCAGATACAAAGAAGTCAATTACTTCTTCAATATTAAGTAACATTGCATCCAAAACTACTATCATAAACTATGTTTTCCATTTTTTTTTAATTTCACAGATGAAAGAACTTGGTGTGATCATCTACAACTGCAGCTGCTTGGCCCTGGACTTGCACAGGATGTTTACCCTTTTCTGGCAGCTCGAATACAAAGAGTTTATCCCAACAATATGGTCGAAGAGGATTTTTGCCATTGCTAATATTGAAAAACCTCACAATCTAACTCTGAATGACACAAATTATGATGTCTTTTTATCCGTAAGTGTGTTTTAAAACCAGCCCTGTTAATATCTATCCAGACTTTGTTCAGGGATTTTTTTCCAATAGTTGTTGCAGATGCCCAATTGATTATTATGAATGGTGAAGTAGTGGTAAAGGGTCTAAACTCAGAAAAAACTTGACTTGCAACTTGACCAAAAAAGGTAAATGCCTATGCTTCGATGCAGAGTTAGTTAGAATTAAGAAAAAGACATAGTGAAGAGCTGAAGATAATATAGAACAAAACAACAAATCACAAATGAAGAGAATTTGAATGAGTGAGGTCAGTAACATACTAATCACCCAATGTCAAAGGCGGGTGTTATTATTTAAATACATTTGTTAGTCGCAGGTGGTGAGTGCGAAATAAATGCATTGGGTGTTTAAAATTATTCAGTCTTTCTTTCAGCTACTCATTTCAGTAAAACATATATATACAGCGTTATGTCAGTGTATTTTGTATATACAGTATTCACCAAATTGCAGTAGAAACACATGCAAATGGACTCATGTGGCTAACACCACTATCAATTTAATGTAACACACTTTCGATAGCTAGTTATGCACACTCCTAAGTATCTTATTGTAACCCCTATTAGAATTCATATGCAAGTGTTCCACCTTGTGTACAGGTTGAAGTGTCATGAGGGACACATTGAGCCAGAGCACAGAAGTACAACTTTTAATCTCATATAGGTTAAACTGAGGAGGAGATCTGAACATAAGATGATCTCCCTTTCTGGAACACGATAGCAACCTAGCCGCTGCATTTTGTATAGCTTGAAGTCGCGAAAATGATGATTCGTCCAAGCCACTAAACAAGGCATTACAGTAATTTTAGCAGGAAAAAACATTTTTTCCAGCTCTGATGATGACACTATAGATCACAATTTTGAAATGTTCCTTAAATGAAAGTAAGAAGAACGAGAAACAAATTTAACATGTGAGTTAAAACTCAGAGAGGAATCAAATATAACTCCAAGGTTTCGAACACTGGACTTAGCAGTCATGCTGAAGGATGCAAGCACATGAATAATCTTAGTATGAGTGTCATGGGAAGCCATAATCATGGTTTCAATTTTGTGGCATATAAATATAAGTAATTGTTAGAGAACCACTCTTTTATCCGTAAAATATGACCAACTAGTGTGGACAACTTACCGAGCTGGTATGGTTTAAAAGAAATATACAGCTTAATATCATCAGCATAAAAGTGATAAGAGACATTTGTAGGTTGGCTTTTGTCCTGTGCCTGAGGTGGGCTGGGAGAGTGTAGTATAGGAAATTACAATTAAATTTGTCCATCTATGCTTTAAGCCTATCTGGGAGTACACCAAATACAGCTGTTAATGGGTTAAGGAGTGATTGTGACACCAAGGCTGCCTGATTGACATTCAAATATTTTTGTCCCGAATGATGATAAACCCAAAACATGTGGCCCAGTGAGGTTGGAGCTACACTGTGATGTTCACAGGTTGAATCTTAGCCTGGATACATTTTGGAAAATTTTAAATGACACACGTGTGATTGATAAAATATTTTAAGTTGAGTGATTGAATGCTTTGCTTACATATACAGAGGTGGAGTTTATTCTATGAATGGTTGCTTTCTACTCCTTTTCTAAGATGTTAAGTGAAAATTCTTTCCTCATCATACCATGAGATCTTTGAAAGAAAGGAACTTTAAAATGTTTTTATATATTATTGAGATGCTGTTTGTCTTCAAGACTGATCAGTATTTCTTCTGGAATAGAAATGGGTGGAAGGGGAGGAAGATTGGGCAGGTTCCTTTTAGCAAAGTCTCTTATTTGCAAGTAGCGGAAAAATTGTGTTGGTGAGAAGTTAAATTTGAAGCATAATTGTTCATAAGATGCAAAGACATTATCTACATACAGTTCTACAAGTGTTAATCCTAGATGTTTTCCAGAAAATAAATACTGCATAGGTTTGAGAGGGCAGAAAACGGTGATGCAACAGATAAAAACTTCTCTGCCCTAAAGTGTTTCCTACATTGGTTCCATATTCTGAGTAATTGATGGACAATTGGATTTACTGTGGCACAAAGCAGCAAGATTTTATTTTTATTGCAGACAAGGCTTGTGTATTTTCATCAGTATGTGTCAATTTCTAGGTCTTTATAACTTGTCGCTCAGTAATAAAATTGAGAGTTCAGTAAAGCCATGTCCCCTTCTGCTTTAGGTTATTGTAGAATTGTTCTTTGGATGCGTTGATGTTTTGAATTCCAAATAAATTAGGTTATAATTGAGTCTAATTTCTTAAGGAATGATTTGTCAATGTATATGTGGATGCTCTGAAATAGAAAAAGAAGCTTGGGAAAGTTATTAATCTTGACAGTATTGATTCTCCCTGCTAACGTGAGATGGACGGCAGACCATCTGTTCACATCTTGTTCAATAATATTGTTCATACAGAGGCTTCTGGGCTGATATAGAGCAGTTTCTTCCATGCACATATATTTGGGCCAAACCCAGATTTGTGCAATGTGGTGAATAGGTAGTCCCATTCAACCATGTCAAATGCTTTCTCTGCATCCAAAGATAAGATCTTTGGTTTTATGGGAATGTTACATTAAACAAACTTCAAAGATTAGAAGCTAAATGTCTGCCTTTAATAAATGTGGGTTGGTGTTGTGATATTACAGAAGTAAGCACTTTCTCAATCCTACATAGAACTTTGGAGAGTATCTTAACATCATTATTCAGAAGTGAAATTGGTCTGTATGATGCATATTATAATAAGTCCTTAATTATGTTTGGAAAGAAGGTAATTAATGCTTGTCAAAAAGTCTGAAGAAGAATTTTTTTGTCTGTAGCTTCTGTAAATGTTGCTAGTAAAATTGGCACTAACTTATTTGAAATTTTTTATACAATTGCACTGGGTAGCCATCAGGGCCTGCTGCTTTCCCACTTTGGAGTGAGTTTGTAGCATCCAGTAATTTTGAGAGTGTCCGAGGTTTGTCCATTTCCTCTGCACTAGAGTATCTATAGCTGTAGTATTTGCAATGAATCAAAAACTGATTAGACTGTGCCTTATCTTCTTTAAACTGAGTTGAATATAAGACCTTGTAGTACTCTCTAAACGTGTGTGTTATATTTTTATGGTCAATAATTTTATCTCTATCTGTGTTGGTAATTTCTGTTATTGTGTTGAAAACTTCCCGATTGTGGATTTGTTGAGCTAAGATCTTATTAGCCTTCTCTCCGTGTTCATAGTAATGATATCGCAGTTTAAAGATGAGCTGTTCTGTTTATTTTGTTGTTAAGAGGTTAAATTATGATTGCAAAACCTGTCTTTTCCTATAAAGTGGCTCATTTGGAGAACTGGAGCCTGATGTATAAACGATGCGTACACACAAAAAAGGTTGTGTATGCCTGTTTCCACGCTCACATTGCGATGTATAAAAACTAAACTTGTCGTAAAGCAACGAACATTTTCATACCAGCTCAATCCCTTGCATACTGTACACAAGTTCTCCGCTCGGTTTTGCAAACTGGCGGCACCCAGCATCAAAGCAGTGCTACTGTTTCTGAGTGGCTTCCCTTTATTTTTTTGATTTACATCCCTGATGCGGCTTTACCAAACACACTGAAATTAACTGCATATCGTTTATTAGCTTAAGGCATTTGATTGTAATCAACCTGTAACCATATAATGGTGCACAGAATGGCCAAACTATTCCAAATACTATAGCTGCTTTAGCGTTGTTACTATCAGGGCACCACTGAGTATTTAACTCACTATATCTGAGTGTGGGATCACAGCTCTACAGTAGCTCATCGGAAAGAGGATTATTGGGATACAGCATTTAGTACATGCAGCCTCAGCCATGCACAGTCTATTTGAACTTTTTCCATACAGTACGACAAACGGCTCAGAGCCTTTCCTGTTTGGACCTCACACTTCAGAAACAGTTTCATCCAAGAGCTCTAAACACACTCAATCAGTCCAGCAAGTGTTCCTGAGTAAACTTGCACTACAGATATACAGGGAGTGCAGAATTATTAGGCAAGTTGTATTTTTGAGGATTAATTTTAATATGGAACAAACACAGTGCTATCAGTCAATCCAAAATGTTAATAAACCTGAAACCTGAATGTTTCACAACGGAAATGTGAGTGTGAACATCATCAGGGGAATACATATGTCGCACAATTATTAGGCAACTATTAGTGTGCAGATTTATTATGCAACTAAAGGAAAAATGAAAATTTTCCCATCTCACTTGTTTATTTTCATCTGTTATAGTGAGAATAATAAACAAACACCTCAAAATTTACAAATAAACATCTCTGACATTTCAAAAAAATCAATCAATCAATCAATGACCAATATAGCCACCCTTCTTTCCAATAACAGTCATAAGCCTTTCCATTCATGGAGTCTGTCAGTTTCTTGATCTGTTGACGATCAGCTTTTTGTGGAGCAGTGACTACAGCCTCCCAGACACTCTTCAGAGAGGTGTATTGTTTTTCTCCCCGTAAATCTAGCGTTTAAGAAGTGCCCACAAGTTCTCGATAGGGTTTAGGTCAGATGAATGTTTAATTACATGCTTTAATTCCTATCATCATGAAAATGATATCAAGTATACATCTCAGTATTTAAATTATTCAGAGAGCTGTAATATCATGACTGTAATGTATTCTGTGTCCTGTCGGTGGAAGAGAAAGCCCGTTTAAGAAGCATGTAGCGATTCACACACAGAGTACATAAAAGAACATATAGAATACACAGCTTTTAACATGCTACTTTAGTTACAATGGGATCTCAGAAACCAGTAAATTAAATGATTTTAAGATGAAGTTGATGACGTACTACTTTAATGACAAAATAAACTACGTGATTAAAGTGGACATTTTGAGATTAAAGTTGACATTTGGGCATTTATTTCAATCATGCCCCTAGTTTGTTTTTCTTTTCTCTGTACCCTAATACACTTCCATATGATGCTTAGAAAGTGGGCTACAACTCACCTTTTCATGGCGACTTTGATATTTGACCACTTCTTATTTATTTCAGGCACTTTGCGACTTTCTGAAATTGAACTTTCGAGTTTCTTTGCCATTCTGTTACTTGATCAACTTCCTTTTGTTGTTTATATCACTGCTTAAACCAACAAAAAGTAAGTTTTTCCTTACTTGGCATTTGCTGAAATTCTTCGTTTTCCCCCATGTTTTTGTCATTGTCTTTTCACAGAACGCAAAACATAAGGGGTTATTTACAGTATAATGATTTGCATATTAAAAGAGGTGTAATTCTGGGAAAAGTTGGGGCAGTAGGCGCGTGCACATGTGTTACTTTTCACGATGACCAGAATTTATGTAGTGGAAGAATGTGGAGGTTGTTGTACGCGCAGATTTATGCATCTGGATTTTTTTTGTGCATAAATGCATTTCTGCTTTTGTCCTTATGCCATATTTTAGTGTGAACTCTTTGAATGCTGTTATACTTGAGGCCCCTGGTGTATTCTTGATCTATTCCGGTAATTTCAGTGATTAGCCCAGGTGCCTTCTTGCTTTACAATTTATTTTAATGGGAAAGATATGAAATATCTTGATGTGCTGGTGAAAACAAGGAATATGCTCTTGAGTTTAGATTAAACAATTTCCATTGGTCTGATAAGTTATGATCCATTATGAACTATTTTTGTAGTATTAGATGTTATCACCACTGTAGTTGAAGACCTATTCAGGTCTGGCTTTAAAACACAATTAAAGTCTCTGTCCATTATAAAATTATGAGTTCATATTATGAATAGATGCAAATACATTTTGGATGAAATCTCTATCATCCTCATTAGGTTTGTAAATATTTACCAAATTACTTTAGATTTAAATATATTACCCATCACCATGACAGTTCTTATTACAGATACAAAAAATGTGATTGTTTTATATATTAAGATTCCCACATGTCTAGTTTTCTTTGATTAGCTAGAGTGAAAGAGCTGGCCAATCCAGTCTCTTTGCAACTGAAACTGGTCCTTACTAAAGGACCTGTAAAATACTATCTTGCTATTTAGTTCTGTTAAGTGAGTGAATATATATATTTTTTCTGTTTAGCTCTTGGTTGAGACCTTTGACATTCCAGCTCGCATAGTTCACTGTGTGGTCAGAGAGACACTGCTTCTGAACATTTGAGGACAAATGTATAACCTTAAGTAAAGGTAGTTTGTTGTTTCATACAATAGCTTTGACAATAACAGCCCATTATTATATTGGTGCTGACAGTTTTTGGGGTAACAAAGATAAGTAACTTGCTCTCTCTCCCCCACTTCCCCAGTTTGTCTCCCTAAGTGAGGCTACACCACACTTCAGAGTCCCAATACTCTGACATGCCTAGAGACTGAGCACATCCAAAACAAAACAAACCCCCAGGAGCAGTACAGAAAGGATTAAAATGTAGGTATCTTATGATAGTTCAATCTAAATGCAATAAACTTAGGGTATAATGTTAAAAAGTCCCCTTAAGGAAAAAAAAATCAGATATCTTATAATAGTACAGACCGGACCCAATAAACCTAGAGTATGATTTTAAACAGTCTCCTTAGGTTAAAAAATACTTGTTACTAAAATATACATATATTTAATAGAATAAATTAACTGAGAAAGAAAATGAAAGTGGACAAAAAGGAAAAGAAATGTATAGTTACAGCAAATTTTGCATTACAGACAGACCAAGTTGCTAGCAGAATCTTCTTTTCATTACCAGGACACAATTTGACTCATGTTTATATTTTGGATAATGCCAAGATCAGTCTTGTTAGTACTTTTTGAGAGAACTAATGATGTAGAATTGGTCATCAGTAATCATTTTCAATTTAGCTGGAAATGAGACCGTATCTGACTTCAGATTTGCGTAACGGCTATTTAATGCTGTAAAATGCAGCTTATTTGGCAGCTATTAAAGGGGGGAAATCTGGGAAAATATGAACGTGGTTATTTTCAAATATAATCTCCGCTTTCTGTTGGAGAGTCAACATCAAGTTTTCTTTAACCCGTTGTTTGTCAAATTGGACAATCAGGATTCTTGGTTTTGAGGCATTCAGGCCATGTATGTGATAAGCTGCTCTCATCTCAGTGTCCGATTTAAAGTCCTCTCCAATTATTTTAGAAAAAAAAATAGCTATGAATTTCATTGGGTTTGGACTTTCACAGTTTTCAGGGAGACCTTTGATTCTGATGTTGTTCCTTCTATATCTATTTTCCAAAGCAGCCAATTTATCACCAAGCACTTTGCATTTAGATTTTACAGCAGCTGCTTTTTTGTCAGCGGTGGATGTCAATTGTTCAACTTCTTCAGTACAACTCATTTCTTAGCTTTTTCTATTTGAACAGTGAGTACTCTTAGTCTCAATTTTGCTCAAATTTTCTTGTATTTTTTCATCAATTCTTGCTAGGTTTTTTTAAGGTTTATATCAGATGTATTGCTTAAATGTACCTTCTGATCTTTTATATCCTGAAGCAAATTGTCAATCCTGCTGTTTATTCTGATGTAAAATATGTCTATTCTCTTGTGTATGTTCTCCTTTACATCATTTATTACCTCCATTCCCACAAGGATGGTGATCAAATCCTTCAGCTCGTTCCCTTCACCTGTCTCTTCCAACTCAGTCTGTAGCAGGTCATAATGTGAACGTTAGACCAGCTTAGACTTTAATGTACCTTTAACTATCCATTCCTACACTTTCTGACCCCTTGGTCTCCTACTGTAATTAAATCCTCTTGGGATGACTAAATACAGGATATTTCAGATAGATAATAAAAAATCTAAATAACACCACTGCCATTTGAGCAACATCTCAGACATCTAGTTCACTCAAAGGACAAGATTTAGGATAACTTTAAATGGTCAGGGAGTTGGGGAGCCAATTCAACCCATGCTTATTACAACTGTGATGCCTTCACTCGACACAAAAGAGCCTGAAGCTAAATTATCCTGCAGTTTTAAACATTTCATGCCAAGAGTGTCCCATATTTCAAAATATTACACTACATTTTTGAAGATTTTAAAATAAATAATTAAGCTCTGTAATTTTCAATCAAGTGTGGTATTATGGTTCAATGTTTAATACTGTAATCTTATATCATTGGAAATATAAATTGAAATCTTAACTTATTTTAGATTACTTTGCATTATTCTCGCCTCCTAAAGACATCAATAGCAGGTTTTTTTTTTCTTTTTTTTTCCTTTTTTATTAATTTTATTGCCAATTCATACCAAGCAATCAAGTTTTTACAAAAGAAAAATTAAGTTAAGAACAGGTCGATCCCCACCCCTGATCAATAGCAGGTTTAACTGTGGGCAGTAATATGGCCTGATATGAGTGATTATCAATGTGTGCAGAAATATGCATTGTGATAGACTGGGGTCCCATTTAGGGTTTGTTTATCTTGTACTCAATACTTAAAACAGACTCCATACAAAAAGCTGATTCAGAATACAAGTCAAGTTGGGGAGCATACACTAGTACAGTTTGTTGCCGCACCCACTACATGTCGAAAACAGCTCGGGATCCCGTTTGGTAATTCCCCAGGCAGACACGCGGTCCAGTCCTACCCTCTGGAAATGACCCTCTATCTGTCGCTTACAGGTGTTACGTGGGCGACCCCTTGGCCTGGTCCAACCACTTGGGTCCCCAACAATGAGTATCTTACGTGCCAGATCACCCTCGGGGAAATGCGTCACGTGGCCATAGTGCCGTAACTGACGCTGCCTCGCAATGCAGGTAATGTGCCTCATTAGGGACTCGATGAGCAACCGCTCATTCAACACAAAGTCAAATCAATGGTACCCAAGGATTTTCCGGAGAGACACAGTACCAAAGGAGTTCAGCCTTTGTCTCAGGTCACTGGATAGCGACCATATAGTAAGACAGGAAGTACCAGGACTCTAAAGACTTAGACCGTCGTCTCTTTGCATAGATATCGGGAGCACCAGACACCCCTTTCCAGAGTCCTCATGACACCCCATGCTCTCCCAATCCATCCAGGACACTCGCAAGCCCAGACACTCAGACTCCTCACTCAGTCTCTCGAGCACCCCGATCAGAGCCTCCATTGACTCCATGAAGATCACAGCATTGTCAACAAAGTCAAGATCCGTGAATCTTTCTTCACCAATACCTTGCCCAATACCCAGTCCATACAAGCATTGAACAGAGTAGGAGCAAGAACACACCCCTGACGAACCCCAGAATCAACTGGGAAAAACGCAGAGGTCCTGCCTCCACTCTGCACAGTACTCACAGTACCAGTGTACAGGCCAGCCATGATGTCCAGCAACCTCGAGGGGATCCCGCAAACCCTCAGGATGTCCCACAGGGCAGCTTGATCAACTGAGTCGAACGCTTTGCGAAAATCGACAAAGGCTGCAAAGAAACTCTGCCGATATTCGTGTTTGCGCTCTATGAGAACCCTCAGTGCCAGGATGCGGTCGATGGTAGACTTCTTAGGCGTAAAACCAGACTGTTCCGGTTGCTGGTAGTTGAGCAAGTGATCAGGAATCCTATTGAGGAAAACCCTAGCAAGGACCTTACCTGGCACTGACAGCAGTGTTATCCCCATGTAGTTGCTGCAATCCAGGCGATCACCCTTACCTTTCCAGACAGGGACGACAAGTCCCATTTTCCAGCCAGTTGGGATGATGCCAGTCTCCCAAATGAAAGCAAAGATTGCTTGCAATGCCAGGAGAACAGCCTTACCACCAGCCTGGAGAAGTTCACACTTGATACCACCGATCCCTGCAGCCTTTTCCTCCCTCAGGTGGTTCACCACCTGTGCAATCTCAGTGAGATTGGGTGGTTCATAGCTAACTGGAGGATCAGCTTTGACCCAGAGATATCCAACGTGCTAGCCGGAGGATCAGCTTTGAACAACTGCTCAAAGTAGCCAACCCAGTGGGTCACAACTGCAGTGTCATCCGTAAGGACCGTTCCATCAGCTGCCCTGACTGCGACTCTCCGAGGAACAGATTCAGATGTGCGTAATGCTTTGATTTCTCAGTAAGCAGGACGTGGGTCGTTAGACCACAGATGGTGTGTCACTTGCTCACAGATTCCTCTAACAAACGCCTCTTTATCTGCCCTCAGAGCACTCGCAGCCGTACTTCTCAGTTCCCGGTACAGACCAGAGTTGCCTTTGAGCCGTGGGCTGCGACTCCTCTCGATGATATCCAGGGTGCCCTGCGAGATTAAACACCTCCTTCTGGGAACACCAGTAACACCAACACAACCCTCGGCAACCTTCAGGATCTTGTCACAGAAGGTCTTCCACATCACATTAGGATCAGCAGTCATACCCAAATCTGAAAGAATACAGTGTCTATAAAAATTCATCCTTTGGAAGTTTTCAAATATTATTGTTATACAACGTTAAATGGAGTGATCTAAATTATTTACAAATATAAAACATTAAATAATTGAAATAATTATTTATCCCTTTCACGTGAGGATTTGTAGATATATATTTGGCAGCCATAATAGTCTTGAGTCTACGTGGGCAGGTGTGGGCTCAAGTCCAGCCTCAGATTCTATGTTGGACTGAGATGAGGACGCTGACTCAGCCACTACAGGTCAAAAGCATTGTTGTATAGCCTTGGCTTTATACTTGGAGTTGCTTTCTTACCGGAAAATAAATCTTCACCAAAGGCATAGGTTTCTTGCAGCCCGCATCAGGTTCATAGGGAATTTGCCTGTACTGTATTTTGCTGCATTCATTGTACTCTTTACCTTCACACGCCTTCCAAGGTCTGCTACAGGGAAGAATCTTCACCGCAATATGCTGCCACCATATTTCATAGTTGGGATGGTATGTGTGATAATTTACAGTGTTTAGCTTACACTAAACACACAATTTAGTCTGATGGCCACTGCCTACTACAGAGTCTCCCATGCGTCTTCTTGCAAACTGAAGCTAAAATATGCCATATGTAGTATTTAAAAAAAACACAAAAAAAAAAAAAAACAATGGCTTTCTCTCTGCCACTCTCTTGTTAAGCTGAAGCTTGGGACATACCCAAGCAAAAGATGTTACATGCAAAGACTTGCTAATTTTATCCACTTCCATGTAACTTAGATATTTTTTTTCTTCTTTTTATCATTATTATCATATCATCCATCCCCTGAATTGTGCTTTTCAAGTACCTTTACACTGAGCTATTTGTTGTGAATTTCCCCTTGGGATTAATAAAGTATCTATCTATCTATCTATCTATCTATCTATCTATCTATCTATCTATCTATCTATCTATCTATCTATCTATCTATCTATCTATCTATCTATCTATCTAGTGTTATGTTTGACTATGATACTGACTCGCCACATACAGGTGCATTTATACTGGAAAGAATTATAACCCCTTAACTAAAAACAGGTAATCTCCATTGAACTATTTATGTGATGATTTAGGTTTATCATATTAATACTAATGCTGAATACTTATGTAACCAATTATTTTGTGTTTTATACAGTATTTGCAAATCATGTATACCATTTTGCAGAGCTTTGTTATTAAAGTGTCTTTTTCTGGTAATCAGTGGGAAAAAAAGTCAAATTTAATCTACTGTATTGTGAATCAATTTGTTCTAAAAAATAAAATGTAAAAACTTGCAGGGGGTTGAGTAGTTTTATAGGCACTATATATGGATGGGTTTGCCATTCAGTTTAAATGGAGATAAGACATCCTACCAATGACAGATTAAAGCAGGCTTTCTTTAGCTCTGATTTCACATTTGACTGTTTGAGATATATGCATACTTATGACTGATATCAGCGTATCTGTTGTTTCATTTTCAGAGCTCTCCAAATATCTTTTGCCCTAAGGGCCGAACCAAAGATATTGATGCCATTTACAAAGTGATTTCTGATGCTCAAAGGTTCATCTATGTATCTGTAATGGACTATTTACCTCTTATAAACAGAAGTAACTACCATACAGAAAATGAAGTGTCACTGCAGAGGTAATGTAACAACTCTGTAACTAAACAAAATGTCATTACGCTTATGGTTGTTCTAATTATGGATACTTTCTGCATTTAAAAGTAAGTTTTTGCGTTACTAAATGTATATTTCTGTTGTAATAATTATGTTTTGATTGGTTAATTCTTTTGTTTGATGTTGCCAAGATATTGTGTGGTTCCCTAGGACCCTGAATAAATAAGCAAGTTAAAAAATTGGATGGAAATTTAATTATGCGCAATTTAAAAATTTAAAAAAAGATGCCCAAGACAATGTCTTAGGAAGAATAAGAATGCAGTGTAATTTATTTCTGTACTTAAAGCTACATAAAAATAGTAAACCAGGAATATTGGATGCTGCCTGATATACAGTATTAGTTAATTACAATTACGTATTGAATTCTTTTATTGATTTATTAATAAATAGAATTATAACAGCATGTACTGCTGAATTTAACTATGGTGCAGTAAATATACATATGTTGTATTAAAAGTGTATATGTTGGATAAGCAAGATTTTAAAATACAGATATGATCTAAATATATTCTTCAAGTGCATTTGTTAATATAACACCCTTGCAGACTGTTATGATATTTCCTATATGGGAATGCTAAATCCAAAGAGAAAACACAATAATATACCATAAATGTAATTAAATAACTAAATAAGGAAATCAAATCTATAATTTAAAATTATTAGTTAAATACAAATATACAAATTAATATTTACTAAACAATAATAGACAAAAAAGTTTAAAGAATGGGAATGCCAAATCCAAAGAAAAGGTATATTATAGTGCATTCAAGTTTAATTAAATACCTAAATAAGGAAATCAAATCTATAATTAAAGATGTATTAGTTAAATACAAATAAAGATTTATTAAACAATAACAGGAAATAAAGTTTAAAGAAACAAATACAGAAACTTAAATAGAATACTACTCTTAAAGAAAAGATAGAAGTTATTTAAGAAATGTAAAGCAACAAAGAAACAAAATGTACAAAGATAAGAAAAATAGCATTAGGAACAACAAAAAAAACCTAGAAAATAGTAGTATTACCAATTTCCAATTATGAAATTCAAAATTCAGAATATTAATGCCAAAACTAAAATTCAATAATCACAAATGCAAGTGTAAGTCTTAAAAGGTGACTAAAAGTTTTAGAATACTAGAAAAGAGGAGCCGGAAAACTTGGCAGTTAAGCTTGTCAATACCATGGCAACAGCTAAAATGAATGAGGAGATTATATAGTCCTCTCAGGTAACCGCAGCCATAATGACTGCCACAGGAAAACACACCTTCCACAGTAGTAGGGCAATACTTTTCAGGATTAAGAAACTCACTTTTGTTCCACATAAGGATACTAGGGGACTCTAAGGGTAGCGGTACTCAAAGTGTTTTGGACCGAGGGCAACTTTAATATAGTCAAATCTAACAGAGGAGGACATGAGCCTCTCAGTCATCTGTTAGCACAATTCTGTGTAACATTCCCCAAATTAAGTTTACAAAAGTGCAACATAGCTGAATTTGTGTTTCAAAGTCCCTGATTTAACCCAGTAATCTGTAATAACACATTAGCAATGTAAATCAATTAACACGCATCACCAACTAGACTAGTTAGAGACTGGCTAAAGCATTTGAGCTTTTTAAAAGTGACTGTCCTGATGACTGTCAGCTTGCTGACCACTTGGGACTGCAAGGTACATAGTCGTCATTAACTATAGAGAGATCTACATGCCACTACGACTATCAGTTAGTAGCTTTGAAGAGGTAAAAGTTGCTTCTTGATTGAATGAGGACATCTAGAAAGTAGTACATTGATGCCCATGGACACCAAACACAATAACAAAGGGAATTTTGGAAATATTTTAGCCTTACATTTAATCATGTGTTTCTTACAAATGATTAAATACACTTGAATTATGGCAGATGGCTGATGAGTGCTGGAGGAAGGTGAGAGAGAAAACACAGGGAAAGTCTGAAGAGAGTATTTGGTGGTGGTGGATTCTACACCCAGGATGCCAATCACTGTGTTCTAATTGTATGATTCTTGTCTATGAAAAAATAATATAACTATTGTGGACAATAGGAAACTCCTCTTATTTTTCCCAACCCCAAAAATAGTGTCAAAGTGGTCAAAATGAACAAAGTGTGTTTCATTTATTACAAAATGTAACTTACAGTTGGCCATGTGAACAGTAATCTTGTCTCAAATGCCACAGCTTGGATTGCTGCTGTCATAATCGGTTTGAATTTCATGGTTTGTTTCAATTACGACAGTATTTGCAGGATTTGTTATGTTGAAGTGACATTTGGCATCTGTCAAGCGTTGTAAGCACACAACCGGTTTCATTGATAAAATCACATCCAGCTTTTGAGAGTTTAAACATTCATAAACATCAAAGTGTCCACTACTGAAATCGTCACCTGTGAATCTAAGATGTTTAAGAGGCATTGGCGGTTGTCGAAAGGTGTAACCTATTTGGCCATTTCGGTACACTTGAAAGTGACAACCGAACAATTCAGTGGCAGCCATCAACTCACATGCAGAACCATAGGTGAAGGGCTTAAGCATTTCATTTTTATAGTGCTCCTGTGTAGTATAATTATCTCCTGTACCGTAATCAGTCCACACCTTGAACCTGTCCCAGTCATTCAATACATAAGATGGCCGTGCAATATGTAACAAAGAGAATGGAAAAGGTAGGTGGTATCTCCGGCAGGAAACCACTCGTAAGTGACAGTTCTTTGATCGATAGTGATCATCTCGATAGACATGGTAATGGGTACCTGAGCAATGTAAAGTAATTGTAAAATACCTATACAATACCTATAATTGTAATAAACAAACAATAAAACAGCGGAGAAGCTGTGGATTAAACAAATTAGGGCTGTAGTTATCAGTAGGGAGAGCGTGAATCCGGCGAAGCAAGGAAGGGAATGTAGAGACCGGAGCGGACAGTCTTATATAGGCAGGCAGCCAGCCAACAACGTGGGAGGCGTTGGGATGGGGACACAACACCACCACACGCAGTGACCGAGGTGCAGGCTATGGGCGTATATATGCGTAAGTAGGATTCAGTTAGCGTTGGGAACCCGTGTACCAAATTTCTTGAAGATGGTCCCATAAGTAACAAAGACTGTTGAAAAGTTCAATATGGAGGCCGACAGTGGCATCATACCACCGAAATAAGTACATACATTGGTTTCGGTTAGTGCAGGGAAGCTGCCTACCAAATTTCGAGAAGATGGGGCCATAAATAAGAAAGTTCAACATGGCAGACGTTGTTGACCGTTATGACCATTATGCATAGAATTTCGAAATGAAACCTGCTTAACTTTTGTAAGTAAGCTGTAAGGAATGAGCCTGCCAAATTTCAGCCTTCTACCTACATGGGAAGTTGGAGAATTAGTGATGTTGGAAAGTTCAATATGGCGGCTGACAGTGGCGTCATACCACCGAAATAAGTATGTGCATTGGTTTCGGTTAGCTCAGGGAAGCCACCTACCAAATTTTGTGAAGATGGGGCCGTAAATAAGAAAGTTCAACATGGCGGACGTTGTTGACCGTTATGACCGTTACGTAGAATTTTGAAATGAAACCTGCTTAACTGTTGTAAGTAAGCTGTAAGGAATGAGCCTGCCAAATTTCAGCCTTCTACCTACACGGAAGTTGGAGAATTAGTGACGTTGGAAAGTTCAATATGGCGGCCGACAGTGGTGTCATACTAATGAAATAAGTACGGACATTGGTTTCCGTTAAAAGTTCAATATGGCGGCCGACAGTGGCATCATACCACCGAAATAAGTACCAAATTTCAGCCTTCTACCTACACGGAAGTTGGAGAATTAGTGAGCGTTGGAAAGTTTAATATGGTGGCTGACAGTGGCGCCATACCACCAAAATTAGTATGTACATTGGTTTTAGGTTAGTGCAGGGAAGCCGCCTACCAAATTTCGTGAAGATGGGGCCATGAATAAGAAAGTTCAATATGGCGGACGTTGTTGACCGTTATGACTTACGTTATCGTAGAATTTCAAAATGAAACCTGCTTAACTTTTGTAAGTAAGCTGTAAGGAATGGGCCTGCCAAATTTCAGCCTTCTACCTACACGGGAAGTTGGAGAATTAGTGACGTTTGGAAAATTCAATATGGCGGCCGACAGTGGCATCATACCACCGAAATAAGTACGTACATCGGTTTTGGTTAGCGCGGGAAGCCACCTACCAAATTTCGTGAAGATGGGGTCAGCCTTCTACCTACACGGAAGTTTGAAAATTGGTGATGTTGGAAAGTTCAATATGGCCGTTTGAAGAGGTAAAAGTTGCTTCTTGATTGAATGAGGACATCTAGAAAGTAGTACATTGATGCCCATGGACACCAAACACAATAACAAAGGGAATTTTGGAAATATTTTAGCCTTACCTTTAATCATGTGTTTCTTACAAATGATTAAATACACTTGAATTATGGCAGATGGCTGAATAGTGCTGGAGGAAGGTGAGAGAGAAAACACAGGGAAAGTTTGAAGAGAGTATTTGGTGGTGGTGGATTCTACACCCAGGATGCCAATCACAGTGTTCTAATTGTATGATTCTTGTCTATGAAAAAATAATATAACTATTGTGGACAATAGGAAACTCCTCTTATTTTTCCCAACCCCAAAAATAGTGTCAAAGTGGTCAAAATGAACAAAGTGTGTTTCATTTATTACAAACTAGCAAAATACCAGCTTCGCATCGTGAAGTACTGCATTAAAATTTTTATTAAGAAGAAAATTAAACCTTTTTAAACTGAGGGAAAATATGCCTATAATTATTTGTTAAGGATCTCTTTGTATACCATGTTGTCAGTTGGCCCTCCGGTTGTAACATGATCAAGCTGTGCGCTGAGCTTACTCTTGAGCATGTAACTTACAGTTGGCCATGTGAACAGTAATCTTGTCTCAAATGCCACAGCTTGGATTGCTGCTGTCATAATCGGTTTGAGTTTCATGGTTTGTTTCAATTACGACAGTATTTGCAGGATTTGTTATGTTGAAGTGACATTTGGCATCTGTCAAGCGTTGTAAGCACACAACCGGTTTCATTGATAAAATCACATCCAGCTTTTGAGAGTTTAAACATTCATAAACATCAAAGTGTCCACTACTGAAATCGTCACCTGTGAATCTAAGATGTTTAAGAGGCATTGGCGGTTGTCGAAAGGTGTAAACTATTTGGCCATTTCGGTACACTTGAAAGTGACAACCGAACAATTCAGTGGCAGCCATCAACTCACATGCAGAACCATAGGTGAAGGGCTTAAGCATTTCATTCTTATAGTGCTCCTGTGTAGTATAATTATCTCCTGTACCGTAATCAGTCCACACCTTGAACCTGTCCCAGTCATTCAATACATAAGATGGCCGTGCAATATGTAACAAAGAGAATGGAAAAGGTAGGTGGTATCTCCGGCAGGAAACCACTCGGTAAGTGACAGTTCTTTGATCGATAGTGATCATCTCGATAGACATGGTAATGGGTACCTGAGCAATGTAAAGTAATTGTAAAATACCTATACAATACCTATAATTGTAATAAACAAACAATAAAACAGCGGAGAAGCTGTGGATTAAACAAATTAGGGCTGTAGTTATCAGTAGGGAGGCGTGAATCCGTGGCGAAGCAAGGAAGGGAATGTAGAGACCGGAGCGACGGACAGTCTTATATAGGCAGGCAGCCAGCCAACAACGTGGGAGGCGTTGGGATGGGGGACACAACACCACCACACGCAGTGACCGAGGTGCAGGCTATGGACGTATATATGTACGTAAGTAGGATTCAGTTAGCGTTGGGAACCCGTGTACCAAATTTCTTGAAGATGGTCCCATAAGTAACAAAGACTGTTGAAAAGTTCAATATGGAGGCCGACAGTGGCATCATACCACCGAAATAAGTACGTACATTGGTTTCGATTAGTGCAGGGAAGCCGCCTACCAAATTTCGAGAAGATGGGGCCATAAATAAGAAAGTTCAACATGGCAGACGTTGTTGACCGTTATGACCATTATGCATAGAATTTCGAAATGAAACATGCTTAACTTTTGTAAGTAAGCTGTAAGGAATGAGCCTGCCAAATTTCAGCCTTCTACCTACATGGGAAGTTGGAGAATTACTGATGTTGGAAAGTTCAATATGGCGGCTGACAGTGGCGTCATACCATCGAAATAAGTATGTGCTTTGGTTTCGGTTAGCTCAGGGAAGCCACCTACCAAATTTTGTGAAGCTGGGGCCGTAAATAAGAAAGTTCAACATGGCGGACGTTGTTGACCGTTATGACCGTTACGTGTAGAATTTTGAAATGAAACCTGCTTAACTGCTGTAAGTAAGCTGTAAGGAATGAGCCTGCCAAATTTCAGCCTTCTACCTACACGGGAAGTTGGAGAATTAGTGACGTTGGAAAGTTCAATATGGCGGCCGACAGTGGTGTCATACTAACGAAATAAGTACGGACATTGGTTTCCGTTAAAAGTTCAATATGGCGGCCGACAGTGGCATCATACCACGAAATAAGTACCAAATTTCAGCCTTCTACCTACGGGAAGTTGGAGAATTAGTGGCGTTGGAAAGTTTAATATGGTGGCTGACAGTGGCGTCATACCACCAAAATAAGTATGTACATTGGTTTTGGTTAGTGCAGGGAAGCCGCCTACCAAATTTCGTGAAGATGGGGCCATGAATAAGACAGTTCAATATGGCGGACGTTGTTGACCGTTATGACCGTTACGCGTAGAATTTCAAAATGAAACCTACTTAACTTTTGTAAGTAAGCTGTAAGGAATGGGCCTGCCAAATTTCAGCCTTCTACCTACACGGGAAGTTGGAGAATTAGTGACGTTTAGAAAATTCAATATGGCGGCCGACAGTGGCGTCATACCATCGAAATAAGTAAGTACATCGGATTCGGTTAGCGCAGGGAAGACGCCTACCAAATTTCGTGAAGATGGGGCCATAAATAAGAAAGTTCAACATGGCGGACGTTGTCGAACGTTATCGACCGTTATGACCGTCGCGTAGAATTTCGAAATGAAACCTGCTTAACTTTTGTAAGTAAGCTGTAAGGAATAAGCCCGCCAAATTTCAGCTTTCTACTTACATGGGAAGTTTGAGAATTAGTGATGAGTTAGTGAGTGAGTGAGTGAGTGAGTGAGTGAGTGAGGGCTTTGCCTTTTATTATTATAGATAAAAAAAATCTACAAACTAAGAGACATGAGCTTTTAATTATTTCTGGATGAGATTCCATGATTAACCTCTAGGGTCAGGAATTTCTTCCAGAATCCTTAGGGGAGGTTCCTCTATCAACTACAACTGCTACCTAAAGGAGCAGGCAACTTGCAGGTCATTTGTGTAATATAATAGAGAGCAGGCAGACATATCTAACATGAAATACTAGCCCCTCATTCCACTTATTGGCCTGGGGGATTCCCCTCCATTTCCTACTGTCTTCCTCATTTTTCTGTGACCCAGGAATGCCCAGCTTTGCCCATTGCAGTGTTTTCTTACTTAATGCTGCATAATTAAACCCTGTTAAATACTGCATCAACAGTCATCTGACACCCTGGAAGTGTGCAACAGTATAACAGTGTTCTTTAAATTTAAAGGATTATTACTTTATTAAATAATGAAAAATGAAAGAAAGCAAGAATTGGTAAAAACGGGTTTGCCTAAAAAGACAACTCAAGGAAAACAAGTCCAAATCATAATCAAAAAAAAACAGAGAACAAAGCAAAAACAAACAATAACCTGAAATCCAAGAATTACTTTCAATAATGCTCTAGACACCACAAACCTCACAGAACCTCTGAAGGACCACTCCACAGCCTGAAATATAATGGCTGAGGGTGATCGCTCAGCAGCAATGTAATGGTGGATCCACATTTTCAGTTCCACCCACAGAAAACAATGAACATAGGCAAACCTAAATACACATTACAGAAATTTTAAATAAACATAGCAATTACAAAAAGTGCATTATGCAAAAATTCATAAAAAGAAAAATAAACATAAACCAAGTAACAAACCCTGGCTGAAACATAACACCATTGCTGATGAAATAAATCAAAGCAGGGTTGTGGAAAGCCTAAGTGGGTCATAAAAATAATAGTTACATGAATGGATAAATTCACTTAATACTTCATTACTTTATAATTTGGTATTCTGCTTTACTGTTTCAAAATGTGCAATTATTTAACATGAATGTCTACAAACATCATAGGATATTTACTCATACAAGAGTAGCCACTGATCAAACAGGGAAAGTAAGAGGGTTATTTACTATATAATATTTCTCACATAGGAACAGACAAACCACTTATTATTTAATTAAACTGTGTTACATATGAGCTGCTTTAAAATAATTTTGCTGTAATTTGATACTCAAATCACAACTATTGTTGAATTGGTAGAGGAATTGACATCACTTTCAGTACTGTTCAGCATTGTTAACAAATAACTTTTCATGCTCTTGACAGATATTGGTCCCGTGCTGATGAAATGCTCAGAGAGGTGCTTGTTTTACGTAGGATTAAAATACGACTTCTAATAAGTTGCTGGAAGCAAACTCATCCCCTGACTTTTAACTTTGTGTGGTCTCTGAAGACACTTTGCACAGATTTGCCAAATTGCAGTCTAGAAGTGGTAAGTGTTATAAAACCTTTGTATTGCTATGTTTAGAATGACTATTTAATTTACAAAACTGGAGTACAAAAATGCAATACATTGACAGTGCAGTAAACACATTTGTATTCAGTAAGGATAAAAAGATTAAACTGGAGAAGCACACATGCCTAAGGGACTGATGACGCTTTTCAAATGGAATGGAGAAGATGCAAAGATTAAGTTTCAAATAAGCCTTTAGTACAGACACAGGAACTAAGAAAGAGGGGTCTGTCATAGTTCTAAATATGCCTACAGCACCAGCAATGTTACAAGGCATTTAAATAGCTGGAAAGAAATATGAGGATCCTGGCTGTCACACAAATGTACAATATATGAGTGATTTATCTTTAAGGCCTTTATGGGCTCTACTTAGCAACAGACAATAAGGTGTTAGACTAAACTAAAAATACATAGATAATTGCATGTTATGAATAGTTAAAATTGTACTCCAGGAGTCATATTTACTAGTGTACTATTTAAGATTGCCTTATGTGGTCCTAAAACCAATGTGATATTTTTTGAGTTTCACCTACTGTAAGCTGGTCACCTCCTGGATTCAAAGTGACAGTCTAAAACTTGTCAGCCAAGCTGTGGAGAAGAAAACCCTGCTTTGCTAAAAAGACATGTGTAAAGACGACTCTACTGTGTTTTGTTTTTTCAGTGCAACATAAGTACCTCTAACTGCAAAAGATTTGATTTTAAAATCTGCATGATATTAACCAGTGCTTTATTATTTATATTTATGGTATAGTTCTGATTTATACAAATAATGATTTACATGTGCAGTGCTTTAAAAAGTACTTTAATGCAAAAAGTATGTATTCTATAAATTATACACAAGTGTCAATTAATTGGGTAAATCTAAATGAGCGTGGGTGTATGTGTGAGTGTGCCTCGTGATAGCATCATGAGAAGCCAATGCCCATCCCGGGATCATCACACTTATTCCAGTAACCAATTCTGCATGGAGTACCATTCTGTTACAAGGTAAACACTTACATTTGCTCACACCAGGTGTATTTAAACTCTAAAACAAACCAAATGTGCATGCCTCTGGGACATGGATGAGAAATGGAAATATCCTGAGAAAACCCACTCAGACACAGGATAACAATAAACTCAAGGTCAAGCTCTTTTTTATTATCACATGTACAAAGCACACACCCTCATGCTTCACTCCACTCAACTAAGATCAGTGGCATATTGTATGCCACTTTGTCCCCATCCCTCTTGTGGGAGGCTACACACCAAGAGCACAATCTCAGATGGCATTTTTCTATCAAAGATGCAAACAGTATGAGTAATGTTTATGCGACGTACAGCTAATAGAGCCTCCAAACAAAGCGATAGTTTACAGACTCAGCAAGTGCTGTGTCTGTGCCTTTGCCTGCTCCAGCCCTTGGTGCTTTTGTGGCTGCTTAAGGTGCTCCTTTTACAATGGATTCTACAAGTAGCACAAAGACGTGTTATTCCTGCCTAACAGAACTAGGGGCTGCATGAGTTTTGCATGTTCTTCCCATGTATTTATGGAGTAATTGCTATTTGTACGAAGCACAACATAACTCTTATGTGCGCTTTTCACTATGCTTGCTCTGTAGGCTATGTAAAATAACAGAATGTATGGGGTGTAAAGCAAGCGCTGTTTAGGAAAAAATAATCCGTTGATGTGAGAGCTTATATGTTGGTTATTGCAAGCCATGGCGGAACACAACTGGTGGAAAAACAGAATTGCAGAATAGTAGAATTATAAGTAGGGTATAGCTTGGCAATGGGGGATTGTTAGGTTGTCATAACTCCATCCACAATGGAGACTGTGAGTAGACTAGCGAAAAAGAAGTGTGTTCTTTCCTGAAGAAAAAAAAATTCAAGAGTGTGCGATAAAATAGTTCTTTTTTGTTTCCTTTCATTATCACAAGGATGCCACATACTGTAAATGCAAAAGGCATGTTTTCTTTACTCAAAACCTTTGCTTTTTCAAAGTGGATATATTTGACTAGGTTTTAAGGCTTTATCATTCACCTATAGACCGGTGTGTCCATTTGTTCCATTGTAAGCTGCACGAACAGAAACGATTTTTAAAAAATGTATTAAAAATGCTTCACTTCAGAACACAATTTTATGTAGTAAATTAGTATATTCCATTAGTGTGAAGAAATAACTTTAACTTGAAAAATACCAAACTTCTCCTTTAACTAAATCAACCCTGAAATCAAGGTTCACTAAACATACTGTATTACAGTATATATAATTTGGTCTTTTTGAGACATTGGTTTATATTGTTTCCCAGATGGCTTTACTGTCATGGATGTGTCCTGATAAAATTTTGTTATCTGAAGTAAAATTTATTGCATTAGATTTGATACTTAAACATAGTATACCTTGCCCTGAAATGATTGATTTAAGTCATTGTACTGATTTTGCTTATTTCATAATACATCTAGCTTGATATCCGCCTACAGCATCTAATTTTCAGGTAGAGAACTGGGACTACAAAATGTTTGTGTTGTTTGTCTCTCTATTATAATAAAAAAATCCTGCGACATAACTTTTTGGTCATTGAAACGAGACCTTTTGGAAGAAGTCCCATTAGTGGAGACCGTGGCCATGAAATATCAAGTCACGCCCTCCTCTCAACAATTTACGATGACACACACGGTAATCACACCTCTCATTCGTGTGAATGCTTTTGACAGACACAATTTCTGCTCTCTCAGCTCTTATAAATTTTACATTTTTTAGATTTCCTCACTTTATTTTCCCAATTAAGACGTATTATGTCCAAATCTTATTGAAGAATTTCATCCCAAAGGGTTATCAACAGAAAAAATTAGTACACGGGCAATTCTAGCATCAAGAAATGATGAAGTCAAACAAATTAACACCAAAAATGGCAATTGGTTACACGGCAAATTGGTTAAATGCGTATCAGTAGACTAAGCTGAAACAGTTGGTGGTGATCGTGCAGAAGATGAAAACATCAACTTACAATATACCAAATAATAACTACAAGCGTTAACACCGTCCAGTCTTCCACCACATGAATTACTGTAGAAAGAAAGATGTATTCAAGAAAGGTAATGTACATCTTCAGATTTTATTTGATTTTATCTGCAGATAAAATTACAGAACAAAGGAGATCTTGATATGCCATTCGTATTAAAACGTTAACAGTTTCCCATTAGAATAGCTTTTGCAAAGACAGTTAACAAATCTCAGAGCCAAACATTAGAAAAAGTCTTTTTATTTAACGGAGAGAAAGAAACAAAATTCAATAACGGGCAGTTATACGTTGTGTTATCACAATGAATGTCCAAACACAGAATCAAAATTCATAGCGATATTGATGAAAATTTAATCAAAGAAATTGTTTTCACTGAAGTTTTACAGTAGAAGTGTAAGTTTAAAAAGTATTTGCGTGTTAATTTCAAAGCCAAACAGAACAAAATCATATTACACAACAAATAACTCATAATTTTACATAACATAATTTTCTTTCTAATTATTACGTTTTACTGTTTTTTAATAGATAATTACTCACTGTAAAGTACAATATTTCTATTATGCATATGTAACAATTCCCTGGAAAATAAAAATCTGTTTAAATTGTACAACCTCATCCCCATACATGAGCGACAGAACTGCAAAGCATCTAGCGCGTAGCACAGGCATGGGAGCTGGCAAGCGAAGCGAGCAGGGGGCAAATAATACAATTTATTGATCAAAAAAAGGATTATAGTAATATAGTAATTGCTTACATAAATCATGAGACAGACAAAGGTATAACACAAAAGATATACATCTGTCCTTCACGCATTTATAGGCTTAAGAGCTTTATAGGGGTATTATTAATTTAAGAAACATTTTTCATTTAAATTTTTCAAATTAGAATTTTGATTTGATATATTTTATTAATCCCTGAGGTAAATTGTCATTTTGTATGACCTTTGGGGGTTAGATCACAGGATTAACCATTGTACAGTAAGATCCCTTCTGACAGTAACAGGATTTGAACTGTCAACCTTCTGGATGCCAACGCAAATCCTTTGCCACAGGGCCACCAGTTGCCCTAGCTTAAATGTACAACTCTGGGTGAGCGACGTCTAAACTGCTATGTTGTGACTCAAGGCTTTTTGTCCTCAAATAAGTTAAAAGCTTGTAAACCTAGAAGTTTGTACCTAATACAATTAATCATGAGCTTGTTACACAGTAACAATCCGGCTGTTTACCAGCTACTTAGAATTCTAATTTACCCTGGCACAGATAAGCAGTTTTACGATCTCAATCCTTTAAAATAAATTTGTTGAGAGTTTGTGATTAGTCAACTCTTTCATCATTGAGACAGATGTTTTGATCTTATGTAGGTACTTCCTGCTTATGCATCTTTTGATTCTCTAATAAAGCTGAATTCAATGTGGCACCCAAGCCCAAATCCAATATGGCCTGTCTTCCTCCGCTCTGGTCTGGCTCTACAAATACCCCTAGGACAGAAGGGTCGCTCCTTACTTTTATTGTAGGCCACACCATAGACAATATTTTGCGATTTCTGGTGTGTAGCAGAGGTTAAACCCAAGCCTTGGCTGTTATGGAGGAAGCCTGAAGCTGATGAAGACACCAGATTAAGGTTAATGTACAAACCCATCTAGAGTTGTGTGTCATTACTCAGAGTTCAAGTGAAGAATTGTTTCTGGTGGAGTATGTTTGTTATCTTTGCTGCATGGTATTTTGCATCTGTTGTGCATTACTGTCTTCCTCAGCTTGGCTTTACTATGTGCTCTACATATTCATATGGATACATTTGACTCTTTATGGCAAGGTAATTTGCACATTGAGGTTTCTTTCTTGAAGTAATGCTGCCTCTCAGTCTTTTCAGACTGGGCTCTGTCACTGCCAGCTGTTCTGACACCATTTGCATGTAGCAGAAAATGTAAATGTTTCACAAATACTGGGACATTAGACAGACAGAGTAAAGTCAAAAAACAAAGCAACATCAAAAAGCTAGAAAGCCAAAAAATACCAATTCCCAAGGCTCAATACATGCTATAAATCAGAAACATCAGTAGTGTACTTTAGTGCCATTGTGAACACAGACACACTGTGTCTAAATACATTCCTTCACGAAGATTAAGTGTTACATTCTGTGCTAAAGTGATTGTTTGTATTTTGGATGTAATAAACAACATGATACAGTTTATTCATAACATACATATAAGGTAGATACTATGTATACATTGTAGATGCTGTAGTGGATGGATAGGTGTTCAGGCTGGGATTGGGATAGAGAGCAATGGATGGAACATGTGGATGGAGGTGCAGCCTGGCCAGGATGGTCCAAGGTTCAAGGTTGGTTCAAGGTTGCTTTATTTAGTCATGTTTACAGAAGAAAACATGAAATTTGCCTTCTCAGTTGCATCTAATAATAAGACAGAAAGAAATTAAACAAAACAAATAGAGACAAGACAGTGCCACAAGAATAGACAGGAGACATTAAAAGGTTTTGGGCAGCCACCCGTATACTATGCCCTGCCTGCAAAAAGGGTTGGATTTTGTAGAGTTGCATTTTGTTCAAAATCCAAAACAAAACTGATAACATGAGGAAAAGATGGCGGCTTTAAAGGTCTGGGCAGGAAGTGACGTCATCGCAGGCGCCAGAACCCTGTAGAATTTCCTGTGAATGGTCTGCAGAGGATTCACAGAAAAAGTTAGTGAACCTTGCTACCCCCTGCTCAGACATGGAATTGTCACTATTCGAGCCCTTTAGCTGCCTTCCATGCACACATGTGTGACAACAGGTTAACACTAGAATTACCAGAGCCTACGAAAAAACTCGTAATTCCGTCCCACCTTAAATTGCTTCTTAAATCCCTTCACACCTCTCTGCCAGCGTCCTTTGTCTTCTAAATGTGCTGATAAAGAGAAGCTAGGAGCAGCCGGCTATTCCATCCCCCCACCAATTTAGAATGTGTTCTCCAAGCCCATGCCTTGATTGAGTATCTGGGAGTGAAGTGGAGTTTTAGAGTGGAAATAATAGATCGTTATTTGGAACACACGCATTTCATGTCTGTTCCGCTTCTACAGTAATCTGTGTCAACACATTGTTAAAACAGAAACGTTTTTTATATTATAGTAGTAGATGACAAAATGTAGGCATAAACTATATAATGTATGAAGCCTGAAGTCCAAATAGCAAAGAAACATTTTCACAAGAATAACACAACAATTGCGCTTTTATTCAAAAATATAACTGCAGAAACAAAAAGCCGCCTTAACATGCGACATTGACAGCTGTTTCTTGTAACTTCCTCCGTGGTTCAATAGCATCAGTTCCCGCTTGGGAATCAAAAGGACACAAGTTCGATCCTGCACCACTCTGTTTTGAGAAGTAAACTGCTCTTAGTCTTACTATGTTAGAATAAAAGCATACATTTGATTTCAGTCTGTAACAGCCGGTGCAATTTATGATCCTTGTAAAGATTAGCTTTTTTTTTAATTCACTTTTCATTCTCTAAGTCACGTTCAGAATCAATCCATACAACCCCATCTGACACGGCTGTTTTCACTAAAGACGCGCTATAGCTCTGCAGTGTACCACGATGTTCTGACACACAAACGCTGGCGAAGCTGCCTTCTTCGTATCTCACCGTCACTTGATTTTCTTTTTATTCAGTTTTATTGAGTGTTCCTGCCAGTCCCCGCATGTTGCTGTATGCTGTTTCTTTTGTACTCCAGGACATGCAGAGGAAAGAATGGTAAAGAGGAATAACTTCGGCGCTATATGCAATAATCAGACACTCCCCATCTGCCCGTGTCGTTCAAACACAGGAACATATATTGGTGTAAAAGTATAACAAAAGTGCACTTTTATTCAAGTGCACTTTTTCCATCGCCTTTTCCTGTAAGAAGCAATGTACACACTTCTCTCTATGCTGTGGTTTCTATTACACACCTGAAAGAAAGAGACAATACATGTGAAAATATCATCGCACTAATGCAACATTATTTGAAAACGAACAGTGTCAGATCGGGTGTGAATTTATGCAGGAACTGGAAATTCTCTGATGCGGGACCTTCCCCAGGGAAGAAAGTACAATGTCAGGTGCTCATTCAGTGTAATAGGAACCATAGCACAGAGAGTTGTGTGCACTGCAACAAGTACACGTGTCGTAAATGTAGGAAGGACGGTCCTTGGGTGTGTGGGAACTGTTAATATTTGAATGTGATGATTTTATATAGCACGGAATAAAAATCAGCACTTCTTAGCATTGCACCATGCAAGCTGTCGTATCAATCGCCTACTGTAACTTGCTTTCTTTTTTCTTCGGTTATACAGGTAGTCTTGAATAAAAGTGCACTTGTTTTGTTTGCGAAATGAAGTGTCTGCATGCACTTTTCGTGGCATTACATGTGTATTTTTTGAGCATGCCCGTTTAAGCATGCTCACACACAGGAGCATAAGTTTGTGCAAAAGTATAATAAAACAACGGGAAGATGGGGAGTATCTGATGATTGCATATAGCGCCAAAGTTACTGCTCTTTACCATTCTCTCCTCTGCATGTCCTGCAGTACAAAAGAAACAGCATACAGCAACATGCGGGGACTGGCAGGAACACTCAATAAAACTGAATAAAAAGAAAAGCAAGTGACGGTGAGATACGAAGAAGGCAGCTTCGCCAGCGTTTGTGTGTCAGAACCCGGTTGGGGGACGATGGGAGCATTAGTATGCATCGTGGTACACTGCAGAGCTGTAGCGCATCTTTAGTGAAAACAGCTGTGTCAGATGGGGTTGTATGGATTGATTCTGAACGTGACTGAGAGAATGAAAAGTAAATTAAAAAAAGCTAACCTTTACAAGGATCATAAATTGCACCGGCTGTTACAGACTGAAATCAAATGTATGCTTTTATTCTAAAATAGTAAGACTAAGAGCAGTTTACTTCTCAAAACAGAGTGGTGCAGGATCGAACTCGTGACCTTTTGATTCCAAGGCGAGAACTGATTCCATTGCACCACGGAAGCAGTTATAATAAACTGCTGTCAATGTCGCATGTTAAAGCGGCTTTTTGTTTCTGCAGTTATATTTTTGAATAAAAGCGCAATTGTTGTGTTATATTTGAACCTTTTATGGAAAATGTTTCTTTGCTATTTGGACTTCAGGCTTCATACATTATATAGTTTATGCCTACATTTTGTCATCTACTACTATAATATAAAAAACGTTTCAGTTTTAACAATGTGTTGACACAGATTACTGTAGAAACGGAACAAACATGAAATGTGTGTGTTCCAAATAACGATCTATTATTTCCACTCTAAAACTCCACTTCACTCCCAGATACTCAATCAAGGCATGGGCTTGGAGAAGTTCGTGCACGTTCTAAATTGGTGGGGGGATGGAATAGCCGGGAGCTCCTAGCTTCTCTTTATCAGCACATTTAGAAGACAAAGGGCGCTGGCGGAGAGGTGTGAAGGGATTTAAGAAGCGACTTAAGGTGGGACGGAATTACGAGTTTTTTCGTAGGCTCTGGTAATTCTAGTGTTAAGGTTAGGCAGTTTGATAATGCATATTTACACAATAATTGTCACAGGATACATATCAAACATTAATAATTATTTCCAATATTCCTTATAAAAAAGTTCGATTGGCCCTAGGAAAAAAGTAATTTCTAGAGCAATTTGTGTGGGTTTACAAAGCGACTGTCCTTCCTGATTTACTGAAGTTAATTTCTACATGTGATGCATGTCTGTCATCAGTTGAGATTATTTCTAGTTTCTTTAGCATTGTTCTCTGACCAACACTTGCCAGATCATCTACATTAGTCCAGTCAGGGAGAGGGCATAAGGGAAAGACTGGGAAAATCTGGATGTTGGGGACAATTTGTCCTCCAACATTAGATGTAAAAGTGTTCCTCTGATGTGGTCCCAGTTTCGACATCTGAAGAGTTGCTCAGGACTTGCAGTTTGGAAGGGCAGCCCTGTTGGTGCTGCTGGGGAAAGATCTTCCTGTTTTGTGGGGCTTCCACCTGAACCAGAAGTGCTTCCGTCGTTCAACACAACGACAATGGAAATACTCCCAGATCCTCCATAAAAGTAGCTGCTCCACCTAGGAAAGGCAGTCAAAGTCAGGAGGAAGTGGACAAGAAAGTATTTGAGAACTGAAGAGCAAGGATTCAATTATATATTGTGTTCATTAAAGAGAAGTCTATAAAACGCAATTCTTTAATAAAACAATATGTGATTCGAACCTGGGACTGTCTTGGCGCACTATACTGTATATATTCAAACACTAGACAAAACAAACATGCAACATAAAATCTAAGTTAGCATAGTTTTTTTCCCTCCTCCCTTTCAACCATCGTGGGACACACACAAACTTATAAATTATGCCTCTTTTTCTTAATACTTGTCTAAAGTATTGCCCAAGAAAACTTTTTCCTTCAGAACTGGCTTTAGTCTGCTTTATATATCTGGTCTTTAAGTCAGTTTATTAGATAAATCTTTCTCTAGTTCTTCAGTGCCCATGTGCTTTGATGCAGAAGTGTTGATTTACTTCAACGCTGTCAGGCCTCGCCCCCTAACAAGCCCGTCTGAGAGGATTTTGTGTGTGTTTGTGTGTTTGTTACGCACTTTTAGAATCTGTTTCGTGAAAGTGTCCTGGAAGCAGCAGTGAATTAGTGGAATGTGCTCTTTTGGGCTTTGTATTCCTGATAAATTTGGAAAGAGAATATTACAAAAGATAAAGATTTTTCTTTTACATGTTATTACTTTCAATTCAAATAAAATGAACAAATAGAAATTCAAGTGGTAATATGTTCTCTGGCTTTACCTTAGCTGCAAGGTTACAAACAATATTAGCCTCACAACCAAAAGTATAAAGCAGTACTACTCAAATGTGTTTTGTTCCTGTCATCTTTCAGGATTGAAGGAATATTTTGTTCTAGAGCCTTCACTCCTATGGACCAACAAGGATTTTTTTTTTTCAGACACGCGTGCAAGGAAAAAGATAAATGCACTTTGTATTTTTTTTCATCCAGATAGTTTTTTTCCTATTGAGTGTTCACTTACAGCATACTGTAGTTACAGTCTTTGAGATTTTACATACATTGCAATTACTCAACTCTTACATAAATGAAACAAATGTGTATTGATTTTATGTTTGTATTTCCTTATTGTACATCTTGCTGTTCTTTAATGAGGGTGGATTCAATGTGGCACTCCCCATATGGACTTTATTTTGATGCTGTGGTTTGATACTACATTACCTCTTGGAGTAGCAGGTTCCATCCTGCTATTTTTGCAGGTCACTAGCTGTGGAGCAGAATTTAAACCCAAGGCTTGACTGAGGCAGAGAAAGTGGGGAGCTGGTGCTGACACTGGGGTGACTCAGCTTACAGAATGATAATACAATGATTGATGGACTTGTGGAAGTGCAAAAATACGTCTGTTATAGTGGAGAAGGCATAAGAGATGATTGACTTCAGAAAAGCCCCATGCTGTTCACATGTCACTTCACATTGAGGAGTCTGGTGGTCAGAAATGGTCAAGATCACCAAACTCCTTAGTGTGCACCTGGCAGCAGATCTTACTTGGTCAATTAACACTACCTCCATAGCCATGAAGTTACAGCAATGGTTCTACTTCCTTCAGCAGCTGAAGAAGGTGAGCCTACCTCCCTTCATTCTCACAACTTTCTGCAGGGGCACCATTGAGAACATTCTGCCCAGCTGTATTATCATCTTCTTTGGAAACTGCAGGGAAACTGCAGTGTCTCTGACTGTGAGGTCTTGAAATGGATAGAACACACAGCACAACAGATCATCCATACCTATTTGTGCTCCATTAAAGACATCTTTATTAAGCATTGTAGCCATAGAGCCTACATCATTGTGGATGACCACTCCCACACTTCCCACAGTGTCTTTATCCCACTGGTACTGTAGCATACAAACCAGTTCTGACAAGTTCTGCAACAGCTTCCACCCCTTTACTGTCTGGACTCTGAACTTTGAGCTGCACCCCATTCCCACAGATCTGCACCTAGTTTATTTGCAGTATATTTGTTAGCACAGTTTTTATTATTAGTTATTGTTATTAGTTATTACTATTTATTTAAATGTACTAAAATAATATCTATTATTTTATTACTTGTTTACCCATTACATATTAATATTATATATGTATTTATTTATTTGTCGTGTACATGTCCTGTGTTATTTATGTTGTATCATGGTCCTTAGGATAATTATTTCATACCACTATATACTGTAATACTGTATATGGATGGTATGACAATATATCCCCTTGACTTGACCTGAAGGAGTGCACATCTTGCCATTTGTGCTTTTTATTCACATAATCCCAATGTTGTAGGTAATAATTAGTACAAAGCTTTATCCATCCATATTGTCAAAGGGTGAATTATGGTCATTTTTCTCATTGGCCAATGCTATATACATTACATGATTAAGATGTCTCAGAGCTTAGATATGCCACTGCAAGCGTCATTTGACTAAGTATGATCTTGCCTTATCAGATAAAGATCTGCTTTCCAAAGACTATAAGAGTGTAAGAGAGAAGCTCACACTTGGCTTTTATACAGCTGCTGCTGCAGATTTTTGTAATTGTAGAGGCTTTTCTGTTTACTATTTGTGAGCCTTACATGTGTTGTCTCAGCATTAGCATGTGCCTTGGCAGCTTATTATTTATGCAAGAAGATTGGAGGCAGCAGATTTGTAAGGTTTTTCTGAGCGCTTAGTTGTAGGGATCTAGTTCTCAATAATATGTCATGGTACATTTCAGGTTTCTTCAAAGTGAAATTCACTGCTACATATAATACCCTGTGTTGATTTTTCATTTGTGGGCTACCTGTGGTATTTAATTTTGCAAAGAATATTTAACAACTCTGAGAGCTTAATACGTTTTCTTTATTCAAATCAATTGTCTCAGTGAGAAGTCAATATCTGATATGTTCATGTTACCTGATGCTTTTTATTCAGCTAATTTTTTCTTTGTCACATCATTTTTCAGTACTTTACGGGTTAAACTTTTCATTTGTTTGCTTTTTTGTAAAAAGAATTATGCTCTAAAGTAAGTATTAATTATTTTGAGTGTTTTGTTTTTTTTACACTGTAGATATTTGAAGAAATATAACTGGCAGGCAAATACAAGTCCTCCCTCCATTGGGTCTAGCTAGTTTCAACTAAGTCCTTTGGTTATATGTTGGTACAGGCTGTAGCCTTCTTATTATAAATCTCTCTATTATATAAAAAAAATCCTTCAACGCAGCAAGACTTTTTGGAAGAGAGATTTTTTCAAGTCCCGCAAGACGAGACTTTCGCCTTGAGATCTTTTCAAGTCACGCCCTCCTCTCATACATTTTCAAACAAGACCACGGTCATCTAGCACTGAGAAATGAGGAAGTCAAATGAATTAACGCCAAAAATGACGATCGGTTACACAGTAAATTGGTTAAATGCGTCCAAAACTGTATATTGGTTACACGGCAAATGCGTATCAATAGACTATGCTGAAACAGTTGGTGGTGATCGTGCAGAAAATGAAAACAACAACTTACAATATCACAAAGAATATCTACAACCGTTAACAACATCCGGTCTTCCAACGCACGACTTACTGGAGAAAGAAGGATGTATCCAAAAAAGGTAATGTAGTATATCTTCCATGGATAACATTACACAACAAAGGCGATCTTGATATGCCATTCGTATTAAAATGTTAACAGTTTCCCATTAGAATAGCTTTTGCAAAGACAATTAACAAATCTCAGAGCCAAACATTTGAAAAAGTTGTTTTATTTAATAGAGAGAAAGAAACAAAATTCAATCACAGGTAGTTGTACGTTGCGTTGATGCATATGTAACAATTCCCATGAAAATAAAAATCTGATAAAGTTTTGCATCCGCATCCCCATAAGTGAGTGGCAGAACTGCAAAGAGGCTAGTGCGTAGCGCAGGCCCAGAGGGTTGCCGAGTGAAGTGAGAAGGGGCAAAGTCCCCTAGTATATAATAAATAAATAAAACAAGGAAAACTAGAAATGCTAGTATCATGCTCCTGAAGATTGGCAATTAAATAAATAATTTCAGATCTTTTGTCCCAGTGAGCAGCTTTACTTCAAATAAGGTTGTGAAACTAGCACATTTTACAGCAGTATTTTAACTGTAACTACTGTACTATTTTAGTGTAACTACTGTAATTAGATATTCCCCCTCCAACAGCACATTCCATATGTATCACAATCAATGTAAGCCATAGAATTTTCTTTCACAGGTGAAACGTTGTTTGATTCCTATCTTAATATAAAATGAAACCCAGTGAGCAGATCAAGAAATATGCAGAATGCCTCGAAGGAGTCAATGGAGGCTCTGATCAGGGCTCTCGAGAGACTGAGCAAGGAGTCTGAGTGTGTGGGCTTGCGAATGTCTTGGATAAAAACTAAGATCCAGGCCTTTAATTGACCTCTTGGGCACAGCAATCAGCAGTGTGTCTGTCTGTGGAGAGAATGTTGACCTTGTCGAGAGGTTTACTTACCTCGGCAGTGACATTCATGTCTCTGGTGACTTTTCCCATGAAGTCAGTAGATGGATTGGGTGAGCATGGGGAATCATGAGGTCACTGGAAAGGGGTGTGTGGCGCTCCTGATATCTATGGAAAAGGACGAAGGCCTTTAGAGTCCTGGTGCTTCCTGTCTTGTTATATGGTTGCGAGACATAGATGTTATCCAGTGACCTAAGACAAAGACTGGACTCCTTCAGTACTGTGTCTCTTCGGAGAATCCTTGAGTACTGCTGGTTTGACTTTGTGTTGAATGAGCAGTCCGGAATGAGGCACATTACTTGCATTGTGAGGGAATGTAAGTTACAACACTACAGCCATGTGTTGTGATTCCCCCAGGGTGATCCAGCTTGCAGGATCCTTATTGTTAAGGACCTGAGTGGCTGGACCAGGTCAAGGGGACGCCCACGTAACACCTGGCTGCAACACATAGATGGTCATTTCGGGAGAGTGGGACTGGACCGTGAGTCTGCCTGGGAGGTTGCTAACCAGGATCCCGAGCTGTTTCCTCATGTGGTGGGTGTGGCAACACACTGTAAAAGTGCATGTTCCCCAACCTGACCTGACCTTGAACACAAGTGTATTTTTGAGCACACTGTCCTTCGTAGGCAATAATGATCAGTTTGGTGTAGTGCCTGCTAGACATTAACAGTTCATCTGCACTGTTACATATGACAGCCCAGGCATAAAATGTTCACATTTCAACATATTGTTATGATATGGGGTTATCTGAATATTCAGAGTCTTTTTTGTACATATTTTGAAATTGATTTTTTCATTTTTCATTTTTTATTTTTGTTATTTTTAAATTAATTTGTTGCCATCCTTTTGTGCATTTTTTATTGTTGTAGCTGAATTCTTTGTCGTTTCTTACACCATTACTAACATGACCACAAGTTGTTATGGGTATGATGCCATGTCTCATTTTCTTAAGATGGTGGTGCCGCTATCAGTAGTGTATAAGTTTCTAGATTTTCTCTAAAATCTTTGTGCATTATCTATTTAGGTAGGGTTATCAAGTATCATTCCACATCTTGAGATTGTACAAATATTGTAAAGCAACACATCCAATGTCGTTTTCCAGGAAGAAGGAGGGATTTTTTTTTTTTTGGATATTTACACATTTTAAAAGGAGTTCAAAAGTGCAGTTCACTTCACTGCTCATCTCTGTGGCAACTTTCTTATCCCAGAGTCATGGTTTCCACTAGCATATGCCGTTCACCTTGAAAGCTCCTTTCTTGTCACTGTTATAATTGAAGTTATTGAATGATACTAAATGGTCTCAATTGCTGCCTCTGTTCTACAGACACTTAGACAATAATTACTGATAAAATGCCAACTTACAATAACTTGCAGTCTTTGACAACGAATGATCACAGACAAATCTCAAACACCTGTCAGCACTCCAGTTATTTCTGTAATGGACTGCAGAAATATAAGCTTGAGTCTTACCAAGAAGCAACAGTGAAAGTTACTAATTACTTTTACTCACTCAAAAATATTGTGCTCAGGTGTTATTCATACATCCTAAGCAAAAGCAAATCAGGCTGAATTATATAACTCAATAATTGGTTTGAGGTTTTTGATCAGTTTCTTCATGCTTTGGCTCTATAGTACAATCTGCCTTTTTGTTTACCCAATATGTTTTTATTGATATTCAACAGAAAATGGGAAGTGCTGAGTGTATTGTGAACTTAGTATCCATGAGCTGGTGTCCATGGCATTTCAAAAATCTAAGGCTCTGATGGAAAATGTAATGTAACACATCATTTCAGTTATTTATTTTCATGTTTGCAAAGTAAAATGGCACTCTTCGGTGCATGTTTGACCAACGCTCACCACACTGCCATTGTTATGAATCTTGTATTGTAGGCTGTGAATTACAAGAACACAGAATGTCACAGGCAAAAAGAGCCTCTGCTTACAAGGCAAGTGCCAATCAACGATTGTTAAACTAAAGCAATGTTAGCTTGTTCATGGTTTCTGTGGTTGGAACCATACAGCGAGGCTGGAATTGATAGATTGTCTGTTAAAATTATAGGTGTCAGTGAGCACATTATTTACTACACTATAGCATTGTTAAGTTTGTCCTGAATAGTGGCATCTGACCAAGCCAGATGTCAGAGACCTTGTTATCTCAGAGCATAAAGTATTCAAAACGATGCCAAAAAAAGATACCAAGAACAGTTCATTGCAAAAGAACATTTTTCTGTTCATGTGGAAAAGAGATGCTGTATAGTGGCCAAAATCATTTACAAACCTCCTCTAAAAGGAACAGAAACACAATCCCTGTGCCTAATGGGAGTGGCAACTTATTAACCTGATCTGAATAAGATGTCAAAACAGTTCCTCATAAGACATAACATGCTTTTATAACATTATTCGCAGACTAGATGAAACTTCATTTATTTTTATTCTTAGTCCACCCTTAACAACAACAACAACAATATTTATTTATACAACATACAAAAGATGTTGCTCAAAGTGCTTCAATTAAACATCTATCCATTATCCAACCCGCTATATCCTAATTACAGGGCCACAGGGGTCTGCTGAAGCTAACCCCATCCAACACAGGGTGTAAGGCAGGAAACAAACCCTAGTCAGGGCACCACACAATTTAGAATCGCCAATGCACCTAACCTACATGTCAAACAACTCCCTCAAATTAACAAAGTGGGCTTAAAAAGTCTTAGGTAACTAGGTAAAAAATTAAGGTATTTGTTATTATTTCTTTATTTGTGAATGTACAGAACACATTCTTTGTCATAATTTTTGGACCTCTACTTTTTTTTTTAACTTATAATTGTGTTTACAGTGCTCCCGTTTCGTGACCTTTATTGTTTGCAACAGTACATGTGGCCATTATATGGACTTCAGATGTTGTATTGTATGACATCAACAAGTTATCACTATTTAAGATGGTAATTAATTTCTATAATTGTCTGACTTTATGGATTCATTTATAGCAAATATCACTACAGTTTATTTTTAGGAAATTTGAGGGTTTTCCAATTATTGCTTGTTTTCTTTGACTTTGATTTTTTGTAATGGGTCCTAGGCATCAGCTCCTAATAATTTTTGGCTTTCCATCATTGGCCTAAAAATGTTCCTTTGATTAATTACTAGTCCTTTATGGCTTCAGCCTGTGTTATCATATACACAAAGGACATACAGTAGTTGAAACTAGCTGGACCAACGGGAAGGCGGACGTTGGATTTGCCCAACAGTGTATGTCCTACAA
Organism: Polypterus senegalus; assembly: GCF_016835505.1. Lineage (NCBI taxonomy): Eukaryota > Metazoa > Chordata > Cladistia > Polypteriformes > Polypteridae > Polypterus > Polypterus senegalus. The sequence continues at coordinate 209,415,626 of NC_053156.1, read as the reverse complement.
GGGTAGGAAAAAAAAAAGGAAATAACTTTGCAACACCTCAAGGAGTAGTTACTATGGAAAAGTTTGATTAGAGCCTGGCTCTTTAGCCTATAAGGCCCAAACATCTTGTCATGCTTGGGTCACAGATTTGCACAGAAACACAGGAGGTTGTAGAGACAGGAACTTTATTCAAATACTGCAAACAAACATATGCCTCTTTTTTTCAAAGGTTTTAACGGACTGTTTGACAAGACGGAGATGACTATGCCTGTTGGTTGTGACTGTATAGGAGAGTGCTAGCTCCCACCGCAATAAATAACCTTGGTCTTCCTGTTTTAAGTTGAATAAAGCTGGTTTTTCTAAAGTACTGAGACTAAGCCTTTTGCTTTGAGGTGCAAGACAGTGACTCACACGTCTTAACATTAAAGAACCATCAACAACAAATCAAATCAAATTAGTAATATATTGAACACTTATTATAAAAGTAAAGTTGAATAAATCGGACTCTGTAGCTACATGAATAAAAAAGGACAACTTCTGGTTAACAGAAATTGCTCAAACGTTGATAGAAATCTACATTTTGTACCTAATACTTGTATGCAAAATTTGGTAGACCTAACTGAAAGCGTACTGAAGTTATTGTGTTTACATACACACACACACACAGACAGACAGACACACAAACATAATTCCAAAGATGGTATTTTCGGACTCAGGGAAGTGTAAAATGTCTTTTTTTTTATGAATTTTGGATGATTACAATACTTTCCCTACAAGAAAGTAAAAAGATTTTTTTAAACCAAGAAGACTTTGTTGAGTGATACAGTTCAAGAGGTAAGACCTGTAGGTCCATAAATAGGGCAATTGCCTGTGGCTGCCTAAACAATAGGATACATACATAATTAAAGGATCCTTGGGTTTAATATTAGTAATGGGTCATGAAACAACTGGAGTAGTATAAATCATTAAAAAACAAAATAAATTATGAAACAATCACCAAAAGAAAAGACACCTAATTGAAAATACTTAAAAAAATGAAGTATACTATAACCAGATATTTGCAATTAATTAAAGGAGAAACAATTAATGAAAATAAAGCGTACCAAAAGCTAAGAGCAGAGTTCCGTCCAACACATACATCGTCCTGATAATATACATGTTGCTTAATGGGCACATAATCTCCTGACCTGATGTGGTGCTTGATTGTTCAACGCATTCCCAAGTGCCCCTGACTGGCCTAATAATGTCTTGAAGCTTTTCCAGCAATTTATTGAGTTGTTGCTTTTGGGTACTAAAAAGTGCAGATGATGTGGATAAATGCAGGCAAGTGTAAAATTTATATTCCAGTGGGTTAATAAAGCTTTTGACTCAAGCATGTCTGCCTCCATGAAAGGGTAAAGCATCACAATATGAGATCCCTGCTGCACTGTTAGTTCCGTTCCATTGAGTTAAGAACAACAGCAAAGGTTCATCCATTTCTTAATGGTTTATCTAGTGTATATGCAGTGAACAATATTTTGTCATGAGAGTCATGCTCCAAATTGCCTAAGTATGCATTTTATGTTGAATCGGAGTTGACATTTTTACAATGCATTGGATTTGATAAAGGCTGGCACACTGATATTAGCAAATACTGACACAGTGATACATTCAGGGTAAGGATACTTAGTCTTAACCAGAAAAACAATGCTCCTCATCTGGAGCAATGATTTGGCAACCTGTAGATCTGCGTTGTGACACAACATTAATTTCCATCCTAATTGCACTTTTTACATGATTATTTGCATTTCACTGTATTTTTCCCAGTAATCATCGTCAAACTGAACTGTCAAACATTAGGACCCGATTGTGTACAAAACCCAACCATCTGCTGAATGGGACATCACATGCTGCTTGTCCAAGACATTCTTGCATAAAGCTTACTAATCATGGACACACTTGACAATGAATCTAGTAATACAGTGTCTATAAAAAGTGTTCATCCTCCTTTGAAGTATTTCCATTTTATTAATATTATGTAACATTGAATTACAGAGGATTTAATTTGGTTTTTTTACAAAGTGAAAAAAGATCTATGAAAAGTGTTTTAAATTAATTAGAAATATAAAACACAAAATAATTGATTTAGTCATCCCCTTTAAGTCAGTATTTAGTAGATGCACCTTTCATAGCCATGAAAGCTTTGAGTCTGTGTGGACAGGTCACTCTATCAGCTTTGTACATCTGGACACTTCTTCTATTCTTCTTTGTTCAAGCTCTTTCAAGTCGCATGGCGATTGTGAGTGAACAGCCTTTAAGTCCAGCCACTACATGTCAATTAAATTGAGATCTGGTTTTTGACTCTGGGATATTGACATTGTCTTTAAGCTATTCCTGTGCAGCTTTGACTTTATGCAGTACTTGGAGTTGTCGTCTTGCTGGAAAACACATTTTCCCCCAAGGCACAGGTTTCTAGCAGACTGCATCAATTTTTCCTCCAGGATTTCCCTCAGTTTTGCTGCATTCATTTTACAATCTAGCCTCACAAGCCTGCCAAGGGTGCTACAGAGAAGCACCCCACAGAATGATGCTGCCACCACAAAGCTTTATGGTGTGTTTTTAATAATGTGCAGTGTTTGCTTACAACAACATATGGTGTTTAATTTGATGGTTAGAAAACTCAAATTTGGTCTCATCAGACCATTGAAACTTCTTCCAGGTGACTTCAGAGTCTTCCATGTGCCTTCTGGTAAACTCTAGATGAGATGTCACGTGCATTATGATAATTATTCATTTTAGTTATTTATTTGTTTTTTAAATAGTGAATTTCTCTTTGCCGCTTTCTCATAAAGCTGTGATTGGTGAAGCACTGGGATAACAGTTGTTGTATGCAGACTCTTGGTAGCTTCTGTCTGAGTCTTCTTTATAAGTGATCCTTCAATTTTTGTGGATGGCCTGTTCAAAGCAGATTTACAGCTATGCCGCACTCTTTCCATTTCTTAATGATTTAACTGAAATTCTACCTTTCTGAAGGACCATCCAGGGAACATCCTCTGGGTTGCATTGAGAAATTTCTCAGTGCTGTAGCAGTTTTTCTCCCCAAAATTACATTGGCACTCTCTTCATATAGCACAGTCCAGGCAAAGACTATGCTAGATTTATTTTTCTAGCACTAGGACCAGTTTCTTAATTACTGTAATACCTGTCTCACTTAAAGCCATTCCACTGAGGATTATTTTAACAATTCTTATAAGGGAGCTGTCTTACCACAGACATTTTGCCAGTAGAGATCACTAGTGTCCAGCCCTCATGCCCACGTACAATGACCACCCAGAGTGGATGCCCACTTTCTGGGGCTCTCTGGCTTGCTCATAGATCCCTGAAATACTGAGAGCCTCCACTATGTACATCACTCAGTTCAAGAAATTTAGTGTGCAACACATGATCTACATGAGAAAGAACACTCCCAAATTTGTTTACTTTTGGCGCTGCTACATCATACTCTGGAAATGATTTCTATATCAATCTGCGTAATTCAACATCATATTATTCAAAGTTTGCATCATTAAAAAATACAAAATAAATTGTGTTTGACCACAAATCTCTTTAAGTTTGTGGTTAATTGATGTTATGGACAGCTTGGACCTTTACCTGGCTGGGATGCATTTATTGTGAAAGAACCAGGGGAGAGAGTGGGCTCAGGGCATTATCTCCTCCAGGACTCTAGAGGGCATTCCTCCTGGGTCGCTGTGGCACCACGGATTCCTGCAGGGCATGCTGGTAGTTGGGGTTCGCTGCAGCCCTGTTGGGTTCCATGGTAGTCACCAGTGGGGGCTGCCCGGTCCTAGTTTGAGCTTTCACCACAGCTGAGAGTAATTCCAGACTTCCCTAACAAGCCACATGGAATGCTAGAGTTGGGAGGAAGGACAAAGCTTGCAGAAGAGGAGTGGAGGTGGAAGGACAAGAGAGAAAAGAAGAGAAATGCTTTGCTTATTTGACTACACTTATAAAACGTGTGTGTTGTAAAGACTTGTGCCTAGTGTCTGTCTGTGTCGGGTTTGGGGAGCTGGTGCACCACCTGCAGGCCATAATGCACTATATTCAAATTGCACTTTAGGTGGCAGTGTCCCTAATGCAGCCCTGTCCAGTCAAGTTGGAAGTAAATTAGAAAGCATAGAAAAGCATTCCGTAGTGGGTAGCACTGCTGCCTCACAGTTAGGAGACCTGGGTTCGCTTCCTGGGTCCTCCCTGCGTGGAGTTTGCATGCTCTCCTCAGGTCTGCATGGATTTCCTCCAGGTGGCTCCAAAATCCGGACTAACCACTAATCTCTCTTCTGTTCTTTTTCCGGTTTTCTGTGGTGGCGACCTGCGCCACCGCCAACTTATCAAAGCACCGTGATGTTCCTACATTGATGGACTAAAGGCCAGAAGTCCACGTGACCGTCATCATCAAGTCCTTCCATGAGAACCCTGAATACAATGAGGACTAATCTTTTATGTTATGTAGAATGCTTAGAGGGGGCTGGGCGGTCTCATGACCTGGAACCCCTGCAGAGTTTTTCTATTTTTTCCTGTCCTCCCTGGCCATCGGACCTTACTTTTATTCTATGTTAATTAGTGTTCTCTGATTTTAATTCTTACTTTGTCTTTTTTCTCTTTCTTCATCATGTAAAGCACTTTGAGCTACATTATTTGTATGAAAATGTTCTATATAAATAAATATTGTTGGTGGTGTGTGTGTGTGTGTGTCCTGTGTTGGCTGGGATTGGCTCCAGCAGACCCCCGTGACCATGTATTTAGGATATAGCAGGTTGGATAATGGATGGATGGATAGAAAAGCATTCTCTTTCTGTGATACTGTGAACTGCACAGCCTGCTCAAATTGTTCTATCCTTGTAGCAAAAGTAGAACTTATATAGCCTATATGTTCGGTTAGAAATGAATCAAATATAAGCTGATTAAGCCTTGCTGAATGTGACTGAGTGTCTTATACAGTTCCATTTGGGCGGTGTTGAGGTGAAATATACATAGCCGTGACCATGACTGAAATAAATTCCTGGGGAAAATAAAATCAACTGAATTTAATAGTCAGGAGCTCCAGATTGGGCAAACACTAGTGTGATAAGACCGTTACGTTCCTGCTGTTGCACCAGCTATTGCCAACCATGAAATATACACCTCAACGTTTCAATTTGCCGTGCTCCTCTGTTCTGTCGATACAGTTAACAAAGGGAGTTTCAGCAGGCTGAATTGTATGCTCCAGTACCAATGGAGTTAGTCATGCCTCTTTTAAACAAAAGATGATACAGTCCCAAAGTCTTGTTAGAACTTTTTCCTTGCTCTGATGTCATCCAGCTTGTTCACCAGTGAGTGGACATTGGCCAGTAGGACACTGGGCAGTGGTGGTCATTGTGCCTGAGCCCTCAGGCTGTTGCGTACTCTGGCCAGTTTCTCTTCATGTTTTTTTTGGGTGTGTCTGCTGTTGTTGTTGCCGTTTTTTGGGAGGATCTCACTTGGTAAAGCTGAGTCAGCAGATATGGAGTCAGGAAAGTGAGTGACCCATGATCATGAAACCCAAAGTACCAGGTGTGAAAAAAATAAATAAAACTTTACATAAATTAAGCACACAGTTTGATCAGAGCTGGCAGAACATTGATTGGACACAGCAATGCCACCTTATAAGAAGCTGGGATGTGTCCCCTCTTTCATGGTAGTAATCAGTTTGTAGTATTACCGGCCTAGACATTACATCTAAAATGTTGCACTAGTAATATACCCAAAACATATTTCCTGCAAATAATGTAGACTCAAGAATGACCATCTAAATCAGGGTTCTCAAACTCCAGTCCTGGAGAGGCCCCCATGGCTGCAGGTTTTCATTTTAACTCTTTCCTAAATAGTGCAGTGTTTTTGCTGCTAATTATCTTCTTTTGAATGAATTTTAATTGACTTGTTTTTTAAGATTTGTTCCGCTGAATTTCTTTATCGTTCCTCTGAATTGCTTCATTTCTTTCCTTAAATGGCACCCAAACAGAAATGAAATGTGAAGTGTGAAGTGCCAACAGAAGACCAACAAAGTCAGGGCCTCAAACTCCAACCAATTTCACTCCAAGCAGTTGCTTAATTAGGTGCTGATACTTGTTAATTAAACTTATTCTTTAATTCTATGGCTTGTTGCTGCTCTCATTGTGCAATAGCATACATTTCTGAAATTGTTGATTTACTGTTTTCTATGAGCACTATTAAAATGTTTTGTGGACCTGAACAGATTTACATTCCTGAGACCTTCATCTTTCTTTATTTTCAGATACTGTATGATGGACACAGTTTGCTGGTCAATGTTTTTTGGCTCATTTTGTATCTCACTGTTGTTTGGCAGCTAATTAAGGAAAAAGAAACAATTAAGGGGTCTGAGTCTTCAAGAGCAAGTCAATTAAAATTATTTCAAAAGAAGTTAATTAGCAGCAAAAACAGGTCACTAATTGGGAAAAGGGTTAGAATTCAGCTACTGCGGCTGTCCAGGACTGGAGTTTGAGATCCCTGAACTAAATGTACTACACACAGTGGTTAAAAATGCATTTACATTTTACTAGTAACTTAATTTTCTATGCAAAATATTAACCTTAAAGAGAAATGAAGCAGTTATCACACAAGCAAAGTATTTTTTCCATTAAATGTTACCTGTTTCTGTGATATAAACACATTTCTTTTACTAAGCTCATGTTAGAGTAGGAAATTAGTAAGATTTTATTAATGGGAATCTTAAGGGATTGACAATTATTGGTTTGATTCGTTAACACTTCTCTTATCAGTTCCTTGGCTATACAAAATGTATCCCTCTTTACAGCATCCCAAAGCACTGATTTAAACCCTGCTGCAGAACCTATACTGAAATTAATAGAAAATGAGCTCTAAAGAACTATATGGTTTCTTAAATAAAGGTTAATTATTTTTTTTCCTACCCGAAATTGTTATTACAAGGTTATTTATTTTCTTTTTAGCAGACTAACAAATATGTAAGAATCATTTCATATCTGCCTTGGATGGTCCAATTTTAAAAACTGTGGTTTAATCCGTAAACATTGCAATACATCAGTGGTTCTTATTCCTTGTGCTGCAGACTGGAACCCCACTGACATATTGCATTCTGGCAGAAAATGATACACTGTATGTAGTTTCAGAATACAAAGTTACATTTTTAAAGACTAGTTAATTTTAAGCTTTGTTTGAATGGCATATATTTTCAAGACAATATAAAGTTATTACCAAAGGAAGCCTATAATGGTCATGACCAATTTACACAAGATCAGAAATTACTGTATAAATATAACCATAATTAACGAAGATTTCATATATGAGGTTTTCACTACGACAAAAAAGTTCAGAAAAAACATGACAAAACATCTTTCACACTGCAGACAGCAGAGTACTTACCAGCATTTCAGTTCACACAGAATTGCTTTTGTATGTTGCTTAAGGTAAAATTTGCCTTAATCTTTGCAGACATTCAGGTAATAAAAGATCAGTAAAAGTCAGTAATAAAATGAACTAAAGTCACATGCTTTAGAATTAGCATACCTCTGCATGAAGAACAAATCATATCCAAATAAGGATTTAAAAGAATGGCTAACAATAAATATGCACGTGTTTTTCCTATTTTAATGTTTGATTGTAGTACTGCAGCTCTCATTCTGTCCTTATAATGTGTCATAAAATACCAACATTTTGATTTTTCTTCTTTTACAGCTAACAGTATCAGAGGCTAAAGTTTATCTAGTCTGTATATTGAAGATGGTACACTGCCATAAAATAACAGTGTTTTAGGAGGTGTTCATCATATTAGAAGCATTTCCTTTGCACATGATTAGGATTTGAAATATTAACTTAGCATATTCTTTACCATTTTTAATAAAATGCAGCCTCTTTTTAATAAAATTGCATCTCTTCTGTTCATACCTAGACAATCTCTCCCCATTTTGATGTTATGTTGTGAGCTCAATAGCCCCATAGACTCTTACACTCACAACAGACGAAAACAATCCCAAAATAAGATTTTTTTTTAAATTGATAAAATATAAGGGGAAACTATAAAGCTAATGTGATTCAATCCAGTTGATTATGATAAAATTCAACAGGCTCCTTAATAATGCCAGTCCTCAGCTCCCTGCTTTAACTTCTGTGTACTCACTGCATTAACTTTGTACCACCCAAGATAAGTGCACAGCTGTACGTACAAGTAAAGGAACAAATAAATATACTATGGCACATGTAGGAAATATTAACATCCAACCTGTTACATTTGCCAAGCATTCACAACCATTCATTAACCAAAACACATGAGAATACAGAATTCAAGTATCAAACTAAAATCTATAAAATGATAATGTGCTAAAACATTCATTTGTTTTTCAAAAACTTTTCATTTTCAATAGTTTTACAAATCAATAAAAACAAAATTTGGCTTGATCCTGCTGGAACAATCTGAATCGGGAATGCCCCTTAAGTGAACAATTCCTTGCCTCACATTTTTTTTCAAAGTTTGATCATTAGTTATTTATTTTTACCAAAACAAGTGTCTGGAACTAACATGAATAATGATCAGCAAAAATCTCAAATTATGACTTTTTCTGTTCAGAAAATGGATGATAACTTTGCAAAAGTGCTAAAGCCAGGGAAGAAGAAGAAAAAAAAACAACAACACTACAATCATTTTGATTCTTACTTGTAGTATTTTAAGTCAGATGTATTTCATGACTTTTGCCTATCACCTGAAAGATATTGCAGCGACCCGTGCAAATAAGAACAGGAGGAACCACAGCAATCGGGGGCCTCTTCAAGTTTATTGCTCAGTTCAGTTCTGTACAGAGAAAGCACTATCATTACCTCCGCTATTTTGGATTACGGATGACACCTCCAAAACCTTTAAACACTTAGCAAAACCTTATAGCTTTCCTGTCTCAAGTGCTTTACATATCCATCCACTTCACTTGTCATCACTATATGGTGTCTTTAGGCTCACTTCACCCTGCACTTCTGCCCCCTCTTAAGCCCCACCCCTGTCACTCACTCCCTAAGAGGTGTGTCCATCTCTTATAATTAGAAACTTCTCCTTCCAGCACCTCATTCTCACAGGAAAAGGTTAGAAGATGACTTCCTACAAATCACAATACATTGGAATAACAACTTTGTGAGGAAACTGAGGAGAACATAGTTTTTATGAATTTTCTTTAGGATTTTATGTTCTATTATAATGCTGTAATTTGTTTTCCTCTTTTTAATGTATCTTTTTGTAATTGTTTGTGTCGTATGTTGTGGCACTGCTTATGATGGGGAAACTTATTACAATAAATGTTACTGTTTACCAGGAGTTTCCATTTTTAGAATAGTGGTAATACAGTGGCGTGAAAAACTATTTGCCCCCTTCCTGATTTCTTATTCTTTTGCATGTTTGTCACACAAAATGTTTCTGATCATCAAACACATTTAACCATTAGTCAAATATAACACAAGTAAACACAAAATGCAGTTTTTAAATGATGGTTTTTATTATTTAGGGAGAAAAAATCCAAACCTACATGGCCCTGTGTGAAAAAGTAATTGCCCCCTTGTTAAAAAATAACCTAACTGTGGTGTATCACACCTGAGTTCAATTTCCATAGCCACCCCCAGGCCTGATTACTGCCACACCTGTTTCAATCAAGAAATCACTTAAATAGGAGCTGCCTGACATAGAGAAGTAGACCAAAAGCACCTCAAAAGCTAGACATCATGCCAAGATCCAAAGAAATTCTGGAACAAATGAGAACAGAAGTAATTGAGATCTATCAGTCTGGTAAAGGTTATAAAGCCATTTGTAAAGCTTTGGGACTCCAGCGAACCACAGTGAGAGCCATTATCCACAAATGGCAAAAACATGGAACAGTGGTGAACCTTCCCAGGAGTGGCCGGCCGACCAAAATTACCCCAAGAGCGCAGAGACGACTCATCCGAGAGGTCACAAAAGACCCCAGGACAACGTCTAAAGAACTGCAGGCCTCACTTGCCTCAATTAAGGTCAGTGTTCACGACTCCATCATAAGAAAGAGACTGGGCAAAAACGGCCTGCATGGCAGATTTCCAAGACGCAAACAACTGTTAAGCAAAAAGAACATTAGGGCTCGTCTCAATTTTGCTAAGAAACATCTCAATGATTGCCAAGACTTTTGGGAAAATACCTTGTGGACTGATGAGACAAAAGTTGAAGTTTTTGGAAGGCAAATGTCCGTTACATCTGGCGTAAAAGGAACACAGCTTTTCAGAAAAAGAACATCATACCAACAGTAAAATATGGTGGTGGTAGTGTGATGGTCTGGGGTTGTTTTGCTGCTTCAGGACCTGGAAGGCTTGCTGTGATAGATGGAACCATGAATTCTACTGTCTACCAAAAATCCTGAAGGAGAATGTCCGGCCATCTGTTCGTCAACTCAAGCTGAAGCGATCTTGGGTGCTGCAACAGGACAATGACCCAAAACACACCAGCAAATCCACCTCTGAATGGCTGAAGAAAAACAAAATGAAGACTTTGGAGTGGCCTAGTCAAAGTCCTGACCTGAATCCAATTGAGATGCTATGGCATGACCTTAAAAAGGCGGTTCATGCTAGAAAACCCTCAAATAAAGCTGAATTACAACAATTCTGCAAAGATGAGTGGGCCAAAATTCCTCCAGAGCGCTGTAAAAGACTCATTGCAAGTTATCGCAAACGCTTGATTGCAGTTATTGCTGCTAAGGGTGGCCCAACCAGTTATTAGGTTCAAGGGGCAATTACTTTTTCACACAGGGCCATGTAGGTTTGGGGTTTTTTTCTCCCTAAATAATAAAAACCATCATTTAAAAACTGCATTTTGTGTTTACTTGTGTTATATTTGACTAATGGTTAAATGTGTTTGATGATCAGAAACATTTTGTGTGACAAACATGCAAAAGAATAAGAAATCAGGAAGGGGGCAAATAGTTTTTCACACCACTGTATATATTCTATTTTTGCATTTCATACATTCCACTGTTTGATTTAGAATATTTTTAAATATGTAAACAGACACATTAAACAGGTTTGTGGCAGAGATTTGTAGACAGTCTGTTCAGAGTAAAACTGAAATTAGTCCTAAGAATTACCAAATTTGCATAAAATATTGTACTTTGTTCTATATAAATAATCAAATATGGATGGTGGTGATTGTGTTAAATGTGATATATGAGGGAAAAAATAACTCAGGCTGAACTCTTATTAGGTAGTTAGGTTGGGCGGGTGTTGAACCAGACATTAGAATGACAGTCTGTTCAAAATCAGGCTACACATGTTCATATTAGTTCATTACAGAACATTAGTTTAACAAAGGATGACTTTCTAGCAATAAGCACCTACCACCAGGAACTGGCCGACAGGTCAGCTTCAGCTTCAACAAGTTCACTATGATGGAAGCAATAAACAAACTGAGGAAGTGCCTCAATCAATTTCCATATGGTGTGGGTATACAGGCCAACATAAAAAGGAAATCTGCAGCAGTGTCCGGTTTTCCTAATGAAATTGGGGCAATTGACTGCATTCATATTGCATTAAGAGCAGCTAGCAAGAATGAAGTTGCATTTGCCAACTGTAAACAGTAATATTCCATTACATATCATCTTTGATGCTAAGGTGAAACTGACAAATATCATGGCCCAGTGGCCTGGAACTACCCGTGATTCATTTATTTTGAGGTGAAGTAGCATTGGTAGAGGACTTGCTGACTGCAGTATCCAAGGACTGGCTTGTTGGTAGTGTAACTGGCTGAACCAAAAATGTTTCATATGGTCTATTTCTATTCATTGTAGCAGTTGTTATTTGTGACGGGTGATAGTGGCTACCCGTTCATAGTCTTCCCCTTACCCACAGAGCACAGAGGAGAACTGCTATAATGCAACACTTGCTCTTCCATGATCAGTGTGCTCAATTGCAGATGGCCATGCCGATGCATCAGATGGAAGTTTCCTGTACATGCCAAAAAAGATCTGCAGCATTGTGGGCTGCATGCATTATGCTAAATAATGTGGCATAGCATAATCTTCAATTCCCTCACCTTAATATGAATCCAGACGATCCAATCCCAGCACACCTACTGACAATTGCATACACTGCATTAGCATGGCTATTTCACACAAAGGCATATGTTAAGTGTTTTATCAGATTCTTCTTCAGTTGTCTAATCTAACACATCCGTATCTTAGGACTGCTCTGGCATAATGCTACATAATACATCTGCAATTACAGATGCCATTCACAGATCAAAATCAAAGAGCATACTGTAGAGGTGCCTTTTTTCCCTTTCTATTTCACTCACACTCTGCTGGTGTCGAGTGATCTGTTGCTTCATCAGACCATTGACTAGTAGAGCTCATGGCATTCACAGGTAGCAGTAACATGTTGCTAAACATATTTGTGCTTTATTGTGACACCCTTAGAGATGAGAACTTCTATCTCACACTAATCAAAGCTTTTGTTTTTTGCTGGTCTTCTCTTGTCACCTTTGTGTCACCTGGCAGGTAAATCTGCTCATTATATATGTATGAGGTTGATTAGCATGGTAAATATATGATTATTTCTGGGTGTCATCCAGGGAGGATTTCAAATGCTTTCCTGTACAAATATTTACAAGCCTGCATCAGGTTTTATACATCTTTTTTGGGAATATTTTTACACTCAAATCAATGCCAAGATGTATGAAGGCGACTCCTGCCAATTCACCGAGTTATCCTGAATCACATTACCTCTTTTCAAGCTGAATTATTTTTTCTTTGTGGTGGCCATTTGCCAAATTTCTGAATTTTTTTTTATTATTTCTCAAATTGTGGACCAACATACAACTAACAACTGTGTGAACACTCAATACATGATTTTGATAATGTTGAGGCCAACCAATTGCATGCAATGCTATGTTACTCTGATTGCACTGCTGATGCTCTGTTATTTTCGCTTTCTTCTAACAGTTCAAAATCCTCATCTGGCAGCACTGAATTACAGTAGAGTTATCAAAAATACACATAGCATGTTTTTCATTTGACGAGAGTGACTGCTGGAATTTGATGCCATGCTATAGGGGTAACAAATGTCTGTTCAACTTTATCTCTTGGTCTGTTTTGCCATCTAGCAGATAAAACTAAATACATTCTAGCCATCTTCTCGAAATGTAGGCTTTTGCCTCTTGATGTTGAGTTTTATTGACGCCCACACTATACCATTTATGTCAACATTTGTAGACACCTGCCTTGAAGATGTGAAGCAGTTTTTAGAATGAAACAGAAAATAACATAACATAGCACAGAGTTGAGATTTAAAGAAATGATGCTGGAACACCACAAGACAGCAACAATATCCTATTACACTCACCACTATGTTGCAAAAGTATCACATTCAGCATAGCTTGACAATGAAGCCTAGTGTACTAATAATTACCTAGTATTGTAATTTCAATTCATACTGTGAACTACTGAATACAATAATTGGTCCATGTGTACTACTGATCACCATGAGGTGCAAACATAATGCACAACATTAATTTGTTGTGATATGGTTTTAAAGTAATTTATTTCATCTTCCTAATATGTTTTGTGGCGCTTTGTTTCCTATATTAGGTTTGGGACACAAGGAATTTGAATTTAACGGTTTCTCTAAGTAAGTTTGTTTTTCCACAGGCACTGCCATTTTGTTAAACAGTTGCTACTGCGTTGCTAAGAAAGCGGCCGAAAGTGTGTGTTAGTGATATCATCGTCCAGACTTTATAAAGTTCACGTTGCGCACTACAAATTTATCAGAGTTATACAGACACAAAACAAAATTCTGTGTGATTGTATTTTGATGCGACCCTGGCAAAAGAATTGTCAGAGATTGTTTTCTTCGACTTTGGATTTTGGGTTTTGTTTTAGAATTTGCCAAAAGATTGGTTTGATCACCCATTAATGCATGGCATGAATCCTTGACATATGTCTATCTCCCGGTCCTTTGTCATAAAAATACTGTCTGTCTTCTTCAAGTCTGTATGTAACTATCTGGTTATATATTAGCACTCTTAAATAACCTGTTCATGTTACCACAAGATGGCAGTATTCAGCAAGTGAAAAGATGGTGGGTGAGAAAGGCTGTGTGAAAATAGTCTTCTCTTGTTTATTTAGTATCAGTTCTTTTCTCATTAACTGCTAAAGAATAAGGAAACCATAATGCTTGTTTTTTACCTTCTGTGCAGAAAATATTCTAAAATGATATATTATGCAAATATTCAACCATTAATACTACTGCTTCAATGATCTTGATAATCTTTTTAACAAAATGCTTATATTCCATATTAATAATCTGTATGTCATACCATTACAAACAGTTATATGAAACAGTTATATAACCCTTTACCTAAGAAAGCAGAAAAGTCTGCTAAAGCAATATCTGATCACGTTGCAGCCTCCCTCCTTGTTTCTACCTGCTGTTGTTCATGCACATCAGATAAAATACAGTAGGCAAAATCATTTGCAAACGTCTATTAAAAATACTGCTTGTGACACTTTTACCAGAAATTAGCATTACCTTGAACTAAGCCTCTTTCAATGCTGTACAAATAATTGTTGCCATAGAACTTGGAAAGATAATAAATTCAGCTTGGTATGTGTACCATCTTGTGCAGTCAACATATTGTCGTTCTTAAATGCAGAACAAGAAACATGCTGTGCAAATGCAACCCGATACCACAGCCTTAAAAGTATATTTAATGCCATAATAAGCACCCGCCACTCCTGCATTGGGCCATTGCTTTGCACTGGCTTACTTCTAAAGTATACTGTCAGAATTTAAATGATGGCATTTCACTGTTAATGCAGCAGTTTCCATTTGCAAAACTGAAGTTCCTGGAAAAGCAAACTGCACTGTTTTAATTCATACATTACTTCTCAGTAGGCTGACATGAATTATGAATTATTTCTATGCCTCACCTTTTTCTCTTTTTTAAGTTAATTCATACTAAGCACTTTTTTTTGCTTCCTGTCTCTTGTTCATCCTCTAAACAGTACAAAGTCAGATTTTACAAAAAAATTAAAATTGCATTTCTGGACATCTCCAGTAAGTTAAGCCCCATTGTGTGTTTGGCTTAGCTCCATTGCATACTTTGTGGAGTTTTTTGCATTCTCAATATTTTTTTTCAATTGTGCAAGCATGCACACACAATTAAAAAAATGTGTAATGTTGATGGCCATTACAAACTTATTATTGATTTGCAGGTAGACAATAGGTTTTTTTTTTTTTTTTAAAGTCTTGAGTTCATAAACAATGTAATCTGTTCATTTCAGATATTGTCATGTGTACATAGTACAATGAAATTCCTATTTACACATAACCAATACGTCCCACATCCAAACATATTACAAAATATAATATTGTGACCGAATTGACTCATTTATTATACAGTTTTGCAAAACTGATGGTAACATGTATTAAATGTGAAATTACAGTATTTTTTAGAGTATATTTCTCACAGAATGGGACAGACTGGGGAGGGAGGGGGTACGAGGAACACACACACATACATACACAGGGAGAAATGTCTTTTGGAAATACAAAATAGATAAACAACCCACAATGTGAAACAAAGATGTACTCTTAGACAAAGTGATGTATTGAAAGCATTATCCAAACTGTATGAGTGAGAATTAAAAAAATAACACACTCACAAGATCACAGTCTTAGATAAGGTTCCACCTTTGCTGTTGCTTAAGTTTAAACTTTGTACACACAAATGAAAGCGTCCTCTCATCAATCAGAGTCACAGCAAACTCCTTCGACCTGATTGGGAATTGTAGTCCCCACGTCAGCATTCCTACAAATATAGAGTTATAGAGTGGAAAGATTTTTATACATACTGTAAACACCTTTCTTCCTGAATTAATGGAAACAATTTCAGTGGTCACGAAATATCCTGAATCTAACTGCAAATTCAATTTTGCCTGAATTGCTGGCTCATCACTAATAGGCTGAAAGTAGTCCAAACCGTAGTTCTGCGATCTATGAGTTCACCTGTTATTTTGTTCAAAGTAAAACCTGAAATGCAACTGTTAGATATTGCCACAGTTACATACTGTATTATTTAGAAAACAAATGGGTCTTGCTAAGAAATAAAATTTTTGAATGATCAAGACTATTTCTTCCAGATAACGAAAATAATCTATTAATTGTGTTTCCTGTGCAAGATGATACCTATTTTCGGGACCTGCTGTCCACCCCAGTTTTGAGCTGGGCCCACACATTTGTCGATGGACAATGCAGACCATGCTGGTGTCATGTGATGGGAGGGGCAAGACACACACAGCATTGAGAATAACAACGTTTTAATCAAATTTGTTCCTAGGTTCAGTCATTGGCTGTTTTTGACTTTATGCCAGTTTTTCTTATCTTCCCTTTGCTGTTTGCCTATAGATATGTTTGCTTACTTATGTGTTGCATGTAATGAACATACTCATCCTAACAAATATATCATTAGTGTGCATCACAGAGATTACCATCATCCTTTTTTGAGGTAAAACAGAAGGGTTGTTGTTATCTTAAGCAAAGAGCAAAACACAGTAGTCATGAATCTTTCAGTGTTTTCAGTTATTAAGGTCAAAGCAAAAATCAAAGTCATAGGTCAAACTAGATCAAAAGCAGAAGCCTTTTCTATATTGTTTTTTCGATTTGCTCATATTCTTTCCTTTTAGTTGGCCAAAAAGTGCGTGCCATGTTTGTCGAGAACAAGCCACATTTGCAGCCTTAAAATGGCTGTCCCAACTGAAAAACAGAGTGAATGATTAATCTAAATAACAAGAGATAAAAAGTTGGCATAGATTTGAGAGTGAAAACATGCACATGCCTAATACAAAATTCAATTTATAAACTGAAAAATAAATTTATAAATAAAGTTTATAAATTGGCGTTTCTACTTTTCTAAATCATCTTGAAAATATGCCCCTTGAACCATGCCTGGTGGCGCTCCCGAAACAATCATATATGGACTATACAAATGAACAACGTATATATGCTATCAAGATACTGCAGACTGTTATTGGCTGTTAGAGCAGCCTCCCACCTAATGCATCAGGCCATCACATTTGATTAGTTCAGTAGAACACTCCATACGTAATTGAAGTGCCTCTCCTCTACACTCTGTTTGGCGAAAGACATAAGGCATGGACATATGCTAATGAATAGTATAGGCCATTAGAAACACTGAGGGCTTTGCCAGTTACCTTACCAACAAGCCAGGTATCATGTATTGTGCCTTCAGCAAGTCATCTGCCAAAAAATGTAATAATTATGGGTTGACCTGGTCCACCGAGTCACAAAGTTTGACTGACAAAAGCAACATCATTCTCTCTAGGCGCCCTTATTGCAGTAAGTGCTGTCAATTGCCCTGATTATGTTGGGTAAACTGGATGCTGTGTAGCAAATACAGAATCTGAAAGTAGTGCTTCATCAGTCGTTTTATGGCTTCCAGCATAGTGAGCATAATGGAGCTGAAGCTTGGCTGAGATATTCTTGACCTGTCGACCATTTCCCTCTGGTAGGTGCCTGTTGGCAGAAAGTCAACAATTGTTAAAACCTGCATATGAACACATAAAGCACAACTTTAGGCAGTCTGTCTTTCTAATGCTCTGGCCTTTCAGTGCAGAATTCCAAGAGTATGGCTCTTGAACATCTAAATTTAGTCAAACTCTAAAGTAGTTTACAAAAAACATTAGCAAAACATTTACATTATAATGTAATTAGGACATTATCTATTTTTATAGATCAGTTGGGATGACGTCTATCTTCCAAATGGAAGCCAAGATTGCTTGCAATGCCAGAAGTATAGTCTTTCCACCAGCCTGGAGAATTAAACCTCAGATACCACAGATCCCTGCAGACTTCCCTACCCTCAACTGGTTTACCACCTGTGCAATTTCAGTGAGACTGGGTGGTTCACAGCTAATTGGAGGATCACCCTCAAGAACCGTGAACCCAGAGATATCCAACGTCCTAGCCAGAGGATCAGCTTTAAACAGCTGCACAAAGTAGCCAGCCCAGAAGGTCACAACTACAGTGTCCTCCGTAAGGATCACTCCATCCTGACTGTGCGTAATGCTTCGATTCCTCTGTAAGCAGGATTCACAGATTCCTCTAACAAAAGCCTCATTTGCCCTCAGAGCCCTCACAGCCGTCCTTCTCAGTTCCTGGTACAGACTGAAGTTGCCATCAAGCTGTGGGCTGCAACTTCTCTTGATGATATCCAGAGTGTCCTGTGAGATGGGAACACTGGTCACACCAACACTATCTTGTGACTTTCCTAAATTACACATGAAAATGAACTTTATAAATAAATGTTTTTTTGTTTACGTTTCGATCTTCAGATTTTCACTTTAAATAAAAGTAGATCAAGGAGCAAACTGAGAACACATGGTAAAGAAAGAGAGAATCATAGTGGTGAGAGATCTGCCCTTTAAGACAAGACCCCATCTAGAATCCATTATAGGGAGGAAAGGGCAAAAGCCCATTGTATACTTTTCCAGAAGTACAGCACCAGTCCTACTTCATTTCCAAGCAAAAACAGACATCTCAAGATGAGAATGCATTTAATCATATTGGCCCTAATGTAGGAATATTTGTTAATTTAAGGATATGTGGTATTCTGCTGGGTCTGGGTCTTTCAGCATGTCACACTGAATGGCAAGAGGAAAATGATATAGTTTAAACCGATTTATAAAAGAATTATGTCATTTAAAAATGCATTTAGATGAGCCAATGTACATGTTTAGGTTAAACTGTCACTCCATGGTTCAGGTCAGGGAGTTGTGCAGAGCATTGTTTACTTACTGTATGTTGTGTTATTTCTCCAGTTTTTTCTGTCTCTTTTGATAATATTTGTGGAACTGACCATTAGAGGGCTTAAACAAAACTGCAGTAGCTTCTCATACAATAAATATGGCTACAGTAAAGTCACCTTTATTTTAATTCTGATGTGTTATATTAAAACCAGTAAGATGTTTTCCTTTTTTAAATGTTAAGATGTTTGTTGTAATGAGAATAATTATGCCCTGCTTGCTATGCCTGTATGCATATTAATAATGAATTAGTAAGTCAAAGACTATTGAATTTTTCCCTATCCTGCTAGTGAATACATTTTTCTGTAGTCAGGCAGTGCTGTCCCTCTATTACCTAGCCTCTTAAGAGTGTCTGAGATTTTGTTTTAATTAAGCATGCAGCTGTCACTTGCTGAGCATAAATGAATCTCAGGCAAGGTCAGATTCATCAGAGGTGCTCCTGTTCGAAGCTTTTCTGGTCTTTTCTTGTTAATTACTCCTGCAACACAAGCAGAGGTATTTACTGTTATGTAAGTGCCTACAGTAGGTAAAGTCCCTAAGTGCAGGCTTTTCCAATAGCGCCAGCTAATTACCATTTGAACATTTCAGAGCCTGGCCACCAATGCATAAATCATGAAGAAAAGGTCAGCAAATGCTAAAAAAAAAACAGACTTGCCAAAGCTAATTTTGTAGTTATGCCTTTCGTTCATAGAGTAAAGCCAATTTGGTCTCTAAAACTTGCAGTGCATATATGATTATCTTTGAAATGAAAATGTAGGTAGTAAAATCAAGCAGGAAAGCTGAATTGATTAAAGTATGTACCATGGTACACTTTGGCAATGTGCTTGAAAGATCTTGTGGGTCTTAGCTGCTAATGTCATAATGCTATATATCAGAAATAAAGAAACAGTGAACAGAAAATGTATATTTCCAGCTTGCTCCAATATCATTGTACAATTTTCTTCCTTCATCAAATATAATATATAATATGCCATGCTACCTGTCAAAGACAGGTAATAGAATAATTTACAAATACTTGCAATCTCTTGCCTTAAATGTACTGTATACCTTCAACACCTTTCCTTGGTATCCACATGTGTCTGAACCTCTCTTCACTGGCACTCCCTATCTCGAACGTGTTACTCTAAAGCCTGCTTCTCAGATTCTTGTTATTTTGGAGGTGCCTTTCTCACATCGTGTCCACTTTTATATTCACTGTTTTGGGAGGCATGCAGAGAGTCACCTCTCAAACTTTGATTGCATCACCAAAACCAAACTGACCAATCACATCAAAGCCAAACTGACCAATCAGATTGCTCAAAGGGGCTTGATGCAAACTTTGTTTTATTATATACAGTAGTAGGTTTGGGGACTCTCCAGGCACTGTTTAATTACTTCAACAAAGAGGTCATCTCTATATATATGAAATCCAACTGTCTGTCTGTCTGTCCGTTTTTCACGAGAGAACTACTTAAAGGAATTAGATTTTTTTTTTCTATAATTTGCTTGAACATTCTGGTTGATTTTGTGACTTCCCTCATTGCGCTAAGTATCATAGTTCGCTTACAGGGACGATTTATTTGTGCTAATCCAAGACAGAGGCCGAGGGGAGGGGAAAGAGTGACGTCAGGAGTGGAGAGCTGGGCGGTGTTCCCCTCACTCACGCGCCACATCCGTTTGGATCGATGTACCTCTGGCCACGTGTTGGAGCAGACCTTGCCTCCGCTTAGCTAGCAATACCTGTTTGTTTGATTTTTAAAGTTTGCCCTGTTTCACTACTACGCCAGCGGAACCACGGTGGATGGATAGTTTGTGATAAATCAAATAGAAAACATAGGGGAATTCTCCACCATCCAGCATATTGCTATCCATGTTTTATTAGGCGGGATTCAGGATCAAAGCTGTGACTTTGAGTTTTCAGCAGATTTACATGTTTTAGTTAAAAATGTGAGTTCATGGACATAACGCATTGTGACAGGCAGCTGGGATGCCTGGAAGCTGGAAGGACCGGGAGGGGACCAATACCTCCCCCAGGACACAATAGGGCAACTGCCCTGGTTCGCAGTTGGGCCACACGTTTGGAGCTGGGAAGCTCCATCCGGTTGGAGCATGTGGCCACCACCAGGGTACGCCCAGACGTTCCCAGAGTCATGGACGGAAGCACTTTTGCCATAACAGGGAGTGCTGCTAGGCCAGGAGGCAAATACACTAAGTGTGCTTCCAGGTGCTCAGGCAGCACTTCCGCCACACCCGGAGGTGCTGCAGGAAGATCATCAAGAAGCACCTGAAGCACATCCGGGTACTGCATAAAAGGGACCACCTCACTCCAGTCAAAGAGGTGGAGTTGACAGGGAAAGAGACGGAGCTTGCAAGAGAAGAGTAGAGATGTCAGGAAAAGAATAAGAGAAAAGAAAAAGGACTTTTATTTTTCTTCAGCCGTGGGGCACGTCTTCTCCATGTCCCACCAGCTCAAGACAGTCCCACACAAGCACACAAAAGTGAAACAAAAACACAACAAAATACTTTTCCTCCACTCCTCCCAGGCAGTTTTGTCCTCCTCCTCCTCCCGACTCTGGCTCCTAGAGTAGTGGCTGCAGGCTCCTCTTATAGCACCCCCGGAAGTGCTCCAGGTGCTCCTTGACCTACTTCAGGCTGCTCTTCCGGGCATGGCTGCAGTCTAGCCCACATGGGCTTGTTAAGCCATGCAGCTGCCCCTGGCATTGGCCACGGAGCCCAACAGGGATGAGGTCCAGTTTTCCACCATTGTGGCCCCGATGCAATCCAGGGGGGCTGCCACCAAGTGTTCTGGAGGACATAGGGTGTAGCCCATGGGTGTTCCCCCAGATCCAGTGCCAAAGGGGCTTCCCGGCCGGGTCCGCCACAGCATATGTACATAAATCTAAATAAAACTTGCCAGAAGCCTAATGATCTTAAGTGGAATGGCTACAGAGATAACTACATCAAACAAAAGTATGCAGAAAAATCATTGTGACACAGCCAGGACTTCTCAGTTATTCACAATTACATACAAGCAGTGTTTGGTGAGCTTTGGCAGTGCTTTTGATAGTATCATCCCACCTTGCTTGTTGATTGAACACTAGTGTATCATGGTGTTTGAAACTAAGGGGAAACAGCAAAATTGATTGAACACTACGTATTTTGTGGTCATTGAAACTCCAAGGGATATGTCCAACTTGTCATTCAAATACTGGTATAGTGAGGCACTAAAAACTCTGTATTCTTGATCACATTCAGAATGACATTTTTCCGTGTCTCTATGTTTGTCAGAATGTGAACTTGTAGACGTGATTACTCAAAAATACATTTGCTCAATTTGCGTGAAACTTTCAATGCTAAGTGCATTGCAGTTGATTTTTCTCTACAGAGGTAATTACATACATTGGGAAAGAAACCATGACAGGGTCAAACTGCAAACAGTCCATTATGTAGATAAAGTCATGTAACACAGACAATGGTTTGTTTTTGATAGTAGCACAATAGTTTTCAATTCTATTTCATAAGTCAGAAGTTCTGGGTTCAGATTTCTGCCTGATCCCTATCTGTGTGACATCTCCCAGTGTCTTTATTCAGAGGAATTCTCACACTCTTGTTTCTTCCCAATTCTAAAGACACTTGTATTAAGCTGACTGTCAACTCCAAACAGGCCTTGCAGTGCCTTATCCGATGTAGTGCTTAATTTTTCTGAGCCAGGAAAAGGACTCTGTTGATACTTCCATTACTATCTGAGCATGATTTGCATGTTCACCTCCTGTTCCTGGGGTTTTCTCCCATTCCAAACATATGAAGGTTAAGCCACAAGTGCACCTTTTAAACCTTCCAGATTGCTTCATAGATCTGTACTTCATATAGTGAATTTCATGTATGTAAAATTATTTCAAAACTGATTTTTAAAGGACTCAATTTGGATGGCATCTTAAAAGAAGATACTGGGAGAGATTCACAGATGGTTGTAAAATTTAGAGCTAAATTTGGCACACTCTTTTACAAGGCCTTGATATTCAGCTCAAAATGATTAATTTCACTAAGATTGTTTCCACAGGTTTTTGTACTTAACATAAATTACATAAACATATTAAATTGCACAACAGAAATGTAAAATTACCCAAAAATCTTATGATCATACTGGGATGACAAAATCTCAGATATCACAACAGACATTAGCAAGGCAAAGACAGTAATATAATAGAAAATAATCTTAACCAAAAGGTATGAGCATTAAGTTAAATATTTAAATAATTTCTAACAAATAAAGTGGAAAATGTAAATAACGTCCATCCATTTAACCATTTTCAGAACCGGTTTCTTCCAGTGCAGGCTCCAACATTTATATCTTATCCTTTGTAAATGTTGTGCAGAAGGTTTATCCACTGACCCACTTTGTCACTTGTCCTCCTTACTTCCAGTATAAAAATCCACAACAGAATGCATTCTTCCATAGTCTGTGACAGACACCGTATAATAAAGTAATTTATCAGCACAAGTCTTGAAGATGCTCCCTAGCCAGTTGACTAAGCTGTATTTTCTTTAGTATTATTGTTACTTCTTTTCTGCCCTTTTCCATTTCATTTGTGTTTGGATGGGGGAGCTGTAGGGGTTCACATGTACAATATTAAAAAATGAAGTTTTTTTTGTGAATTATTATATATAAAAAAAAAAATCTAATTGCTTGTTAGTAGGTAGTTCAGTAGTAAACCTCCACCTGAGTGAAGTTGGGAAATTCAAGTTGAAGGCTATTACTTTTATTTGCAGGCCCTTGCAAGCTCAAAGTACTTTTGTTGGTAGCTCTCTTAATTTTTTTCTCAGTAGTGTTATGGCCTTTATGGATTTCCTGTATTGTTTTTTTCCCCATATTGTAACTTATTAAAGGTTACTCAAAAGCTTTCAAATATTTTCCACCACTTATCCAGGACTGGGTCACGTGGGTAACAATCATAGCAACCAGGGCCAAATGTCCCGTTCCCCAGCTACATTTGCCAGCTCATATTGTGAGATCCAAAGGCATTCCAAAGCCATCTGATAAATAATCCTCCCAGAAGGCCCTGGGTCTTCCACTGGGGTCTCCTCCCAGCTGGTTATGCCCATAATACCACCAAAGAAAGTGTGAGACACCACCAGTCGGAAACCACATTTTTATAAAATGCACACGTTTATTTTGCATCAATAAACTCAGGTTTACAGTCCCAAACACCACACAAAGCACTCAGCAATAATCCCCACAATGAACTTCTTTATCTCTTAGCCGCCACTACTGTCCTCCTGGGAGCTTTGTCCTGCTCCCACTCCCGATCCAAGCTCCTCAATTGTCGGAAGGCGGCGCCTTTTATTCCCGCCCAGATGTGCTCCAGGTGGTTGATGACGATCTTCCGGCAGCACTTCCTGGTGTGGCGAAAGTGCTGCCCTTTGCACCGGAAGCACTCCGGGTGTCCCTGGCAGGTTCATCCGCCATCCTGCCTTTTGTGGTAGAAGTGAAAGTTCTCTGGGTCCCACGAGGCTTGAGGCGCCCCATGGTGGTGGCCACGGTTCCCAACAGGCCAGAACCTCTTTGTTCCTTTCCCATGATCCTCTCCTAGTCCAGGGTGGTTGCCCCTTCGTGACCCGTAAGCTATTACTGTCCCTTTCCGGTCCCTCCAGGCATCCCGGCCAGGTAAGAACCCCAGACATCTGTGACAGAAGGCATCCAAAAGGCAACTGTATCAGAGGCTGAAACAACTTCCACATGTTTATTAATGTGTTTTTATTTATATGTGTCAACTGCTTGTGTCATATCACTGACCTTAGATTTGGACATTGAACTATAGTTTCAGGTATTTACAGTAGTTTGATTTTGTTTTTTTAAAGTTTACTGTATATCCTATTAGGCAAATAAAGTGTCAGCCTGCTGCAGTCAGTCAAAAAGGCCAGTCTGATAATGCACTGTGGTTTTTTCCAGTCTGGTTTGTGTCGTGTGTAAAGTTTGAACTGGTCACCTAGCTCTTTATTTTCTTCTTTGTGAATTGTGTACCTTTCTCCATTTTAACAATAGAGCCCCAGGAGACATGAACTAAAATTATGACCATTTTTGAAGGTGCAGTAACCTGAGGGCTAATGTAAGTATAAAGGTGAGCCGAAGTCATTTGCTAGGAAATTCCCTTCTCAACCGTTCAGAGTATAAACCTCATTTTAGTATTTGAACATTTATGATTTCTGAATTTTAAGGGTTTTATTAATGTTTGGTACTTTTTACACTTGTGATGAAAAGACTTGTGATATTGTTTGAATGAGATGGTTAAAGATATTAAAATTTGGAAATAAAAATTGCACTCTAATTTAGGTTGTTAATTTATTTACTGTGAGCAAAAACTGTGTTATCCTTGTTTTTTGAATGTTGTTATCTGGTCAAATTTGGAAATTAATGTTAATTTGCAAAAAGAAAACCACTTAAATCAAAAAACAAACTTAGTAATTTATTGCTTTCTTATTAATTGTTTATTCTCATTTCTTTAGCTGTTGTGAAACTTAAGATAATTATATTACTTTATTTATACGATAATTCTAACTTATTCATTAATGAGTGGTTTTAGGAGTATTACAGTAGTCTCTTATGATTTTAAGGCTGGATGTTTGTGGCTTACCTGTAGGTAGTTCTTTAAGGTGATTATAACAGCTTGTCTAACCTTTTGAAGCAAAGATACATTTACATAGGTAGGAGGTCCGAAAAGAGTTTGAGTATTCAGCCACAAGACAACCATCTAACAACTGTAAATTTATCACTATTTCCTGGATCCACAAGCAAACACCCAAAGTTTAAAGTATATAATATCCTGAAGGCTAGCACTGTCAAAAAAAGCAAGAAAATCTTTGCTCATCTAGTTCTTACACTTTTTAAACTGAAGACCAGAATAAGAAGATCTGTACTATTATGGGACTCCAGGGACAATTTTGTGCATGACCATTTTCCAGGCTCACTTTGAGATGTATAAAAAATAAACATGGTGTAAAGCCACAAACATTTTCACGGCAGCCTCATACCATGCGTACGCAGATTTCTGCTCGGTTTTGGCAACTAGTGGCACCCAGCGTCAAAGCAGTTTTACTGTTCTTGTGGTCTCTCTTTTTTAGATTCACATTAATGATGTGAGCTTTATCAAATACACTGAAATTAACTGCATATTGTTTACAAATTTAAGGCACTTGATTGTAATCATTCTGAAACAATATAATGATGGAATGACCAAACTATTCCAAATACCATACCTGCTTTAGCGTTGTTACTCTTAGTGCACCACTGAGAGTAGTTTAACCCATTGTATCTGTGTGTGGAATCACAGCTGCTCTACAGCTGGTTGTGTCGAGAGTGCACAGAATTATCGGGATACATCTACCAGCCCTGGAGGACATCTATAGCACACGCTGCCTCAGGTAAGTCACCAGCGTCTATTTGAACTTCTATCCTCCAGAAACAGTTTCATCCGAAGTGTTGTAAACACACTCTATCAGTCCATCAAGTGCTCCCGGTAGAAGTGTTTGTACTTATAGTTACAACTACCTCACTGTAAACTGCAGTGAGTGAGAGAGAGTGAGAGCGTGAGTGAGCGCTCGCAGGCAGGCAGCTGGACAGTGAGCCCTAGCAGGGTGTTTGGCAAACACGTAGGGCAGTTGGTAGTGGTCGCTCCCGCTGAGCATTTTATGAAAGAGTGGGAGTGACTGGAAGAAGAATGGCTGGCTGCGTACGTCCAAGAAGGCAGCGGGAGTTGTGAGGGTCATTGGGGGAAACCAAGTCTCAGTCTGGAGAGTGTTGAACCGAAGCCAGGGATCAGAAAACCTTCTGATCCAAAGGAAGAAGAAGGTCAGCTGCAGCTAAGGTGACTCCCCTGTCACGGCGCCCATTTGGGAGAAGCAGGGGAGCCACCAGTAGTAGAAGAATGCACCGTGCTTTGTTTTAAAGAGACTGCTTCATGCCATTGTTTTAACCTCGTTTTTAAAAGTTTTTTTTTTCTATTGTGTTTTTAACCTCCACTACTTCACTCATTTTAATGGATTATTTATTTATGACATATTTTTCAAGCACTGCACTGTTTATTTGGATATCTTGTTGTTGTTTGTTTTTAAATAAAAGCACTTTGCACTTTTTACACCATCCCCTTGCTTCATTCTTGTGCCACACTGCCAAGCTCATTGGTGACATTACCAAAGGTGTCGGGTTCAAGAGCTCCCTGAAGGAAGAGGGGAGCTTGGAGTGAACGCGCATCATCACAATCACTTACCACTGATTTTATACACACAATTATGTGGCGCCTCATCACAAGCATGTCAGTTACCCAATCTGAGTCACATCCTATAGTTAATGGAACTTAAAAGGAATGCTGAGATACATGAACATGATACATGAAGTGGAGAAAAACAGTAATTAGAATAATTGGTAGAAAGTGATTTTTTTTTCTGAACTGTTTAATGCACCACTTTGACATAATACTATAATGCTAGATAACAGGCCAGGAACTGCCAGTGAAAGTTTTGCAAGCCACAAGTGGCAGAAGAGCTGTGCAATGAGTAAGGCAAAAAAAAAAAAATCTCAGAAGTAAGACCATGTTCATCTAATTTTAACTAGTTAGTTGAGCAAAACAACTTCTGGTCACTGCCATCAATGCTCTGTTTTTCTTTCAGCTTTTGCAGAAATAACATGTTTTAATATGTTGTAAGGAAATGGAAGGCGATTGCATATGTTTTAGAGCCTGAGCAGTGTTTATGTAACCAAAAGCATGACTTATTATTAGAGGGCTGACAACCTGATTCAGACATTTAGTGTGAAAGAAGCTTTAATAAATATTTTCCTCAATGACTTAAGCATAAACTAACATCAATATTTTTGTTAGAGCACATCCAACAGTTATCAGAGTACATGGCCATTTTTGATATGATTTGACCAGTGGTGGAATTCTTTGCTATCATAGACATGATTTTAAATACTTGCCATGAATTTGTTATCAGGATGTTCTTTTTTTCATGTTTTCCTATTTCAGTATATACAGGTTGCTTCAATGATGTTGATTATTGTTGTTATAGGCCATGTTGAATCTGGTTGAGAACTTTTTAATAGCAATCTAATACAGCAGACACATTATTTATTTAAAATTGTAATTACTATAGAGCATGTCTAGTATTAAAAATGTTGACTTGTTTTCAAAAATTTAAATCTTATTTCGGGGAGAAGATTAATGAGCAGTTGAAAGGATCAAATTACTAGAAATAACAATTATAGTTTCAAATCACTATGGATGTCATACCATTTATTTGGATTTTGACTTGAAAATAAATGTTTTCATATGTTAAAATCCAGCAGGAACAAATAAAGTGATGACACTGGATCCTTCTGTTGTATTTGTTTAATTGTTGGAATATGACATTTAATAAGTCCATTTTTGCATGCAATGTTTTCACTTGGTTTTAGTACATGAAAACTTTTTTAAATGTGCATTTTTAAAAATCTAAGTAAAAAAACATAGTCTTACTGAATTAATTTTTATCATCATTTTGTACTTCTGTGGTCTACTTCCATAACATTAAATCTCATTCAAGGGGCAGAGAGTATAGCTCTCTATGCATTTGATGGTGAGCCCATTTTTGCTAGAAATGTACAGTAATTACACATTGGAATCACTAAGGCTGCTGTGTGTTTTGTTTAGATTTTAAACATTTTCTGTATTTCATAAAATTTAGAGTAAATTTGAAATTTTAACTGCCATATAAACTACAGTACATTGTTTCTTTTTCTATGTGTGCATATATACTATGTCCATCCATCCATCCATTTTCTAACCCGCTGAATCCGAATACAGGGTCACGGGGGTCTGTTGGAGCCAATCCCAGCCAACACAGGGCACAAGGCAGGAACCAATCCTGGGCAGGGTGCCAACCCACCGCAGGACACACACAAACACACACCAAGCACACACTAGGGCCAATTTTAGAATCGCCAATCCACCTAACATGCATGTCTTTGGATTGTGGGAGGAAACCGGAGCGCCCGGAGGAAACCCATGCAGACACGGGGAGAACATGCAAACTCCACGCAGGGAGGACCCGGGAAGCGAACCCGGGTCTCCTAACTGCGAGGCAGCAGTGCTACCACCGCGCCACCGTGCCGCCCATATATACTATGTGTATTATAAATATGGCGCTATATATATAAAATATATTATATATATATATATATATATATATATATATATATATATATATATATATATATATATATATATATATATATATTTTTGTGTAAGTCCAGCCCTGGACACAGACAGGCAGGCACCGATGATTCCAACACACACGTTTATTTACAGCTATTTACAACTGTCCCACACAAGCACAGTGCCCCTGCACCAATCACTCTCTTTAAGTCCGGGCCTTCCAACAGTCCTTCGTTTACCGCCTACACTCCTCTCCTCCGAGCTCTGTCCTCTTCCTCCCGACTCTGGCTAATAACTGGAGGGAGACGGCCTCTTTTATCTCCACCCGGACATGCTCCAGGTGTCCTCTGGTGTCCTGGTGTGGCGGAAGTGCCGCACGAGCACCCGGAAGCACTCGAGGTGTCCCTGATATTCTTTCTACCAGCATCTCTGGGTGTGGCGGAAGTGCTGATGTCCAGGGCTCCTTAATTGTCCGTGCGCCTCCTGGCGGTGGCCATGGGCCCTGATAGGGTTGAGCTTCCATACTCAATTCCCATGCCCCTCATACCAACCAAGGCAGCTGCCCTCTCATGGTCCGGGGGAAGCACAGTCCCTCTCCTGGTCATTCCTGGCGTCGCAGCTGGGCACAGCCATCAGCCAACCACCACATATATATATATATATATATATATATATCTATATACACACACACACACATATATGTGTATATACAGTGGAATCAGAAAGTATTCAAACCCCATTTTGAATTTAATTTTAAATAGATAATTTGCCATTTTTTTGCCTATCAATCTATACTGAATTATCCATAATGACAAAGCCAAAACATGTTTTTTTTAGAAAGGTTTGCAAGTTTAGTAAAAATATAAAAACTATTTTAAAAATTCTCCATGTTCCCAGGAGTACACTGGCCTTAATTGAAATAGAAGAAGTTTCGCACCACCAGGTAATTTCTGAGTGGTGTTAAGGACCAAGAACCCAAAAGTCACTCTGTGAGCTTCAGAAGTCCCCTGCTGAGATGGGAGAACCTGTTGGAGGGACCCTCTCAGCAGGCATGACAGTTTATAGGGGTGTGATGAAGATGAAAAATTTTACAAAAATTTTACTCTGTGGTGAAGATCAGTCACTTCTCGTCAACTCACTAATATCATACCTAGGGTAAACCATGCTGGTGGCAACATCATGCTGTGTGGGGTCTTTCTTAGTGGTAGAGACAGAAAGTCTGGTCAGAATTGAGGGAAAGATAGATGCAGCCAACTGAACTGAGATCCTTGAAGAAAACCTGCTTCAGAGTTTACACAGTTGACTTTTCAGCAAGACAATGACCTGAACTTTACATCCAAGGCAACACTGAAGTAGCTTAAGAACAAGTCTGATGGTCTTTAAATGGCGTAGCTAAAGCCCAGACTTAAACCCCATAGGTCTTTCCACTGATTGTATTATACAGACACATCTCTTTCAGTCTACATTACCTGGAGTGGATCTGCCAAGAAGAATGGGATAAACTACTCCAATTCCAGGTATGCAAAGCTTCTAGAGACTTACCCAAGAAGAATCAAAGTTGTAATTTCTGCCAAAGGGGCTTCTACAAAGTAATGAATTAGGGGTGTGAATACTTATATGAATAAAAAATTTCAGTTTTTGATTTTTTATAAATTAACAAACCTTTCTAAAAATATGTTTTACTTACTGTTGTCATTATGGGCTATTGAGTTACAATAAATCTGTCCATTTTAAATTAAATCTCAACACAATAGCCTACACTTTGTACTGTTACTGGAGTAGCGTCCTTTCAGGAAACTTCTAAAGTAGATTTGTCTGTGTAGTTCTGCTTTTATTTAAGTTTAGTGTTTTAGAGGTTTTAGAGTTGTATTTGTGTTTTAGTGCTTTTCCATCTTTAAATATTACAAAGCACTTACCTATTTTTGTTTATAGAAATTCTTCACCCCAAAAGACCAACACAACAACACATTTCAAACAGTCAATAGGAACAAATTCATTGTGACGGACAGAGCTGTCTACATTGGTAAGTATTCAAAGTCATTTGCTTTTACACTGCATGTTTTGCCAAACCAATCTGAAGGTAAAAAGTAAAAATGTTAAATTGCATAAAAAAAGCTTTAAAAGGTTTTGTTGAATAAACTGATATTTTCTGTACAAAATATTTTGTTTGAGATTTAAACTTTAGAAAATAAATTACTTATTTATATTATTAACAGAGAGTGAAATGCTATTTTTTTTATACCAAAAAAGAAAACTCTTATTATGATATACATAAAAACTGAAAGTCAAGTTGCTCAGCTCCTGTAAATTTCCTTTATATAATGTGTGGGCATATTTATGCATTTATTATATACTAGTTGTGTAAGCCCATGCTGTAAAAAGCCCAGGGTCCTAGAAACTATTGAAATTGTCAGCTAAAAAAAATGAAATGTAGAGATGTCAGGTTATTGAAAGGAACTACTCTGGGCATATCTCTGTCCTAGGAGGTTTCGGAGGTTTTGCCGACGTACTCGCCTTGCTTGCATATCCTCAGAGGTGCAGCCCCTTACCACGACTTCACCTCTCACTTACAGGCTGGACAGACACACACACACTTCCACGAGTAGACATTTATATATAAGATAATGTATCCAAATTGCAATGAAGTAATTGATATTAAAAATTTTTTTTTGGTTTGAAAATCACCCATACATCTACCCAGATAATGCCCATCAGAATCAGGCTGAATGAAGCAACAAACCCTAAAAAATGCCAGCACTTTAAAAGGGTCATTCATATACATCCACTGTTGTATAACTGAGGAGCAGTTATGCTGTTCTGGTTTATCTTTAGTAGGAAGTGGTGAGGAGAATTTAAAAAAAGGAAGATTCAAACGACATTGTCAAACAGGTTTGGTCAACAATACAAAACACTAAGCCAAGTGAAAACAAAGGGCATAAGGAGAAACTGGGGTCTTAATCACGTGAAAGATCTTAAGCCAGAAACAAAACACAGGAACCAAATGAATGTGCTTCAGAAGCTAGTTTCCTCTGCCAAAGAGTCTTTAGTTTGAAAACAAAATACAGGCATTAATGTAACCAATGTAATGGAATGTATGCATCCATGCAACCTTATAAGAAGCACCTCCTGTGACATCACATGAATGTAGCCATAAACACACACACACCAACACCACTGAGATAACATCATAGTAAAATGAAACACATAAATTAATGTTGATTCGGATATTACTAACAGATTCCCAAAAATAGAAAACCAAACACAAAATTACACATTTCCTGACACTCACACTCAGTCTTTGGATTGTAGAATGAAAGCAACATGAACATGGAAAGATCATGCAGTCTGCAGAAAAGCCACCCCAACCCAAAATCAAAGTGGGTGAATCTGTGCCAAACACTACTGTATGTTACTCAGATGCCATTTGGTTTATGTGGTCCTCCAGAAACATTTTAACATTTCATGGGTGCATACCTATGAGGTTTAGAAATGCAGAGAAATAAATGGCTTTAACACTTGAAACAAAATAATGTAAAGCTTAAATATGATAATCCTAAAACCCTTAAGTAAAACCCTTAGTAAGTTCGGATAGCAGTAAGTATACCTAATGAACAAGGGAAGCCTTATGTTTGTTTTCTTTTGATATATTGGTCTTTCGTTTTATGCAGATTGCTTTAAGATAACAGGCATGTTAAAACTTGACACATTCTACTGTATTTTAGTTAATTAACAAAAATAAACTAAATTGAAACTTTCAAAGACTGTCTGCTTAACTTTGGTTATTAAAGCATTCACATCCCACTTTCAGTTTTGTTCAACACGCTAACATTTTAGACAGTGAGGAAATATCACCATATATACAAGGATCAATAACAGATGACGTAAGAGATAATGTGCAAGGTCTGTGTCACAAATACGATTGGTCTTTTAATTATATTCATTAAAATGTGTGTATGTTGCCTTACAGGAAACTTTGACTGGGTTGGAAATGACTTCACCTACAATGCAGGTGCTGGCTTAACCATCATCCAAAAGGGTGCAAAACCAGATAAAACTAATTCCACAGTGATCGAGCAAATGAAGGCCATTTTTGAGTGGGACTGGTACTCTCGTCATGCCAAAAGTTTACAAGCAAATAAGATTCCAGAGTGCATTAAGCAAAAACTAAGTAAACCAGCATCACTTAAAATCCCACCTGAAAGCATGGAAGGGAAGGATATTTTTTAAACTACAGACTGGAAGTTGTATCTCAGGTTAGTCCAAACAATGGCTGGATTTTATCACTATGGATTTACTTACTTGGAGATACAAAGAAGGCAGAATTGTTTTACAATATACTTTCAAAATGTTGTCTTTTTTCCCCTCAGTGAGGATGTACATTTCCATAAATTTTGCCTTTTGAACAACTTTAATATTTTGTTATAAAATGTAAAGATACTATCTATATACACACATAAAATATTACATCACTCCAATTCTCTATTATTTTAGATGGTTGTTTGGGTCTGTTACAAAAACTGCAGAAAAGAAGGCAGTAATGAAGGCAAATTAAACTTTTTTTTCCTTAAAGTACAGTTACTTATGCTTAAGATTGCTAAATCAAAACTCAGAATTTTCTTTGTAGGTCCACAGAAATTAGAATTATGGACTTCATGTATCCATTAAGTTGCATTTATATTTCAGTTATAACACCATATAAGAAGTCCTTTAAGTAATGTTGGAAACACTCCAAACCATTTTTAAAATATGAGGAATTGAACAAAGGATGTATTATTGCTGTCTGTTTCTCTATTAATATAATTTTTATTTCCCCACCGAAAATTGAAATATCTGCCGTTAAGTCATAATCATAAATATTTTAAATGTAATATACAGTCAACGCAAATGGACAGGGCAGTTAAAGGAAATGTCTAGCTCATTTTGAAACTAAAAATGTCAGATACAATCATATTAATTTAAAACATGCTTATTTTGAGTTGAATCTGGCTTGCCCCTAATTAGAATAACAGTAATCCAAAATAGTGTGGATAAATTATGATTTAAATCAACATTCTGCTCTTATTCTATGCTGTACTTCACATTTCTTTTCAAAATCATCTGTAGGAAACTTAATACAACTTTGATATTTTGTTCTGTTTTGTTTCCTATATTTTCATGCCATGCAAATTCCTCCGTTAGCCATGGGAAAATTTCAGAAATACTTACATTATGAATATGTTTTTTATATTTAAGTGACAGCAAATTTGTAAAATTCAAAAAGCTTTAACTTTCCAGGTGAAACAGATCATGTTCAAAATTAATTCAACTGATACCAATGCTCAAATCTTGTACGCATTTCATAAAGTTAAGTGCACAGTAACTGTGATGGACAGCACAGTGGTTACTGCTGCTGCCTCTCGTTCGTCAGTTTGAGCACTCTGTATTGTCACTACCTGTGTGGGATTTGCACATTTCCCTTTCTTTAATGGGAGTTTAACTGGCAATACAAAATCGCCCCCATCTTGTATGTGCATTATCGAGCCCTACAATGGATTTTTAGCTCTGTTCGGCTCAACCTTGCATCAATGGCTGCTAGGACTGGTTCCAGGCCCTATCGCCCCAACAGACCCTGATTTGGATTAAGCAAGTTTGAGAATGTTTTAATATATTAAGCAATATAAATTGTATTCATGCCAAAAATATAAAATAATAAAATTATCTAAAATAGAGCAAACTATGGCACACATTGGAGAGCGACAATACAAATCATACAGTATATATAGTACATGTGCTGTGACTTCTGAAATCTAAAAAATAAGCCTAACCTTTTAATTTTTACCAATAATTACAAAAAAATAAATAATTCTGCCACTTGGGGCCAAAATTAACAAAGACATATCCCATGTGTATTCTTCCAGATCCTTTAACAACAACAACAAAATTTATTTATATAGCACATTTTCGTACAAAAAAATGTAGCTCAAAGTGCTTTAAATGTCTAAAAAAGACACTACATTTGCTGCAAACCGATTTCAGAGTGAAAATAATAAAATATTTATAAAAGTGGTATAAAAATAAAATGCAAATTTCTTCAAAGTAACATGTTTAACTTGACTGAGCCCAAACACCCTGTTCTACTATGTTATTTTTTGCTTATTTGTAGTGGCTATGCAATGTAAAGCTCTGAGCCCCTTGTTTTTATATTTCTTCCTCCTCTTTAACTTCTATAGCATTGGCAACTCTTAACCACCCTGGCAAGAATTTGACATGTGCAGAATGCTTTAATGTGACATGCATAAAAATATATATATAGTATATATATATATATATATATATATATATATATATATATATATATATATATATCAGACTGCATTAAGGACAAATCCTGCAGTATTGCATTTTGAGTGATAAAAAAAATAAACATGCAACCATCTCAGTCATACAGCTTCCAACATGTTAAATATATCATTACATATATCTGCATGCAAACTCAGATGCTATTTTGCCTAATTTGGGAAATCTTTTTCTTTTGCCTAGAACCACTCTGAGAAAATATTCTTCCTGGCAGTCATTTCAATATTAAGATGTAAAAAGATAATTGCTTTCTTAATTGTTTTTGGTTGCAGAAACCAATAAAACTACAACAGTTTGCTAAGAATGCCTTTGAGGTTACTGTCCATGAATCATTCAGTTACATGCAATACACAATGCCAATAAGACCAACACCATTATTCAAAGTAACGTTTCTCAATATTAAATTGCTAAATTACAAGAAAAAAAGAATCACCACAGTTAAAGGAATACCTCACCCAATTTATTTTTTAATTTGCTGTTACCACAAGTAGTTTCTAGTAATGGCTGAAAAAAAAAATAATTTCATACAGAACACAAATAAAAAAGTTTAATAAATTTAAGTCTATGCTGATCAAGGTTGTACAACAAACAAACAACATCAGTAAGTCCATTATTTGTGTACCGTAACCCACATATAAAGTCATCTAACTGTATGCTCAAAATGTCCTAAACTTATGTGCTTTTACTAAATTTGTCAAATATGTCACTTCTGGAAAGTGGAATTCACTTAGATGCAAACTACATGGGGTAAGTAACCTAAAAATATTTTTGGATGGAGTATTTCTTTAAATGAATATGTGACACTCGGTTCCTAAAATGTTATTTTTACAGCCTCTATTATGCTTCAGATTCTTTGATTCAAATGCATTTCATGGTGTACCTACTGGATGTGGAGTTTGCAAATACAGAGTACTATGGAGGAATACCCGTGCAAACACAGGGAGCATTTCCTAATAAATTCCAAAGGAAAGGCTAATTATTGACTTTAAATTGCTCTTATATGAATGAGTGAATGGATGATTGAATGCATACTATGCTCAACAACTACTGCTTTCATATGGCAAAACAGTTGGCATTTTAGCAAATAAAGGTTCATCATTGTAAAAATGACAATGCACTCTTTACGTAAATAGTAACTGAGTAATTACAGTGGAACTAATCTGTAGAAACTCACTATGAAGTGTTGCCAAAAAATCCAAAAAAGAGAAATTGGTGCATGTAACATGTATACACTGGGTAAAGAGGCTGGTAGCAGAGTAGGATCTGGAAGAGAGGGTCACTGTATTAAGTGGTGTGTGGTATAAAGATTTCAGCCTAAGTATGCAACCTACATGCTTCTGCACAAAGTCGGACTGAATGGTACTTTTTCTTTCATCAAACTGGTTTTCGATAATCATTTATTGAGCACAACAGTCAATTCTTTTCTTCATTGTTTTCTGTACTTACTCTCATTTCTTGCAGCATTTCAACAAAAAGGCAGTAGTTTTGTTTTAGGAAGCTCAGCTGACATCATAGTAGTTATGCCTTTTTGTTTACATTATCTTTTAGAAGACAGCGCTCTTATCTTGCTGTTTTTATTAATTAATTTGTCTTTTTGAAATGTCATATGACTAGGGTTAGCCCTAACCCTAATTTTCTCTTGTTCATTTTGTCATTGGTATGTTTATGGTTTTGCATGTATTTCAAAACTGACATTTTCTTTAATTGTGTCTTGTGTCTACTTCATACAACCAAATACAGCATTCACCTTGGTGTCTGCATATAAAGTACAGGATGATCCAAAAAGAATTGACTTTAAAAATTGTATTTTTAGTAACTAAGTGCCATGTTATCTTATAGTCTGTGTGTAAGGAAACTCTGTTTTTCCTCAGTCGTACAAATTGTCAGTAAGTACCTCTAATGTCTTGTGGCACACGTCAGTCCTGTTGTTGTATTGATTGTAAGTCCTTTTTAGCACATCACTGTCGATGACTAACTTGGCAGTTACAACACACCAAAATCTACAGGGAAATAAAAAAAAGAGTCAACCTACAATTTGGTGCAGGCTACATTTAGTATCAAAAATGCATTTTTGAATCAACCTATAAATCAGGCCAGATGACACGCTTCAATTTTATTTTATAGTCATTAGAATTACTTTGAAATCACTTCAGTTTTTCTTGGCAGACTCCTCCTGACTTACCAGTACAAAAATATCCTCAAATATGACATACCATCCAATGTGCCTTGATGTCTAGTTATGCAAGATATCAAGATTTTTGGTGTTTCTCCCTATTTTGTATCTCCTTAACCTTTATTTTATGCCATTTATTTTGAGCAGGAAAGTACATCTTTATGATAAAGAGTATACCAGTAGGTGTTGTCAACAAAACTGATTAGAAGGACTTGAAGTTGCTACATTAATTTACCCCAGGGATTCACCCTGTAATTGGATGTGAGAAATTAAAGTTAAAAATGTGAATCAGTAATGCAGACATGTGGAGTGTTTTATGTTATATTTTGAGGTTAATGGTCACAAGTATAATATTTTTGATATTGATTCTTTACCAGTGGTTTTGAATAGCCAAAAATGACAATTTCAAAAATAAGCTTAAGGGGTATCATTTTAGATTATGTTAAGGTCAGTGATTATTTATATGATTTTTTTACTAGGCATCTAGCCTTCTATGGAACTCTATCAGAGGATGAAAAGTGTCAAATTTCAATTACAATTGAGAATATTTAGACTTTAAACTTTTAATGTGAAGCACACATTTTGATATTGCAAATATCTGATGCAACTATTGTTTCATATGTATTTCTACCTCATGAAGTAAATCATTACATTTCTTATGAACACCCTAAATTAAAATAGCTTAGGCTCATTCAGACTTTAATTAATCTCACTTCAACAGAAGGGATCATCAGCACACTATCAACAAATTAATATAGTATGAATAAAGAGGGGCAGAAAACCCAAAAAATCTTTAACCAATTACAGACATAACACTCATACAGTGCTAATAATAATATCTATGCAGTATACAATATATAAAATTGTAAGGACTGTCTGTCAGTTATGCAAAACCTTCTGTACCCCTAGCCTTTAAAGCTTATCAACAGGTTATAATGTGACATACGTCATGTGATCCATTGGTTTGGACATTTGGCTTACAGCACCACTGAAATTGGCCCAGTTTTTATCATGGCCACTGAAGAGGCATTAGTGTGCATCCCCTTTGCCAGGATATGCACACATATATGCAAACAGATTGGCAGACAAAAAAAAACCCTACACACACCACAAAACACAAAGGTTTAATAACTTATAAATGTAGCTGTTCAGATGAAATTCTTAAGCAAATACTTTCATGGACTACAAATCAGATATCTCCTTTCATTTCCTTACAAAATTATAGGAATTCATTAATTCACATAGCCCTAACGCCCAAAGACACACTGTGGAATCAGGAAAGCTATCAGGCCAAGGCCACAGCCAATTTTTAGCCTATACTAATGTGTCAATGATTCCAACAAAATTGAGACCACAAAAAAAAAAACACCACACTATTTGGCATCACAAAAACAATCCCTAAACCAAGTCGTTGATTGACCAGTTTAATTTCACACAGTTCATCAAGCAATACACGTATTACACTTGTATAATCCCTTCTCCACCCCTATATATTCATCTCTTCTCCAACCATGTGGCAATCCCAAAGCAAAAACTCCAAGATTAATCATATTCTGTGGTGGAAAAATTTCATCAACACCCACAGTTTCAACATGAGCACTGACAAAAGCGTGATGTCCAAGAGAGCAGTTTCCATGTTTTTTTCGTTCCTCAACCACTTTGTGAGCAATTTTATTGCCTTGCTAGAATACTGCTTTTATCTAACAATAAATCTTTTATTTTTCATTGTGTTTAACCAAATTGCATTTTAAAAAGTCACTTCCACTTTGTTTTTCATCTACACCATTTTCAGAGAAATTTACAAACCCAAAACTGGCTAATGCAGTGCTGAGAATCACTACCTATTGATGTTATATTTGCCATCATCTGCAAGGTGTCATTCGCTCCACCAACATACACTTGCTTAAGCGTGTGTTTCACTTTTCTGCCTACACCACACATGAGAATAACTCTGAAATCCACCTTGTTCAATTTTTCAAAAAAGCCAACAATGTTGTCAATCTGCATATTGCCATTAACTTGCCAATACGAATGAACAACAAGCATTCACCACTTTCTGAAATAAGCAAAATACAGATGGAATTTATAAAATAAAATGTAAATTTACATATTGAACCTAAGCCACAAAAGAAGAGAGCATATTCATGTATTGCTGTTATTTCAGAATGTGATAGAAACAGACCAACAGAAGATGGCGCTTTTCAGTGAGTGAATTACCAACTTTTATTTTTTGTTTGGTTGGCATTTATTCAAACCAACTGTATAATAACTCTGCAAATATCTGGTTATCCTACTAACATTTTGGTCAGTTTTTTTACATTCAGTGAATAAACTTTAAATTACTCTTATAACATTGACAAATAATTGCTATTGGTGATGCCCACTACACCCTTCACACAGGACCAAAGCTGGTAGAACACAAGGTGTCTCAGGCTTCTGGTTTAATGTTTCATCACATTCTTGCACTGTTTTTTGTGTTATCCAAGCTCTTTTCTTTTTTTCCAATAACACACTTTTATTTTGGACTTCCACATTGTACCATCTCAGAGTGCTTTTTCCTTTCCCCTTTCTTTGAGGGCCAAACACACACATATAACCTCCTCTTTGCCATCCATTACAGCCTTCATTTATACTCCCTCATGACATGCATACTCAAAATACATATGCAAAGTGTATCATTATAATGGTGGATTTTACTCCTTTTAGTTACCTATTATTTGAGGATGCAGTGTGATCCACTAGTAAATAAAACTGTTGTGTTTGACATTTAATTAATGTATTTAATTAATTTAATACATGTAATCTACTGATCATCCCAGCAAATTTCCATCATTTTAGTGAACTATATAAACTGTTTTAAAAATACAGTTTAATTTAGGTCTCTCAATGATATAGACAAACTGATGTCTTGGACTCCAGTCCATTTCAGTGCTTAGTGATGCATTTCACTCACTTGTGCATGGTCAGTTTTACCTTCCATTTACCCTAGTATGCACATTTTTGGGCTGTAGGAACATAGAAACTTCCAGGGAAAACTCATGGAATTATAAACATTAGGCACGGCGTTCACAATAGGAGTACACCAATTCCACTGTTGTGATTTTGACTCTTTCCTACCTAATATTTTAAATTCTGTTCCATTTTCTGTGTTACCATGGCACCATCTAGGATGTTTTCTGTCACAGTCTTTGCTAATTTGTGACATCTGGTGCAACCAGCAATTGTTTGTAGCAATAACATCCATTGCTAGTTATGTGTTTGGACATTGTTCCAGCACTTGACATTATCATGTTATGTTTCTCTAAAACAGTGGCCCAACAATAAACACATCTGCAATTTGGATAAAAAAGTTGTGTCTTAGGAGTCCCAAAGCACGTAAATCCTAATATGTTCCAAAGCACATAGTCCCAAACACTTCCAACAATGCCCACTAAAATGGAAAACTGTCAAACTCAACTAATAACAAGGGCAAACACAGAACTTCACAAAAAGTTTTATTTCCATATAAATGCTCTGTCAAACACTGAAGTTTCATAGAGCACAAAGGGAATAAAGGATTTGCTTAGTCAATAAGCAAACAGTCCCAAAAATCACAAATCTAAAGTAAGATCAAAACACAGGACAGAAGATCAAAAATTTAGATACAACATAAAAATCACAGTGGAAAAGACAAAGAAACTCACCTAAACTCCCCAGCCTATTTGAATGAACCTTCAGGAGCTGTGATTTATAAGCCAGAGGGCAGTTCCTGGTAGTGACTGGAAGGTGGCTCAGCCTGTTGTAGGACCCACCCACAAATATAATGTGGGTAATGAAGACATTGATGCGTAGAGAAAATGATAAACACAAGCAGTATTAATGTAAACAACAAATCAAAAATGGGCAAAAAGGAGTTTGGTCTCGTCCGATGCGAGAGATGGACGTCTGAAGTGGAGCTCCGCTAGCAGTGGTGCTATTTTTCATATTATTTGCTTATTATTCTGAGATATCCTGTATTTATTCAACCCGAGAGGGACCGCTACAGTATATGTAAACACATATAAACATGGCCAACAAGAAGGGGGTCCGAAAGAATCAAGACTAAAGCTACATCCAAGCTGCGATCAGCAAGCCCTAGTTCGAGATACGGCCTCTCAGAGACAGACCTGGATCAGATAGGCGAAAGTACAGACTCCTCGGGACCACGGTCCGCTACATCGTCGCCTGCTGAGAGCGAAAAGGGGAGCGAAGGTGCGATCGTGAGTGCAGATGTGGATAGCTCGCCGATTGGAGAGGATTACCTGAAACTGGAAAAGGCCGGGAGGTCCGCAGCTTCAGTTACGCAATCACGCGGACTGGAGCAGCGGGACACCGCTTCAGCAGAGTCTGCTGCTTCATCTACGGTACAAGAAGGCACATTTGAGCTATCTGAACTGAAAGTGTCAATTTTATTTTATAGTCATTAGAATTACTTTGAAATCACTTCAGTTTTTCTTGGCAGACTCCTCCTGACTTACCAGTACAAAAATATCCTCAAATATGACATACCATCCAATGTGCCTTGATGTCTAGTTATGCAAGATATCAAGATTTTTGGTGTTTCTCCCTATTTTGTATCTCCTTAACCTTTATTTTATGCCATTTATTTTGAGCAGGAAAGTACATCTTTATGATAAAGAGTATACCAGTAGGTGTTGTCAACAAAACTGATTAGAAGGACTTGAAGTTGCTACATTAATTTACCCCAGGGATTCACCCTGTAATTGGATGTGAGAAATTAAAGTTAAAAATGTGAATCAGTAATGCAGACATGTGGAGTGTTTTATGTTACGTATTTTGAGGTTAATGGTCACAAGTATAATATTTTTGATATTGATTCTTTACCAGTGGTTTTGAATAGCCAAAAATGACAATTTCAAAAATAAGCTTAAGGGGTATCATTTTAGATTATGTTAAGGTCAGTGATTATTTATATGATTTTTTTACTAGGCATCTAGCCTTCTATGGAACTCTATCAGAGGATGAAAAGTGTCAAATTTCAATTACAATTGAGAATATTTAGACTTTAAACTTTTAATGTGAAGCACACATTTTGATATTGCAAATATCTGATGCAACTATTGTTTCATATGTATTTCTACCTCATGAAGTAAATCATTACATTTCTTATGAACACCCTAAATTAAAATAGCTTAGGCTCATTCAGACTTTAATTAATCTCACTTCAAC
This sequence comes from Polypterus senegalus, assembly GCF_016835505.1. Taxonomy (NCBI): domain Eukaryota; kingdom Metazoa; phylum Chordata; class Cladistia; order Polypteriformes; family Polypteridae; genus Polypterus; species Polypterus senegalus. Next base: position 209,372,901 of record NC_053156.1, on the reverse strand, counting down.
AGAAGGGATCATCAGCACACTATCAACAAATTAATATAGTATGAATAAAGAGGGGCAGAAAACCCAAAAAATCTTTAACCAATTACAGACATAACACTCATACAGTGCTAATAATAATATCTATGCAGTATACAATATATAAAATTGTAAGGACTGTCTGTCAGTTATGCAAAACCTTCTGTACCCCTAGCCTTTAAAGCTTATCAACAGGTTATAATGTGACATACGTCATGTGATCCATTGGTTTGGACATTTGGCTTACAGCACCACTGAAATTGGCCCAGTTTTTATCATGGCCACTGAAGAGGCATTAGTGTGCATCCCCTTTGCCAGGATATGCACACATATATGCAAACAGATTGGCAGACAAAAAAAAACCCTACACACACCACAAAACACAAAGGTTTAATAACTTATAAATGTAGCTGTTCAGATGAAATTCTTAAGCAAATACTTTCATGGACTACAAATCAGATATCTCCTTTCATTTCCTTACAAAATTATAGGAATTCATTAATTCACATAGCCCTAACGCCCAAAGACACACTGTGGAATCAGGAAAGCTATCAGGCCAAGGCCACAGCCAATTTTTAGCCTATACTAATGTGTCAATGATTCCAACAAAATTGAGACCACAAAAAAAAAAAGAAAACACCACACTATTTGGCATCACAAAAACAATCCCTAAACCAAGTCGTTGATTGACCAGTTTAATTTCACACAGTTCATCAAGCAATACACGTATTACACTTGTATAATCCCTTCTCCACCCCTATATATTCATCTCTTCTCCAACCATGTGGCAATCCCAAAGCAAAAACTCCAAGATTAATCATATTCTGTGGTGGAAAAATTTCATCAACACCCACAGTTTCAACATGAGCACTGACAAAAGCGTGATGTCCAAGAGAGCAGTTTCCATGTTTTTTTCGTTCCTCAACCACTTTGTGAGCAATTTTATTGCCTTGCTAGAATACTGCTTTTATCTAACAATAAATCTTTTATTTTTCATTGTGTTTAACCAAATTGCATTTTAAAAAGTCACTTCCACTTTGTTTTTCATCTACACCATTTTCAGAGAAATTTACAAACCCAAAACTGGCTAATGCAGTGCTGAGAATCACTACCTATTGATGTTATATTTGCCATCATCTGCAAGGTGTCATTCGCTCCACCAACATACACTTGCTTAAGCGTGTGTTTCACTTTTCTGCCTACACCACACATGAGAATAACTCTGAAATCCACCTTGTTCAATTTTTCAAAAAAGCCAACAATGTTGTCAATCTGCATATTGCCATTAACTTGCCAATACGAATGAACAACAAGCATTCACCACTTTCTGAAATAAGCAAAATACAGATGGAATTTATAAAATAAAATGTAAATTTACATATTGAACCTAAGCCACAAAAGAAGAGAGCATATTCATGTATTGCTGTTATTTCAGAATGTGATAGAAACAGACCAACAGAAGATGGCGCTTTTCAGTGAGTGAATTACCAAGTTTTATTTTTTGTTTGGTTGGCATTTATTCAAACCAACTGTATAATAACTCTGCAAATATCTGGTTATCCTACTAACATTTTGGTCAGTTTTTTTACATTCAGTGAATAAACTTTAAATTACTCTTATAACATTGACAAATAATTGCTATTGGTGATGCCCACTACACCCTTCACACAGGACCAAAGCTGGTAGAACACAAGGTGTCTCAGGCTTCTGGTTTAATGTTTCATCACATTCTTGCACTGTTTTTTGTGTTATCCAAGCTCTTTTCTTTTTTTCCAATAACACACTTTTATTTTGGACTTCCACATTGTACCATCTCAGAGTGCTTTTTCCTTTCCCCTTTCTTTGAGGGCCAAACACACACATATAACCTCCTCTTTGCCATCCATTACAGCCTTCATTTATACTCCCTCATGACATGCATACTCAAAATACATATGCAAAGTGTATCATTATAATGGTGGATTTTACTCCTTTTAGTTACCTATTATTTGAGGATGCAGTGTGATCCACTAGTAAATAAAACTGTTGTGTTTGACATTTAATTAATGTATTTAATTAATTTAATACATGTAATCTACTGATCATCCCAGCAAATTTCCATCATTTTAGTGAACTATATAAACTGTTTTAAAAATACAGTTTAATTTAGGTCTCTCAATGATATAGACAAACTGATGTCTTGGACTCCAGTCCATTTCAGTGCTTAGTGATGCATTTCACTCACTTGTGCATGGTCAGTTTTACCTTCCATTTACCCTAGTATGCACATTTTTGGGCTGTAGGAACATAGAAACTTCCAGGGAAAACTCATGGAATTATAAACATTAGGCACGGCGTTCACAATAGGAGTACACCAATTCCACTGTTGTGATTTTGACTCTTTCCTACCTAATATTTTAAATTCTGTTCCATTTTCTGTGTTACCATGGCACCATCTAGGATGTTTTCTGTCACAGTCTTTGCTAATTTGTGACATCTGGTGCAACCAGCAATTGTTTGTAGCAATAACATCCATTGCTAGTTATGTGTTTGGACATTGTTCCAGCACTTGACATTATCATGTTATGTTTCTCTAAAACAGTGGCCCAACAATAAACACATCTGCAATTTGGATAAAAAAGTTGTGTCTTAGGAGTCCCAAAGCACGTAAATCCTAATATGTTCCAAAGCACATAGTCCCAAACACTTCCAACAATGCCCACTAAAATGGAAAACTGTCAAACTCAACTAATAACAAGGGCAAACACAGAACTTCACAAAAAGTTTTATTTCCATATAAATGCTCTGTCAAACACTGAAGTTTCATAGAGCACAAAGGGAATAAAGGATTTGCTTAGTCAATAAGCAAACAGTCCCAAAAATCACAAATCTAAAGTAAGATCAAAACACAGGACAGAAGATCAAAAATTTAGATACAACATAAAAATCACAGTGGAAAAAGACAAAGAAACTCACCTAAACTCCCCAGCCTATTTGAATGAACCTTCAGGAGCTGTGATTTATAAGCCAGAGGGCAGTTCCTGGTAGTGACTGGAAGGTGGCTCAGCCTGTTGTAGGACCCACCCACAAATATAATGTGGGTAATGAAGACATTGATGCGTAGAGAAAATGATAAACACAAGCAGTATTAATGTAAACAACAAATCAAAAATGGGCAAAAAGGAGTTTGGTCTCGTCCGATGCGAGAGATGGACGTCTGAAGTGGAGCTCCGCTAGCAGTGGTGCTATTTTTCATATTATTTGCTTATTATTCTGAGATATCCTGTATTTATTCAACCCGAGAGGGACCGCTACAGTATATGTAAACACATATAAACATGGCCAACAAGAAGGGGGGTCGAAAGAATCGAAGACTAAAGCTACATCCAAGCTGCGATCAGCAAGCCCTAGTTCGAGATACGGCCTCTCAGAGACAGACCTGGATCAGATGGGCGAAAGTACAGACTCCTCGGGACCACGGTCCGCTACATCGTCGCCTGCTGAGAGCGAAAAGGGGCGAAGGTGCGATCGTGAGTGCAGATGTGGATAGCTCGCCGATTGGAGAGGATTACCTGAAACTGGAAAAGGCGGGAGGTCCGCGGCTTCAGTTACGCAATCACGCGGACTGGAGCAGCGGGACACCGGCTTCAGCAGAGTCTGCTGCTTCATCTACGGTACAAGAAGGCACATTTGAGCTATCTGAACTGAAAGTGTTGCTCGCTGAGCTCAGGCAAGATATAAAGAAAAGCGAGAAGGCTAATGAGAAAGCAACGGCAAAGGCACATGAGAGACTGAAACAGGAATGGAAACAGGAGATGAAACAGGCCAATGAATGTCTGCGACAGGAAATCCAACAGGCAAATGAAAGGCTGCGTCAAGAGGTACAGCTTGAACTTCGACAGGTGCTGGGTAAAATTGAAGAGCGCATTGAGAAAAACTCGGCTAAACTGAGCACGCTTGCTGATCGATTGGAGCATCTTAGTGAGACATTCACGAATCGGATCGAAATAGCCGAACATCTAGCTGCCAGTGCCGAGGAAAGAGCAGTAAATGTCAGTTGAATGTAAAAACTCGGAGAAAAACTTGGAGACAGACTGGCTGCTTTAGAAGATGGGAATAGAAGGTATAATGTCAGAATTGAAGGCTTGCGGAGAATCGAGAAAGTTTAAACCCGGTGAAATTCGCAACTGAACTTTTTTCTAAAATAATCGGGGGCGACTTTAAAGCAGAATCTGAGATAGCAGCGGCTTACGCGTCTGGATCAAACACCGTCAGACCCGACCAAGATCTTTTATAGTCCGTTTTGAACGATTATCATTTAAGTTAGAGGTGATGGAACTCCTCAGGAAAAAAAAGGAAGATATTATATATGAAGATTGCCACATTCGTCTTCCCTGACTTCTCTCCAGCAACAGCTATCAAACGCGCCGCCTTCTATAATATTAAACAGCGGCTACGGCAAGCCAATGTCAAATACGGCCTCCTGTATCCGGCAAAACTGAAAGTGGAATGGCAGGGTCATTTCTATGTTTTCGCTAGCAAGGAGGAGGCAGAAAATGAGTTAAGAAAGCTGATCCGGACTATTCTGATACATAATTGTGAGTCATGGCGGTAAATGATAAAGCTAGGATTAATAATCTACTGTCTGATCTATTTGTTTCTAAAATACGGGTTTTTTATCAGCATATATTCTCATATTCTTATATTATTATTACTTACTTATTACTTATCATTACTTAGTATTACTAGGCGCTAAATGTTTATGTTTTATTGTGCTTAGTTACGTTTTCCTCCTCTTTTTTTTTTTTCTTTTCTAATTATTTCATGTGTACCCTAAATGAGACTGTTCAATATCATACCCTTGGTTTGCTGTTATTGCTATTACTGCATTAAGACTTGTTATGCTTGTTTTGGACACATCTTTAACACCATCACCTGGGTTTATTATCTGGGGATATCATCTTAATGCACTAAAATTGATGAAGATTATATGTATGTATGTATGTATATATATATATATGTATATGTATATATATATATATATATTAAGTGCAAAATTCTTTTCTTTCTTTTTCCTCTTTTAAAGACTATATTGGTAACAGATATCTCTATCTTTTAACCTTAAAGCGCCACTGCATGGGGGCTTGATGTGCTTTGGACGTGCTCTGTCTCTGGGTATGTCAGAGGACTGGGACTGCATGAAGTGGGTTTTAGCCTCACTTGGGGAGGCAAAAAGGGAGGGTGGGGGTTAAGGGGGGAAGAGAAAGAGAGCAGGCTTGATCTATATCTAATCTATCATCTCAATCTTTATAATTATAACTATCAACGTAATAATAAGATGCATGGCAACAACTCTTGGGGGAATAGGAAATTAAGACCTAAACTATTTCACTTCCAGTTAAGACTATAATATGACACCAAAACTCAGAATCAGTGTCTCCATGATGGGACAGTTAACTTCGTAAGCTGGAATGTTAAAGGCCTGAATCACGAATTAAAGAGAAAGAAAGTACTTTCTCACCTAACAGGTCTAAATGCTAAAATAGTATTTTTACAGGAAACCCACTTACTAAGTAAGGATCAGTTCCGGCTGCAAAAGACTGGACTGGCCAAATGTTCCATTCTAGTTTTACAAAGAAAACTAGAGGGGTGGGAATTCTCATACATAGAACAGTACCATTTGTAGCATCAGATGTAGTATTGGATCCTGAAGGGAGATATGTGATGGTCATGGGAGACTTATCTAACTGTAAAATGATTTTGATAAATGTTTATGCACCTAATGTTGATGATAAGGAATTTATACAAAATTTATTTGCATCCATTCCCAATCTGAACACTCATAAACTTATAATGGCTGGGGACTTTAATTGGGTGGGGATCGATCTGTTCTTAGCATAATTCTTTTTTTTTTTTTTTTGTAAAAACTTGATTGCTATGTATTGATTGTAATAAAATTAATAAATAAAAAAAAAAAAAAAAAATGGGCAAAAAGACATAAAACAAAGATCTGAACCTAGCCAAGGAAGGAATCCGGGTTGAAACATCACACAGAGAACTCTCAATAATGAACATTTTGTTTCTAGTATTGCTGGCAGCCATAATGAGCTTACAAGAAGATTTAGTTTTAGGTTTCCACGTTTGACTTATTCTTGGGTCTAGGTCTGGTTTTGTTGTTTAGCTAATTTCTGACTTTCTCCAGACCTCCTTTTAAAATAAAATCCATTTCCTGGTCTCCCTTTCAAACTGCTTGCAGAAACCACTGTCTCAATCACAATATCCAAGTGACAATGAAGTGACAAGGCAAGAAACTGAATACAAGTCCCTTGAACCAATGTGCCATTATACTTCACCCTTTAAAGACAATAAATTTAAAATAAACCTCTGCTTTAATCGCTCGAAAGTGTTAAACAAAATTATAGATGCCTAATTCTAGCTATAAAACAAATACGAAAGGTTTAACTTTTTCTACATAGCAAACTTGCTTTGCACAACATAAAACTTTACATGCACTGCAGTGTACCGCCAGTTTTCTCTGGAGATCTTTAATTGGCCAAGGATCAACAGAATGTTGCCACATGCATCAGCACATTGATGTGCACCGGAGAATGTTAGTGGACTAGGTGAGGTTTATGTCGTAGAATAAAAGGGAAACTTCCAAAGTTACAGCAAGTAATGTAGAAAACTGAACAAATGGTTCTCACAACTTCAGTAACTTAAACATCAACACTAGTTAATCGGCAAGTCTGAAACTGTTAAACTGTATTAGCATAGTTAACTTGTTAAAACAATGTCAAAAAAGTTACTATCTTATTAAACACAGAGGACCTGCATTGTACATTGTACATAAAACTCTTAAACCAGTGCAGTACCCGTTGGATTTGATGCACTGCATGCAAGTCTCATAAATGATATTTCAATAACATATATACAAGCATACAGCACAGTTTAATACTCATTTCATGTACGGGAAATATTTAAAAGTGGCAGTAATTTTGGCAAGCTCCCTTTTTTACAACAGTCAACCTCTAGTACTACACCGTGCCTAATGCTTCTGAAAATAATTGTTTAAGAGGTAGTTTAAAGAAAAACAAAATCCACAAAATGAGCAACAGAAACATCTAAATATGAGTTGGTTTAAATTTTTTGTATTAAGAGAAACATGTTTCTATGTTACTTAAGTACAAATTTCAAATTTAATTTAATAGTGTATCTGATTAAACAGTAAATTACAGTTTACAGAACAATCAATATTACAAAGAAATGTAATAACAATGCACCAAAAAAAGATAAAATATGATATAAATATGATAATCCATATACAAGAGTACATTTTAAAAAGAGCAAAGAAAATTGGTTTTGATGATAAGCGCCTTGAGCACAGGAAAGGTGCCATATAAATAAAATGTATTATTATTATAATTAATTGAGTTCAATTGACTAGTCATTATACTTTACATTAAATTGAAAAGTATTAGTTGCTAGTCTCAGTGATTCAGAAAAAATGCTCTGACAATACAGTTCAGTATATGGCAGTACAACAGACATAAATTGGAAAATAATTGACAATTAAAAATAAATATTTGCTCATTGCAAGTAAAAATTCAATACAATAAATATGCTGTTTAAAATATAACATGCAGAAAATGGAACATATAACAATCATCAGAACAGCATCATAGTTAACAATGTGATAGCAGAACATAATCACAAGTGGAGTCTAAGAGAATGGGATTTAACATTTTAATAATCTGGCATATAAACTGTTCTAGAGTCTGCTGCTGTTGCATTGAATTCCATATTATTGCTTATTGGAGGGAAAACGGTTTGTTGCTGAGTGTGGGGGATCTGTCACAATCAAAAGGGCTTTAATTTATTAGTATAAATATCCTTTCCTGGCGCAGAGACCCTGTAATAAATTGGATCATTTTAGCCTGCTGCAGGGCTTTTCAGTCTACCATGGTGTGGCTGCCACACCAGACGGATGAAGCTGCTCAGTAAGCCTTCCACTTTGCATCTATAGAAGATAACAGAGATCATGGTAGATGCACCGACTTTCAAAATTTTCATAATGTAATATGCAGGGCTCAGAATCCAAGACAGATCATCAGTTATGTGACCCCCAAAGCTACTCATGTTTTCCCCAGCAATCTTTCTAATGTCAATGAACACATGACACAAGGCTCCCCCAACCCCAGTTTTCCACAATTAGCTCCTTAGCCTGGTTCATGTTAAACTACAGATTGTTGACAGTGCATCATTCATTAAGAAGTTTAAGTACCTACCTGTGGACCATAATTGTTGACAATGAGATTCACTACCGTTGTGTCATCTGTAGATATGATGGCATAGTTTATGTTATGATTATATCTGACCCAGCAATTACAACACTTATATGTACAGTACATCAGCTTTGTAACCACCAACAAAGGTGGTGATAATGGTTTTGAATTAAGTAAGTGTCGTGGCGAAAAATTGTTGCCAAGAGGCTTTTTACCTGAAAATGAAGGCTATTTGGACTCAGGATAGGCAAACAGAGTTTTAAAGCTTTATTGCAATAAAACAACAATAATAACAACACAGACTCAACCCAATACGGCCAAATTGAGGTAAGCCCCGAACAGTTCAGCAATCAAAGTTTATGTAACAATTTCTTATCACTCCGACATCGTTCAATTAGCTCATTCTGTACCTGTCCTCACTGTCCATTGTTCATCTCTAGTTTCTGTTTTTGCTTATTTCTTTCACTGGCCAAGGCCAGTACAGACATTCTCTGTTTTCCTTTTATGGGCTTTTCTCTCGTCACTTCCTCATTCTTGGACTTTTAAGCTGGTTTGTCTGATGCTCAAAGCTAAGCTTTAATTAAAAAGAAATATGGCATATGTTTTTATTTAATCATTTGCTCAGTATGCTTGACTTGCCTTAATTTCTGTGCTAAGGTTAATTTCTAATATATTCTTCTATATTTATTTATGCTAGTGCCTGAATATGCTCATTTTACTTCCATGCATTACATCATTGTGACTTTGTTTACAGCAAAAACCTTTTGCTGTCTTTTTGCTGATTCACCATTTCAGATGGTTTCTCACACGTCTACCAAGGCCACCTTTTTCTTAGCTTCCTATCTTGTTGACCACAGGTGCACGGGCAGTTTCTATGCGTCATTCCTGTCCTGTCCTGTCCTTCTTTCTCACACTAGCAATTCTGCCTCAAGTTTTAAAAATAATGCAATATGACTGATTTTTTAGTTAATCATTTGCTTGACTTATCTTATTTGCTTAACATTCTAATTTATGCTTAATCTAATGTTTCAGAAGCTTTTAATTACTTTTATGGTTATTTATGCTAATGTGCTATTTATGCTAATATGTAATTTTTTCTCTTCCATATAAGCAGTTGCAGTATATAAGATTTTACCAAATGTAATGCTGCCATTAGCACTGGAAACCTCACTGTAGAACAAAATGTGTGTTCTTTCTACATTCCCCCCAGGGCAGAAATGTTGAAAAGTGCCAATAAATCACCACCAAAAGAATGTGTGAACCCTGAGATGGATCGATATCTCATTCAGAACAAAAATGCTTTGTTTAATTTTGTCACTCTTCGCATCAGCACTGGCTTGCCAAAAGACCCAGAAGTAGCAAACAGTTTACCAACTAAATTTATTTTTAAAAACTGTATACTGTAACTAAGCACCATTTGCAGCATGCCATAGAGGTGTTATGTTGCAGCAGCACACAAATGGCAAATAAATGAGACCACAAAACACCCACAAAAAACAGGTCCGAATCTTAACTGGCCTGCCCCAGGAAAATGAGAGACTTAGAGACTAGGCCTCACAATGTAGATAAGGATTTAAATAAAAAAGGAAGAATCTAAAATACACAGTAGCTGGGAGGAACTGTAAAATTGACGAGGTCACAAGAATCTTTATAGAACTGAAGATTTATTAACAAAAATGGTAAATGAAGAACAAAAGGTCAAAAGAGCAGAAAGAGGAAAAGGGAGCTGCCCAAGATATAATCCTCACCAAATAAAGTCCTAAAAGCATAGTCCAGAAATCAGAATTCTTAAACAGAGCAAAAATCTTCAGTAAACTAGAATTATAACAATTCATAGTACTCACAAGAAAGACCAAACTACCTTCACTAGAGTGCATGCAATGTGTCATATAATTACTGAACTTCCCATTAGCCTTTACAGGGCTGGGAGAAGTCCATCAATGGAGATTGACAGGTGGCCCCGCCTCTTGGGGAACCACCTTCAAAACATAAGGAACATAAAAAACATAATATACATATATATATATACATAAATATTTTTAACCATATAAAAAGCAATAATTAATTAAGCATATTGACCAAATGACAAATGGACAGAACAATATTAACAGAAATAATCATGATTAATAATTCAAACTGAAAAATGAATGAAAAGACAAAAAAAAAAATCCTAATAAGGATCCCTCACTAAAGCATAGCAGGAGTACAGTGGAAAAATCTTTTCAAAATTAAGAACAGTTGATTATTAGCTGATGGTGTCCAAAACAACCAGTAAAATGTCCTTGATATGGCTCAATTTTCTTTTCTTTTTGTTTGATCATTTAGTTATCTTTTGAATATCATTTTGTAAATTTTATTATTGAATATACTTTTGTTTTCATATTTGTTAATATTATTATGTTTATTACTTCTCTTATGTTATTGTTTTATGTTAATCATACATTTCTTTATTCTAGTTCATAAATTTATTGTATTTTGTGTATTGATCTTGGGGAGTTGCCCCTTAGGTCCATATAAGTGTGGGAAAACCTCAGGGTCAGTGCTAAGGCAATGGCTTATGTTCATGTTTCTTCTGCTGCCTTTTTGAATTTTGGATTTTTCAGCATTGACATTTTGTAAATGCCCTTGTTTCTGATTCTAGGGTTATGGACTTTGCTTGATTGATGTAATTAGATTTTGGATAGTTGTCTTTACGTTGTGATTTACCTTTTTTACAAAACACATTTGTCTGCTTATATATATATATAATCTATACTAATAAAAGGCAAAGCCCTCACTCACTCACTGACTCACTCACTGACTCATCACTAATTCTCCAACTTCCCGTGTAGGTAGAAGGCTGAAATTTGGCAGGCTCATTCCTTACAGCTTACTTACAAAAGTTGGGCAGGTTTCATTTCGAAATTCTATGCATAATGGTCATAACTGGAACCTATTTTTTCGTCCATATACTATAATAGACGTCTGCTCGACGGCCGTGGGAGGCGGAGTTACGCCTCCCACGTAATTTAATGCCTGCCCGTATAAGGCCGTCCATCAGCGGCAATCCAATAGAAACACTGGAGCTAAATATTCACGGGTGAAGGACTGTGCTTATGCAGACGAAGATGAGATGGTCAGGGTGGTGTTTTGCACAAACTCGGCGAAACTGCGAGACAAACTTTTAAGTGCCGGGTCTTAGCTAACATTAAATACAGCCGTGGACATCGCAATAGATGGCACCAGCACAGCTGGGAACCTTCGATGCATGTACACCGAGCGGCTCACGTGAACTGACGCAGTGCACAGACAAAAAGCAACAGTTCCAAAGAGTGCTGAACAAAAACCGAATTACACAATTGAGAAGGCAGCAAAAAAATATGAAGCATGTGATACATACAAGCATATTCATAAGTGCAGCTACTGTGGAAACAAAGCACACGGTGGAAAAAGTCAATGTCCCGCTAAAGGAAGACAGTGTAAAAAAAAACCCGTGCATGCAGTTTGTCACGTCTCAGATACAGAGGAAGACGAGCTGTTTATTGATGCAGTAAGAAATGAATCGATGAATGAAACCTGTTATCTTTACAACGATTGACAAACACGGAATGTAACTTGAACACAACACATCCTACAAATACGAACCTGATTGAAAGAAATAATGATAATCAAATCCTTGATGACATCAACACTCATAACACTCACAAAACAATTACTGTATATTGACAATCATGTTACGTTATTTTTAAAATGTTCCCTTTTCTTTTTTATAACTTCTTTAACACACTACTTCTCCGCTGCGAAGCGCGGGTATTTTGCTAGTATATATATATATATAGTGTTAGAGATGGCTGGGATGGCGACCCGGCCGGGATGCCCAGGAGGACCGGAGGAGGGCTTACGCCTTCCCCAGACCATGTGTGGGCGACCGCCCTGGTTGCCTTGGGGACCACGGGTACAGAGCGTTAAAGCTCAACCCTGTAGGGGCCCATGGTCACCGCCAGGGGGTGCCCTGGTGCCGTTGGAACCCTGGACCTCAATACTTACGCCACGTGCTGGGGGGAGGCGGACCGGGGACACCCGGAGTGCTTCCGGGTGCGCAGCTGGTACTTCCGCCACACAGTGGAGTGTTGGCGGAGGAGTGTCGGGAAGCACCTGGAGTCCATCCAGGCATGTATATAAGGGGCCGCCTCCCTCCATTTGAGGGCTGGAATCGGGTGGAAGAAGGACGAAGTCCTGGAGGAGAGGATTGGAGATGGCCAGAAGAGAAAGGCATTGTGAGAAGGCCTGGACTTGAGGGGTGATTAGTGCTGCGGCACTGGGTTTTGTGCACTTATATTTGTAAATATAGTGTAAATAAACATGTGCGGTGATAAAACATCATGTCTACCTGTCTGTGTCCGGGTTGTTCCCCACAATATATATATATATATATATATATATATATATATATATTTTTTAAATAAACTCTTTAGATATATTTTATTGTTATGTGAGCCATGCGTTTTATGTTTGCCATCTCCCTTAAAATATAGAATTCAGTCTTAGCTTTTTTGCTCTGCTCATTGATTTTGGGGCCAGACTGATTTTGTGTCTATGTGTCATTGCAGTGTTGAGATCTAGTTTTTGTAATAAAGTTTTCATTTTGAGTTTTCAGACATACAGTATGTTAGCCCTTCTATGAATAATTTACATCATACTTTTTTTAAAAATGATGATTACAATCAACAAAGATTAAGGTTTAACATTCATAAAATTGGTGAAACATCTGAAATTTACTAGTAGGTTCACTGCAAAATATTCCAAAACTTCTTGCTAAATGCTTAACACAATACTAACTAAATGTTTTTGTATGTAAAGTTAAATGATTTTTCAAATATGAGAAAATACGCTATGCACAGTGTATCTCCAATGACATTTTCTGCAGGTATTTTGGCTTTATTGCTGTAATGTACTGGCACCCACTCCAGGGATAGCTCCTGTCTTGAGCCCAGTGCTGCTACAGTAGGTTCCACCTCCCTTCACCTTGAAATGGGTTGTTATCTTACTTTTAAATATTGTCAGATTGGTAGTCAGGAGCAAATATTTGTAAATAATATTATTTTCCCCTTTGACGAAACATACTATATTATGGAAATCTATTGTCTTCAGCATTCTGGTGATTCCTACCAATGAAATTGATTCAAGAATGGTTTTTAAAATTGTGTACAAACACACTCAGGAATGAATGGTGCTATCACAAAATATACAGTATATACTAAGTTTTTTCTCAGGTGTCAATGTTTTGGATACCTTTTAGTGGCTGATTTGATATCTTATAATTTTATTCCACATGTTATAGCCCCAATATATCAGGAACAATTAAAGTGCTGTTGGACCTTATATGATTTATAGACATTTGGTTCCTGTCTATCATAAACTAGGCTCTATTTGTTTTCAAATTCACCCTGTATTCCATGTTTCTTGGCTGAAACCAATACATACCTGTATGAGTCCTTATTACAGGAGTGTTGTCCCCTTTCCGCTCCTTTATCTGTGGATGGTTCGAAAGAATTTGAGGTGGAGTTTATTGTAAACTTGCATTGTAAGGGTTCTCGAGGTAGTTACCTTGTTTACTGGTGTGGCCCTGAGGATTGTTCTTCGGTCCAGTGCAGACTTGATTCATTTACCTTATTTGCTTAATAGGTGTTTTGGAACAATTTCCACTTATACCTGACAGATGTATCTGTACCATAAGTCTTTGGTTATATTATGAATTCTTTCCTGATGTTTTTCATTGAGTTTACTGTTTTTTCTCATTTGCACATGTTTATTGTTTATTTTGATATGAATTATTACTATTTCTGTTTATTTCCTGTCACTGCAATTTTGTTTTGGGGTACCTGTTATGCATCTGTGGATGCCATGGATAGCAAACGCGGAAGTTACATGAATTATATCAATTATAATTAATTAATTATTCAGGTTTGACAGATTCTGACTAAAACTGTGTTTCCTTTCACTAATTCCTTCTAAAACCCCTTTGGTTAGTGACTTTTGCTTTACCTTTTTCAATTGCGCTTTTGGGGTTCGACGATCTCTCCGGTTACAATCCCTCTGGTCATCTGATTAATTTTGTTTGCATTTCAATGTCAACATTAGGATAGGGTTTTTAACCTTCACAAGGGATATCCAAAGCCTTAGATCTGAGAGGCAGGCATAATTCAAAAAGTAAATCAAAAGTCCTTAACACAAAAACTATTATGAGACACACTGAGCTAAGCTATTAGAATAATAGACCAAACATTTGAAAAGATACAAAATAAACAGAGTGTAAAAAACAAAGAAGCTGACATGCTAATTCCAAACCATTGTTTTTTTGCAGGTAAGGGACTTAAATAGACATCTCAGGTAACTGCAGCTCTAACAACCACAGCACCTAAGAGTCATAATGAATAATTAGGCCTTGTCCCTGCAAAGAGAAATAAGGGCCCGGAAAAAAGGCAAAATAAAATGTAAACAAGACAACAATAATGGGTCTGGGGAAAACAAAAAATGCAGAGAAAGTGTTAACAGGGTTGAGGAATTGCTGTTAACATATGGCAGAAACCTTTTTGTCAATGCTATAATCGGCACCATATGTGTACTAAAGTTTATGTTGAATTGCCTTTATCAAAATTCTCAAAATACTTAACATATTTAACTATGGAAGATCTCAAGCAATGTTTTTCTGTCCATTAAAATTACTTGAAAGGACAGTTTAATTCTAATGGTTTTTACTTGACTTCACATGGAATTCCTACATTTCAAGTGGCATATACAGATTACTCTTTCAGAAATGAGTTAGTACTTTGCGGATGTTTTGCAAAATAACATGCCACCACCAAAACATATAACTAATGGAATCCATAAGAAACACAGTATTTTTAACAAAGATTTTCAAACTGTGAGTATGCTTACTAAACCATAAGGCAGGGGTATACATTAATAAATATCTAGGAGGAGAAGGAACAAATGAAAAAATTAATTTTAATTTACTAATTTGTTCCTAACATACTGTATTTCTCATTGAATTTGCTTTTACATCAAATAAAGTATACAAGTTTCTCATCAGCAAAATTTTGTTGGGTGAACCCTCAAGTGAACAATAACTAGTATTGTCTCTAATCAGAGCACAGGGAAATTATTTGCATGGCTTCCAGTTCTCTAATTCAGGGCTAGATTCTGATTTAATATGAGGGAAGCAAGTGTACTTTTTAACTTAAACAGATCTCAGTAAGTAATAGGGAGTAATTATGACTTGATTATGAACATACATGAATATTAGTACTTTTCAAATTAATGAGGTCCTTCATGAGATCAGTCCACAATGTCAGTCCTTCGTGATTTGTATTAATAATGATATTGTATGGGAACCTTTAAATAAGAGGAAAATGTGGTGATGCAATTAAATAAAAATGATTTTTTTGTGTGTGGTTTTCTTAACACACTTTGTACACCACAAATTAACCTCTGAGCTACCACAAAAATATTTTAACTAAAAACACACCAGAAAAAAAATCCATGTAGCAACAGAAATACAGTATTTCCTCTTGTGCAAGATAAGATGACCAAGACTAGCATGCTCCTCATTAAAAGTATTGTTTCTAATAAGGTGATTTCTCTTTATCCTTAGATAAAGGGGTTCAAATGTCTTTACAGATGATACAGTACCATACATACAGGCATCACAGAAAAAGTCTGTAGTAAGCAGCTTTACAGCAGCATAAAATCTAATTGAGAGAAGCTTCCTCTTGCCTCTATTTTTCCATCTTTCTTACAATTAACTACTTAATTACAAAGTATATAATCATTACTATCACATTTACAAGGTTGGAGCCCAAATCATCTCACAAAAGCACATCTTTTTTTTTAAATCTACTCTTAAACAGTATTTAAGGCATGACTATTCTAATTACTGTCTAAAACATGTACTCTGTTGTGTACTGTAGACAAGGTAGAACATACTGTAGATGATTCTGGAGTAATCAATGAAGTGTTTAGGAACTTCTTTCAGGACTATTTGATATGTGAATAAATTACAAAGGAAAATCAAACACATAAATCCATTATTAGAGTTTATTATACATATAGCAGAAGTACTATTTTTCCCATCTTATAAGAAGTTTAATTTCTCATTCGTATATCAGTGGGTCTGGCAAGAGAGTTCTCTTCTGAGCAATACTTTGCTTACCATTTTCCTTGTGCCTGCTATTTATACACATTCTCTTATAGATATGAACTGCAGTCAATGGTTGGAGTTCTTCTAAGATCTCACAATCACTACCTTGCTCTTGTTGTCCTTAAGCCTGGTAATCTCTTATGGGGTAGTAGTCATTACATTATAAAATTCTAAACGAGTTTGATTTATCCTAAGATCTCGGAAATCTTAAATTTTGTGCAGTGTTAGTATATTCCATAGTTACCCATAATTATTGCACATATTTTAGCAACCGCTCCATAACAGGTTCAGAAAGGAGACTCTGCAAGACAAAGAAGTAATTACAATTTATTCTTAACAATATAAGAAGAATACACAAATGTAAGACAACAAAGAATGAAAATTAACAAGAACTATTTACAATTCCCTATAAACCTCTCATTGTTGTAGCCCAGAGAGATGCCCTAAAATAAAACTTCAGTTCCCAACAACAGAATCCTCCGTCCCCCTGCGCTCATACCTCACCCTTACTACCCACACCTTCCCATCATCCCCTAAACTGTCCAGAAATCCCCGCCTCCATTTCCAAATAAAACAATTCTACAATATTATCAGTCCTTTAGTTCCCAGCAACAGATTTTATATTCCTGGATCCTCCAGGATTCAATTCTCAGCTCAGTCATGTTCACATTTTCTGTGTATCCCCAGGTTCAGTAGCAACTCTAAACTCTAAATACTAGGATATATAAGTGTGCGTTTGTGATGGGTGGACATGCCATCCAGAGTTGGCTCCTCTCTTGCACTGCCAGAATACACTCCAGCTCATACCAAAAAATATATAAAGCATCACTTTGTTGTAAATCAAGTATGAAGAACTGACATTTTAATGCCTTTACACACTGCGGTAAAGAGTACCCGCAGGGTTGTTTACATAAGTTTAAGTAATCTAACCTTCTTAACTCTTTAAATTCCCATTAAAGAAGCTTGTATTTTATCATCCAGCTTAAGAAAAATTAACCTGTAAATCCATGACATTCTAACTTTAGTGTGTAAACCTGACCAGATGGATATTCCATGAAGCGTAAACTGTCCAGAAATCCCCGCCTCCATTTCCAGCCCCTCTGGTCAGAGTACAACCCATTTTATTCCTTCTAGCATCAATTATTTTCCTGATAACAGTCCTCCACGCTGCTATGTGCCATGCTGTGTTTGAAACCTGTAGCCTAGAGGCTGATCATAAACTCAATACTTCCTCAGCCGCCAGACTTCACCCCAGCCAGGATGCTACAATATTATCAGTCAAGTTACTTTAAAAAAAGTAATTTGCAAGTAGTGTTTCATACACATTATGAATATAAAATAAGTGGTTTTTTGAATAAAGATAAAGTGCAAAATGGATTACCTGAATCACTCCCAGGTGTGGTGGAAATCCATTTGATGGCTCTGCAGCCCTCCCTGGCAGCCCCAACAGGGCTGTAACAAACTCCAAGTCCTGGCATGCCCTGCGGAATCTGTGGTGCCAAGCCGCCCAATAGGGCTGCCCTGTAGTGTCCCAGCCTTGCAGATGCTGTCTCCCCGTCCATCCATCCAGGTGGTGTCCTGGCCAGGTGATGGCCAAGGTTGCCCGTCACAAAATATATATAATCTTAAGGATTTATAAGATAAGTCATTGCATGGTGCATTTAAATGTACCTGCATTTAATTATATTGACCTTAAGAGGGTAAAAGAACACATATTCTTTATAGGTTTACAGTGTTACCACCAGAGGTGGGCAGTAAAATTGTACTTCTAAGAGTAGTTTTACTGCACCATACTTTTACTTTTACTTGAGTACATTTGTGAAGAAGAAACTCTACTCTTACTCTGCTACATTGGGCATATATTTTTGCCAGAGAGAAGTCGCCAGTGGATCTTCTGCATGACTGTTTCACCAATCAGGCGTAGCAACAATAATCACATATACGTTTCACCAATCAGACGTAGCAACAATAATCACATAACTACGTTTCACCAATCAGACATAGCAACAATAATCACATGACTCTGTTTCACCAATCAGATGTAGCCGTGCAGTCACATGACCACACACAAACTTGCAGCCTGTGAGAGACTATTTAGTCATGCAGGGCTCCTGTTCACTGCTAAATGGTCACAGCTTCACTGCAAGAACCTTGAGAGCAACTCCTGCGAAGCTGAACCATCACTTCACTGTGAAGAACAAGCACGTTTTAACCAAACATGCACAGACACAGACAGTCATGGTAAAGTGAGACTTCTTGCACGTGCACAAGCTGCCTTGTTCTAATGTTATTTTCTATCAGCTGTCCTATTTGGAGGACAAGTGTGTAATGATGCCAGTCCCCTACAGACTCCCTCTTCCCACATGGGAGTCTGCTGAACCAACATTATCGATAGTCATGACCGAGATGAGCTGACATATGAGGATAATTCACTGATGAGGCCAGAGGATGGTGGAAAAAGTGCTCAAGTGCTTTTATTAAAAAACAGTCAAAACAAAAGTGTCAATGGTGCAGTGTTCTCAAAAACAGTACATATATAAATCCATAAAAATCATTGTGAAAATTAAGTATAAAAAAATCAATAAATAAATCCGTTAAAATGCAGACTAACTCCTCCTGATCTCAGCCCACCTCCTTCTCATTCTCCTGGCTCACCCATTGCTCGTGTAGCCAGCGAAGACTCAGCAGCCACTAGCTCCTTTCAGCCGACCTCCATCTTGGCTGCCTCCAGGCATCACAGCCAGACCGTGCGAGGTCGGCTCTCCTCCCTTCTTCCTTCGCTCTCACGTTGTCGCACCTTGGAAGCCTAGGGAGGGCACCAGCCTTGCTCGCTACACTTCATCCGAATGTTCAGTGGGGTGTACTAGCCCCTAGAGCACCACAGCTAATGCTCTTTTACGGGGCCCTAGCTCGCACTGCTTCCTCCCTCCAGGTGACCAGATCATCGTTCTCAAGCCTGCCTTTCATATCTTTTAACCTCTTTTCTTTTCTCCTTTTCTTTGATTCCCCCTTCTTTTTTTGTACTGACCCGTGTATATATACTCCCATCTCCGTGTGCCTTAATCACATGCCGCAGAAAGCCAGTGAGGCAATTGAGAATGATCATACCCACTCGTGCAGGTGGGACACGCTCCAACTACCTCATTCTCTCCCCGCGTCATGCAATTGTGCCCACGGAGAGTGAAACGGCTTTATGGATTTGAAACTGGCCTTTTTTTTTTTGAAGCCGCGGACCCACTGCACCACAAAGTGAATATACAGTCAGTGTACAGTATATCATGTCACTGTTCAAACATACATGTTACCTACTGTAGGTATTGGCTTCAAAAACTTTGCTGTGAAAAATTGAGATTTGGAACTTTGTGTTATTTGTGCATCTTTATTTTGTAAAGATGTTATTTATTTTTACTCATTTTTTAAATTTTTCATTTAGAAATAGAATTTCAACATTATTTTATATTTTTGTCTGTCTTATTACAACATTTCTAAAACATAAATCATTTATTATGTTCAAACAGTTACTCAGTACTTGAGTAGTCTTTTCACCAAATACTGTACTTTTTCACTCTTACTTGAATAATATTTTGGATGACTACTTTTTAGTTACTTTTACTACTTGAGTAATATTATTTTGAAGTAATTCTACTCTTACTTGAGTAAAATTTTTGGCTACTTTACCCACCTCTGGTTACCAGTAGATCTGTCAAATTCTATTAACATTGTGAATAACTTCAATTAGGTGGCACGGTGGCGCTGGAACTTCAATTAGGTGGCACGGTGGCGCTGGGTTCGCTTCCCGGGTCCTCCCTGCGTGGAGTTTGCATGTTCTCCCCGTGTCTGCGTGGGTTTCCTTGGGCTCGGTTTCCTCCACAATCCCAAAGACATGCAAGTTAGGTGGATTGGCGATTCACATTGGCCCTAGTGTGTGCTTGTGTGTGTCCTGCGGTGGGTTGGCACCCTGCCCAGGATTGGTTCCTGCCTTGTGCCCTGTGTTGGCTGGGATTGGCTCCAGCAGACCCCCGTGACCCTGTATTTGGATTCAGCGGGTTAGAAAATGGATGGATGGATAACTTCAATTAAATTACAGTTTAATCATAATAAGTCGTCAGGCTATAAATAAAAAGTCTGTAAAAGTGCTGCCAATTCAGTTACAGAGAATCCTAATAATAGGAAATTACTAAAGATGGCTTTAGAAAACTTACAGTTGGATGAACATTAATGTTTCTTGATGCCTACCTTTGTCTTAAAGTAGAGAAACAGCGATCAGAGCTGATAAAACACTTTTCAGCTTTCCTAGGTAATTTTTGTTATTATTCCTACATGACTAAATGAAGATTTGACTTTCTCATTTATGTATACAGTAGATATGAAGTTTACAAAAGATATAGTAAGTGTAGTGATCTGGAATAAAGCGAAGTGCAGTACCTAATAGATTTTAAACTCAAAAATGATAACAGCTTAAGAAAAATTAACCTGTAAATCCATGACATTCTAACTTTAGTGTGTAAACCTGACCAGATGGATATTCCATGAAGCGTGCTTAGCGAGTAAGCTTCACTGAAATTAATAAACCAGGGTTATTCCAACCAGTTTGGGTTTCACCAAAGAAGATTATACAACTTGTGCTTGGTAACTGAAGCAGCAAAGCGTAGGCTCCAGACCTGCTCTGTGCTAGTCAACAGGTGAAGCTTAGCAGAATGTTCTAAACTGAGAGTTCATGAAGCTCAAAACAAGGTTTAGAGGATAGTTATTTACATTGTCTTAGTACATTCTCATAGAAATTAATCTTACTTGTTCATAACAGGATGCATTACAAGTGGCGTAGTAGTGCAGCAGCCTCACAACAAGTACACTGGGCTTCAAGTCCCATGTATTCCTTGTGTGGAGTTTGGATGTTCTCCACATATTCATGTCGGCCTCAGAGAAATGTGTGATAGGTGGATTGATGATGCTTTGGATTTCATCACTATTTGGTTGATAGAAATAATTAAGCTTTCTGTATCTTAAAAACTGACACAAAAGAAGTAGCTTCTAGTTGCAGCAGTAATTAGTTAATAATTAAGAAAATATCTGCAATAAAAACCTACTGCCACTGTGGCCATCCGGGATCTGTGTTTGAAACCTGTAGCCTAGAGGCTGATCATCTTTAAAACTTATTCAGAGCTTTCAATTTGTAAGAGTTCCTTTTAGAATTCAGGGTTTGTTCATTTATGTCTACAATAAATGAGAAAATAAGAAGTATCTGAGGATTAAGGGTGATAATGCATGTGAGAATGTCTTGGTGGGGTGGTTAATAGCACAGTGGTTAGTCATGTATCCTCACGGAATTCAGCATCCTCCACTTAAATACAGTACACAGTAATTTCTGTGTGGAATTTTCATGTTCACCCCATGGTTGAGTACGTTTTCCTCGAGCATTCTCAAGCACTTTCATTTTAGATTAATTGGAAGTTCCAAATTGGATGTGTGTGTGAGTGCGTAATGGACTGGCACTCTGCCCATGGATTTTTTTTTTCCTCTAGATCACTGTAACACTGAATGGATTAAGTAGGTTTGCAAATATTAAACTGTGAATTCCTTGATAATAATTTTTACCAAATATAAATGCAAAATGCGTACCGCTCCCTAAACCCGGATACAGACAGGCACAGAGGCACAAGTAAAAGGCAACACGTTTATTTTCACTCACTCCCCACTACAAAGTACACTACATCAAGCACACAAGCCGTAATGCTCAGTCCCTTCTTCTTTTTTTTCTTCCTTCTCTCTTTCTCTCATTCTATGCTGCCTCCACTCCCCTCCCAGCAAGCTTTGTTCTACACCTCCTGACTCTGGCTTTCCGAATGGAGTGTGGCAGTTCTTTTATTCAGCACCTGGGAGTGCTTCAGGTAGTTCATATGGATTACCTGGAATCACTCCCAGGTGTGGTGGAAATCCATTTGATGGCTCTGCAGCCCTCCCTGGCAGCCCCAACAGGGCTGTAACAAACTCCAAGTCCTGGCATGCCCTGCGGGAATCTGTGGTGCCACAGCCGCCCAATAGGGCTGCCCTGTAGTGTCCCAGGGGAGGTAGTGCCTTGCAGATGCTGTCTCCCCCGGTCCATCCATCCAGGTGGTGTCCTGGCCAGGTGATGGCCAAGGTTGCCCGTCACAAAATATATATAATCTTAAGGATTTATAAGATAAGTCATTGCATGGTGCATTTAAATGTACCTGCATTTAATTATATTGACCTTAAGAGGGTAAAAAGAACACATATTCTTTATAGGTTTACAGTGTTACCACCAGAGGTGGGCAGTAAAATTGTACTTCTAAGAGTAGTTTTACTGCACCATACTTTTTACTTTTACTTGAGTACATTTGTGAAGAAGAAACTCTACTCTTACTCTGCTACATTGGGCAACGCTCGACTCATTACTTTTTTCCATTTATACACGATTACACTATATTTTTGCCAGAGAGAAGTCGCCAGTGGATCTTCTGCATGACTGTTTCACCAATCAGACGTAGCAACAATAATCACATAACTACGTTTCACCAATCAGACGTAGCAACAATAATCACATAACTACGTTTCACCAATCAGACATAGCAACAATAATCACATGACTCTGTTTCACCAATCAGATGTAGCCGTGCAGTCACATGACCACACACAAACTTGCAGCCTGTGAGAGACTATTTAGTCATGCAGGGCTCCTGTTCACTGCTAAATGGTCACAGCTTCACTGCAAGAACCTTGAGAGCCAACTCCTGCGGAAGCTGAACCATCACTTCACTGAGTGAAGAACAAGCACGTTTTAACCAAACATGCACAGACACAGACAGTCATGGTAAAGTGAGACTTCTTGCACGTGCACAAGCTGCCTTGTTCTAATGTTATTTTCTATCAGCTGTCCTATTTGGAGGACAAGTGTGTAATGATGCCAGTCCCCTACAGACTCCCTCTTCCCACATGGGAGTCTGCTGAACCAACATTATCGATAGTCATGACCGAGATGAGCTGACATATGAGGATAATTCACTGATGAGGCCAGAGGATGGTGGAAAAAGTGCTCAAGTGCTTTTATTAAAAAACAGTCAAAACAAAAGTGTCAATGGTGCAGTGTTCTCAAAAACAGTACATATATAAATCCATAAAAATCATTGTGAAAATTAAGTATAAAAAAATCAATAAATAAATCCGTTAAAATGCAGACTAACTCCTCCTGATCTCAGCCCACCTCCTTCTCATTCTCCTGGCTCACCCATTGCTCGTGTAGCCAGCGAAGACTCAGCAGCCACTAGCTCCTTTCAGCCGACCTCCATCTTGGCTGCCTCCAGGCATCACAGCCAGACCGTGCGAGGTCGGCTCTCCTCCCTTCTTCCTTCGCTCTCACGTTGTCGCACCTTGGAAGCCTAGGGAGGGCACCAGCCTTGCTCGCTACACTTCATCCGAATGTTCAGTGGGGTGTACTAGCCCCTAGAGCACCACAGCTAATGCTCTTTTACGGGGCCCTAGCTCGCACTGCTTCCTCCCTCCAGGTGACCAGATCATCGTTCTCAAGCCTGCCTTTCATATCTTTTAACCTCTTTTCTTTTCTCCTTTTCTTTGATTCCCCCTTCTTTTTTTGTACTGACCCGTGTATATATACTCCCATCTCCGTGTGCCTTAATCACATGCCGCAGAAAGCCAGTGAGGCAATTGAGAATGATCATACCCACTCGTGCAGGTGGGACACGCTCCAACTACCTCATTCTCTCCCCGCGGTCATGCAATTGTGCCCACGGAGAGTGAAACGGCTTTATGGATTTGAAACTGGCCTTTTTTTTTTTGAAGCCGCGGACCCACTGCACCACAAAGTGAATATACAGTCAGTGTACAGTATATCATGTCACTGTTCAAACATACATGTTACCTACTGTAGGTATTGGCTTCAAAAACTTTGCTGTGAAAAATTGAGATTTGGAACTTTGTGTTATTTGTGCATCTTTATTTTGTAAAGATGTTATTTATTTTTACTCATTTTTTAAATTTTTCATTTAGAAATAGAATTTCAACATTATTTTATATTTTTGTCTGTCTTATTACAACATTTCTAAAACATAAATCATTTATTATGTTCAAACAGTTACTCAGTACTTGAGTAGTCTTTTCACCAAATACTGTACTTTTTCACTCTTACTTGAATAATATTTTGGATGACTACTTTTTAGTTACTTTTACTACTTGAGTAATATTATTTTGAAGTAATTCTACTCTTACTTGAGTAAAATTTTGGCTACTTTACCCACCTCTGGTTACCAGTAGATCTGTCAAATTCTATTAACATTGTGAATAACTTCAATTAGGTGGCGGTGGCGGTGGCGCTGCCTCGGTTAGGAGACCTGGGTTTGCTTCCCGGGTCCTCCCTGCGTGGAGTTTGCATGTTCTCCCCGTGTCTGCGTGGGTTTCCTTTGGGCGCTCCGGTTTCCTCCCACAATCCCAAAGACATGCAAGTTAGGTGGATTGGCGATTCACATTGGCCCTAGTGTGTGCTTGTGTGTGTCCTGCGGTGGGTTGGCACCCTGCCCAGGATTGGTTCCTGCCTTGTGCCCTGTGTTGGCTGGGATTGGCTCCAGCAGACCCCCGTGACCCTGTATTTGGATTCAGCGGGTTAGAAAATGGATGGATGGATAACTTCAATTAAATTACAGTTTAATCATAATAAGTCGTCAGGCTATAAATAAAAAGTCTGTAAAAGTGCTGCCAATTCAGTTACAGAGAATCCTAATAATAGGAAATTACTAAAGATGGCTTTAGAAAACTTACAGTTGGATGAACATTAATGTTTCTTGATGCCTACCTTTGTCTTAAAGTAGAGAAACAGCGATCAGAGCTGATAAAACACTTTTCAGCTTTCCTAGGTAATTTTTGTTATTATTCCTACATGACTAAATGAAGATTTGACTTTCTCATTTATGTATACAGTAGATATGAAGTTTACAAAAGATATAGTAAGTGTAGTGATCTGGAATAAAGCGAAGTGCAGTACCTAATAGATTTTAAACTCAAAAACATTCTGGTATGGAATGGTTTTGAATTTTTCCATTTCCAAATGCATAATTTTTCTAAACTCTCAAAGTAGTGCAAAGAAAAAATGTGCAAATAAACTTGTCAATAGTAGGATAAGGGTAATTTAGGTAAGAGTAAAGGTAATGAGGAGAAATGATGCATTGTAAGTAATTTAAGATTGGTTGGGAAACTATAACGGGCTGATTTCGGTCTTGTGCTGTGCTGCTTTGAAAGCACTCAGAGTCATTATAGCCACATAAAAGCAACATTGAATGAAAGAATTAGCATTAAAACTTAAAGTAGTGTGCTATTTTCTTGCCCATTTTTGCATAAAACCTGGTGCATTTACTTTACTGTGCACACATGCCATTACTACTACTATTATTACTACTATTACTTTGTTTTTCTTTCATATTCATTATGATTGAGATTAAGGGCCAAGACTCATGTCAACTTGACAGTTCAGCCCGTTTTTGGCAGAATTAGAAGCAGCAATCCAGTATACCGAGAATGCACAGTGAATATAAAATCTTTTCACATTTTATCATTACCCAACATTGAACCACAGAGGATTTAATTTGCTTTTTTACATTGTTCAGGGGGAAAGGACTCTTCAATATCAAAGTAAAACCAGATCTCTGCAAAGTGATCTAAATTAATTACAAATATAAAACACAAAATATTTGACTATGTAAGTGTTTTTCCTCCATCAAGTCTGTATTTAGTAGATGCACATTTGGGAGCCATGACAGCCACATCATGGACAGGTCTCTATCAGCTTTGCACATCTGGACACTGACTGACTGACTTTAATGAGTCTCTTTCTGTTGAACAGTATCAAAAAGGCTAAATAAAATCCACACATAATGCAGAACTTGTTCATCCCAAAATTTGGAATTAGTAAGAAATTAAAAAAAAAAAAAACTCTACAGTGTGCAAATAAAGAGATGAAAAAGAAGCTGCAAAGGAAAAATAGCTGCATTAGGCATATAAGACTAATGAACTGAAATGCTAACCGTATAGTGTAAGAGAACATGAGAACATCCATTAACAAGGTTATCGGCAAAGCTAAAAGGCTGTTAGAAAGGAATATTGCTGATAAAGTGAAAAATGACCCAAAGAGATTTACTAGTGTTTTAGTCCTAAAAGAACTACCAAAAAGGAGGTGAAGTGTATCAGGAATAGTAAGGGAGAATTAAAACATGATAGAGAAACAGAGAATGCTCTAAATTTGCATGTCTTCACATGTGAGAAAGTGGATAACCGCCCAGCAGTAAAAGTGACTACTAAGAAGGTATTGAGTGATTTGGAAATTGTATTGCTCAGATTAAATAAGCTGAAACGTAACAGATCACCAGGACCAGATAACATTTATCCTTGAGTGCTTAAGGAGATTAGTGAATGCATACAGGAACCCTTGATTCATATTTTGCAAGTCATTTTCCTAAAGGCAGGAAAATGGCACATGTTATTCTAATATATAAAAAGGGTAATTGAGCAGATCCAAACAACTATAGGTCGGTAAGCCTAACATGCATCACATGTAAATTAATGGAAGGAATTATTATGGAGAAGGCTGAGCAGTTAAATGGCAGTACAGTAGTTTTACTGAACAGTCAGCATGGGTTGAGATGGGGGAGGTCATGTTTTACTAATGTGCTGCAATTCTATGAGGAAGCAACAAAAGGATACAATCAGAGTGGTGTCTACAATATTTAACTTGACATTCAGAAAGTATTTCATAAGGTCCCACGTTAGAGGCTGGGCATCAAATTTAAAGAAGTGGTAGTTCAGGGTGCAGTGTGTTGATGGGTGCAGAATTGGTTAAAATACAGGAAGCAGAGATTGATAGTGCGAGGAGCCTTATCAGAATTGGGTAATGTTAAATATATACAGTAGGTACGGAAAGTATTCAGACCCCCTTCAATTTTTCACTCTTTGTTATATTGCAGCCATTTGCTAAAATCATTTAAATTATTTTTTTTCTCATTAATGTACACACAGCACCCCATAGTGACAGACAAAAAAAAAGAATTTTTGAAATTGTTGCAGATTTATTAAAAAAGAAAAACTGAAATATCACATGGTCCTAAGGATTCAGACCCTTTGATCAGTATTTAGTAGAAGCACCCTTTTAAGCTAATACAGCCATGAGTCTTCTTGGGAAAGATGCAACAAGTTTTTCACACCTGGATTTGGGGATCCTCTGCCATTCCTCCTTGCAGATCCTCTCCAGTTCTGTCAGGTTGGATGGTAAACGTTGGTGGACAGCCATTTTTAGGTCTCTCCAGAGATGCTCAATTGGGTTTAAGTCAGGGCTCTGGCTGGGTCATTCAAGAACAGTCACAGAGTTGTTGTGAAGCCACTCCTTTTGTTATTTTAGCTGAGTGCTTAGGGTCATTGTCTTGTTGGAAGGTAAACCTTCGGCCCAGTCTGAGGTCCTTAGCACTCTGGAGAAGGTTTTTGTCCAGGATATCCATGTACATGGCCACATTCATCTTTCCCTCGATTGCAACCAGTCGTCCTGTCCCTGCAGCTGAAAAACACCCCCACAGCATGATGCTGCCACCGCCATGCTTCACTGTGGGGACTGTATTGGACAAGTGATGAGCAGTGCCTGGTTGTCTCCACACATACCGCTTAGAATTAAGGCCAAAAAGTTCTATCTTGGTCTCATCATACCAGAGAATCTTATTTCTCACCATCTCAGAGTCCTTCAGGTGTCTTTTAGCAAACTCCATGCTGGCTGTCATGTGTCTTGGCTCTCCTCAGTGTGTGGAGACAACCACTTGTCCAATACAGTCCCCACAGTGAAGCATGGCAGTGGCAGCATCATACTGGGGGGTGTTTTTCAGCTGCAGGGACAGGACGACTGGTTGCAATCGAGGGAAAGATGAATGCGGCCAAGTACAGGGATATCCTGGACAAAAACCTTCTCCAGAGTGCTAAGGACATCAGACTGGGCCGAAGGTTTACCTTCCAACAAGACAATGACCCTAAGCACACAGCTAAAATAACGAAGGAGTGGCTTCACAACAACTCTGTGACTGTTATTGAATGGCCCAGCCAGACCCCTGACTTAAACCCAATTGAATATCTCTGGAGAGACCTAAAAATGGCTGTCCACCTATGTTTACCATCCAACCTGACAGAACTGGAGAGGATCTGCAAGGAGGAATGGCAGAGGATCCCCAAATCCAGGTGTGAAAAACTTGTTGCATCTTTCCCAAGAAGACTCATGGCTGTATTAGCTCAAAAGGGTGCTTCTACTAAATACTGAGCAAAGGGTCTGAATACTTAGGACCATGTGACATTTCAGTTTTTCTTTTTTAATAAATCTGCAACAATTTCAAAAATTCTTTTTTTTGTCTGTCAATATGGGGTGCTGTGTGTACATTAATGAGGAAAAAATTAATTTGAATGATTTTAGCAAATGGCTGCAATATAACAAAGAGTGAAAAATTGAAGGGGGTCTGAATACTTTCCGTACCCACTGTACAGTATGATCTGGAGAGCCAGATGTGTAGTAAAATATGTTTATTATTAGTAAATGCAAAGTATGGATTATACATAGAAAGTAACAATATTACCTATGAATACACAATGAGGGGGCCTGAAAGTTGAGAAGTCATAATGGACTCAGAAATTGTAGTGGACTTGTCACTATCAACATACAGACAGTGTGCAGAAGTCATTAAGAAGGATGACAGAATGTTAAGAAATGTGGTATGATATGTAGAGTACAACTCCAAGGTGGTTATACTTGAACTTTATAACACACTGGTTATACCTCATCTAGTATTGTGTTCAGTTTTGTTGTCCAGGCTTTAAAAAACATAGCAATGATGGAAAAAGTCCAGAGATGTATGGCTAGGCTGATTACAGGACAGCAGGGTATGAGTTATGAGGAAAGATTGAAAGAGCTGAGCCTTCTTAGTTTAAGCAAAAGAAGATTAACAGGAGAAATGATTAATATGTTTTAAATTATGAAAGGAATTAGTGCAGTGGATCGAGACTGTTACTTTAAACTTACTTCAGCAAGGACAAGGATACACAGAAATGTGGTAAATTTTGCACAAATGTTAGGTAGTTTGTCTTCATACAGAGTACTATAGACGCATGGAATAAGTTACCAAGTAGTGTGGTAGACACTAGGGCTCTAGGGACATTGAAAACTCGACCTGATATTATTTTGGAAGTATTCAATGGATAGGATTGTTGCGCTTTGTTTGTTGAATAAGCCTGTCAAAATCTTTCTAATGTAATGCTTTTAGAGTTAAATAGAAATTGTATTAGTAAGATATGGCTTACCCTGGACCTGTCGTCTACCAATAGATTTAATTATTATTATTATTATTATTATTATTATTATTATTATTTAATAGTAAAATATCTATTATCGATTGCTGAGGCCACCTTTGGCAAGCGGCTAGTTGTGCTCATGCCTCTGTAACTGATTTAGGTGTCTTATTGACTGGTGAACCTCATAATTTTTCAGCATCTCAAAAATAAAGCTCTTCCATTTAATCTAATTTTTCACAAAATTTGGGACCATTTCTGCATTCATTTTTATTTAACCCTACATCTGTTTAAAGGAAAAGAAACCCACTTGCATTTATAAGGCAAAGTAGTTCACAGATAGCCTGTTCATTGCATACTGTTCATTTGAGCCTTGTTGGCTTTCATTTGTGCCATTAATGACAAACCTTTCACAAACTCCCAGGTACAAAGAGCCATTAGTTCCTGTTAAGGCTGATTCGAGAACAGTTTAGAAAACTGCTTCTATGAAAATAAATAAAGGAAGAGAATCTTTTTATTTTATGCTTTCACTAATCTAATCTAAATCTAATATTATCTTTGTTGCACTTTCTGTTTAAATAAGAAACACCCATGAGGGATAGTCACACATAAACAGACAAAACAAAGCAAATTATTTTTGTTAATCGTTATCATTATTATAGATTTTGTAGACCAAAGGCACCATGGCAACTTAACAAGATCAGGATTATTATAATTGTTTACAAGTATTGTTTGCAATTATAGTATAGGAACGATGGGTTACTCTGTGAGCTGGAACCCAGGACCATATTGGCATATGCCCTAGACATACTACCCGCCCTTTATCCCCTTACAAAAAGCAATAATTGTAGGATGCTTTGCACATCAATCATGCTGGTCACTGCTATACTGAATACAACTTTTAAAAATGAATATTGCATATCTGTCATTTTGTCTTTTGGTGTCCTTAATTCATAATTACTTTAATTGTTCATTGAAACACCTGAATGACATCTCTGGGAATATTAAACAGCAATACAATGACAGTTAACTTCAACCTCTCATGTCACTTCTTGAGTTGCTGGAACCTGATAATCATTTTGTGAATACCCAGTATGACATTCTGTATCGTTGTATTATTGTTCTCTTTTCTTAATACCTGAGATACTATGCCCTTTGGAATTATACAATGCAAGACACACAGAAAGTATTCTCCCTACCCTTGCCTGTCTATTTCCTCAACATTTTGTTGTATGGTATGGAGATTACACATCAATCTCAAATGTCTTTTTAGCCTCTTTTGATGTTTGTTTTCAGATCACAGTGCAACCATGTGCCAGCACTGCACATAGTTCTGGCTGACTGCATCTTTCTTGCACTTTTTAATGTTGAATAACAGTTTGATTTTTTTAAATAAACGACAGTTTGACCTATTTCTTGAATTAAGAAGAAGAATGTTTTGCTGCACAGTGATGAACTTTTTAAAATGTGTACTGGAGGATTTACCATAATGTAAATCCTTCTCTAAAGCGGAGGAAAATTTGAACTTCTTCATTAAATGTACAAGTGCATTTACAAGTACAATAAGTTGGTTATGTATACATTTATTTTATTTTATATTATATTTAATTTATATTACTAGTAAATGGATATTGAAAATTGACTTTTTTTTAAGGTACAATATTTATACAGCAAGTAAAATGAGATGCTAGCAAATAAAGCTTCTAAAACTGGAAAGTAGAGGCTCTGAGGTGAGTGTTAAAAGGGAATTCATAAAAAAGCAATGTCAAAAATACCAGCTTTTTCCAATAAAGCACAGAAACAGTGTTGTGCCTAAAGGTGTCACTAATTATGGTTTTAAAGTCCTCTTTAACAGGAGGAACGGAAGGGCTGATGGACCGAATGACACTCTCACTTCAATGTTCTTCTCTTTTCAATGTTTCATATTGCTTGCTGTACACCATTGTTCAAAGCCAACTTTTCTACAGCTTCAGTTATTTGTTATGCCTTAATACTTTGATGATGATTTGTCAATAACATATTTCTGTAAAGCAAATGGATTTTCATACATGTGCAAAGTGTACTAAACTTCATCACTTGGTAGAAACTCTGCTTGCCGCATCATTTGTCTTTTTATTGACAAAGCACATTTGGTATCATGAATACAGCCTATATTCTCAGCAAAAAATATCTGTAAGGAGAATGTGTGTTTAAATTATTTCTTACAGAGTGCTTCCCCTTTGGTCAATTTTGTGATGATAAACCAAAAAATAAGAATCTTCTGTTTTAGAATAAAAGTATTTTAGCACTGACAATGCAAATGTATAGTATTCTGTTAGATTTTGGGGAATGCTAGCTTCTTAATTGGTTGACTATTAGAGTCTAAAGTAATGTATGAGTTTTTTCTTCAGGTGTTATATGGCAAAAATTGCCATAAAAATGTAATATTTTAAAAGCTTTTGAAGAAACAAGGTCTTTCCTAAAATGTCTACTATGAAAGTCACTAATTAAAATATTGCCTTCAATAACTCGTCACAATTTCTGGTAACATTAATAGTTTATTGCACAACTTTTAAGTTCTTTTTGAAGCCAACTAAAATTTTAGATATGTGTTAAAATTCAGCTGTTTCAACCAAAAGTTGCTTGTAATCTAACATGAAAATGCAATATATTCAGTGAAATGGCAAAAAGGTACATGTTAATCATTTTGAGGTCCACTACAGGTTTTAGCATTTTACAAAAAGAACTGTCTAGTGCTAGAAGATAAGAATAGAAGACACTCTGACCTTAATGTGGTTTGTCGCGGCCTCACAGTGGCCGATTCTCTCAACACATCTGAAGAAGAAAACTTTATATTACGTAGGCTGCACTGTACATAAAACTGTGAAAGTTTTCTTTTATTACAGCAAGCCTAGTTATGTAAATGCTTTGAAATACAAGGATATTTTAAAAAAGGAATGCTGCTACTTTTGCATGGGCTGCTATTTAACAAATGTAACCTGACTGTTCACCTACAGTACAGTATTTGCTATATTAAGCACCAATGTATGCCTATTTCTTGTGCAATGTAATCTTTTACTGCCTATGTATGTCAACTTTTATACTTAAAAATAGCTATGTTGATTATATTTAACTCAAGTATAAAAATGTTTACCATATGCTGTAGTGTAAATAAAATGAATAATAATAAAATTAAAATATTTATCATGTACTGTTCTTTTATTTATACATTACATACTAAAGAGTTGCCAAATTGGAACAGTATGGGGTAAGGCTCATCATAGATCATAATCAAAGGAGAAATAAAACTTACAAACAAAGAGCACCTATCAGGCCATTGTGTATAAACACTGACCACAAAGGATTACAGAGGATTACCAGAAAGCATGGTGACACAGGGGGTCTATGGAGGGCCATTAAGAAGATAATACATGCAGTTCAAGCAGATACCACAAAGGGTTGCCATGCGGAAGAAACAGTCTGGATTCTCCTAACTATTGCTGATGGAAGTGACCCCAGTAGATGTCAAAGAAAAAATCCTCAAGCTAGAGGTGACAGCAGATATAACATTGAGAGCAGATCAATTTTGCCAGGCCTGCAATTTTTTCTCTCTCTTCTTCTTCTTCTTTTGGCTTCTCCCGTTAGGGGTCGCCACAGCAGATCATCTTGTTCCATATCATCCTGTCCTCTGCATCTTGCTCTGTCACACCCATCACCTGCATGTCCTCTCTCATCACATCCATAAACCTTCTCTCAGACCTTCCTCTTTTCCTCTTACCTGGCAGCTCTGTCCTTAACATCCTTCTCCAAATATACCCAGCATCTCTCCTCTGCACATTTCCAAACCAACATAATCTCACCTCTCTGACTTTGTCTCCCAACCGTCCAACCTGAGCTAATTTTCTAATCCTGTCCATCATCGTCACACCCAGTGCAAATCTTAGCATCTTTAACTCTGCTACCTCCAGCTCTGTCTCCTGCTTTCTGGTCAGTGTCCAACCCATATAACAAAGCTGGTCTCACTACTGTCCTGTAGACCTTCCCTTTCACTTTTGCTGATACCCATCTGCCACAAATTACTCCTGACACTCTTCTCCACCCATTCCACCCTGCCTGCAGTCTCTTTTAAACCTCTTTTCCACAATCCCAGTTACTCTGTATTGTTGATCCCATCCACCTTCGCCAACTCTACTCCCTGCATCCTCATCATTTCTATGATTCCCTCTCATTTACACAAATGTATTCTGTCTTCTTCCTACAGACCTTCATTCCTCTCCTCTCTAGAGCATATCTCCACCTCTCCAGGGTCTCATCAACCTGCTCCCTACTCTCGCTACAGATCACAATGCCTGCAGTTTTTTCTGCTAGGGCCTCACAAGTGTCTCCATATTTATAGGTATTCACCCATTGACAACTCTGTAGTCAAGCATCAATGATTTGAACTTAATGCATACTACTGTAGGGAGCCAATACTGAATCTGAAAAGATAAGTGACATTAGCCCACCTCATCTGGTTGAAAATTAATTGTCCTACTACATTATAAATCATCTGCAGTGATTTGGTGACACATGACAGTACTTGTGCCAGCAGAGAGTTACAGTAGTCCAGATTAGACAAGACCAAAGCCTGGACCAGGAGTTGGGCACCATACTCAGTCAAATATGGTCTAATCATGTGGATGTTGTATAGAGCAAATCTGTAAGACCAAGTGACTGTTGCAACGATTTTAGTGAAGGACAGAAGATCATCAGTCACCACCCCAAGACTGCATACAGACTTGGCAGATGTTAACAGTAATGAGTCAAGCTTCTATGAGGGCTACATCTACAGGAGATGCCCAGGGTTGCTGAAATGGAAGAGGAGTTTGCTGGCCTGCATTGTAGTAGATAACTGGCAGACCTGGCCCAGGTATCCTTCAGAGAGATAGTGTGCACTCCTAAAGTGGTGTGTGAGAATGTTCCAGTCCAGACAGGTAGAGATAGGTGGTCATGGTCACAAGGTGTAAGGTAATAAATGCACACTCTCTGGGGTATCAACCCCAGAATTGGAAATGTCAAACCATTTTCATGTCCTTGCAGAACTGGACTGTGCTTCTAACAGGGTTTTCTGGTAGGCAGGAATGAGAGGCCCCAATAAGCCGTCTCAAAATTAGTTCCTAGAAAACGAGAGGTAGTGATAGTTGGGGACTCAATCATTAGTGGGACTGAAGCACAGGTTTACTCCTAAGGCAGAGAATCTCGCACAGTGTGTTGCCTTCCTGGTGCACAATTGGGAGACCTCCCTGGAAGTGTGGATAGACTCTTGGCCAGAGCAGGGGTGGATCCAGATGACTTTCTCCATACATAACATACATAAGGGTAGTCTGTCAGTTCTCTGATCCAAATTGAAAGAGTTAGGTACCATGCTGAAGAGCAGAACTGAAAGGATCATCGTAGTAGTCTAAGAAAGACTGAGGAGATTACAAGGCATTACTTGGGCCTTAATGATGTAGGATAGAAAGGTATAGGTTTATTGGGCACTGTGACTCCTTTTGTAACAGATGAGGCTGGTTCTGCCGTGATGGGTTACATCTGAACCAGACGGTCGCCAATGGGGTGGGGAGGTATATGAGTAGCTTAGATGATGATTGTATAAACTAGGGAATAGGGAGGCAGGGAGTTTAGGATAAGTCAGATTTACAACTGTACATGGAGGAGCAAACAGTAGTGTAAAAATAAAAATTCATAGTAATGTAAGTTCTAACCCAATGTTTAAATGCAAAAGTAAAATGAGTAACACATTAAAAATAGCTTGCCTTAACCCTAGAAGTATCAAACAAAACAAGTAAGATGGAATTGTATGTAGAGGAGCATAATTGTGATATTATAGCAATAACAGAAACATGGCTAAATAAAAAAGAGTGTGTTATAGACTGCCCAATGCAGATAGTAATTTCAATGCACGTCTTTTTAGTAATATTAAAAAGGCAAATGCACAAGAAAATATTGAAGTCATGGGGGGTTTAACTACCCTAATATTAATTGGGATAACCTTGCAAATAGCGTAGCACAATTTTTAGAAATAATCAGTAACTGTTTTTTAACACAGTCTGTTAAAGCACTAGTGCAGGAAGAAGATTATCTGGATTTAGTATTTTGTTATAATCAGGATAGAATTGAGGATGTGGAGGTGATTGAATGAGTAGGGTCAAGTGATCATAATATAATTCAATTCTCAGTGTTTTGGAAGAGTGCTGATGCAAAGACTAAAACTGAACAGATGCGGCAAAGTCTAAGGAGGATAGACTGGGGTAAACTTTTAAGTGTGGAAAGAGTTGAGGACCAGTGGAACAGATTTAAAAAGGTTTTACATTTAATACAGGACAGGTACATATCTGGAATTAGTAGTCAATTAAAAAAAAACTCCACAGTGGGTTAATAAAGAGTTTAAAAATAAGCTGCAAAGGAAAAACAGCTTAATAAGGTATATAAGACTAATAACTCCAATGTGAATTGTAGGGCGTATGAAAACATGAGGGCAACCATTGAGAAGGATATTAGGAAGGCTAAAAGACAGATGGAGAGGAATATAGCAGGTAAGGCAAAAGAAGACCCTAAGAGATTCTTTTAGTATTTTAGTAGTAAAAAGAACAGTCAAGGAGGAGGTGAAGTGCATCAGGAATAGTAAGGGGGAATTAGCGGACACACTAAACTTGTATTTTTCTGTGGTCTTCACAAATGAGGAAGTGGATAACCTCCCAGCGGTAAACGGGACTACAACAGAGGTACTAAGGGATTTGGAAATTGTAGAAGGAGAAAAACTGCTTAGATTAAATAGGCTGAAATAAACAAATCACCAGGACCAAATATTATTTACCCTTGAGTTCTTAAGGAGACTAGTGAGTACATATATAAACCCTTGATAAATTTTTAGGAAGTCACTGCACACTGGGGAAATTCCAAAGGACTGAAAAATGGCAAATATTATCTCACTATATAAAAAGGGTGACCAGGCAGATCCAAGCAACTATATGCCAATAACCTTAATGTGCATCATAAGAAAATTAATGGAAGGAATTATTATGGATACGATTGAGCAGCACATGGTAAGTACAGGAGTTTTTTGGACCAGTCAGCACAGGTTCCAAAGAGGGAGGTCATGTTTTACTAACATACTGGAATTCTATGAGGAAGCAACACAAGGGTATGATCAAAGAGTAAGGTATGATAGTATTTATCTGGACTTTCAGAAAGCATTTGATAAGATGCTACACAAGAGGTTGGGCATCAAACTAAAAGAAGTGGGAGTTCAGGGTGACGTTTTTAGAATTTTTTGCAGAATTGGCTCAGACACAGGAAGCAGAGTGTTGGCTGATGTTAAGAGTGGTGTTCCACAGGGTTCAGTGCTGGGCTGCTGCTATTTTAATACATATAAATGATTAGGATAGGAATATAAGTAGCAAGCTGGTTAAGTTTGCAGATGATACCAACAGGTGGATTAGCAGATGATTTGGAATTCATTAAATGATTACAGAGGGATTTGGACAACATACTTTGTGGCAGATGAAGTTTAATGTCAGTAAATGTAAAGTATTAAACATAGATAGTAAAAATGTTAGGTTTGAATTCACAATGGGAGGTCTGAAAATCGAGAGTACATCTTATGAGAAGAATTTTGCAGGCGCAGCAGACTCAACACTATGAACTGCTAGGTAGTGCTCAGAAGCCATTAAGAAGGCTAACAGAATGTTAGGTTATATAGCTTGTAACCAAGGAGGTTATGATGAAGCTTTATAATGCACTGGTGAGGGCTCATCTAGAGTACTGTGTGTAGTTTTGGTCTCCAGTCTACAAAAAGGACATAGCAGTGCTAGAAAAAGTCAAGAGAAGAGCAACTAGGCTGATTCCAGCCTTTTCAGTTTAAGCAAAAGAAGATTAAGAGGAGATATGATTGAAATGTTTAAAATTATGAAGGAAATTAATACAGGGGATCGAAACTGTTATTTTAAAATGAGTTAATGAAGAACAAGGGAACACAGTTGGACACTTGTTAAGAGTGAATTTCGCACAAACATTAGGAAATTTTTCTTTACACAAAGAACGATAGACACTTGGAATAAGCTATCAGGTAGTGTGGTAGACGGTAGGATTTTAGAGACTATCAAAACTCAACTTCATGTTATTGTGGAAGAATTAAATGGATAGAACTGGCAAGCTTTGTTAGCTGAATGACCTGTTCACGTCTAGATTGTTCTAAAACCCAAACAGAGTTGTGGTACTGAATAGACAATAGAGGTTGAGATAACAAGAAGGTCCATCTTTGCCAGGTTGAGCTGGAGGTGGTGTTCCTAAATCCAGTTTGCAATATCTATGAGACATGTAGAGATGTTTACTGATATCATGCTTGCCTGGTGTTTGCCATGTGCTCAAATTACAACTCTCTTCATCAGGACACATGATAGGATCTGCCCAAGAGGTAGGTCTCAAACCACCCAAGAGCAGTCCCAGTGATGCAGGGAGAATCTGATGGTTGACATTTTGTTGAAGGCAGAGGGGATACCTAACAGAATGAGGACAGATGACATGTTGGGTAGGTCTAGCCAGTCATAACGTCTCCAACAGTAAGTAGAGCCATATCTGTGCAATGACCCTTTTTGCAGCCTGGCTGATTAGGATCAAGAAGTCTGTTCTTAGCATTGATACCATTCACGTGTTATTCA
This sequence comes from Polypterus senegalus, assembly GCF_016835505.1. Lineage (NCBI taxonomy): Eukaryota > Metazoa > Chordata > Cladistia > Polypteriformes > Polypteridae > Polypterus > Polypterus senegalus. Next base: position 209,334,436 of record NC_053156.1, on the reverse strand, counting down.
CAGCATGGGCGACCTTCAGAGGGGTTACAATGAGTTTTTTGCTTAAATCAGGTACAGCTCTCATAAATTAACATTAGCTACAAAATAGTTTTGAAAATTTCTGAATGGCTGAACAGTTATTTTTACAACTGTCTATTGGCTTAGTCCTTTGGCTTGTCACCAATATTTAAACTGTTTTACCAGTAAAAATAGATGAAAAAAAAAAACTTTATGAAAATGGCCCAGGAGATGGCTTAGGCAAAATATACACATGCAAAAGGTCATCACTGGGAAATCAAAACAAAATAAATCCTGGTCTGAAAATCAATAAACCAAGAGAACTAAAGCCCAATACGTACTGTATTTTCATAATCACTGCCTACGTTCATAGTATCTTTTAAATACAGTGAAAACTAAAACACAGCAAGTACAATTTTTTTCATTGTTACTAGTCATGAACCAAAATAATGGCTAAGTAGCGTGCTGACATTATACTTTGTGGTTGATAACATTGTGATGTGTCCTGGCATCATGTGATGTGAATTGCTCCATGTTGCTATAAGCAATATGACTTCAGTCCACAAAAAGATGGTGATTAAGTTAATGAAAATGATGGCCAAAAAGGTAACCAAATTAATCAGCAATGGACCAAATTTAGAGTTAAACGTGTGACAGATAGGGGGCGCTGTCGTCCCCTTGAACCCTCAGATCAGATGCCAGACACCAGGTAAAAGTCCAAATATTACATTTATTTGTACAATAATGTGCACAAAGCACCCTCCACTCCACTATACTCATAAATCAATGCACAATTCTCAATAACAATAATCAATCCTCCACACCCAGACGTGTTGTTCCCTTCCTCCCAACTCAGCTCGTCCAGAGTCCTTTATAGTCCATGACTTGAAGTGCTTCTGAGCCCTCAGTCCACGTGATTATCCAGCACTTCCGAGTCAGGTAAAAACTTCTCTTCTTCAACCCAGAAGCACATCATTTCCTCTGTCCATGTGTCTGGGATGTACTTCTGGGCTGTAGGGAAAATACAAGTCTCTGTGCCTCCCTGTAGCATCCCCTGGCAGCCCCGACGTTATTCAGCAGGGCTGTACAGGGAAACTCCATAGTCCATGATGCCCTGCTGGAATTCGGGACATCTCCATGTCGCAGCGAGGGCTCCCTCTGGCGTCCTGGGCGTATTGGCCTGGATGAATGCCTGGCCATAGTCCACAAACACAAAATCATTACACAGGCATACCCGGACTTTGTTCTGTGTAGGATGTGGATTTTTCCTGTAGTTAACAACCCTTGCCATGTAAGGATGGATGGAATATTTTGAAAGGAATTTTGCAAAATTTTGCAACATTAATTTGTAATTTCCAAAACAGCAGAACTTATTGTGCCCAGGAATGGAATGGGGGTACATCGACAACAGTGATTTGGGCACTGGAGCACCATACTTTTAACATCAAACTATATCATTGGTCTAATAAACACTTTAAATCAGTTATGTGTACTTGTATGCTAATATGTATTAACGTTCACTTGGATATCTTGCAATCCTTATTTCTTCTGTTGTCCACACTATATAAAGCATACTCACGCTTTTCGCTCTCGTCAACCTTATCTTCATCTCCATTGCCTCGCTCATATTTCTCTTTTCTCTCAAACTCCATATCAGCATTTTACCTGCTGCATTGAACTATACTGAACTGACAATCTATTTGAAATTGTGTAGCTTCTGGTGTTTTTGCTGTACTTTTTTCTTTTCTTACATCAGCCAAATAAAAAACAGTTTAGGCGTAATGTTAACTGGACTACTTTTATAAAGTTTAAATAGCCTGTGTAATAAACTTTGCTTATTTAAATAATTATAAAAAAATAACAACAAATATGTTATGTCAATTTTAGGGTCCTGGAGCACATTTGGAGGTCCCAGGACCTCGTCTATAATGCCTTGTGTAGAATTCAAATAAAATCATGGCATACAAACAAGATTAGATATGTGTGAATGCACAAAAAATTCAGATGCATAAAACTGTAAGCAAAATTTGACATACTTTTCCTTTATAAATTCCAACCATTGAATGGTAATGCACATGCAAGAGCCTACAGCCCCACCCCGACTCCTCCCAGAATTTTACCTATTTGAATATTGTGCTTGATGGCTGGGGACCCTACCCAGCCGGGATGCCTGGACGGTACACAAGAGGGACGATAACTTCCCTGGGCCACAAGAGGGCAGCTGCCCTGGTCTGCTTGCGGGCCACTGGAACAGAGCTGGGAAGCTCATCCCTATGGGAGGACGTGGCCACCGCCAGGGGGCGCCCGGACAGTTATAGAACCCTGGATGGCAGCACTTCAACCACACCAGGAAGTGCTGCCAGAAGAAATCCCAGAAGCACCCGGAGTGCTTCCAGGTGCTCATCTGACACTTCCGCCACACCAGGAAGTGTCATTGGATGGAGCACCTGGAGCCCATCCGGGTTATTATAAAAGGGGCTGCCTCCCTCCAGCAGAGGAGCCGGAGTTGGGAGGAAGGAGATGGAGCTTGTGAGGAGGGGAGTGGAGGTCAGAGAGACAGAAAAGAGAAAGAGACAGTTGTTGGAGAATAAGGCATTGTAGTACTGTTGATAAATAAAGGAGTGTGTTTTGGACATTCTGGTGTCTGTCCGTGTCCGGGGGTTGGCTATCCACAATATGCAAATCTGTATAAATAGCCCCTTCCGTTCAACGTTTTGTTAAAAGACAATGGCAGGCCCCTAGAATGCAGAGGATTCAAAATGAGAACTACAGGAGCTAAGCTTTGGTTAGTTCCAGCACAAATCATGTTGTAAGAGTAATGCCAGACTGGCATGTGAGGAGAGTAGTGCCAATCAGAGATCAAGAAATCTCTTCCTATTCTGTGAGTTCTTCCTGGGATCAAATCAAATGCTTCTTTTGTAAACTGATTTGTGTCTAATCTACTTCCACACCATGTTTTTTTTTATTTATGCTAATGGTCATAGACAAAAAAAAAATAACACAACTAAAAAACACCTGTGAATGATTAGTGGGCACCTCATGCCAGTTTTTAACATTCATATTATAGGCCAATTGAGAGACAACACGGAACTGCAGTACCATTGCTTACAAAACAGATCTCTGAGAAGAGCTGACATATGGCATGTGTCACTGATGAAGACACTCAGGAATCTTGTCATGAGAATTTTGGGAAGAACTATAGCACATTTAAAAGCCAGTGATTATGCAAGGCCAAGCCAATGGAGAAAAGCTACTTTCATAAGTTACAAAACTCATAAATCCTTTTTTTTTTGTTCTTTATTTTGCCTTATACAATTTCTTGTATTAGGAATTTGTTAGTTTTTGCATACCCCTTGGGGTCAGAGCGCAAGGTCAGCCATTGTACAGCGCCCCTGAAGCAATTACAGGTTAAGGGTCTTGCTCAAGTGCCCAGCAGAGTAGAATCTCTTTTGGCAGTGACAGGGATTTGAACCAGCAATCTTCTGGATACCAGCACAGATCCTTAGCCTCAGAGCCACCACTCCGCCCAACTCCTTGCCAGTAAATCAAACTTTCAAATTATAGTTTTACAATAATGACTGAAGATGAACAAACAATTATGAAGCAACACATATAGAAAAGATGAAAAATTGTGTTGTGCAGCAGTATCAACAAGATCTCTCAAATTTTCTTTCTGGTCTTTCTGCTTCTTGTAATCACTGGTATACTCTGTTATGGCTAGCATTTGTTTGGCTTCTCAGATTTATTGCTCATTTAATATTTTGCAACATCCTGTTTTTGTTGTTTCTTAATCTGGCATTTGTAATTATTGTTCATCTGGAATGGTCTTGACACGAGTTTGCCCTGAAAATATGCTATCATGCAATCGTGAAGCAGTAGGTAACTTTGGAAAGAATTGCAGTCTTTGACAGAATACATACATGTAAAAAAAACACACACACTCACACCAGACTATTTTAAAGGCAGTAATAAGGTAATTTAGAGGCACCAGTATGCTCTTCTCTGAGCATTACAGTTTATTTAAGGTTTCTAAAGTATAAGGACATGCATAGTATAATGTCACTAGTCTTGAAATTCCATTAATGACTATTAATATTTTACATCTCCTAATTCCTACTTAATAACAACATGAATTAGTTTATAACTTAATTGAAAAATGAATTATTGGTTTGCCACAGGTAAGTCAGAATTTTACATCAGTGTCTGTCTTCTGGGACTCAGTAAGAAGACAATGAGAAATGTTAAAAGGTATCACTGAGGTGTAATTGGGTCTAGTTCTCTGTAGTATGTAATTATATTTTGTTTTTCAAATAGCTGAAAATAGCAGTTTTGGGCAACACCGGTGTGCCTTCTCCAGGTCTTGAGTTTGGTCGTGCAAAACAAGGACATAAACAGAGTTGTCTCTAAGCCACTTCTGTATTGCCTTTGCCTTGTGTTTCTGGGTATTGGCCTATTTGAATGTGAAGCTTTTGTCCAGTCTGAGGTCCAGAGCATGCAGGAGCAGGTTTGCAATGAGGATATATCTATACCCTCATTTAGCTTTCCCTCAGCCCTAACCTGTCTCCCAGTCCTTACCACTGAAAAAAACCGAACCCACAGCATGATGTTTCCATCACTATGTTTCACCATTAGAATGGTATTGTACAGATGATAAGTGGTACCTGCTTTCCTCTAAACATGATGTCTAGAATTCCTTCAGTCTCATGGCTTAACTTTTGTTACGTTATCATCTGCCAAACATTACTGTATACAGACAGGTGTGCCTTTCCAGATCATGGGCAATCAATTGATTTGAGCACAGGCAGACTCCAAACAAGGTGTGGAAGCGTTTCAGTGATGGTTAATAGAATGGGATGCACCTGAACCACCATGCAAGTGTCATAGCAGAGGTTCTCTACACTTATACCAATGTCATATTTCAGTTTTTTACTTTTAATAAATTTACAAAAAAAACTAAAATGCTGGTTTTGCTATGTCATGCTGGAGGTATTGACTATTGGTTGATAGGGGCAAAAATGAATTAAAATGATTTTAGAATATGGCTGCAACAGAGCAAAATGTGAAAAAGTGAAGGGTTCCTGAATGTACTATGTCTGCATGGGTTTTTCTCCAAGTATACCAGTTCTACATTTCATATCCCAGAAGCACATTTGTTATGTTGACAGGCATCTAAGCTAGCTGCATATGACTGAGTGTAAGTGTAATAAGACTGGCACCCATACACGTGATATCAGCACGATACATAATATAACCTTTCCTCTAATGCAAGGGAGCCCAATGCGTCGATCGTAATCGACCGGTAAATCGCAAAGGTAGTGCAGCTAGATTGCTTTGCACTCAAAAAATGTATTTTTAAACGTTAGTCTGTCATAGATCCTCCCTATAGCATTTGCCACTTGATTGACATACAGGGCAGCCAGTCTGAGAACAGGCTGATTATCCCGCACGTACGATCAAACGTGCAAGCTACTGCAAAACTCCAGCTGTGATCTAGTTAGCCTTCCAATTTATATCGACTAAAGAAGGGATTTTAAAAAAAAATTGTTTGGGGAGGTTATGGGCTTTATGTGGAATTAGAAGAGGATTTTTTTTTCTCACAATGTCACAATTTGAAGTGCGTTTTTCTGACCTGTCATTGCTATTCCAAAGAAGGAAAATGTGGAATGGCACTTTCAAACTGTTCATAAAAACTATGAAACTGACTTCCTTCCGAAAAGTGACCTGAGAAAGAGAAAGGAGAGTGAACTAAAATCGTAGTTAATCAGACAGCTGTAATTTTTCACTCAGCTGAATTCAAAAGCTCCTTGACTGCATTATTCGGCTTAAATTATTATATTATTAAATCCAAATACTGTAGTGTCCATAAATGTATTGAATTGTTATTGTGCCATAAAGGTTATTCAGTTATGCAAGGTATGACAACATATATTTTATGTATACTCAGTATACTCAGTATATATATATATATATATATATATATATATATATAGTCACGCACGAGCGCTTGGGGAACAGCTAATCGACCCGGTTTGCTTCAGAAAGGTCCAGGGCGGGACAACGACAGTGTACTAACGTGTCTTTCTTTCCTTCCTTAGAAGGACCGAGGCAACACCCGGACTGTTATGAGAAGATCACACTTCTGGGTCTACGTATTCCCTCTGATGACCCAAGATGACGTCACAAATCCCAGAATCTATCACACCTATCCCAGCATACCTCACTTCAATATCTGGTCCGCCCACATAAAATGTCCGTCTTCCCTCCCTTCAGTGTCTTTTGAGTTTTGTAAAAACGACTGACCAAATTCTTTTGTTGCAGTATACGGGGCTAAAAACCCCAAACCTTGAACTGTTTTCTTGTCTTTATTACAGTTGGCGTAGCCGGCAGGACTGATAAGGGTCCGAAAAGATGACTGAAGGACAGGACCTGACCACAGTCCTCAATACCTTGGTCGCGAAGCTCCAGGCTGTCAAACTGGAACAGGCGACGTCCAAGGTGGAGCTCGCGGAGACAAAGAGGCGGCCGGTGGCCCCTGAAACCGTAAGGCCGGAGCCCCCAAAGCCGCTACTCCCTCCGATGCTGGCTCTCACAGGGGATAATGACATTGAGTCATACCTCTCCATCTTTAAGAGGACGGCAACCCGACATCAGTGGCCACGGGCGGAGTGGGCGTCCATTTTGGCACCGTACCTAAAGGGGCTGGCGCAACGGGCGTATCATGACCTCTCTGAGGAGGAAGCCACCCAATACGAACTCCTGAAGGCCGAAATATACCAGCGTTACGGTGTGACCTCCGGCCAACAGGCACGCGTCTGGCGTCACTGGCGCTTTGACCCCGCACTACCAGCTAGAGTACTGAATACTGGGGCAAGCTCGGGCGCTCGCCATGTGGTGGAGCAAGTGGCGTGCGAGGGTCTAATCTACGTGATGCCAGAGTATCTCTCCCAACAGGTCCAGATGCACCCGTTTAAAGACATGAGCGGCCTTCTGGAGCTTCTAGAGAGACAACTGGCGGTGACCCAACTTGCGCGGGCCTCGGCAGGGGTGCGCCGCTGTCTCCGGGCCCACTCGCCGTGCCACGGAGGCTCCGGTCAAACCAAAGGAACGAAAGCTCATGCTACCACGCTGTTTCAAGTGCGGGGAGCTGGGACACATGCTTCCAGCCTGCCCTCTCAACCAAGAGCCCATGGACTGTAGCTGGAAGGAAGGAAGAAAGGTAACCCCCTTGCGGTCACAAACACGGGAGTGGTGTTGTTAAATGGGCACTCGGTGGTGGCAATGTTTGATTCTGGAAGTAACATAACCATTGTTGCTCGCCATTATGTCTTACCGCGACAATGACTCACTCAGCATTTGGGTGTTAAGTGTGTGCAAGGGAAGACCAGGTCGTATAGGTCTGCAAGATGTTTTATCAGTTGGGAAGGGACTCTTAAACAGCTGGTGGTCGCTGTGATTCCGGAGCCCCCCTTTCCAGTCATCGTCGGAAACTAAAAGCAGTGGGACCGTCGCCACTCCTATTCCTAGACTAGGTCTGATTATGGAGGGTCAGGGGCCCCTCCCTGCTGTTCCTACGCAGTGCACTTCGGCGACTTCTGATGACGTAAACGGGACGAGGGAGCCCTCTTCGGCACAGGACCCTGACCCGGAAGTATAACCGAGTGGGGCACCAGGGCAGGCGAGCGCTCCCGCAGGCCCACTTAATAATGTACTCGCCCGCCTGGACACACAGTATAGGTCCACGCCGGCGTCCTTTAAACGTGAACAATGGAACGACGATTCCTTGAAGTTTACCAGGAATGCTGTCGTCTCCACTGACGACATATCGTCCATGGCCTCCACACCACGCGGACCCTACTTCAAGTTAGAAAATGATCTCTTTTATCAGGTTGCCAAGCACAAAGGCGAGTTGCAGAAGCTGTTGCTGGTGCCACGGACTTACCGGCGGGAGATTTGCGAACTAGCTCACTCCCACCTCCTATGTGCCCACCTCGGGACCGAAAAAACATTAGAGAGGACAAAGCTCCGATTTTACTGGCCCGGGGTTAATGAGGAGGTCCACCGTTTCTGTCAGACCTGCCCAGTCTGTCAGCTACGCCAGATTCCTCGAAGGGACCATGCTCCTCTGATCCCGATTCCCCTGATAGACATTCCCTTTGAATGGATCGGGGTCGACCTCATTGGGCCCCTAGAGCCTTCCGTGCGTGGTCACAAATACATTCTGGTAATGGTTGACTGTGCAACCCGATACCCCGAAGCGGTTCCCCTGCGAGCTGCTAATACCAAAAACATCGCACGGGAACTAGTAGAACTGTTTTCCCGTGTGGGCATACCCAGAGAAGTCCTAACGGACCAGGGTACGCCCTTCACCTCGGATACGTTCAGGGTGGTTGCCAAACTAGTTCAGATTAAGCATCTTAAGACATCCGTCTATCATCCCCAGACGGATGGACTGGTTGAGCGCTTCAATCAAATGCTGAAGCAGATGCTCCGCAAAGTAGTCAGCACGGACGGTAGGAACTGGGACCAGCTTTTACCACTGGTACTTTTTGCTTACAGGGAAGTACCACAGGCCTCCACAGGGTTTTCCCCATTTGAATTGTTATATGGGCGACAACCCCGGGGCTTATTAGATGTGTTAAAGGAAGACTGGGAAAGGGAGTCACTTCCCCCCACCAACCTCCTGGAATATATCGCACATTTACGTGATAGATTTGCTAAAATCAGGCCCTTGCTCAAAGTCCACATGTCCAAGGCTCAAGCAGTGCAGGTCAGAAATTATAACCGGAACACCTCCCTACGCAAATTCCAGTCGGGGGATCGCATAATGGTGCTTGTGCCCACCTCCCACTCGAAACTGTTGGCTCATTGGCTAGGGTCTTACAAAGTTAAAGAGAGGAAGGGACTCGTTGATTATTTGGTGAGCCAGCCAAATCGTTGACCGAGTGAGAGAATCTATCACGTCAACCTCCTAAAGCCGTGGAGAGACAGGGAGAACGCCCCGCCTCCCGGCCCCGCTCTCTCCCTTTTCTCAGGAAGTACCCCGCTTAACTTCAGCCCCAATTTGTCACCCCATCAACGATGGGAGCTTGAAAAAGCGACCGATCCTGTCTGTCCCGGAGGTGGTCAGCGAAGCACCTGGTCGGACCTCGCTGATCAAGCACGACATTGTGACCGTGTGGTTGTCAGGGAACGACCCTACTGCCTCCCTGAGGCAAAACGTGCTGAAGTGGAGCTAGAGGTTCAGAGAATGCTAGACTTGGACATCATTGAAGAGAGCCATAGCCCCTGGTCCAGTCCTATCATCCTCGTATCCAAGCCGGACGGGTTGTGGAGATTCTGCAATGACTTCAGACGTCTCAATCAGGTCTCGAAGTTTGATGCATATCCCATGCCCCGGGTGGATGAGCTCCTAGAGAGACTAGGGACGGCCCACTATCTGACTATGCTTGGGGTATTGGCAAATTCCCTTAACGACATCCGCAAGAGAGAAAACCGCCTTTAGCAGCCCCAGCAGTCACTGGCATTACAAGGTACTCCCATTCGGGCTGCACGGGGCGCCGGCAACTTTCCAACGTCTGGTAGACAGAGTGCTAAGGCCCCACCAGTCCTACTGTGCTGCCTACCTGGATGACGTCGTCATCTATTCTAGCACCTGGGAGGAACATGTACTGCAGGTGTACACGGTCCTGCAAACGCTAGTGAAGGCCGGTCTTCGTATCAATCCACGCAAATGTTACTTCGGGATGAATGAAACCCATTATTTAGGCTATCTAGTGGGAGGAGGGCTGGTGAAGCCACAGTGTACCAAAGTGAAAGATATCCTGGAATGGCCCCGTCCGATGGTCAAGAAGCAGGTGCAGGCCTTCTTGGGGTTGGCGGGTTACTATTGCCAGTTTGTGCCTCGCTTCTCCGAGAGGGCAGCGCCCTTGACGAACTTAACGAAGAAAAGGGCCACTTTATACGTGGTGTGGACCAAGGATACGGAGCATTCAGTGACTTGAAACAGGCCCTTACTTCGGCACCTGTATTACGAACGCCTGATTTCTCACTACCTTTTATTCTCCAGACCGATGCTTCGGACACAGGCTTGTGGGCAGTGCTGAGCCAAAGCATCGATGGTGTTGAACATCCCATGCTGTACCTGAGCCGGAAACTGCTGGACTGGGAGACAAGGTATGCAGCGGTGGAGCGGGAGGCCTTGGCTATCAAATGGGCGGTGACGCACCTGCGGTACTACCTGCTGGGCCGGGAATTCACCCTGGTGACGGACCATGCCACCCTCCAGTGGATGGCTCTTCATCGACACTCAAATCCTTGGGTCACCAGGTGGTTTTTGGACCTGTAGCCATTTAAGTTCACCATTGTTTATCGCCGGGGCGCCTTGCAAGCCAACGGTGATGCACTCTCTTGCGTGCACGACCTCTTGGTTCGGGCTGCCCGACCCGATGGGTCTGGCCTAATGGGGGGTGTCCTGCCGCGCATGAGTGCTTGGGGAACAGCTAATTGACCTGGTTTGCTTCGGAAAGGTCCTGAGGGGGGGACAATGACAGTGTACTAACGTGTCTTTCTTTCCTTCTTTAGAAGGACCGAAGCGACAAAGCCGTAAACGCCCGGACTGTTATGAGAAGAGCACACTTCCGGGTCTACGTACTCCCTCTGATGACCCAAGATGACGTCACAAATCCCAGAATCCATCACAACTATCCCAGCATACTTCACTTCAATATCCGGTCCCCCCACATAAAATTGCCGTTTTCCCTCCCTTCAGTGTCTTTTGAGTTTTGTAAAAACGGCTGACCAGATTCTTTTGTTGCAGTATACGGGGCTAAAACCCCCAAACCTTGAACTGTTTTCTTGTCTTTATTACAATATATATAGCATTTTTAATGTACAGTAGGTAGATCATTTCGACCGTGTCATTTTAAAAGTAGCTCACAAGCTGAAAACGTGTGGGCACCCCTGCTGCAAGGGGTGACTTTCCCTTAACCATTGCCCCAAACAAATTTCCTACAAAAAACAACAAAAAGTCCAAACAATAAAGTTCACCTATAAGCTAGGGCAACCAAGTATGAAGACTTTGTCCTGGCGAGCTAGACAAGGCGAGACCATGTAGAACGCCATTTAGTGAAGGCAACTGAACACTAGTAGGCAGGCAGATAGTTCTGAAAAACATAAACTAAGAGGTGAGCATATAAAAGTTATACTCACAATACCCTACAGTTTCAAAATTATCTGGTAGCAAGTTTATCTTGGCATACCTCAGCAACAAGTAAGGCAGCAGCTTAGCAACATTCCCTTCATGAAAGGCAGGAGACTCAAACAGGGCAACAGAAACCCAGATCTCGAACATATTCCAAAAATTCTGGAGTAGATTCAGCTGCAAAAACTGGTGACTTGGGTGCAGAAAATCCTCAGGGGTTTTGTTAGAAAGGGAAAAAATACACCAGAAAGTCCTTCTTGTAATCTGTTTAACAAATGGTTCAAGTGTATTTTGTAATCGGGTAAATAAACTCTTTAACTTCTAACACAATACATTTGCTGTTTTTTCAGCCACCCTCATAAAATGTATAAAAAAGAACCATAAAAATTATATAAATCTTTTCCAATTACACAAAAATTTGCAGGACATTATCAGCTGTCCGGTAAATATAAATTTAGTTATGTCATCCAATTCTATCCTTATAGATTCTATTTTTTTAAGCAGAATGTTTGCCCTGTTTAAGACCATTTTTTTTGTTTTGTTTTATTTTAGACAGGGGAGCCATTCCGTTATGAACTGGAATTTTCTCCAAACAGCAGTAATTAGAGGTCTTTAAAAAGAAGCTAGGAAGCAGGCCAGAATCCTGCCTAGTCTGCTTAGCTAAGTCTCACCAGGCTTCAACCAGGCCCCAGGGCAACCCACTGGCCAAAAAGGAGGGCCAGGCGAAACAGCTGTAGCGATTTCAAAAAATATATTGAAACCTCCACAATGGGAGGACTGACTTGTGCCCAGACATGCAAGCATAGAATCTTTATAAAAATAAGATTTATTAACAAAAATGTGAAAAATATAAAGAACAGGTCACAAAAAAGCAAAAAAGGCCATCCTAAATGAAAACAGGTCCAAATCACATTCCAGTAATCAGAATCATAGATAGATAGATAGATAGATAGATAGATAGATAGATAGATAGATAGATAGATAGATAGATAGATAGCCCATCATCACTCACAAGAAACTCCATGAAGCAATAATGGTATGGTTCTCACTCTCAGGCTTTTGCATTTAGTTTAAATGGTCTGAGGATGGCCTTGACTCATGGGGCGCCACCTATAAAAACATGGAATATTAGCATATTTAAAGAGACAGAACATAAATACATCTTCACCTATGAAACCAACAGAAATAACATCATAAATAATTATTCAAAATTAATAAAATAACAATAAAACATAAATACACGTAAATTCAGCCCAATTTATGATACTGTGTCCAGGGTTGGTGCCTGTCTTGCCTCCACCGTTTGTATTTTAAAATCTGTAAAGCATCAAAATTCTAGGTGGCTGACTCTCTTGTGTAATACAGTGCAGACACATTTTTTCTCCCTAAAATGTATAAAATAAATTGCAATTAACAGTTTCATAAAAGGTCACCTATGCCATTAATTATTTAGCACAGTTCCCAGTGAACAATTAAGTGACTCATGATCCATGTGCCATTGTACTGCACAAATCCACAGTCCATATCTAAAATAAATATATTGTGACAGACACGCTTGATTTATCAAGAAAAACACTTTTTCTTTACTCTTTTCTTAATACTGGTAGCATTCAAGTAATGCAGACAACCACATTAAACAGCAATATTCAAATTAAGTCTCTCCCCTTTAGTCCTGATACCAGGATGCATACACCAGGCAACATTAGCCAGTGGTGGTTGGCAAACCCAACACCCATTTTAACTTCAACAAAATGCCCCCATTGCCATAAAGTTACAAATAAAAACCAAACATTACTGTTTGAAACCCATCATGAAAGAAATCATAATTAACAGTCTACTGTAATTTTAGGTGCAGTGCCATAGAGCCTTCTGGGACATCAGCACCTTTCATCGCTACAATATATTTTACATCATTTTTGTTTTTAAACCATACCAGTACTCTAAAGTAACTTATTTTACATACTATTCTAGCTTTTGGCATCAAGCTCATACAATTTGGCTAGAGTCAATTTTCATTCCAGAGCCTTGACAAGATCATGCTTTTTAGAAGTACGTGTATATGGAAAATTAGAGTTTAAATCAGTCGTATGCTGGGAATATGAATTTGAAGAAATTGTGAACATGTTTTCACAGTACTGTAAAAACTATTCAAGCCTGAAAGTCGTATATATCTTTTCAGTCAAAAATTAACAGAGTTGTTTAACACAGAAGTCTCTTTTGTGTTTCTGGAGGAATCTTGAGGTAGTGACACTGTTTATATTCAGCATGAGGTGAGACATTGGAATGAATAAAAGCAGTTTTATTAATGTTGTTTCTATTCTTTGAGCCATTTGAAGCCTACACTAGGGTACTGAGGAGGATAACCAATGCGGATCTCCCGAATACAACACTATGGTATCATACCCATACATCAAAGGGATTTTGTGTGGTCACTGGGGAACATGGAAGTACTTACAATGGCTTACCCAGGGGTGAATGTGGGCCTGGGTTTAAAAGCCTCTTCTGGCCATAAGATCAAATGTTTGGAGTTGGGAGAAAGGAGCTGACAAGAAATCAATTGGTTGGGCAAAGGTAGGCCGGCATTAGAGATAGAAAGTGGTTTATTTGAAAAAAGTGGGCCTAAAATTGTGACTTACAATGGGTAATCAAAGCAGCCAGGAGTAGTTAAGAACCTCTTGTGTATTAAGTAGGGGTACTAAACTCTATTCCTGGAGGTCCACATTGGCTGCAGGTTTTTGCTTTAACCAAATTCTTAATTATAATGTACGTATTTACTGCTTAAGTAATATAGTATTTATTGGGCTTTTTTTTTTTTTTGGAAGCATATTTGTTACAATTCAGAATCCTTAATTGCATATTTTAGTTTTAAACAGATGCATTAAAATTTTAGTTGTTGCCTGTTTTCTTAACCACTTATCAGTAAATTATGAAGTGCAAATGACAAGTAAACCACCAGCCCTCCAGCTAACATGATTCTATAAGTGCAGGGGTTGTGCTTTCATTTTATAAACATGCTGCAGTCCGTCCCCATCTAAAAAAGGCAGAATTAGATCCTGGAGTTTTAGCTAATTTTCGCCCAATTTCCCAACTGCCATTTCTGGCTAAAATTGTACAAAGAATTATTTATAATCAATCGGTTGATCACCTTAACTCCAATTATTTGAGATCTACCAATCTGGCTTTAGGCGTTATCATGATGTTAAAACGGCCCACCTTAAAGTATTCAATGACATCTCTATTACTATAGACTCAGGCGGTGCTGCAGTCCTTGCCCTCCTTGACCTGTCCGCTGCCTTTGACACTATTGACCATGAGATATTGCTGATGCAGCTTGATACCTATATTATATTATATATATACCTTCATTCTGTTGGAGCTATTTTTAGGAAATTTAACATTACTTTTCACTGCTATGCTGATGATACTCAGATTTATATGCCCGTCTGCAACTCTGCAATGAATCAACTCCACAACTGTCTTTCTGAACTAAGATCCTGGATGGCTAATACATTTCTTGATCTGAATCAGAATAAAATGGAGGTGCTTATAGTGGGTCCACCAGCTAGTCCAAACTGGTCTTGGACTTCTCGGCTCTTTCTCTGTCTTTTGCAAACCTCATCTTGGTGTTACCTTTGACAGTAACCTCTCTTTTGAGAAATATGTAAATTCTGTTGTCAAGAGTTGCTTTTTCCAGCTTTGTCTATTAGGTAAGATCAAGTCTTTTTAATCTTCTAGGGATCTTGAGAATGCTACTCATGCTTTTATTTTTTCTTGCCTCGATTACTGCAACTCGCTGTATTCTGGGATTAACAAATCACTCATACACAGGTTACAGTTGGTCCAGAATGCTGCCACTTGCTTTCAGGTTGGGGCAAGAAAATATGACTCTGTTTCTCCAATATTAGCTTCTTTACACTGGCTGCCTGTCAGTTTTCGAACTGATTTTAAAATCTTGTTGCTTTTTTTTAAATCTTTACATGGGCTTGCTCCTGCCTATTTACTTGAATTGTGTGCTTTACACCAGCCATCCAGAGTGCTTAAATCTTCTGGTCAGTTGTCTCTTGTTGTCCCTCGTACCAAGTGTAAAACTAAGGGGGTCAGGGTTTTACAGCTGCTGCTCCTCGCCTGTGGAACTCTTTACCTCATTACATAAAGGAGTCGTCTACAATTGAACTGTTCAAAACAAGATTAAAGACTCATTTCTATTCACTTGCATTCTGTGACCTTCAGTAATACTGATGGTTTCCTCTTTGTTATTATATAACATTACTTCTATTTATTATGTATTTTATTTTATGTTCATATATTTTATTTCTATTTATGTTATTTTTTTGTTTTCTTTTATTCTATTATTGTAAAGCACTTTGGCCACAGCATTCCTATGTTGTTTTAAATGTGCTATATAAATAAATTGACATTGACATTGACTTGCTTGTAGTTAAACCTGTGTACATTCATCATGAGGTATCTGTGCTAAATCATTTTGAAATAAGTAAGAGAGAAGGGAAGGACCAAAAGATACAGATCTGTTCCAGACCACAACGCATATGGATAACATTCTCAGAAAATGAAATATCTAAAATGTGATAAAGATTTGCCTTGGATGAATTAAAGCATTAGCAAACCATATAATTAAAAACCAAGCTTCATTAACAGCTAGGCTTTTCTTCTAATTATGAAACTGGTTGGAATGAAAACCTGCAGCCACTGCAGACGTACAGGACAGGTGCTGATTAGTACTGGCTTAGAGGTTTAAGTTTTGTTTTTTTATATTTGTCTGTATCAATCTACCTTATTCCTACTGAACTTATTCCTTCTATTGATAAAGAAATTCTCCATCTAAAAATTCTTTTTTTATATGCTACTAAACCAATGTACCTTGCAGTGATGACCAAGGAAAATTTTTCAAACATATTTTCATTCAGAACAGAAAATACAAACTTTCTGAGATAATAGACATTTATGAAAACCAGTGCTGGTCAACACCAAACAATCTTAAAACATCTATTAAAAAAATCCCATGTTATTTGTCTCGCATAATCTACATATTGTGGTTGTTGGAAGGTACTACAAGTCCACAAGCTGAAAATTCTGGGGCGCTAACCCAGTTGCCCCTTTTTAATTAGAATAATTGTCCAAGCAAAACTTGCACTCAGTGGCGGTAACAAATGAAAATCACGGTTTAAGCAGGAGGAACCTTTCTCGGCTGGTAAAGCCTGTGAGAGTCACAGTGGGAAGGCATTCTGTCATGCAGTGCATTTTAGTAATAAGAGATGCCTCCTTCTGGGAACTGCAGAACATGGAGTGGTGGAACCATAAAGGGCAGAATCAGTTGCACTCACTGGACATCTTCTTGGCACTGTAGAGGGATAAACAGAGGATAAGGTTAGCACCAGTGCCCTCTCTTGACCCAAGGTGGAATGACATACCTTAGAAGAACCAGGAGTATGAATCACAGATGTGCATGTGTGACAATATCAAATCATCTAGTTATATGCTCACAATGCTTCAAACAAATGTGTTTTAACTAAAATAATGTTAAATAACACACTTCTAGAAAATGTGCTTGAATGTGCTCTCTCAGTGGACATGTTTTTGCTGATCATGGAGCACAATGTTAGCCAATGAATAAGCTGATACTGGGCTGGACTCCTGAGAAATGAATGAGACAGGGTGGCTTCAGTTCAAAACCACGGGGGCATCTGAACACATTCCATCTTCATTCATGACAGCATGATGAGAATATTCAGATGTCCTTTCTGATGCAGAAGTATCTACCTTCTGTACCTGCTTTATTTATTTTTGCAAATTTAAAAGATAAGTTTGCAAATTTTCAAGTTGAAGATATTTTGTCATAGTTTTACATAAATTTGGCACAGTAGATTGTGAATTAAGTGAAGCATTTTTTATTAATATTAAAAGATATTATGTCTGCTTCTGTGGATAAATATGGGGTTAACAGAGCATTGGTACAAAAATAAAAACAAAAGCCTTACCAAGTATGTCCACTTGGAAACAGCAATAGTTTCAGTTTTAAAAAAAAATGTCATCCATGTTTGTGAAGTACTGTATGTTTATAGTAACTAAAGAAAATTGGAGTAATACATTTTATTACAGATGTTCGACATAATTTTCCTAACGTGAGCAAATATGTCCCTTTACGTGTCTGATTACAGTGACTGTCATGTTTGAAATTTTCATGGAAATATGTTAGCAGAAGACATTATGCTTCTGTTATTGCGTGATGCATACATGGATTCTAATCAAGTGAGATGACCAATTAGCAAATTCAGCGAGCTTACATTTATTTATTACAGTTCTTATCACTTATGCAAAATACTCTCCTCCTTCTAGTTCTTCCCATCATTACCTAATGTCCAAACCCACCATTACCTAATGTCCATCACTTGACCGAAACTGCCATCATTCCTTCATACCCTATGCAGGTGTCTGAAACATATTCATTGATCAAGAACACAACTTAAGTCAAAACCAGGAAGACCCAAATATGAGACACTCCACTGTTCAAATGAAAGTTACTTGATGTCCAAGCAAGTTTTGAGCAGCTGCATTTCTAAACAATGGTTTGCTTAACCCTCTTTAAGTACACAGTGTTTTTGAGCTTAGCAACAAGATACTGGTGGTTTGCATCTGAAAAGAGAAAAATAATAAAATATGCAGACAAGGGCTTTTCATGGTTTAACCTTTACTGTACTAGTGTGCATTATGATAATACTTATTTTCATACCAGTAACGGTGCACTGCACGATAATGTGCAGTGAATACACTTGACTTGAGCATTCGCTGTTTTCATACTCTTTCTCTGTATGTTAAGCATTCGTTTGCTCAGAGGTTGATGTGCTTGCTGCTTCCTGAGCAGCTCTTCTTTTCTCCACCCTAGTGGTCCGTTTCTTCTCTTCTTTCGTTGGTATCTTTTCGCGTAAAAAAAATGATTAAGTCGGTGTTTGTGTTGCAATTATTAGTACGCTTTCTTTAATTTTTCACTTAAGCTGGCAGTTAAGTCTTCTCCTTCAAGAATGATTTAATATATGAAGAGGTAGGGGAAGTGACAGCGAAGGTGGGAGGGATGAGAACAGCGCCACACGGCTGCCCTGCTGGTCACTGCCAAGAGTTGATTCTACAACAAAAAAAAAAAAAAAATTTAAAAGAGGAATAACCTTGGAGGTCAATCATCACCCCAAAAATGGATAGTAGACATCACATAGTATATGTGTACCAAATTTCAGGTCAATAGGTCAAACGGTTTGCGAGCTACAGGTGGTTTAATATCCTGGACAGACAAACGAACAGCCACGGTAGCGCATTATATATAAAGATATGCTTATGAAACTCTTTGAATATATGCAAATCATCAACTTTAGGAATATTCTTTTCAACACCTTTAAATCTAGAATATGATATGAAGTCATGCAAAATGACAATGTCTTTTCGAAAAACTGGCAAAAGATGGCGTCAACATGAACAACCTGGTCACTAAAATGCAAAATTAGCACAAATGGTGGTGCTCACGAAAATAATAAAGGGCAAGACCGCGCCATAGTGGTTTCAACTATCCATCTATCCATTTTCCAACCTGTTGAATCCGAACACAGGGTCACAGGAGCCAATCCGCGGGCGCAAGGCAGGAACCAATCCCGGGCAGGGTGCCAACCCACCGCAGGGCACACACACACACACCCCAAGCACACACAAACGACAATTTATAATCGCCAATCCACCTAACCTGCATTTCTTTGGACTGTGGGAGGAAACTGGAGTACCTGGAGGAAACCCACGCAGACACGGGGAGAACATGCAAACTCCACACAGGGAGGACCTGGGAAGCAAACCTGGGTCTCTTTACTGCGAGGCAGCAGCACTACCACTACACCACCGTGCCGCCCTGGTTTCAACTAATAACCATAAAATATATTGAAGGGTACACAAGTATTCCATAAATCCACAAAAAGTACAAAAGTGGAAACAAAGATTTCAGAACTGAATTACAAAACTATGATACAGTAATGAGGCTAAAATGTTTTCTTGTTTTAACAGTCAGTGTTGGCATAAACGGCAGCATCTACAGCATTCACAGAACATACTACACAGAACAGGAAATCACATCTCTGGGGATGACAGGCTGCTATGGAGGGTGAGATTAATAACACAACTGGAATTCTTTTTAAATGGTTGAACATGTCTTTTTCTGTAAATGACATTGTTGCCCATCCATCCATCCATTTTCCAACCCGTTGAATTCGAACACAGGTTCACGGGGGTCTGCTGGAGCCAATCCCAGCCAACACAGGGCGCAAGGCAGGAACCAATCCAGGGCAGGGCACCAACCCACTGCAGGGCATTGTTGCTCTGTTTTAAAATCTGTGTGCAATCTCAAGTTGCAGTTCAATACTTGAAAACATTTTTGGCTTGAAAATGGATACATTTGGTAATTTGTATGTTTTTTTTCCTTTACACCAATGCCCTGTGGAGCTCATTATAAAACACAAGAACAGGGATAGTATTTTTCCTTTAATTTGTAAAAAATGCTTCACTTAAAAATTATATTTCCCATTCAAAATCCCTTCATACCATGATTGTGATAAAAAAATGCTGACTTGAACAATACCAAAGTTATTCTTTCATATTCCTTTTATTAATGAGCCCTTCATTCAAGATGGATCCTGTGCTTCTTGATATTGTCAAAGGCCACTGCTTCATATGTAGCTGCTCCTGGGGAATGCCTCATCTTAGCATATTCTCCATATACTGCAGGCACTGAGGCTCAGTGTAGCAACAGTTTAAACAAAACAAAGCCTACTTTTGTACATTTTGGGGATTTTTTTCCCACTCCATTTGTGAATCCATTAATATGGGCAATTAGACAATTGCAGTCAGACATTTGGCAAAGCAGAATGACATCCTATGGAAATCAATTTTTTTTCTGTGGTTCAGTTTTGCATAATTTTGCTGTTCCAGATGTTAATATACATTCTTTAAAGCCCAAATGGTATTTTTATACATGGCTGCCAAACAACATTTTTGTGCTTTCCTGTCCTGCAGACTGCACATACCAAGGGGCCATTATAAATTCTATACAGGGAAAGATTGTTTCATACGAAAACATAAAGTCACTAGCCAAAAATTCTCTGAAAATTAACAAATGATAACCACTTTTAACTTTCCTCACACTATTACGCCCTTTAATTTCTAAAGAATGTGTACAGCAAAATGTAAGAACACATGAAAGACACCAAAAGGCTACATCCAGTCTTTTGTGAGGCTACATTGAGTCTTCTTGAGGATAATCACATCCACCTATTAATGTAACCCACCTAATCCAATGTCATCGGAAGATAGGGCTTATCCTGGCAGAATCTGGCAACAGGCCAAAGCCAACACTCTAGGAGGTGTCACTTTATTTCAGGGCGAACTCTTACACACAACTACTCTGACCCATTTAGAATTATCAATAGGGAATGTTGGAGGAAAGCAGCATACCCTGAGAAAGCTGACACAGAAAGCATGCAAACTACACACACAGATTTTATCTCATATTTTATTGGGTTCACACTGAAATCCATACTCTGGCGAGACACCTTTAAACTAAGGATTTGCATCAGTGACTCATTGAAAAACAACATTGTGGCCATTAGTGTTGTTATGATGAATTACTGAAAGATAGCAGGTGCGTCACATAATCCAAATGGTGTTGGCATAAACCACCATAACAGCTGCCAAGTGTCAGTTTAGGTTTGGTGTTTAACTCTGTAATTATCTCCACCTTTTAGTAATTGCTTCCAAGGTCAAGAATGTTAAAGCAGCTTAACTCATTCATAAAAAGTTACATATTTCGAGTCAGTTACAGCAATGGATATCAGCTTCTGTTTAATGTTCAAACCAGGGAATGACTTTATAAAAATATAATTTGAGTCTAAAAAGATTTCCTCACCAATAGGTGCCATCTCTTCCACGGTCTTTCTCCCAGCAGTACATTTAGCCTACACCATCCTTACAGTCACAATGCAGATGGTCTTGAGCATTACTTAATCTAATTGGGTTAGTACTGATTGACTTCTTATCTGTTAAAGTGGATAGATTCTTGTATTCTTTCAACAATGTATAGATTAGATGTTACTGGTTCCACTCGGTTTTAATTATATGAACTTTTTCAACATACTAACATCTGATGCTTTCAAATTGCAAATTATGTGCTAGTGTGCCCATTATTGTAAAGAACCTTTGAAATAATACACTGACAAGTTATGTAGGAATTGTATGAATCCTAAATTTTTTTGTTTTACATGTGTATGCACTAATCTCTGAAGAATTTCCACAACCTTTGTTAACTTAGCTGTCCTGCCCATAGCATTCTGATCAGGATAAATGAGCAGACTTCATGCAGTCTGATGCAATGCCCTAGCACCTCTTGTCAGTTCTCCTGCAGTAGGTACAGTCTTGGATACCTTATACTACACCCATCATCCTTTGAATGTGTTGAACGTACCTCTCATTGACCTACAGTCTCTTCCCTTCAATTATCATTATTCTCTTGAAAGAAGGTATTGTTAGGGGTGAGGGAGTTGGTGCCAATGTGGGTTATGTTTTGTTTTCTTTATGTTTTTCAATTATCTTCTTTAATAAAATTTGGATTGCAATGAAAGATTTGAACATGCCTGCCAAGTTGACAGAACTTCTCAGTGCCTCCAGGAAATGTGGACCATAAATTTTTATTCCCCTATGTTCTGACAAACAGAAATGGATTTGGACTTTGTGAAAATCTGCTAACCTTGCTAGATAACGTGTTTCTTTTCAAAGTTCCCTTTAAGATGGTGACAGCCAGCAAGCTCTACATAGCCTCAGGGTACAGAGAGCTTGCCTAAAATAACCTTTAATACTGTAAGTCAGGTAAAATCTACAAGACATGGTTTTGAAAGAACCCTTTCTATGGACACATTTAGGCCTTAAACACCTTAATAGCATGTCAGTATGTCCTTTCTTCTGGTACCATTTGGCTATGAAGATAACCTCCCTTCACCAATGATCATTAATAAAGGCCTTAAATTTGAAACAGAAAGAAGAGTTCTGAGGAGAAAAGATCATTCTGCCCCACTAATCAGTCTGTTTTTATTAGTGGACAATACAAAATAAATTTCAATGAAGAAGGCAACATAATCATCACAGTGAAACACCAAGTCCATAAAGCATAAGGGATATCAGTCTGTCCAGTTAGGAAACACATAATCACTTCACCTGCCTTGATGCAAATGAAAGTGACAACTGGATCACTGGAGAGGCAACAGCAAGATAAACCCCAAAAAGGGAAATGGTTTCACAGGTGGTGGCCACAGACAATCGCGCTCTCCTTATCCTTCCCAATTCTTCTCTTGTTTTGCATTTTGCTAGTCTCTTTGTCATTACTAGTAGAATGAGGTGGTAACTGCAGCCAATTTATGTTGCACAGATAGTCCAACTCCTCCAGGATGGCACATCCATACGTGCCGTCGCAAGAACGTCTCAAGATCATGGAGGAGATATCAGGAGACGGGCTTATACATATATATACTGTAAAAAAATCACAAACAAGCATAAAGATTTGGGGTTTCCGGCCCCATATACTGAAAAATAATCCACAATAAATATGAATTGTCATGGTCAAATACATGAAAACATTTAATATGGTTTGACCGTCCAAAGATGGCGTCGGAGGAGTATTTATGTTGGACGGGCCGGAAGTGGAGGAATGCTGGGTAGGAGCAGTGGTGGATGATAGGATCAATGACGTCATGGGTAGTGGACAGAGTAAGTAGCGTACTGCGGGAAACTGTAGGAGGTAGGCTCATGGCAGCGGTGCGTCTTTTCTTCTGTAAGAAACAAAGAGAGAAAGGTTAGTACCCCGCCACTCCCTCCTGGCGTATGTCTTTCCGATCGTATTAAGGTCCGTCCGCGGCCCCGTACTTGCGCGTGCGTGACAATACATATATATATATATATATATATTAGCTGTGAAAGCCCTTGCTGTTTAAAGCCCGGGCTCCTAGAAACCATGGAATCTGGCACTTCAATAAATCAATCGCATTGGTTGTGTATTAGCGGCTTATCTGAGGTTTCGTTTTGCCGATGTGTTCACCTCACTTGTGTATTAGAGGCAACGGTTTCACTTTGGTGACATAGTCGCTTTCTTTGAGCTTCAAGCTGTAGCCTCACACTTCCTACCAGGTATATGGTACCACTCCAGACTGAAAGGGTGCGTTTTTACTAACTTGTCTTGTCTTCTTCTTCCTCCACAGTGTAGAGAAAACCACCAATGAGAGCAATTGAATCTGCCCGTTCTGGTCCCTAGGCCAAAGCACAACAGCCCAGAAGGAGAAGTTACGTCTTACCCACGCAACCAGTGCAAAGGAGCTCCTCTGATGGCAGATGAAGCAGTCATTATTATTGTTGCCAAGTTATTCTGGTTGCAGCAGTTTTTTTTATTTTCTTACCATCAGGCATTGTTTTTGCTTAAATCATTAAGTAAACAGGGACAGCTGGGTTGGTGCCCTTAGAATTTATCCTTATTTAAGCATGTTAGTCCCTCAGACGGCCAAAATATATAATGCAAAGTTGACTGACTGACTCACTCACTCATTCTCCAAAAATGCACAATTTCCCATTTAGTTAACAAGCTGAAATTTGGCAGGAGTGTACATTTAGACCAGTAGATATCCAAAAGAAAAGATCATATTACAGTTTTGCAAAACTTGGCTCATCATGTCAAAACTCTACACACAAGTAAATAAGAAACAACACTGGGAAATAAACCATTCACATCTATGTCAAATTAAAACTCTGCTATCAAAAACTAACAATCCTTTGTCAAAATGTCATTATAATGACATAATGATACCCACTTGCATCATATGAATATACTTTCAAATCAGCAGCAACACACTAGTCTACTTTATATAAAACACTGCAGGCTTTTGATTGCACTGTTTTTATTCAGTTCCACAGAAGGCACGTTTTCACAACACCCAAAAAATGAAATACTAAATACTACACATTACAGTCGTGTACTTTACAGTACAGTAAATTCAGTTAAAGCAAAAATAAAACAAACAATACACTACTGTAAACACAGAAAAACATAATTGTGCGTAAGTGGGTTTATGGATCCTGCTGTCTGTTGGGGTCAGGCAACAGGATTTCATCAACATCATAAGCAATGTCTTCTCTCGCTAAGCATTGGGGAAAATATCCCCTTGTGTGCCGAATCCATCCATGGATTGACCTTACCTCAATGTCTCCGCAGGCCTGTTCCAAAGCCTGCAGAAGAGGCATGGGGGCATGTGGTTGGCGGTCATATATGCACCATCTCCAAGCAGAAAAAAACTCTTCTATAGGGTTGAGAAATGGCGAGTAAGGGGGCAAATACACAACTTCAAATTGATCATGGTTGGTGAACCAGTTCCGGACGATAGCAGCCCGATGGAAACTGACATTATCCCAGATAACAACAAACCTGGGCTGCTCTGGTCTGTCCTGTACAACTGCATCATGAAGTGCATCTACAAATGTGATTATGTGTTGCGCATTATAGGGACCCAGTTTGGAATGATGGTGCAGTAGCCCTCGGAGGCTTATGGTGGCACACAATTTGATATTTCCCCCGCATTGCCCTGGGACGTGCACAATCGCCCTTTGGCCAAGTATATTATGTCCCCGTCGTCTACTTTTGCTAAGTTTGAATCCAGCCTCGTCAATGTAAATAAATTCATGAGGAGCAGCTCCATCCATGTCCAAAATTCTCTGCAACAAAAAATACATATTGTGGATGGCATTACTCAAAACACACAACTACACTACTACATATACAGAACCGCCCCACCACATCTGTATGTAGCTGTAGGTATCTGTGTAGTTTTCTGAATATATCTATGTGGCACTGATCCAAAGGTACATATTCAGCTGTTACTGGACTGCACCCATTCTGTATTTTACAGTAAATGTAAAGGACTGTAACACTTACCTGTACATATTCATGTCGAAGTCCTTTGATCCTGACACTGTTCCTCTCAAATGGGACCCTGTACAGTTGCTTCATGGTCATGTTGTGCTTTACCAAGATGCGTCTGATAGTGGTAATGCTTACTCGATTTATGTTGTTTAATACCTGTCTATCTTCAAGTATTTGTTGCTGTAGCTGGTGGAGACGGATTGCATTGTTTGCTCTGACTAGGTTCACAATGGCAAGTGCCTGCTGTTGGGTGAACAGGCATTGGCGTCCACCCTCAGTAGGTCTACTAGCCATTCTGTAGAAAAATGCAACCACAAATTGTTATTGGTTTTCTTCTTTTTTACAGTACTGTATATACTGTACTTTTCTGTAAATACCATACACAGTACTGAAACATCTCAACACGTTATCATCGTATGTTTCACAAAACTACCACTTTTGTTCGAAAAGGAGCATTAGCCACCCTGAAATACAGTACATGTAATATGGCAATGTGATATGGTACAGTACTGTAAATACTCTAGATACAGTCTGAGTAGAGAATAGAGTTGAAGACATACCTGTTTTCCAGTCGGAATGTCCTTATTATGGATGAAACTGTGAAACGGCTTAGATTAGCGTGGACTCTCTGCCCAGCTTCCCTCATAGTCAGGCCATGGTTTATGACATGGTCCACCAAAGTTGCTCTTATGTCATCAGAAATAATGGTCCTTGCATGGCCTCTTCAACCACGTCCTCCTCTCTCTCTCTGTCTTCCTCTTCCTCTACCTCTGCCTCTAGCTCTCCCTGCTTCCATGCTTGCAAAGTTCTCAAAATGGCTTACAGTTTTTTACGATTGCTTAGGCACGATTTTACAAGGCTCATTTTGTCAAAACCCTACACACAATTCACACATTTACACACACAAGTAGCAGAATACCTTAGATATTTTGCAAAATGAAACACTTAATTCAAAACTGTACAATAATTTACCAAAAGCCCATTTTGGTACCCTATGGCGCACACATGGTTCATACAGTCGGATTCTGTTTGAACCAATTACACACTGCTGTGCTCAATCTGAAACACTTGTAACATTTCTACCTTTCTAATGATACAGTCCTGGTTTGATTTTTTTTCTCTTTTTTGAGATATTGATAAAGAACATGAATATATTGACCAAACACAACACACGAGACAAGTACTGCACCTTGATGAACATATTTATTTCTTTTCATGTACTCAAGTCAGTCAATACTGAACATTTGAACGAAACATTCCTACGTAACAAAACATTTTTCCAGTTTCCATATGGTATTACTAAACATACCATTGTACTGTAAGCTTACAATAATACTGTAACAAATTACATATCCAGTTCAGTACAGAATAAAAATTAAAAATAAAAACCTAAACATCTCTCCGCCTAGCTGGATCTGGCCACAGGGCCTCATCAACATCACAGGCTATATTTTCATTTGCAAGGCAACGTGGAAAGAATCTTTTGGAGTGACGAATCCACCCTTGTATGGATGCTGCTTCAATTTGATCACATGCTTCCTCCATAGCTTGAATGAGGGCCATCTGGACATAGGGCCGGAGATCATAAACCTTCCACCGCCATGCTGAAAAGAACTCTTCGATGGGGTTTAGGAAGGGGGAGTATGGTGGAAGGTAGTGAACTGTAAATTGTGGGTGTTGATGAAACCAGTTTTGGACCTGGAACGATGGAAAGCCACATTGTTCCAGACGACAATGTATTGCATCTGGTCCCTTTGGTTTGCTGCTGTGATAATATTGTGTAATCGGTCTAAAAATGTAAGAATGAGGTCAGTGTTGTAAGGACCCAAGTTGGCATGGCGGTGGAGGACCCCATTCTGTAATGGCAGCACAAAGGGTAATGTTAGCCCCACGTTGCCCTGGTACATTGACAATAGCCCTGTGGCCAAGGATGTTTCTTCCCCTTCTTCTCACTGTTGTCAGGTTAAATCCAGCTTCATCAATGTATATAAACTCATGCAGGACTTCTTCCGCATCCATTCGCAAAACTCTCTGAAATACAGCAAAATATCACATTGCGTTATCAATATACTATAGGTCTGCTATAGAGTAAAATTACATGTACTGTAAAAAGGTTATGTGTGCAGTACACAATACTACAATCAGTGAACAAAACAAACCGCCACATATTCATGCCGCAGGACTTTCACCCTGTCTGAATTTCTTTCAAATGGCACTTTATACAATTGTTTCATCACAACTTGATGTTTTTTAAGGATACGGCCTATTGTTGACAGAGAGACCTGTAGGACATTATTGAAAATTTGGTGATCATTGACAATATGGGGTTGAATTTCTCGAAGTCTGTAGGAGATGTAATTTAAGATGTAATTTGAAAGAGATTAGAGACTGTAAGGTGGTGGCAGGGGATAATGTAGCTTGACAGCATCAACTGGTGGCATGAAGGATGAATTCTGAGGTGAAAAAGAAGAAGAGAGTTAGAATGAAAGCAAGCATCAGGTGGTGGAAGCTCAAAGAGGAAGACTATTGTGTGAAATTCAGAGAGCAAGTGATACTGGTGCTGGGTGGGGGTGGTGAAGACATGATAGATTGGAGCACTACAGCTGAAGTGGTAAGGGAGAGGGCTAGGAAGGTTCTTGGTGTGACATCTGAACAGAGGAAGGAAGACAAGGGGACATGATGGTAGAATGAGGAAGTACAGAAAAGTACAGGGGGTGCCCCTGTACCTAGAGAGCCCTGGACCTCAGCACTTTCACCACACCTGGAAGTGCTGGGGGGAAGAGGATTGGGGACATGTGTCAGCGGAAGGTCACTGGAGGACACCTGGAGCACATCCGGGTGCATATAAAAGGGGCCCCCTCCCTTCAGACAATGACTGGAGTCGGAAGGAGAAAGACAAGGTCTTGGAGGAGAGGCAAGGAGGCGGCCTGAAAGAGCAGAAGGCACTGTGTTGTGGCCAGGACTTTTGGGGACTTTGGGGGTTGTTGTGAGTACTGGTGTAAATATGGACTGTGTAAATAAACGTGTGTTGGGTGACATTAACGTGTCCGCCTGTCTGTGTCCGGGTCAGCTTCCACAATGTGTACAAAATTTCTGGTCAATAGGTCAAACGGTTTGTGAGCTACAGGTGATTTAAAATCCTGGACAGACAAGCACAGCCACGGTAGTGTATTATATAAGAAGAAAGTTCTTATTTTTTTATGAGACTGTGTTCCTTAAATGTGGGAAGTGACATTGTTCACATCTTCTACATTTCTGTGATGACCAGTGCGATTTCCTACACTGTGGTGTTCTGGGCTGGTAAAATGAGCAAGGTCAGTTATGGGACACACTCTGAACCCCTTGGAGGTTTAAAAAAGAAAATTAAAACAGAACCAAGTGCCATCATGAAGATAGTTGCACTTCCTCACTTTAACAAAATAACACTAAGGTCTTTCAGCCAATGGATTTTTCAGCAGAAAAGTGTCAAGGAACTATCTATCTATCTATCTATCTATCTATCTATCTATCTATCTATCTATCTATCTATCTATCTATCTATACTCGCTCACACAACCAAATCAAAGAAGCCATTTAAAAATTGGTGGGACACATATTACCAACATTCCCAAAGGGCAAAGCTGCCCTGCTTTAGTATTGTGGATTCAGAAAGTATTCAGAGATCTTCACTTCCTGCTTAATGTATTGTGTTGTGGATTTAAATATTTAATGGATGTGTTTGCCATTTTTGCCCATCAATCTACATACATATATGGACAAAGAGAAAATATCTTTTCAGAAAGGTTTGCAAATGAATAAAAAATCAAAAATTGAAATCTCTCATTCATATTTCAGACCTTTTGTAGAAGCCTTTTTGGCAACAATTGCAGTTTTGAGTCTTTTTAGGTAACCCCCTATAAGTTTTGCACACCTGGATTTGGGCAGTTTATCCTATTCTTTCTGGCACACCCTCTCAAGCTCAATTGGACTGGATGGCAAGTTTATTTATGTATTTAGTTTTTTTGCAAATGTATTAAAAATTAAAAACTGACATTTCTCTTTCATATTAGTATTCGGGTCTTTTGCTGTGACATTTTAAATTGTGGTCAGGTACAACCTGTTTGATTTTATTATTCTTTAGATGCGTCTAGAATTTCATTGGACCCCACCCTTGACAAACTAAATCGATTGGGTAGAGTTTAGAAAGGCACAGAGCTGTGTACGTAAGGTCCCACATTTTACACTGCATGCCCGGATGAAGTCCAAGGAACTCTTGATAGTCCAGAGATGAGTGGTCTCAATAATTCTGAAATGGAACATGTTTGGAATCACAGGGACTCTTCTCAGAACTGGTTGTCTGACCAAACTGAGTAACCAGGCAAGAAGGTCCTTGGTCAAGAAGGTGACCAAGAACCCAGTGATCATTCCAAAAGTGGTTCAGAAGTCATCTGGTGAGATGGGAGAACCTGCCTGAAAGATGGCAATTTCAGCAGCACTACATCAATTAGGTGTTTATGATAGAATGACTAGACATAATCCACTCTTTAGTAAAAAGCATTGGATAGCTCCCTTAAAGTATACCAAAAGACATTTAAAGGACTCTAGGAACATGAGGAAAAAGATTCTCTGCTCTGGAACCCTTTGGGCAGAACTCCAAGCAATATGTCTGGTTGCTTTGCAGATCACCTACCTAATACATTGTCTACAGTGAGTAATAGTGGTGGCAGCCTCATGCTATGGGTGTGATTTTCAGCAGCAGGGACAATGAGACAAGCCAGAATTGAGGGAAGGATGAATGTGGGCAAATACAGGGAAGTCCTTTAAAAAATATGCACAAGAGTGCAAGCAACCTCAGGTTGGGGCGACAGTTCACCTTTCTGCATGACGATGACAGAAAGCATACAGTTAAGGCAATGCTGCCAGTCTTTTTGTGGTCCATGCCAAATAACAGACTTAAACAGAACATCTGTGGAGAGCCCTGAAGATGGCAGTTTGCAGATGCTTCCCATCCAGTCTAACGGACTTTGAGAGGATCTTCCAGGAAGAATGGGATATACTACCCAAATCCAGATGTGCAAAGCTTGCAGAGTCTTACTCAAAAAGAGTTGAAGCTGTACTTACTGTCAAAGGGGCTTCTACAAAGGGTATGAGTTTCTGATTTATGAAGTGTTTGACTGTAGAGTGATGAGAAAACATGGCAAATGTATGTTTTTAAAATTAAACCTAAAAAACAAAGAAGTGTTCAGAAAGAGAAACAGCCTGAATGGCTTATGAATCCACTGTATATAATAATGTTATTGATGCTGCTAGGATGAGACTGTCTTTCACAACCCATAATTAGATAAAATTAGTTACTGTAAATGGATGGATTCATATAGTTTTTAGCTTAGCTTTGTCATTAATTATGTAAAAAATTGGGTATGAATTGGAATTACAAAACAGGGAAACAGACCACCGCTTTAAATGTTTTGTTTTTATTTTGCATACATTTCAGACTATATGTGGTTTGGGTGATTTAAAAAAGTTTGTGTTAACTAAAAAAATGCCTTATGGGGAAAACAATAATTATTGCAAGTGAATCTAACAACTGTCTGTAAAGCATTTACTTGTACACTAACCAGCTGTACAAGGAAAAAGATTTATCACACTCATCAATAAAATGTTACCCCATAATCAGTTTACTTGGAATGATCCCTATATTTACAATTTATAGTAACAACAGAACATATATTTCCCAAATTTCTACTGCTTTTACTCTAGATTATCTTTTAATTTTTCAGGTGAAGTTTGACAAATGCTTTAAAATATATTGTAATTTCCTCCCTTTGTATTAGATACCCCCTTTAATGAAATTAGTCAGGATTTTCTGACAATAGTTGTTTTTTTTTTTTTAAATGTAATCTTTGTTCAGCCACAGGAATATACAAAGTCATACTTCTTTAGGTTTTATTTTTCCTTAACCAGTCTTGACATGGTAATAAATATTTCCGGCTAAAATGTTTATAGTAAACATCACATTTATTTGTCGCCCTAGCCCAAAATGGTAGTTTTATGAAATCAAGAATAATGGCTGGAATAATTAAAGAGTATAAACACAAAATATAAGGTAAATAAAACACAAAAATTAATCATTTGGCTCGTTGATCAACAGTAAACAGATAAAGGCTGTAATTTACTGGGATCAGCAGCTGATTATGAATATTTTGGAGTGTTTTATGTTATTTTTTCTCTTTGCATAGCCTCAAAAACACACAAGTAATATCTCAGGCAAATCCCATGTCACCTTGGTACCCCTCCCAAAGGCATCTTAGGGGTTGGGACTTAGAAATTTTTTCCGCCCGCTGCCGCCACCGGCCCTTAGGCCATTGCGTGTTTGATCCTATGGAAGTCTCGAGAGACAAAAACCAACACCTGGAAGCTGGCTGGCAGTGGCAGGGAATTGCGACCGTCGGCCATTAGACATCCAGAATGGCCTATGAGATGACGACTGACCCTTTTAAAAAGTCTACTTTCCAGGCATCTTCTCTCCATCCATCCATCTGTACGTCCACCATGAAGCAAGCTACCACCTATCCCAGCTCCTGCCTTTCGGTGTCACATCGATGCTCTTGACTGAGTGTCTCATGGGGTTAGAAGCATTTACTTTGAAAAAATTAGAGTTTTCAAAGCAGGCCCTCATGCCTGAATACCACACCTAGGAATAATGGAATAGGACTCCAGCTCTATTGTGTGGGTTTCCTGAACCAGAGCCATGGTTAAGAGAGACTGCTGGGGGCATTCTTATTGCACTGCTAGAGGTGAAATTCTTCGGCTGGCGCAAGACAAGCGAGAGAAAAAGTATTTGCCAAGAATGTTTTCATTAATCAAGAATGAAAATCAGAGGTTCAAAGACAATTAGTTACCATCATAGTTCCGACCAACTGGTGATCCGGCAGCATTACATGGTAACATGAGAAACCTAACCCAGCTCAGACAGGGAGAGGATTGACAGATTGATAGCTGTTTCTCAAGTATGTGGGTGGTGGAGCATGGCTTTTCTTATTTGGTGGACCAATTTGTTTGGTTAATTCTGATAATGAACAAGACTCCCTCCTGCTAAATAGGTACATGACCCTCGAGCAGTCAGCATTATACTTCTTAGAGGGACAAGTGGTTTTCAGCCACATGAGACTGAGCAATAACAGTCCCGTGATGCCCTTAAATCTCCCGGCCTGCATGTGTACTACACTGACTGGATAACTGTGTGTCTACCCAGCACCAAGAGGCGCGGGTAAGCCGTTGAACCCCATTCATGATGGGGACGAGGCATTCAATTGTTCCACACAAACAAGGAATTCACAAAAAGTGCAGGTTCTAAGCTCGCACTGATTAAGTCCCTGCCCTTTGTACACACTGCCCAGTATTACTGCCGACTGGATGGTTTGTTGAGGTCCTCGAATCGACCATGCTGCACTCTTTTTAACCTCTGGCAGAGTGCTGAGAAGGTAATTGAACTTGACTATCTAGAGTAAAAGTTGTAACAAGGTTTTCGTAGATGAACCTGTGGAAGGATCGTTACCAATGCCTCGCCCTTGGGTTGGCTGAGATCAAGGCCACACCACCATCTATCCCTACCTGGACTGCCTTGGGCCTGCCACCTAAGGGAGCTAGGAGGGACATCCATTGAGAGTGGGACCTTAGTCCATAATGCCCGCCTGGCACTCAAATTTCCACACCCAACTTCCCCCACCAGGGATAGTCCCCCCTGGAGTGCGGCCAGACACGTGGCCCAGACCTCTCATCCTACGTGAGCAATAATGGTCACAAGCTACTTCCCCTTCTGTTGGCAAGTGGGGTTACCCAGGTGGGGAGAGGCCAACTCTGGGCACATTGGACCCCTATACTGACCACTGTGTTGGTCTTTTGCTCCTCATTGGACTTTCGACATTGACCTGGTCTTCCCTGCGGACTGGTGATCCGAGAGTGACAACTCTTGGTGGTGGCTTTCTCCCGGCTCAGGCTTCAAAGAAGGACACAGCTAGCTGTGAGAACTAATGTGAATTGCAGGACACATTGATCATCAACACTTCAAATGCACCTTGTCTAAGGGTTGCCTTTCCAATCAGTCGCGGGACTCAGGCCTCTTCATCTCCCTAAGAGCAGACCCATGGCATGTGGCTGCTCCATGCCATCTTGCTCCATGGGGGGGTGGCAACGTTCCCCTCTTCCTCGGGCAGAGTAGTGGCTGGTCAGTGTTCAGTGAAAGGGCATCGGACCAGTACCCCACACCCCTGTGCACTTCCAGAGATCATGGATGTCCATCATCCCTACAGGGCACACAGGTGCCCATCCTAGGAGACAAGACCAGGTGTAGTTCCAGCCTGTCTGCCAGCACCCCACCACCTGCATGCAACTGAGACTGTGTCCAGTGGGGGCCAAGCTACCTCCCCATTTGACTCAGACTTCAGCTCAGACGTGGCGATCTGCTGAATTTAAGCATATTACCAAGCAGAGGAAAAGAAACTAACCAGAATTCCCTCAGTAACTGAGCCCAGCACCAAATCCTCCCCCATGCCACTACCACCACCCGTCTTGCCACGGGAAATGTGTAGTACAGGAGACTGCCTTCCCGGCATTGAGCCCATGTCCTTCTGATCAAGGCTCCACCTGCAGACAGTGTGAGGCTGATGGCAGCCTCCTTGGAGTCGGGTTGTTTGGGAATGCAGCCCAAAGTGGTTGGAAAACTCCATCCAAGGCTAAATACCAGCACAAGACTGATAGCCATCAAGTACCACAAGGTACGAGTGGGGTCTGCATATTCCAACTGGAGGATTCAACCTGGTGGGCTACCTGGGTCAGCGGATCCCTCTGCCCCCCTCCGTCCCTGTCCACCCAAGGGTGGGTGCGTGGGGTGGGTTGCGGGACCGCCATATGATCTGGCTCAGTCCCTGCCACGCAGAGTTCCTCCGCGATGGTGTGCTGAAACCAGTTCCAGGTTGGCAGGGAAGGGCCAGGGAGCCCCAACCCCCCACCTCCACAAGCTTGCCACTTCCTGAGGCTCAAGGATCGACAGAGCACCCAGTAGGCTGACTTGGCTATTCTCCCATAGACGGACTATCCACAGTGCGTCCTTTACTGCGCCACATCGTCAGGGTTGATGGTGCCCATATCCTCATAGAGGGGGCGCCAGAGGTTGGAAGCGAAGTCAGCTTCCCAACCAACCTATCCTGAATCATGGACTAAGAAGTCTAACATATGTGTGAGTTAAAATGTCTGCTTGAAACCCTGTGGTGCAATGAAAGTGAAGGGGGCAGTGCTGGTTTCCCAGACAGCCAGCCAAGGGTGGGTGGAGCCATTGTGGGTGCAGATCTTGGTGGTAGTAAGGTGGTTGAAGGCCAATGTAGAGTTGTGGAATGTAGGTTCCATGTGAACAGCAGTTGAACATGGGTCAGTCATTCCTAAGGTGAGTGGTTGAGTGCTTTTCCAAATCATGGGGTGAAGGCCTTTGTAGGCCATGGGCCATTTGAAAGGGAGTCGGGTTCAGATCTCTGAATCTGGAGTGGTGGAGATGGATGCACGCTGACACAATCAATCCCCGAGAAGCTGGAGGGAGCACTGGGAGAGTTCTCTTTTGTCATTGAAGGGCAGGGCCGCCCTGGAATAGGGCATAACACCGTGGAAAGCATCATGCTTGCAGTGGCATCCGGAGAGCTCTCACCTTTCCTTTAAAATCTTTGTAAAATTGCACCAGCCCATACCCAAATCCGCAACAGGGGCCTCATGTATAACGCAGTGCATAGAATTCACACTTAAACATGGCGTACAGACAAAACCAGAAATGTGCGTACACATATAAATAGCCCCTTCTCTTCACTGTTTTCTTAAAAGACAATGGCAAAAGCACAAGTGAAAAAGAAAAATTTCACCAAATACAAAATGGAAGTCCTGCTCAGTGAAGTGGAAGCAAGGAAAAATGTACAATTGGTGGCTTAGGCAACTGAAGTAAACTGATAGAGTGACAGTCAAAAGTTCAAGTCCAGAATTTCTCACAGTGCCCAAAATAAAAAGAAGTGGTCAGATATCAAGGTTGACATGAAAAGGCAAGTGTCTGAGTGTCATACAGACGGCCACAGAGAAGAATAAAAAAATAGGGACACAGTCAAGAAAAAAAGTTCTATGTCGAGGTTAAAATTAAAAATGTTGACTTTTATCTCAAAATCTAAATATTTTCACTTTATTCTTGTGGTTTATTTTGTCATTAAAGTAGAATGTTGCAAACTTAAAATCGATGTTGAATTTACTAGTTTCTTAAATCCCATCGCAACTAAAGTAGCACATTAAATGCTTCGTATTCTGTGTTTACTGACCCAGTCGTTAATTGCTATGTGCTTCTTAAGAGTGTCCAGGGAGTGATTGGCACACAGAATATATTACATTCATGATATTACATGAAAAATTGCATTAAAGCATGTATTAAACATGGTGATGCAGTGGTAGTGATAAGCTGGTGCCCCATCCATAGACTGTTCCTGCCTCCCGCAAGATGCTTACTGGGACACGTGTGACCCTGGATGGAATAATTTATTGCAGCAGTACTGTCTCTGTCAAACATAACAATCCCCAATTCCAATTCTTAAGTTTTCTTTCAATTGCCACACAATAAGTGTCTATTATGAATGTAAAACCTACTTTAAACTTAAAACACTGATTCTTCAAAACTTTTAAGGAACATTGAAAAGTCTTTGTTATACATGTTGTCGCACATGGGTGTTGGAGAACTCCTATAAAAGCCGGGGAAAGGAATGCAATAACCCGCCGAGATGAGAGAGGGGGCTACCGCTGACTTTATCCTGTTTTTCTTCTTCCCTCACAGCTTTGAGAAGCCAACCCAGTAATGGCACTTAACCCCGCCCCTTCCTGAAGTTTTGCAATAAAAAATGGTGGAGCACGTGACTCTCAAAAATCCTTAAAGAAGGAGGAATCCCTGATCGGGAATAACGAATTTGTGCGGTTTTTCATTACTTTTTAATTTTTGTTTGTTTTGTCTCGCGACAATTACAAGGGACGACCTGGTTGGCATCCCAACATTTCAGCTGTTTCCAGTCTGTCCTTCTACCGCCTGACCACAAAGTTTAATTATTCCGTCAATCTATTCAGGGTCTCACTAGTCCCAGCAAGCATAAAATGCAAGACAGGAGCAATCCCTGGGCAGGGCGCCAGCTCATCACTACCGCTGCGCCACCTTGCCCCCACATGTTTAATTATTAAGTTAATGAAGTTAACAATTCATCTTAAAGAAATAGCATAAAGGGTTAATAAATGTGGGAAACCAAATAAAGGTCAAGTGAGCAACAAAATGTCCACTGAAATATAACATTTGGTTTAGGAAAAATACAGAGATGGTCAAGTAAATAAAGAATGTAACAGAAGAAAGGTTGATGTAATATATAAAATGTACTGAAGGATGATTAAGAGATGACTAAGAAATCAGGAGATGTCCTATAAACTAGAATGGACAATTGTTATACGCACAGAAATTTCAAGGGTTGTGTTTCTTCACAAAAGGTATAAGAAGAACCAGAATATAATATACTATATTTTTATTTTATATAAATCATTTGGGTGTAAACCAGTGAACTAACCAGAGTAAAATGTATGTATGCATTGATTGACACTGTATGTAAACTCAATAGTTTATAAAATGAACCTCTATCCTTTGTTTCTCTGACCATTCTGATCATTCTGACCATGCTGTAACAGACTGCTTTTCAAGAATGCTCCCTCCAAGGCATTTTGCTGAGGAGTAATTAAAAGATTAGATAGACAGATGGATGGATACTGTAGATGGATAGATAAGATGGATGGATAAGATGGATAGGATGGGTGGATGGATGGATAGATAGATAAGATGGATAGATACTTGGATACTTGGATAGATACTATATTAATCCCCATGGGGAAATTCACATACTCCAGCAGCAGCATACTGATAAAAACAATATCAATTAAATAGTGATAAAAATGCAGTGCAAGTTAAAAAATGCAGGTACAACAGACAATATCATTGTATAATGTTAACATTTACTCCCCCGGGTAAAACTGAAGAGTTGCAAAGTGTGGGGGAGGAACAATCTCCTCAGTCTGTCAGTGGAGCAGGACAGTGACAGCAATCTGTTGCTGAAGCTGCTCCTCTGTCTGGTGATGATACTGTTCAGTGGATGCAGTGGATTCTCCATGATTGACAGTAGCCTGCTCAGCACCCATCACTCTGCCACGGATGTCAAACAGTCCAGCTCTGTGCCTAGAATAGTGCCTTCCTTCCTCACCAGTTTGTTCAGGCGTGAGGCGTCCTTCTTCTTTATGCTACCTTCCCAGCACACCACCGCGTAGAAGAGGGCGCTTTCCACAACTGTCTGATAGAACATCTGCAGCATCTTATTGCAGATGTTGAAGGATGCCAGCCTTCTAAGGATGTATAGTCGGCTCTGTCCTCTCTTGCACAGAGCATCAGTATTGGCAGTCCAGTCCAATTTATCATCCAGCTGCACTCCCAGGTATTAATAGGTCTGCTCCCTCTGCACACAGTCACCTCTGATGATCACAGGGTCCATGAGGGGCCTGGTCCTCCTAAAATCTACCACCAGATCCTTGGTTTTGCTGGTGTTCAGTAGTAGGTGGTTTAAGTCACACCATTTAAAAAAGTCCTTGATTAGGTTCCTATACTCCTCCTCCTGCCCACTCCTGATGCAGCCCACAATAGCAGTGTCGTCAACGAACTTTTGCACGTGCGCAGGACTCCGAGTTGTACTGGAAGTCCGATGTATATAGGCTGAACAGGACCAGAGAAAGTACAGTCCCCTGCGGTGCTCCTGTGTTGCTGACCACAATGTCGGACCTGCAGTTCCCGAGACGCACATACTGTGGTCAGTCTGTAAGATAGTCCAGGATCCATGTCACCAGGTATGAATCTACACCCATCTCTGTCAGCTTGTCCCTAAGGAGCAGAGGTTGGATGTTGTTGAAGGCACTAGAAAAGTCCAGAAACATAATTCTTACAGCACCACTGCCGCCGTCCAATGAACAGCTTTTCTCCTGCCTGATTACTGAATTGTCCTGTTAGAGGACATCCTCTACATCCATGCAGATGCTGGTGGCTTTCCTGAGGCAGCGTGTGCTATAAATGTCCTTCAGGAATGGAAGCTGTCTCATCTGCTGTAAACTGT
Source organism: Polypterus senegalus (assembly GCF_016835505.1). Classification (NCBI taxonomy): domain Eukaryota; kingdom Metazoa; phylum Chordata; class Cladistia; order Polypteriformes; family Polypteridae; genus Polypterus; species Polypterus senegalus. The sequence continues at coordinate 209,296,062 of NC_053156.1, read as the reverse complement.
AATCCTCTGTGCTCTCAAAGTAACCTGTGTAGCTGTGATACAACACACAAACACAATAAACAGGTTAAAATACTCTCTTTGGTGCACTGAGAGCACCAATGTTAAAGCAGCTGTGGTATTTGGAATAGTTTGACCATTCTATGCACCATTATATTGTTACAGAATGATTACAATCAAGTACCTTAAATTTGTTAACAATATGCAATTAATTTCGGTGTAGTTAATAAAGCCCACGTCATGGATGCGAATCTAAAAAAGAAAGGGAGACCACACAGAATCAGTAGCACTGCTTTGACGCTGAGTGCCACCTGTTGGCAAAACCGAACAGAAAAGTGCATACACATGATGTGAGGCTGCTGTGAAAATGTGTGTGGCTTTATACCAAGTTTAGTTTTTATACATCTTGAAGTGAGTGTGGAAATGGGTGTACACAACATTTTTGTACGTATGCACCGTTTATACATAAGATCCCAGGTCTCCAAGGTGAATAGCCTCTGGCACGTTAGAACAATCTAGGTAAGAGAAGTCAGCAAGCCAGATCTGTAACTTCAGGGTAAGAATTTATTCTAAGGGCTGGGTCAGCTAGGCTGGGGTACAAAGTGGGACTTGGCGTGAGCCACCCTTCCCATGGATTGCCCCAGCGGTGGCGTGCATTAGCCACCACTGGCGCTCTATCTTTCTCCACGTTATGGATGGGGTGCCGGGGGCCGGTGCATGGCTTCGGGTGGTGCCTTGCAGGTGGCTTAGAACTGGTGAGGACCAAGGGAATCTGACTGTTAAATTAAAACAAAGCATCACAAGGGCCTGAAAGTGATGTTGACACAATGTGAATTCTGTCCAGTGCTTTGAATTTCAAAGTGAAGAAATTCAATGAAGCACGTAAAGGGATGTAAGAGGAGCATACCATGCATCACTCAGGTGACAACTCAGACAAGGGGGCCAACTCAAAGGGCACGGTTGACGAGCAACATAAAAACTCAGAGTAGGCCTGGCAATGGTCTCCTAACTATCTAAGTGCCTTCTCATCTAATTATTGATGTGCATGAATGGAAGATTGAGTTTCCCACTGTCCCTACATACTACCTAGCAAAACCACAGCCAAGGGAACAGGCTTGGCAGAATCAGTGGGGAAAGAAGACCCTTTTGAGCTTGACTCTAGTCTGGCACTGTGAAGAGGCATGTGAGGCATAGTTTAAGTGGGATGCCCCAGATCCGCTTTTGAAATACAACTACTGTACTCTTATCATTTTTTCATTCACCTGGTGAAGAAGAGGGGGAGCCCCACAGCACTTCTGGCGTCAAACATTCGAGACACCCTTGGGCATGACCTGCGGCAAAGACAATGGAAGGTGGGGAGTTTAACTAAAGAGTTGCACTTGTCACACCATAATGCAGGTGTCCTAAGGCAAGCTCAGGAAGGCCAGAAATCTCTCATGAAGCAGAAGGGCAACAGATCGTTTGATCTTGATTTTTAGTATGACTGAAGGCTGAAAGTAGGGTCTCACTATCGTTCTAGCTTTTTCGGTTTCAAGCTGGAGGAAGTTACCACAGGGATAACTGGCTTATGGTGGCCAAATAATAATAAATAATAATACATTTTATTTATATAGCGCCTTTCCCATGCTCATGATGCTTCACAAATGTTCATAGCAACATTGCTTTTTTATTCTTTGATGTCAGCTCTTCCTATTATTATGAAGCAGAATTTTTCCAAGCATTGGATTGTTCACCCACTAATAGGGAATGGGTTTAGACCATTGTAAGACAGGTTAGTTTTATCCTACAGATGATGGTGTTGTCACAATAGCAATCCTGCTCAGTACGAGAGGAACCACAGGTTCAAACATTTGACGTGCTTGACTGTGGAGTCAATGGTGCAAAGCTACCATCTGCGGGATTATCACTTAACAGCTCTAACTCAGAATCCCTCCTAAACTAACAATACTCTAGCACCATGGAGCCTTGCTGAGCCAGGGAGGACAGGCATGGAGGACCACTCGAAACAGGGCTAGGGAGCAGGTCAAAAGTGCTGTCTCTCCCTCTTCCTTTTCTGCACCCAACGTTTGTGCAGAACCCAGAGCTAAATCATTTATAGGTAACCTGATTCTGGGTTGGGGTGTTGTAAATAGCAGAGCAGCTCCCTCGCTGTGACCTATTGAAAGTCAACCCCCATGTCTGGCTGAGCTCTCCATCCCTAACCCAAAAACATCTCCTGTCTCTCTCTCTCTCTCTCTCTCTCTCTCTCTCTCTCTCCCCCTCATCTCTTATCTCTTACCGTGCCTTCCATTTCTCCCTCTCCATCATTTCAGGCCGTACCGTGCCAGAAGCTTTTTTTCCCCCTGCAGGACTTGACACATGTGCCCTCGGCATGGACCCTCACCGTCAGGATTGTGGGGAGGGATACCATTGAACGGGCAGAGGACAACGCAAACACCTTAACTGCCTATATGCCCTTAAGACAACCGGTGACTTTATGCATGAGCTAGCTGGCCTGGCCATATACACGACCTTCGATCTCTTGGGGGAGTGGGAGTGCTTAATAGTTTAATATACAGATGGTCATACAAAAAAATAATAAAACGGGAATATGACCAGAAGACCTTTCCTCATTTGCCCAGAGCTGTGAGGACCTGAACTCTGACAGGTGGAGGGGGGAATAAGGTGAGGAGGCTTAATAATAAAAAACCTTAAAAGAGACAGGAGTGATGTGGGTCATGATGGAGCAGCAGAGGATCATATAGCCCGGGCAGATGGTTATGTAGGCTAGGTAGGGAGAGGATCATGCAGGCTCAGAGGCAGAAAGCCATGAAGTTTGTGGCAGGGGCTGGAAAAATGTCTAAGTCCCCCCAAGAACAGAGAGGACTTTGCAGTTGACAAAGCATGGCTCGACCACTTTCTAAGTCCAAGATTGTGGAGGGTGTCTACAGGGAAGGATGCAGAGGGTCCCTTTGGTGTCTTAATGTCTGTAATGAAGGTTGGCAATTTGAGCACTTATCAGATTGTATCTAAGGGCATTGTGCCATTGTGACCTTCTTTTGACATAATCATAAAGTTAATAAAGCTTTTGAGTTAATGGAGTTATTAGAATAATCATAACGTGCATGCCTTTTTCCATGCGAAACAACTATAACCCTACTTTTGCCTATCCCTGTGTGAGTAATACAATATTTAAAAACTGTGACTTTGCTACTGCCATTGAGTGATTGGCTGTTTTCTTTCAAAATGCATCAGAAATAAAAGGGATTATCAGAGAAGGATGCTATGGTACCATATATATCAGATCCACAAATTTATTTACAAGTAGTACTTGCAAGTAGCAGAATTTCAAAAGATATCTGGACTCAAAATGAATTTGAATAAAAGTGTGCTTTTTCAAGTAAACTCTTTTGCACACAATATTATACTGGACTAAACATCACAAGTATATATGAAGATTTTTTTACAAAAAGTTTCTATCAGCATGGAAAAAATTAAACAAGGTTTGACCAGATGGTCTACCCTCCATCTCTCATTAGCAGGGATAATCAGTACTGTCAAGATGAACATCCTTTTCCAAGCTTCTTTTTCAGAGCATCCCCATATATATTAACAAATAGTTCTTTAAGAAATTAGACTCAATTATAACTTCATTTATTTGGAATTTGTGGGCATGGTATGACCTAACTTTCAATTTTATTACTGGGTGGCAAGCTATAAAGACCTGAAAATTGACTCAAATTGATGAATGTACACAACCCTGGTCTGAAATAAAACCTTGCTGTACTTCTTTATATGTCCTCCTTTGTGCCCCAGTAAATACAAATTATTGTCAATATACTAATAATCCAATTGTCCATTAATCACTCAGAATATGAAACCAATACAGGAAGCACTTTAAGGAGGAGAGGCTTTTATCTGTTGCACCCCTACATGATAATCATCTTTTTCTACCTTATCAAATCTATGCAGTATTTAATGTCTGGAAAATGTAAGAGATTAAAACACTTAAAAAATTGTACATAGATAATAATCTTATGAAAAATTACATTTCAAATTTAACTTCCCACTAGAATCCAATTAGAATCTCTGCTAAAAAGAACCTACCCAACTTTTTCCACACCTACCACCCATTTCAATAACAGTTAAACCTTGACCATTCAGATCGCATATCAATAATATATAAAAACTTTTTAAATTCCTTTCCTTTCAAAGATAACAGAGTACAGTAGGGAAAGGATCTTTCGCTTAACATCTCATAAAAGGAGTGTAAGGCAGCAATACATAGAATAAGCTCTTGCTCCATATACGCCAAACATTCAATCATTCAACTCAAAACCTTTTATCAAACACATTTATCTTGTTTGAAATTGTCCAAAATGTATCCACGCCAAGATTCGACCTGTGAACGTTGTGATGAAGCTCCAGCCTCATTGGCCCACAAGTTTTGGTTGTGCCCTAAATTAACAACATTCTGGACAAAAATCTTTGCATGCCTATCAGACAGCCTTGGTGTCACAATCACTCCTAACTCATTAACACTTTTATTTGGTGTACTCCCAGATGGGCTTAAAGTGGAGAAGGACAAACAAACTGTAATTGCCTTTACTACGCTAGTACTAAACTAGTAGTGACTAAACTTATCTTGCTCAACTGGAAGAATCCCAGCCCATCTGTTATAAGTCAGTTTGTAACTGATGTTCTACTGTATACTATTTGAAATTGGACAAAATTAACTTCTCACTTAGAGGATCAGTTCAATACTTTTTTAAAATATGGCAAGATTTAATTAACAAAATTTTGCAATAAGTATTTATATCGGGGAAAAGGATATTCTCCCTTTTTTGTTTTTTTTCATGATCTGCTGTTGTTGGCTCTCCTCTCTTTCTCTCAGGGGTTGAATTCTAGATTGTTAGGTTTTACTTGATTGTATGCAATGTTATTTTCTTAGTTGTAAAGGTTAGTCTTTATTATATTTAATGTTATTTTCTTCAAAATAAATAAATGAATGAATTAATACATTTGGGAAAAGCCAGCATACAGCTATATCTACAGAAATAAAGACTCTTGGAATCTGTTTGCATGTGTGTGTCTTTTTTCCGGCACCACTCAAAAATGGTGAAAATTGGAGGACAGATCAGGGATAAGTCAACTGAGAGTACAGGTTATATGGCACCAGAAGCAGTGGAATTGTTTGCCTGCTAATATAAGAGATGCCCCTTCATTCATTCTCAGCTTTTAAAACCAGGCTGAAGACTCACTACTTTAGTTTAACAAACTCTATTTAGAAGATAGCTGTGCATGCTGCATCTCTGTTGTTAGTAATTAGTGCTAAAATATAAGTAATTTGATAAACACTATTTATTTTGTTTCCTCATGTGGCACTTGGTGCCACTGCTCTAATGCCAAGATATTTGCCTGGCTATGGAACCTTAGTACTTTGTAGAAGTTCATTTGGCAGCAATTACAACTTCAAATTTTCCTGATCTACAAGCTTTGCATACCTGGATTTGGTCAGTTTACCCCCTTCTTACAGGTTAGATACTCTTAAGCTCCATTAGACTGGATGGCAAGTGTCTGTAAACTACAATTTCCAGGGCTCTCCACAGATGTTCTATGAAGATTAAGTCTGGACTTTGACTGGGCCACTAAACGACAGTCAGGAGATTTGTTTTGAAGCCACTCCAGCATTGTTTTGGCGGTGTGCTTCAGATTATTGTCATACTGAAAGGTGAGCCGTCACACAAGTCTAAGGTCATGTGAACTCTGAAGCAGGTTTTCTTCAAGGACTTCTCTGTGTTGTTATCCTGTTTTTCGACACCCATTGCACGCACAACCTACTTTAAAGAGGGTTTCTCTTTGAATTACCCTTCAAAAAAAAATTCCTTCTGTTTGTTTTTTTTTTTTTTTTGTCTTCTTATACAGTAAATGCTGGTGTGCTATAAAGGCCAGCAAGCATTTTTTGTGTGGTTTTCAGCTATATAAAATAAATAACTGTATTTGACTGCATTCATCCTCCCCTCAATTCTGACCAGTGTTCCTGTCCCTACAGCCGAGAAGCACCCTCATAGTATGATATTGCCACCACCGTGCTTCACCATAGGGATGGTATAGGCAGGTGATGAGCACTGCCAGGTGTTTGCCAGACAAAGCATTTGAAATTCTGCTTGGTTTTTGCCCATATATGCAGTGCGAATTGTGTGATCTTATGTACACAGGTGTGTGCCTTTCTAAATGATGTCAAATCAACTCAATATTCCACAGGTGGACTTCAGTCAAGTTCTAGATGCATCTCAAGTATAAATAAAGCAAACAGGATGCACCTGATATCAATTTGGAGTGTCACAGCAAAGAGCCTGAATACTTACATATGAGAAATTTTAGTTTTCATTTTTTCATAAATTTGTCATTATGTGTTGTTAATTGTAGATTAATGAGTAAAAATGGCAAATGTATCCATTTAAAATTAAATCTGCAACACAATAAAGTGTGCATAAAGTGAAAAAGTCTGAATACTTTCTGAATCTACTGTACATATTTGTGGAATCCTTAGTTATTAAAGAAACGCTGACATTCTAATCTCAGATGTTTGGTCACCACCCTCAGGATGAAGATTTACATGACTATTTTATCTTCATTCTTGTATATGGAGTTAAGGTGTAAGTTAAGGGAAAAAGACTGCGTTGGAAGGTGTTAGAGTAGGGGTCTCCAGCAAGTCGCTCGCGAGCTACCAGTAGGTTGCCACCCCTTTCCAAAGAGCTCACCAAAGGGTTAATGAATCCTACATAAATTTGAAAACTTGATTAGCCAACTTAAGGGTGGGTGATCTTTCCAAAAAATCGTATCACGATCCACAATCTGAATAACAATCTATCTTTTCAATGTGGCATACACTTAGGAGAATATCCAGACTCAAACTCATTAAGACCTAAGTAACACCCGTCCATCCATCCATTTTCTAACCCGCTGAATCCGAATACAGGGTTACGGGGGTCTGCTGGAGCCAATCTCAGCCAACACAGGGCACAAGGCAGGAACCAATCCAGGGCAGGGTGCCAACCCACCGTAGGACACACACAAACACACCCACACACCAAGCACACACTAGGGCCAATTTAGAATCGGCAATCCACCTAACCTGCATGTCTTTGGATTGTGGGAGGAAACCGGAGCGCCCGGAGGAAACCCACGCAGACACGGGGAGAACATGCAAACTCCACGCAGGGAGGACCGGGAAGCGAACCTCCACGCGGTCTCCTAACTGCGAGGCAGCAGCGCTACCACTGCGCCACTGCGCCACCGTGCCGCCCCCCTAAGTAACACTTTATTTTAAATATCAAACAAAGTTAAATTTAATCGTTCTCTCGTTTGCTAGCTAAGAGGAGTTAATAAACGTGCCCCGAAGTTGGTGAGTGAGTGAGGAAGGCCCCTCCCCACGACCCGTTGCGTGGATCTCGGATTTGTGCAAATAAATTGGTACCACAAGCAATCTATGATGCATAGCAAAATGAGAGAAGTTGCAAAATCAACAGGAATATTCAAGCAAATTATATATCATTTTCTGTAGAAAAAAACCCGATCTAAATCTGTTAAGTAGTTCTCTCGTGAAAAGCGGACAGACAGACAGTCAGACATTGGATTTTATATATTATATATTAGTAAACCTTCAAAATAATGACAGCATTCTGAGCATTCCCGGAGCTTAGTAGAGCCAGATAACTATAAGAATCTTCAAATATGAAAATGTCTGCTTTGTTTGGGTCTACATACCTCTGTGAGTCTGCCATTTCTGACATGAATGTCATGAAATCAAAGTTCAGAACAAGACTGACAGATGAACATTTAGATGACACCATAAGACTGAATCTAAGTGGCTACACTCCACCATACGCCTCTCTTGTTGACTCCATGCAGTGCCAGCCATCTCACTAGCAAAAAAAAACACATTACACATGCAACCAAACATGTGAATACTCTTGTGAAGTGAAACAGTGACATGTAACAAAATGACAAATGAATAAGTAATATCTGTGTATTTGTAATTGAATTGTTTTGTTTTGACAGCATTCATGTTTTAATGCAATACTGTGAGATACACTAGAAAATGCATGCACTTGCAGGTGAACAAAATTTTTTTGTGATGTTTTAATGCAAAATGTGAGTTGTGGACATCAACATTTTGTAAATGTTCAGGCAAAACAAGCTTATTCAGTTTGTTTGGGTTGAAATAAGCTATGAGAAGAAATGTTAGAAACTATGAGTAGCTCTCTGCCATTTTCATTTTGTAAAAGCAGCTCTCAGGGGAAAAAAGGTTGGAGACCCCTGTGTTAGAGAAATATGCGAAAATGTTACAGAGAAACAGAGAAGTGCAAACAAGTAATGACTAAGGGTTTTGGAAATGAGCAAAGGAGTGAGCAACTGCTTCAGAAGAAAAGTAGAAAACCTTCTGGAGTTTATTTTTATTTGCACTTTATTTCTTCACTGTATTCACTGTATTCATCATTTGTTAATGAAAAGAATATTTTTAATTATTTTGATCTCCTTTGGTGTTTGTGTTCTTACTGTTTACATTTACATTCCCACTGGACAAAATAAAAATAAATCAGTCTTTACTGTTCAAGTCAAATGTAAACTAACAAGTACTCTAAGGAAAACAAATGTGGGTGTGTCAAGGAAAGCCAAGTAGGTAAAAGTGTAAGGCATTCAGGCATGTGCGTGCAAAGCCACTGTGTCGTGAGAAGGCCTACAATATAACGTGCCTAAGAAAATGACACCTCTGCTCTCTGCACGAAAGCCAAAACTGTGGAAATGAGAAAAGTGCAGCAAATGTTCAACTGCGGTCAAGAAGCTTAAGACTACCACTTCATAGCTCTAGTTTCATGAATGTTAAAATGCATTCATTGCGTGACAATATGAAACAGACAAGTAACTTGATTATATAAACTGATTAGATGTTGTTAGTGGCAATATAAACAGTTAACAATAGGTAAGTTTTGAAATTTTAGTAATATAGAACAATCAGAAACCTGAATGGATTCACTAAATACCCATTTAAGGAGGTCAGTTAAACAATATTAATAATAAAAAGGTTGTTGCATTTATTTTTCAAAAGGGTTTTACAACATGTTTATACTATAACTACAGAAGCAAAGTGAAATATTCATCAGATTGAAGGTAAAAATTGTTAAACTACAGTATATGTAGCTGCTTAAATATGGGAATAATTAAACATAACCAGTAAATGTCCCCGTACCTAATGTATAAATGACTATACAATGTTGGCTGTCTACTTAAGCCGCATGCTGAAGCAGCCCCAACCTGCCACACTCTGGTCTACAGGGAATCCTGGCTTCCAGACATCCATGTGTCTTGTAAATCCCAACAGCCCACTGATGAGTCAGAGCACATTTACAGCATTAATTATTGTTACTACATATAAATCCATCATCCATCATTTTTTCTAACCTGCATATCCAGGGCAGGGGCGTGGGGCAGCTGGAGCCTATCCCAGCAGTTATTGGGAGCAAGGCAGGAACAACACCTGGATATGGCACTAGTCCATTACAGGATAAACACACACATCAGGGCAAATTTAGCAATGCCAATCTGCCAACCTGTGTGCTTTTGGACTGTGTGAGGAAACCTACATGGGCATAATTATTCTCAAGCCTGCTTAATCCAATTCAGGGTCACGGAACACCACAGTTTATCCAAGTAGTTCTGGCTAAAAGATAGGACTCTTAATAACATGGGAACACCAATAGATTCACCGATGAAACTAACAAGCATGTCTTTAGAGAAGTGGGAAGAAATCTGGACAATGCTCACATACATTGATTTCTCAAAATCTGAGGCAAAGAAGATGACCAAGGTGTGGCTTTGAGCTGTTTCACACTAGAGTTGACTACTGAGTTTCCACTTTTCAAACACTACTGTCATTCTAACTTGTTGTGCACAAGTTACACTGCAAAGGTAACCCGTATTTTACCATGTGGTGAGATTAAATTCATTTAAAACACTTTATGTATGTTCATAGTACTCAACGAAAGAGACCTTTCAAAAAGAATTCCATAAAATATTCAGAAAAAATATAGGTGCTACAAACACAAAGTTACAAACTTTACTTTTAGGGAAAGTATTTTAAAGTCCATTTTTAAATATTTTCCACCAAATGAACAGAATACGCCTCCCATGAGTTTAATCAATGAAGTCATCTTTTCTACTGATATCAACTCAGGAATCAGCAAACACCCCTGAATAGTCAGCTGGACGTATTCACCCATCCATCATTTCATTTTCAAATCCTGTTTCTTCCAACATGGAGATCTGAGTGTTCAAATCTAGCACAGCAGAATTAGGTCCATGATAGGAACCATTTTATGATAAACTTCCAGTCCCTTCTCAGGGAACATTCAAACATATGTGCACACCAGGGGTTTCATGTATAAACAGTGCTTACTCACAAAAATGTTGCATACGCCTGTTTCCATGCACACTTTGAGATGTATAAAAACTAAACTTGGTGTAAGCCACACACATTTTCATGGCAGTCTCACCCCGTGTATATGCAAGTTTATGCTTGGTTTTGCAAACTGGCGGCACCCAGCATTAAAGCAGTGCTACTGTTTCTGTGTGGTCTCCCTGTTTTCAGATTCACATCAATGACACTGGATTTATCAAATACATTGAAATTAATAGCAGATTGTTTACAAATTTAATTCACTTGATTGTAATCATTCTGTAACAATATAATGGTGCACGCAATAGCCAAACTATTCTAACTACCATGCCTGCTGTTAGAATACATCGCAAATGGATGAATTAGAAGAGAGTGAGTGTTTAGAAATGATGATGAATGGCTTTTAAGTCGATTTCAGTTTACAAGAACTATCCCCTTGGAGCTGTGTATTGTAACTGGCACCAACTTTACAAAGGTAGACTTTGAGGAATTGTGCTCTACCTGCTCCTTTGCAGGTTTTGTCCACTCAGGAGCTTTTCAACATGACCTTGCTGACTGATTGGGTATTTCACAAACATCAGTTGCGCTATGCCAGCTGTAATGGGATGGTATTATCTGCTTGTCATCCAGATATATAATACTCAAAAAACTTAAAGGAACACTTTTTAATCAGTGTATAGCATCAAATTAATGAAACTTCTGGGCTATTGATCTGGTCCAGGGGTGGCCAACCAGTCAGAGACCAAGAGCCACATTTTTTACTGTGTTACCGCAAAGAGCCACATCATACACATGTGCACACATGAACATCACGCACCCCTTCCTCACACACACATACACCTCTGCCCAGCCAGATTTACATGATAATGACAGAAATTGACTCCTACAGTACTAAAACCAAAGGCCAGTCGTTTTCAACAATGAATATATCGTGTGCACTGTCTCACACACACAAACTCTCAGTTCAACCAAGTCCACATACAAAAATATAATAATTTACAATAGCATTTTTCTTTTACTATGCATGTCACTTAGTGGGATTTCTGGCATTCCTTGCCTTGAACAATCCTCTTCAAATCTGGCTTGTATTCAGTTGTTGCCACTCGAAGCAATTCTTTCACATGGGTGACAGTCAGAACAGATCAATGCTTTGATTTCACGTGTTTCAGGGTAGAAAACACAGACTCGCAGACGTATGTTGACCAAGACATTGACAGTATCTTAAGTGCAGCCCGTTTGACATTGGGGTATTTTTCCATTGGCACACTTTTCCAGAACTCAATGGTCCCTTCCCTTAAAGCAGTTTTCGGTTGGTCCTCCTCACAAAGATCGATCATCTCCAACTCTGCTGCAGCCTCATCTGTGATTAGCGGGGCTTTCAAACAGTCAGTCTCCACATTAAATGGGTTGACGAGGAACATAATCTGTGGCCTTTTCATTTGTAGATCACGGAACCTGGTTACAAAGCTTTTGTGCAGGTTTTCAACCAGTGTTGCATATCTGGCTCTTTCTTTATTCAGGGCGGCGCTGGTGACTTGCCCGCTGGCTTTTAGAAGAGTGGGAAAATGCGTTAAATCTCCCTTTTGAATATGCGCCTTGAACAGCTTCAGTTTGTTGACCAATGCAAACACACTTTGCACCAGGTCAGGCAGCATTTTTAACTTACCCTGCAGGGTCAGGTTCAGTCTGTCCAAGTGACATAGCATGTCGACCAAAAAGGCCAGATCCACAATCCACTTGAGGTCAGAGAGCTTGGGATAGTCTTCGTCCTTCTCTTCCAATAACAGTTTCACAGCATCCAAAAGCTCAAAGAAGCGAGAGAGTACTTGGCCTTTTGACAGCCACCTCACAGTGCAGTTCAGTGGCAGGTCACCTGGAAGCCCTTGGTCCAGCTCAGCGATGAGATTCTTGAAATGCCTGTGGTTAAGCGCATGTGTGCAGATGTAGTTGACGATTTCCAACACAGGCTTCATGACGTTGTCTAAATTTAATGATTTAGACACGAGTTGCTCCCTGTGGTTGATGTAGTGGAAATTTCAAAATTTGGGAAATGTTTTGTCAGCTTTGCACAGCCCCAATAGCCCGTTCACAGATCCGATTATGGCTGGCACTCCATCCGTGGCTGTTGCAGTTAGTTTCAGTATGGGCAGATTTGCTTTCGCAAATACAGCCATCATTGTTTCTTTCACATCTATGCCACGGGTTCTTTCTTTTAATGGCACAATATCAAGGAGTTCTTCTTTGATCACACAATCGTTGACACAGACCGTGCAAATATTGCCAACTGAGGCTTGTCTTGTATGTCACAACTCTCATCCAAAGCGAAACTAAAATACTCACATGCTTGAAGGTCAGAGTGCAACTGTGATTCCATAGCCGTGTTAATGTCCGATATTCTGTGTTCAACAGTGTGGCGGGACAGTTGGCCATCTGATATCATGAGTTTTAGTTTGTCGTTTTCAGGAGACAAGATTTCAACAACGTCACTGACGCATTTTTTAACAAACTCCCCTTCATTGTATGGCCTTTTAGCCCGTGCAATGTTCCAAGCCAGTTGATACGATGCAAGCGTTACGGCCTCTGAGCACTTCGTAAATTTTCAGAAAAACTGAGTTTTCAAAGTGACCAACTCGTGCTTGCGAAGTTCAGTCCCTTTTGGAAATTCCAGGTCGATGTTAGCATGGAGTGAGCTGAAGTGGCGCTGAAGATTTGAAGCTTTGAAATGCGCTAGCGTCTGACATATCAGGCAGAATGGCTTGCCATTACGTTCAACAAAAAAATATAAACTCTCCCACTCTGTTAAAAACGTCCTGTGTTCATCTTCATATCTTCATTTTGCTGTGCATTTTTTCACTGCCATTTTGAGAACGAACTTGACACAAATTGTTTACTTAAATGGTCTTGCCCCTACTAGGAAACTTTGCAGTATTTTCATCTCATGCACATGCGAATTTGACGAAAATACCGTATTGAACTCAAGCGAAGCGAACACGAACATTTAAAAAAAACACAAACACAAACTTCGATATGAACACAAGAGCCGCATGAAACCAGGCAAAGAGCCACATGTTGCTCGGGAGCCGCGGGTCGGCCACTCCTGATCTGGTCAGTTAAGTAGCAGAGGGGGTTGTTAATCAGTTCCAGCTGCTTTGGTGTTAATGAAATTACCAACAGGTGCACTCCAGGATGGCACATCAATATGTGGCATTGCCAGAAGGTTTGCTGTGTCTCCCAGCACAGTCTCATGGCAGGAGACAGGCAGATACTCTAGGAGAGCTGGACAGGGCTGTGGAAGGTCTTTAACCCATCAGCAAGACCATTATCTGCTCATTTGGGCAAGGAGGAACAGGATGAGCACTGCCAGAGCCCTACAAAATGACCTCCAGCAGGCCACTGGTGTGAATATCTCTGACCAAACAATCAGAAACAGACTTCATGAGGGTGGCCCGAGGGCTCAGCACCGTGGAGCTCGATTGGCATTTGCCATAGAATACCAGAATTGGCAGGTCCACCACTGGTGCCCATTGCATTTCAAAGATTACAGCAGGTTCACCCTGAGCACATGGGGCCCCTACCTACACAAACACTCATTAAGTTACAACATACATAGATTAGCATGGGGCCCCTATGCTCGTGGGGCCCCTGTGCAACTGCCTAGCATTCCAATGCGTTAAGATGGTCCTGTCTCCGCCACCCTGTATCACTCCATTACTTCTTTTTGTTGTTTAAACCACTATTTACTCCAGCAAATAGTATGTTTTTCTTTGCCTCCACTTCTTATTTGCTGCTTTTTTTTCTTTTTTCCATGTGCTTTTGCCATTTTCTTTTGCACAAACACTGAACAGAAGCGGCTATTTATAAGGATTTGCATATTTAAATATACAAAATTAATGGAGGAGTTGGGGTGGGGCTGTAGGCATGTCCATATGCATTAAATTTCACAATTGTTGGGATTTATAAAGGGAAAGTGCATGGAACCTGGCATATGCATATGTTTTGGACTTGTTTGTGCATACACACATTTCCAGTTTTGTCCATACACCATGTTTTAGTGTGAATTCTACGCATGGCATTATACATGATGCTCTATATCACAACTCATTCATTTACCAATTAACCTAATGTGCACATCCCTGTAATAGCAGAAAAAAAAATGGACATACTCAGAGAAAATTCACATTGACATTGTGAGGGCAGACAAACTTCTGACAGAGAAGAATACTGCCCCAGATCCTAGAGCATTGAAGCTACAGAGCTAACCATTACGCAGTATGTTATATGCTGTCTTTCTGTATGTTGATTGTCCAGCCAGAAAGAACGGGACAATTGACCTTCTGTATGCAAATGCAAGAGATGATTCCCCTCCTCCTACTGGTCATAATATTGTTTACCCTACAGCCCCAGTAGAAGCATCTAGTTCAAAGAAAACCCATAACTACATCTCCTTCATGAAATGGTCTCCTGAAGCTGAAAATGTCCTTAGAGACTGCTTTGAGTCTACTGACAGGAGCATTCTGCAGGAACCACATGTAGAAGATACTGAGAGAAAAACATGGAGAGGGTACTGAGGGGAAAACAAACTTTGTGACATTTGTAGGGAAACTGTTATCCTTGTTAAAACTGTACATTGCTTTTGCTAACAATAAGCCCTGGATTACCAGTTATGTTAAGGACTTTCTTAAGAAGATAAAGAGAGCCCAAGAAGAGCTGAGGAGTGTACAGAAAGATCATAAGGTTAGAGTAAGAGAGGCTAAGGAGTCCTACAGGAAGAAGGTAGAATACAAGTTGCAGCAAAATAACACCAGGGAGGTGTGGAATGGTATGAAGACCATCACAGGCTAAAAGCAAAGGAAAAGCTGTACAGCAGAGGACCATGTGGAGAGAGCGAATGAGTTCAATGTCTTCTACAACCGGTTTGACTGCCCTGCTCCTGTTTACCTGTCACAAAGTCATTGGCCACCACCGCCTTTCTCACAGCTACTCACCCACCCTACCCCCAAGCTGCCAGCATAGATCTCCCCCAGAAGCATCGCTGCACATATGAAAATGCTAACAGTCCCCCTGATTCACCCCTCCCTTGTTTCTCACACAATCACTGCTGACCAGGTTAGAGCAGAACTGAAGAGGCTGCGCCCTAGGAAGGCAGCTGGCACAGATAAGGTGTGTCCAAGACTTCTTATGGCCTGTGCTTCTGAACTGGCAGAACCTCTTCAGCACATTTTCAATCAGAGCATGTGACTAGTAAGGGTCCCCACACTGTGGAATATCTCATGTCTCATCCAGGTTCCCAAGAAAGTGAGATCCGGTAAACTCAATGACTTCAGGCCTGTGGCCTTAAACTCCCATGTCATGAAGACCCTGGAGCGACTACTTCTTCATCTCTTCAGACCACAGATGAATCATGCACTAGACCCCCTTTAGCCTATCGAGAGAAGGTGTGTGTGGATAATACCATTCTCTATGTTTTCCACCAGATCCACTTACATCTGGACAAAGGATGTAGTGCTGTGAGGATCATATTCTTTGACTTTTCCAGTGCCTTCAACATCATCCAGCCCCTTCTACTGAAGGTGAAGCTGTCCAGGATGGGAGTGGACTCACCCCTACTGAACTGGATTACAGATTAATTCATTGGTAGACCTCAGTTGGTCAGTCTGAGGAACTGCACATAACAGACTGTAATCAGTAACACAGGACCTCCACAGGGGACTGTTCTTTCCTGTATCCTCCTCACCCTATAAACATTGGACTTTAGCTACAATTCAGGAACATGCTGCATACATAAGTTCTCAGATGACACTGCTGTTGTGGGTGTGTTCGGGTGGACAGGAGGAGGAGTACAGTGGTCTGGTGTTGGTCAAACCAACTGCTGTTGAACACATCCAAAACTAAGAAGAAAGGCTTGGACTACTCTGGGTCTAGACCTCCACTGAGACCTGTCTCCATTGGAGGTGTTGATGTGGAGTGGGTCAAGACCAATAAATACCTTGGAGTGGCTTTGCACAAATCGGGGTATGAAGAAGAGTTATGCTAATTGTATTGACAAGCTGATCAGGTGAGCAAGATCTTTGGTTGGAATGGAAATGGACTCTCTGGTGACAGTGGCAGACAGGAGGACACTATGTAAGCTGCTATGTAGTATGAACAACGAACATCATCCTCTATCTTCTTCTTCTTTCGGCTGCTCCCGTTAGGAGTTGCCACAGCAGATCATATTCTTCCATATCTTTCTGTCCTCTGCATCTTGTTCTGTTACACCCATCACCTGCATGTCCTCTCTCACCACATCCATAAACCTTCGCTTAGGCCTTCCTCTTTTCCTGTTCCCCAGCAGCTCTATCATTAGCATCCTTCTTCCAATATACCCAGCATCTCTCCTCTGCACATGTCCAAACCAAAGCAATCTCGCCTCTCTGACTTTGTCTCCCAACTGTCCAACTTGAGCTGACCCTCTCATGTACTCATTTCTAATCCTATCCATCCTTGTCACACCCAATGCAAATCTCAGCATTTTTAACTCTCCTGCTTTCTGGTCAGTTCCTACCCTCAGTTCCACTCTCTTTACTTTACTTTATAGAAATATTTTACTTGTATGCTAATCAAGGAAACTTTTTTTATTTAAAAGTGTTATTTACAAAGCCTTAAATAATCTCGCTCCATCCTTTATTTCAGAATGTCTATCAACATACACTCCAAATAACATTACTTTTTCAAATGAGTGTCTGCTTATTATTCCAAGAGCTAAACTTAAAAGAAGTGGTGAGGCAGCCTTCTGCTGTTATGCACCTAAGATCTGGAATAGCTTGTCATTAGGAATTTGCTAGGCTAATACAGTGGAGCACTTTGAAAAACTGCTAATAACACATAACTTTAACATGGATTTCTCATAGCTTCGTTTTAGTTTAATCCTGATACTCTCTATAAACATTTAATTATCATTATCGTTCAGATTGGCTCTGAAATCCATACTAACCCCTACTTTCTCTGCTCTTCTTTTTCCGGTTTTCTGTGGTTGCGATCTGCACCACCACCACCACCTAATAAAAGCACCGTGATGTCCCTACAATGATAGATTAAAGGCCAGAAGTCCACATGACCATCATCATCAAGTTCTTCCATGTGAACCATGAATACCATGAGGACTGATTGAGGTCATTTATGTTAGGTAGAATGCCTAGAGGGGGCTAGGTGGTCTTGTGTCCTTGGAACTCTTGCATATTTTATTTTTTTTTCTCTAGCAGTCTGGAGTTTTTGTTTTTTTTTTTTGTTTGTTTTTTCTGTCCTCCCTGTCCATTAGACCTTACATTTATTCTATGTTAATTAGTATTGCCTAATTTTATTTCTTATATATTTTGTCTTTTTTTCTCATTCTTCATTGTGTAAAGCACTTTGAGCTAAATCATTTGTATGAAAATGTGCTATATAAATAAATGTTGTTGTAGTTGATTCTGCTAATAATGAAACCTGCAGTGTATTTAGTTTGCTGCTAAATTTGTAAGTTATAAAGTTTGGTCAAGCATCAGTGACTGAGAGGTAGTTTACCAGTCACCCATTCTTTGTTTGATTTTATGTTCTCTATAATGGAAAGTATCAGGCTTTTGGGATGCGAATAAATTGCAAGACACATTATCACAAGCTCACACACTGACTCACAACAGGACAACTGAGAGTCACCAACTAATTTGTTGTGTTTTTTTTTTTTTGTGATGTAAGCAAAAATTGGAGTAAATGAATAAAAACATTTCCAAGGTGATAGAGAAACTCAATACCAACAATGTGGGAGATTCAACTCATGGTGGAGGTTCCTATATTATTCTCTGGATCTTGTTATTTACATTTAAGAAACCAGCACAGCAAATTGTTTTATGGGGATCTGTAATCTCGTGTCCCTTACTAGGGAACAGACTAACATCTCGTATGGCAGTGTTTCTGAGGGGACCCTGGAAGTTCTTACAAGCCTGAGGCTTAAAAGGGGCTCTGAGTAAGGAGGTCATGGAATCTGTAGTTAGGAGGACAGAAGGCGTGAAGAGTACCCAATGAGTAAATGGACCAACCATGTCATGAGTTAGTAGGATCTCAGACAGACCCAGAAATGCATTAGGATTATTATTATTTTGCATAATAAAGCTCCTTCTCTCATTGCCTTTCCCTCAATCATATTAGTTTATAGTTTTTGTTTCCATATGTGAGCTTAATTAGAGTTACTCTGGGTTTGGGTTACTACCACCATTAAGATATCCATTCTGTCATGTAAGGGATGTGTGGCTGGTCATCAAGGACAAGAACACTACTAAGGTGGCACAAACCACATAACGTTATACACAATACCTCTGCTGTGGAGAAAACAAATCAGACAGAACAGTTTGGGAAGCAGGGCGGCACTAGGAAACCGTAGAACCTTGTGAGGCTTGGTGCTGTAGAGGTGTTTCTCCATGGCATTTGAGAACAGACATGCTGTTTACTGCATATAGTGAAAGAGAGAGGCCAAAGAGTACTGGCAGGAGGTTGAATGGTGAGCACATGGTTTCAGGTCAGAAGAGATGGAATAAATCTAACCTTTTAAAAGTGGAGACTGGAGGAAGGCCACCAAGGATGCTTTGCATATTAGGGGTCAGCATACAGTTCAGGACTAGAAACAATATGACCATGTTGCCTTTTGAAGTTCTGGGGCCTCATTTAGAAAGCTTGTGTACATACAAAAACAGCCTTCAAATGTGCGTATGCAACTTCCAACACAAACACCAGGATTAATAAAAAAAAATTTTGATGGGAAACATATATTTACAGCAGCTCTGACTCATGTGTACACAATTCAGAGTAACTGGGAAGTGACGACACCCTTGATCAAGTAGGGAAATGCAGCCAAACCAGCTAAATGGCAACTTGCACACATAATAATTTATATCACTGAGCTGTTATTATAATGTGTGTTGAAAGGACAAAACATATTAAACCTTAATAGTGTTGCTGTATTTAGTTCCCTTTTAAGAGGACAAATGCTGCATATTTGCACTGAAGAACTGTTTTGGTTTTTCATCAGTTTAAATCATCTACCTGTTGTCACTTTTCAGGGAACTGCCTGACAGGTAAATAATATCTCAGCTAAGCTTCACTCTGTGCTAGGAGTCATTAAGTAACCAGCGAGGCACTATATCTAGTTTTCATATGGTGTGGGTGTAGATATAAAAAATGTTTTTGCCAACACATAAAGGTCATTTGCAGAAGTGTCTGGTTCTCCTGATGTAATCAAAACACTTTAATGCCCTTATATTGCAATAAGGACACCTAGTGAGAATGAAGGTGTCTTTTATAACATTCTATTAATGCACCAATCATCCAAGATATGACTGGCCTGGGTCATGCTATAATTTATTTATTTTGAGGCAAAGTAGCTTTGGCACACATGGAGGCTGGCCTGTTGGTAAAATAACTAGCTGAACCCTTGACATATTAAGAGGTAGAGGCTGCTCTACCAGCCATGAGACCACTTTCACGCTTTCGGGTTCATAAACTTGGAAGTGTTTGATTGCTGGGGTCTGGCATATCAAGTTATATCACAACAAAAAACAAATTTCTGTAATGTTTATTTTTCGTCTACAACCATATCTGACTTTTCAAGAAGAGAAGAAATTGACTCGTGCAATAAGGTGCGAAGAAGGTTCAGTGTTTTGTGTTAATGGAGGTAACTCTTTTGTATGCAGTCTGAATTTTATTGAGAATGACTACCTTCAGTCTGTACATTGTAAGTATCTCAAAATTGGTGCTGTCCCTGCTTGCTTTAAGCAAAACAGCTGGAGAAATGGGAAACAAGGCAGACTTCCTAGTATGGCTGAGTAGAGAGCAATCTGGAACATTTTCGGCATGTTGTTTGGATGTGCCATTCGAAACATAAGAGACAGACACAGAAAAAGTGTGTGACATTGATCTGTTGACAGACCATTATTATGTGCGTCCTCTTTCATCAGGTATGCTGAAGTGTTTTAAATATGATTTTTAACTCCATTGTAATTCTTATGTGACTAACAAAGAATCAGCAATCAAGCGCAAATGTAAATCTAATATTGATATTCAATACTTGTATTCAGTAACATAAATTATTTTTTATCATTTATCTGTTTAATGTTTGAACAACTTGGCAAGTTTCATCCCAGTTTTATACAGATAGGCAATATACCTTTATAATATTAAGAATAATGAATATACTGTTTCTTACTTTAAATTATGTAATGAAATAGTCTTTGTTTGCCTTTTGATTGTTATATGTGGGTTCATTTTCAACATGTAGAATTTTTGTATTTAATAGGTGCACTAGATGCTGTTGCACTTAAAGTACAGGAGATGTAGCAAACCATCAGCAACTGGAAACAGAAGTGGAAAAACTATGTCGAACAAATCACACTTTTGACTGTCACTTTAATTTATTTCATCAAATGATAGTGTTTAATCAAAATCTTGTCTCACTTTTTAAAATTTTGACAAAGCTAAAATTGTTAATACCAGCTAAAAAGTCTGAAAAAGTCTTTTAAGCATGCTTCAATAAATATACTTATAAAATAGATTAAAATATTTAATAAACAGCATGAATTTAACATAATTTTTCATTTTTGTAAGAAAATACATTTGAAATTTACTGTTGTGGAGAATCAGCTTTGACACCGACAGACACTGAGACACACAATGTCCAAAAAGCACACACTGTATTTTGCTTATTATTTTAAGGCTTTACAGCACCACACAAAATCACTATAACTGCTCAGTCCTTTCCTCTCTCTCTTCCTTTTCTCTATTCTTCTCTGCCACCTCCACTCCTCTCCCACAAGCTCTGTCCTCTGCGACTCCGGCTTCCCAAATGGAGTGAGGTGACCCCTTTTACATTTCACCCAGATGTGCTCCAGATGCTCCTTGACAATCTTCCTGCCACACATCCTGGTGTGTTGGAAGTGCTGCATGGGCACCCGGAAGCACTCCGTGTGTGTCTGGATTCCCTTCTGGCAGAACTTCTGAGTGTGGCAGAAGTGCTGCAGTCCAGGGCTCTGGAATTGTCCAAGCATCCCCTCACCCCTGATGCAATCCAGGGGGGCTATCCTATTGCGTCCCGAGGGAGATATTGCCCCTCTCCCGGTCCTTTTCTTCTCTAGATGTCCCAGTGGGGCAAGGTCCCCAGTCGGCTGCCACACTATACAAAATATTGAGATTTAAATAATTACACAAATTATTAAAAAAAAAAAAATCACACTAGAGTTCTGGCCCCTGGATTCATCTTGATAATGTAGAAAAAGAAGTACTCCTTTCAATGTTCTTAAGAATGTAGTTACAACACTGCTATTTACAAATTCTTATATATTGTTTCATATAGACACCTAAGTATTAAAGGTCCAACTGATCTTTCATTTTAGAGATCATGTCATCATCTCTCCATACTCTCTCTACAATGATGTCTCCCTTTGTGTCTGTAATAAAGTTACGTCAGCTAATTCTGGTTATGGACAGCTGATCTTAAACATGAGAGAAATACGAGATATTTTAAGTACAGCTTGACCTTTGATAAGCTTTATGTGTCCTGCATCAAAAACACACTCAATATTTGTACATTTAATTTCGACAAACCCAAATTATGGATTTTCAGATGGATCAAACACTTTTGCATTAGGGGCTGGCACCTAGATTAGGAGCATTTGGATGAATTACAAATCCGCATGGTAACACATTATCATGACAGAATTGAGAGTACTGCTCTGAAACGGCTGGTTCAAATTCAAGGCTTCTTTTCATTGCTTCAGTCTGCCATCTTCCCTTGATTATTCTTCTTTCCAATGATTAGCCAGATGACTCCCCTTGTACATGGCATATTTCTCAAAATCTACTTGCTCTTACCCTTGGTCTAAGATTTTTTGAGACTATTCTTTTGTTCTCTCTTCTATCAAAGATGACGTGTCAGAACTCACTGTTAAACTCTCCAACAAGAGTAGCTGATGGAAGTTGGGAACAAAGTTCAGTTTGTTCTGAAGATTTATTTTGAGCACAGGGAGTTTCGGAAACTCTCGAACACTTACGTGTTGTATGTACCTTCTGGTTGTAACAGGGGGGCATTGGTATTACAGTAGTGAGCCATGAGACAATGGTCCAAACCTTGAATCAACTACAGAGAGTTCTGATCGTCCATGCAAAACAGTGCAGATCATGGGATGTGTAATAGTGCCACTTAATGATTCACCAAGAGACATCACTGCCAAGTCATGAAGAGGTCATGAAATAAGCAAATTATGGTAACCTTCAGACAGAATTTATAAAAAGCTTCAACCCTTAAAAACAAAAGCAAATGTTTTAATGTGAAATGCATATTATGCAATGAGCAAAATATAAGACACCACCAAAATTAACAAAGACAAATGTATAATGTTATTACCTGTGTATGTTTTGTTCAGTGTCAATTTATAGATACTCTTGCCTGACACTTTTGGATTCCTGACTACCAATTGGTCCAGAGACTCTGGCTGAATACCCTATCATATAAATTGAACGATTGTATTAAACAAATTAGACAGTGTAAAACAAAAAGATAAATTAACTGAACATACTATATATGTTGTATATTACACAAATATATTCAAATTACCTGAGTCCTTGGCTGATGTCAGATCTGCAGAGAGCTAGTACGTGGGACTGGTGATGACACTGTCCTGCATTTTCATCATACTAAAATGTGCACACTGGAAAAGCAAGGTGTCCAGGTGGCTGCACAGTGCTTTCCTTGCAGCACACGACCATGATGTGACTTACATGTGAAGAGAGAAGTGTGTGAGTTGCTTTGGCAGGGAGGTAACCAGTACTGAAATATTCAGTATAGAGATCTGCAACTACAATCTGTAAAACATGAAAGGGTAACAGAACAATAAGTATAGAAGATATCTACAACCACAGTGAATAAATGTCAAAACATGGAAATGTAACAGAACAAATAAGTATAGAACCTCAACAGACCACTGTATAACAGAACATGTAAGTTTAGGTTAGAAAAACTGCTAGATGAATCCATAGGGAATGTGGTTCCTCGTTTTTCCTCATTGACCTGTGACACCTGCATCTTACCACTGTCTCCATATTCAACATTTCATTTGTTTGATACTAAGCACATATAAAGAACAAAAGAAAATTAAATTTGCTCCATACACAAATTAGCATAGCATATGATACAAGCAAGCAAAACAGCATTAAAAAGAGAGTACTCACTCACCTTTGGAGTTGAAATGATAATTTTCATGAAAATATTTGTATTTCTTCTCAAGTTTTTTAGATAACATGTTGCAGTCCACTAATTGTGTAACATAAGCCATGGTCACTTTGGGAAGATTTTTGAGAGAACAGCTGAACAACAGTCCCGATTGATCCATTGTGTTTGCTGACCACCATTCAACAGGAAGTTGATTATCTCAGCAAGAAACTGGAATGAGTCATCATAGATACCCTTGAAAACGGCCTATGAAATTCTACAGCATCTTGACTGCATATGTTTGAGGTTGGTTAGCATCCTTTTATGGATGGTTCACATCGGCATTTCAGACGATTGTGACTTATAAATGATAATTTGCATAGAAATATGTGTATGTCAGGTTATATAAATCAGATTTTTTTTTTTTTTTTTTGATGTATGCATTTTCCTGTTTTTTAAATGAGGCCCCTGGTCCTAGAAACATTACTGAGGCTTGAGGTGCTGGGATAACTCAGTCCACTAAAATGGGTTCTAACCTGTTGTTACTTTATTTAAAGTAAGACAGCACCTGACCCTAAGAGTAGTTATAGGGAATGGTAGAAAAAGTTTAAAACTGCCTAGTGGCATATGGAAAAGCTGATGTTACAAACAAGAGACCAATTGGAGGAAAATCATACTATCAAGTTGCAAGAGAGAGTGGGACTAAGAAAGGGGCATGCACATCACCACACCAAATAGGTCCACAGTGGCAAAAGTGTTTTTGTTTTGCTTGTAATTATTTGTAATTTCTTTATACTTATTAGTTTAGTTTACAATTAAAATGTATACAGTGATCCCTCGCTATATAGCACTTCAACTTTCGCGGCTTCACTTCATCACGGATTTTAAATGTAAGCATATCTAAATATATATCACGGATTTTTCGCTGGTTCACGGATTTCTGCGGACAATGGGTCTTTTAATTTATGGTACATGCTTCCTCAGTTTTTTTGCCCAGTTGATTTCATACAAGGGACGCTATTGGCGTATTAACTAAAACTCCTCAACGATATACGATATGCTTCCCACACGGTGCTTGACTGTTTGCTTTTCTCTGTCTCTCTCACTCTCTCTGACATTCTCTGCACCTGACGGAGGGGGTGTGAGCAGAGGGGCTGTTTGCACAGAGGCTGTTTGCCTAGAGGATACGGACGCTCCTCTAAAAAATGCTGCTTTATCGCGGTGCTTCGGCATACTTAAAAGCCCAAAAGCACGTATTGATTTTCTCTCGCTCTCTCTCTCTGACATTCTCTGCTCCTGACACGCATTCCTTTGAAGAGAAGATATATTTGCATTCTTTTAATAGTGAGAAAGAACTGTCATCTCTGTCTTGACATGGAACAAATTTTAAACTTTTGAATAAAGAGTGTTATTTCATGTCTAGAGGGCTCTAATAATGTTAACAGTGTGGGAGAGTTTATAAGGGCTTAAAATGTATAAAAATAACCATACAAACATATAGTTTCTACTTCTCGGATTTTCATCTATCGCGGGGGGTTCTGGAATGCAACCCCTGCGATCGAGGAGGGATTACTGTACACACAAATTGTAGGAATGGCTATCACTACTGTTACTGAGATTGTAGGTCACTGCTCTTGTTTCTAGGGAGGTCATGTTGTTGAGTCTGAATACATTTTGTAGCGGTGCTACATAATTAACGTCATCGTAAATGTATTTTGTGCTCAGTCTTGTCTTTCATAGCGTTGTCCTATTTACATGGTCTGTGTGTATGTAAAAATGAAAACAATGTAGGGAAGGTTAACACTGCGGAACCAAGGCCACTCACGATAACTGGTCCTGTCAATTCCATCACCTGTATCCGATCATTCACTATTTTAAAGGAAGGACAGAAAGAAAAAAAAACCAGCCCATTCTACTAGACCACCAATTCATTACAGAGCTAGGAAAAAGCAACGATTCAAATCATTCACCCCTTTCTCTACCTGCCACTTTCAACGCCCGACAACAACATCTTTGCACCGCAAAACCCCGGGGTCCTGGATTATGCCACGTACCGAGGATAAGAAAGGTGAAACTGTTTCTTGCTATTTTGGTGGGGAGAGGAGCAAGCCATCATTATCATCCGTGTAATTTCCGTTGGACTATTTTTCCAGCTGAACCAGGTTCACAAACATTTTCATTTTTCCCTTTAAATCTTCTGGACTTTTATGTGCATTTCGTACTTTCTGTGTGTCTTAGTAAGTTCATGTTCAGTGTGGGGTCAAGGGAGGGTTTGTATTGTATATTAACTTTATGCTGCACATTTTCTTTTTATTAGTACTTTCCACTGGAGACTTTTGCAGTTGAATGTTATGTCGGGGTTGGTTGAAGTGTGATATATATATTATTTAGAGTGTTCATTTCTTTTTTTATTATTAATATGTACTGATTTTATTATTTTGCATATGGTTTGTTTTTTGGCTTATTTTTGATCGTCGATTGGAGGAAGTTTATTTGGAGGAAGTACGGCTTGTTGGGTCTAACATCCTCAACTTGCCAGGCCACAGGTCTTGGTAGTCTAGCTGCTGGTTTCGGAGAGTGAGTCGGCTGTTACAACTTGTTAGGGAGGCTCTATATTAGCCCTGTAGGAGTGACTTTAATTGTATGTTTGAGTGGACCATGCAGTGAATTGGTATCCTAGTTGTGGCTGTTTCTTGTTGTGCCATATATTGTTGGTGGGATAGGCTACTGTGTGCATGTATACACTAGATGTGGTCTCTGTCGAAGAGAGGTAATAGAATCATTTAAAAATATTTCTATCCCTTGCACCTTTCATCTGTATCTGAATGTGTGTCTGAACCTCTCTTGACTACATTCTTATAAAACCTGCTTCTTAGAATCTGTCTTTATTTTCAATGCACCTTTCTCAACTCCTGTCCAGTTTTACACTTTCTGTCTTTGAAAGAGACTCTCTCAGTGTGGGTCTCACACTCGCACTTCCTCTTTTATTGTGTCACCAAACCCAAAAGAAACTACAGTGTACTTCCTCCTAATAAGAACATGAACACTTACCTCTTATTTGTCAAATTTGGCACAAAATAGCAGTGCATGTGAAAAAAAATAATACACAAAATGACAGGACGATGTTGGTCACTATTTGGTTTCCATTTTATTAGAAATGTAATGTCTGCTCTCCACAAAATCCAGAGATAAAATTTGTTTCTTGGCCACCACTAAAAACTACATGGAGTAAGTAACGTAAAAAAAAAATAAAAAAAAAATTTTTGAGGGATAGTGCTTACAGTAACAGTTCCCCAACCAGGTTAAGTTGCCGCTGGATCTCCCTTCCCTTTGGGGCTGCCAACCACTCTAATCTGTACTGATCCCCATCTTAAATGTATGAAGCTATCTATCATCAGGGCTTTCAGAGTGTATGTGTTGGCAAAGGGCCTTTTTAACAGACACCCCTTCCTTTCCTTGATGAAACAATAGATTTGAAATTCCCAAGGGGGACCTACAGTGGTGTGAAAAACTATTTGCCCCCTTCCTAATTTCTTATTCTTTTGCATGTTTGTCACACAAAATGTTTCTGATCATCAAACACATTTAACCATTAGTCAAATATAACACAAGTAAACACAAAATGCAGTTTTAAATGATGGTTTTATTATTTAGGAGAAAAAAATCCAAACCTACATGGCCCTGTGTGAAAAGTAATTGCCCCTGAACCTAATAACTGGTTGGGCCACCCTTAGCAGCAATAACTGCAATCAAGCGCTTTGATAACTTGCAATGAGTCTTTTACAGCTCTGGAGGAATTTTGGCCCACTCATCTTTGCAGAATTGTTGTAATTCAGCTTTATTTGAGGGTTTTCTAGCATGAACCGCCTTTTTAAAGTCATGCCATAGCATCTCAATTGGATTCAGGTCAGGACTTTGACTAGGCCACTCCAAAGTCTTCATTTTGTTTTTCTTCAGCCATTCAGAGGTGGATTTGCTGGTTTGTTTTGGGTCATTGTCCTGTTGCAGCACCCAAGATCGCTTCAGCTTGAGTTGACGAACAGATGGCCGGACATTCTCCTTCAAGATTTTTTGGTAGACAGTAGAATTCATGGTTCCATCTATCACAGCAGGCCTTCCAGGTCCTGAAGCAGCAAAACAACCCCAGACCATCACACTACCACCACCATATTTTACTGTTGGTATGATGTTCTTTTTCTGAAATGCTGTGTTCCTTTTACGCCAGATGTAACGGATATTTGCCTTCCAAAAGTTCAACTTTTGTCTCATCAGTCCACAAGGTATTTTCCCAAAAGTCTTGGCAATCATTGAGATGTTTCTTAGCAAAATTGAGATGAGCCCTAATGTTCTTTTTGCTTGACAGTGGTTTGCGTCTTGGAAATCTGCCATGCAGGCCGTTTTTGCCCAGTCTCTTTCTTATGGTGGAGTCAGTGGCTGCAGTTCTTTAGACGTTGTCCTGGGGTCTTTTGTGACCTCTCGGATGAGTCGTCTCTGCGCTCTTGGGGTAATTTTGGTCGGCCGGCCACTCCTGGGAAGGTTCACCACTGTTCCATAGTTTTGCCATTTGTGGATAATGGCTCTCACTGTGGTTCGCTGGAGTCCCAAATCTTTAGAAATGGCTTTATAACCTTTACCAGACTGATAGATCTCAATTACTTCTGTTCTCATTTGTTCCAGAATTTCTTTGGATCTTGGCATGATGTCTAGCTTTTGAGGAGCTTTTGGTCTACTTCTCTGTGTCAGGGAGCTCCTATTTAAGTGATTTCTTGATTGAAACAGGTGTGGCAGTAATCAGGCCAGGGGGTGGCTACAGAAATTTAACTCAGGTGTGATACACCACAGTTAGGCTATTTTTTAACAAGGGGGCAATTACTTTTTTACACAGGGCCATGTAGGTTTGGATTTTTTTTCTCCCTAAATAATAAAAACCATCATTTAAAAACTGCATTTTGTGTTTACTTGTGTTATATTTGATTGATAGATAGATAGATAGATAGATAGATAGATAGATAGATAGATAGATAGATAGATAGATAGATAGATAGATAGATAGATAGATAGATAGATAGATAGATAGATTTGACTAATGGTTAAATGTGTTTGATGATCAGAAACATTTTGTGTGACAAACATGCAAAAGAATAAGAAATCAGGAAGGGGGCAAATAATTTTTCACACCACTGTACATCATAGCAGCAATGAACTGATTGAGTGAGAAATACCACTCCGTATTAAACGCCCCAGTGTCCATACTCTGCACTGTTAAACCTATGATCAACTGTCTGTTAAGGAGCTTGTTTGTATGAAGAATAGCACCCCCTAGTGTCATGGCTGCTTGCATTCTTTTAAAAAGTAGAGGCATCATTCAACTAACCACGGTTTACACCAAGTCCATGTATTATTTTGTTTCCTGCCATCTTTACCCTGTCATAATTTGCTATTTGTAATTTTAAAAATGTTTCCAAACTGTTTTCTCTCTGCTTTCTGTAGAACGGTACTCAGTCATTTCTGTCCCCTTTCTAACATAATCTTGCACTATTGAACTATTGATTTGTTCAAGCAGGTGTATGGATTTAGCAGACAAACTTCATAATTAGGTTTTCTCACTTCATTTAATCATGCCTTGCTGCAAGTTCAAAGATTAATGTACCTGTGCGCCCTGAAACTAAATTCAGTGCAACTTTCATCAGGTGTATGCCACTCTGATTTCACAGTGCGCTTGTTTCTCAAAGATCCTTTAAATTCTGCTCAGAAACTTGTATGACATGGTCGTGCCTGATCTTCTGCTCATTCAGTAATCAGTGTAGAGAAGAATTTGTATCATATTTCATTCCTTTCTTTATGCATAGCTTTTTGCTACGGGTTGTCATGGTATGAGTCTCCTGGTAGTTTATTTAGTCACTAGACATTCAGTCCTGTGGGCAAAGCGCAGGAATACGTTACTCTGTAAACAAAATCTCTCCGTGTTGCTTTTGCCATAGCATTGAATTAAGAAAATGACATGTAGGGCTTCTAGAAAGGCAATAATTTAAGAAGATATTAATCTGAGAGCAACATTAGTAATTTTTTAACACACAGCCTCAACCCAGTCTATGCTCTCTAAATATTAAGCCACATCCGCTTATTATTTGAACAAAATTATTCCCATCTAGAGCCAGGGGAAGCTAGAGGTTATCCCACAAGTGCTGATAAATAAGACACCGTTATATCACAAGATTTACCCACACAGTTCTGAGACAATAAACAATTTATTAAAAACTATGGAAAGTGGAAGAAAACTGGAATAAGATACAGGTAGAACATGTACATGTCATACAGATAGTGGAATGAGGAATTAAAAACACAGCACTCTAGGGCTAAGGTTAGAGCTAACCACTATGCCAAAACATGACAACGTGAATCTGATTGCAATTGTTTCATTAAAAAAAAAATGCCCAAGGATTTTGATTGCATAAAATCTTACCTAAAGTAGAGCTTCATTTTTTTCTAATTTTAAAAAAGAGAGCAGTTTTTTTTCTTTTAATATTTTTAAATTGAAAATATTACACATATTGTAACACACACAAAATATATATTCGAAAAAGGCTCTGTTTTTATAAGGGTGAATCTGACTGCAACATTTCTGAGCCATACATTCAACTTCTTAAACATTTGCCTGCCTAGAGACTTATAAGTCCCTAAGGAGATAAGGCAGCACATGTATGTCATTATTATGAGTGTGCCATAGATGAGGAGTACAATTGCATGCAGGCGCTGTGTAAAGGGGGTGGCTCCTCACGTGCTCTGCATGCAAAACAGGTCACTAAAGTTCATTGCCGCTGCCGTATTTAACATGAAAGTGAGGCACCACTTTACATTATACAGACATCTGCCTGTGGGACAAATTCATTCTCAGCACTCCAGAACAAAGCAAGCATCTAACATGGATAGAGAAACTGCTATGAAAGATTTAGAAGACCTGGTAGAAAAAGTAAAAGTAATGCCAGTAGAAGATAAACAGTTTATGTATAAGGGAATCCTGTATCCTACCTTCACTTTTCCGGAAACCTTACAGGCACTGGACAATTTTGAAGCCAGGGCAGACGACATTTTACTGGTGTCATATCCAAAATGTGGTAAGTTTGAAGGTTTTGAGAAAATAAATTAAGTTCTGTGGTCTTTAAAGTTCTGGCTGTGGTATTTAAATAAAAGTAATAGTTCATTCAGGAAGTATGTAATTAGTCAGTGACTTGATGTACAATATTTAACTCTAAGTGAGCAGTCAGGCTCATGAGCAGGAATGTTAAACGAGGCTTTCATTAAGAAGCTGATAAAGGAGAGCATAGAAACTATCCATCCTTCAGTCTGTGCTTGTTACCTTTAAAAGTCATCTAATGCTTTGCATTTTCCCTGTCAGTATAACTATCCCCATTACCTCTACATATTGATTGTCAGCAAAATGTTGTGCTATCCATTTTTCCACTTGACTGGCTTCATATATGCATACATAAAAAGTTAACATAAAATATGTGTATACACAAACACACACATACACTCACACGCAGGCACAAAAGCATGCTCGCACACATGTATGTAGCTTTCATACCGGAATCTTGTAAATGTTTAAATAACGATCTAATCTATCTCTGTATCTGTTTTCAGTCTTAAAATTCCATTTGTGCAACTGAAATGCTTGGAATCTCAATGAACATTTCATAACTTAATTCTCAGTGTGTAGACAGCAGCCTTCTTTATTCAAGAAGAAACTTATTTATTCTAATGGAACATTGTTTAATCTGAAATTTACAAAATTCATTATTTATTGGAGTGGTGACATACACCAATATGTACTAGTATCATATTGTTTTCTTCTATCTATCTATCTATCTATCTATCTATCTATCTATCTATCTATCTATCTATCTATCTATCTATCTATCTATCTATGTTGTCAGATTCCTATTACTGGAATGTGATTTGGACCTGCTTTGCTTTAGGATTACCTTATAGGCAACTCCTTTTTGCCGCTTTTTTGTGAGCTGTTCTTTTTATTTTTCACATTTTTGTTAATAAATCTTTTTATAGAGATTCTATGCTTGTTCTCCCATTGTGGAGCTTTCAATATATTTTTTGATATTGCTACAGTTGTTTTTGCCAGACCCTACTTTTTGGGCCTGCTCCAGCTGGAGCTAGTTGGTTGCCTTGGGGCCTGGTTGAAGTCTGGTGAGTCTCAGATAGGCAAGACTCTATCTATCTATCTATCTATCTATCTATCTATCTATCTATCTATCTATCTATCTATCTATCTATCTATCTATCTATCTATCTATCTATCTATCTATCACAACAGAGAACTCACAGCAAACCAGTTCACAGAGTAAAGAATAGAAGTTGGACCATAAGAACCTTTAAAAAAGGAGGTTTTCTGTTAATAAAATTCTTTATGGTTAGGCTGTGGGAATTGGTCTACTACTATTAGGGGAGCACTATGTCTTATGATTAAGGAGCATGCTCTAGAACTAGTAGTATCTGGGTTGACAAGTTAGAGGAAGGACAGTGGGGATCAACTAGTTAGGTGTCTGAGATTCTAAAGTCCAGTAATTAACAGCAGGGAGACTCTTTATGTGACATATAGCTACCCATTATAATGGTGATGGGAATCAAGACCACAGCATGACCCTGGTCCCTAGAGTGGTGGTCTGTGGGTGGTCAAGTAATTTCAGAGTATAATCCTAATTCTGGAAGTTATTGTGGTCTTAACTCCAGTGATGGGTCCTGGCTAGAGCTGGCTGGACCTTAAATGCTCCATTTGTTCAACTGTAAGACAGCATGTGCGTTTTAAATAAATAGATAATGCGCTTGTGTTTAGGGTGGGGTATAGGGCAGCTCTGGTAGCAGATGTGGGCAATCCCACATCCATGTGCACATGTGTGAGATTGACCCATTACCTACCTCATTAGCATCGGAGCCATGATTGCCGCACCCTGTCCCTCCAGGTTTTAACAGAGAACCAATGTGCGAGTGAATTGTGAGTGAGTGCAGTATTGAGTGGCTGAGCCAACTAGTGAGCATGGTTGGTAGCCCTGCTGAAGAGTGAACGATCAGTGCTCTAGGGGCAGATTGTTACCTATTGATTTAATGGAGAAGCAGGAACAATGGCGATGGAGTTTTATTTAGGGATCCATGGGATGTCAATAGAGTGTTAAGGATAACTTGAAGACAGCCAAATCTGAGTGGAAGCCAAGACATGGATTGGAATTGAGTACTGCTGATACTGGTGTGTCTGCCAACTGAGCAAGTCATTGGGTAAGCTGGGCAGGAAAGAGAGAGAAAGTTGCGCTGGGCTCAGAAAGGAAGGAGAAAGAAGAGCAAGGACCGGATGACTGTGTTGTTTTTATTATGGTTTTATTGTTGGATTATTTATTTAATGTTAAACTCTCAGACTGCCTCTGATTTTATTGAACTGTTTATTGAAGATCTTTTGATGAACTGCATTCTTTGGACACTGTTTAGTTTTTAATAAAATCACTGAATCACTTTGCACCAACCACTTTGTGACTGAGTGTGCCCTCATTTGCCTGGCTCATCTCCAGGTATGTTGTTGATGGTTCCAGGTTCAAGAGGCTCCTGGAACCAACCATGGAGTGCGAAGCTAACCCTAGACCATCACAAAAAGTGTTCATTATGTGTGGAGTTGTAAGGAATGGGAGCAGCAAGCACTTGTCTAGCAGCAGAAAAAGAGGCCAAGATTCTTAATACAAACACACAGACATTTGCTCTTTAATATTGTTTTATTGCAGCACACTGCATTTTTTCTATACATATTGTAAAATTTTGTTATAGTAAAACTTGCTTGTATTGGGTGTGTGGGTTTCAATAAGTGACAGGCCAAGCAGAACAATAACTATCAGAAAACTAAAATATCAAAGGTAGTATTTTATTAAACAAAAGTATAAAATGCAGACATAATGAGAACACAAGATGATTGCTATTGTCAAATGGCGCAGCTTGCCCATTTACCCAACTGAAACACTACCCTCTCACTCACCTCGCAGTCTCCCCATTCTTCAGTATTTCTGGCTTTCCCACCTCCCTTTTGAACCTTTGTTACAGCTCACTTTTATACACTAGGCTCCTATTCAACCCCTACCAAGGATTAGTACGGGTCCAAATCTTTCTAGACTCAAAATTGTCTTCGAATGCTCCTACAGAACCCGCTCTGATGACATAAGGTATCCCTATACTTCTCCACACCAATTCCCAATTTAAAGGTGATATCAGTTATTCTGTGTGGGAACCATTTACTGCTGCCAGCAGTACACTTTCAGTGACATTTCCTTCTCCTCTGTAACCTTTATTTGAATGCTATGGAAGAAATTGCTTCCTGAGCATAATTTAAGATAATAGAGCCACCTAAATTTTACCCACACTGGCGCCCGGAGGATTTCTCCAGCTACCAGTGTGGATTTCTCCTTTAACATAAAGACCTTGCCTGGTTTATTCTCTGATGTGTGCTATGCCTGCTGCCTCATTTGTCCCCACTCTCTGTTTTCATATAGTAGGGTCTAGTAACACAATACCACTTAAAACCACCTTGGATTATAAGAAACAGATATTGTGCTGCATTGACGACGTCTTATTTAACCGATTTAGGAAGGGAAATGAAGTGGGAAAAAAAAATACAAAAAATATCTATTGGCTTTGTTTCAGCATTGGAATGCTTTGCTAATCTGAATAGACAATTATCTTACTTTGCCCTCATGATCTCCAATTTCTTACTTGCCCAAAATATTTTTGCCTCTTTTTTCCATTGTTTTGCTAACGCCATTGTTTCATGACAGAGCTGTATGGCAGGGAAAGGTCTTTTTAAATTTTTTTTGGAGTTTTACTTTCCAGGAATCTCATCAGGTTTAACCCTTCTAAATATTAATGCCATCCGGTAGCAAAGTCTTTGAGTGTCTAAACTTCTTTAATATTAATTTTATTAAAAGTTGAGATGGAACCCGGGTTTCCTGCAATTACCAGAGGACATTGAGTCATATGTAGGTTCTCCTGGGGATATGATGAAATGTTCTCGATATCCCGTACGGACACCTGGGTCATTACCATTTCTGCCTTAGATTGGCCCCATAGAATGGTTGTTTCATCCTTGCTGACTGTCATTGCATCCTGTGTTTGACCTTAATGTCCATGTGCTTTTTAATGTAAGGAGAAGATAATTTAAGAAAAATATCTACTAGTATGGTATATTTGTATTTGTTTACTATGTAAATAATATATAAACAGATAAGAAACATTTTGAAGAGAACCAACAATTTGCTACATTGTGTAAATTTTTGTGTTTCTATGTGATGCATACAATGCACTGAATTGTACTTAAAAGGTTTCTCCTCAAAATCTAACAATCAGTATAAATAATGCAATTATTGCCCTCTGGTGGCAGCCCTGGTGCAGGGCCTCTACTATTATATTATTAAATTGTACCATTACCCTATATATTACTGTAATTTACATTAGGTATTAACATTTTGACTGGATTCAGTAATCTTTGATGCAAGATTCTCTAATTAATAGGCTTGCGCTCATTTTGTGCAGGATGATTAACTTAGAAATATAAAGAGTTGTATAGTACAAGTAGGAGAGGTTTATTATAATAGGGGATATTGTTCCTCTGGAAATATTCAAGTGATCATATTTTATTACATTAGAATGTTTGCTTTAAAGGGTAAATACTCCTTTTTATTATCTGAAGTAATCCTCACTCATATTTACCCTCTGTTTTCTCATTTTGTAAAGTTGAATCAACTTTTGGGCAGTAGTGGGTAGCACTACTGCCTCGCAGTTATGAGACCTGGGTTCGCTTCCTGGGTCCTCCCTGCGTGGAGTTTGCATGTTCTCCCCGTGTCTGCGTGGGTTTCCTCCCACAGTCCAAAGACATGCAGGTGAGGTGCATTGGTGATCGTAAATTATCCCTAGTGTGAGCTTGGTGTGTGGGTGTGTGCGTGCCCTGTGATGGGCTGGCACCCTGCCCGGGGTTTGTTTCCTGCCTTGCACCCTGTGTTGGCTGGGATTGGCTCCAGCAGACCGCAGTGACCCTGTAGTTAGGATATAGCGGGTTGGATAATGGATGGATGAATCAACTTTTATCTTTTTGCTGTTTTGGTGTGTGCATGTAGTAGCGGAAGAGGCATCAATAGCAAACTAACAATGCTAGCATGGTTGTTCTTAGTCAAATTTTATGTGTGAAGTGGTGGCTCTGAGGCTAAGGATCTGCGCTGGTATCTGGAAGGTTGTCGGTTCAAATGCCGTTACTGGCAGAAGAAATCCTACTTGTATGGGCCCTTAACCTGAAAATTGCTCCAGGTCTGCTGTGCAATGGCTAATCCTGGCCTCTGACCTTCATGCGAAAACACAACTTCCCCTTGGGAATTAATAAAGCAAATCAAATAAATAATTACATGACAATGGCTCTTAGCAGGACTTACCTCCCCAGATTTTAAGAATTGTGCCAACCAACCATTATGAGTGTGATGCAAAGTAGTAATTAGACTCATGGGAAACAAAACGGGAGAGCCAGTATATATATTATATATGTACTGTATATAAGAATTATGCTAGAAATAAAATTTGTATTAAAATTATTTATCTTAGGCTAGCAGTAACAGAAAAGATTAAAGTATATTTTGTTGCTTGCGGTCTTGATTAGACACCAAGCACACCAGTAACATTTTAGGTTTTCATACTTGTAAAAGAATTTGGATTGTTAAGGTTTGTTTGCACAATATATTGTACCTAAAATCAAAGGTCTCAAGGGTCTGGGCATTGAACATAATAATTTAAAGAATTTAAAGAACACTGCCATGCTAAATTTTTCTGTCACTCTTTTATATCTTTTTTTCCCCAACATGGGCATGGTTGTGATCATCGGACTTTGCATTTTTTGCTTTATTTAATGGAATTCAGTTTTATTTTTGTATAACGTTCTTCACTGAGGACAGTCTAAGAGTACTTGCTCAAATTTTCAGCTATAATAGAAGTAGTTAAACCATACACTCTTTACATTAATACACACACACACACACACACACACATATATATACAAATTAGATAGAACACACAGCAAAACAGAGCAAATATGATTAACAAGTTATAATACAGGAACATTATAATTAAGATATGGCCAGTACAATAATAACAACAGAGAAGAGGGAAACAACAATTCTATATATGATGTAATTTTTTTTATGTGTGCGTCTTTTTCTTGGTTTTGTTTCACTGTCATTATTCTGAACAGTGATGTCATGTCATGGTATTTTTTAAACCACTTAATCCACGTCATGGTGGGGGTCTGCAGCCTAAGGGCTGGTTTATACTTCATGCTCAGAACGCGCACGCATCATGGCCGCCATGCGTTCCCAGCATTCATTTGATGCGTCCTATGAGCATGTCCTTAGAAATTAACACAACGTGTGTATGAGTTGCAGTACCAGCAAAAGGTTGGGGATGCGCAATGTGATCAAGTCGGAATATGATGTCAGAGTCTCCATTTACTATCTACTGTATATGTGACAGAAAGTTGCTATGCAGATCGTACAGGATCCTTAGATTTATACTTGAAATTACTTTCATAATGAAATGCATTAAAGTAGAGTATATATGTTATATTTTACAGATAAATTGCTAACTTTTTTTAAATAATGAATACTGGTAATAATTACACATGTGGGGGCGGCACGGTGGCAGAGCAGTAGCACTACTGTCCCTAGTGTTACCTGCCTAGAATTTGCATGTTTTCTTGGTGGGTTTCCACAGTGTGCTCCGGTTTCCTTCCAAAGGCATGAAGATTTGGGGATTTGGTAACGCTAAAATGATGCTAGTGTACGTGTGTACTTGTATAAACTTTGCGTGAAGTATAAACCCGGCCTAACCCAGCTGGCATAGGGCACAAGGTAGGAACAAACCCTGGACAGGTGCCAATCCGTCACAGGGAGACCACACACACAGTGGCCAAACACACACTAGGGCCAAATTAGCGTCACCAATTCACCTAACCTGCATGCCTTTATACAACCGATGGAAACTGCTGCAGACACACAAGTATGAATTTCATTGTACTAGGTACACATGACAATAAAATTTGTAGCAGTGCTATGGATTATTAGACTCCATTTCCCAGCCTTCCCCGAGGGTAATGTACTGATTGGATATCTGCTACACGCGCAGGGGCTGCTGGGAACAACAAAGTCTAAGCAGCTAAGCAGCAAAGACACCCCGGTTGTTTTGTGTTTGTGTTCACCCGTCAGTCTCATCTCATCTCTAATACCTCCTGTGGAATGTCATTTCTATCCTAGATCTTCAAATCCTTAAAGATGTATGGAATGTGGCATTCCTACCTGTCATGTGAGTAGTGTTGGATTGGTCATCATACTTTATCAGAGGGAGAGCTCCACTAGGCACATCAGGACTGTTTAATACATTATTTACAAAAATCTTTTCCTCCATTCAATTTCATCCACCACCATTGCATTTATACTGTTTATGGACTGGATCATTAGTGTTTATTGTTATGTGTTTGTTGTTGTGTTAGTAATTAATATCGTCATGGAAAAAAGGGAGAGTTAGCTGTTTATTTGTTGTTTGTGTTTCATTCAATATATCACATAGTTATTTATTTGATTTGCTGTTAAGTCATGTCTCTGTGTGTGAGTAGTGCAAGTCAGGCCAAGGCTGGGTGTGTTCCTGGGATCTCCACCAAAAAAGTAAACAAATCACCGTCCCTTCCACGATGTTAGTCTGAGCGGCACTGGACTGCTACAAGCTGAAATAGATATGTGAAGGTATTTTAGGCGTTCTAATCTTCTCTGCATTTAATTAATAATGGATCTTTAGATTGTATAAGGCACCTAAACCAGCTCATTTTAGTTCACCTTTTATCCATTTTCTCTCTTTGCATGTTAAAATTTGTTTTGTTCCTGCCCTCGTTCTTTCTGTCTTTCTAGTTACTTTAGAATTATTTTTTTAAAGTGGCAAGCTTAATGTATGACTTACAAAAGGCTTGCTTGCCTGATAGATATATCTGAAATTCCTAAAAATCAGCATCTTCAAGTGTAAGAACAGTTTCTTTGGACTTAAAATCTAGTGTAAAGTGTCCATCATAATAACCTAAGGTCATTCATTCATTGGATGAAAAACTCAACAAGACACTTAACAAGAACATATTAACTGTAAATGCATACGTGTCAAAAGTTCACAAAATTCTTTGAAGATAGGATCATCTATCCACTGCTCTGCTGTTCAGATACATCTGCTAACATAAGGCATTAAGGAATGTCTGGTAACAGTGGCCGCTGTAGGTGTTGCGCCATCTATTCCTTTGTTTCTGCTGAGACTCTGACATCAAAAAAGTCTAAAATAGAAACTCCTACTTACTTCTAGAATATTTCTGAAACTCCTACATAATACTAAAATGTTTTGGAAACTTCCACTTACTATTAGTGTGTTTTGGGAACTCCACCTTAGTACTATAATGTTTTCTGTTTTTATTTTTTGTTCACTAATCATAGCCACTTAATTATCCCACAGAAGAGTACATAAGTAATAACAAAACAAATAAAATGTTCAGAATGGAGTGATCTCTAAATGTTTCACAGTCAGGCCAGATTTTCACAGGTAAACAAACTATCCCTAATGGACAAACAAAAAAGCTATGTGGAGAAATGATTTTACAAACATGAACTCTTTGCATTGATTTGTGGACCATCATACTAAACATGCATTATGCACCTGGTAAGAAGTGTAATTTTGTTCCAGGAATAAAAATGTAAAAATAGTGAGCATTGATGCCTTTATTTATTTTTTAGAAAGCTATTATCTGATACAGAATTTACTTTGTAATTATATGCCTTACCATTAATATAATTGTAATTGAATAACTAGCAGGGGTACCAAGCACTGTCCAATGGTGGAATAAAGTGTAGGAGGGATCATTAAATAAATTACAAAGCTGGAAAAGGTTTCTCCCCAAAATTTTGCTCCCAAATTTGCATACATGTTGCAAGTCCCAAAACTGTCATCTAGGTGCACTTCCCTAATAATCCACAGAGGTGGTGAAATTTCAGAATGAAACATAGCCTGTGGTCTTCTTCCTATACAAACGGGAAATCTGTACAATATTTGCTGGGCATAGATTCAAAAGTGTGGATTGCATAGCAGACATAAACACAGATTCAGGATTATACATCCATCCAGCCATCCATTATCCAACCTGGTATATCCTAACTACAGGGTCACGGGGGTCTGCTGGAGCCAATCCCATCCAACACAGGGCGCAAAGCAGGAAACAAACCCCAGGCAGGGTGCCAGCCCACCGCAGGGTGCGCACACACACACACACAGTATAATAAAGTAATAAAAAATAAAAAAAAGTAGTACATTAACAGATAGGAGAACACTGTGCAAGAAACAAGCTGCACTCTTAGATTAGGTGAGAAAAAGCCAAGCCTTTTTATTAAAAATAATAAAAAAAGAACTGCAGGGGGATTCAAACAGTATGAACGCATGAATCCCATTTTGTGACTGAGACAAGATGTTTTTTATAGCTCAGCCTAAATTTGTTCACATCATGTTTTGCATATCAATGCAATATTGCAATAATACACTTTGATTCTTTTAGTAAAAAAAACATGTCCTGCATCTGTAAAGGGAGAGTTTCTTTACAAGCTTACAAGTCGTGTTATGAGGAGGACAGTTACATAACTTGAGCAATAAAAGTTACTAACATCAGAGCTTGACCAAGCAGGTAGAACACAAATGTAAATTGCACAACGTGAAATATTTGTTATCCCGTGAACAAACCATCTGCCCAAAATTGTTTTGCACTAGTCACTCTATAAATGAACAATTTAGACATACTGAAGTGAAAAATAGGCTCTTCTAAACAAATATACTTCATGTTTGGCAGAATCAGTCTTCGGGGCAATTTCAGGGTCCTTTTTTCAACCAATATCCATCATTTTCTTTATGAAATTGCACAGAATTATTTAAATAGTCTATACATTTAATAGGGGT
The DNA here is from genome assembly GCF_016835505.1 of Polypterus senegalus. Taxonomy (NCBI): domain Eukaryota; kingdom Metazoa; phylum Chordata; class Cladistia; order Polypteriformes; family Polypteridae; genus Polypterus; species Polypterus senegalus. The sequence goes on along the minus strand of NC_053156.1, from coordinate 209,255,371 downwards.
CATTTGTTATTCTATCAACTAAGCATTGCATAGTTCCCCATTCTAAATTAATCTGCAGTTTTAGAAATAAAATCATTATGTAGAGCAATAATGATAACATAAACCATGCAGCTTATGTTACTGTACATAAATTCTAAAGTTTCTTATCAGCACAAGTCTATAATTCCACTTAATTGAATTCTGAACTATCAAGTGAGTCCTTAGTTTTACAGGACCAGTGTATTAATCCATCATACAGTACAAATCATTTGACACTGAGCAAGTTTTTGGGGCAAGTTCTGCCTAGTAGACCATGCAAAGTTCTCAACAAACACAAAATTGAGTACAGCTTCCATCAGCCGACTTATATAATCACTCCAAGTAATACCAGTGCTTTGTCTTCCCTTTTTTGGGAACCTGCATCTCTGTGCTCTTTCTTATCTTATTAGAAACAGACCTGATGTTCTGGGTGTTGAATCTATTCCAATGAGGGATATCTGTAGTCTGCCACCCACCCTGCAGCCGGTGGTGCCCCTTATCTGACTAAACAGTTGGAACAATGCAAGTTGTTTATACTACAGTATAATACAGAATGCAAAAATGATAGAATAAAAAAAACAATAAAACAAAGCTGCAGCTGAAAGTGAAGTACTTATTAAAAATATTCATTTTCTTCACTAAGACACATGAAAATCTCACAAGCAACTATATACGAGATTTCACTGAGGACACAGAAGTAAGATATGTTTATTATAAGAATCTGACTAATGGCGAACATTTATCATATCTGCTGGTAGTAAAGTGTAGGAGTTATGATTAAACAAGTCATTCTCAAACCTGTTTATTCCAATTCAGTGTTGCAAGGAGTTGGAGTCTATTCTGGTAACACTAAGTGCAAGGGGAAGAGCAAACTCTGGATGGTATAGCTCCCTAAAGTCATGATAAAATTTCAAAGGAAATTAATATTTTCAGATAATCCAATTAGCAATGCCAAAGAGACCTGGTGTGAGATTGAGTTAGGGAAGAAGTAAAGTTGAGTTCACTTCTTCTTGTTGTTCTTTCGGCTGCTCTCGTTAGGGGTCACCACAGAAGATCATCTTCTTCCATATCTTTCTGTCCTCTGTATCTTGTTCTGTTACACCCATCACCTGCATGTCCTCTCTCACCACATCCATAAACACTTTCTCTTAGGCCTTCATCTTTTTCTCTTGCCTGGCAGCTCTATCCGTAGCATCCTTCTCCCAATATACTCAGCATCTCATTAACACTGTTAATTAGGTAAATATTTTAATAGCTAAACTACTTTGGGATTTCTATTATAAAAGCCAGACATATTTAAATATGTTATTTCATATTTATTTTAAACACCGATCAGCTACAACATTAAAACCACCCACCTGATATTGTGTAGGTCCCCCTCGTGCCACCAAAACAGTTCTGACATTTCAAGGCATGGACTCCACAGTACCTCTGAAGGTGTCCTGTGGTATTTGGCACCAAGAAGTTAGCAGTAGATCTTTTAAGTCCTGTAAGCTGACATTTGTTAGAGCCCAATAGTTCTAGTATAATGAGCCTAGGATTGAACCTTTTTACTTCTTGTTTACTTTTTACTGCAATTACATGGACCTGGCAGGATGAATTTTTGAATTCTACTGAAATATCTCAACAGGTTTATCTTGTTATCATTTATTAATTGAAAGGCAGTTCACTTGTAATGAATGGTCATCATTGTGAGTGGTAGATGCTAATTAACATTTAACATGATTTTTTCTGGTATCTTCTCATGAAGCTTTTCCAAAACTGGCCTAAATTAAAAGGACCAAAAACAGAGTAACACTTTCAACAAAAGAAATGTGTGCAAATTAGAAGGGTATACCCTTGTCATATTGTGGACAGAGCCTTTAATCAAGCCACGAGTGGACCTTGTAACATCAATTCTAAAAGGAAAATCCCAATAATGAAACTTGTTTCCTGCTGCCACTCCCATTTCACCCTAGCACTCTTTCTCGCCCACATATCATTAAAAGAAAAAAAAACTTCAGAATTTTGCAGACTGATCCTTCCACAGGGGCCTTTTTCTCATAATCTTCCTTTGATCTCATTTTGTTGACCACCTAACTTACCCAAACATCTCATCCTCAGCTTACTTCACAGAAGAGTGCCACATACTCCACCATCCACTTTGAGCTGAAACAGGAGCCACTGTGTCACTTGCAAATATGTCATAAACAATACCATTGTATCTGGTCCCTCTGTTAAATTATTTACTGCATTTCTTAAGGGAAATGTCCAGCCATCTACATACCATAGGTGAAATAAGGAGATGGCTAGCAGAACATTTCAGAGACCATGTTTGACCCATTAAAACCAAAGACTATATAAAGCCTATTGTAGAACACTTCACATCTCTTCATCATAGCCATGCTGATCTCACTGTTTGTATTCTTTCACAAGACTCTTTTCAAAGAAAATCAGACAAAATGCATGTTGTTGTTATTGTCGTGTTTGTTTTGAGTATCCTAAGCATCTCATGTTAAGGTATGATTCAGTGATGCTGCCAACTACAAAATGCAATCTTGAAAAGCTTGCAGAAGATTGTGGATTTCCCATATTGAAAGAGGAGCTACACAGCCCCAGACTGATATGGAGATCTCTGGAGTTGTCTGATAGAGCTGACAGAGGTATGACATGCAGGAAGTGGTGTGCATGGAGACAAATGCGGTCCAGAAGGTGTGGCTTTTGTGTGAGGCTTGTAAGATCAACTGGATTATCTACAGCTGGAACTACATATGTAGCACAAAGTGAGAGACTGCTGTGTTGTTGTTTTGACTGAAACCTGGATCCACAACAATATACTGTATCTGACACAGCAATACAGCTGGATGGGCTAACATTCTTCCATGTGGACAGGAATGCAGAGAGCTCTTGTAACACCCAAACTGGAGTACAATGTATGTATATTAAAAATGTGTGGTGCAGTAACAGTGAAATTACTTCAACTGACTCTGATGGTGGTTGTGTACATTTCTCCCAGTGTTAACACCCATTAGGCCCTGTGGCAGCTCTACAGTATAACCAATGAGCTAGCGACAGCTCATCCAAACAGTTTTATTGTGGTTGCTGGAATCAATCATGTAAATTTAAAAATCATTCTGCCTAAATTCCACCAGTTTGTCCACTTTCCAACTAGTGAAGCTAACATGCTAGGCTTGTTGTACACAAATGTCAAAGAGGCTTACAAAGCAGCCCTTCATCTCCATGTTGGAGACTCGGAACAAATTTCTTCTATGCTTTTTCCAGCATACAAAATGGTACTGAAACGCAGTAAGACTGTATGGAAGAAAATCTGAGTCTGGCCAGAGGGTGTAACCTCAGTACTTGAGGACTGTTTTGCAACCACTGATTGGAGCATATTCAGAGGGGCTGCCACATACGACGATTTCCACATTGATGTTGAAGAGTACACCAACTCTGTCATTGGCTTTATAGGGAAGTGCATGGGTGATGTTACAGTCATCAAAACCATCACAACTCGGGTGATTCAGAAGCCGTGGATGACATCAGAGGTTGGGAGAAAGGTGAGAATCAGGGATGCTGCCTTCAGATTGGGGAATAAAGTGATCATCAGGCTGGCAAGAATTGACCTCTCCTGAGCTATCAAGCAGGCTAAGATGGAGTACACAGGAAAAACTGAGGGTAAATTATGTAAATGTAGACGCATAAGGCACATGTGGCAGGGAATACAGACTATAAAAGAATATAAAATAATACTACAGGTTGAGGTCATTGAAGCTTCTCTTTCTGGAAGGCTGATAGAGTTCTATGGCAGGTTTGAGGCACTGAATTATACACCAGGGAAGAAAACCAGGTAAGCAGGTGCTTAGACTGTGAACAGCTGAAGTGAGGAGGACACTGAGCAGCATTAATCCACATAAAACTGCAGGACTTGAAAACATACCTGGTCAGGTATTAAAAGACTATGCTACTGAGATAGCAATTGTGTTTGCAGACATACTTAACATTGCTCCCCTGCAGTCCTTTGTATCTACATAATTTAAGACTTCCGCCATTGTTCCTGTGCCTAAGAAAATAACTGTAACCTGCATCAATGACTACCAGCCAGTGTCACAGATTTCTGTCATAATGAAGTGCTTCAAATGAATAGTCATAGGCCACGTAAATGCTAACCTCCCACCTTCACTGGACCCCTTACAGTCCTTGCATCGTGCTAATCGGTTCACAGATGACACAATCACACTTGCGCTACACACTATCCTATCCCACTTGGGGGAAAAGAACAGCTATGCCAGGATTTTATTTGACTTCAATTTACCCTGTAATGCAATCATCTCCCAGCAGTTAATTCTGAAACTTTCTATGCTTAGATTGAACATCTCACTTTGTAACTGGATCTTGAATTTCTTGTCAAAAAGACAACACACAGTACATGTTGGCACTAAAACATTGCACACCATCAAACTGAGCATGGGGACTCTCAGGACTGCAGGATTCGTCAATTGCTCTTTTTTTTGCTGACACATGACTGTACTGCCAAATCCAGCACAAATCAACTCTGTGAATTTGCTGGTGATACAACAACTGTGGGACTCCTCAGCTTCTTACTTAGCAGAGGTGCAAAAGATAGTGAGCTGGTATGGGGACAACAATCTGTCCCTTAATGTCAAAAAGTCAAAAGAGTTAACTGTGGACTTCAGAAGAAAGGCTGAACATCCCCCACTGCATATCGGAGGCTTTCCTGTGGAGAGGGTCAGCAGTACAAAATTCTTTGGTGTCTACATCACTGAGGGTCTCTCCTGGACTCTCAATATCACACACCAGGTCAAGAAACCTCAGCAGGGGATACACTTCTTAGGAGGCTGAAGTGAGTGAGAATCCCTTCTCCCATCTTCACCACTTTGTACCAGGTGACTATTGACAGTGTTCTGATGAGCTGGATTACATCCTGGTGTGGAAATTGCGGTGTTTCTGATAGGAAGACTATGCAACATGAGGTGAGAATGGCCAAGAGGATAGCCAGGCGTAATGTTGTCCGGCATCCACAAGAGGGCAGAAATGTCCAATGAACACCGTAAAGTAGCCAGAGTAATATAGTAAACTGTGCCGCATACCTTCATATGTCCAGGCATCATGCTGTCCACAACCAGGCTGAAATGTCTGACGAACAAAGGCAATAAGGAGCACACAGGGAAAAAGGGGTGTAGTGTTGGCATATCTGGTGAACAGATGTTCAGAACTGCAGGATGCGATCAAAACAGAAGGACTTACAATTGTAACATTAAGGCCTGTTTTAAAAAATGGGCTTTTTGCTATGCTTGCTGATGTATATGTAGAATGAGAATCAATATTAAAAACATAAAAGTAAATAGTTAGTATTTCACATTTACTGTATGTTAGATGTGACTAATGATTATTTTACTTTTAACTTGTGTGTGGAAATGCTGGTAAATGAAACATTTCCTTTTTTCTGCTTGTTTTAATTTAGGATTTAACTGGCTGTTTCACATCTTAAATAGTCTTGCTATTACTGCTGGTACAACCGAAAAGGGAAATGAAATCCGGCCACCTATGCTGGAATTTAGAAAACCCCAAAATCTTCAGGTTGGTAGAAAAATTATATTTTTATAAATTCAGCTTCCATATAAAATAATATACTGCTCAAACAAATTAAAGGAATGTTTTTTAATCAGAGTAAAGCATCAAGTCAATGAACCTTCTGGACTATTGATCTGGTCAGTTAAGTAGCAAATCAGTTTCATCTTCTTTGGTGTTAATGACATTAACAACAACTGCACTACAGGGACAATGAGATGACCCCCAAAACAGGAATGGTTTAACAGGTGGAGGCCACTGACATTTTTCCCTCCTCATTTGATTTTTCACTAGTTTTGCATTTGGCTGCGGTCAGTGTCAATACTGGCAGCATGATGTAATACCTGGACCCTACAGAGGTTGCACAGGTAGTCCAACTTCTCCAGGATGGCACATCAATATGTGCCATTGCAAGAATGTTTGCTGTGTCTCCCAGCACAGTCTCAAGGGCATGGAGGAGTTTCCAGGAAAGACGTAGTTACTCTAGGAGAGATGGACAGGGCCGTAGAAGGTCCTTAGCCCATCAGTTGAACTGGTATCTGCTCCTTTGGGCAAGGAGGAACAGGATGAGCACTGCCAGATCCCTGCAAAATGAGAGTATGCAGGTCACTGGTGTGAATGTCTCTGACCAAACAATCAGAAGCAGGCTTCATGAGTGTGGCATGAGGGCCTAATGACCTCTATTGGGCCCTGTGTTCACTGCCCAGCACTGTGGAGCTCGATTGGCATTTGCCATAGAATACCAGAATTGGCAGGTCCACCACTGGTGCCCTGTGCTTTTCACAGATGAGAGCAGGTTCACCCTGAGCACGTGACAGACATGAAAGGGTCTGGAGAAGCCATGGAGAATGTTATGCTGCCTGTAACATCGTTCAGCATGACCGGTTTGGTGGTGGGTCAGTGATGGTCTGGGGAGGCACATCCATGGAGGGACACTCAGACCTCTACAGGCTAGACAACAGCATCTTGACTGCCATTAGGTAACGGGATGACATTTTTGGACCTGTGCTGGTGCAGTGGGTTCTGGGTTGCTCCTGGTGCACGCAATGCCTGGTCTCATGTTGCGACAGTATGCAGGCAGTTCCTGGAGGATAAAGGAACTGATACCACTGACTGCGCCCATGTTCGTTTGACCTAAATGCAATAGAACACCTCTGGGACATTATGTTTTGATCCATCTGACGCTGCCAGGTTGCACTTCACACTGTCCAGGAGCTCAGTGATGCCCTAATCTAGATCTGGGAGGAAATCCCCCAGGACACCATCTGTCGTCTCATTAGGAGCATGCCCCGACATTGTCAGGCATGCATACAAGCACGTGGGGGCCATACAAACTACTGAGTATAATTTTGAGCTGCTGCAATGAAATTTCAGCAAAATAGACTAGCCTGCCACATCATTTTTTCACTTTGATTTTCGGGGTGTCTTTGAATTCAGCCCTCTGTAGGTTGATCATTTTCATTTCCATCAAAATGATGTGACATCCTTTCGTTCTTAACACATTACCCAGTCCAAATCAGTGCAGATTTCCAGCATGATTTTTTCCCCATTGAGATCTGATGTGTTTTCAAAGTGTTCCTTTAATTTCTTTGAGCAGTTTATAAATAGCATTATCTTATTCCAACAATGTTCCTTACTTCAAAATATTTTGCATATCGAGTTTTTTTCTTTAATTTGCTTGACGTCTCTCATTGTGCTAAGTATCATAGTTTGTTTACGATTTATTCGCACTTATCTGAGACACAGGCTGCGGGCCAAGGGGAGGGGGAAGCGTGACGTCAGGAGTGAGAATGAGTGGTAGGGGGTTGCCCTCCTCACTCACGCGCCAGCCACCATTTGAAACTGTCTAACTCTGGCCACGTTTTGGAATATACCTTGCCTCTGCTTAGCCAGCGATAGCTGTTTGTTTATTGATTGTTAATGTTTGTCCTGTTTCACTATTACACTGGTGGAGCCATGGGGGACAGCTAGTATATATATAATTTTACAATTTAAATGACAGCATCATTTATTTGGATTTTAACAAAATACACTTTGTTACAAAAGAAGATGAAAAAGAATGTTTATGTTCTATCAGTCTAATTTAATCACTGTTTGTTTTTATCTTACAGGTTTTTACCAACATGCCTTCTCAAAGAATCCTGGGAACACATTTACATCCTGACAATCTTCCAAAATCATTCATTGAGAAGAAAGTTAAGGTTAATATTCTTTTTTAACAATTTGATTTTCTAAGAGTTTAATATATTCATGATAGAGGTGCAGAGCCCATACTTCTGCTTAACGAGTTTTCACAGGAAACATATGAAGGTGTTTCATATTCTCATATAATTATGTTTATAATTATGTTGCTAAAGTACCCCATGCAGATGTTTATTGATACTTTATACCTTTATAATTGACTTGATGTGCTGTAAGATAAAGACACAAGTTCAAGATCACAAAGAGCTGCGGAGTCAGGTGACAACTCCATTTAATGCAGATTTAAGGAAAAAAAAACAGCCAAAATAAATCACACATGAAGATGCAAAAACCATAGCCACTGCTGAAGAGAGCAAAGATGAAGAGTCCTAGTACCCTGGAGAGTTTTCACAGCATGAACCGGAGCTTTCAGTGGATTTGCTTCTTTTAGGATGGTTTCTGGTTGTGATGGAAGTGGATGTGACGTCCGTGGTCTTCCAGTCTAAAAGCCTCTGGACTGAGGATGAAGAAGGTGAAAATACTGATGATGGCGCATCCTCCTGGTGTGGTCTGGTATTGCTTACCTTTTGCGATTTTTGAAAATGGCACCCAAATGCTCCTGTCTGACAGTGCTACCTATGTAAAGATATTTTTTCTGTATGACTTTTAACACTCAAGAAAAGAATAGCAACAATAAACAGAACAAATACTATAACCTTTAAACATATTAAATAATTAAAGACAATTTTAGGTCATTGAAACAGCCAAATTATGTTTTTCTTTGCAAGTCTTTGTTCAAAGCCTCAATCAATATCTCTCATTTTAGTAAACAAGATGAACACACGGTGCATCTGATTTTCAGTGATGGTAGATGATATCCATAAGCCTTATGCAGAATTTCTGTCTCATGCATGTCACTGCAGTTTACATTTAAAAATGTGCGCATGTCCAGCCTACTTAGAGTCCAAGGAAAGCAAGGAATAGAAAAGAGTGGCATGTGAACAGAGAAACTCATATCGTGAAGAAACCAAGTTCAAGGTGTGAAAATAAATATCAGCATCCAACTATGAGAAATGTGGAGCACTGCAACAAATAAACTGCAAATTCAGTAAGAAAATGTCATTGTTCTTCACATTATCGCATTGTAATCAACTGTTCAACAGTTTTTTTAGCATGATAATTGAGTGAAGTATGTGCACTTTGGTAAGGTCACTTTTGACAAGACATCTTTGTGCCCAGACTTCTTTAATGAGGACCTTTATGAAACACAGTGCCATTTAATCTTCAGTTAGTTTTTCATACCAAAGATTGTAAGTCTATGACTTTTTAAATTAATAACTTTTGAGTATTGTTAAAGAAAGGTGAGTCTCAAATGTGGAAACACAAATATTCCTGTTTTACATTCTGACTTGTGTATTTAAGTGTTCTCATTCTCTTCTAATGGTCACCTTTCTGCTTGCTTTTATTGAATCATTCTATTTTTTTCATTAAGTTATAGTGTTGTGTCTTCACTGCACATAAAACTTTAAGTAGGGAAGGCGTAAGTCTTTCTCATCTGTAACATTCAGGCCTCTCTTATTTGAACATTCTTATTTATTTCAAAACAAAGGAAGTCAATGACTCTTTTAAGTGTATTTCTGTTCATCTGGAATAAATCCTAAATTTGGCAAGGAAGTTGGAAAAGGAACCATTAAATAAGAGACCAAGGCATCCTGCAACAGGGCTTTTCACTCACCATACCAGTTATTAGTGCTGGAAATATGTCCAATTGTGGATAATAAGTTAATTTTAAAATTCAGCATCATTTTCCAACTTCAAATGGATTTATCCTGCTGTTTTGACTGTTTTTGTAATCAAACACAAATTATAGATACCACAAAATGCTTTATTTAATTTTCTGGTACTAACTATTCATTTCTCACAGTTGGAATGAAAGAAAACACAAATATAATCCATACTAACCTCTAGTTTTGCTTTACAAAGATGTACTTTTTTGTACTTTGCCTACTTGTACTAGTTGTTTCCTGAAAGCAGGAAATTCTGCTTTGGCTATTGCTATAATGTTGTTTCTCATTGTTTTACACTCTGTACTTTCTAACCTGAAAAATTTTCTTCATAAACTTTGAAGCATAGTTCTACATTTCAAATTAAATACATATTTCACAAAATATATTTATAAATTATATACAGGAAAATTAGACATACTAAGGCAGACAAAATTAGCCCTTGAAATAACATTGTTATAATGTAGAAAAACAAAATGATGAAGAGTGGTAAACCAGCCTCAAAATATACATAAAACTGACCAGGGGCCTCATGTATAACCCCGTGCGTAGAACTCGCACTATAACATGGCGTAAGCACAAAATCCGAAATGTGCTTTCGCACACAAAAATCCAGATGCAGGACTCTGTGCGTACTCCAACTTCCACGTTCTTCCGCTACATAAATCCCGACCAGCGTGAAAACTAACGCTCGTGCACGCGCATTATGTAATGCCTGAAATCCTCACAGAATTACGCCTATTTGAATATGCAAATCAATATAAATCGCCCTTAAGCGCAGTTTTCTGTGAAAAGACAATGGGAAAAGCACGGGGAAAATATAAGAATTTCAGCGAATACCAAGTGGAGGCAAAGGAAAACCCTACTATTTGTTCTAATAAACCGTCGTATAATCAACAAAAGGAAGTTGATCAAGTGACATAGCGTGTTGGAGAAACTTGAAAGCTCACATTCACAAATCGCACAGTGCCGGAAATAAAAAAGAAGTCACATATCAAAGTCGCTGTGAAAAGCCGAGTTGTAAGCCCACTGTCTGAGTGTCATATGAAAGCTTATTAGGGTACAGAGAAAAAAGGCACACAGTGAGGAAAAAGCACGAAATGACAACTTCAATCTCAACATTTCCACTTCAATCACGTAGTTTATTTTGTCATTAAAGTAGAACATCATAAACTTCATCTTAAAATCGTTTAATTAACCAGTTTCTCAAATCACATCGTAATTAAAGTAGCACGTTAAATGCTTTGTTTTGTATTTGATCTTCTATGTGCTCTATGTGTGTGAATCACTACTTGCTTCTTAAACCGGCTCTCTTCCTCCAACTGGACACAGAATCAATTACATTCGTAATATTACAGTTCTCTGAATAACTAAAATACTGAGATGTATACGTGATGTCATTTTCATGATGATAGGAGTTAAAGCACGTTATTAAACATGTGTTTCACTTCGATGAAATAATTTATTGCAGCAGTACAATCAGGGGTGGCTCTAGGCTTGTGGTGGCACTGGGCAGAGGAAGAATCGGTGGCTCCTTCGCCCCCGTCAGTAAGGTAGCTTATGCACAGTGGATGGCTGCATAGCTGCCTCGTGCTCATGACACAAGCATTTAACTTTTGCCGAAATTTGTCGCTGTGTTTTTAGCTGTGTTGTTATTTTCTCTTTCTGTTTTATATTCAATATATATTGGCGTAGCCGTCACTGCAGTCAGTGCTTTTGTTTACCCAAGTAACCGATCGCCATACAACCAGCTCTGTAATAGACGTTAAGCCATCTGTAAGCTTAGCGCCGATTCTTCAAAACGTTTAAAGAACATTGAAATGTCTTCGTAGTACATGTTTAATTATTCTATCCTTAACGACACTCCCAGTGAAGAATATAGATTATTTAAATGAAGTTAAAGTTTTATCTGTATAATTTAATAAACATATTTTGCTGAATTTCACCTTATAAATGATATCGTTTCTGTTTCTGAACCGCGAGGTCCGTACAGGAAAGGCTTTAAAACATTTTGCAGTGGCTGAGACAGCGTGTCCTTGAAGCTGTATACCGATAATTCCCTTTCCGATAAGTTGCTGCTGTGATTCACACTCAGATACAGTGATATAAATACTCCGAGTGGTGCAGTGAGAGAAATATTGAAAAAGATGATCCGCTGTGGCAACTCCTAACAAGAGGAGCTGAAAGAAGAAGAAGAAGAAGAAGAAGAAGAAGAAGAAGTGAGAGTAACAACGCTAAAGCAGTTATGGTATTTGGAATACTATGGCTGTTCCCTCTACCATTATATTGTTACAAGTTAATTACAATCAGATGCATTACACTAATAAACAATATGCGGTTAGTTTCGGTGTATTTATAAAGCCGCGTCAGGAAAATAAGGTGTAACCACACAGGAACAGTAGCACTGTTTTGACGCTGGGTGCCGCCAGTCTGCAAAACCGAGCGGAGAACTTGCCTACGACAAGGCATGAGGTACCGTGGAAAAGTGTGTGGATTTACGCCAAGTGTAGGTTTTATACATCGCGATTTGAATGTGGAAAAGTTCTTACGCAACATTTCTGTGCGTACACACCGTTTATACATGAGGCCCCAGGACTTCACTGGCAAGCGCCTAAAACAGGCCTTACCCATGCAGCCAGACCTCAATTCAAGACGCAGGCTTTCAGGCCTTCATAGGCCCAAAATGGAATACTGTTTTTAAAAATTCAAAAATAGTTTTTAATCTCCCAAAAACACAAAAATACCATTCAGAAAGAGGGAACCATACAAACTCTGGCTTAAAGAAGAACTTAATCAAAATATCTTTATAAATGAAGAATTTACAAACAGACCAGAAAAAACGAGAATAAAAATTGAAAAAGGCCAAATAAATGTAAAAAGATTTGCCTAAAAGGAACTTCAGAGCAGACAAGACCACAGCCACCATGCAGTACTCAGAATCTAAAAACAAAAGCAATAAATCCACAAAATCAGGTAAAATCACTGCTATGAATCTTTCTCCACAAACCTAAATAACCCTCTATTTGGACTATCTACTCATTCGCAATATAAAGGCTGAGGGTCTAGTACCCCCTAGTAGTGACATCATGGTGGTTCTTGGAGTCTCATCCACAAAACACAAATCAAGCAACTGAAACACACAATATATAATAATAATAGTAAATACACATCAAATACACAATATTACCAAAAACTACAAAAAAAAACACACATGTAAACTAATAATTAAAAATAAAAAATTACAATAAAAAGGAAAAAAAAAACCCTGACTACAACATAAACATTAACATAAAGAACATAAACATTATATTTGCAGCAACAAGGGCTCAAATAATCCCTGAGAAAGTTCGCTCTCTAAACATCTATAAAAAAAACAACACAAGAACTCTGAAATACTTTTCATTATAACCCAGTAATTTAGCTCCGGTGTCAAAGACCCTACTGTTATTAGCCTTACAACTGTTCTGAAGTGTCAGCCCCGACAGCATGTCGCTCTACTGTGTATTCCTATCAAGTTGGTGTTCTGTGACCTGGCATGGCTGATTGATTATAAAATTTCCTCATGATTTTCACCTGGATTTGAAATCTCATATTGCACCACAAAAGTCCTAGGAGGCTACCTTATTTGTCAGAGACTCAACATGGGGCAAATACTAAACAGACATCTGTGCCAACTCCAAAGCTTGACAAGCCACTCTTCTGTCCTTCTTTCCATGCAGCTTCTGTTGTCCTCCAATGTTTGTGGACATTGTCCTTCCAGTTGATGCAATTAATGCTACAGACCTACAACTTGCAACTCAGTGTGAGAAAGTCAAACCAATTTAATTTAGTCGTAGTGAGTTGTAAAGAACAATAAGGACTGTTAATAGTGTTATGAGTGAAGTGCAGGGTGTGCCATAGTACACAATCACAATGGGTGTATGCTGTGACAGTCTGCCACTTAACTTTGATTTTCTTAACAGTAAATGTAGACTAGTATTAAAATCATAGGAAACCTTGCGTAGGATGATGCCTGCCTAAAACCCGCAAAGTAATTTTGCTCTTTGTCCATGTTTGCTTTCCTGACTAATATTAACATTTGCAAATGTTTTCCTTCTTTTTAACCATATTTTCATTGTAGAAGCATCCATCCATCCATTATCCAACCCGCTATATCCTAACTACAGGCCCACCACAGGGTGCGCACATACACACCAAGCACAATTTAGAATCACGAATGCACCTAACCTGCATGTCTTTGGATTGTGGGAGGAAACCAAAGTATCCAGAGAAAAACCCACACAGACACAGGGAGAACATGTAAACTCCATGCAGGGAGGACCCGAGAAGCGAACCCGGGTCTCCTAACTGTGAGGCAGCAGCACTACCCACTGCACCACCATGCTGCCCCATTGTAGAAACAGCATTTACTTATTTTTTAATTTTTATTTTAACTCCTGGAATTTAAAAATACTCAACGGATACAAACATTAACATTTACTGGAAGGGTTTCTTTTCAATTCGTGTTACACCGTGGCATTTTAGAAAAATACTTAAAGTTTCATTGTAACACCTACTAGACTCAGCTTCTATAATTCATATGATGTTGCTTTGCTGTAGGAGAAAGCTGACCAACCCTTCTTAACAACAAAAACAAGAACATTTTTATTTCTAGAGTATGTTTTCATACAAAAATAAAAAAAATAGACAAAAAAATTAATAAACATCCATCCATCCATCCATTATCCAACCCGTTATATCCTAACTACAGGGTCACAGGGGTCTGCTGGAGCCAATCCCAGCCAACACAGGGCGCAAGGCAGGAAACAAACCCCGGGCAGGCCGCCAGCCCACCGCAGGAATTAATAAACAATATGACTAAAATATTTAATAAGAATAAATCAATACACAATTACATAACACAGATCTACAAGTAATAAATAAAGTAGAGGTCTAATTTATAGATTTGTTTTCAAGTCTAATGATGCGTTTGATGTCCAGATGGCCATGGAGGACAGGAAAAAAAAAAACTCCAGGGGAAATATGGCATTAAAAAAAAATCTGCAGGGGTTAAAAGGACAAAAAAGCATGCAGCCTCCCCTGGGCATTTTACCTAACATAAACATACTTTATGTATGTAATGTGACTCTTTATTGCTTTGATGCATTGTTCTATAAGATTCAATTCAGTAGATCTCATTGACAATCCACTTATGTTCCAACATCACAGATGGCTGCACAGTAGGAACCTAATCAAGGACTTTGTTAAATGGTGTGACTCAAACCACCTACACCTGAACACCAGCAAATCAAAGGAGCTGGTGGTGGATTTTAGGAGGCCCAGGCCCCTCATGGACCTCATGATCATCAGAGGTGATTGTGTGCAGAGGGTACAGACCTATAAATACCTGGGAGTGCAGCTAGATGATAAATTGGACTGGACTGCCAATACTGATGCTCTGTGCAAGAGAGGACAGAGCCAACTATACTTCCTTAGAAGACTGACGTCCTTCAACATCTGCAATAAGATTTTGCAGATGTTCTATCAGACGGTTGTGGCGAGCGCCCTCTTCTACGTGGTGGTGTGCTGGGGAGGCAGCATAAAGAAGAAGGACACCTCACGCCTGGAAAAACTGGTGAGGAAGACAGGCTCTATTGTAGGCACGGAGCTGAACAGTTTGACGGGTGCTGAGCAGGCTAATGTCAATCATGGAGAATCCACTGCATCCCCTGAGCAGTATTATCTCCAGAAAGAGGAGCAGCTTCAGTGACAGATTGCTGTCACTGTCCTGCTCCACTGATAGACTGAGGAGATCGTTCCTCCCCCATACTATGCGACTCTTCAATTCCACCCTGGGGGGTAAACGTTAACAATATACAAAGTTATTGTCTGTTATACCTGCCTTGCACTCTCCACCCTGCATTTATTAACTTGCACTGCATTTTTATCACTATTTAATTAATATTGTTTTTATCAGTATGCTGCTGCAGGAGTATCTGAATTTCCCCTTGGAGATTAATAAAGTATCTATCTATCTAGTACTTTGATGAAGTGATGGTGACATTTCAAACAGGAAAAGAAATCAGAGAAAAGCAAAAATTAATAATGATTGCAAATTCACGAAGAATGTGACATTTCTACACATACATAAACTATTACAAGTGGAATGACAAATACTACTATGAAAAAGCAAAATTAAAAAGAGGATTTTTAAATGTTTTCTACTGATCCACGGTGTTAACCTGGCATCTCTTTATTGGCAAAGTATTCCAGATTTGTGGTGCATAGTAGAAAAAGGCTGCCTCACCACTTCTTTCATACTTAGCTCTTGGAAAAATAGGCAGACCATTATTAGAATATCTAAAGTTATGTCTAGGAATGTAGTGGGACAAAATATAGGAAGGAGCAAGATTATTTAGATCTTTATATACCATTAATAGCATTTTAAGTCAGTTTTAAAGGACACAATGTAACAATGCTAAAGCTACTCAGATGTGCTCAAGTTTTCTCTTTTCAGTAGAGTTTCTTGCTGCTGCATTTCTCAGCAAAGGTCTAACTTTTTGTAACATTCCTTATGTGAAAATCACAGTTCTAATAGTATTGTTGATGAGCGATTTGAAGTTTAGGTCAGAAGCCATGAGTACACCTAAATTCTTTGTTTCCACTTTGACTTTGAATTTTATTTCTAAGTACCTCATTATTTCCATTTTTGCCAACAACTAAGGTGTCTGTTGTTTTGAATTCCGCTTGAGAAAACTACTAGTGATCCATTCAGAAGTACAGGGTAGACATTGGATCAGAGGGTCTAGAGCTTCAGGGTCATCAGGTACCAGAGATAAGTAAAGCTATTTGTCATCTGCTGTAGTAGTTCACCTTGTGTCTTAATATAATCTGGCCTAACAGGAGCATGTACATTGAAAATAACAGTAGCCCAATAATAGTTCCATATACAATATCATTGATTCCCAAATTACAATCACCACACCTAAATAAGACTGAGACCACTACCAGAGAGACACATGATCTAAGGAGATTTCTGAGAATGCTGTGGTATGTGCTGTCAAAGGCTGTGCTCAGATTTAAGAGAGCAAGAACAGATATTTAACCTGTGTCAGCATTAACCAGCAGGTCATATACCAGTTTACCCAGTGCAGTTTCTATACCATGCTTTGGTCTTAAATCTGACTGAAATTTGTCAAGAATAGAATGTTTATTTAAATAATTATTTACCTGCTGGAAAGCTGCACTTTCTAGAATTATACTTGAAAAAGGGAGGTTAGAAATACATAATTTTGGTGTTAACATGATGAAAACTGATGAAAAGATTATGATGTAAATTGTATTACTTTGCTATAATTTACAGTTACAGATCTTAAGAATTACTGTATCTCAATAATTTCTTTCAACAGATTTTGGCTATGATACGAAATCCCAAAGATACTGCTGTTTCTTATTACCATTTCCAATACAACAACCCAGTTTTGGGGTTTAATTATACATGGGATGAATTCTTCTCTATATTTTTGGAGGGAGAAGGTGAGTTAATAAAAAGGAAGATTACCTCAGCCTTTAATAGGCGGTAAGTTAAAAAGTTTTCAAAAATATCTACCCTACATTTACAATGGAAAATACAGAATATTGTTTTTTATTTTGACATATGTGGTATTATATCCTTTATTACGTTATGCTCACTGTATATCCTTTGAAATTACAGCTTACTACCAGTAGCTGAGTCTGGTTGTAAATTAAAGTAAAGTAATGTCATTTACAGCATAACAGACTTTAAAGAACTTCCTCTAACTCCTTTCCTTGGAAAAATAAAATTCATGTTGGTAGTAAATGATTAACAGACTTAGCAAACCCTAACCATAGTTAAAAAAAGTCAAGTTTCGGACAGAATGGGAAATGGCTGTCCACTTACAACTTCATAGGGTTTCAGTAAATAAAGAACTTGGTGCTAAAATGAGTACCACCACAATGCTTCTGTAGCCTCGGCCATTTTGATATTAAAATATAAAGAAGGAACTCTGCCAGTTTTTGTTCTTGTTAAGATTTACCAAAGACAGGAAGGCTAATACCAGGGAAGACTTTTTCTTACTCACAGAAGCCACTCTTAAATAGTTAATTCCCAACAATTTTTGCAAATAAGCCAAAAAATAATAAGCAAACAGAATTAACTAATTAAAGAGGAACAATCTGAAAAAGAAAACTGAAGAAATTAAAAAATAGCAGAGTGATAACAAAAAAATGATGTGAAAAACAAAGGGTGTAAGCTTAAGCCAAACATGATCTAGAAAATCCAAACCCGAAACCTAGGCTTAACGAAAAAAGTCTCCAAAGACATAAAACAAGCCACACATCAAAAGTCTCAAATACAATGCAAAATATCCTATTAATCTTAAGCAAACACTGCAATGAGGTTCAAAGAATGGTCAACTGGTACCGCAGCCCAAGCTAACTAATGCAATTTTTCATTCAAGTGACTGCTACACTTGAAAAGGGTGTTATTTTTAGTGCGCCCAATGCAAAATCTGGAAATAAAGGAACGTAACGACCTGGGGTCAAATTACAAATAGAAAACTAAAAAAGTCAACACAACAAAAGTAAGAGGAAAGCACAAAATGAAAAATATAAGTAAAAGTTTAAACAAGGACAGTACAGTCAGCTCTCTGTATACCAAAATCTGTGGAGGCTCAAGTCCTTTATATAAAATAGCTTATGTAGTATTTGCATATAACCTACGCACATCCCCATACACTTAAAATCATTTTAATACCTAGTTTAATGTAAATACTATGCAAGTAGTTGTTATACTAAATTGTTTAGGGAATAATAAATTTGGCAAGCGATATATCACTTTTCCAAAGATCTAAGATATCCATTTTCATGTTGAGAGAATGCACTTTATGTTCACTATTAGCCTTTAAGGGATTGCTTTAACCACTTAATTGATTTTTATGAGCCATTTTTTTTCATGGAAACAAGGAGTGTACCCAATGTGGCATCAAGAGTTTCACAGTGCCTAACAGCTGGAATTGTTGACTGAACAACTTTTTTAAAGCAATGCAGGGCAGGGCTTGGCACTGAGGGTGTGTGTATCAATAATAACTTTAGTACATAATTTACAATGTACTTATACTAACAGGCAGTCTGTGTGTGTCAAGGCCATTTCTAGCTTGCACAGCTTTTGCATACATGTGTATATATAGATAACCTTACAGTTGAAAGCTGGTGCCCTGGCCAGGTGTGTGCAGGCTGATGGACAAACTCACTTGTATTGGCCTGGGAGGTGGGGAGCAATGTTTTAAAGAAGTGTCATTATTTCTAGCGTGCGTGTTTTTTTATGTTTTTTTTTAATAGCGGCAGTACTACAGATAGTGTAAAGATGGAAACTGTTTCCCACCTTGGAAGGTAGTAGCACTCAGAGGTAGGATAGATAAGCAAACAAATGCTTTCCTTTTACAACAGTGGTGACTGTTGAGGTTGATCTACAGAGAGGAATAAGGAGAGCAGTATGGTGGCTCAGCAATTGGCTGCCATATAGCAGCTGTAAGTTTACTCCAATGAGCTACTTTTAACTGATATGGTGGGGTTTGCCTACAGATCACTTCATTTGTGTGGATTCAGCATAGTGCTCGGTGCATGGCATATTCAGAACTTTCCGTATTTCTTTTTTTCTAATATTTTTGATCCATGGTTATTTGAATCCACAGATGCGTAACTCACAAATGCAGAGGGCAGACTGCACTGCCTAGTTTGACTTTGGCAGTCCTGAAAGTAAAGTTGAAGAAATGGACTGGGAGATGATAAAGAAAAAGTGAGATAAAGGCAGAAACTAAAGTTACAAAAACAAAGAACTGAAATATCAAAAGCCAAAAGTTGAAACTGGAAACCAGGAATCTTAATCCAGAAATACGCAAAGTCCTAACTTGCTACTTGACTTATTTCTAGCTAAACACGTGCCAAATATAAACTCCAAATAAATGGATACTAAAAAAGACACCCTGGCATCTTAGACAGTGTCTCTGCATTGATGTCATTCGTCGAGTTAGGGCTGTTATTTGTTAGCAATAGGAACTATTGAGTCAGTTATGAGCACAGTGACACTGTTGTGAAGTACAGACATCATAAGGACAAGAATCCTGAACATACTAAAAATACCCAATAAAGTGGGAAACATGAACAAACCTTGGCTAGTAATCAAGTGAGCAACAAAGAATCTTTATAAATAAAAAAAAGAGTTAAAAAAAACATTGAAGTGCCAAAGAGCACAAAAAATACAGAAGACAATCCCTAATGTGAACAAAGTCCCAATATGAAAAACAACAAATAGTCAAAAGGCACAGCGAAAGTCCACAAAAACGAGTAGATTTTCAATGAACCACAAGAGACTGTGGGGTTTTCCTTAGCATTTATAAGCTTAGAGCAGTCACTTGTGGTGATGAGCAGGAGGCTGTCCCTTTTGGGATCCATCTATAATACACAAGGGACATAACCATAGATACTTAGCCAGATAGAAACAAAAAATACACATTCTTAACATAAAAAGAACAAAATAGACAGTATTTGAATCACAGCTGGGGGATCCCTTACTGAAACACAACAGACACACGATGGCAAAAGGAGATGCAGACCACAAAATACACAAAAAGACAAAATCAGGACCTCACTAGTCTCCCTCAACACAGGCCTCACCCTAGAAACCCTGAACCTAAACTCAAGAGGCAGACTTCCGGGCCTGTACAGGTTCAAAATGGACAACTGGCTTTAAAAGTGCAAAAATACTTCTAAATGTCCTAAATACACAGAAATTGCCCATCAGGTAAGAGGAAACTGTAATACCTTTTGCTTAATAGGACAAAGGGAAAGACAAAATCTTTTCAAATAAGGACTGTGATATGCCTTGTGACTTTAGTTGCGTAAAGCTACAGCAGGGTCCAAGTAGGGATGTGGCAAAAAGGCAAAACCATTGCAATCAGGTAGAAAAACAAGAAAGATGTTAGCCTCCTAAGTACTGTTCATAATTGCTGCACAATGGAGCAACTATCATTTGTGTCAAGGTAAATATTGAAGTCACTAAGCCCTGTGCTGTGGAAACCTACAATAACAAGTGCAGATCAGGCACTGACATTTCATCCACTTAAGCTCAAGCAACAAGAAAAATACTATAAGAAAAGCATCCAAAGAAAAATGCTTATACTGCCCTGATTGTGACATCGTGCTGTGCAATGGTGACTATTGCAAAATTTGCTACAAGAAGGACGTTTACTAAATCTCCATCAGTACATCAGTTGACACGAGACATAGCTTTCCTAATATATTTATGCTGACATTTTAATATGTGTATGCTTCTGTTACACATAATAAAATTTTATCTTGTTGAAAATAATTCAATTTTTGACTTGTGTTATTGGGGGTAAACATAATGGTAAGGAGGCCACATAAAACAATATGTGCAAAAACATTTGAAAAGTAATAATTAAAAAATAACAGAAATGAAAATAAAAGGAAAATAAACTCTGGCTGAAACATAACAGGTTCAAGTTGATTGTCTGATTCCAGCTATTTCCACGTCATGCAAAAATATGAATCTGTTGATTGAAATAAAAATTAAAAAGTTGACTTGTGATCAAAGTCACACGCATTATTTTCTTTGTTATTTTTAAACCTCTACTACATTATGTTTCTCTCCACTCTTCAATGGAACACACATTTCAATTTTTCATCTGTTTTACTTTGTGTCTATATACTCTATTGTTACAAACTAATGTAGCCTAGCCCTGTTAGACACTGTTATTAGTCCAAACTGTAATAAGCCCTTGCATTTCATTCATGGTCGAGTTCTACTGATAGTCACACGCACAAGATATCAATATATTAAAAACTCTTTTGGAAAATGAAAGGAAAAAATATTATTGGATGCGTGAAATAGCTATTCTTAACAAAAACATTTATTTATATAACACATTTTCATATAATGTAGCTCAAAGTGCTTTGCAAGATGTGAAAGAGAAAATTATAAGAAAAGAAAAAACAACTTGGGTAATAAAATGAAAGAATAAGTAACATAGGGGAAAAAAACAAATGAAACTAAACAATTTTAAAACAGAATAATTATCAAGTGTAAAGTTAGCGTAGATTGCCACCACAGAATAATCGGAAAAGACAACAGAGAAAAGTAGAGATTAGTAAAGGATTGCAGATCCCTGTTGATAATTCTTTGCTGAAATAGTCTATTATGAGTATAACTAAAATGTAGCTATGAAAAAGCTAAATTAAAATAATTGTGTTTTTAGCAGTTTTTTAAAATGTTCCACAGTATTAGCCTGTCGAATTTCTGCCGGTAAAGTATTTCAAATTTTAGGTGCATAACAGAAAAGGCCGCCTCACCACAAATGCTTGTTTTAGGAAAAGCATTTCAAAATATACCACACAGCAACATTATTTAAGGCTTTATGAAACATAAGTAGTATTTTAAAGTCAGTTCTAAATGACATGGGTAACCAATGTAACAACGCTAAAACTAGTCAGGTAGTCAGGTTAGGAGTGCATTACAGTAATCTAGTCAACTAAAAACAAAAATGTGAACTAATTTTACAGCATCTTGTAATGTTGTAAGAGGTCTAACTTTTGCTACATTCCTTAAGTGAAAAAATGCAGTCCTAGTAATCTGGTTAACATACAATGTAAAGTTTAGGTCAGAGTCAGTGATTAACCCTAAATTTTTTACCTATGGCTTGACTTTTAAATCTAAGAGAACAAGTTTATTTCTGATACCCTCACTTTTCCATATTTGCCAGTTACTAAGATTTCTATTTTTAACTTATTTAGTTTGAGAAAGTTTTTACTCATCCAATTGGAAACCCTGCCAAGACACTGGATCAGAGAGCCAAAAGCATCAGGGTCATCAGGAGCTATAGATAAATAAAGCTGTGTGTCATCTGCATAGCTGTGGTAGCTCACCTTGTGCTTTGAGATAATCTGACCTAATGGAAGCATGTTGATTGAAAAAAGCAGCAGACCTAGAATAGATCCTTGTGGTATGCCACATGCAATATCATGGGTATTCGAAGTACATTCAGCACAACTAACAAAGAATTTTCTGCCTATCAAGTAAGACTGAAACTAATTTAAGACACTGCCGGAGAGGCCCACCAATTGTCTAAGGCAATTTATAAGAATATTGTAGTCTATGGTGTCAA
This sequence comes from Polypterus senegalus, assembly GCF_016835505.1. Taxonomy (NCBI): domain Eukaryota; kingdom Metazoa; phylum Chordata; class Cladistia; order Polypteriformes; family Polypteridae; genus Polypterus; species Polypterus senegalus. Next base: position 209,232,636 of record NC_053156.1, on the reverse strand, counting down.
ATACTGCACTCAGGTCTAGGAGAACAAGAACAGATACTACTTTAACCTCTGCAGTTTCTGTACTATGATTTGTTTTAAAATCTGACTTAAACATGTGAAGAATAGAATGTGTATTCAAATAATCATTTACCTGCTTAAAAACTTTTCTAGAATTTTACGTAAGAATGGCAGGTTTAAATTTAGGCAAAATTTGTCAAAAACCGAGTCAAGATGATTTTTCTTGATCAGGGGTTTAACGGCTGCAGTCTTTAGACAGTCATGGAAGACCCACATATCTAACGATAAGTTCACTATGTCCAGTACACTATCAATTAGCACATTGGAGGCTTCTTTGAAAAACCTCGTTTTACCAGGTGAAGGACACAGGTAGAAGGTTTTAGCTGAGGAATTATTCTACGTGATTCAGGTCGATCTTTTTCATTGAAATAACTTTAACTTGCTTAAAAGGGCATGCTGAGCTTCAACAGTATTCATTTTGGGGGGATGTACTATATTATTTCTAATATCATTATTTTGGTTTTACAAATATACCAAAAGCTTTATAATTTTCAGTAGTAGTTTTTAGGCTTAATCCATTGAGTGATCTGGGTTTAGAAGACGATCGATAGTTGAGAATAAAACTCTCGGATTACCAGCATTATTGTTTATAATTTTAGAAAAATAGGACTGCCACTCAATGCAGACTGTCTTCTTATATAATACGCTACCGTGGCTGTTCGTTTGTCTGTACAAGATTTTAAATCACCTGTAGCTCGCAAACCATTTAACCTATTGACTTGAAATTTGGTACACATATACTACGTGACGTCTACAATCCGCTTTTGTGGTGATGATTTTTATTATTCTTTTTATTTTTATTTTACTGTAGAATCAACTCTCGGCAGCGTACAGCAGGTCAGCCGTGCGGCACATGTGTATGGGCGCCATTCTCATTCCGTTCTACCTTTGCTAATCATTCTTGAGGTAGATTGAAGACTTAAGTGCCAGCTTAAGTGAAAAATTAAAGAAAACGTACTAAGTAATTGCAACACAAAAACTAACTTAATCAGTTTTAATGTGAAAAGATGCCGACAACAGAAGAGAAGCAGCAGGCCGCTAGGGTGGAGAAAAGAAGAGCTGCTCAGGAAGCAGCAAGTGCATCAACCTCTAACCAAACGAATACTAAACAGAGACAGAGAAAAAAGAGGAAAACTAGGAATGCGCAAGTCAAGTGTATTCACTGCACGTTATCGTGTAGTACACCGTTACTGGTGTTATTATATTGAGTTGTTTTTGCCTTCAATATTTCATAGTGGACTATCAGTTTAGCATTTCTCCATTTATACTAGGCTCTCTGGTATGTTCTCTTTACAGGAGACACTCCTTGAGTCTTCCAAGTTATGATAGTGCTGGAGGATTTCTTAAGTCTTTTCAGGGGCAACTATGTCAGCTGCAGCTCTAACCTTAACATTAAAATTTTCCATCTTACATATTACACTATTAACAATATTAAGTTAAGCGCTCCAATCAAACTGATTGTTTAGAATATTAGCAAACACTGAGGCTGCAGATGTAACAAAAAATGTTTTTAACAAAATGCTTCTCATTAGTTGTAGTCTTCACTATTTCTACATAAAACAATATGCAAAAATTGTCCTATATGCCTATATCCATAACCTGTCTTACTTCAAATTTAAATCTTCCTCCTTTATGTGTGGGCTGGCTGACATGCTGAGTAAGATCAAAAGAGTGCGGTGAGTTCATGAATACTGTTGCTTTCAAGTCACATTGATTATCATATAAAAATTGAAATTGCCTTCAATTAGGAATCTCACATAATTAGTTATTTGTATAGAGATATCAAGTCTGAGAATTCCTTTTTTTTATTTTTTTTTATTAATTTTATTACAATCCATATTTAGCAATCAAGTTTTTAGAAAGAGAAAAATTTAGTTAAGAACAGATCAATCCCCACCCCTGAGAGAGAGAGCAAGCCAAACGGCGTTAAATTTAAGGCTTGTAAAAATACCTAAATTAATAAATTCTCTGTGCTTTATGAACTTATTTTAAAATATTACTGATTAGATCCTGCCATGTTTTGAAAAAGTCTGTACGGATCCTCTAACTGAGTATTTGATTTTTTCCAACTTCAAATAATATAACACATCGGTTTCCCACTGACTTAAAAGAGGAGAGTTTGGGTTCTTCCAGTTTATCAGAATTAGTCTGCATGCCAAGAGTGTAGTGAATACAATCACAATTTGTTTGTCCTTCTCCACTTTAAGCACCTCTGGAAGAACCCCAAACACAGCTGTTAATGGGTTAGGAGGGATTGTGAGTCCAAGGCTATCTGAAAGGTAATTAAAAATGTTTGTCCAGAATAATGCTAATTTGGTGCAGGCCCAGAACATGTGACCCAGTGAGGCTGGGGCTTGGTTGCAATGTTCGCAGGTTGGATCATGCCCTGGAAACATTTTGGAGAGTTTTAGTCGAGACAGATGTGCTTGATATATAATTTTAAGTTGTATAATTGTATGCTTTGCGCATATGGAGCTCGAGTGAATTCTCTGCATTGCTACTTTCCACTCCTTTTCTGATATATTAATTGAGAGATCTTTTTCCCAGTGTCCTCTTGGATCTTTGAAAGGGAGGGATTGTAAAATGGTTTTATATATTGTAGAGATGGAGTCTAAGTCCTTGAGATTGAGCAATATTTTTTCCAGCATGGATGAGGGTGTAAGATGAGGAAAATCTGAAAGGTTTTGTTTAACAAAGTTTCTGATTTGAAGATAGTGAAAGAAATGTGTAGCTGGAATGTTAAATTTGGAGTGTAATTGTTCATAGGATACAAAGACGTTGTCTATATAAAGATCTCTAAGCAAGTTAATTCCAAATTTTTTCCAGATCTTAAAAACTGCATATGTTTGTGAAGGTTGAAAGAGGTGGTTCTCTTGCAGAGGTGTCACAGATAGAAGCTTCTCAGTCTTAAAATGCTTTCTACATTGGTTCCAGATTCTAAGTGAGTGGAGCACAATTGGGTTATTAGTGTATTGCCGATAACGTGTGTTTATTGGTGCACAAAGCAAGGAATACAAAGAAGTACTGCAGGATTTTACTTCTATTGTGGTCCAAGCCTGTGTATGTTCTTCTATTTGTGTCCAGGTTCTTATCGCCTGTATATTTGCTGCCCAGTAATAAAACTGGAAGTTAGGTAGAGCCATGCCGCCTTCTGCCTTTTGTCTTTGTAGGGTCGCTCTTTTGATGCGTGGATGTTTTGAATTCCAAATAAATGAGGTTATTGTCGAATCTAATTGCCTAAAAATGATTTATTAATGTATATTGGGATGTTTTGAAATAAAAAAAGGAGTTTAGGAAGAATATTCATCTTAACAGTGTTAATTCTTCCAGCTAGTGTGAGATGAAGGGTTGACCATCTATGCAAGTCTTGTTTAATTTTTTCCATGCAAATGGCGAAATTGTGCTGATATAGAGCTTTATGTTTACTTATAATGTTTACCCCTAGGTATTTAAACTGTTCTGCAATGATAAAAGGTAGGGTATCTAATCTAATATTATATGCTTGAGAGTTCACTGGAAAGAATACACTTTTATTTAGATTAATTCTGAGACCAGAGATCTTTTGGAATTCTGTGAGTGCTGCTAAGACTGCCAAGTCTGAGAATTCCTCAAAAAAGACGCCTTATATTTTGCAGGTCTATAAACAATCACTACGAAAGATTACAACACTCCTTCAATAGCCAAGATACTCAAAAGACACGAGTTTAATTGGCTTGAGTAAATGCTCGCATTGGCAAACCGATTGAACAAAACTGCAACTCGGAGGTAACTGCTTCAATTAAAAATCCTCAGCTTCCATTAAAGATGAGCCACGTTTCACTTAGTGTAAGAAAGTCAATTTCCCTAAAACTGATAAGATTGTTGATGTAAAAAGTCTTCCTGATTAATAGCCAACTCTGATCCTGGGGAGCCACAGTGGCTACAGGTTTTCATTCTAACCATTTTCTCAATTAGTAACTAGTTTTTGCTACTAATTAACTTTGTTTAATCTGTTTGCTATTTAAGACGCAGAGCCATTAAAACCGGTCTGAGCAATGTTGGTCCTGGAGGGCTGCATTAGATTCAGGATTTTGTTCCAGCTCATTCGCTTTGTGAGAAATCATTCATTGCTGATGAAGAACTTACTGCTCCAGTGTCAATTTTCTGTTTCATTTTATTTGTCTTCCTTGTTAAGATTTTGAACGCTTACCTGCTTATTTTAATCTTAAACAGCTGTATTCATTGTTTTAACTACTCCTTATTAGTAATAAGATGCAAATGACAAAGGAACCAGCATTTCTTCGTCTAACTTGTCTCCATTTCCACCCATGTGTATTCATCATTCATTGTTTGGTTTAATTAAGTACTCAGAAGGAAACTGAAGAGAAAGGAGAACTGAAAATGAACTATCTGTTTAAAGCTTTAAATCACTTGGATGATATAAGTATCATTAGAAAGGTAAAAGAAATTTATGATTTAAGAATGAACTGACATGGTAGAATTAAAACACTAACAAGCCATTAAATTAAATAAGTTCTGTTATTGGTGAGGATTGATTTCTAATTAAGTAATTGGGTTGGAACAAAAACCCATTGCCACTGTGGCTGTCCAGGAATGGAGTTGGACACCCCTGGCTAATATTTAGTGAAGCCATTTTTACGGTCTTGGGACAGCTGTTATGGCAGTTTGAAATAGTAATTAAGTAATTCATGTTTATGTTGCTTTGTGTGGATATTTCATTTACTCTGTAATCTGCTACTATAGTTCTAGTACAGTGCACATCTATAGGTGACATGGTAATTAAGGTATTCACACTTACAGTATACTACTTTGTCCTGGTTTTTTGCTTTGAGCCCTCCTTTACCCTAACCTATTATCTAAGGAGAAGCAAAAGCTTTAAATTCATCAAAATTTTTGATCTCTGGTTTTCAATGGATCTTAACGTTTTCGGGTCCCCTGATACCGAAAACATTGATAACTTGATGATGGGTATATGTGTCTGTGTGTCACAGTTTCTTGAGGATGGAGTAGAGCTAAAATGGCTGGATGGAAAAATACCAAGCTCGAAACTTAAGCCTGTCATGAGATGACAATGTGCTGATTAGTTTTTCAGCCAAATCATGCAAGAAAAAGTGGTTCTTTAGAGGAACCCTCAAATATTGTAATTCTGCAATTAATTATGAATTCTTCTGAGCAATTGCTATCGTAATGACCTATTTTATGATCAGAAAGATCAGCATCAGAGTGCTAAAAAATTACTGAAATATAATAGAATATTCTGGGTAACATGGTTCCTAGGGTGCAAAGCCTACTGATGCTCACATCTGAATTTTTAGTTAGACTATGTTCCATTATTATAGTGCTAATACAGTGCATATCTTAAGGTGAACTCACTACAGAGTTATCATCCTAACACAGTGTCATAGAAAATGTTAGGACTAAAATTACATAGTCAAGAAAGACTGGCTATATTGTTGAAGAGGACTCGGGCACCAAATCTGTGTTATGTTTAGGGCATGAAATACTAAGGTGGCACACAACTGAATCCCCAAAAACAAGTACTGCCAAGCAAAGTGGGAGAATAAAGAGGATCAAAGCAGTTATGAATGGTGACGTTTGCCTGAGATGACGGAGGTGATCTAGACTTGTGTTGCTGAAACCACCAGATTCCAATGTCGCTGTCGTCTTGAGTACTAGTGTGGCTAAACCTCACTTGGCCCAGTCGGCGAGCAGCATGGCGTGGAGTTCATGTTGCTGAGTGAAGTAGAAGTGTGTCAATCTACTTTTGAGGAAGTCTTTTTTAGAAGGCCAGCTTTCTGTTCTCTGAGGTACATCTGTCTAGCAAGGAGTTGCTAAATCTGGTTCACGTCCTATGAGAGAGAGAGAGACAGAGAGAGAGGTTCCTTGTAAAGGTTCCTTTAAAAACGCAAAATGAATCTACACCTTCTTTGCTGAAATATCACTTTAAATTTAACTTGTTGGTTTGGAAAACCTATCAGCAAGACGGAATAGCTTTAATGAACACAATTTCGATATGGCCTTCTTTAAGCTCTTCCCATATTCTTAAAATGAACTGTTGTATTAGAAGTAAAATGCATTTTCAGCTTCATAGTAGGTTTAGGCATTGAGTAGTCTTTGTTAGAAATGTTGTTGTGAAATTCAAAGCAAAAATAAAGATAAAAATTGGGAAGACACAAAAGAAAGAAAACCTGCATTATATGATGTTTCTGTTCAAAGCTTGCATATTTTGGTTACATTTCTGTTAGTTTCCCATGTTATTACATGCATACATACAATCAGAAAACTGCATGCCACCTTATACCTAACTATTTGCAAGCAAATAATCTAATCTGTCTAACAGTTCTTTGTTCTAGATAGCTACTAAATAGTATTGATCCGCAAAATTCCATAGAATGTTTTTGTAACAAATTTGCTAGGTTTGCTCTGTATGGCTGGCTTAGGCAAACTTTTTTTTACCCAGCTCCCCATGATGCTTTGCAAGGTTACTGTCACATCACAGAACTGTAGTAGACAATCTTGGATGGAGTTTTTATTACCTGATTTGTGCTACCTGCTCGATTTGCATGATGGATGTGCAGAACTTTTATAAGTGTACCCCACCGAATATGGCACTGTCTAGTATATAACGCTGATCTCTTGCATCACAGGCTCTGTGGGTGTTAGTCAAAGTGAAAGGAGTTTGGGAGACATAAAGGGACAGATAAAAGACTTGGAGTACTGCAGACTTGGAGTACAATTTTATCTCAGGAAAGAAAGGTGGTACAGTGGTTAACATTGCTGTCTCATAGTTCAGGTATCATTTCTGGCCCCAATAATTGTTCCAGAATATTTCCTAACTTCCCTAGCTCTCAGAGTCCCTTTAAAGACCATTGCACTATTACAATCCATTTCAAACTACAGTAGCTCACGTTTTGCCTCCCGTGTTGACTTAAAGGCATTTTGCAAAGCAAAGTTTGTCACAGTTCCCGAACACTTCTGCAGTTTTGCCAAACTTGCAACAAAGTTAATTTTGTAGTGTTCGCTGATCTCTACTAACAAACTGACTCCTTCAATAAATACATTACAGGTAGAGTCTGAATTTCCATTATGTACAGTAATAGCTTATAGGGGATAGAAGAGTCTTTCATTAACTATTTAACCATCTGTAATTAAAATTCTATTCTGTTTAAGCAAATACTTATGTCAATTTTAACATTAACTGTTGAAGATTGGCTATTACAGTAAGCAAATGTCAACATGTCTATATGGCACACTTTTGTAGAAAATGTGTCATTTTTTTATGTTTATGTTGGTAAAATGACTACTTTATTCTTGTTTACTGCTTGTAACTTTTAAAACAGGGGTGTCCAAACCGCGGCCCAACAAGCAATTAAAACTGACATAAACAAATACAAAGTAATTTACTGTTTCTGATATAATAGTTGAAGTGTCTTTTGCCTCCAAGAAGTGAAAGAAAAGCCCATCCCGATGATTCATTATATTTTTGCATTGTGTTCATGCAGTTAGATGACTATATATATATAACATGATGTGTCGCTCGATACGTCGTTATATGGCAAGACAGTTGAATTGAGATTGAGTGTGTTTCTGCAAATTGAGTGAACAAAACAGAGTGGTTATTGATATATCTGTTTTTATCTTCTGTTGTAGCATAGTTGTTTTTTTTTAAAGACAAGTAAGTATATTTTCTTACTTCGTTATTGAGCCTTGCTTTCTATATTCTTACTGTTCTTTACTGAAAATAAATATCGTTTATTTCTATTATTATCCTAATCTTTGCCCTTACCAAATAAATAGTTTTCAAATTTTTCTAATTTCAGCATGGTCCCTATGTCTCAACAAAAGACTGTATCTAAAAAAAGAAAATATATCAATGAAAGAAGGTTATTCAATGAAAGATGAACAGAGGACTACTTTTTTGTTGAGATGAACAGTAAGGCACTCTGCGTAACCTGTCGTGATTCCATACCTGTCTTCAAAGAGTATAATTTGAAATGGCATTATGTGCAAAAACATGCTTCCAAATTTGATGCGTATCAAGGAATGTGTCGTAAAGACAGAGTAGAGGAACTGAAAAAAGGCCTCTCATCTCAACAAAATTGGTTTTAAAAAGTTACAACTCAGACAGAATCTGTTCTAAAAGCTAGTTATGTAATCGCAAATTTAATTGCCAAAAAAATAGAAACCATTTTCTGATGGCGAGTTTATTAAGGAATGCATGGAAAGCGTGGCAGATATACTTTGCCCTGATAATAAAGGCGATATTTCTAAAACTAGTTTATCTCATCAAACTATTGCCAGGAGAACTGACAAACTTGGGAAATCTATCAAAAACGATTTGAAAAATAAAGCTTGTAGTTTTAAATTTTATGCTTTGGAGATGGATGAAAGTACTGATGCTACTGATATGACAAAACAACATCTCTTGCCAACATATCTGGTATAGTTATGGGTGGTGCCCCAGCTATGATAGGTAAAAGAGAGGGGCTTATAAAATTATTAGAAGACGATGCTATTGCTGTCGAAAACTCTCGTTTGATGAAGTATCCATAATACAAAAAGAAAAGCTTTAAAAATGGATAATGTTATGCAAATCGTTGTCAAGACTATGGATTTTATAAGGGCCAGGGGACTGAATCATTGTCAATTCCAAGAATTTATCAGAAGTTTGGATGCTGACTATGGCGATATCATTTACTTTTCAGAAGTAAGGTGGCAGAGTCGAGGCCAGATGTTAGAAAGATTTTATGATGTACTTAATGAAATCAAATCGTTTATGGTATCAAAAGCAAAATCTGTGCCAGAACTTGACAACTCAGTTGCAGATTTAGCATTTTTTGTTGATTTGACTGCACATTTAAATGACACGCATCTTTGAGGTAAAGACCAAGTTATCAATACAATGTTTCAAACCATAAACATGTTCCAAATAAAACTAAAATTATCCATCCATCCATTTTCCAACCCGTTATATCCTAACTACAGGGTCACGAGGGTCAACTGGAGCCAATCTCAGCCAACACAGGGTGCAAGACAGGAAACAAACCCCGGGCAGGGCGCCAGCCCACTGCAGGGCGCATGCACACACACACCAAGCATGCACTAGGGACAATTTAGAACTGCCGATTCCCCTAACCTGCATGTTTTTGGACTGTGGGAGGAAACTAGAGTACCCGGAGGAAACACCCGCAGACACGGGGAGAACATGCAAACTCCATGCGGGGAGGACCTGGGAAGCGAACCCAGGTGTCCTAACTGCGAGGCAGAAGCACTACCCACTGCTCCACCAACTAAAATTATGGCAAGCACAAATAAATGCAAACAATTTTTTGCATTTCAACACATTGGCCAAACATAATCCTATAAATAGAAAAAATATGCAGCCTTACTTTTCGATTTGATACAAGAATTTGAAAACAGATTTCAGGATTTTCAGAAAAATAATCAAAATTTTTGTTACAGTTGATATAGATATGTTGCCAGCTAATTTTTTAAATGGAATGCATAGAGTTGCAATTTGACATTACACTTAAAGAGAAATTTAATCACGTCTCTTTCTTGGACTTTTATAAATCCTACCTGCCCAGAGACAAATATCCCTCGCTGTACAGTCGTACATTATTCATGTCATCACTTTTTGGAAGCTTGTACATTTGTGAACAACAATTTTCAAGAATGAAGCACACTAATAATAAAATTAGAACCAGAATATCCGATGAGCCCCTTGAGAACTCGTTTCAACTACTTCCATCAAATCAGATATTGATGCATTAGTTTCTCAAATTCTATGCCAAATATCACATTAATTTTATGATTTCTAGTTATCTTTGTATAAATAAAATTTATAATGAAAATATATTTATAAAATTTATAATAAAAATTATATAAAATAATAATTTAGACATGGACTTTTTAATTCATCAGCTGTCTGTAATGTTTGTACTTGAAATGTGGCCCAAAACATTTCTTTTTTTTCCAATGTGGCCCAGAATATTAAAAAGGTTTGATATCCCTGGTTTAAAACATACATTTCTAGGAGACATAAGCTGTGCTACCATACCGTTCGTGACATTCACAAGAATTGTTTTGCATTATAAGCTAATACTTCAATCAATATTGGCTTTGTGTGTTATTTTTTTTTCATTTTCCTGGTTCATTGTTGTCTTTGCAGTTTTCTACGGCTCCTACTTTGACTATATATCGGCTTGGAACAAGAAGGTCAATGATGAAAATGTACTTGTTGTAATCTATGAAGAGCTGAAAAAAGTAAGTACTCTTCCATTTTATTTGTTATTTTATTGTCTAAAGAAAAAGTATACATTTTATCATTAATGAATAGGAAACATTTAGACACCTTATAACCTTAAAAGGATTACACAAATGTTAATGCTGCCACTTCATAGATCCAGCATCCTTGGTCCAAACCCTCCATATTCTCTGTGTATGTATCAGTTTTCATTCCATTTCTAAAAGATTTGCATGTTAGATAAGTAGGCAGTCCTAAATTATCCTCATGAGGATGAGGGGGTCCTCAGAAGAACTGGCGGACCAAATAGTCGGTTCCTGCTTCATGTCCAGTACTACTAGGGCGGGGTCTGGTTTGCACAGTTTTGAGATTGTTTGTTATAAACTAAATGCCAATTTCATTGCCGCTCAAGTTGTTTTGGGCAAATCAATTATAAATGCAATAATAATTTTTTTTTTTTTCAATTTCATTTATTTCCAGAACATGGCAGAAGAAATTAAGAAAATTGCCAAATTTTTGAATTTCACACTTACTGAAGAGCAGATCCAATCAATCAGTAGTAAGAGTACATTTAAATCAATGAAGGAAAACTGTATGAATACTCATGGTATAATGGGGAATGTTATATTCAGGAAAGGTAAGAAACTTTTCCTTTGTTTCCTTTTTGGTTTTTTTTTCATGGTGTTGCATTTGTTAATACTGCTGTAAAAAATGTGCTGGGCATCCAAACTAGATTTCCACCCCTCTGTGTCCCTGTGAGTTTTCTCCAGGAATTCCTGCTTCCTCCAAATCCCAGACTTGTGTTGTGTTTAAATTACAGCCTGTATGTTGACGTGTGTAGTGTGTGGTGGTCCTTGCTGTGGATTCACTGCAACACAAAAAAAGTGTCCAATACCGTGCAAAAACTAAATTGAAAAAAGCAGGCTTTCAAAATGGATGAATGAAAGAAATGTCTGCTTACTGCCTTTGGCTGCATTCAAGCTGCATAATCAGCACAGTAACTTAAAAATGCAAGCTATATGTAATATGTTGTAAAAGTGATCATATTTACAACATGCCTTTTAAAGCAAGCTCATGGAACTCTGTTCTGTATTAAGAAAACAAAGATCTAATACAAATGTTAAACTTCACTGAACCCAACAGCAGTTAAATGAACCTTTAAAAATAGGAAAGATTTGTTGAAGACAAAAAAATGTAAATCAATATACAAAAAGTAGCATAAGTTGGAAAGTTTTTGAAGTGGCTGGTGTGTAGATAAATTAAAAGGGAAGGCCGGAGTGTTTGTCAGCTATCACTTTATGTTACATTATCTGACGGTCATTTATATCTTTCAGTTTGTTTGTTTTTTTTATCATACTATTTTTTATAAATTAGATTTTTTTATTAAGCAATAACAGGAACATGTCACAGAAACATGTTATCATATAGGTTTTCAGAAAAGAATTCTAGATTTACAAGAGAGGAACTATTACACACATACAGCATATAAACCCCCAAAAGAGAGACATTAATGGATAGAGTTTCAGACCGGAATGTAAATACTGACAAAAAAATTGCAAAACATATGTAAAGCATATCTGGGCCTTTAATATGGAGGAGCTGGTAATGTGGATCACTGAGCATAGCATTTGCAAGAGGTTTCATAGGAGCAGTACACACATTTAAGCTGTATATTTTGATGGTTAGGAGTTTTAGAAGAATTCCATGAAACATGGAGGTGAAGGGAAGAGCTTTTCAGAGTGTGGTGGGAAGCCCTGAACCCATTAAGTACAGACTGGTCTTTAAGGAGTAGTTTTGTTTATGCCTTTGAGTTAATACTAAGATATTTATGCAGATTGACTCAGAAACAATGGGTACATGATGGCTAATACCATGCAAACTTTAATTACAGTATGCAAATTATTATTAACAAATCCAAAAATCAAATGTTCTCTTAACTGTGCACTCATTCTACTCATTGAAGAGGGCTACACAAGAATAACTTTGATTATGTTAACAATCTTTCAAATAGAGTGGCTCTGTCCAATAAGTTCATTCAACCAGAGTGGTATTTTTATCTACAGGTATACCTCCATACAGTACCAATCAGAATCTCGGGTTCAGCCAGACATTTTAATATCTCAGTGTTCTGGTGATCTCTGCTGGATATCTTTCTGATTCCAGATTTGATCCTGGATGTCTTATTGAGAATATTGCTGTGTTCACATTTTGTTACAAGTAAACTTCAGCTTGGCACCTACTTTCCATTTTTGCACTACAGCAACAGTCTTCCTGCTAAATTAAAATTCATTTGTAAGCTCTTAGTCATGCATTTCCTTTAAGCATTAATTCTGCATAGTGTTATTTATTCTATATGGTATGATTTTTAACCATATTTCAATATCCATTTGGATGTTTACATTGAGAAAGAAAATGATGTGCATTTACTGTACGGGATAGCTATGGGCATATTAGGTCAATATAGTGTATGTTTATAGTGTTGCTATTTGTTATAACTTTTTGTTCATTTTGCTTTTTGAACAAATTGTAATTTAAAGTTTATGACTCTTCATGTCTATTATATTAGTAAAAATCTGCTGGTTTAAACATTTTAAATGCAACATAGTCTCTATATAGTCTTCAGTTTGTTGGTGTCCTGATATGTTGTCATTATTATGCAAAACGGCCAGTAATTTTATTCAATTCAATATCTTTGCATGTAATTCATTCTGCAGGAAAAAAAAAGCCATAGACCTCTGCCTCAGTGAACGTTCCAGTAATGTTTGGCAAGCTGTATATGCTTGACTTTGCTGTTTGACAGCATAGGCCTTTTTGGCTACCCTCTCAAACAACTTGTGATTATGTAGGTGATGTCTGATTGCAGTTCTGGAGACTTTCAGACCCCTAGACCCAATTAACATCTCCAGCTGTGATCCTAGGAGATTCTTTGGCCACTTTAACTATCCTTTTGACAGTGCATGAGGTCAATATAAACATATATCCTCTTCTAAGCCAACTGTTAACATCTACAGTTGCTTTAAATTTATTTATTAAATTCCTGATATTGGAAATGGGCATTTTTCAACCATTTAGCTCTTTTCATATTATTTCCTCATTTTGTGCAATTCAACAACCTTTTGTCACACATTAATACTGTGTTTTCAGGTTATTCCCATTGTGATGGATGACTAAAGAAATATGGCCTGTGTATAAGCTTATGTATGCCCCAGTGAAACAGGAAGTCATGGTTGACCATTTAATGTTCCTACTCACTCAGATTAATCTATAAAATTAAAATATGAATGGGAGCTAATAATTGAGGCACGAATATGTTTAAGAAAAATGTTTGTTTTATGATGAAACATTTTTTCTTTTTAATTACTGGTAACACTTTAGTTTAGGTACTGCAAAAATGCACCTATTACTCAATTACTCTTATGTAACAAGACCTTAACAAAGGCTTCTTTAGTTCTTCGTCACACTTCTAAAACATCAGTAGATAAGTTATTCATCTATGTGTTGTGTGGTAAAAAAAGGATTTGTAGGTCTTATTTACTCTGTCTATATTTAAAATCCTAAGCCTAAAAGTGCAACGATTTTGTGTAACAATTTTGTCACGTTTTTATGTTACGTTTTGTCATTGCTTATTTTAGAACCTACATATATATGTTTGGTATCATTCTTTTCAGAATTTATCGAACTTTAGTGTGATGTTGTTAGAACAATGCCCATCTCATTCGTTTGAATGCTATTGTCAGACACAGTTCCTGCGCTCTCAGCTCCAAGTGGGGTCGGAAATAAAAGACAAAGAGTAGAAGACAAAGTAGAATGTCCTAAAGAGGTTTAAAAACGTTGGCACGATACACATGCAGAGCAGGTTAGAGATTATGAAAGTGCTAAAATTTGAAGTCTCAAAAAACTGATAGTAAAGATTGCATTAGCGTTAGCACGCGGAATTAATTACTCAGTGAACAAACAGAACAACAAAAAGAGATTGAATATATGGACATAGGTGATATGACAAAAGCGTGTAGATATTGTTTGGCTTTAAAGTTTAAGTTGGAGATTTTTAGATCGTCTAATTCGTGTTACCATCAGGGAAAAGTAGTGTTTTTTCCCAATAAAGAGGCATATCTGCGAGAATTAAAAGATTTGTCGTTTGGTGAAAGTGAAATCCACATACACGAGCGGCAGAGATGCAAGTGGCGGGCACGAAGGGCAGGTCGGCGGGTTGGCAAGTGAAACGAGCACAGGGCAAAGCCTCCTAGTACTAAATATATAATATCAAGAGAAATGTGTTTCAGTTAAGCCACCTCAGGGCACTCCAAATTGAAGCTTTGCTAGTAGGTCACATTGATGAATACACACTTTACTAACTAATGTTGATAGTGTTATGAAGACTCAAAGAAGTGCATGTTAAGGTCTTGTTATACAGGGTGGCCCACGAAAAAGTGGCCCGCCTCCATCAAGATGACTGCATTACATGGTGAAGAGAAAAATGATCAAATTTGGTACTCACTTTTACAGAAGATGCTGAAAGTGATCTCCTTGTGCGTCAATACATCTCTATGCCGTACATGACCGTAGCTACCTATCCGGGTGCAGACGAAATGGGCCACCCTGTATAATAGTAAATGAGTAATAGATGCATTTTTGTTAGCTAAAGTGTTAACACAACTACTTTACTTCAGTTAAAGGTTACATTTTTCTTAATATTTTGAATGAGAATTAATAATAAAGACATTTTACAGTCGGTTTTCATTTTATTGACCAAGTATGACAATATTAGTTGAGTGCTCTGTATCAGGTGAAACACACTCTGCCAAACTCAGCAATATAGAAAGAGAAACTCTAAGTGTCTTTGCATCTAGTAACACAAATATATAACTGTGTCTGAGGAAGATTGTGTTTTGTGTAGCAGCAGCTAGCATTGACCATTGATAGATATGGTGTCATGAGAATTAGCTACTCTGTACTGACTGTGTTTGTGTGTGCCTGATAACAGGCTGGCATTCTATTAAGAGCTTCACACTCACAGAATAGGCTCTGCAAAGAAAACTAAATGAGATGAATCAATGTTATAAAGTTCTAAGAGCTAATCAGGTTGGTGTAGAATTAAGACTAATTATATAATACTGTTTTCACCGCAACTCAGGTGATATTGGTGACTGGAAAAACTGTTTCCCAGAAGAACATAGCAAGGCTATAGATGACAAATTTGAGAAGCACCTTGAAGGAACAAAGATTGGAGACCTTCTAAAATATGATGAATATTGTAAATGACTGTATAAAAAGGAAATTCTTCATATTGATCAATAAATTTTTTGGAAAAAAGACGACTCCTACTATGTTTTTAAACTACAATGTTATAATTTAAATAATACCATTCAAAATAAGCTGCTGTGCTTGTCATTATTTGTGAACTTTACATGCTGTTTACTGCATAATTATATTCATAAATATTGTTACTCTGGAACACATATGACTATAAACATTGTAATCTATAAGGCTTCAGGAAGTCAAATCCACATATAAAATTTCTAAAAACTACTTTTTCCTTTATATGGAGATGACTGAGCCTGAGCATCTCCAAAATGGCAGGTCTTGCCATGTTCCCAGTATGCAGTGGTTAATAAAAAGTGGTCCAAGGAAATAAAACTAGTGAATTGGCGACAGGGTCATGGATATCCATGTTGACCCCTGTCCTCTAGTGAAAGCTCCTACAATGGACACCTGAGCTTCAAAACTGAACTTTGGAGCAATGGGCAATGGGAGAAGGTGGCCTGCTCTGTTGAATCATGATTTCTTTTAGATCATGTGGACGGCCAGGTGTGTGTGCATCATTTACTTGGGAAAAGATAGCAGCAGGATTCACTATGGGAAGAAGGCAAGCCACAATGCAAAAATTGTTCAGGAATGGTTTGAGGAACATGACAAGTGTTGACTTGGCCTCCAAATTCCCCAGATCTCAATCATACTGAGCATCTGTGGGATGGGCTGGAAAAAAAGTTTGATCCATGGATGTTCCACTTCACAACTTGCAGGACTTCTTCTGCTAATGTCTTGGTGCCAAATACCATAGGACACCTTCAGAAGTCTTGTGGAGTCCATGCTTTGACAGGTCAGAGCTATTTTGACAGCACAAGGAGGACCATAACAATATTAGGCAAGTGGTTTCAGTGTTGTGGCTGATCAGTGTATATATATTGCGACCATTAAGGGGTGTTACAGAACCTCAAACTCCAGACAAGATAACATAGACACAAGTCCCAGGTTCAAAAGAACTTTTCTTAAACAGAATTCCTTGTATAGGCTTCATCTTGAACTTTACATTCATAAGCACAGTTACAATTCTCTTTTTCATCACTTCTCCCGGTAAACCATGTCCACCACCTCACAGCTCTGACTGCCTTTCTTAGGTGGAGCAACTTCTTTTATGGAGGACTCAGGAGTACTTCCAGTGTCATAGTGTTGGACGACAGAAGCACTTCCAGATAAAATGCAATTGCCACGAAACAGGTAGGTCTTCTCCCTGCAGCATCCCAGTGTAATGGACCAACAATATTCAACCTGACTTTCTCAAAAGGCAATTCCAAAATTGGCATGGAGGAGAACATGAAGGTTTATGCACAGAGATTATTTGATAGTCAGGGCAAGACTTACAAAACACATATCTTTACCCATATTTATCCAGTAAAACTGTTTCAAAATGCAATATTTTTCAGTGCCAAGGTGACCACATATGAATGGGCAAGAGGCAATACAGTCTACTTTTGGAAATGAGACAAAATTAACTGCTCTGTTCAATTAGATATCATATGGTATAAGCAACTTTTTTTATTATAAAGTGTGGAATTTTCAAAGCGTGTGCATCTTGCTTTCTATAGAGCATCTACCAAGCAAACCTGCTTAAATGCAAACTCCATGCCAGTGTCCATTTTACAACTGCAAAAAAATCCAGCCCATGCACTAGCCAGTACACCCTGAGTCTCATTCTAGAGAAAGAAAAGAGAAGAAAAATCCAGCTTACCTAACCTTCACTGGCAACACAGTAAAAGCTTAGTTAAAAAACATTTCTAAGAACGAAGCTCCTTTATAATGAAATCGGCATATAATGCGCTGTGGCAAAAGTGCACCTTCAAGTATCAGTCTGCTAGAGTACTTTGCTAGTTGTGTTGCTTCTTTATGCACAATAGTTGCTGCCTGCTCTTGATCTTGTGTGCTCTAGAATATGAAGTCATTACACATGTATGCTTAGTTATTTCTTATGTACCACAGCATTAATATTTTTTAGAAAGTAAAAAATATAATTTTTCCAGTTTATCACAAAAATGTAAAACAATATCTTCAGAAACTAAAATGCAGATTATAAAAGGGAACGAAGAAGGAAAAAAGAAACACTACATAGCAGAATCACTGGGGATAGCACCCAGCTGTGAAAGCATCTGGTGCAAAATGTGGAAGAGGGGGTGCAGATAGAAACCATTTAACTGAAAGGACTTCAGAGATGCTTCTCTACTCCAATAATCTGGGTGCTTGGCCACAGGCGAATCCCTTGAGAATGCTAACTTGAAGTCGCTCAGAGTTGGGGAAAGTGAGGCAGATGGTGTTGCTTCTGAGTCCAAGTGAGGTGTGAGGTGAAGCAGCAACATGAATGTCTAAGCAGAGAAAAAGACAGAGAAGAGTGTGTCGAACAGCATGGAAGAAGTTAGTATTAGCCATGCATGGCAGCAGCATTGTAAGGTGGCCAAGGAAGGAGATGACAAGTCGCACAAGTTGTTACATAAGTTGTTACAAAATTTCTTATAACAAACTAAAATCCAGGAAGGCATCTGTTCCATTTGTTAAGATATTATTGCAAATTTCTGAGACCCATAGCTTTTAAGAAAAATGCAGGTAAAAGTCCATCTGACTGTGAACAAACAGTCCCCAGCCCCTCTCTCAGGTACTTCAGGTTTTAGTAGAAAATCACCAAGGTGTTTAATTTTTTCTGCCTTTGGCTATAGTTCATCCAATCCAAAGTCTTATTCTAATATCCAAAAAAAAATGTGGCAAGTGGCATTGACACCATATACCATATGCTACAATTATTAGGAAAAATGTGTTTCACCATCAACATGTTACTTGCAGAGGCCATACAGCCTTCTAAAAAATCATATTTACTGTAAATAAAGCCACACCTAATAGCAAGCACATCAGATGTGTCTCAGTTAAATTGATTACCTTAATCTTAACTGAAAGCAATTCAAACCTTTAACATTATTGAAATTTAATTTATTAGGGAAAAAGGTAGAAGGAAGAATAACACATTAAAAAACAAACAACAAAATTAAACATTATTCCATGGTAATAACTAGCACAAAATAAACAGAAGCAAATGTGAAAAACAGAAACTTAAACAAAACTAAATCATTTGATTCTGTAAATATAAAGAAACACCAACACTTAACGTTTTAAGAAATAAGGAATTTCCAGAATAGCATAAATATTAGCCAAAAAAGTATATAGTTCAATAAGCCTAGGACTTCATCTTAAGCTCTAAATCAATAATTGGGAGCATAGCACCCAAAAAACAGAACAGATATGAACTCCAAATTCTAAACAATGCAAAAAAATGAGAAACTAGCTAAAAACATGTTCATGTTCCAGGTCCTCACCTACTCTGCCAGTGAAAGTTCAGTACTGGTACTGAAACAGGGCAATGGGCTTTGACGCTCTTAACACCCCAATATACCTGACTTCAATTATTATAACTGGTACAGCCCAAACTGAGATTGTAGCTATATTATAACATAGCTATAAACATTCAAAGAGCTATCCATGGTTTGTTTTCAAATGGAGATGGGTGTTGAAAACAGTAGGACAAAATTAGAATAACCAACAACAGGACAAAACTAATTTACAGTTATAAGTAAACTGATGTATTGTTCATCCTATTTTTTGCATCTATACGGTATATTTCGACAATATCAGGCAATTACAGGCTCCCTCAACTGACTCACTTTACATCTCTAATTAGGGGAACCCGCCTACAAGCCCAACTACAGTATATTTGTTACTGCCTTCCTCTGCACTGCAATTTTAAAATGGTAAACAGTATTACTTAAGATGTCAGTCATCCTACACTGTCACTTTTCTCCCTTGTCTATTCATTCACATTCATACTACTAGACTGAGAGCAAGTTTAATAAAACAAATCTTAAGGTCGTTCTACTGACTGACTGTTTCAACATCCTCTCATACTGGCAACTGTGTTTTTGTTTCTTGTATATGTGTGGCACACTCAAAAAAAAAAAGAGTGGCCACAATAGTTTTTTTTCTTTTATTAATGTAATAAATCACCAAAAGTGATGTTATTTAGGAAACAATGGGTTCCTCTTTTAGAGTGAACTGTGAAAACAAACTGTGGAATGGAGCCGTAATAAGTACGAATGTGTTTCACACTGAAATGGTTCCGTCAGGGTTGCCTTAAATGGCCGAACTTCAGCCCACCCCTCAGACGCAACTTGGACAATGGACTGAAAGCAGTGTGCTCTCATTGCTGCTTCACTTTATCTATATTCCACTGATAGAAGACTTCAGGGCCAAAGACCCGGATTACATCACCATTGAGAGCCAGTGGAGTTCAGTTCCAGACCTGGTTAACATAGCTCATCCTTTGGTGGAGGCAAAGCTCGTGTACACTTCGGGATTTGCTACTTTGTCATTTTTGTTGCTGTGGCCCACTTGCAGGGCACGTAACATATATAAATTTTATTTTAAAATGTACACATAATAACAATAATTTTTAGTAATGACGGGTCCTAACGTATTATCTCATCGAATGGTAGATAATGGTAGATAATGTAGAATCAACTGAATCATTAGAACATGAACAGGCATGGACAGGTTTGTGGCAAAGGAAATTTAACATAAGTATATGTGAAGTATCACTCTCATTTCAAGTACAAATGTTAGATTTAAATACATAATACGAGGTGTGAAACTTGGACTTACGCCTTGTAAGAAGGATCTGAGTGAGGTGGTAAAGTCTTCACTGTGCAAGATAGTATATCAACACTGGCTAAAGTTAGTTTAATTAGACTGATCAGTGCAGTCAAGGAAGATTATGATTAAGCTATATAACACACTAGTCTCATCTGGAGTACTAAGTACAGTTTGGTATTATAAAAACGCATAGAAAAAGTGCTGGAGAATGTCCAGAAGAGAGCTACTAGGCTAATTTGAGGACTGTGAGGTATGAGCTATGAGGAAAGGATGAAGAACATGAACCTTTTCAGTTTAAGCAAACAGTGATTATTAAGAGACATGATTGAAGTGTACAAAATTATGAAGGGATTAGTAAGGGAAATGCTGTTATTAAATATCTTTGACAACAGCAACATTGAGACACTGATGGAAACTTATTAAGTGTAAATTTTACGCAAACATTAAATCTGAATCTCCAAGTCTCCCAAGACAAGAAAAAAAAAAACAGATTCTGATATTTCTGCATTCCAACAACAGATTCAACCCCCCAAAACCCAACAGCAGGCACTCAGCAATCATCATCCTAAACCAGCCCTTCTTTCTGTTCTTTCTCTTCTTCATGTTGTGCCTTTCCTCACTAGAAAGTGTCTCGTTTAGAAACAAACGCAACTCAGAATCCTGTATTATTTAAGATAAATAAAAGATTGCTAGATAGATAGATAGATAGATAGATAGATAGATAGATAGATAGATAGATAGATAGATAGATAGATAGATAGATAGATAGATAGATAGATAGATCATAAGGCTATATTTTTATATAGTTACTCCCAAAGGGTAGTTTTATTGTTTCCTTCAAAAAACATCATTTTTATTTTCAACTACTATATTTTTCAACCAGGGTTGATTCATTTCTTGTACCTTATGTTGCCAGGAAAGGCTTTGGCTCCACACAAACTCTTAATTGGATTAAGTGGGGTTGAGAATGTACTATTAAAAATTAGATTTTGTAAAACTGTGATGTGCTTCCCTAGGAATGTTATGAATCTGACTGATGAAGAGCTCCTACAGCCAGACTTTTCAGACTGTGCCTTTATGAATGCATAATTTCCTTTCACA
The DNA here is from genome assembly GCF_016835505.1 of Polypterus senegalus. Taxonomy (NCBI): domain Eukaryota; kingdom Metazoa; phylum Chordata; class Cladistia; order Polypteriformes; family Polypteridae; genus Polypterus; species Polypterus senegalus. The sequence goes on along the minus strand of NC_053156.1, from coordinate 209,211,266 downwards.
GAAATAATCCATTTGCTTCAATTGTGACCGTAAAAATACTTTTAAGGATTATATTCAAAATGCAATTTGATGCTGATTTCCTCTCTTCTAATAATGTTCACATTTTTCTATTTACATCTTAAATGTCTGACTAGCATCCCAATGACAATCCATTGCAGCCATCTACTGGTCAGATGTTCAAATACATCTATCTTTAGACCTAAACATATTACTGCCATAAGTTTAAAATCATTATCATTTAAAAACAAGATGGAGAACTATGATGAATTGCTATAATCTTTATTCTTCTGTTTTTACTATCCATAATGATAAAAAGCCAACACTCCTTCTGTGGCATTAACTGTGCTTAAACCTACACTTTCCCCAGATGTGTGTTTTATGTGTTTGGTACACATGTTTTGCCGTGTTTTGAGATGGGACCAGTCATAATGTGCCTAACGCTAAATATCTATTGTGTAAAATAAACTTTTTAACATCTGTGTTCTAAGATATTAGTGCCCCAAATTGAACTCCATAATGATTGCCTCTTCTTAATTTCTATGTGCCTGTATTGAGCCAGCTCAGAATAAAGCAGTTCTTTTCATCCATTGATTTCTTCAGTCTGTAGCATAGTCAAGCATGTGATTATTCTGCTGCTTTCCTAGTAGTCAATTTAAAGGAGACACTGGGGACAGTGTTTAAGTGTGAGAAGAAGAGCCAACCCCATGCCCATGTTATAAGTGGTCAGTGGCACTGTCCTAATTTTAAATAAATGATTGTGCTCCATTACGTGCAGGCTCTGATTGAGCACCAGTGTGTGTGAGTGCACTTTGCTCCAGGGACAGTTAGGGTACCTGGCTAATAGTGCATGCATGTGCGAATGCGATCGTCAGACAGGTGCCTCATTATTGCCTTGGAGGGAATGGCACGTTCTACCTGTGCCCAATTGGGAATGTCATATATAACGATAGCGTTTATGGCAGAGGGCGGAAACATCCAAAGAAAGATGCAGAAAAGATGAACTGATGGAGGTTAAAGAAAAGGGAAAAAGCAGCCAGCCAGTCAGCCATCCAGGAAGGGAAGTGAGCCAGTACATAAGAGAGGAGGCAAGCAGCCAGGAGGAGAGCCACTTCGTGGACCATGAGGCCGGTGCTCAGAGGTTGAAGAGGGCCACTCTGGCTGAGCAGCTCAGTGACCTGGTGCTCGCTCCTGCATATGTCTGGGGAGTGGCAGCAGGAGGTGAAGGAGCGAGATTCAGCTTGGATTGAGAGCCCTGCTATGAGCCATGGACAGCTGGACATCTCCTCTAATGAGAGGCCCATGTGGGATAAGCAGAGGAAACTTTGATTTTAAAGGGATGGACCGGGGATCGGTTTTTAGAAGAAACGTTTCCTGCCTAATTTCAACTTTGTGTTATAAATATTTATTTATTGGATTGATTTTAACCTTATCATTATCATTATCCATTATTTTTTGGGGATAATGATAAAGAACGTCACTATTTTAAGCGCTGTTTTGTTTTGGATTAATTTTAATAAAAGCATTGATTCGCCTTTACATCCACACCTTGTCTGGATGTATGTGTTCTCATTTGCCTGGCTTATTTTGGTTATGACTATTGATGGTGGCTGGTTCAAGAGGCTCCCAAACAGTAGTGGGGGCATGGAACCAACATGCCCTGTCACACCCCATTTAATACAGAGGAGGAATAGGGAATAATGGATAGTTGAAGGAAAAAGAAATTGTTGCCAATCTCAAGCAAGGTACAACAGGTTCCGATGACATGTGTCTTGCTCCTGGCTCAGTCACTAGTGACAGTATCTTCCAGGTGAGGGCCAGGTTATATACAACGGACAAGGGATCAGAGGAAGCAGGAGTGGAGGCAGGGTTTGGTATATTTAAATATTTTGTGACTGGTTGAGTTCTTCAGGTCAGGGGTTCAAAGTGGAAGCAATTATGTTGTAGCATAATATTCAAAATCTTCCCCTTTGTACTTTCTCTGAATCCCAAAAAACAAAAAGTATGCTAGCACAGGTGACCGTGGATGTGGAGTCACATATCCATTTATTTTTCCACAGTAAGGAAGTAGTCAGTCTTAAAGAAAATACAAGGTTCAAGGTTTCTTTATTTAGTTATGTTGAGAGGTTTACTTACCTTGGCAGTGACAGTCATGTCTCTGGTGACTCTTTCTATGAAGTCAGTACATGGATTGGGAGAGCATGGGGGGTCATAAGGTCGCTGGAAAGGGGTGTGTGGCTCTCCCGATATCTATGCAAAAGAACGAAGGTCCAAGTCTTTAGAGTCCTGGTGCTTCCTGTCTTGCTACAGTATATGGTTGCGAGATATGGATGCTATCCAGTGACCTGAGATGAAGACTGGACTCCTTTGGTACCGTGTCTCATGGAGAATCCTTGGGTACCGTTGGTTTGACTTTGTGTCGAATGAGCGGTTGTTCGTGGAGTTCCGAATGAGGCACATTACCTGCATTGTGAGGGAGTGTCAGTTACGGCACTACGGCCACGTGGCACCTTTCCCAGAGGGTGATCCGGCTTGTAAGATCCTCATTGTTGGGGACCCGAATGGCTGGACCTGGCCAAGGGGTCGCCGACGTAACACCTGGCTGTGACAGATAGAGGGTCATTTCCGGAGGATGGGACTAGACCGCGTGTCTGTCTTGGGGGTTGCAAGCTGGGATCCCAAGTTGTTGCATCATGTAGTGGGTGTGGCAATGCACTTTACCAGTGCATGCTCCCCAGCTTGACTTGAACTTGACTTGACACACGAAAACATGACCCCAGCCTAACATTTCCCATATGAGCTCCTCTTCCAATAGCCTCCGGCAGACATTCATTCTGTCACCTTCAACCTCATGAATGCTTTATCATAAGAAGTAAATACTGTTGAAGACTGCACTGACATTGGCTTGTGGCTATTCTTTGCTAAACCTGCAGACCTGTCTCTTCTTCACATCAGGCTGGTTCCACTTGAGCCCTGCTACACATACATATATACTGTACATACTAACATACATACACAAAAACACATTGACCATCTGGTGGAATTATATATAGAAGATATCTTCAACCACAGTGAATAAATGTCAAAACATGACAGTGTAACAGAGCAAATAAGTATAGAAGATATCTGCAATGTCAACAGTCCACTGTATAACAGAACGTGTAACTTTACATTAGCAAACTGCTAGACGAATCCATTGGGAATTTTGTTTACTCTGTTTACCTCACTGGCCTGTGACACCTGCATCTTACCACCACCTCCATAATCAACACTTGATTTGTATGATACTAATCACGTTAGAAGAACAAAAGGAAATTAAAATTGCTCCATACATAAATTAGCATGACATGTGATGCTAGCTAGCAAAATAGCATTAACAAGAGAGAACCTACTTTTGCTGTTGAAAAGATCATTTCCATGAAAACATTTATATCCCTTTCAAGTTTTTATGATGACATGTTGCACTCTACTAATTGTGTAACATATGCCATCGTCAGTTTAGGAAGATTTTTGAGAGAACAGCTGAACAACAGTCCCAACTGCTTCATTGTGTTTGCAACCACCATTCAACAGGAAATTGATTATCCCAGTATGAAACTAGCATGAACTCATAATGGATACCTGTGAAAATGGCCTATGAAATTCTGCATCATCATGATTGCATATGTATGAGGTTGGTTAACATGCTCCATTTATGGATGGTTCAGGTCAGCATTTAAGGTGCACTCACATAGCATATTTACAAGGTGACTGTGATTTATAAATGGTAAATTGTGTAGAAATGTGCGTATGTCAAGTTTTATTAATCTGATTTTTTTTTTTTTTTTATCTACGTATTTTCCTGTTTTTTAAATTAGGACCCTGGTACTTGAAACATTACTGAGGCTCAAATTCTGGGATAACTCAGTGTACTAAAATGGGTTCTAACCTGTTGTTACTTTATTTGAAAAAGGACGGCACCTGAGACTAAGAGTAGTTATAGGGCATTTCAGAAAGAGTTTAAAATTGCCTAGTGGCATATGGAAAATCTGATGTTACAAACAAAAGAAGAATCAGGAGGAAAAGGATAAGGTTGCAAGAGAGAGAATGGGACAGGAGCTGAGAAAGAAGCATGCAAGATACCACACTAAATAGGCCCACAATGGGAAAAGGGTTTTTGCTTCTCTTGTAATTATCTGTACTTTCTTTACACCTTGATTGTTTAGTTTATCATAATTGATATTGTTGTGATGTGAGATTTTGCATATAACTTGATGAATGTTTTGTATGTCTTTATTTATAATTTAGGCAAACCAATGTAATTTAGAGGTATTCGTGTTTGCCCCGACAACACCCTTTTACGACTGTCTCTCTGTAATTTTATGACAGGATTTGGGGGGATGTGTCTTAAACCAGTTTGATGAGTATTTCTCTGCTAAAGTCTTCGAACCCCCTGCAAGGAAGCCAGGATGTTTAACATATGGTTTTGGGGCAGGAGATAAGATGATCTATTCCACCCATTGGTCTGAGATATGGCTGTCTGGATTGGCTGGAGGATTTGGACAGAAAACCTATAAATTTGCTTGCTCAACCACATTCTCTCTCTCTAACCAACATATGATGAAGAAGCATCTCTCTTGCTAACCTGTGATGATGAAGACAACACAATAAAGAGCACAGCTCAGCAGCCATATTGAACAGACATGTGGCTAAAAGCTAAGCACCAACGATGCTTTAACTAGAGACATTAAGTAACTACAAGTCTGTGTGCCACCTGAATTACACATCACAATTTTATCAGGTTGTATGGTTGCCAATATTCAAATGTACTCTACATTTTGTTATTATTTATGAATATTATCAATAATACATTATTTTATGTGTAACTTAACTCCTGCTTGTCTTTTTACTACATCTAATTGCCTGAGGTTATAGATATAGAAGGGAAGTTGGGGATAAGGCATATACAAGAATACCTTATAAACAGTGGTAAGTCTGTGAGATTAGGCATTCTAAGACTGCATATTAATAATACAATAGGGGTAAGTAGAGCAATTTATATATTACTCTACCAAGATAAAACAGATATGTATACACACAAAATATACAAATGGTTATCACTACTGTTACTGAGCAAGCTAGTAGGTCACTGCTCTATTTTCTGGGCAGGTCATATTGTTGAGTTTGGATACACATGTTAAGGTTGCTCTATATTATATATATTATAATTGCGGAAAGAATCATGAAAAGAAAAAAATAATCATGCTAGAGTTGTGGCCCCAGGATTCATCTTGATAATGCAGAAAAAGAAACACTCCTTTCAATGTTCTTAAGCAAATAGCTACAACACTGTTATTTGTAAATTTTTAAATATTTTTCCATGCAAATACCAAAGTATTACAGGTCCAGGTGATCTTTCATTTTAGAGATTATGTCATTATCCCTCCATACTATCTCCACAATGATGTTTCCCTTTGTGTCTGTAATAAAGTTACACCTGAGAGAAATACTAAAGGGATGTCTTAAATATAACTTGACCTTTGATGGACTTTATATGTCTTGCATCAGAAACACACTCAACATCTGTACATTTTATTCTAGCAAGCCCAAACCATGGATTTTCAAATGGATCAAACACTTTTGCTTTGGGGGCTGACACCAAGATGAGGAACATCTGGATGAATTACAAATCCACAAGGAAACACATTAACATGATAGAATTCAGAGTACTGCTCCCAAACTGCTGGTTCAAGTTCATGGCTTCTTTTCATTGTTTCAGTCTGCCATCTTCCCTTGATTATTATTCTTGCCAATGATTGGCCAGATGACTCCCCTCATACATGGCATACTTCTCAAAATCTACATGCTGTTACCCTTGGTCTAAGAATTTCTGACCACACATGCACTGAGACTGTTGGTTTGTTCTCTTTTCTAGAGAAAAGCCAAGCAGAATGACACATTTTATTGGCTAACTAAAAAGATTACAATATGCAAGCTTTCGAGGCAACTCAGGCCCCTTCTTCAGGCAAGCAAAGCTGACATCTTAAATTTCATTCCAAGCACAGGGAGTTTCAGAAACTCTGGAGCACTTATATGTTGTGTGTACCTTCTGGTTGTAAGAGGTGGGCACTGGTATGACAGTACTGAGTCATGAGGCAGTGGTCCAAACCTTGAGTCAATTACACTGGTCAACAAGCATTTTGCTACTGGGATTCTTTCACCTGTACTTTAACAAATTTAAAAATTTCACAAATCTGAAAACCGTTTTCGTCCAGCATTTCCGTTTTTTTAGTTATGATGTTCCAGGTCTTGGACAACTAGGTTGACTGGAAAGTAAAGGTGATGTATTTCAGCATTTAAGAAATAAGTTTGGTCTCAAAAAAAGTGAAGCCAAAATTAAAGAAGGTGTTTTGTTGGCCCTGAAATCTGTGAACTGATGCTTGACGATGAGTTCAAAAAGAAACTGAAGCCAACTGAATCAGCAACCTCATTTATGTAGGTTGTCCACAATTTTCTTGACAAGCACAGACCAAAGAATTATACTGAGCTTGTGGAGAATATGCTGAAAGTATATTAGCTTACGGGAGCCAGAATGTCACTGAAGACGCATTTTTTACATTCTCATCTCGACTTTGTTCCACCAAATCTAAGCAATGTCAGAGATGAGTATGGGGAAAGATTTCATCAAGATACAAAGGAGATGAAAAAAACTGATATCGGGGAAAATTTACTCCGAGCATGATGGGTGACTCCTGTTGGTTCTTGCAAAGAGAGACGGATGTGCAGTACAAGCGCAAAAGCGAGGGCCTCCAACATTTTTGGGCACGCTGACATCACTTTTATTTTGAGGTAAATTGACATAAATATGCTTTAACGTGTCTCTGGTATCATCTTCTGGTTTGTTTTTAGAATAAACACATCAAAACAATTTTGGTAGGACATAGTCCAAATTCCAGATATCCTGTTGATATATTATACTGATATTCAAAAGTGTGTATTTCAAAAACCTGATATGCTAGCTTAATTCCAATTTCATATATGAAATCCAGTGTAAAAAACTCAATAAAGAGCTGCTCTGAAGTTCCCAGTAGCAAACAAAAAATATTTTTTGTAGACCAGTGGTACAGATGGTTCTGATAGTCCATGCAAAACAGTGCAGATTATGGGATATGTAGTAATGCCTCTTAATAATTCAGCAACAGACATCACTGCCAAGTCAGGGAGAGGTCTGGAAATATGCAAATTATACTAACCTCAAGACAGAATAATACATGAGATTTTATAAAAAGCTTTCAAGAGAGTGGGATTGAAAAAGGAGCATGCAAAGTCATCACACCAAACAGGCCCACAGTAGCAAGAGGTGCTTTGTTTTGCTTGTAACTATCTGTACTTTCAATTTACCTTGATAACTTAGCTCATCATGATTGAAATGTATACACAAAAAATGTACAAATGGTTATCACTACTCTTACTGAGCAACCTTGTAGGTCACTGCTCTATTTTCTAGGAAGGCCATGTTGTTGAGTTTGAATACACTTGTTAGGGTTGCTCTATATTAGCCCTGTAGGACTGACTACAATTGTATGTTTGAGTGGACCATGCAGTGAACTGATATCCTGGTTGTGATTGATTCTTGTTCTGCATGTATTTTTGCTGGAATAGGCACCAGCTCCTTGAAAAAGTCAGCTCATAAAACGGATGGATGAATATATTGTACACATGTATGTATGATTCAAATGATTACGGAAACTATTTTGAAAAAAAGAAACAATCACGCTAGAGTTGTGGCCCCTGGATTCATCTTGATAATGTAGAAAAAGAAACATGCCTTTCACTGTTCTTAAGCATACAGCTACAACACTGTTATTTACACATTTTTAAATATTCTTCCATGTAGATACCAAAGTATTACAGGCCCAGCTGATCTTTCATTTTAGAAACCATGTCATCATCCCTCCATGCCCTCACTACAATGAAGTCTCCCTTTGTGTCTGTATAAAGTTACTCCAGATCATTCTGGTTATGGCGAGCTGATTTTAAACCTGAGAGAAATATTTATGGGATTTTTTTAAGTATAGTTTGATCTTTGATGAACTTTATGTGTCCTGCATCAGAAACACACTCAACATTTGTACATTTTATTTTGGCAAGCTTAAAGCATGCATTTTCAGATGAATCAAACAATTTTGCATCCGGGACTGGCACCAAGATGAGGAGCAACTGGATGAATTACAAATCTGCAAGGAAACACATTAACATGACAGTACTGCTCCGAAACTGCTGGTTCAAGTTCAAGGCTTCTTTTCATTGTTTCAGTCTGCCATCTTCCCTTGATTATTCTTCTTGCCAATGATTTGCCAGATGACTCCCCTTGTACATGACATACTTCTCAAAATCTGCTTGCTGTTACCCTTGGACTAAGAATTTCTGACCAATCAGTGCACTGAAACTGTTGTTTTGTTCTCTTCTCTATCAAAGCTGACATCTCAAGTTTCAATCTGAGTACAGGGAGTTTCAGAAACTCTGGAGCACTTAAGTGTTGTGTGTACCTGCTGGTTGTAAGAGGTGGACACTGGTATGACAGTAGTGAGCCATGAGGTAGTGGTTCAAACCTTGAATCCACTATGGACAGTTTTATAGTCCATGCAAAACAGTGCAGATTATGGGCTATGAAGTAATGCCTCTTAATGATTCAGTAACAAACATCACTGCCAAGTCAGGGAGAGGTCCTAAAATAAGCAAATTAAAGTAACTTACAGAAAGAATAATACATGAGATTTTATAAAAATATATGTGAGAAAGAGTGGGAATTAGAAAGGAGCATACAAAGCCACCACACCAAATAGGCCCACAGTGGCAAGAGTTTTTTTTTTTTTAACACTTTATTAATTTTATTAAAATCAAATAACATTCAATACAAGCAAGTAAAGTTTAGCAAAACTAGGTTTGAAACAAATCAACCCCCATCCATGAGAAAGAAAGTTAGGCCAGCAGAGTAAAACTTTAATACCAGTAAAAATACGGAAATAAATAAATGAATCAAAATAAATAGAATAAAAAACAGGGGAGAGAATCCACTTCCTCAATTTAAATGCTTATTCTAAAATGTTATTGATTAGTTCCTGCCTCAGTTTTGAAAACGTTTTGGATAGATCCTCTAAGTGAGAATTTGATTTTTTCCAATTTCAAATAGTATATAACATCAGTTATCCACTGATTTAAAATAGGTGAGTTAGGATTCTTCCAGTTGGGCAAGATAAGTCTACGTACTAATGGTGAAGTAAAGGCAATTACAGTTTGTTTGTCCTTCTCCACTTTAAGTCCATCTGGGAGTACACCAAACACAGCTATTAATGGATTAGGAGGGATTGTGACATCCAAGCTGTCTGAAAGGCATTTAAAGATTTTGGTCCAAAATGATTTTAACTTGGTGCAGGCCCAAAACATATGTATACACACAAAGTGTACAAATGGTTATCACTACTGTTACTGAGATTGTAGGTCGCTGCTCTAGTTTCTAGGAAGGTCATGTTATTCAGTTTGAATACACTTGTTAGGGATGCTCTACATCAGCCCTGTAGGACTAACTATAATTGTATGTTTGAGTGGATCATGCAGTAAACTGGTAACCTAGTTGTGGTTGTTTCTTGTTCAGCATGTACTGTGGCTGAGATAGGATCCAGCTCCTTGAAAAAGTTAGCTAATAAAATGGATGGATGAATATACTATATGCGTGTACATATATTGTGGGCACAAGGGGCACTGCAACTGGACCAAACCCAACACAGACAGACAGAGACACAAGTTCAAGCACAGCACGTTTATTTACAAGTGCAGAGCGCTTTTCCCTCGCTTCACACAGCAGCACAGTATAATTCACTAGCACAGTGGACAGCACACTCTTTCTCTCCTTTCTGCAACCACTCCTTCACTCGTCCACTGGCAAGCTTCGTCCCTCTTCCTCCCGACTCTGGCTTCCTGAGTGAAGCAAGGCAACTCCTTTTAAGCTGGTTCTGGGAGTGTTCCAGTTGACTCGTTAATCAGACCTGGAATCACTCCCAGGTGTGATGGAAACCCAAATTATGGTTCTGCAGCAACCCCTTGCAACCCCAATGGAACCCAACAGGTGCTCTGTGGGAATCTGTGGTGGCACAGCCTTGTAAATGGTCTCTCCCCTGGTCCTTCCATCTAGCTGTTGTCCTGGCCGGGTAATGGCCATGGCTGTCTGTCACAGTGCCCCTACCTCACCTGAGCCTTGTGGGATAAAGTGTCCTGTCCTGCAAGGGCTGTTTTCCAGGATGGGGAGTCAACATTGTCTGGTCCATGACTCTGTCCTGAAATGAAAAGACAAGAAGGGGACAGGGAGGAGCAGCACCTACACCATCTCTAGGCATCTATTTGCATCCTACTGGGACAATATCTCTAGCCTTGACAAACAAGGTGACACTCGTAGCACATTCGCTCCCCTCCTCGTAATCGTACCTTGTGCACATGGAAGCAGTGTGGGAAGCTCTGCTCTACCTCAAGCCCAACTGGGGTCAGCTCACCCCTCCGCCCAAGTGGAGAGCGGCCCTCCACCACAAGTGAGGACACAGGCTCATGTGCTGCACTATTTGTAGACCCAGTCTTTCTTTTCTCGGTCTTCCTTCTATTCTGGGGTGTAATGACAGTCTTGGTCTCTCTAAGGCATAGAGAGAAAGACCCCGTGCTGGCTGCACCCTTTTAGACTTGTGTGAGACCATTGGCGGTATTTGGGGTGGGGCACTCAGGGCACCAGCACATACAAGCCAGTCCCTTTCGTGCGCCTCAGCTGTTTCCACCTGTACCACATGATTGGTCATCACACTGTGATCAACTGTCAAAACCCCTGGTACTCAACTCCATTCAGCACCATCCTGGGTCAATTCACTGGGGGATCCATTTTTATTTCCAATTTCTAAATCCCTCAGTACTTCCTTAGTAGTCCCGCTCATTCTCTCTCTCTCATTCATTCTAGGGCACGAAGCGGAAGTGGAAGCAGAAGATACCTTAGAGATCTGAAGGCCCAGCTACTGGATAAACCGTCCTCACCATCTGTAATTGGCGTAACATTAACCCCGTGTTGTGCCGACCTCACCCCCGCGTCTCGTAGGAGCGACACCGCTGATGACCTCGGCAGATTTCAGCTATGCAGCCGGGGGTTCAAGGCCAGAGCACCTCCATCGGCACAGGCGAGCATCCTAACTCAGAACCGGTTCGACCCTCTCCGCGTCCCCAGTTCGCCTTCATCCCCTGGTGATGTAATAGTGGTAGGTGATTCTATTGTTAGAAACCTTAATATCGCAGGCCCTAATGGAAAATCATTTCTTTCTTGTTTTCCCGGTGCTCGTGTCCGAGATGTGATGAGACGTGTGCCGGCAATCTATGAGAAGCACAAGGAGAGGGCAGTTGGAGCAATTGTTTTGCATGCTGGCGTAAACGATATATTGCCTGCATCCGAACAGCTTCGGCGCTCGGGTCCTCCCCGAAAACATATCTAAGGTAATTCATTTATCTTGACTATCTATCTCTGCTCTTAACCCCTTCCGAAATGATACTGTTGTGCTAGGACATGATAAGTGTTTAATAGAATCTTCCATTAAAGTGCACAACATTAATACTATAATAACCAATCTCAACGCACGTAGAAAATCTAGGCAATACGGCATAAACACCAATAATCTAATTAAAATTACTATTTCAGAGGAACAATGTATTAAAAGTATAAAAACAGATTACAGATTAAACAAAAAATACACACAGAGCGGCACTAATAAAAATAACTTAGTTCCTGTTCCAAATATCACTAACGCATATAGTATTCATCTCTGCCCCTCCGAAACATTAAATATGGCACTATTAAATGTTAGAGCTCTAACTAATAAGACATTTTTTATCAATGATCTTATTAGTGATAAAAAAATAGATTTTATTGCACTAAGTGAAACGTGGCTTAGCTCAGAAGGGGCAGCCTCCGGATTACAGTTTTACTCATGCAGATCAGAAAGGAAAAAGAGACAGGGCCTTGGCAACATTTACTTAAGCCAGTTAAAATGTAAAGATGTCAGTTTTCGTAAGTTCAAGTCCTTTGAGTATTTCGCCGTTGTTATCCATGGAGATTCTCAAGTTCTAGTATTATCCGTTGTGGACTGAGACCCGGACACAGACAGAGGGACAGCATAGTTCCACCACACAACGTTTATTTACAATACTATCTATTATTTACAAGTTTAACGTGCACACAAACCCCAGTGCCTCTTGCACCGATTCCCCAAAGTCCAGGCCACACTCTCAGTCACTGTGCCTCTCTTTCGACCGCCTCCCATCCTCTCTCCAGATCTGTCCTCTTCCACCCGACATCCACTAATGACTGGAGGGAGGCGGCCCCTTAAGTAGGAACCCGGATGGGCTCCAGCTGCTTCCGGCACTCCCCTTGGACACACCCCTGTGTAGCGGAAGTGCCGGCTGTGCACCCGGAAGTCGTCCAGGTGTCTCCTGTCTTCTTCCCCCCAGCACTTCCTGGTGTGGCGGAAGTGCTGGGCTCTAGGGTTCCTCAGGCCACTGGTCCCTACAGGGCTGGGCTTCCAAGCCCTGTACCCGAGGCTCCCAACATAACCAGGACAGACGCCCCCTCTGGAAGAGGCACAAGCCCTCCTCTGGTCCTCCTGGGCGTCCCGGCCGGGGACCACAGTGCCCCACCGACACGTGGGTCCGAGCGACACTCCCCGAAAGGGCAGCACGTCCCCAGAGAGGGTCCTACTATGTCCCCAGGGTCCAACACGGCACCCTGGGACATCTCGGTTCTGCACCCCCTCCGACGGCAATGCGCCCCTCTGGTCTGCGCCGCTCTCGCCCCCTGCCGTCCCCACCAGCTGGGTCACCATTGGCCTCCCTGCGGGGCGCCCTCCCGTGGAGCGGCCCGTTCCAGGAGGGCAGGTCCCAAACGACATCGGCTCCAGCGCTCATCGGGGCTTCAGACCTGTGAAAAGAGAAAAAGGAGGGCCAGAAGCACTGCCAAGGACACTCACCCTGAGCATCCTGTCGGTCTCTGTACCGGCAGTGCTCTCGCCCCCCTCCGACAGCCCCCGACTTGCCTGCTTGAGTCATCCGCCACAGGTTCCATGCCCGTCCTCTCGCTGTCAGCGGGACCTCTCTCGCAGGTGGCTCGCCCAGCCGCCCAGGGGATTCCCTCGGCCTTTCTCCGGACGTTTGCTCCCCTTCCTATCGGAGGAACCGGCATTCATCCCTCGGTTCCTCCTTCTCCTCTTGGACGCCTTGACAGTCTGGGTCTGAGCATGGCAACATCTCAAATCCAGCCCCGTCTGCATCCCTGCAGAGCGACAGGAGACTGCCGCGGGCTTGGAGCGCAGGGTGCTAGGACCCAGGGCTCTTTTAATAATACTAAATAATAAGGGAGACAAGTTCTCGCAGATATGTAGCATGTGCCCGATTGTGCATGAATGGAGGTTATGTATTTTGGGAACTCTTAAGGGAATGTATGGTGGCGCAGTGGTTAGCACACTTGCCCGGTGATACGAGATAAAGGTTCAAGCATGTATGTTTTCCTTGTTAAGTCAGGATATTCTCTGTGACCGCGTAACTTTTTGTGGGAATACTTTCTTGTTGTGGAATTGTGCTGCGTGATTTCCCCACGAGTGGATTTCTCTTGTTGTCGCTGAATTTTACGGATCACCACGGACAATATTTTGCCCTTGTTGCCGCTGACTCGTGATGTTCGCCACGAAATTTCCATGATCTGGAAAATAGCGCATATGAAACTAAGGTAAGAAGCATTCCTAATATTTTCAGTAATATCAGCTTGCGGCCTGAGATGTTGTTTGATTAATAAGAAGCATGAAGGAAAAGACGCGTTTAAGTATGTTGCATGGTGAAACCCTATAGATAAACAAAAAAAAAAAAAACAACCTCGAGTGAGTTAATAGCACGCTTGCTAGAGATCGAGAACTTTATTCTGTGAATGAAGTATTGTTGAAAAAGAGAACGTGAATATATGTGAAAGAATGAAGCAATTGCCAAATACTGTGTGTAGAAATGACTGAAACGAGTGAAGGTTGATTGTCTGTTTTCTAGTGAACGAATTTCTGCGTTAGCCAAGTAATTCTGGACATGAAGCAGAGTTTAGAATCTAGAAAAGAAAATAAAAGACGAATAAATGATCTTTATTCAGAGTCTGGGGTGGCAGATGCGTGTTTATGTAATTTGTAAGTCTGTCTTTCTATGTTCGTCAGCTGACTAAGAATGTTAAATAAACTGTAGAAATGGGAGACGTCCCATATAATAATATTCAAAGTTAAATGTAATACATGTGAATATCAATAGTGATCATGACTGGTGATTGATAACACAATCTGTGCCTGGTCTGTGTCTTTGAAGCCTGCAAACAGATGCAGAGTTTAAATAACGCCATGACTTATTGACCTCGACGAATCTCAGAATAGCTTGTACCATGGTCAGTCAAAGAGAAGAATTTTAAAATCTGAGTTTCATGAAAAGTATTATAAGCATAAAAGTTTAATTTAAAATCTATAGATGTTCTTTTTCTCCAGATTCAGCAAATCCAGTGATCAACGGATGGAAAACAAACTATGTTTCTATACAAGTTGCAAAAAATAGCTTAATAGCAAGTTTGGGCAGAGCAATTAGAAATAATCTAATCGAAGGATAGTGAATATTTATCAATCATAAATTAATGAACAAAAGCTATTGGAATAATTTTCTTTCATACTGATTTAGTGCAAGTGTTAAATGTTTAAATGAAAAAATGCAAACAAATGAGCACTAGACTGATTTCTGTCTCTTAGACTTCATGAAAAAACAGTATAGAGGGTTTACATATTTTGATGTATGACAAATGATTATTATTATCACTTCAGTAATTACAAATGTATTAGAATTGAAATACATGTATTGATTTGTCTCTGTAAGTGATTGATTTTAGGAAGAGTTGTTATTGCATCAATGTATTAAGTTAATGCTCAGTGATAATGCACATAGCTAAATGGATTATTCAGTTATACATTAGAACCATTGTATGTAACATCCTGTTATAAGTTAAGACACTTGGATAACTGAGGCAATGTGTTAATTTTGTGTAATGTATGATGATCCTACTGAAGAAACATTGTCACTAGCATAGTTCAAATGTATTAATCTATTTCTTACTGTTATTTTATGAGACTGAACTGCGGGTCTAGAATTGTTATTTATAATGCTGCATTTGTATGATACATATGATTGGGAAATAATTGCTTTATGTTATGTATTTGCTCTACCTTGCACCCTTCTTTAGTTAGCCTAGCAAGTACAGTAGTTAAGTTTGGCCACTCAACTTAGTGGTTAAAGCCTCTCCATTCAGTGGTAAAGTTTTATGAATGAAGTAACAGGTGGTGTATATACAAATGAAGATTTACAGAGACTGTACTGCACTAATGACTTTTAATCTGCTGCACATACCTGAGAATAGCTGGTGAAAAAAACACTTGCTTTTCCAGAGGGAACGGAGTGAAGAGCTAAAGAAAGAGTGTAAGTCCAGCTACTCAAACTTGATGCCATGATGTGAGCAGACATTTTTACTACCAATACAAGTTTTATGGACTGTGGCAGGGACAGGCTGTAGCCACTGAGGTGATGTGACAGCTGTTGAAGGCTCCCATGAATGACCACTGCATACAGTGCAAGCCTAGAGGGAAGTGCACCTCTGCTAAAAAGGGACAGTCACCATGTGTTCATCTTATGAGCTCCCTAATGGTAAAAGGACTGTTTACTTTCTGTTCCAGTAAGAAAAAACTTTAGTGCCTTGAAGCAGTCACACTTTGTTCAGACGGATCTGCAAAGTTACCAATCTGCAAAGCCACCAAGAAAGAGACTTTGTTAACAGACCACTGGGTTGGACAAGGCATATATATAGCAAGTCTAGGAATATACTTGAAACTATTATAAGAAGGGCTCAAAGGTATGAGGATATGCATGATTTATCAATGATGTGAACTTGTAAATTTTTAACTTGGAATAGAACATCTGATAGTGAAGTTGGGGAGGATAACAGATAGTGAATGAACAATTATGCAATAATACTAGTTAAGAACAATTAATAATCATAGCAATGAAGCTAGAATAGCATCTGAGTTATGTTATAACTATTATAACTCATAAAGGGATTAGACACCAAAGCTAGAAGCTAGAAATGATAGGAGTGCCAAAGAATAGTAATCCATCAAGATGCTAAATAGGATTCTAATATAATCTTATGCTATGACACCCACTGCATGAATTCAGTAATATATAGATACAACACAGACTATGTAGGAAATAACCGGGAAAAAATCTCCACTAACACCATGGATGAGATACACTGATCACTACTTGATAAAAGCATGTTAAATGTAACTGTTTGTCCATGTTTACGCTGGTTTTAGATGAATGGTACAGAAGCCATAGTGATACTACATCTTACATGTCTGCAAATGACTTGAAATATCTACACTGTGATGGAGGATCAAGTACTTTTTGCTTTGTGAATATAGCTTTTATGTTTTGTTTTTTGTCACAGATCCAGTGACAAAGGGTGGCTTGTTATACTACATGTTTCTTTATGTCACTATATCTGGACAATACTGTTATGAGTTTTATTCACATGTGCATGTTAAATTTGGCACACAGGGGCGCAGCAGTTAGAATTGCTAGCCAAGCATTGGATTAGATAGCCAAAGACAACTGGGGGCTTGTATAGTCAGCTTAAACACAGGATAGGGTATTTCTGTCCTCTGTCAGCACAAATCTTTTTCCTTATTGGGGGGAATGAGAATCGGCATGTAAGCACTATGATATTTCTGTATTTTGTGGAGGAGGAATTCAGCCCTTGTTTGGAGACAGAGAAGACCAGCAAATAAAGCAAGACATTATAAAAGGCTTGGACAGCAGCCAGACCCTTCGAGGCGGTGTCGACAAAGTTCGAAGAAAAACCTCCCAGCTTCGTGACGAGAAATGGCTGACTGTGTTGATCCAGATTTCCCACCTGGATTAAGCCTGTCCATGCGCCTCCCAGTCTGTAACCGCATTAACCGTCAGTAAATACTGTATAAGCTAAAAGATATTTTTTCTCATGTGATTCTTGTACCGCCGTAATCACGATGGGAGGGATATCTCCGTTTCTGGTATATATTAAAGTAGTAAATGACTTGCGGGTGAATGCAGACAGAGGCCATTTATCTGTTCTCATCCTCTTAGATCTGAGTACCGCATTTGACACCATTGATCATAATATTCTTAGAAATCACCTTAGTCAATGGGTGGGCCTCTCTGGCAGTGTCTTAAATTAGTTTGAATCCTACCTGGCAGGGAGAAAATTCTTTGTTAGTTGTGGTAATTACAACTCAAAGACACATGATATCCAATATGGTGTTCCACAAGGCGCTATCCTGGGCCCGCTGTTATTTTCAATCCATATGCTTCCGTTAGGTCAGATTATCTCAGGGCACAATGTGAGCTACCACAGCTATGCTGATGACACACAGCTGTACTTAGCAATAGCACCTGATGACCCCGATTCTCTTGATTCACTAACACAATGTCTGACTTGTATCTCAGAATGGATGAATAGTAACTTTCTCAAGTTAAATAAAGAGAAAACTGAAATCTTAGTGATTGGCAATAATGGATACAATGAGGCTATTAGAAATAAACTGGATACATTAGGATTAAAAGTCAAGACGGAGGTAAAAAGCTTAGGGGTAATTGTTGACTGTAATCTGCTTGCGCCACCACCATCTACTTAAAGCACCGTGATGTTCCAACAGTGATGTATAGATTAAAAGCCAGAAGTCTGTATGACCATCAACATCAAGTGACTCCGTGAGAACCCTAACTACAAAGAGGACTATTTCATTTATGTTATGTAGAATGCCCAGAGGGACTGGGCGGTTCCATGGCCTGGAACCCGGCAGATTTTATTATTTTTTTCTCCAGCCGTCTGGAGTATTTTTTTCTGTTTTTCCTGTCCACCCTGGCCATCGGAGAGTACTCCTTTTCTATGTTAACTAATGTTGTCTTATTTTAATTTCTTATTTTGTCTTTTATTTTTCTTTTCTTCATTATGTAAAGCACTTTGAGCTACTTTTTGTATGAAAATGTGCTTTATAAATTAATGTTGTTGTTGTTGTTGTTGTTATTTACGGTACAGAAAACACTCACCTGTACTGCTGCATCTGCGTGGGTGGAGAGTCTCACATCAAGCTACTTCAAACACTCCTGCATGTCTTCAGGAATTCCTTGGTGGTCCACTACAGCCCCTTCATTGTTTGCCTCAATAGGCCAATCACCTGCAATAAGGACTGTAGAGGCTGGAGAACCCTCTCCCTTTCCTGTACAGCCAACACAAGGTTATTTAATTTGGCCGGCAGTGGATTCAGACCTTATTCAACTTTATCCGCCGGCCGAGAGCCATTATGCCTGGGCATCTTCTGCAGAGGCTCTGTCAGGTGTCCTTCGAGC
This sequence comes from Polypterus senegalus, assembly GCF_016835505.1. Classification (NCBI taxonomy): domain Eukaryota; kingdom Metazoa; phylum Chordata; class Cladistia; order Polypteriformes; family Polypteridae; genus Polypterus; species Polypterus senegalus. The sequence goes on along the minus strand of NC_053156.1, from coordinate 209,192,762 downwards.
TCGAAATGGACATTTTGCAGCCCTGCCTGTAGCCAATTATTGGCGGGGTTCTGACACACACCATCCAATCCTTTATCTGCTTTGGGGAGGGTGGCACTCCGCCATCCCTCCTCCCTCTGATTGGCTCAGATGGGAAATGAGACACCAGGTGATCCTCCTCCAGCCTTCATTTATTGCAGTGCAGCGGGCCCCAGTCTTCATTAGCCAATTTCTCTGAGCTTGTCCCGCCTTCATTCCATGGGTCTGCGTGCTTTTGGCCACAGGTATACAGGACAGACAGATAACCTTCCCAGGGTAAACTGCCCCTTGGCCTGACACCAACCTCCCGGATCCTGTCTTCTGGAGTTTGCTTCTTCCGAGTGGCCTCTCCTGCAGGTATACAGAGCCAGCTGCACCAACAACAGTGTGCGTCTGGCAGCTCATTGCTTTGGGCCTCACCTGGCCTTCTTCTTCCCCATCGGGTTGGAGCAGTGCTTCTGTGAGCATCTTTGTTAAGATTGTTAAGGTGAGCTGCGTGCTGCCATGTGTGTGCACATTTGTGCTGTCATGTCAGGTTGGCTACAAGAAAATTGTTTTAAAAAGGGCATCCTGTATACAGACAGCCAGCTAGTCCCATCTGGGATGCCACTTGTGGAAGCTGGGGTGCTCCAGCACCCCAACCACGTCACAAACAGGCAGAGACATGAGTTCAAGCACAGCACAGGTTTATTTACATGTGGAAAGCGCTTTTCTCTCGCTCCCTACAGTAGCACAGTACAATGCACCAACACAGTTTATATAATTTGAAGTCCTCATGTTCTAAAACCTGATAAGAGAATGAGAAGGTTCATCAAAAAACAATTAAAAAGCAACAAAAAATTACATTTTTAACCAAAACATCACTGGGATAAGTTAATACTGCCTTTTATAGTAAGAAGCTCAGAAAAGCAATAAGAAGCATGCTGGTGTGGATTATTATGATTTAGATCTAAACAGTTTTTACATGTTTGAAATAACCACAACAGTTATTCAGGGAATTCTTCAGGGGATGGTCAAGCCATTTGACTATAAGCAGTAGTTGCACCAGAACAGCAGCCATGTCTTGCATTAAAACATGTAATGTGAATTACACAAGAGCATTTACTTCAGAATAGGACATGTCCTGACCAAAGTCTAGATATTAATACCATTGAAATATAGTGGTAGGACCTAAAATGAGTAGTTCATTATACATGTCATTAAGTTGAAGCTGCTGTACAAGACGGTGTGTGCCCAAATTCCACCTGCAAATGACTGTCCAATGGCTACAAATAATTATCTTCGGCCCATAAAAAGTGGATCACTGCTCATTGCTTATCTTTGGTGTAAATGGAGATTGCAGCGGCCATGTAAACTCCTAGAAAACAACATGAGAAACAGACTGATCAAGGTCAGAAGTTTACCATTGTGACCATAGACACACTATACTTCCACATGTCTGGGAGGAGAGCCGTACAGCCAACCATACAAAATGATCATGAAAGTGTGGATAATTACTGACTTAGCCTTGTACATTGTGGTATATGGCTGTAGAAGAGATGAATTCAGTTATTGAGTCCAAAGAAGCAGTTAATATTTCAAAAAAAGCATTATATGCCAGATAACTGTCATACAGTATATAAATAAAATTATATTTAGAAGTCGAAAGTGTGTTTTATGTGTTCCCTTTTTTCTACAGCACTGAAAAACAAATCTCTTTAGATACTCTAATATTCACACAGATCTACCTAAGGATTTCACTTTCATCTCTACGCAGAGAGATAACCTATAAGAAAGGTGTAGGTACAGTTTGTGAAGGCTCTTTAGAAAGGGAAACAGCAGTGATTTTTTTACAAACACAAGGATATTTGTTTCTGGGCACATGTTATATATGGTGACCTTTTAAGAGGAAATTAGAGGGTGGGTTTCTGGTCAGATTGAAAAAAATGAAAAAGCCTGACTGTGTAAGAGTAGTTGATGATGGTGTTTTGAAGTACAATGTCCTTAGACATTGGAAGGAAGTGTGGGATGGGATGACGATCATCACTGGCTGCAGCTCGAAGCGGGGTGCTACCATCGAGAGAGATGTGGAGAGAGCAAACCTGATGAACAACTTATTTAACAGGTTTGACCACCCTAACCCACTCTCACCTTGGAGTACTGCACCCTCCACCCATCCTTCTGCTGATACCACCCACAATTACAGCAGCCCAGGGAATCAGAGAGCTGAGGAGACTTTGTGCCAGAAAAAGCAGTGGGTCCAGATGGAGTATCGCCATGACTGCTGAAGGCCTGTGCATTGGAGCTGGGGAGTCCTATACAGCGCATCTTCAACCTGAGCCTGAAACAGGGGAGAGAACTGAGGCTTTGGAAAACATCTTGCATCACCCCAGTCCCAAAGGTATCACGTACTAGTGAGTTGAATGACTTCCGGCCTGTCGCTCTGACGTCACATGTGATGAAGACCATGGAGTGGCTGCTGCTTCACTACCTGAGGCCACAGGTCCACCACGCCCTCAACCCTCTGCAGTTCGCATACCAGGAGAAGGTGGGAGCGGAAGATGCCATCATCCATATGCTACACTGATCCCTCTCCCATTTGGACAGAGGCAGTGGTGCTATAAGAATAATGTTTCTGGACATCTCTAGCGCCTTCAACACCATCCAACCTCTGCTACTTAGGGACAAGCTGACAGAGATGGGAGTAGATTCATACCCGGTGGCATGGATCGTGGACTATCTAACAGACAGACCTCAGTATGTGCGTCTCGGGAACTGCAGGTCTGACAATGTGGTCAGCAACACTGGAGCACCGCAGGGGATTGTACTTTCTCCGGTCCTGTTTAGCCTATATACATCGGACTTCCACTATAACTCGGAGTCCTGCTACGTGCAAAAGTTCGCTGACGACACTGCTATCGTTGGCTGCATCAGGAATGGGCAGTAGGAGGAGTATAGGAACCTAATCAAGGACTTTGTTAAATGGTGCAACTCAAACCACCTACAACTGAACACCAGCAAAACCAAGGAGCTGGTGGTGGATTTTAGGAGGCCCAGGCCCCTCATGGACCCCATGATCATCAGAGGTTACTGTGTGCAGAGGGTGCATCCCTATAAATACCTGGGAGTGCAGCTGGATAATAAATTGGACTGGACTGCCAATACTGATGTGTGTGCAAGAGAGGACAGAGCCGACTATACTTCCATAGAAGGCTGGTGTCGTTCAACATCTGCAATAAGATGCTGCAGATGTTTTATCAGACAGTTGTGGCGAGTGCCCTCATCTATGCGGTGGTGTGCTGGGGAGGCAGCATAAAGAAGAGGGATGCCTCACACCTGGACAAACTGGTGAGGAAGGCAGGCTCTATTGTGGGCACGAAGCTGGATAGTTTGACATCTGTGGCAGAGTGATGGGTGCTGAGCAGGCTCCTGTTAAACATTGAGAATCAATTGCACCCACTGAACAGTATCATCTCCAGACAGAGGAGCAACTTCAGCAACAGACTGCTGTCACTGTCCTGCTCCACTGACAGACTGAAGAGATCATTCCTCCCCCACACTTTGCGACTCTTCAATTCCACCCAGGGGAGGTAAACGTTAATATTGTTTTTTATCAGTATGCTGCTACTGGAGTATGTGACTTTCCACTTGCGATTAATAAAGTATCTATCTATCTATCTTAGAGGCCATTTGTTAGAAATTTTACCTAATGATCATGAAAATGTCCCCATGAAATAAAAATGGTCTATATAATCTTTTTGGAAAGTCTTGGAAAGGCAGACAAAGCAGGAGTGAGTTTTCAATTTTTTCCTTAATTGAACTGTTTACTTAAGTCATATAGGTGAGGTGGTAGGCAGGCATAAGGAGGCTCAATGGGCCACCTTAAAACCAGTTCTCAAAAGGAGAGGAGTTGTGATAGTTGGGGACTCAATCATTAGGAGGATGGATGTGCAGGCTTATTCATGAGACAGAGAGTTTCATGTGGTGTATTGTCTTCCGGGTGAATAGGTGGGAGACCTCCCTTGAAGTGTTGATAGGCTCTTGGACAGAGCCAACATGGATGCAATTGTCATTGTCCACATTGGAACTATTGACATACATATTCTGTCAGTTCTGTGCCAGACTTGGTGCCAGACTGAGGAGCAAAACTGACAACGTAGTCTTCTCCAAATTTCTGCTTGTGCCACGCAACAGTTCAGGTAAGATGAGGGGATGACAAGACTTAAAAAGTGGCTGAAATTTTGGGGTAGGTTAGAAGGTTATATGTTTATGGGGAACTGAGACTCATCTTGGAACAGATGGGACCTGTTCTGCTGTGACTGGTTACATCTGAACCGGTTGAGAATTGTTTAAACTAGGGAATGGGGGAGCTGGGAATTTAGGACAGGCCAGGTTTAGCACTGTACATGAAGGAACAAATTAAAGTGCAAAAAAGTGTAACATTGATTTTTTTTCATTTTGCAGTCCCACTAAATGCCTGGGTCTTGTCTTTAGAATATCACCCTGAAATTATTGTCCCAGCAAGTGACACAATATACTGTGATTTCAATACATAAAACACCCTGTGATAATCAAGTGGATCTGTTATTGCTCCACCATTGGCTGAATGCCACAGGAACTGTTGAGCCCTGTTTGGCCCTGTTTGGCAGTACTTCTGCCACATCTGGAAGTGCTGCCAGAAGAAGGTTGTTGGACACATGCAATGCTTCCATGTGTCTTATAAAAGCAGCCAGCTGCCATTATTCAGGGAGCCAGAGTCAGGAGGAGGTGGACAAAGCTTGCTTGTGGATGAGTTGAAGTGAAGGAAACAGTGAGAGAGAAGAAGAAGTGCTGTATTCCTGGGCTGTACTGTGTATTGGTGCTATTGGGAAATGGGTGGAAAACATTTCCAATGGAATAAAACCCCTTTATATTGCAGCACTTATGTTTGCATCTGTCGTGTCGGCTGTTTGTGTGGCTGGTGAGTCCCTGGTCTCCACACCCTGTATCAAATCATTCCTTAATAATTTTAAGAAATCATAAATTAGTAAAAAAAGGGAAAAATCATGAAAACACCACCTCTTTATACAGTAATCCCTCCTCGATCGCGGGGGTTGCGTTCCAGAACCCCCCGCAATAGGTGAAAATCCACAAAGTAGAAACCATATGTTTGTATGGTTATTTTTATATATTTTAAGCCCTTAGAAACTCTCCCACACTGTTTATAAATATTCTCCGCACAGTTATACAGTAATACCCTCGTTTATCGCGGTTAATCCGCTCCAGACAGATAAATGAATTTCCACGAAGTAGGATTCTTTATTTTTAAATCTAATAATTTCACAGTTAGAGCATAGAAAACTTGTTTATGACCTTCTAAATAACATTATTACAGCCCTCTAGACATGAAATAACACCCTTTAGTCAAAAGTTTAAACTGTGCTCCATGACAAGACAGAGATGACAGTTCTTCTCACAATTAAAAGAATGCAAACATATCTTCCTCTTCAAAGGAGTGCGCATCAGGAGCAGAGAATGTTAGAGAGTGAGAGAAAAGTAAACAATCAAAAATCAATAGGGCTGTTGGGCTTTTCAGTATGCATAGCAACGCGATAAAGCGGCGCAATGAAGGGATCAATATGAAGGTAGTGTTTCAGCAATTTTTAAAGGAGCGTCTGTATCTTCTAAGCAAATAGCCACTGTGCAAACAGCCCCTCTGCTCACACCCCCTCTGTCAGGAGCAGAGAATGTCAGAGAGAGTGAGAGAGAGAGAGAGAGAAAAGCAAACAATCAAAAATCAATACGGGCTGTTAGAGCTTTTAAGTGTGCAAAGCACCGTGCGGGAAGCGTATCGTATATCATTGAGGAGTTTTATTTAATACGTAATACGTGCTTTGAATGGGGAGCTTCTCAGCCATCCGCCAATAGCGTCCCTTGTATGAAATCAACTGGGCAAACAAATTGAGGAAGCATGTACCATAAATTAAAAGACCCATTGACCGTAAACCAGCGAAAAATCCGTGATATATATTTAGAGATGCTTACATTTAAAATCCGCGATGGAGTGAAGCCGCGAAAGTCGAAGCGCGATACAGCGAGGGATCACTGTACTGTATGTTTAAACAAGAACCACCAATAACACTAAACAGAGCGATAGAAACACACAGGTTTGTCTAAAAGGAAACCTGAAGCCAAAGTCAGGCAACCCATTAGCGAGCGCCTAGGGTGCCATCATCTAAGGGGTGGTATTTATGAAGGTTAATGAGTGTGTGCTCTTGACACCAAGGAGTAAGGTCATCATACTAAGTGGGTGTCGTTTATGAAAGTAAAAGTATGCACACTCCATACACCAAGGTGTGCATAGTCGTTAAATTCCAAGGTACATGTACAAAGGGGAGCTGTTTGAGGGGACACATGGTCCAGACACAGAGGGTTAACAGGTTGCTGAAGTCTCATTATACCGACTACCTGTTATGGACAATGAGGGGCAATGTCCATCCAACCTGCCTAGAGCCCCAAATGTTCTTTGTCTGGCACTACGTGAAAGACACAAACCCAAATTTAAAAACCACAAGAACAGAGGAAAAAGTCAGAAAAACCAGAAATTTACAAAAGTGCTCATTTTGAATAAGATGCTTCTACTGCAACACTCAATATTTTAATAAATAGACAGAGGGTAGTCCTCCAGCTGAATGTCATGACAGCACTGGGCCATTAAACTCTATAGAAAGGGGATAGGGCACTTGACTAAATTCACTAACACAAAAATAGAAATACATATATAAAGGATTAATTAACAAAACAATATTCAAAACAAAACATACAAATGGGCACAAAAACTAATATGCTATGCTAACTATGGAATACAGTATACAACTAATTAGCTATAGAGAATATCATGCCCCTTTCCTGACTCTTTTGTACTTTGAGGCTTTAAACTCATTACTGGTAGAGAAATGACATTCAAATTGTTGCTTTTTTTATTTTTACAGTAGAAGCTTGAATATACAAATGTGTTCCTGACAGGGTGAGTGTGTTTGCCGTGTACTGTAGAAGCCTGGAGCTGAATTGAAATATATAATCTTATGCCAAAAAGGAGTTGGCTCGCGTGTTTAAAACTCAGGAGTGGGTAATGGTTGAGCCTGTAAATTTCATCTTCCCTGGAACACCACATGAAGAAATACATACATACTGAGCCATGTTGAGGTTAATAGAAAATGTAAGGGAGACATAGGCAAGTGTGACAAAATGTGGATCACATAGTAGAACGTACATTCTTCCACTTCTATTAAGTTAGCAAGAAACTGAGTAAAGCTTATTATAAATCAATAGATTTTATTCTGATCATTCTCATCACATAACTGGCTAATACACAGGGCTTAGAGATTTCACTGTAAATGTTGACCTCTGTATAGAATTAGCTAATTAATGGGAAGCACAGTCATGCAACAGCAGGAGTGTAACCTCTTCACAGCACAGGGCTCACCTGTTTTAGCTTAAATGCACTGAAGTACACTTAAATGGACCTCACGATCAATGCCGACAACACATCTTCCAGCATGCTTAGTATGTCCTCACTGCTTGTTATGTGAAAAGCCTCTTTTACAATACAGAATATCCTACCACAAGTAAAATACAACAAATCAGCACAATTACACTCATTAGGCACAATCTGGCATTTTATTTCACTGCATCCATCCATTGTGTGAACCCAATTTTTTTCCATTACAGAGAGAGAGAGAACAAAGTGCAGACCTAGGTGGGATGCCATTTTATCTTTGAGAGCACTCACACACACATAAACACACATACACACACACAGCCACATTTTTGTGATGTATGACAAAAAAAAAACCCAATTGCACTCAGACCCAAGAATTGGCACAGACAATGCTGAGGTTAAAGATGAAAACAAGCATTAAACCACATAAGGCAGCAGCACTTCTGACTATGATGCCATGCTGACCCCACATTAATAAAAATGATTTTTTCAGTTCTGCCGCAAATTGATTTTTGTTTATTTTCATTATGGTATGCATTGAGAGCACAACATGTCCGATTTGTGCTGCAGGATTTTTGCAAGCCTTGTGATGGTGGTGCCATAATCAGAACAGAAAGGCAGAACAACATTCTTTATTCCAAAATAAACATATTATCACACACAAATGTTTAAACAGTGTGTCAATGTGAACTAACAAATCAGTAAACAGAGAGGGATTCATTTTTGCCACATTGAACCATTTTGAGAAGAAACTGAAGTTTAAAATTTTATTTTGAGCACATACATATATGCAGTTACATTCAAATGAAGTGTAAAGGGACAGGAAATTTGTTTCAACACAATAGACCATAAGTTCAAAAACCTAAAGAACACAAATAAGACTGAGCACCAGACAAAAGTGTGAAAACAGTAACAAGCAAAGAAGAATCGAAGCCAGGAGTTCTAACACTATCTTAGGTTTCATTCTCCTAGCTAACATCACAAATAACAGTTTGATTGTTTAAGGAAGAGCCATCTCTAGGATACCAAAATATGTATGGCTTATGTGAAATATCAAATAAAAACGAAAGGCAAGGTCTTATTTCAAAATGCCAAAACCAAAAATAAAGGTGAAGAAATGGACACATGTAAAGATCTAACTGCCAAAGGATTCTTTAACGTAACCAAAGAAGAATTCTGCTTCAGCTACATTTCTCGGTAGTTTGTTCAGGTATCCCACCTTCGCACTGTGATGTTTATCTAAACTTGAACTAGTGTGGTGCTGAGGTGTCACCCATTGCATGGCTTCACTCGGGTCCTAATCTGGGATGCTGAGTTGGTTTGTCATGCGGTGGGTGCGGCAATGTGCTGTATCAGTGTGTGCTCCTAACCTCCTCCTCCTCCTACATAGGACCATAAGAAATCTGACAAATAACAGGAGACCATTCAGTCCATCAAGCCCTTAGCTAAACAAACAACCCTGATGGTCTGAATGGTCTCCTCTCATTTGTCAAATTTCCTGTTTTCATGTAGGGTTACTCACAAATTTGGATAGACATCACAGTGCAATGCTCTCTTTTCTACCAGAATTGCGATGATTGGCAACAGTCATGGCCACTATTGAGTTTTCATTCTATTAGAAATGTAATGTCCTTTCTCCACAAAAAAACAGAGTTCATAAATTTTTCTCAGCCTTCACTAAAAACTACATCAAGTAAGCTATCTATCATCAGAGCTGTCAGAGTGTCCATGTTGGCAAGGGGCCTTTTTACCAGACACCCCTTCCTCTCCTTTATGAAACAATCGAGTCAAAATAAACAAGAGGGACCTACATTATCGCAGCAATGAACCAATTGATTTAGAAATACCACTCCATATTAAACGACCCAGTGTCCATACTCTGCACTGTTAAAAGTATGATCAAGTGTCTGTTAAGGAGCTTGTTTATATGAAGAACAGCATCCCCTAGTGTCAGGCTGCCTACACTGTTCTAAAAGTTGAGACCTCATTCAACCAACTATGGCTTATACCAAGTTCAGGAATTACTCTCCTTCAGGCCATTTTTACCCTGTCATAATCTGTTGAGGTCTTCTGCTGTTTGTAATTTTAAAAATGGTTCCAAAATATTTTCTCTCTGCTTTTGGTAGAACAGCATTCAGTCATTTCTGTCCCATTTCTAACATAATCTTGCACTACTGATTTGTACAAACAGGTGTATGGGTTTAGCAGACAAACTTCAGAATTAGGTTTTCTCACTTCATTTAATCATACCTTGCTGCAAGTTCAAAGATCAATGTTCCTCTGTGCCATGAAACTAAATTCAGTGCAACTTTTATCAGGTGTATGCCACTCTGATTTGATTTTACAGTGCGCTTGTTTCTTTAAGATCCTTTTAACTCTGCTCAGAAACTCATATGACATTGTTTAACATGATCTTTGGCATACCAGTTTCATTCAACAATTTATATACAGCAGAATTTGTATCACATTTCTCTTCTTTTTTTCTTTATGCATAGCTTTTTGTTAAGGGGTGAGTAAAGCATAGGAATCCCTTACTCTGTGAACAAAATCTCTCAGTGTTGCTTTTGCCATAGCATTGAATTAGGAAAATGATATGTGGGGCTTCTTGATAGGCAATAATTTAAGAAGATATTAATCGGACACCAACATTAGAAACTTTATAAAGCACAAACACTGCTCTATAAGCATTAAGACACATTCACCTATATTATGTGAACACAATTATTTATGTCATGGGAGTCATGGGAAGTTAGATGTTATTCCACAAGTGTTGATACACAAGACACCGTTCGTTCACAAAACAATCCTTCACAATTCTGAGACAATGAATAATGTAACATACAAATATATGGGAAGTGGAAGAATACCGGAATTAGACACAGGGAGAACATGTAAACATCATACAGATATGGGAATTAAAAACCTCAGGTCTCTAGGGCTAAGGTGCTAAGGTTAGAGAGACGGCACAACAACTTCAATCTGATTGTAACTGTTTTGTAAAAAATCACCAAGGATTTTGATTGCATCACATGCTACCTGAACAAGAGCTTCATTATTTTCTAATTTTAAATAAGAGACAGCAGTTTATTTTTTATTTGAATAACCTTTTAATTGAAAAATATTATTTATTGTAACACACAGAAATTATATATTAAAAAAGGGCTCTGTCTATATAAGGCTGAATCTGACTGCAACATTTCTGAACCATACATTCACTTCTTCTTAAACATTTCCCTGCCTAGTCACTCCTAAATCCCTAAATAGATAAGGCGGCACATTTATGTCATTATTATGAGTGAGTAAAATTGCATGCCGGTGCTGTAAGGGGGTGGCTCCTCATGTACTCTTTACCTGCAGCAGCTCACTAAAGTTTATTTCTGCTGCAGTATTTAAAGTGAAAGTGAGGCACCACTTTATACAGACATCTGCCTGTGGGACAGATTCATTCTCACCTCTCCAGAAGAAAGCAAGCATCTAACATGGATAGAGACACTGCTATGAAAGAGTTTGAAGACCTGGTAGAAAAAATAAAAGAAATGCCAGTAGAAGAGACATACTTTATGTATAAGGGAATCCCGTATCCTTCAGTAGTAACTTCTCTAGAAACCTTACAGGCACTGGACACTTTTGAAGCCAGGGCAGATGACATTTTACTGATGTCATATCCAAAATGTGGTAAGTTTAAGGGTTTTGAGAAAATAATTTGAGTTCTGTACTCTTTACAGTTCTGGTTGTGGTATTTGAGTAAAGATAATAGTTCAGTCAGGATGTGTCTAATTAGTCAGTGACTTGATGTACAATATTTAACTCTTAGTGAGCAATGAGGCACACAAGCAGGAATGTTTAGCAAGGCTTTCATTAAGCAGCTGATAAAGGAGAGCATAGAAACCATCCACCCTTCAGTCTATGCTGGGTACCTTGAAAAATCATCTAATGCTTTGCAATTTTCCCTGTCAGTATAACAGAATGTAAGTTCTCAGCATGTAGAAAGAAGTCTTTAAGAAATTGAGAATGTGTAAATCTTTTATTTAGTCTAAAGGAACATTGTTTAACTTGTAATTTACAGCAAGAATCAAATTGAATATATTTTACTGCCACACACTAATTTGCACAGTATCATTTTGTTTTCATCTATCTATCTATCTATCTATCTATCTATCTATCTATCTATCTATCTATCTATCTATCTCTCTATCTATTTATCATGACAGATAACTCAATGAAAACCAGTGCTCACAGTAAAGGACATGAGTTGGACCAAAATAAACTTAAAAGGGAAGGTTTATATTAATAAGATTCTTTATGGTTTGGCTGTGGGAAATGGACAACCACTATTAGGGAGCACTATGCTTTATAATTATGGGGAATGCTTCAGAACTGCCAGTAGCTGGGTTGTTAGCTAGTAGCTAGTTAGGTGTCTAAGATCCCATTGTCCAATAAGTGGCAGCAGGGTGACTATTTTTGTGACATATATCTAACCATTAGAAGGAACTGCTGGTTGATGTGAATCAAGACTACAGCATTACATGGGTCTCCAGACTGTTGGTGGGTGGCAATTCAGCAATCTCAGTATATAATCCTAATCCCGGGAGTGATTGTGGTCTTAACTCCCGTTATGGGTCCTGGCTACAGCTGGATGGACCTTAAATGCTCCTTTTGTTGAAGTGTGAGATAGCAGGTCTGTGGCACATGCATTTTATATAAGAAAATGTGCTTTCTGGTTGGATGTAGGTAGCATGGCAGAACAGCTCCAGAAGCATATCTTGGATCCCACATCGAAGTGCACACGCATGAGTTTGACCCTCATTAGCGTTGGAGCCATGATTGCCACACCCTTGTCCAACATGATTTTAATGGAGAACTGAGGCGCAAGAATGAAAAAACAATGGAATAAGAGACATACAAGCAGTCCCCGGGTTACGTACGAGATAGGGACTGTAGGTTTGTTCTTAAGTTGAATTTGTATGTAAGTCCGAACAGGTACATTATTTTAATTTTACATTATCTCAACATATTACTTATTTTTAATAAATAAACACTTTCAAATACAGTACAGCCTTAAACAATGTTGGTAGAACTTGATGGACTTGATGAAGAGGATGGGACTGGTCTCTTAAAGTAGGCATCAAGGGAGGTTTGCACAGAGCTTTTCTTTTTCTCATCATAAATAGCCTTGTAGCATTCAGGCTTTCAGTAATTGTTCAGTAAACTTTGGTGAACCTCTCTGTATCAGGATCTTGCTCCTCTAACTTTGCCATTCCTGAGAGGAAATGCATCAGCTAACTCTTTTGTAGAAAACTGTTTTGTTGGAGTCCCTAGGTTCTGTTTTTTTTTTTTGCTGAATGCTATCATCTGCTGTTCTAGTTCCATAAAGTCTTCATTGGTTAGTTCTTTGCTATGTACGTAACAGTACAAGCACCCTTACTTATTTTTGGGGTAGGGCTTATATTACAGAGCAGCCAAAAAATCATGCTAGGGCTTATTTTCGGAGTAGGTCTTACACGGTAGCTGCGGCCCCGGTAACTATGGACCACGGGTAACTGCTTACCGCGCACCCAGCTGCCCACTAAGAATGAATGGTTTGCAGCCCCCACTTCCCCATTCATCAACTGGGGCCGCCCAAGGGACACTACACTGCACTGTGCAATTCCGCCCCCCCTCCAGCCTCCGTCCAGCCACCGCTTGCAGCGTCCCCAAGCCAAAGATGACGGAGCGGCAGCTACTGAGGAGCCTGAGTTGCGTCCCCCAGACAGATGAAGGTGCAGCTGCGGCCCCGTTCATAAGTATGAGTTGTTTGTATGTCGAATGTCTGTAACTCGGGGACTACCTGTATTGCCATATTTTAAAAAAGTATGTGACAATTTATGTTTTTCCAGTTTCAAATAGTATACAACATCAGTTACCCACTGACTTATAACATGTGGGCTGGGAATATTTCCAGTTGAGCAAGATAAGTCTGCATGCTAATAATATGATGGAGACAATTACAATCAATTTGTCCTTTTCAATTTAAGCCCATCTGGGAGCACACCAAACACAGCTGTTAATGGGTTAGGAGTGATAGTGACACCAAGGCTGTCTGATAGGCATTCAAAGATTTTTGACCAGAATGATGTTAATTTGGTGTACTCCCAAAACAAGTGGCCCAGTGTGGCTAGAGCTTGATTGCAATGTTTACAGGTTAGATATTGTCCTAAATACATTTTGGATCCTTTCCCCACTGTAACCTGGGATCTTTGAAAGGAAGGAACTTTAAAATATTTTTATATATTATTGAGATGCTCTCTGATTGATATTTCTGATTGACAGACTGATCAATATTTCTTCTGGAATAGAATTGGGTGGTAGGTAATATAAATTAGGCAGGTTCCTATTGAAAAAATTTCTGATTTGAAAGTAGTGTAAAAATTGTGTGGATGGGAGGTTAAATTTGAAGCATAATTGTTCATAAGAGGCAAAGACATTTATATACAATTCTCTAAGTTTTTTAATCCTGAACGATTTCCAAAGGTTAAATACTATGTATGTTTCAGAGGGTAGAAAAAGGTGATTATCATGTAGATGTGCAACAGATAAAAGCTCATCTGTCTTAAAGGGCTTCCTGCATTGGTTCCATATTCTGAGTGATCGATGAACAATTGGATTACTAATAAATTGATGATAATTTGTGTTTACTGGGACACAGAGCAGGGATTTAAAGAAGAACAGCAAAATTTTATTTCTTGTGTGGACAAGGCTTGTGTATGATCATCAATTGGCATCGATTTCCAGATCCTTATAATTTGTATATTAGCTGTCCAGTATCAAAGTTGAAAGTTAGGTAATGCCATGCCCCCTTCTGCTTTAGGTCATTGTAGAGTCACCCTGAGGAGGTGTTAATGTTTCAAATTCAAAATAAATTAGGTTATAATTGAGTCTAATTTCTTAAAGAATAAATTGTTAATGTATATGGGGATGCTCAGAAATAGAAAAAGATACTTAGGAAGGATTTTCATCTTGACAGTGTTGATTCTCCCTGCTAGTGTAAGATGGAGTATAGACTATCTGTTCAATTTTGTTCGATTTATTCCATGCAGAAAGCAACAATTTTTTGAAAAAGACCTTCATATTTACTTGTGATGTTTATTCCTAGGTATTTAAACTGATCTGCTAAAAAAATGGAAAGGTGTCCAGTGTAATACTGTGTGCAAGAGAGTTCACTGGGAAATCTTTTGTTCAAGTTAATTTTAAGTTCAGATATCTTTTGAAATAAAAGAACGCTGTGTGGAAATGGCTCGGACACAGACAGGCAGACATGTTGAAAGTCAGCACCACACGTTTATTTTACATCTATTTACAATATTCACTGCATACACAAACCCCCAAAGTCCCCAAAGTACTGGCCAAACAACACCTTGCCTTTCTTCCACTCTCGCTTCTTCTGCCTTGTCCTGCTTCCACCCGACTCCAGCCTCGAATGAAGGGAGGCGGCCCCTTTTATTAGCACCCGGATGTGCTCCAGGTGAACTCTGGCAATCACCCACCGACACGCCCCTGTGTGGCGGAAGTGCCGGCTGTACTCCCGGAAGCTCTCTGCGTGTCCCTTCTTCTCTTCCCCCCAGCACTTCCTGGTGTGGCGGAAGTGCTGAGGTCCAGGGCTCCAAAGGCATCGGGGCGCCCCCTCGTGGTGACCACGGGCCCTTACAGGGCTGGGCTTCCAAGCCCTCAACCCGTGGCCCCCACATGATCCTAGATGGGCGCACGCCCGCTTCCGGTCCCTCAAGGCGTCCCGGCCGGGTCGTCGCCCCTGGCATCCCTGACAATGCCCCACAGCCAGCGAAGACCACTCGGGAGGAGCGGCACGTCCCGCGAGGGCAACTTCTGACCCACCGGGGTCCAACTCGGCACCCCAGGGCCTGCTCCTTCGGCACCCCCTCCGAGGACGCTGTGCCCCTTTGGTTGGAGCCACTCGCACCCTCCTAGCCTCCGTCCAGCCGTGGCAGCAGCCCCTCGCCAGCAGAGAGTCCTTCAAGCAGACGGCCCGTCACCTGAGGGAAGGTTCCCCACGAAGCGGGTCTTACTGCTTGTCCGGGGTCCGGTCCTGAAACAAACAGAAACAAAGGGGCAGAACCGCTGCCTAGACACCCTTCCCTGGCGTCCCTCTGTGCCGCGCACTGGCAGCGTTCCCCCCTCCGACCAGCACCCCGACACTTGCCTGTTTGGCACCCCCTCCGTGGGTTCCGTGTCCCTCCTGTCGGTGGATTAGACGGGACCGCCTACAGACCTTTCCTCTCCGCTGACTTTGCGGGTTCCCTCAGAGGGAGGCCAGCACTCGGACGGGTGCTCCCAGCACCATGTCCCATCCTATCGGAGGAACCGGCATTCACCCCTCGATTCCTCCTGTCGCTCTGGCCTGCCCTGACTCCTTCCCATCTGCGTCCCTGCAGAGTGGCGCTAGAATGCTGCCGACTCGGGGTGGAGGACGCTAGGACCTGGGGCACTCAACAGCCCGTGTCCTGCCAGCCCTCTTGCTGTCTCTCCCCTCATTGCGCGCACAGCCCCCTGCGCCGCGTCCACTGTCGGAGGACTGCTTACTTGATGCTGATCATTGGTATCACAGCCGTTTTCAGCAGACCCTCCTTCATGCTGTACGGGGACGGCTGAACTCACCTTCCCCGCCGTACACCTCCAGCTGAAGTATCCAGCATCGCGCAGTCTGATCGCCTTCAACAGCTCTTTGAATGACGCGACCACCTTCATCTCCAGCACTCGCAACTCTGCCCGGAGGGCACGTAGCACCTGCGACAAACACTGCTCCGCAGGCTGAAGGCACGCCTCCAGTTCCGACAGAGCAGCCAGCAAAGACAGAGTTAACCGATGCGGAGCTTACCTGTCCATCAGCCCCAAACACCAGCAACTTCCTGTGGGCCTCTTCCTCCGGCCCAATCGGGTCTCCCCCCGGCACATGATGGCCATTCCTTCATCCCGCCTCTCTCCAGTCATCGGCGGGCATGCAAGACACATCATTCCAATCAGGGACTTCTGGCCCGTGGCCATTTTGGCTCCCCTCCTGCAGCGGCGACGTGCTTGCTTGTAGCCTCGCTGTTTCCAGTGCCTCTCGAGCTGCAGCGGCTCCTTCTCCGCAACTCCCGAAGCTGCCACCGTGCTGTTGAAGCCCTGCAGACCAGCATGCGTCCGCCACTGACGCGGATCTGGGCAGCCCCTGTCTGAACGATAAAAAACACGCAGGGAACTCACCTCCCGGGTCCCATCTAACCGAGGAGACGTCCTCGGCATGGCCTACCTAGTAGCAATGCCGTCCTGGGCGCCTCCAGCAAAGGCGCACCCGCAGGAGCCTGCTGCAGTCCTGCTCCACACGCCGTCTATTCGCCTCAGGGGAAAACGGCTCTCCTGTGGACCCCTGGCGGTCCGTGGGGTACTTTTACCCCGTGGGGCTGTGTGCAAGCTGCTCCCACGGCACGTGGGGGGGTCCCCTGCTGCGCCGGGCCGTCCACAACAAGATTTAGGAAATCAGGTCCCGTCTTACACCAGACGGCGCATCCTGCTGACTACGCCAGATGTGGAAATGGCCCGGACACAGGCAGGCAGACATGTTGAAAGTCACCACCACATGTTTATTTTACAATATTTACAATATTCAGTGCACACACAAACCCCAAGTCCTGGCCAAACAACACCTTGCCTTTCTTCGGGCCGCCTCCACTCTCGCTCCTTCTGCCTTGTCCTGCTTCCACCCGACTCCAGCCTCAAATGAAGGGAAGCGGCCCCTTTTATTAGCACCCGGATGTGCTCCAGGTGAACTCCAGCAATCACCCACCGACACGCCCCTGTGTGGCGGAAGTGCCGGCTGTATTCCCAGAAGCTCTCCGGGTGTACCTTCTTCTCTGCCCCCCAGCACTTCCTGGTGTGGCGGAAGTGCTGAGGTCCAGGGCTCCAAAGGCATCGGGGCGCCCCCTCGTGGTGACCACGGGCCCTTACAGGGCTGGGCTTCCAAGCCCTCAACTCGTGATCCCAGATGGGCGCACGCCCACTTCCGGTCCCTCAAGGCGTCCCGGCTGGGTTGTCGCCCCTGGCATCCCTGACAACTGGTACAGATGTTTGAGGGTCTGATATATACAGTACCACATTATCTGCTGTGGCACGCGGCTGGGGGTGGTACCCAGCCGGGACTCCCAAGAGGACTGGAGGCGGTCTCACGCCTCCTCCAGACCACGAGGGGGTGACCGCCCTTGTTGCTGTGGGGGCCACGGGTACAGAGCTTGGAAGCTCGACCCTGTAGGGGCCCATGGTCACCGCCAGGGGGCGCCCCAATGCCTGGAGAACCCTGGACCTCAGCACTTCTGCCACACCAGGAAGTGCTGGGGGGAAGAAGACTGGGGACACCCGGAGTGCTTCTGGGTATGCAGCTGGCACTTCCGCCACACTGGGGAGTGCCAGTGGAAGATTGCCGGGAAGCACCTGGAGCACATAAAAAGAGGCCGCCTCCCTTCATTCAGGGCTAGAGTCGGGTGGAAGAGGACAAGCTCTGGAGGAGAGAGAAAGAGGCAGTCTGAAGAAGAGGCATAGTGTGGTGTTGGCCTGGACTTTGGGGGTGAAATGGGTTGTGTGCACTTTATTATTGTGTGTAAATAGTTGTAAATAAACGTGTGGTGGTGAATTTACAATGTCTTCCTGTCTGTGTCTGAGGCTCGTTCCACATTGCATACAGTGATATTTTCAGTTCAAATTCTTCTCTGGTTATCCCTTTTATCTCTAATGCATTACGAAAGTAAATGGCCAATGGCTCAATGGTGATTGCAAAGAGCAATGGTGATAGGGGACATCCTTGTTGAGTATCACGTTCTACTTTGAAGCAGTTTAAATGCAGTGATTTTCAAACACTCTTCAGAGAAAATGTGGGGTCTGTTAGCAGTCTTTTCAAACTGGAGGTCATTTATATGTGGATTAAGTAGAAACACATGTCACCCTTCTGGTTTTCCATCCTGTTGTAGTGGTGCCACTGGGTAAAGAAACTTCAAATCCCAGCAGTCCCTGCAGCGGCTCTGATTGGTTTCTACTGAGGGTGCAGGGGGTGCTGGGGACAAGGAGGCCAGCGCAACATTTAAAGGGGGAGCAGCTATTATTACTTTTTTTAAAAAATAATTTTATTGTAATCATTCCATACAAATCGATCAATTTTTACAAAACATAGGGTTGAGATTGAAAAACAAGTCGACCCCCACCCCTGAGAGAGAGAGAGCATGGCCAATGGGGTAAAACTTAAGGGTTGTAAACATACCTAAATTGATGAGTTTAATAGACCAATAGAGATGAATAGAGAAGAAAAAGATATGCAGAGATAATTGCTTCCTTGGTGCTTTAACAGCTTATTCTAAAATATTATTGATTAGATCCTGCCAGGTTTTGAAAAAATTCTGTACAGATCCTCTAACTGAATATTTGCTTTTTTCCAATTTCAAATAGTATAAAACATCGGTTTCCCACTGACTTAAAAGAGGAGAGTTAGGATTCTTCCAGTTTAGCAAAATAAGTCTGCGTGCCAATAGTGTAGTAAAGGCAATCACAGTTTGTTTGTCCTTCTCCACTTTAAACCTATCTGGAAGAACACCAAACACAGCTGTTAATGGGTTAGAGGGATTGTGACACCAAGGCTGTCTGAAAGGCACTTAAAAATTTTGGTCCAAAATGATGTTAATTTGGTGCAGGCCCAAAACATGTGACCCAGTGAGGCTGGGACTTGATTGCAGCGTTCGCAGGTTGGATCTTGCCCTGGAAACATTTTGGACAGTTTTAGGCGAGACAGATGTGCTCGATATATAATTTTGAGTTGAATGATTGTATGCTTTGTGCATATGGAGCTCGAGTGAATTCTCTGCATTGCTACTTTCCACTCCTTTTCTGATATATTGATTAAGAGATCTTTTTCCCATTGTCCTCTTGGATCTTTGAAAGGGAGGGACTGTAAAATAATTTTATATATTGCAGAGATGGTGTCTAAGTCCTTGAAATTGAGCAATATTTTTTCAGCATGGATGAGAGTGTAAGATGAGGAAAATCGGACAGGTTCTTCTTAACAAAGTTCCTAATTTGAAGATAGTAAAAGAAATGTGTAGCTGGAAAGTTAAATTTGGAATGTAATTGTTCATAGGATGCAAAGATGTTGTCTATATAAAGATCTCTAAGCAATTTAATCCCAAATTTTTCCAGATATTAAAAACTGCATATGTTTGCGAGGGTTGAAAGAGGTGGTTCTCTTGCAGAGGTGCACAGATAAAAGCTTCTCCATCTTAAAATGCTTTCTACATTGGTTCCATATTCTGAGTGAGTTAAGTACAATTGGGTTATTAGTATATTGCGATAACTTGCATTTATTGGGGCACAAAGCAAGGAATATAAAGAAGTACTGCAGGATTTTACTTCTATTGCGGACCAGGCCTGTGTATGTTCATCTATTTGTGTCCAGGTTTTTATAGCTTGTATGTTTGCTGCCCAGTAATAAAACTGAATGTTGGGTAGAGCCATGCCACCTTCTGCTTTAGGTCTTTGTAGGGTCGCTCTTTGGATAGTGGATGTTTTGAGTTCCAAATAAATGAGGTTATTGTTGAATCTAATTTCTTAAAAAGATTTATTGATGTATATTGGAATGTTTTGAAATAAAAAGAAGCTTAGGAAGAATATTCATCTTAACAACATTAATTCTTCCAGCTAGAGTGAGATGAAGGGTTGACCATCTATGCAAGTCTTGCTTAATTTTTTCCATACAGATGGCGAAATTTTGTTGATAAAGAGCTTTGTGTTTACTTGTGATGTTAACCCCTAGGTATTTAAACTGATAAAAGAGAAGGTGTCCAATCGAATATTGTATGCTTGAGAATTCACTGGAAAGAGTACACTTTTATTCAGATTAATTCTGAGAACAGAGATCTTTTGAAATTCTGTAAGTGCTGTTAAGACTGCAGGCACAGAATTTTGTGGGTCTGATATATACAGTACCATATCATCTGCATATAGAGAAATTTTCTGTTCCAGTCCTTCTCTGATAATCCCTTTATCTGATAAGCATTTCGACAGTGAACCGCCAGTGGTTCAATGGCAATTTCAAATAGCAGTGGTGACAATGGGCATCCTTGCCTGGTACCACATTCTAGTTTAAAGTAGTCTGAACAAATGTAGTTAATACAAACTGAAGCTTCTGAATTGGTACACAGTAGTTTGATCCATGCACAAATGTTCGGGCCAAACCCAAATTTCTCTAATGTAGTGAAAAGGTATTTCCATTCAATCGTGTCAAATGCTTTTTCTGCATCCAATGATAATATTTCTGGGGCATTTGACTTTGTTGGTGAGTATATTACATTAAACAGGCGTCGAAGATTGGAAGATAAGTGTCGACCCTTGATAAATCCAGTTTGATCTTGTGATATTACCGAAGGCAGCACTTTCTCCATCCTTCTAGCTATGATTTTTAGAGTATCTTAACATCATTATTCAGAAGTGAAATTGGTCTGTATGATGAACATTGTAATAAGTCCTTATTTTGTTTAGGAAAGATGGTTATTAATGCTTGGTGAAAAGTTTGAGGAAGAATTTGATTGTCTCTAGCTACTGTAAATGTTGCTAATAGGAGGGTAGCTAGCTGAGCAGAGAATTTTTTATAAAATTCTTCAGGGCAGCCATCAGGGCCTGCTGCTTTCCCGCCTTGAAGTGACTTTATAGCATCTAGTAATTCTGCCAGAGGCTTATCCAATTCCTCCGCAATAAAAGTATCTAATTGTGGTATCTGTAATGTATCCAGAACTACATTAGATTGTGTGTTGTCTTCTTTAAACTCAGTAGAATATAATGATTTATAGTAGTCTCTAAATGTGTACATTATATTTATATGGTCAATGATTTTGTCTCCGTTTGTGTTGTTGATTACTGGGATTGCATTGTGAACGTCTTGCTTGTGGATTTGTTGAGCTAAAAGCTTATTAGCTTTCTCTCCGTGTTCATAGTAATGATGTCTGGATTTATAAATTAGTTGTTCTGTTTCTTTAGTTGTAATGAGGTTGAGTTCTGAATGCTGAGCCTGCCTTTTCCTATGTAGAGCCTCGCTGTAGAGTTCTTTATATTTTCTAGTAATTTCACTTTTTAACTCTGATACTTTCTTTGTTTCTTATTTATTCTTTTGGGAGAGATATGAAATAATCTGTCATCTTAAGAAGGCCTTTAGAGTTTCCCAGAGTATTCCTGCAGAAACCTTTGAGAATGTATTTGTCTCTAGGAAGAAACTGATTTGTTTGGAAATAAATTCTGTACAGTTCTCGTCTGCTAAAAGAAGTGGGTTAAGACGCCATCTGCGAGGTGAGTGTGTAGGGCATAGTGACTTTAGCTCCAAGATCAGTGGTGCATAACAATAGCATCAAAGAAATTATTATCTATAAAGAAATAATCTATTCTTGAGTAGCAATGATGTACTAGTGAGTAGAAAGAATATGTTCTTGAGTGTGGGTTTAGAAACCTCCAGGGGTCTGATAAGTTGTGGTCAGTTACAAACTGTGTAATTGTCTTTGCAGTGTTAGATGTCATCCCCCCTGTGACAGGAGTCCTATCTAAGAGTGGATTTAAAACACAATTAAAGTCCCCAGCCATTATAATTTTATGATTGTTCACATTGGGAATGGATGCAAATACATTTTGTATGAATTCCTTATCATTGATATTAGGTGCATAAACATTTATCAAAATCATTTTAAAGTTAAAAAAGTTGCCCATGACCATCATATATCTCCCTTCAGGATCAGATACTACATCTGATACTACAAATGAGACTGTTCTATGTATAAGGATTCCCACACCTCTAGTTTTCTTTGTAAAGCTAGAATGGAATATTTGGCCAGTCCAGTCCTTTTGTAGCCGGAACTAATCCTTGCTTAGTAAGTGTGTCTCCTGTAAAAATACCATTTTATCGTTTAAACCTGTTAGGTGAGAGAGTAATTTCTTTTTCTTTAATTCATGATTCAGGCCTTTAATATTCCAGCTCACAAAGTTAACTGCCCCATCATGGAGACATTGATTCTGAATTTATGATGTCATTTGATAGTGTTGACTGGAAGTGAGACAGCTTTAACCTTAATTTCCTTTTTTCACCAACAGTTATTGCCATGTAGCCTATTGTTACATTGGTAGTTATAATTGTAAGGATTAAAAAGAAAGATTAGATATAGCCTGCTCTTTTTCTCTCCCCCCCTTATTTTGCCTCCACACGTGAGGCTGGACCCCACTTCAAAAAGTCTCGGTCCTCTGACATACCTAGAGACAGAGCACGTCCAAAGCAAAACAAGCCCCCACACAGCGGCATTTTAGGATTAAAAGCAGAGATATCTATTGCCAATATAGTCTAAATACCATATGCCTGACTGGAACAGAAAATTTCATTATATGCAGATGATATGGTACTGTATATATCGGACCCAGAAAATTCTGTTCCTGCAGTCTTAACAGCACTCACAGAATTTCAAAAGATCTCTGGTCTCAGAATTAATCTGAATAAAAGTGAATTCTCAAGCATATGATATTAGATTAGACACTGTACCTTTTATTATTGCAGAACAGTTTAAATACCTTGGGGTAAACATCACAAGTAAACATAAAGCTTTTTATCAACAAAATTTCGCCGTCTGCATGGAAAGAATTAAGCAAGACTTGCATAGATGGTCAACCCTTCATCTCATACTAGCTGGAAGAATTAACACTGTTAAGATGAATATTCTTCCTAAGCTCCTTTTTTATTTCAAAACATTCCAATATATATTAATAAATCATTCTTTAAGCAATTAGATTCAACAATAACCTCATTTATTTGGAATTCAAAACATCCACGCATCCAAAGAGCAACCCTACAAAGACAAAAGGCAGAATGCGGAATGGCTCTACCTAACTTCCAGTTTTATTACTGGGCAGCAAATATACAGGCGATAAGAACCTGGACACATATACTGTAGAAGAACATACACAGGCTTGGTCCGCAATAGAAGTAAAATCCTGCAGTACTTCTTTGTATTCCTTGCTCTGTGCTCGAATAAACACACGTTATCAGCAATATACTAATAACCCAATTTTGCTTCACTCACTTAGAATGTGGAACCAATGTAGAAAGCATTTTAAGACGGCGAAGCTTCTATCTGTGGCACCTCTGCAAGAGAACCACCTCTTTCAACCTTCGCAAACATATGCAGTTTTTAATATCTGGAAAAAATTTGGAATTAGCTTGCTTAGAGATCTTTATATAGACAACGTCTTTGCATCCTATGAACAATTGCATTCCAAATTTAACATTCCAGCTACACATTTCTTTCACTATCTTCAAATCAGGAACTTTGTTAAGCAGAACCTGTCTGATTTTCCTCATCTTGCACCATCATCCATGCTGGAAAAAATATTGCTCAATCTCAAGGACTCAGACACTATCTCTGCAATATATAAAATCATTTTACAATACCTCCCTTTCAAAGATCCAAGAGGACACTGGGAAAAAGATCTCTCAATTAATATATCAGAAAAGGAGTGGAAAGTAGCAATGCAGAGAATTCACTCGAGCTCCATTTGCACAAAGCATACAATTATACAACTCAAAATTATATATCGAGCACATCTGTCTCGACTAAAACTCTCCAAAATGTTTCCAGGGCATGATCCAACCTGCGAACGTTGCAACCAAGTCCCAGCCTCACTGGGTCATATGTTCTGGGTCTGCACCAAATTAACATTATTTTGGACAAAAATTTTTAATTACCTTTCAGACAGCCTTGGTCTCACAATCCCTCCTAACCCTTTAACAGCTGTGTTTGGGGTTCTTCCAGATGGATTTAAAGTGGAGAGAGACAAACAAATTGTGATTGCATTCGCTACACTTTTGGCACGCAGACTTATTCTGATGAACTGGAAGAACCCAAACTCTCCTCTTTTAAGTCAGTGGAAAACTGATGTGTTATACTATTCGAAATTGGAAAAAATCAATCAAAAAATACTCAGTTAGAGGATCCGTACAGACTTTTTTCAAAACATGGCAGGATTTAATCAGTAATATTTTGAAATAAGCTCATAAAGCACAGAGAATTTATTAATTTAGGTATGTTTACAAGCCTTAAATTTCACGTCATTTGCCTTGCTCTCTCTCTCAGGGGTGGGGATCGATTTGTCCTTAACTCAATTTTTCTTTGTGTAAAAACTTAATTGATTTGTATGGATTGCAATAAAATTAATAAAAAAAATACTATATGCCTAAAATATAATCATTAACAAACTATAAGCATAAAATATAATCTTCAGCAATCTTAAGGTATTAAGATAATAAACCCATGCCATGACAGGCTGCGACTCACTATTGTGTTTCAGAATAGAGTCGGGATCAGCTTTCTTAGTTCCTTTTCTGCTTCCTCCTTGATGAAGAAGACGTAATATTGGCCTTGAACTTCCACTTTCAGTTTGGCAGAATATAAGAGGCTGTATTTGATATCGGCTTGCCATAACCGCTGTTTAATGTTATAGAAGGCTGCACGTTTAGCAGCTGTTGTGGGAGAGAAATCAGGGAAAATACGAATGTGGTTATTTTCATATATATTCTCTTGCTTGTGTCTGAAGAGTGCCATCACATCTAGCTTACATAGTAACCTCTCGAAGCGGATAATAAAAGACCTAGGTCTAAAGGTATTTGATCCACGTATGCAATAAGCTGCTGCTATCTCGGTATCTAATTTAAAGTCCTCTCCAATTATTTTAGAGAATAGTTCAGCTGCGAATTTCACTGGGTTTGGACTTTCATGATTCTGTTCGATTCTAATATAATTCCTTCTGCTTCAATCTTCCAGAGCAGCAAGTCCGTCTCCAAGTTTTTTGGAATTGGCAGCTGTTGCTTTTCCATCAGCAGTGGATGCTTGATTTTTGGCTGTTTCAATTCGAGAATGTCTGCTTAACATCCTTCAGCTGATTGGCAAGTGTGCTCAGTTTAGACACATTTTCCTGAATGTGCTCCTCCATTTTATCCAGCACTAGCAAAATACCCGTGCTTCGCAGCAGAGAAGTAGTGTGTTAAAGAAGTAATGAAAAAGAAAAGTAAACATCTTGAAAATAACGTAACATGATCATCAATGTAATTGTTTTGTCACTGTTATGAGTGTTGCTGTCATATATATATATATATATATATATATATATATATATATATATATATATATATCTAATATCTATATATATATCTATCTATATCTCTCTCTATATATATACACATACATACTGTACATACATACACACACATTATATATATATCCATATCTATCTATCTGTATATCTATATATCTATATCTATATCTATATATATATATATATATATATACACTAGCAAAATACCGCGTTTCGCAGCGGAGAAGTAGTGTATTAAAGAAGTAATGAAAAATTAAAGGAAACATTTTGAAAATAACGTAACATGATTGTCAATGTAATTGTTTTGTCACTGTTATAAGTGTTGCTGTCATATATATATATACACTGCTCAAAAGAATTAAAGGAACACTTTTTAATCAGAGTATAGCATAAAGTCAATGAAACATGGGATATTAATCTGGACAGTTAAGTAGCAGAGGGGGTTGTTAATCAGTTTCAGCTGCTGTGGTGTTAATGAAATTAACAACAGATGCACTAGAGGGGCAACAATGAGATGACCCCCAAAACAGGAATGGTTTAACAGGTGGAGGCCACTGACATTTTTCCCTCCTCATCTTTTCTGACTGTTTCTTCACTAGTTTTGCATTTGGCTACAGTCAGTGTCACTACTGGTAGCATGAGGCGATACCTGGACCCTACAGAGGTTGCACAGGTAGTCCAACTTCTCCAGGATGGCACATCAATACGTGTCATTGCCAGAAGGTTTGCTGTGTCTCCCTGCACAGTCTCAAGGGCATGGAGGAGATTCAAGGAGACAAGCAGTTACTCTAGGAGAGCTGGAGAGGGCCATAGAAGGTCCATAACCCATCAGCAGGACCAGTATCTGCTCCTTTGGGCAAGGAGGAACAGGATGAGCACTGCCAGAGCCCTACAAAATGGCCTCCAGCAGGCCACTGGTGTGAATGTCTCTGACCAAACAACCAGAAAGACTTCACGAGGGTGACCCAAGGGCCCCATGTCCTCTAATGAGCCCTGAGCTCACTGCCCAGCAGCATGCAGCTTGATTGGCATTCGCCATTGAATACCAGAATTGGCAGATGCACCACTGGTGCCCTGTGCTGTTTACAGATGAGAGCAGGTTCACCCTGAGCACATGACAGAAGTGAAAGGGTCTGGAGAAGCCATGGAGAACATTATGCTGCCTGTAACATCATTCAGCATCAGCAGTTTGGTGGTGGGTTAATGATTGTCTGGGGAGGCATATCCATGGAGGGTCACACAGACCGCTACAGGCTTGACAAAGGCACCTTGGCTGCCATTAGGTATCAGGATGAAATCCTTGGACTCATTGTCAGACCCTATGCTGGTACAGTGGCTCCTGGTGCACGACAATTCCTGGCCTCATGTGATGAGAGTATGCAGGCAGTTCCTGGAGGATGAAGGAATTGATACCATTGACTGGCCACCACACTTCCCTGACCTAAATCCAATAGAACACCTCTGGGACATTATGTTTTGGTCCATCCAATGCCACCAGGTTGCATCTCAGACTGTCCAGGAGCTCAGTGATGCCCTGGTCCAGATCTGGGAGGAGATCCCCCACAACACCATCTGTCATCTCATTAGAAGCATGCACCGATGTTGTCAGGCATGTATACAAGAACACAGGGGCCATACAAAGTGCTGCATACAATTTTGAGTTGCTGCAATTAAATTTTGGCAAAATGGACTAGCCTGCCACATAATTTATTCACTCTGATTTTTGGGGCGTCTTTGAATTCAGGGCTCTGTAGGTTGATCATTTTCATTTCCATCAAACGATGTGGCATCCTTTCGCTCCTAACACATTATCCAGTCTATATCAGTATAGATATCCAGGAGGATTTCTTTTTCCCATTGAGATCTGATGTGTTTTCAAAGTGTTCCTTTAATTTTTTTGAGCAGTTTATATATATATATATATATATATACACATACATACATACACACGCATTATATATACAGTATATATATATCTATCTATATAAATATATCTATATCTCTCTCTATATATACACATACATACTGTATATACACACATACACACATTATATCTATATATCTATCTATATATATATATATATATATCTATCTATATCTCTCTATATCTATATCTATATCTATATCTATATATATATATACAGTGGTGTGAAAAACTATTTGCCCCATTCTGATTTCTTATTCTTTTGCATGTTTGTCACACAAAATGTTTCTGATCATCAAACACATTTAACCATTAGTCAAATATAACACAAGTAAACACAAAATGCAGTTTTTAAATGATGGTTTTATTATTTAGGGAGAAAAATCCAAACCCACATGGCCCTGTGTGAAAAGTAATTGCCCCTTGTTAAAAATAACCTAACTGTGGTGTATCACACCTGAGTTCAATTTCCGTAGCCACCCCCAGGCCTGATTACTGCCACACCTGTTTCAATCAAGAAATCACTTAAATAGGAGCTGCCTGACACAGAGAAGTAGACCAAAAGCACCTCAAAAGCTAGACATTATGCCAAGATCCAAAGAAATTCAGGAACAAATGAGAACAGAAGTAATTGAGATCTATCAGTCTGGTAAAGGTTATAAAGCCATTTCTAAAGCTTTGGGACTCCAGCGAACCACAGTGAGAGCCATTATCCACAAATGGCAAAAACATGGAACAGTGGTGAACCTTCCCAGGAGTGGCTGGCCGACCAAAATTACCCCAAGAGCGCAGAGACGACTCATCCGAGAGGTCACAAAGACCCCAGGACAACGCCTAAAGAACTGCAGGCCTCACTTGCCTCAATTAAGGTCAGTGTTCACGACTCCACCATAAGAAAGAGACTGGGCAAAAACGGCCTGCATGGCAGATTTCCAAGACGCAAACCACTGTTAAGCAAAAGAACATTAGGGCTCATCTCAATTTTGCTAAGAAACATCTCAATGATTGCCAAGACTTTGGGAAAATACCTTGTGGACTGATGAGACAAAAGTTGAACTTTTGGAAGGGAAATGTCCCGTTACATCTGGCGTAAAAGGAACACAGCATTTCAGAAAAGAACATCATACCAACAGTAAAATATGGTGGTGGTAGTGTGATGGTCTGGGGTTGTTTTGCTGCTTCAGGACCTGGAAGGCTTGCTGTGATAGATGGAACCATGAATTCTACTGTCTACCAAAAAATCCTGAAGGAGAATGTCTGGCCATTTGTTCGTCAACTCAAGCTGAAGCAATCTTGGGTACTGCAACAGGACAATGACCCAAAACACACCAGCAAATCCACCTCTGAATGGCTGAAGAAAAACAAAATGAAGACTTTGGAGTGGCCTAGTCAAAGTCCTGACCTGAATCCAATTGAGATGCTATGGCATGACCTTAAAAAGGCGGTTCATGCTAGAAAACCCTCAAATAAAGCTGAATTACAACAATTCTGCAAAGATGAGTGGGCCAAAATTCCTCCAGAGTGCTGTAAAAGACTCATTGCAAGTTATCGCAAACGCTTGATTGCAGTTATTGCTGCTAAGGGTGGCCCAACCAGTTATTATGTTCAGGGGGCAATTACTTTTTCACACAGGGCCATGTAGGTTTGGATTTTTTTTTCTCCCTAAATAATAAAACCATCATTTAAAAACTGCATTTTGTGTTTACTTGTGTTATATTTGACTAATGGTTAAATGTGTTTGATGATCAGAAACATTTTGTGTGACAAACATGCAAAAGAATAAGAAATCAGAAAGGGGGCAAACAGTTTTTCACACCACTGTATATATACACATACACACACACACATTATATCTATATCTATATATATATATATATATATATATATATATATATATATATATATATATATAGCAAAATACCCGCGCTTCACAGCTGCGAAGTACTGCCTTAAAAGTTTTATTAAGAAGAAAATTAAACCTTTTAAACTGAGGGAAAATATACCAATAATTATTTGTTAAGGATCTCTTTGTATACCACATTGTGAGTTCGGCCCTCCGGTTGTAATATGACCAAGCTGTGCGCTGAGCTTACTCTTAAGTATGCAACGTACAGTTGGCCATGTGAACAGTAATCTTGTTTCAAATCTCATAGCTTGGATTGCTGCTGTCATAATCGGTTTGAGTTTCATGGTTTGTTTCAATTACGACAGTATTTGTAGGACTTGTGTTGAAGTGACATTCGGCATCTGTCAAGCATTGTAAGTATACAACCAGTTTCAACGATAACTTCACATCCAGCTTTTGAGAGTTTAAACATTCATAAACATCAAAGTGTCCACTACTGAAATCGTCACCTGTGAATCTAAGATGTTTAAGAGGCATTGGCGGTTGTCCAAAGGTGTAAAATATTTGGCCATTTCAGTACACTTAAAAGCGACAACCGAACAATTCAGCGACAGCCATCAACTCACATGCAGAACCATAGGTGAAGGGCTTAAGCATTTCACTCGTATAGTGCTCCTGTGTAGTATAATTATCTCCTGTACCATCATCAGTCCACACCTTGAACCTGTCCCAGTCATTCAATACATAAGACACAATGTTTCTCAAGATATTAATATGTAACAAAGAGAATGGAAAAGACAGGTGCCAGCTCCGGGCATGGAAACCACTCGGTAAGTGACAGTTCTTTGATCGATGGTGATCACCTCGATAGACATGTTAATGCGGGTACGGTTGGAATGATAAAGGAAATGGGTACCTGAACAATGTAAAGTAAGTCTAAAATACCTACACAATAACTATAATCATAATAAACGAACAATAAAACAGCGGAGATGCCATGGATGAAATAAAAAGGCTGTAGTTATCAGCAGGGAGATGTGAATCCCGTGGCGAAGCAAGGAAGGGATTGTAGAGACTGGAGCGACAGACGGCCTTATATAGGCAGGCAGCCAACAACGTGGGAGGCGTTGGGATGGGGGACCCAACGCCGCCTCACAAGGTGACTGAGCTGCAGGCTATGGACGTATATATGTACGTAAGTAGGATTCAGTTAGTGTTGCGTACCAAATTTCTTGAAGATGGGCCCATAAGTAACAAAGACTGTTGAAAAGTTCAATATGGCGGCCGACAGTGGCATCATACCACCGAAATAAGTACCAAATTTCAGCCTTCTACCTACTGTACATGGGAATTTTGAGAATTAGTGACGTTGGAAAGTTCAATATGGCGGCTGACAGTGGCGCCATACCACCGAAATAAGTATGGACATTGGTTTCGGTTAGCGCAGGGAAGCTGCCTACCAAATTTCGTGAAGATGGGGCCATAAATAAGAAAGTTCAACATGGAGGACTTTGTTGACCGTTATGACCGTTACGTGTAGAATTTCGAAATGAAACCTGATTAACTTTTGTAAGTAAGCTGTAAGGAATGAGCATGCCAAATTTCAGCCTTCTACCTACACTGCAAGTTGGAGAATTAGTGATGTTGGAAAGCTCAATATGGCGGCTGATAGTGGCGTCATACCACCGAAATAAGTATGTATATTGGTTTCGGTTAGCGCAGGGAAGCCGCCTACCAAATTTCGTGAAGATGGGGCCATGATTAAGAAAGTTCAACATGGTGGACGTTGTTGACCATCATGCGTAGAATTTCAAAATGAAACCTGCTTAACTTTTGTAAGTAAGCTGTAAGGAATGAACCTGCCAAATTTCAGCCTTCTACATATACGGGAAGTTGGAGAATTAGTGACGTTTGGAAAATCTAATATGGCGGCCAACAGTGGCGTCATACCATCGAAATAAGTACATACATCGGTTTTGGTTAGCGCAGGGAAGCCACCTACCATATTTCGTGAAGATGGGGCCATAAATAAGAAAGTTCAACATGGCGGACGTTGTCGACTGTTATCGACCTTTATGACTGTCACGTGTAGAATTTCGAAATGAAACCTGCTTAACTTTTGTAAGTAAGCTGTAAGGAATAAGCCTGCCAAATTTCAGCCTTCTACCTACACGGGAAGTTGGAGAATTAGTGATGAATCAGTGATTGAGTGAGTAAGTGAGTTAGTGAGGGCTTTGTCTTTTATTAGTATAGATACTTTTAAAGGCCACCTCAAAGCGAATATATACGCGTTTCTCCGAGTCTTTATTATCCTGTCGCAGCTTTTGCAGCTCCTGCTGTAGCTTTTCACTTGCCTTCTCGCTGGCCTTTTCACTTTTCTTTATCTCTTGTTTGAGCTCAGCGATCATCACCTTCAGTTCGGACAGATCATTTCTGCTTTCGTGCACCGTAGGTGAAGTGGCAAGCTGTATTACAGCTGATGTTGCCGGCTCGTGAGGAGTAGGTGAAAGCGCGGACTGCAAGGCCTTTTCCAGTTTCAAATGATCTTCTCCAATCGGCGAGCTATCTTGACCTGCGTCAATCGCACATTCGCTCCCCATTTCGCTCTCAACTGGAGACGATGTAGTGGACCGTGGTCCCGAGGAGCCTGGGCTTTCGCCCATCTGTTCCAGGTCAGTCTCTGAAAGGTCGTACCTTAAGCTTGAACTTGAATTTCTCGGTCTGGGCTTGGATGTAGTTTTAGTTTTCTTTTCCATTTCTTTCTGAGCCCCTTTCTTGACGCACATATTTATATATGCTTGCATATATTGTAGTAGAACCCTCGAGTTGGATAAATACAGGATATCTCAGGATAATAAGGAAATAATATAAAAAACTAGCTGATTACCCAGTGGCTTTACTCACTGAGTGCAAGGGGAAAAAAATAAAATGAAGTATATATAAAATAAGTTATTAAGTAGTAAAACATTTTGATAAAAGAATTTGAAGAACATATAAGAAGTGCATAAATTATTAAATAGTCAAACATTTCCATAAGAAAATTTAAATGATATATAAGAACTGTATAAATTATTAAAATGTGTTTCATTAACATTTAAGAAGTAAAGATACATTGAGTACTACTGCAGTTGTTTTGGGTAAACTACCTACTTGACAACCTTGCACTATGTGCCAGTGACGTGCCAGAGAAAAATTATTCTGAGAAATGTGGATGCTTTCCTTCTGTGCTTAACAGGCAGAAGGTCCAAACAATTCCCAAGTCCAAAACTTAACATGAAGAGGTTGGCACATCTTCTTAGATGTAAACCCTCCATCTTCTTAAAAGAATTCATCACAAAAGCAACCTTGAATGTTGCGGGGATTTAGTGACCCGAACTTACATTAAGGGAGAGTAAGTAGCCCTGCACCGCAATTTACCAAGAGAGTCACGCTTCGATGGCGCCGATTAAACTCATTTGCAAAGATTTCCACTGTCCAAGGAGCCGACGGGGCACTCGAAGTATCACAAACATTGTGAGAAGAGAGGACACTACCGGAAACTACAAAGCTGTCGACCCGGCGGAGCACCCCAACATTCCGCGCCTCCCAGCATCCACTTTGTTGTCACGACCCCTCACCGTTGAAGGCGGTCTTGTCTTCACATTGTTTACAGCTCGGTGCAGTTAAAAAGTAGTAAGACGCAAAGCTGGTTTCTTTGTCTCTTCTACTATCAAGTACTGCCAATTAAAAAAAGTTACAATGTGTCAGTTTCCACGACAGTCACTTGGACGAAATAATAAAACTTCTCTTTCAGAACGCGCCTGGCGGCGGATGGCTCAGTGCTGGAGTCCAGAGAGGTGGGCTGGGAGAGGGCGACATGGGGTGCACTTCTATGGGATATATCGGTGTGTTTATGTTTCTTTCTTTTCAATATCGGTAAAGTAACTCTCACACAAATAATAACAAATCATAAAGACAATATAAAACTGCCGTCCACAAATGAAGTGATTAGTTCCTGTATTATAATATAATATAATATACTAGCCAACCCGCAGCGTACCATACGCCGCATAATCAGGCTGGTTTTTTAATGATTTTTAAGCACAGGGAGAAAATTAACATTTGAAAAATCAGTAAGAAAAGCAACATTGTAACAATGCACGGAACGAACCAACATACAATCGTCCGTCCCTCCATCATGCTAGTGTGCTGATTTCTCATTCAGTATGCACTGCCTGCTCATGTGCCCACCTCCAACTCGTCACTCGAGTCTTTGTCGTCTTTACACAGTCCAGATGCACCTGTGACTCACGTAGACCTTTCATTGCTCTGTACGGTTTTGGCTGCCTTTCTATATATAATCAACCAAGACACCCGACCACGGTAGTAGCGAGGTGGGAGGGGGGTGTGCACAAAGTGCAAGAGCATCTAAGAAGACGCATGTTTGTCGCGGATGCGAATTGCTGTATGTAGCGTGTAAAACAGTTTGCTATGGTGCACGCGGTCGTGTGTTGTAACCGAAAACTCGTTTTTTAAAGACTGCTCACTTCATTGTGTTTTAACCTCAGTTGTAAAGGAATGTTTTAAGGATCCCACCTGTGACTCACGTAGACTTCTCATTGCTCCGTGCGGTTTTGGCTGCTTTTCCATATATAATACACCAAGACACCCGACCACGGTAGTAGCGAGATGGGAGGGGAGTGTGTACAAAGGGTAGGGACGTAATGAGTGGGAACGTATAAGTCGCGCTTAGTGGGAATTCCACGGTTTGCAGCCTGAATGGGGTTCAACGGCTTACCCACGCCTCTTCGCGCCGGGTAGACACACGCTCAATCTCATGCATAATTATTTATTGAATGCTAAACACTTCTGGAAAGACACGGTTGTCTAAAACGGGTTGGTGTGAGAATACAACAGTAAGTGAATGAAAAGATGGAACTCTGGAGATAGCAAAACACAACACAATAGTGAACCCGCGGCATAACAAATGCTGCGTGGCTCAGACGTGCATGTGGACTTTTAGCACAGACGAAAGGGACTAACTGGGTGGTCGGGGAGTTTTTGCGTCCAGGCAAATGGGCAGGCAGTGTGAATGCCTAGAGAGCGAGGGTAGACGCTGGCCGGTGAAAAAGGAGTGTTGGTGGGCAGGGAAACGTCTTCCGTGTTCCTGCAGGAGCATCTAAGAAGACGCATGTTTGTCGCGGATGCGAATAGCTGTATGTAGCATGTAAAACAGTTTGCTATGGTGCATGAGGTCATGCGTCGTAACCGAAAACTCGGTTTTTAAAGACTGCTTACTTCATTGTGCTTTAACCTCAGTTGTAAAGGATTGTTTTAAGGATCCCATGGGATACCCCTCGCACACTGTTTCACACGCTGCATATGGCGATTCACCTTCACGAGAAACATGCCTCTATGAACAGTCAACGTAGCTCGGAGGTGCATGACATGCACATGACATTAACCTGACCTGCATTGCATGTTGCCTCTATGACAGACGAATATAAATGACGCCATTTTTTCTGTGTCGTCGTCCGAGTTGGTGGGCGTGGCCCTGCGAGTTGTCGTCATATCCAATGGTCTTGGAGTTGGTGGGCGTGGCTCCTTCCTGCGTGCGCCATAGGTGTCTCACTTGTCGGCGGTTTAGTGAATCCACGCCCCTTCCGGCGTGCTTTCCATAGTTGTCTTGCCTTAGTGAATTATATATAGAGATTCTGTGGTCATACGTAATTTCCATTTCGTGTGGTCATATGCCATTTCCGTTTTAAACGCGAAAA
The DNA here is from genome assembly GCF_016835505.1 of Polypterus senegalus. NCBI lineage: Eukaryota > Metazoa > Chordata > Cladistia > Polypteriformes > Polypteridae > Polypterus > Polypterus senegalus. Next base: position 209,157,576 of record NC_053156.1, on the reverse strand, counting down.
GAATTTTATATATATACATAACACCGCTGTTAACGGAGCTCCACTCAGACATCCATCTCTCACGAGACGAGACCAAAAGGGAGGTAGTTATACAGAGAAAGGAAGTCTTTTGTGTTTCGTGTCTGGAGTTGCCTGTCTGTTTGCCTTCCCATTTTGATACCTGTGGATTCTTGTTTTGTCCTGGATCGTCTCCTGTTTTGGGTGTATGGATTGTCTGGTGTCTTCCTGCTGCATGAGGACTGTCTGAGGATTTGTTGTCGTCCTGTGAAATAAGGAGCACTCCTGATCCTATTCACACATCATCATCTCATCAGGAAATACATGTAGGACTGACCTTTACATTCATACACAGCGTGCTGATCTCTGGACTATCTATCTCCATTATTTCGTTACATCAGTTACCATTTTCATGGACTTCATCATGTGTGGTTTTTGTTAGTGGTTTGTATTTGTTGAATTCGTGTTTATTATATATTGGCGTAAAGGGAACTGGTTTGGGATTGTTGTAGTTTGTATAGTTGTATTTTGTTTATTATTGTTAAATACAGTCTTTAATTTCTGTTTTATTACTGGTTGCTTTTTTGTCTCTCTGAGGGAGAGTGTGTGAGTCGGGCCAAGGCTGGGTGCGTTACACACTGAAAACATAAATTAATCACCATCAAAAGGAGAGTGAATCTTAACTGGGTTCTTTTAGTCTGCTACATGGTTATCACTGGGAGTGACAGATGCTAATTAACATTTAATATGAGTCGCTCTGGTATCTTCTAATGAAGTTTTTAGAAAACTGACGAAAAATAAATCAAGTCAAGTCAAGTTTGAGAACATGCACTGGTACAGTGCATTGCTGCACCCACTACACGACAAAACAACTTGGGATCCTGTGTTTGCAACCTCCCAGGCAGGCACTCGGTCCAGTCCCACCCTCCAGAAATGACCCTCTTTCTGCCGCAGCCAGGTGTTCTTTGGGTGACCCCTTGGCTTGGTCCAACCACTTGGGTCCCCAACAATGAGGATCTTACGATCAACCTCTGAGAGACGCACCACATGGCCATAGTGCCGTAACTGATGCTCCCTCACAATGCAGGTAATGTGTGTCATTCGGGACTCCATGAGCAACCGCTCATTCGACACAGTCAAGTCAAACTCAAGGTACCCAAGGATTTATCGGAGAGACACAGTACCAAAGGAGTCCAGTCTTCGTCTCAGGTCACTGGATAGCATCCATGTCTCGCAACCATATAACAAGACAGGAAGCACCAGGACTCTAAAGACTTTAAAGTACCTTCGTTCTTTTGTATAGCTATCGGGAGCACCACACATCCCTTTCCAGCAACCTTATGACCCCCCATGCTCTCCCAATCCATCTACTGACTTTATAAGAAGGATCACCAGAGACATGAATGTCACTGCCAAGGTAAGTAAACCTCTCAACAAGGTCAACACTCTCTCCGCATACAGACACACTGTTGATGGATGTGTCCAAGAGGTCATTAAAGGCCTGGATCTTGGTTTTTATCCAGGACACTTGCAAGCCCAGACACTCAGACTCCTCACTCAGTCTCTCGAGTGCCCCAATCAGAGCCTCCATTGACTTCGTGTAGATCACAGCATCTTCAGCAAAGTGAATCTTTCATCACCAACAGATGCCCCACAGCTGCTGGACCCCACGACTTTGCCCAACATCCAGTCCATACAAGCATTGAACAGAGTAGGAGCAAGAACACACCCCTGATGAACCCCAGAATCAACTGTGAAAAATGCAGAGGTCCTGCTTCCACTCTGCACAGCACTCACAGTACCAGTGTACATGCTAGCCATGATATCGAGCAACCTCGAGGAGATCCCGCAAACCCTCAGGATGTCCCACAGGGCAACTCAATCAACTGAGTCGAACCTTTGTGAAAATCGACAAAGGCTGCAAAGAAACTCTGCAGATATTCACGTTTGTGCTCCATGAGAACCCTCAGTGCCAGGATGCGGTCGATGGTAGACTTCTTAGGCGTAAAACCAGACTGTTCCAGTCGCTGGTAGGTGAGCAAGTGATCACGGATCCTATTGAGGACGACCCTAGTAAGGACCTTACCCGGCACCGAGAGCAGTGTTATCCCCCTGTAGTTGCTGCAATCCAGGCAATCACCCTTCCCTTTCCAGATAGGGAAGACAAGTCCCGTTTTCCAGTCAGTTGGGATGATGCCAGTCTCCCAAATGGAATCAAAGATTGCTTGCAATGCCAGAAAGACAGCCCTACCTCCAGCCTGGAGAGGTTCACCCTGGATACCACAGATCCCTGCAGCCTTTCCCACCCTCAGCTGGTCCACCACCTGTGCAATCTCAGTGAGATTGGGTGGTTCACAGCTAATTGGAGGATTAGCCTCAAGAACCATGGACCCAGAGATATCCAACGTCCTAGCCAGAGGATCAGCTTTGAACAACTGCTCAAAGTATCCAGCCCAGCGGATTACAACTGCAGGGTCATCCATAATGACCGCTCCACCAGCTGCCCTGACTGCGACTCTCTGAGGAACAAATTCAGATGTGTGTAATGATTCGATTCCTCTGTAAGCAAGACGTGGGTCGCTAGACCACAGATGGTGTGTCACTTGCTCACAGATTTCTCTAACAAATGCCTCTTTATCTGCCCTCAGAGCCCTCGCAGCCGTCCTTCTCAGTTCCCGGTACAGACCCGAGTTGCCATTGAGCCGTGCACTGCAACTCCTCTGAGTGATATCCAGGGTGCCCTGCGCGATGAAACACCTCCTTCTGGGAACACCGGTAACACAACTTTCAGGGTCTTGTCACTGAAGGTTCCCCACATCACATTAGGATCGGCAGTCATACCCCAATCTGAAAGTTCCTCACACAAACTGCATGCAAACTCATTAGAAACAGTCTGGTCTTGGAGTTTGGCCAAGCCCAGGCTCCTTTTCCTAGTAGGTTGTAACCTACTGGACTTAAGCTGGATCCTAAGAGTAGCAACAACTAGCCTGTGGTCAGAATTCACAAACTGGGCACTTCTGTAGACTCTGCAGTTGTCTGAGCTGTAGCTCAGGGAAGGAGGAAAAAATGTAAAAATGCTTGCTTTCACTTTTGGAAGAAGCGCAGTCCGCGTCTCAAAAGCCGGCATAGCTATGCGCGCGCGCGCTGACTGCTTGAATGTTTATAGTAATTGTGTGGGACAGAAGACGCCTCCTTTCGCAGACGTGTTCACGTCATCGCGTGCCCACGGAGGGATGACGCACGGCAGTTTAACTGGTCAGCGCAGGGGCGCCGAATACAAAAGGGAATCATGACTTCTACAGGGGGTTTCTTCTGACTAGATCTTCGTAGAGAAAGGTACTTGATAGAGCCGCGTTTTGAATTTACCAAGCATTACGGCTTGTGCCTTGCTATTTGTAAATATTTTTTCTTCTTATATATTAGGTTTGTGGTTATTAGTGCACTGTTTATTTTTGTATATACACTTTTTCTGTATTTTGAATATTTTTGTTTTGGTGAATCCTGTATACACTGTTTGAAGGAGCAGCTTCCTGACTTGGAGCACTGTGGAGGAAGACAGCTTCATTTTGGTTTGTGTATATATGGTTTTCACTAGTTTGTGTGTATTTTACTTTTCCATTTGGGACTTTCTGGCAGCACTGTAAATACTGTATATAGTCATTTTTTGGGCTCCATTTGATTACTGTTTTTGTGTGTCCTTTGTGGAATTGGACTGTGTATCGATATATAAATTCCACAGGACATTATTTTTGTTTTCTTTAAGTGCACCTGTAAATACAATCTCACTTTATTTTTTAAAAAACCCAAACCTTTCTGTGTCCGTGTCTCCCTGTCTTACACCATCATCCTGGTCACACTCGGTCTCACATACTAGACACCTAGAGTGTAGGCTGGTGATCCTAATTCCCACTACATGGGGTGTCACAAGCTCCGGTAAAGCCCGAGGTGGAGGACTATGTGTGCACGTCAATATTGTGTGATGCAGTAACATTGAAATTTTAACCACTACCTGTTCACTACTTGTGGAATATTTGATTGTGAAATGCCGGCCCTTTTACCAGCTATTGGTATTCACTTCCTGTGGCAACTCTATAGTACTATCAATGAGCTAGCAACAGTCCATCCAGATTGTTTTATTATGGTAGCTGGAGATTTCAATGCAAATTTAAAAACTGTTCTTCCTAAATTCCACCAGTATTTCCACTTTCCAATTCAAGGAGCTATCATGCTGGACTTGCTGTACACAATTGTCAAAGAGGCTTACGAAGCACCCCCTCACCCCCACATTGGAGACTCAGATCACATTTCTATTATGATTTTTCCAGCATTCAAAATGGTATTGAAACGCAGTAAGACTGTACGGAACCAGATAAGAGTCTGTCTGGAGGGTGCTGTCTCAGTACTTCACGACTGTCTTGCAAGCATTGATTGGAGAATGTTCAGAGGAGCTGCCACATACAACGATTTCTACATTGATAATGAGTACACTAGCTCTGAGAAGTGCTTGGATGATGTCACATTCATCAAAACCTTCACAATTCAGGCAAATCACAAGCCGTGGATGGCATCAGAGGTCCAGAAAAGGCTGAGAATCAGGGATGCTGCCTTTAGACTGGGGAACAAAGTAACCCTCAGGCTGGCAAGAACTGACCTCTCCCAAGCTATCAAGCAGTCCAAGCTGGAGTACACGGGAAAAGCTAAGGGTAAATTTTGTGGCTCCAGAGACACAAGACGCATGTGGCAGGGGACTCGAGCCATGGCGGACTATCAAATAATAACACAGGTTGAGGTCATTGATGCATCCCTCCCTGACAGGCTAAAAGAGTTATATGGCAGATTTGAGGCATTGAATTAAACACCAGGGAAGAAAACCACCCTCCTGATGGTGAGCAAGTGCTTAGACTGTGTACAGCTGACATGAGGAGGAGACTTAGCAGCGTTAATCCATGTAAAGCTGCAGGTCCTGATAACATACCTGGTCTGGTGTTAAAAGACTGTGCTGCTGAGTTAGCAGATGTTTCTACAGACATCCTTAACATCTCTCAGTCTGTCATGCCTACACACTTTAAAACTGCCACTATCGTTCCTGTGCTCAAAAAAAACAACTATAACCTGCCTCAATGACTATTGGCCTGTGGCACTGACCTCTGTCATAATGAAGGGCTTTAAATGACTAGTCATGGGTCATGTTAAAGCTAGCTTCCCACCTTCACTGGACCCCTTATAGTTTGTGTATGGTGCTAACCCATCCATAGATGACACAATCACACTTGCGCTACACACTATTCTATCCCACCTGTAGAAAATGAACAGATATGCCAAGATTTTATTTATTTGACTTCAGTTCAGCCTTTAATACCATCATCCCACAGCAGTTAATAGTGAAACTTTCTATGCTCGGATTGAACACCTCACTTTATAACTGGATCTTGGACTTCTTGTTAAAAAGACAACAGACAGTACGTGTTGGCACTAAGACATTGTGCACAATCAAACAGAGCACTGGGGACTCTCAAGGTTGCATCCTCAGTCCATTGCTCTTTACTCTGCTAACACATGACTGTGCTTCCAAATCCAGCACAAATGAACTAATTAAATTTGCTAATGATACAACAGCTGTGGGACATCTGGTGGAAAAGGTAGTGAGTTGGTATGGGGACAACAATCTTTCCTTTAATGTAAACAAGACAAAAGAGTTGATTGTGGACTTCAAAACAAAGGCCGAACACCCCCTACTGTGTATCAGTGGCTTTCCTGTGGAGAGGGTCAGCAGTACAAAATTCTTGGGCGTCTAAATCACTGAGAATCTCTCCTGGACTATCAATACCACACACCAGGACGAGAAAGCTCAGCAGAGGATACGCTTCCTTAGGAGGCTGAAGTGAGTGAGAATCCCTTCTCCCATCCTTACCACTTTCTACCAGGGTACTACTGGGAGTGTGCTGATGAGGTACATTATGTCCTGTTATAGAAATTGAAGAGTGTCTGATAGGAAGACTCTACGACGTGTGGTGAGGATGGCTGAGAGGATTATTGGGGTTTCTCTACCCTACAGTGAAGACATTTTTAAGGATAGATGCAAGAAGAAAGCCCTCTGCATTGTGAGAGACTCCTCACACCACTCTCATGGACTGTTCAATTTCCTGTCTTCTGGTAGGAGAAATCACTCCACAAAATCAAGAATGTGCAATAGGTTCTTCCCACAGGAAATAAGACTGCTAACTTCTAAGTAAAGAGCACATAACAAGCCAGTTTTTATGCACATATGTATCTTTAGCCGTATTTAATTGACTATTTTACATGCTGTAGGTATTGATTAAACTTTGTGAATTTAGCACTGTCTTTAAAAAACAACCCAAAGACTCCCTAACAGTTTAACTATATTCATGAACTTGAAGAGGCATCAGCTAACTCTTAAGAATTTCCCAGTGTAGAGGACGTGGACCCACCTTGTGCTTGCTGCCACACTGGCTTTCGTAAGAAGACACTGGCGATACCATATCTTAGCCGTATCACTGGCAAATGAGTCCTATTAATCTTTGTCTTGAGAAAATACCTCCAGATAGACAATGTTTTAGTGAAAACTTAAATCCTTGCCTCAATTGCTGAGGTGCTTTACTTATTTCTTTGTTAGCTTCCTTTTGACATTGTGGATCATTGTTGCCAGGTGGTGCAAATTTAAAAGTGCATGCATGCGTCATTTAGTGGCTGTGGTTGAGAATGAGCAGAGCGGACTGCGTCATGCACACACACAGGTCTTTCATTTATAAATGTCTAATATATATATGTTTTTTTTTGTGGGTTTTTCTTTTGCACATTTTGTGGTCTTGAGTAACTCAATTTCATCCTAACATATTTAAGATATAACTGTCAAGTCCTTACGTGAGAACCCTAAATCCAAAGTGGACTGTTTCATTTATGTTAGGTAGAATGCCCAGAGGGGACTGGGCACTCTAATGGTCTGGAATCCCTACAGATTTAATTTTTTTCTCCAGCTGTCTGGAGTTTTTTTGTTTTTTCTGTCCACCCTGGCCATCGGACCTTACTCTTATTCTATGTTAATTAATGTTGACTTATTTTATTTTCTTACCGTGTCTTGTATTTTTCTATTCTTCATTATGTAAAGCACTTTGAGCTACATTTTTGTATGAAAATGTGCTATATAAATAAAAGTCGTTGTTGTTGACTAGAATGCCAAATAAACTTGAAGTTGAACTAGAAGCTAGGTTCATTCTAACCATGGGATCACATATTTCTCCCTACTAACTGACTAACTTTTTAATTTCTCTTAACTTTGTCAAAATGGCAGCTTTTTCACACCTATTCTCACCTTTTCTCCTTTCATCCCCCTTGGCTGCTCTTTCATTTTCAGCTGCACACCCCAGGCACTCCAATATCCCACCGTGAATGTCCAATTAAGTTTGCTTGTTGTGGCAGGAAAACAGATATGCAAGCCAGTGCAAGAGAGTGTTGTAATTGAGTTGAAGTTCTGAAGAAATAAAGAGAGAATGAAGTTCTGTGTAATTGCAGAGGACTGTGTTAGTCATGTGCATGGCAATGGATTTATTTTCTGGCACTAGAAATAAAACAGATTGATTCATTCACGTACATGCAGATGCCCAGAATTTAAAGGAACAAATGCAGTGCCAGTACCTGGGACATCATAGAGCTATTTTAGAGTTCACATGACAAGGCCTGATGGGAGATATGAAAGTGCCATAATACTATTAATTAAATGAAGCACTGATTAACTTATTCTGGCATAAGGACATGATATACATTAGACAGAGTCATAACATCATCTCTGTTTTATATAAAGCGATAACATGTAACCGTCTGTCGTACATGCCCTTGAGGTATAATGTCATCCGGCATCCACAAGAGGGCAGGAATGTCCAAAGAACAAGGGAAAGTAGCTGGCATAAATGAATAAACCATGCAGCATACCTTCATATGTCCTGGCATCATGCCATCCACAACCAGACTGAAATGTCAGATGAATGAAGGCAATAAGAAGCACACAAGGAAAGATGGATGTAGGGGTTGGCATATCTGGTGAACAAATGTTCATAAATGCAGGATGCAATCAAAGCAGAAGGACTTACAATTGTACCTTTAAGCCTATTTTAATAAACTGTCTTCTTGCTGTGCTAGCAGATAATATATATATATATGTAGAATGAGAATCAATATTATAAACAAAAAGTAAACAGCTAGTATTTCACATTTATTGTATGCTACGTGACTACAGTTTTTTTACTTTTGACTTGAGTGTAAAAATGCTGGAAAATGAAATTTCCCTTTTTTCCCCACTTTTTTTTCCCCCTTATGTTTTAATTTAGGATTTAACTGGATGTTTCACATCTTAAACAGTCTTGCTATTACTGCTGGTACAACCGAAAAAGGAAATGAAATGATGCCACCTTTGCTGGAATTCAGAAAACCCGAAAATCTTCAGGTTGGTAGAAAATTTATATTTCTAATAATTTCATCTTCCATATAAAATAATTTTAAATAGAAAAATCTTACAGCAATATACATTACATGAAATATTTTGCACATATTACTAACACATATATTATTATTTAAAATTTTATAGACTTTGTTTCCTCCTTCAAATTTGTTAAAACTACTTAGTAATAAAATTGATAGAATTTGTATAGGTAATTAATATGTGGCATAGAATCATCTTATTGCACAGCTAACATGTTGGAAAAAAATGCCTCATTTCTGTAACTATATACTGTAGAATGCTAAAGATGTAAAGGGCATAAATAATAGCAAAATAAAAAAAAATAAGAAAATGAAAATGTAAAACAGCCCAAACAACTCTACATACATTGGGATCATTCTCAGCAGGAGGCAGATACCTTACTTTACCATATACAGTACAATGCCATGAAAAACTTTTTATCCCATCGATATTAGCTGCTTAATTGAAAATTATGACTATAAATGTTTTGAGTCTTCAAACCAAAATCTAGTATTAAATATCGGGCACCTCTGCCAATAATTTGAAATCTGAACAAAATGATTTGTCTCTAGTTTCCTAGTACATCCCTTTTCTTTCCAAACCAGATACCAAGGACACATATTTTCTGTCCTCAGAAAATATCAATTTTTAGGCACAGATTAACCCTCTTTGGTTTGCAATACCAGTTGAAATGTGATACCACTTGTCCTTGTAGCATACTGTATATCTAAAGTATATCCAAAATTAGTATGTACTGAAAAATAAACCCTTGATAAAAGCAACCTTTGTCTTTCATTCAGCAATCATAAAGCTTGGCATAGAATAAGACTAGACATATAGTTAACCTTTGATTTTTAAACCCTTAGATCTGTTCATGCTTAATGCCATAGAGTAATAAGTAACATCTTACTTTACAATACATAAAAGATTTGAACATTTTTCTGCAGTTATTATGCAATCATTCACAATAGGCATTATGTACCATATAGCCTAGATCTCAGACACAGTTCCTTGTTACCTGGATAGTTGTATGTATTTGTTCAAATCAGGTATGTTTCCATACCTGGTCACAATGAGTTACCATATTTTCTCCAGTGCAGCTTCTCATATTTCTCCAGTTTGGATTGGTTTAGATGTATATGCAAGTGTAGTATGAGATAGAATGCGTCCTACACAGAGCTGGTTACTGCATTGTGCCTGGTGCTGCTGGAAGAGATTGTGATTTCATTTGTTGCTGAAATGGAAAAAAACTGAATTAGGGAAAATGAAGAATGAATGGAATGCTGCATGGATGGATTTGTTACCTTTTTAATTATTATTTTGACTATGATTATTACTACTCTTGGTACTTTAAAATCAAATGTATTCCCCTGATAAATACTGGTAATTTTATTTAATATTAATTTTGTTGCTCATCAATCAAAAATTGCTGTTCATTAAATAAAAATTGTGCACTCTGCTAGCGAGTAATGAAATTTAAAAGAAAATTATATTGATATTATAGAAGAAGAGACAAACAAAATGCTTAATTGGAGACAGGAATAATTTTATCCATCCAGCACAGAAAATGGATACTCTGAGACACCACATTGATCTACAGTAGTCTGACAGTAGAGTAGTCCAAAAGGGTGGTTCTGTTATATTTGCTCCATGGTGGTTTTAATAAAACTTTGTTCATAATATATCATTTTACAATTTAAATGACAGCACCATTTAATTGGATTTTAACAAAATACACTTTGTTACAAAAATAATGGAAAAGAATGTTCATCAGTCTAATGTAATCACTGTTTGTTTCTATTTTACAGGTTTTTTCTAGCATGCCTTCTCAAAGAATCCTGGGAACACATTTGCATCCTGATAATCTTCCAAGTTCATTCTTTGAGAAGAAAGTTAAGGTTAATATTCATTTTTAACAATTTGGTTTTCTAAGAGTTTAAGAGTTTAATATATTCATGATGAGCTCATACTTCTGCTCATTTAAATATGGAGTATATTCAGATTTTTTGAACAAAACAAGTTTCCACAGGAGCCCTTATGGTCCTTTTGAAAGATGCAAAAAATGTCAACAAACTGTGAAGGTGTTTCATATTCTCATATAATTATGTTTCTAAAGTACCCCATGCAGATGTTTGTTGACACTGTATACCTTTTTAATTGACTTTATGTGCTGTAAGAAAAAGACTCATGTTCAAGATCACAAAGAGCTGCAGAGTCAGGTTACAACCCCATTTAATGCAGATTTAAGGACAAAAACAGACAACAAAATCACACACGAGGATGCAAAAACCACAGCCACTGCTGAAGAGAGCAAAGATGAAGAGTCCTAGAGCTCTGGTTTTCATGTGCAGAATGAACAGGGACTTTCTTGGATTTGCTCCTGTTATGATGGTTTCTGGTTGTGATGAAAGCAGAAATGATGTCAGTGGTACTCCAGTCCAAAAGCCTCCGGACTGTGGATGAAGAAGGCGAAAATAATGATGATGGCGCACCCTCCTGGTGTGGGCTGGTATTGCTTACCTTTTGAGATTTTTCAAAAATGGCACCCAAATGCTCCTGTCTGACAATGCTACCTGTGTAAAGATATTTTTTCTGAATGACTTTTAACACTCAAGAAAAGAATTACGACAATAAACAGAACGAATACTATAACCTTGAAACCTATTAAATAATTGAAGACACTTTTAGGCCATTGAAACTGCCAAATTATGTTATTATTTGCAAGTATTTGTTTTTAGCCTCCATCGATATCTTATTATTATATTTATATTTTAGTGAACGAGACAAACACACGGTGCCTCTGATTTTCAGTCATGGAACATGATATCCATAAGCAGAATTTCTGTCTCGTGCATGTGACTGCAGTTTACATTTAAAAATGTGCACATGTACAACCTACTTAGATGCCGAAGAAAGCAAGAAATAGAAAAGAGTGGCGTGTAAATAGAGAAACTCATATCAGGAAGGAACCAGTAAGTTGTAAAAATAAATATGAGCAGCCAACTATGATTTCTGAACTGTTCAGCTTATTGCTAATTGTTGAAATGTTGAGCACTGCAGCAAACTTACAGAAAATTCAGTAAGAAAATGTAATCGGTCATAACATTATCCCATTGTAATCAACTGTTCAACAGTTTATTTAGCATGATAATCTACTAAAAGTATGTGTACTTTGTTAAGATCACTTTTGACAAGACTTCAATATAATTAAAGAAAGGTAGGTCTCAAATGTGGAAAAACACATATTCCTGTTTTGCATTTGACTTGTGTGTTAAAGTGTTCTCATTCTCTTCTAATGGCCACCTTTCTGCTTGCTCATTCATTAAGTTACAATGTTGTGCCTTCAATGCACATAGAACTTTAAGTAGGGAAGTCTTAAGTCTTTCTCATCTGTAACATTCAGGCCTCTCTCATTTGAACATTTCTTATTTTTTTTAAAACAAAGAGGGTCAGTGACTCTTTTAAGTGTCTTTCTGCTCATAAATCCTAAATTTGGCAAGGAAGTTAGAAAAGGAACCAGTAAATAAGAGATCAAGGCATCCTGCAACAGGGCTTTTCACTCACCATACCAGTTATCAGTGCTAGAAATATGCACAATTGTGGCTAACAAGTTAATTTTTAAATTCAGCGTAATTTTCCAGCTTCAAATGTATTTATCCTACTGTAGTTGACTGTTTTTGTACAAAGTAAATACAAGTTATAGATATCAATGAATTAAATGGAAAATGAACATTTAGGGAAAAACCCTGACTGTAACATAAACATTATAAAACCATTAGGCTACCTGTATTTGCTGCAACAAAGCCTGAAATAATCCATGAAGAAGTTCCCTCTCAAAATGTGTATTAGATTTTCTCATTGTTTATTCTATGAAACATTTACATTTAAAATGTGATATTGCAATAAGCCACTGGCCCATTTATTCAAGAAAAAATAAACAAAAATAAATCTCTGAAATAGGTATTCATTATAACCCAGTTATTTATCTCCAGTATTAAAGGCCCTACTGTTATTAGCCTTACAACTGTTCTGAAGTCCCAGTCCGACAGCATGTCGCTCTACTGTGTATTTGTAACCAAGTTGATGTTCTGTCACCTGGCATGACTGATTATATCAATATATACAACTCTCATATTGTGCCACAAAGGTCCTAGCAGGCAGAATATGGAGCAAACACTAAACAGACATCTGTGCCAACTTCAAAGCTTGACAAGCCTCTCTTCTGTTTGCAGGGGCCAAAACACTTGTTTTTCTTCCTTCCATGCAGCTACTGTTGTCCTCCAATGTTGTACACATTGTCTTTCCAGTTGAATTCCATTGCTTATTAACTGCTACTTGCAACTCAGCGTGAGAAAATCAAAACAGTTTAATTTAGTCGTAATGAGTCCCAAAGAGCAATAAGGACTGTTAATAGTGTTATTTAACACCTATGGACACTCCAGTCAGGACTGACCATTTTCTGGATCTTGGAGTTAGAGAGCGACTCACACCCACATTCATGTGATGTTGCTTTGCTGTAGGAGAAGTTGACCAACCCTGCTTAACAACAAAAACAAGAACATTTTCATTTCTATAGTACAAGGGGAATTCAAAATATTTCTGCACTTTTATATTTTCGTTAGAAATGGTAAAGGCGGGAGAAGTAATAATTGGGCATTAAAAAGGTGATTCAACGCATCACAAATTAAGGTGACTATGTAGAAAAGTTATGTAATTTCTTTTTGGAATTCGGAAACTTTTTGAACACTCCTTGTATGTTTTCATATAAAGGAAATTAGCTTCAAAATGCTTTTCAAGAAATCAAAGCAAAAAGAAAAAATTAAAAATAAATAAAATGAATTAATAAACAACTACCAAAAATATTAAATAAGAATAAATCAATGTACAATTACACAACACAGATCTGCAAGTAATACATAAAGTAGAGTTCTTATTTATAGATTTGTTTTTAATTTTTGAGTGATAAATTTGATCCTCAGATAGCCCAGAGGACAGAAAAAAGAAAAAAAAAACTCCAGGGGAATGATGCCATTAAAAAGAAAATCTACAGGAGTTAAAAGGACAAAAAAGCATACAGACTCCACAGGGCACTTTACCTAACATAAATGTACTTAAGAAACTTCTTATTCTTTTTGATGCATCGTTCTAAAAGATTCAATTCAGTAGATCTCATCAACAATGTTCCTACATCACAGATGGCTGTACAGTACTTTGATGAAGTGGTGGTGACATTTCAAACTGGAAAAGAAATCGGAGAAAAGCAAAGATTAATGATTGCAAATTCATGAAGAATGCGACGTTTCTACACGTAGATAAACTATTAAAAATTGAATGAAAAATACTACTACGAAAAAGCGAAATTTAATAGTAGGTTTTTAAAAGTTTTTTTTTAAATGATCCGCAGTGTTAACCTGGCATCTCTCTATTAGTAAAGTATTCCAGATTTGTGGTGCATAGCAGAAATCAGCAGACCATTATTAGAATATCTAAGGTTATGACTTGGAATGTAGTTGGACAAAATATAGGAAGGAGCAAGATTATTTAGTGCTTTATATACCATTAATAGTATTTATGTCAGTTTTAAAGGACACAATGTAACAATGCTAAAGTTACTTAGATGTGCTCAGGTTTTCTTTTTCAGGATAGGATTCTTGCTGCTGCATTTTGAACTATCTGCAAATGATTGATATTTTTTTAGATGAATTAATTTTTCAGCATCCTGCAGTGTTTTAAGAGGTCTAATGTTTGCAATATTCCTTTTGTGAAAAACACAGTTCTAATAGTATACCGAATATATACTCGTGGATAAGTCTGGACTTGATTTTACCATATAATTTCTGGTATTTTATAATGTCAGTCGTATAAGTTGAATGCGGAAAACTCACGCTATTGGTACAAGGGATTATGCTATGCTAACGCCCACCTGAGAGAGAGATCACGGAAAACACTGCCTTTTATTTCTATTTGGGTGTGGCAATGCACTGTATCAGCATGTGCTCCTAATCTCTCTCTCTCTCTATTGTGACTACGTGACCACATGGTAATACCTGAACTATTCCGAAGCAACGTTTGATTTGTATTTTTTGTATCTCAAACCCTCATACACTTTTATCGTAAGAGCATCCCTTATCTACGATGGAATGTTCCATCAGACGAAAATTCGAAGCTGGTTTTAAATGAAACGTCATTGAAGTAGCGAAAGAAATTAGTAATTGCGCTGCTGCAACAATGTGTCTGATGCAAGATTGGAAGAGGCAAGATGTAAAAATAAAAATAATTAAGTGTTGCATTTTTGAATGAGCGTATAAGTCGGGGTCTGATTTTATGATCGATTTTTCGGGTTTCATGACCCGACATTTACGTGAGTATATACGGTATTTGATGTGCGATTTGAAACTCAGGTCAGAAACTATGACTACAGCTAAATTGCTTATTTCCACTTTGACTTTGAATGCTAAGGGATCGAGTTTGTTTCTAAGTACCCCATTATTTCCATTTTTGCCAACAACTAAAATTTCTGTTTCTTGTATTCTGCTTGAGAAAACTACTACTCATCCATTCAGAAATACAGGGTAGACATTGGGTCAGAGGGTCTAGAGCTTCAGGGTCATCAGGTACCAGAGATAAGTAAAGCTGTTTGTCATCTGCATAGCCGTGGTAGTTCACCTTGTGTTTTGATATAATCTGGCCTAATATTATTTTAAAATTATAATAATACATTTTATTTATTCGTAGGCGCCTTTCTAAACACTTAAGGACACCACCAACAACAACAACAACATTTATTTATATAGCACATTTTCATACAAACAGTAGCTCAAAGTGCTTTACATATTAAAGAATAGAAAAATGAAAGACACAATTATAAAACAAAATAAATCAACATTAACATCAAATAAGAGTAAGGTTCAATGGCCAGGGGGGACAGAAAAAACCAAAAAAAACTCCAGACGGCTGGAGAAAAAATAAAATCTGTAGGGATTCCAGACCATGAGACCGCCCAGTCCCCTCTGGGCATTCTACCTAACATAAATGAAACAGTCCTCTTTGGATTTAGGATTCTCACGGAAGGGCTTGAACCAAACAATAGATGAAACACACATTATAAACTAAAACACAAAATTTAAAATCAGACAGAGCAATTGTAGTCAAACAGAAAAAGCAGTCTTAAACAAATGAGTTCAGATTTGAAAAGTGAAAATGATTCATTATTTCTAAGTTCAAACGCTAGTGAGTTCCAGAGCTGGGGAGAAGAGTAACTGAATGCTCTGCTCACCCATGATGGAAAGATGGATAAAGGGGACAGTGAAGTGGATGGATGAAGAGGATCTAAGGGTGTGGGAGGAAATGGCAGCATGGAGGAGGTTGGACAGATATGGAGGGCCAAGGTTATGGATAGCCTTAAAAGTTAACAGAAGAATTTTGAATTGAATGTGGAACTCAACTGGAAGCCAGTGAAGCTGCTGCAAGATAGGAGTGATATGATGAATAGAGGGGGTTCTAGTAATGATGCGGGCAGCTGAATTCTGGACCAGTTGAAGCTTATAAAGAGATTTGTGAGAAAGACCAAAAAAAAGGGAATTACAATAATCCAGACAAGAAGTAACAAGTCTATGAACAAGAATAGCAGTGGTATGGGGAATGAGGGAGGAGTGAATACAATTAATGTTACACAGGTGCAAATAGGCAGTCTGGGAGATGTTATTGATGTGGGAGTGTAATGATAGAGTACTATCAAGGAGGACACCCAGACTCTTAACCTGTGGGGAAGGGGAGACAGAGAAATTATCAATAACAAATGAAAAATGATCAGTTTTGGATAATGTTGATTTTGTACCAATGAGGAGAACCTCAGTTTTGTCACTATTTAATTTAATAAAATTTGAAGAAAACCAGGATTTGATTACTGCTATGCAATCAATAAGCAAGGAGGGTGGAAAGGAAAAAGTAGGTTTGCTAGTGAGGTAGAGCTGAGTGTCATCAGCATAACAGTGGAAGCTAATGTTATATTTACGAAAGATATTGCCAAGGGGAAGGAGGCAAATAATGAAAAGGAGGGGCCCCAGGACATGGCCCTGGGGTACACCTGAAGTAACAGTGGTGGGTTGGGATGTGAAAATTTTAAGCTTAACAAACTGAGTGCGGCCTGATAGGTAGGATTTGAACCAATCTAGTGGAGTGTGGGTAATGCCAATCGAAGATAATCTATTAAAAAGAGTAGTGTGACAAATAGTATCATAGACTGCACTCAGATCAAGAAGGATGAGAATAGTGATTAAACCAGAATCAGCTACCATAAGGAGGTTGTTAGTAATTTTGATAAGTTTCTGTACTATGGAGGGGGCGAAAACCAGACTGAAACTGTTCATAACAGGAGCACGTAGATTGAAAATAACAGTAGGCCCAGGATAATTCCATGTGGTACACAGTATACAATATCATGGATTCCCAAATTACAATCACCACACCTAAATAAGACTGAAACCAGTTTAAGACACTACCGGAGAGACCCTCCCTTGGTCTAAGGTGTTTCAGAATACTATGGTCTATGGTGTCAAATGCTGTGCTCAGATTTAAGATACCATTTATTTGACCTGTGTCAGCATTAACCAGCAGGTCATATACCACTTTACCCAGTGCAGTTTCTGTACTATGCTTTGGACTTAAAGCTGACTGAAATTTGAATTATTTAACTGCTGGAAAACTGCTTTTTCTATAATTATACTTGATAAAAGGCAGGTTAGAAAACTAGTCTAAAGAGAAAGGGGTCTGGACCATGCTTCTTGAGCAGGGGTTTTACTACCACTGTCTTTAGAAAATCTGAGAAGTTCCCACTATCTAATGAAAAGTTAGCTATGTCAAGTACACTATCAGTGAGCACACGCAAGACTTTGAAAAATCTTTTTGGAACTGGGACTGGGACAAGGACACAAGTGTAATCTTAGACCTGCTCACATAATTTTGGTGTTAAAATGATGAAAACAAATGAAAACATTATGATGTAAGTTGGTTGTTTTTCAAATCTTAAGAATTACTTTATCTCATAATTTGTTTTTACAGATTTTGACTATGATACGAAATCCCAAAGACGCTGCTGTTTCTTTTTACCATTTCCTGCATAACCCCGTTGTGGGGTTTAAGAAGCTGGTATGGGATGAATTTTTCTCTATGTTTATGGAGGGAAAAGGTGAGTCAATAAAAAGGAAGATTACCTCAGCCTTTAATAGGCTGTAAATTAAAAAGTTTTGAAAAATATCTACCCTACTTTTACAATATTGGATATATGTTTTTTTCATTTTCACATATGTGGTATTATGCCCTTTTTTTAATTATTTCATGCTCAGTGTACATCCTTTGAAAATTCAGTTTATTACCAGTAGTTAAGTTGTGTCTAATTGTAAATTAAACAAAAGGAAAGTCATTTCAACACAACTGGATTTAATTAGCTTACTCCAACTTCTTCCTTAATGATAATAATAATAATACGTTTTATTTTGTATAGTGCCTTTCCCACGCTCAGGCAAACTTAAAATCCATAGTAGTAGTAGAGGATTAACAGACTTGGCAAACCCTAAACATATTTAACATAAAAGCTTAGGGTGAAATAGGGAATGACTGTCATCTTGCAACTTCATGGGGTTTCTGCCAGTTTTTGTTCTTGTTATGATTTACCAAAGACAGGGAAGACTGTTCTCACAGAAGCCACTCTTAAATAGTTTATTTCCAACAATTAATGCAAAATAATAAGGCAAGAAGAATAATAAACAAGCAGAATTAACTAATTAAAGAGGAACAATCTTAAAAAATGAAATAGAAGAAATTAAAACAAAAAAATGACATCAAAAAGAAAGGGTGTAAGTTTAAGCCAAACATGATCTAAAAAGTCCAAACCTAAAAAACCTAGGCCTAGAAAAACTCTCCAAAGTCATAATACAAGCCACATATCAAAAGTCTCAAAGACAAGGCAAAATATCCTATTAATCTTAAGCAAACACCGCAATGAGGGCCAAAGAATGGCCAATTGGTATAGCAGGCTGTTTTGCCTTGGTAGAGTAATATATTTTACTCTGCTTTCCTCTTTTGTATTATTAATTTGTAGCCTTTGTCAGAATGCCTCAAATCTCACAGATTTACCACTGTTTATAAGGCATTTTAGTATATAACTTCCCCCCACCTTCCCTTCTACATCTATAACCTCAGGCAATTAGGTGTAGTAAAAGACAAGCAGGAGTTAAGGTACAATTTAAACAATGTATTATTGGTAATATTCATAAATAATAACAATATGCAAAGTAAATTTGAATATTGGCAACCATACAACCTGATAAATGGTGATGTGTAGTTCAGGCAGCACACAAACTTGTTAGTTACTAAAAATGTCTCTAGTTAAGGCATCATTTGTGGTCAGCTTTCTTCAGAACAGGTCGCATGCCTGTCTTAATATGGCTGCTGAGCTGCGCTCTTCATTGTGTTGTTCTTTTCAGTTCATGGTGTGAGATGGTCATTCAGCAGTTTTGTAGGAGAGAGATGCTCCTTCATCAGATGTTAGTAGGAGAGAGAGTGAGGTTAACCAAGCAAATTTCATAGGTGTTCTGTCCAACCCCTACAGCCAATAGGGCGTTGTGGTACTTAAAGGCTTCTGATACAAGCCAATTCCAAACAGCCATACTTCAGACCAATGGGGAAATAGAACATCTTAACACCTGCCATCCCCCAAAACCAATTGTTGAGGTAAAGCTTGGCAGTTAGGCAACCTGGCTTTGTGTGGAGGATGAGAGAAAGACTCTAGCAGAGAAACATTTGTTTTGAGCACTTCCCCCAACTCTGTGGTAAAATTCACTTTCCTGACTTAGTTTTGCTTAAATTACAAATAAAGACATACAAAATATTTATCAACTTATATACAAAATCTCACATTACAGCACAGTCTAAGCCAACTAATGCAACTTTTCATTCAAGTGACTGCTACACTTGGAAGTAGTGTTATTGTTGGTGCACCTTATCCAAAGTCAGGAAATTAAGGAAGTTAATAGTCTGAGGAGAAACGGCAAGTAGAAAACAAAAAATACAAATAAAAATGTTAATAAGGGCTGCGTAGTCAGTCCTCTGTATACCAAAATCTTCAGATACTCAAGTCCCTTATATAAAACGGCATACGTACTATTTGCATATAACTTACGCACATTCCTCATATACTTTAAATCATCTCAAGATTACTTATAATACCTAATACAATGTAAATGCTATGTAAGTAGTTGTTATACTGTGTTGTTTAGGGAATAATGACTTTGGGAAATGACATGATACTTTTCAAAAGATCTAAAATATGAATTTCTTGTTGAGCGATAGCATCTAATGCTTGCTACTAGCCTTTAAGAGATTGCTTTAACTACTTAACTGATTTTCATGAAAAATGGAAACCAGAAAGCTTAATCAAGAAATGTGTAAAGTCCTAATTTCTGCTTGACTTATTTCTAGCTAAGCATGTGGAAAATACACTCCAAATAACTGAACACTAAAAAAGACACCATGACATCTTAGACAGTGTCATTTGTCGTGACAGGCAATAGGAACTAATGAGTCAGTTATGAGCACAGTGACACTGTTATGAACTACAGAGATCATAAGGACAAAGAATCCTAAACATACTCAACATGTCCAATAGAATGGGAAACACCAACAGACCTCAGCCAGTAATCAAGAGAGCAACAAAGAATCTTTATAAATAAAAAGGAGTTACTTGTAATCACGGAAACCTCAAAGAGCACAAAAACATAGAAGGTAATCCCTAATGTGAACAAAGTCCCAATGTGATAAACAACGAATAGTTAAAAGGCAGAGCGAAAGTCCACAAAATTCAACAAATTGCAATAATCAAAAAAGAGCAATAGAGAACTCATTACCCCCATGAGTGGATTTTCAATTAACCAAAAGTAGCCTTTTTAAGCTGAGGGCAGTCCACCCACAATGCACAAGGATCATAACCAAAGATACTTAGCCAAATAGAAACAAAACATATACACTGATAACATAAATCCCTTTCTGAAACAGAACAGATGCAAGATGGCAAAAGGGGACACAGACCACAAAATACATAAAAAGACAAGATCAGTATCTCACTAGTCTGCCTCAAAACAGGCCTCACCCTAGAAACCCTTACTCTAAACTCTAGGCACAAAATGGAGAACTGACTTTAAAAGTGCAAAAATACTTCTACATATCCTAAATACACAAAAATGCCCTTCAAGGAAGAGGAAAGTGTAAAACCTCTGGCTAAATAGGACAAAGGGAAACAAAAAATCTTTTAAAACTAGGACTGTGATATGCCTGGTGACTTCAGTTGCATAAAGCTACAGCAGAGTACAAGTAGGCACATGGCAAAAAGGCAAAATGATTGCAATTAGGTAGAAAGACAAGAAAGATGTTTGCCCCTAAGCATTTGCTGTACAATGCAGCAGCTATTGCTCGTATCAGGGTAAATGTAGAAGTCACTAAGCCTTACACTGTGGAAACCTAAAATAACAAGTGTGGATCAGGCACTGACATTCCACCCTATTATGCTCAAGCAACAGGAAAAATATTATAAGAAATGTGTGCAAAGAAAGAAAAATGCTTCAACTGCCCTGATTGTGACATCGGGCTGGGCGTTGGTGACGACTTCAAAACTTGCTACAAAAAGGACATCTACTACTGCATCAGTACATCAGTGGACACGAGACATAGCTTTCCTAATGTATTTATATTGACATTTTGATATGTATGTTTCTGTTACACATAACATTTTATCTTGTTGAAAATATTTCAGTGTTTTTGACTTGTGTTTCTGGGGATAAACATAATGCTAAGGAGTCTATGTAAAACAATAGGCAAAAATATAAAATAAGAAAAACATTTGAAAAGTAATCCATCCATTATCCAACCCGCTATATCCTAACACAGGGCCACAGGGGTCAACTGGAGCCAATCCCAGACAACACAGGGCACAAGGAAGGAACAAACCCCGGGCAGGGAGCCAGCACACCGCAGGGCACAGACACACACACAAAGCACACACTAGGGACAATTTAGGATCGCGAATTCACCTAACCTGCATGTCTTTGGACTGTGGGAGGAAACTGGAGCACCTGGAGGAATCTCACGCAGACATGGGGTGAACATTCGAACTCCACGCAGGGAGGAGCCGGTAAGCAAACCCAGGTCTCCTTACTGCGAGGCAGCAGCGCTACGATTGCACCACCGTGCCGCCCTTGAAAAGTAATAATTAAAAAGTAATAGATATAAAAAATAAAAGGAAAGTAAACTGTGGCTGAAACACAACAGGTTAAAATTGGCAGTTTGATTCCAGCTATTTTCTAATTTATACAAGAATGTAAATCCATTGATTAAAATAAAAATTAAAAGGTTGTTTTGTGATCAAAGCCACACTTGTATTTGCATTGTTATTTTTTTTAATCCTCTTATGTATTATTTTTCTCTCCACTCTTCAATGGAGCACAAAATTTAATTTTTTAGCTGTTTAACTTTGTGTCTATATACTCTTGTCGTTATAGACTAATGTAGCCTAGCCCTGTTAGACATTGTTATCAGTCCAAACTGTAATAGGTCCTTGCATTTCATCCATGGTTGAGTATTTCTAATAGTGAAGAGCACAAGATATCAATATATTAAAAACACTTTTAGAAAATGAAAGCAAAAAAAGTATTTGATGCCTGAACTAACAACATTTTATTTATATAGCACATTTTCATAAGAAACAATGCAGCTCAAAGTGTTTTACAAGATGTCAAACAGAAAACTACAAGAAAAGAAAAAACAAATAAGGAAATAAAATTAAAGACATAGAAAGAAAAAAAACAAATGAATCTCAAAAATCTTTAAAACATAATACATATCTAGCATAACAGTAGTATCCATATATACAGTGTCATTATGTAAGTCTCTAAGGATGAGTCTGGTGATAAGGTCAGATAAGGACAGGAAAAACAAGAAAAACTCCACTTAATCTAGAGAAAAAAAAACAAAATCTGCTGGGGTTGCAAAGACAAATAACCGCCCAGTTCCCACTGGGCATTCTAATTAACATAAATGGTCACAAATCATCCCTGTTTGTTTTCATGCTTCAAATGAAAGGATTTGATGAATTTGTTCTCGTGGACAGCAGGGAAACCTACCTTCATTGCATCATCTCAGAGGGCTTCATAGTGCCTTGATCAGGTTATGGTGGCAGAGATTGCCATGAAACCAATGTTTTGTCTCTTGCGGAAGCCGCTCATCTAGTTGTTCAAGGATAGAAGTTGACTGTAGGCTTCATCCGACCTTCTAGCCAAAGGCAAAGGACCTGAGATGATAATTCTCTCAGCCGGGGTCCTTTAATATACGGCTTGAATTAGTGCTGTGAAGTCCATTTTTACAACCTCCGACTGTCTATATTGTCTATGTTGAATGTTGTTTATATCCTCATGTAGTATGATGGTCCCAACAACCATGTTCTTGTGCTTGATGACTGTTGACGTAATATCTTGTACTAGAGCACCAGAAAAACAAACAAAAAAAAGTTTTATGTTTAGGGCATGAAATTCTGAGGTGGCAAACAATTGAATCCCCAACAACAAATACATCACCAAAATCTGCCGACACAGTGGGGGAGTGAAGAGGGTCAATGCGGTTATCAATGGTGATGTTTGCCTGAGACAACGGAGGTGATCTAGACTTGAGGCCCTGCCTGTGTTGCAAAACCACCAGATTCCATCATCATCGTCATCTCAAATATTAGCGGGGATAAAACTCATTTGGTCCAATGTGCAAGTAGCATGCCATGGGGTTGATGTTGCTGAGTCAAGTAGAACTGCTTTGGTCCCAGCTGTCGAGGAGGTCTCTTTTAGCAGGTGAGTTTTCTGTTCCCTGATGTGCGTCTGTCTAGCAAGGAGTTGCTGAATCTGACTTTCAAAGATCTGGAGTTTGTCGACTCATGGCTCACAGTCTGCCATCTTCCACTTCCACTTCACATTCTATGAGAGAGAGCGAGGCTCCCTTTAAAGGTCCCCTGTGGTAGATAGGGGGCACTCTCGCTCACTTGAACCCCTGTCCATGACTCCAGACCCCAGATAAAAGTCCAAATGTTGACTTTATTAAATCTCCACAGTGCACAAAGTACCCACTCCTCCACAATACTCATTAACTAGTCATAAAATACAATAATAAACAATCCTCCACTCCCAGACGCGTTGCCACCCTTCCACCCAGCTCAGCTCGCCATCTGGGAGCTCCCACAGTCCTTTTATATATCCTGACCCGGAAGTGTTCCCAATCCCCAGTCCATGTGACTCTCAATCACTTCCGGGTCAGGTACAAGTTCTTTTCTTCACCCCGGATGCAAGTCATTCCTCTTATCTACGTGTGCTTCCGGGGCGTAGGGAAAATATCCATTATTCCTCCCTGCAGCGTCCCCTAGTGGCCCCCATGGCATCCAGCAGAGCTGCGCAAAAAAACTACATTGTCCATGATGCCCTGCTGGTCTTCTGGGGACCTACATACTGCAAGGAGGGCTCCACCTGGAGGCTTGGGGGTACTGGCCGAGATAAACGGCCGGCCATCCCTCACACCCCTTAAAATACACAAAATGAATCTACACCTTCTGTCCTGAAATATAACTTTAAATTTAATTTGTGCATTGAGTAGTACAAGTGTCTTTGTTTGAAATGTTTTTGTGAAATTAAAAACAAAAATAGTATACAAAAAATAGAGAGAAAATTTGAGAAAACACAAAAGAAAGAAAACCTCCTTTCTGTGATGTTTCGGTTCAAAGTTTGCATATCTTGGTTACATTTCTATAAGTTTTTCATGTTATCACATACATAAATTTACATACATACATACATACAGTGGAACCTCGGTTCACGAACGTCTTGGAACACGTACAAATATGTTTTGCAAAATTACTGTCATTTCACAGAGCTGTAGTAGCCATTCTTGGACAGAGATGTTATTACTCGATTTGTGTTATCTGCCCGATTTGCGTGATGGATGAACAGAACTTTTATGCATGTGTCCTATAAGTGTACCCCACCAAATACTTTATAGCACTGTCTAGTATATAATACTGATCTCTTGCATCACAAGCTGTGTAGGTGTTAGTCATAGTGACAGCAGTTTCGGAGACATAGAGAGAGACAGATGAAAGAGTATTGTGGACTTGGAGTACAATTTTATCTCAGAGATAAAAAGTGGCACAGTGATTAGCTTTGCTCTATCACAGGTCAGGTATCATTTCTGGCCACAATATGGTCCTGCATATTCTCTATCCTCCCTAGCTCTCAGAGTCACTAAAAAGACAATTGTACTATTACAATCCACTCCAAACCATTTTAGGTTTTGCCTCCCTTGTTGACTTAAATACATTTTGCAAAGTTTGCCACAATTCCTGAACACTTCTACAATTATGCAGAACAAAGCAAATTCAGCAGGGTTCGCTCATCCCTACTAACGTACTGACTCCTTCAATTAGTACATTACAGACTGTAGTATTAGTACATAACTGAGAACTTCCATTACATAATAGCTTATATGGGATAAAAGAGTCTTCTACTAACTACGTAACTATCTGCAGTTGAAATTTTAGTCTGTTTAAGTAAATGCTTATGTCAATTTTAACATTAACTTTTTAAGATTGTCTATTACAGTAAGCAAAGGTTAACAGTCTATATGGCACACGTTTGTGGAAAAAAAATTATGTTTATGTTGGTAAAATTATTACTTGGTTCTTGGTTACTGCTTGTAACTATTAAAAATAATTTTTTGAAAGATGTAAATTATGCTACTTCCTTATTATTGGTTAATATCATTATGTTCACAAGAATAGCTTTGCATTATAAGCCAATACTTCAACAAATATTGGTATTGCATGTATTTTTAATTTTTCTGGCTCATTATTGTATTTTCAGCTTTCTATGGCTCCTACTTTGACTGCATATCAGCTTGGAACAAGAAGATCAATGATGAAAATGTACATATTGTAGTATATGAAGAGCTGAAAAAAGTGAGCACTTTTCTGTTTTATTTGTTATATTATTGTCTGAAGAAAAAAGATACAATTTGTCATTAATTTATGGGAAACATTTAGACACCTTATAACCTTAAAAGGATGGCACAAAGGTTAATGCTGCTATTTCATAGATGCAGCATCCTTGTTTCAAATCCTGAATATTCTCTTTGTGTCCGTGTCATTTTCCTCCCATTTCTGTAAGACTTCCATGTTAGATAAATAAGGAGTACTAAATTATCCTCATGAGGATGAGTGGGTCCTTAGAAGGACTGGCAGATCATATAGATTTAGTTCCTATCTCTTGTTCGATGCTACTGGGCCATGGTTTTAAAATTGTTTGTTATAAAATGAAAAAGCATTTCATTGCAATTCTAATTGTTTTGGGCAAATCAGTTATAAATGCAATATATTTTTTCAATTTAATTCATTTCCAGAACATGTTAGAAGAAGTGAAGAAAACTGCCAAGTTCTTCAATTTCACACTAACTGAAGAGCAGATTCAGTCAATCTGCAGTAGGAGTACATTTAAATCAATGAAGGAAAACTCTATGAATACCCATGGCAAATTAGGCACAATTATATTCAGGAAAGGTAAGAAACATTTTCTTTAAATTTTTTTTTAAAATATTTGCTAAGTGTGCAATTTCTGAAATACTGCTTTTAAAACCTCCGGGAACCCAAACTGGATATCTACCCCACCATGTCTTTGTGAGTTTTCTCCAGGGATTCTGGTGTCCTCCACATCCCAGACTTGTGTTATGTTTAAATTATAACCTTTATGTTGACGTAATGTGAAGTGTGTTGTATGTGGTGGTCAGCAGTATACTGTCAGGCGGCATCTGTCAAATTGTCAATCAAAGTTTTAGTAAAATTTTAATCCTTGTGCTAACACATATAATATTATGTAACTATTCACTAAAAATGTTCCATCCTGATTTGCCTAACGTATCGCCCCCCTCCTTGCCCCAGCCTCCCAACCACCTGTTCGGCCACCTGTTCGCCCCCCTCCTTGCCCCACCCCACAACCACCTGTTCGCCCCCTACCATCCTCCCACCCCATCCACCTGTTTGGTTCTCCTTTCTGTCAAGGGCAATTTGATGGATGTCCAGAGATGCCCAATGTCTGCCTAGGCCCCCGCCCCTATTGAGCCCATCACCACCCCCAACCACTTCCCAGCCCCCCTCTTCCGAAGACAAGTTCAGGCATGTTGCAGCCGGACCCTGGACAAGTTCAGGCATGTTCCTATCCATACCCAGATAGCCCCACCTGTTGGCTGGCCCCTCCACTTCCTGGGCCACTTCTTCCGAGGACATACACACACACATGCCCTGGCCGGACCGGTCTAACTTGGCGCCGTTCCTGCCAATATTGCTTTGGGTAAGAATCCTTGTATCTATGTAACTATTACTTTTAAAATATCTAAACTTTATCATTTGTAAGCCACTTTTTTATCTAAGCCCACTTACAGATCCAGCCTTTCCCATCTCACAGAAAGACAAGCAGTCCAGCTTTTAGCAGCCCCCGCAGGCAAGTGCGTGTAGTTCAAAGCACACTGAAATACAAGCTGTCCGGCTCTCTCTGTCTACACAGAGACTCTCAGAGCAGGCAGCCCCCTGTGCGCGCCCGCGAGCTGGCCAATGCAGAAGCTCTACGCGTATGTGCAGGCAAGGTCATGTAGTTCAAAGCACACAGAAAGGATCATTCTCTCTCTCTCTCGCTGTTCACACTGAGTCCGGAGCATAGCTAGAGCCGTCAGTGCCGGCCATATGCTCAGAGCTGTGTGTAAGTTCCCCCATCCCCTAACCCAGGCACAGGAGCGCGCATGCTTGTCAACAGCTGGGCGTAACCCCCCCTCCTTCCATCCCATGCATTGGGCATGCAGTTACTTTTCCCATGATGGATGGATCTTTAAAAGTTAAAGACTTTCATGATAACGTGTAAAACACAAGATAACTAGCTCGATATAAGCCCTTTAAAAATCACACAGTTAAATAAGATGCAACAGTTCCCTTTTAAATCACGTTTGAGATGTCTAAATGCTATATTAATTAATATATTTATAATTTTAATTTAAATCGATCTAAAACAATCCCTTGTTCTATCCATTAACACCCCTGTTAATCCACCCCTCATGAAGAAATCTGTTTATTTTTTTCTAAAAGTTTGATTGCCTTAATCAGATAGGATATCTCGGGTTAGAGAAAGGAACTTTAAAATACTCTTTGTCAAAACCGATCTTTCCAAAGCACAACAAACCCCAACACCACCTCTGGCCACCTGAAGCTAAGGTAGTGGGTGTTAGGAAATCGGTGTCGAACTTCAGCTGTTAGGCCGGCTCAGGCTTTTTTATGACCTCATGGCCGAGCAAACTTTGGGAAATGTGAAAACGGTCTTACGGAGAAGCATGCAGCTGTTTAAAAAAATCTTCGGGTTACAATGGATTCTATTAAACAAATTCTGGACTTTTCGATGTAAGGATTTTTAGATGTCAGCCTTGTGACGGACAACAGACATTACACGGGTGTCCAGTTAAAATGATGGGCAAGCATCTGTTATTACAGATCACCGTGCACATTTCAAAAAATACCACTTTTTTGGGTATATAATTAAGTGTTCAGACCGGTCCATTATTCAGCAGGCCGTTAATACTGAAAGAGGACACCGAATCTCGTCAGAAACATCAAGGATCACGGTATGGCATATTTTTGATCATTATATGCACCAAACAAGTATGTTTTTAGAAAACGGATGGATGAACCCTTATATTTTATCCTTACTATGAATAATTTCCAAGTTTATTCTCAAGTGCATGCGTGCGCTCACTCGTGTGTAGGCGCATGAGCGCGCTCGTGTGTGCGTATAATATAAAATGCAGCATTTATATCTATATATCTGCGTGTACGACGATTAATGTACAAATTCATAGGACTCTGAGAATATTCAGGCATGGTTTAAAAGCGCAGGCCGGTTGTGTATCAGCTCTGGCAGAATAAGAGGTCAGTATTCTGAACTACGTACAGAAGGGGCCCGTTTGTGAAATGCGTACTCTTTCTAATCGGGCTCACTGTAGCAGGGGAATCTCTGCCCCGGGGTCCGCATGTTTTTAAATGTCTGGGATATCGAAACATTTTAACTTTATAAACTCTCATTTGTTACAACCGGTTGGAGACAACGATGAACGGGATCCAGGAGCATATATCGAAGCGAATGCTTAATAGACATAAGGCAACTGTGTTTTCATTCATTTCACTAAATGAAAAGTAATTATTTTAATACAGAATAGTAGCCCCCCAAAGGCCGGGTGATTTTAGACGTGTGAGTAATATAATTAAGTTATTTTTAAAAGTAATCCCACACTGCACAAGAGACTGATTCCACATGTGTTTTAGGATTTGCTGTGGTCAGTGATGATTTTAATTTTTTTCCTTAGCTCATTTCTATAACATAGGAGCCTTTTGACAAAGGAAAACTCTGTAAATACACTTGTGCATTTAAACGGAGATTTAAGAAAGAAGGTTTCTACCTTAGCCTGATTACTCACCTTATCCCAGTTTTGTACGTGCATGTGAAAGCACTCACTCACTGATACACTAGCACAAAATTTTGATATTTTCTGTCTACTCAAAAACTAAAATTATTCCTATTAACACAGGTGATAACTGGAAAACATTTCACTATTTTTAATTAAAAAGTTAAAAACAGAAAACCCCAATTATGATTTTTGTTTTGTCATGGTAGGGCCCTAGGGTGACACTTTTCCCCTTTATACTCTCTAATGTAGACCTTAACACATTCTTACCAAAATAGTTAATCATTTCCCAATTCCTGTAACTTCAGGTAATTAGAAAGAGCTCCATAACAGGCAAGAGAAAAGTATTATAGGTCAAATACACAGTGCCATAAAACAAAAGCACTGAACCCACACAACCTGGTATTGCTATTTGTTTTGTTTTTTTCCAGGTAACAGAATACATTTTCAGTAGCCACATAAAATGACCAGTTGCTTTAACATGAAAATAAAGCATCTTTAGAAAATAAAGCATCTAAAAGCATCTTTGCAAAGGTCAAATTTTTAAAACATAAGAAAAATCCTTGTTTCCAAAAGAGTTCTGCCCATTTTTTCCAACAGTTTTCTTGACAGATCTTTGGAATCATCATAGCCTTTCTGATCACATCCACCCCAAACATAGCATATAGCTGTCATTTCTGTACTCATTTTAAATAATAATAGACAGTATAAAGTCCCTAAAGGAACTGGGTAGGAACTGGAGACATCTGATATCTTCTATCATATCTTTTTTGCAAACAGAGTTTTCATAACAGTTTTAATCGCGTCCCCTAACGTTTTTTGGAAAGTAGCCCACTAATACCAATATGTCCTTTTTTTAACTTAATTATGTACCATAGATGCATATTTTATTATAACTACTTAACTTTTATCAACTTTTATCTAACTCAATGTTTATTTTTTTAGTATCAGAATGTAGTTTAAGTTATTTTGTTTTGGGTTCAATAGATGTATTTTTCATATTTTTGATACTTTTTCTTTTTTTCACATCTTCGCGCCCCCTAGGGGGTCATCCCCACAGTTTGAGATCTACGGTTGTAGGAGATTATTTGTAAAACACTCTGTGGCACTTCAAGCTAAATTAGGTTTCCTTGGTTATTCAGCCGTCCATCGGTGTTCCGTTTTTGTTATAAATTGTATTTAGTCTCTATTTACTAAACGTTTTACGTTGAAAAGAAAACAGTTATCTTGTTCAGGTTTTAATTGAAAACCACATTTTCATCAACAGGCTCTTTGGTACTTGGGATGCTTTGTATAATACAAAGTTTTAGAAATTCTGTTAATGCTTGGTAACAGCCTTCCATTTTACATCAGTTATGAGCCCCTGAAAAATAACAATGGTTATAGTATGTTATAGGAGCCTGTACACTACAGGGCTGATGATTAGGCTTATGCTGGACACATTAGGCAAATCAGGATGGAAAAATATTAGTGAATAGTTACATAATATTATATGTGTTAGCACAAGGATTAAAATTTTACTAAAACTTTGTGGTTTATTCTTTCTTTTAGGTAGTCCAGGTTACATAGGACAGCTATCATTGAAAACTGCTTTTCCCATTTTGTTTGTGAAAAAGCACCCTTTGTTTTAGTAGCATTCAGGGTGAAGGGGATGTAAGTTTAAACTGTGATTCCAAGAGTCAACAAGTGTCTGCAATCTTCTTTAATACGAGTCAAAGGACCAAGGTTTGTGCAGGGATCATGGTCAAGGGCAGAGTTAAGCTAGACATTATTATTCCAAAATGTGACATTGACTCACCCATATCACAAATATAAGATAGTAAAAACTAAACTTTACAAATACTAAGTCACAGAGGAGATTAAAAAACATATTAAGACTGGATCAACAAGGGATCACCCCAAGCTCACAGCACACTACAACAGAACCTACGTGTTCGGAGGTATATTATCAGCTAAGCTGTCATCTATTTAGCCAGTTCCACGGAGTTGCAAAGAGTTGGGGAAAACATTATTTATCATCTGCTAGTATTAGGCTAATTAACATTAGCCGGCTATTGTTAGAATCTTATCTGGAACTAAAAGTCGGGTTTTTTGTGTTCCTCCTGATTCAGGAAGAACATTAAATATTGGAGTTTAGAATATGAACTAGACTGGTAGTCTTTATGGTAAGGACATTAGTTCCAAAATAAATAAATAAAGTTAATTATGAAGTAAATAACTACATGAAAAAGTGGAGTTATAAAGAAGTTATTACAATTTGAAAAACTGCTGTGATGTATAAAAAGCATTGATAGGTGACAAAATCAGCATGAACAGAAACCTTTTGAAATAAATAATAAGCTTTTTTGACATGCACAGTCTGGAATAGTCTGAATATGTCTTAAAGAGTTCATTTTTAAATAAAACTTAAAAAGGCTAATTAAAAATATCATCCTCTTTAATAAAACCCTTGTGTGCGTCCAGTGTCCGTGTGTGTGTGTCTTCTGGTGAAGTGCGCATGCGTGGGGCCACACAGCACGTGTTCAGTCTCTTCCTGTGCATTCCCTGTGCAGATAGAGAGACAGATACACACACAGGTGAGCACGAGTCACACACACACACACAGGCGCGCGCAAGTCACACACACACACACGCACACAGGCGCGCGTCACACACGCACACAGTCGCGTGTCACACACACACAGGCGCGCACACGTCACACACACACACACAGGCGCGCGCGTCACACACACAAGTCACACACACACACAGGCACGCGCGACAGACAGACAGACAGAAACACACACAGGTGAGAGACAGACAGACAGACACACACACAGACACAGAGGCGTGCACTTAAGAGACACACTCGCGAGAGACACACACAAAGGCGCGCAAGAGAGAGAAACACACACAGGCGCGCGCGTGCATTGTTGCAATGTTACTTTTCTTGGTTGTTTATTAAATAACAGATTTTTCAAATGTTCATTTTTTCCCCTGTGCTTAAAACTCATTAAAAAAAGAGTTTTTAGCGAGCGGGTCATAAGGCTATAGCGCAAATTTTTGCAGTGTTAGTTTTCTCTGTTGTTCAAGGTTTTCTTAGTGTTATTCAATGTTTTTACATTTAGTTTACTACTAGCAAAATACCCGCGCTTCGAAGCGGCGAAGTACTGCATTAAAATTTTTATTAAGAAGAAAATTTTACCTTTTTAAACTGAGGGAAAATATGCCAATAATTATTTGTTAAGGATCTCTTTGTATACCATGTTGTCAGTTCGGCCCTCCGGTTGTAACATGACCAAGCTATGCGCTGAGCTTACTCTTGAGCATGCAACTTACAGTTGGCCATGTGAACAGTAATGTTGTCTCAAATCTCACAGCTTGGATTGCTGCTGTCATAATTGGTTTGAGTTTCATGGTTTGTTTCAATTATGACAGTATTTGCAGGATTTGTTGTATTGAAGTGACATTCGGCATCTGTCAAGCGTTGTAAGCACACAACCGGTTTCAGCGATAAAATCACATCCAGCTTTTGAGAGTTTAAACATTCATAAACATCAAAGTGTCCACTACTGAAATCATCACCTGTGAATCTAAGATGTTTAAGAGGCATTGGCAGTTGTCGAAAGGTGTAAAATATTTGGCCATTTCGGTACACTTGAAAGCGACAACTGAACAATTCAGCGGCAGCCATCAACTAACATGCAGAACCATAGGTAACGGGCTTAAGCATTTCACTCTTATAATGCTCCTGTGTAGTATAATTATCTCCTGTACCGTCATCCGTCCACACAATGAACCTGTCCAGATCATTCAATACATAAGACACAATGTTCCTCTGGATATCAAGAGTGAGCCTGATATGGCCGTGCAATATGTAACACAGAGAATGGAAAAGGCAGGTGGTATCTCCGGGCATGGATACCACTCGGTAAGTGATAGTTCTTTGATCGATAGTGATCATCTCGATAGACATGGTAATGGGGGTTGGAATGATAAAGGAAATGGGTACCTGAGCAATGTAAAGTAAGTGTAAAATACCTATACAATAATTATAATTGTAATAAATAAACAATAAAACAACGGAGAAGCCGTGGATTAAACAAAAAGGCTGTAGTTATCAGTAGGGAGACGTGAATCCCGTAGCGAAGCAAGGAAGAGAATGTAGAGACTGGAGCGACGGACGGCCTTCTATAGGCAGGCAGCCAACAACGTGGGAGGAGTTGGGATGGGAGACCCAACGCCGCCTCACACAGTGACCGAGCTGCAGGCTATGGACGTATATATATGTACATAAGTAGGATTCAGTTATTGTTGGGAACCCGTGTACCAAATTTCTTGAAGATGGGCCCATAAGTAACAAAGACTGTTGAAAAGTTCAATATGGCGGCAGACCGTGGCATCATACCACCGAAATAAGTACGTACTTTGGTTTCGGTTAGTGCAGGGAAGCCGCCTACCAAATTTCGAGAAGATGGGGCCATAAATAAGAAAGTTCAACATGGCGGACGTTGTTGACCGTTATGACCATTACGCGTAGAATTTCGAAATGAAACCTGCTTAACTTTTGTAAGTAAGCTGTAAGGAATGAGCCTGCCAAATTTCAGCCTTCTATCTATACGGGAAGTTGGAGAATTAGTGATGTTGGAAAATTCAATATGGCGGCTGACAGTGGCATCATACCACCGAAATAAGTACGTACATTGGTTTCGATTAGCTCAGGGAAGCCACCTATCAAATTTCGTGAAGATGGGGCCATAAATAAGAAAGTTCAACATGGAGGACGTTGTTGACCGTTATGACCGTTACACGTAGAATTTCACAATGAAACCTGCTTAATTGTTGTAAGTAAGCTGTAAGGAATGGGCCTGCCAAATTTCAGCCTTCTACCTACACGGGAAGTTGGAGAATTAGTGACGTTGGAAAGTTCAATAAGGCGGCCGACAGTGGTGTCATACCAACGAAATAAGTACAGACATCGGTTTTCATTAAAAGTTCAATATGGCAGCTGACAGTGGCATCATACCACCGAAATAAGTACCAAATTTCAGCCTTCTACCTACATGGGAAGTTGGAGAATTAGTGACGTTGGAAAGTTCAATATGGCGGCTGACAGTGGCGTCATACCACCAAAATAAGTATGTACATTGGTTTCGGTTAGCGCAGGGAAGCCGCCTACCAAATTTCGTGAAGATGGGGCCATGAATAAGAAAGTTCAATATGGCGGACGTTGTTGATCGTTATGACCGTTACGCGTAGAATTTCGAAATGAAACCTGCTTAACTTTTGTAAGTAAGCTGTTAGGAATGGGCCTGCCAAATTTCAGCCTTCTACCTACACGAGAAGTTGGAGAATTAGTGATGTTTGGAAAAATTAATATGGCGGCCGACAGTGGCGTCATACCACCGAAATAAGTACGTAAATCGGTTTTGGTTAGCGCAGGGAAGCCACCTACCAAATTTCGTGAAGATGGGGTCAGCCTTTTACCTACATGAGAAGTTTGAAAATTGGTGACGTTGGAAAGTTCAATATGGCGGCTGACAGTGGCGTCATACCTTCGAAATAAAGTAAGTACATCGGTTTCAGTTAGCGCAGGGAAGCCACCTACCAGATTTCGTGAAGATGGGGCCATAAATAAGAAAGTTCAACATGGCGGACGTTGTCGACTGTTATGACCGTTACGTTTAGAATTTCGAAATGAAACCTGCCTAACTTTTGTAAGTAAGCTGTAAGGAATAAGCCTGCCAAATTTCAGCTTTCTACCTACATGGGAAGTTGGAGAATTAGTGATGAGTCAGTCAGTCAGTCAGTGAGTCAGTCAGGCAGTCAGTCACTGAGGGCTTTGCCTTTTATTATTATAGATTACGCTGTGCTTTCTATGGTATAGTTAACTATATTTGTGCTTAAAAACTTTAAAATATATATATTTACATACAGTTCATACGGTCTGGAACAGATTAATTGTATTTACATACAATCCTATGGGGAAAATTACTTCGGTTTACGACCAAATCGGGTTACAACCAGAGTTTTGGAATGAATTATGGTCGTGAACCGAGGTTCCACTGTATTACTGTCAGACAAAATTACAGGCATTTCACGGAAATACAAACCAGTATTACTGAGAGAGAAAATTAAAGACACACAATACAGTGACACATATTACAGCCACATACAAGGTCCCTTGCCATTTAATATAGACTGTTCCTACAAATGTTTATGCACTACTGTTCTAGCACCCGTTATTTTAACGGGCTTAATGTCTAGTTAAATAATAAACCTGAATAAAACACAGAAGTATCATTTAATGATATCAGTTAGTGTTAAGTATTATCAAGCACTGGGATCTATTTATAAGGATTATTTAATTTAGTTATAAACAAAATGATTGGGTGCATTTTGCTTTGAAATTAATAGTTTGATACAGCTTTAAGAATTAAAATGCAAGACAAACCTATACACTTAATAACAAATGTTGCTGATCTCTGTTTTATTTTAACCTTTTGACAAGAAGCCCCTGGTCAGGGAAATATACCACATATATTGAAAATGAACAGCGCCGACATGCTAACTAAATAGATATAATCAAAGATATTTTAGAATATGGACCTGTGCGCTAACCCTAAAACCCTGTGCGCTAAATTCAACTAGGGTTTTTCAGAAGAGATAGGACAAGTGCGGTGTGTGTTCTGTATTCTCTTTTCTGTATTAACTATTCACAATGACCATACTCCCAAGACCTTAATTTTTTTTTATGCAGAAGTACATTTCACAGACCCGAATAAGAGACATCCATCAAAATGCTCTTGACACAAAGGAGGCCCAATCAGGCCGAGTCTCTTTTCAAAAAGTCTTTGCCCCCAAGCAGCCTGGATTTGTCGGGCTATAAAAAACTTTTTCAACGACCCTCCATCCTTGACGGTGAAAGAAATTAGGGTTAGAATTTAAAAATCAAATGGTACTTTATTTTCAAAAACAATATTAAAATTGAAAGAGGTTTTACCAACCACTTCAAAACATATTACATCTAAACAGCGTGATTAAAAGCAGACAAAAAACTGGTGATCTCACCGGTACATTCAGTTCAGACACTTCATCTGATTTGCCAGGTCATATACCCATAAAACCTTAAAGGTCCATCAGACCTATTAGGTCCATAAAATGGCGTTTAGAGAAAGTCTCGGCTATTTCAGGCATTTTTTAATAAGAGTCAGCGTCCATGTTATGAAAGGCTTGTACAATCGACTCCTGAATAGAATATTAATTTTTCCGATCGTCGACGTCGTGAATCTGGTGAAAAAGTAGAAAGATGCTGAAGCAGCCCAGAGTCTTTATGACCAGGCTCCTGAGCTGGTCAGTGTCAAACAGACACGCAGGCCATGTCTGGCAGGGTTGGTCTATTAAACATCCCTGCCCGGTACTTTTTAGGTGCCTATCCATTATTATATCCGGCAGAGCCGCGATCAAACTTTTGAACAGTTTCAGAGCCTTTTGAAATGTCTCAATCAGGGTCTGTCAGTTTGTTCAAGGGCCATGTCTGCATAATCCCATCCTTGGGTGATATGTTTGAAACGACCGGCGCCTTTACCAGGTCATCCACGGCCTCTTCTTGTTGCATGGCCTGAATGGCTATCTCCTCACCCCCTGCTAGGAGCCCTGGGACAACATTAGCAGATACAAAAATGTCAGGTACTGCGCGGTTCTCCAGGAAACGATCTGACCAATACATATCACCATGGGTAGGTACCTGAGGCTCAGGATCCTAGATCTGGTCAGTTCAAGGCATAAGAAGGTCTGGCCAAGAAGGCTGGTCTGGAGGCTAGCTGTTAGGCGTAGAGTACTCGGAGTCGGGCACGATATCTTCAGGTCAAAACAGGCCATCGTAGGTGGCCGTCTGGTCCTTAGACCATCATGCCTGATCAGGAGCATAGCCGGAGAGATGTTGATTGTTAACAGTTCAAAACACGTCGTTGAAAATGTTTTTTATAGCCCGACAAATCCAGGCTGCTTGGGGGCAAAGACTCTTTGAAAAGAGACTCCCACCCCACTGGCCTGATTGGGCCTCCTTTGTGTCAAGAGCATTTTGATGGATGTCTCTTATTCGGGTCTGTGAAATGTACTTTTGCATAAAAAAACCTAAGGTCTCGGGAGTATGGTCATTGTGAATAGTTAATACAGAAAAGAGAATACAGAACACACGCCGCACTTGTCCTATCTCTTCTGAAAAACCCTAGTTGAATTTTGAACATCATGTCCTATGGTTGATTAACACTGTGGACACAGGCGCTATATCTCCGTCATATTGACCTTTAAAGAATAAAGATTATTGAATCTTTTGCACTCTCCATTACAAGATCCATAGGCCTCTCAGGATGTTTGACAATTAAGTGAAAACCAGAATCAGAATCATGGGTTAGCAGGGTCCATATTCTAAAATATCTTCGATTATATCTATTTAGTTAGCATGTCGGCGCTGTTCATTTTCAATATATGTGGTATATTTCCCTGACCAGGGGCTTCTTGTCAAAAGGTTAAAATAAAACAGAGATCTGAGATACTCCTATTGAATCAGCAACATTTGTTATTAAGTGTATAGGTTTGTCTTGCATTCTAATTCTTAAAGCTGTATCAAACTATTGTTAATTTCAAAGCAAAATGTACCCAATCATTTTGTTTATAACAAAATTAAATAATTCTTATAAATAGATCCCGGTGCTTGATAATACTTAACAGTGATTGATATCATTAAATGTGTTTTATTCAGGTTTATTATTTAATATTTTTAATTAGCCTTTTTAAGTTTTATTTAAAAATGAACTCTTTAAGACATATTCAGACTATTCCAGACTGCGCATGTCAAAAAAGCTTATTTATTTCAAAAGGTTTCCTTTCATGCTGATTTTGTCATCTATCAATGCTTTTTATACATCACAGCAGTTTTTCAAATTGTAATAACTCCTTTATAACTCCACTTTTTCATGTAATTATTTACTTCATAATTAACTTTATTTATTTTGGCACTAATGTCCTTACCATAAAGACTACCAGTCTAGTTCATATTCTAAACTCCAATATTTAATGTTCTTCCTGAATCAGGAGGAACACAAACCTGACTTTTAGTTCCAGATAAGATTCTAACAATAACCGGCTAATGTTAATTAGCCTCATACTAGCAGATGTTAAATAATGTTTTTCCCTAACTCTTTGCAACTCCGTGGAACTGGTAAACAGATGACAGTTTAGCTGATAATATACCTCAGAACACGTAGGTTCTGTTGTAGTGTGCTGTGAGCTTGGGGTGATCCCTTGTTGATCCAGTCTTAATATGTTTTTTAATCTCCTCTGTGACTTGGTATTTGTAAAGTTTATTTTTTACTATCTTATATTTGTCATATGGATGAATCAATGTTACATTTTGGAATAATAATGTCTAGCTTAACTCTGCCCTGACTATGATCCCTGCACAAACCCTGGTCCTTTGACTCGTATTCAAGAAGATTGCAGACACTTGTTGACTCTTGGAATCACAGTTTAAACTTACATCCCCTTCACCCTGAATGCTACTAAAACAAAGGGTGCTTTTTCACAAACAGAGGGGAAAAGCAGTTTTCAATGATAGCTGTCCTATGTAACCTGGACTACCTAAAAGAAAGAATAAACCACAAAGTTTTAGTAAAATTTTAATCCTTGTGCTAACACATATAATATTATGTAACTATTCACTAAATTTTCCATCCTGATTTGCCTAATGTGTCCAGCATAAGCCTAATCATCAGCCCTGTAGTGTACAGGCTCCTATAACATACTATAACCATTCTTATTTTCAGGGGTTCATAACTGATGTAAAATGGAAGGCTGTTACCAAGCATTAACAGAATTTCTAAAACTTGGTATTATACAAAGCATCCTGAGTACCAAAGAGCCTGTTGATGAAAATGTGGTTTTAAATTAAAACCTAAACAAGATAACTGTTTTCTAATCAACATAAAATGTTTAGTAAATAGAGATTAAATACAATTTATAACAAAAACGGAACACCGATGGACGGCTGAATAACCAAGGAAATCTAATTTAGCTTGAAGTGCCACAGAGTGTTTTACAAATAATCTCCTACAACCGTAGATCTCAAACTGTGGGGATGACCCCCTAGGGGACGCGAAGTAACAAAAAGGGGGCGCGAAGTTGTGAAAAAAAGAAAAAGTATCAAAAATATGAAAAATACATCTATTGAACCCAAAACAAAATAACTTAAACTACATTCTGATACTAGAAAAATAAATATTGAGTTAGATAAAAGTTCATAAAAGTTAAGTAGTTATAATAAAATATGCATCTATGGTACATAATTAAGTTAAAAAAAGGACATATTGGTATTAGTGGGCTACTTTCCAAAAAACGTTAGGGGGCGCGATTAAAACTGTTATGAAAACTCTTTTTTTGCAAAAAAAGATATAATAGCAGATATCAGATGTCTCCAGTTCCTACCCAGTTCCTTTAGGGACTTTATACTGTCTATTATCATTTAAAATGAGTACAGAAATAACAACAACAACAACATTTATTTATATAGCACATTTTCATACAAACAGTAGCTCAAAGTGCTTTACATATTAAAGAATAGAAAAATGAAAGACATAATTATAAAAAATAAATCAACATTAACATCGAATAAGAGTAAGGTTCAATGGCCAGGGGGGACAGAAAAAACAAAAAAACTCCAGACGGCTGGAGAAAAAATAAAATCTGTAGGGATTCCAGACCATGATACCGCCCAGTCCCCTCTGGCAGCTGACAGCTATATGCTATGTTTGGGGTGGATGTGATCAGAAAGGCTATGATGATTCCAAAGATCTGTCAAGAAAACTGTTGGAAAAAATGGGCAGAACTCTTTTGGAAACAAGGATTTTTCTTATGTTTTAAAAATATGACCTTTGCAAAGATGCTTTTAGATGCTTTATTTTCTAAAGATGCTTTATTTTCATGTTAAAGCAACTGGTCATTTTACGTGGCTACTGAAAATGTATTTTGTTACCTGGAAAAAAACGAAACAAATAGCAATACCAGGTTGTATGGGTTCAGTGCTTTTGTTTTATGGCACTGTGTATTTGACCTATAATACTTTTCTCTTGCCTGTTATGGAGCTCTGTCTAATTACCTGAAGTTACAGGAATTGGGAAATGATGAACTATTTTGGTAAGAATGTGTTAAGGTCTACATAAGAGAGTATAAAGGGGAAAAGTGTCACCCTAGGACCCTACCATGACAAAACAAAAATCATAATTGGGGTTTTCAGTTTTTAAGTTTTTAATTAAAAATTGTGAAATGTTTTCCAGTTATCACCTGTGTTAATAGAAATAATTTTAGTTTTTTGAGTAGACAGAAAATATCAAAATTTTGTGCTAGTGTAACAGTGAGTGAGTGCTTTCACATGCACGTACAAAACTGGGATAAGGTGAGTAATCAGCCTAAGGTAGAAACCTGCTTTCTTAAATCTCCGTTTA
Source organism: Polypterus senegalus (assembly GCF_016835505.1). Lineage (NCBI taxonomy): Eukaryota > Metazoa > Chordata > Cladistia > Polypteriformes > Polypteridae > Polypterus > Polypterus senegalus. The sequence continues at coordinate 209,117,055 of NC_053156.1, read as the reverse complement.
AATGCACAAGTGTATTTACAGAGTTTTCCTTTGTCAAAAGGCTCCTATGTTATAGAAATGAGCTAAGGAAAAAAAATTAAAATCATTACAGACCACAGCAAATCCTAAAACACATATGGAATCTGTCTCTCTTGTGCAGTGTGGGATTACTTTTAAAAATAACTTAATTATATTACTCACACGTCTAAAATCACCCGGCCTTTGGGGGGCTACTATTCTGTATTAAAATAATTACTTTTCATTTAGCGAAATGAATGAAAACACAGTTGCCTTATGTCTATTAAGCATTCGCTTTGATATATGCTCCTGGATCCCATTCATCGTTGGAGGTTGTCTCCAACCGGTTGTAACAAATGAGAGTTTATAAAGTTAAAATGTTTCGATATCCCAGACATTTAAAAACATGCGGATCCCGGGGCAGAGATTCCCCTGCTACAGTGAGCTCGATTAGAAAGAGTACGCATTTCACAAACAGGCCCCTTCTGTACGTAGTTCAGAATACTGACCTCTTACTATGCCAGAGCTGATACACAACCGGCCTGCGCTTTTAAACCATAATGTTTGCCCTGACCCAGAAGGAATAAGGAACTGTGGACTGTTGGGTCAGGACAAACAGTCCTTTTCTTCAACCCGGGAGCACGTCATTCCTTCCTGTCACATGACCGTGACGTACTCCCGGGTTATAGGGCACACAAAAGCCCATGAGCCCCCCTACAGGGACTCCCGGTGGTCCCCAAGGTATCCAGCAGGGCTGAGTAAAAACACTACATAGTCCATAAGGCCCTGCTGGAACTCGGGGCACGATCCTGCTGTCGGGAGAGCTCCTCCTGGCGGCCTGGGGGTGAGGGCCGGAGCACGAAGCCGGCAATCCTCCACAACAGTATTGCAAAAAGTTATCATATTTACAACATGCCTTATAAAGCAAGTTCATAGAACTCAGACTGTTTTTTGTTATTTAAAAAGATCTAATACAAATATTAAACTTCACTGAACCCAACAGCAACTTTTAAACATAGTTAAGAAAGATTTGTTGAAGAAAGAAAAATGTGAATCAACACACAAACAGTAGGATAAAACTATTGCTTTTGTTGGCAAGTCTTTGAAGTGGTTACTGTGTAGATAAATTCAGACTGAAGGCTCTAGTGTTTGTCAGCTATCACTTTACTATGTTATATTATGTGACAGTCATTTATGTCTTTCAATTTTGTTGTTTTTGCTGTATTTTTTTAAATTAAATTTTATTGTTAAGCAATATCAAGAATGTCACAGAAACATTTTGTCATATAGGTTTCAGAAAAGCATTATAAATTGACAAGAGGGGAATCATTATACACACATATACACCCACATAAAGGGAATGTAAACACTGACAAACAATTCCAAAACATATGTAAAACATACCTGGGCTTTTAATATGGCAGAGCTGGTAATGAGGATCACTGAGCAGGCCCACTGCATAGCGTTCAGAAGAGGTGGCATAGAAGCGGTGCACACATTTAAGCTGTATATGATGATAATTAGGATTTTTAGAAGTCAGGACGATATTCTTGAAAACTGAATTCCTTAAAAACATGGGGTTTAAAGGGAGGCTCTGCATTGCAACATTTAAAGAGCAGACTCATCTTAAATTAAGAGCGTTTTTTATGCCTCTGAGTCAATACTAACACTTCACACTAAGACCAGCTTCATGTCTTTGTCTTTATTCTTGGTGTTCAAAGATGCCAAAAGGGTGTTTAACAATAGCACTATATATACCAATATATATACAGTGCATCCGGAAAGTATTCACAGCGCATCACTTTTTCCACATTTTGTTATGTTACAGCCTTATTCCTAAATGGATTAAATTAATTTTTTTCTCAGAATTTTACACACAACACCCCATAATGACAACGTGAAAAAAGTTTACTTGAGATTTTTGCAAATTTATTAAAAATAAAAAAATTAAGAACGCACATGTACTGTACATAAGTATTCACAGCCTTTGCCATGAAGCTCAAAATTGAGCTCAGGTGCATCCTGTTTCCCCTGATCATCCTTGAGATGTTTCTACAGCTTAATTGGAGTCCACCTGTGATAAATTCAGTTGATTGGACATGATTTGGAAAGGCACACACCTCTCTATATAAGGTCCCACAGTTGACAGTTCATGTCAGAGCACAGACCAAGCATGAAGTCAAAGGAATTGTGTGTAGACCTCCGAGACAGGATTGTCTCGAGGCACAAATCTGGGGAAGGTTACAGAAAAATTTCTGCTGCTTTGAAGGTCCCAATGAGCACAGTGGCCTCCATCATCCGTTAGTGGAAGAAGTTAGAAACCACCAGGATTCTTCCTAGAGCTGGCTGGCCATCTAAACTGAGCGATTGGGGGAGAAGGGCCTTAGTCAGGGAGGTGACCAAGAACCCGATGGTCACTCTGTCAGAGGTCCTCTGTGGAGAGAGGAGAACCTTCCAGAAGGACAACTATCTCTGCAGCAAACCACCAATCAGGCCTGTATGGTAGAGTGGCCAGACGGAAGCCACTCCTTTGTAAAAGGCACATGGCAGGCACCTGAATGACTCTCAAACCATGAGAAACAATATTCTTTGGTCTGCTGAGACAAAGATTGAACATTTTGGTGTGAATGCCAGGCGTCATGTTTGGAGGAAACCAAGCACCGCTCATCACCAGACCAATACCATCCCTACAGTGAAGCATGGTGGTGGCAGCAGCATGCTGTGGGGATGTTTTTCAGCTGCAGGAACTGGGAAACTAATCAGGATATAGGGAAAGTACTGCAGCAATGTACAGAGACATCCTGGACGAAAAGCTGCTCCAGAGCGCTCTTGACTGGGGCGACGGTTCATCTTTCAGCAGGACAACGACCCTAAGCACACAGCCAAGATATCAAAGGAGTGTCTTCAGGACAACTCCGTGAATGTCCTTGAGTGGCCCAGCCAGAGCCCAGACGTGAATCCGACTGAACATCTCTGGAGAGATCTTAAAATGGCTGTGCACCGACGCTTCCCATCCAACCTGATGGAGCTTGAGAGGTTTTGCAAAGAGGAATCGGCGAAACTGGCCAAGGATAGGTGTGCCAAGCTTGTGGCATCATATTCAAAAAGACTTAAGGCTGTATTTGCTGCCAAAGGTGCATCGACAAAGTATTGCGCAAAGGCTGTGAATACTTATGTACATGTGATTTCTCGTTTTTTTTATTTTTAATAAATTTGCAAAAACCTCAAGTAAACTTTTTTCACGTTGTCATCATGGGGTGTTGTGTGTAGAATTCTGAGGAAAAAAATTAACTTAATCCATTTTGGAATAAGGCTGTAACAAAACAAAATGTGGAAAAAGTGATGCACTGTGAATACTTTCTGGATGCACTGTATATATATGTGCATATATTCATACAAACTCTTTTGGGACACCCCCCATTGGGACGACATGCCGAAGAGCATCCCAAAGCGCGATTGTCATGTCTGTGGAAGACAGCTTATCTGTTGCCAGGGCAACCACAGGCTCCCAGTGTTGCTGAAGCAAATCCAAGCCAACTGCAGTCATGCTATAAGCACCATCATCAATGGGAGATGCAAGGAACATTTTAAATGCAGGGAACAGTATTACTTAGCCACTAACCTGGCTACGACGCTGCCTGATTGCTGTGTTTGTGTATAGGGGAGTGGTAGGTCCCGTTACAATAAATAATTGTGCTGTTCCTGTTTCAAGCTGAATAAAGTTGGTTTTGCTAAAGTACTGAAACTCAGCTTTGTGTTTTGGGGTGCAAGACAGGGACTCACACGTCACAATATAGTGTTATATATTCATGTTTTAATCCCTTGACCAAAGTCTGTAATTTTATTAAATATGAAATTACACACTGAAATTTTGTTCTCACTATTTTTTTTATTTTAAAGCAATGAAAGCAACTTTTTATGTGACATTGTTTATGTTGGAAAAAAGAAAAGAAAATATAATGTTTGCATGATTATTTAATCCTAAGACTTTCATTTTTTTTAAAAACACACTTTTAACAGTAATAAAATAGATTTAATTTGCATTAATATTTCCGGGATCTCAATGAGTGTGGGAATCCTGTTTCTTTCACACAGGAAACAGTGTGCCATTAGCTTTGAAACTAAAATATCACAGAGAAGAAATTTTGAAATTTTGATCCCGATTGGTTGACAGTTGACAGCAGACACTTAAAGCAAACCAAATCGTTGTTATAATGTTATAGTAAGTTCTAATTTTGTGTGCAATCCTTGGATGACACAGTGCTATGATGCTGCTTTCCAGTAAGGAGTCCAGGTTTTATGTCCCAGGTCCTCCCTGCATGAAGTTTGCATGTTCTCTCCGTTTCTGTGTGGGTTTCCTCCAGGTGGTCTGGCTTCCTCACACTGGCCAAAGACATTCAGGTTAGGTTAGGTGAAGTGGTGACACAAAATTGGACTTAGTGTGTGTGTGTTTGCCCAACAATGGACTGGCACACTGTCCAGAGTTTGTTCCTGCTGTGTATCCTGTGCATAACTGGGATAGGCTCCAGCACACCCCAAGACCCTGGTCTGGGTTAATTGGGTTAGACAATGTAAACCTGTTGTTATAGTTGTTGCTGACTTACAAAATCAACGTATTGACACTATTTCTTTAATTGTTTCTTTCATTATTTACTTGGAGGAAAAATGTATTTACTTAGCAAAGACGTTTTTGCAAATTGACTCACAAACAATGGGTACATGATGACAAATAGTCTGTGCTAACTAGTCTGTATTTGCAGGATAACAGACTGGCATTCTATTAGAGCTTGACACTGACAGAATAGGATCTGAAAAGAAAACTAAATGAGATGAACCAGTGTTATAAAGTCTAAGAGCTAATCAGATTGGTGTAAAATTAAAACTAATTATATCATTTTGTTTTCCCTACAACTCAGGTGATATTGGTGACTGGAAAAACTATTTGACTGAAGAACAAAGCAAGGCTGTAGATCTCAAATTTGAGAAGCACCTTGCAGGAACAAAGATTGGAGACCTTCTGAAATATGATGAATATTGTAAATGAAAGTAAAAAAAAAGAAATCCTCTGTATTGATCAGTAATAATTTTGGAAATGATTGCTCTTGCTCTGTTTTAAAATGACAGCCTTATAATTTAAATAATACTGTTCAAAATAAATGACAGGGTTTCTTATGTTTTATGACCTTTACATGTTGCTTTCTGCCTAATTAAATAAAAAAAAATTGTTACTCTGCCACACATATGACTATAAACATTACAATCTATAAGGGAGTTGAATTCACATATTTGATTTATGAAACTACTTTTTCCTTTATATGGAGACAACAATCAGAGTCTACAACTCAAACATCAGCTACAATGAAGAAGCGCACAGGATGAGTTTAGATTTACCACTCAACCTAATCTACATGTGTCTGAATTGCACAGAATCTCAAAAAGCTCAGGCAGAACACATTTGAACCTCTGCACAAGGTTTTTCTCCTGGAACTCTGGATGTCTTCACACAACTAAATTTTATATGCTTTAGGTTGATTTCTGTTTCTAAATTCGCCCTGTGCAAATGTGGGATTATGACTGATCCCTGGGATAGATTTGCACCCTATTCTGCTTGGTTCCTGCCTTGCACTCAGTGGTGCCTGCTTAGGGCTTGGCTACCCATGACCCTGAATTGTACTAAATGGGTCTGACTATGTTTTGCTTGTGCAATTGGTATTATTAATTTACAAGGCCAAGTGCTTCCAAACTGTACTGGAAGCAGAGTACAGCAAAACTGGAATGTGAAGTGCAGATGTCATTGGTGAAGACCTCTTTACCTGGCAAGCATATTGTGCAAATGATACAGAAATCACAGCCCAAGATAATGCTTTAAGATTTTTTATCTGCATTGCTCTTCATAAGTCTCCTGCCTTACTATTCCTCAGACAGCCTCCTAGGATTGATAGGATGAAGAGGAAGGTTGCCGTCAGTCTGGCATCCTTTAGATGACATGACAATGCTGATAGTGCAAGTTGACAACAGTGCTTAGAATAACTAACAATAACTACTGGTTGCAATGCAATATATTATTTTACAAGCAATAAATATTATAAGATAAAGTTTTGATTATTGGAATATTTACTAAACGTAACATTTAAATGTACTTTGCTTAGGGATACTCTGATCGATAAATCGGACGATTTTCACAAAAATACTAAATTGGTAAATTGGCTGTTCACAAAAAAGCTTTACAGAAGTCTAGTTGTAATGCTCCTTTACGCAAGGTATTATGGTAATTGAGCCAGTCCACATCTCTCTTTTTTTGTTTTTCTGCTGCAAACGTCCGACAGTATAAATAAAGAGCATTGAGCAGACACTTGTTTTGTCAGAGAGTGAGAAACGATTGGAATATTAGTCTTTATGTTAAAGAAAGTGTAGCACTAAACTGGAAAAAAAATGATTCAGAGAAGACGTCCTGTGCTATTAGAAAAATGGCAAGAAAAGCGACTTAAATGAATTCAGACTTTTCAATGTTGTCCTTTAAATTAAAATGGACACAGTTTGGACAGCAACCAGTTCTGCATTACAGGTAAATTTTATCTAGCTTTTTAACATACTGATCAACAGAAAAAAGGATCATTGATGTCAAAGTGAAAAAAGATCTCTGCAAAGGTGTCTAAATTGATCAAAAATATAAAAGTCAAAGTAACTGATCATATAAGTATTCACCCCTATTTTAACACACCTACATCATCACTGGGTAGCCAATTGGATTTAGAAGCAACATAATTAGTTCAATGCAGATCACCGATCTGTAGCCTCGGGATTTTGGCTGATTGTGTTATAAATACGCTTCAAGAAACTCTGTGAAAGTGTGATTAAAAAGCACAAGTTGTGGGATGGATGCAAGCAAATATCGAAGTCAGTGAATATCTTCTGGAGTCACGGTAACATCCTTAACATTTCTTTTATTCTCAAAAGAAGATGTAAAAAGTTTTGCATTTTTTGGCTTGAAAAATTATGTTTTTATTAAACCTCATCTTTCTACTGTAAAATGTGTCAAACATCCATCCATCCATCTTCAACCCGCTGAATCCGAATACAGGGTCACGGGGGTCTGCTGGAGCCAATCCCAGCCAACACAGGGCAAGAACCAATCCTGGGCAGGGTGCCAACCCACCACAGGACACAACACACACTAGGGCCAATTTAGAATCGCCAATCCACCTAACCTGCATGTCTGGATTGTGGGAGGAAACCGGAGTGCCCAGAGGAAACCCACACAGACACGGGGAGAACATGCAAACTCCACGCAGGGAGGACCCGGGAAGTGAACCGGGTCTCCTAACTGCGAGGCAGCAGCGCTACCACTGCACCACCCATGGGTCAAACACTAAAAGTAAAAAGTCTGAAATGTAGAAAGTATAATAATGATACAATAATAATAACAATAATGAATAATAATAATAATAATATGAACAGCACACTGCACATATGGATTCACCAAAATCACTTTCGGTTTCACTGTCTGTTTCAGTTTCACTGTCTGAAGACAGATTCACCTTGTCATCACTTCTGATGAGAGGTGTTTCTTACAAGATGCAATTATAAAGTTAGGAGAAGACCATCCAGGGTAACACTTGGGCCTGACACATATCCAAGGTGTGCCTATACCATTGCCTGAGTAATGCCTGCACTTTTATAGCCTAAGAAATACTCATGTTTTACTTGAGTTACAAAATATGGGAGACTGTGAGTTTAGCTGGCAGAAGGTTCTATGGTGAGATGAGCTTTCTGGTCATTAGACTGAACACCATCTTTGTACTACACATTATTAAAAACATAACACCATCATGCATGGTGGTGGCAGCATCATGCTCTGGGCATGCTTCTCTGCAGCAGGCTCTGGAAGCCTTGTGAACGTAGAGAGTACAATGAATGCAGCAAAGGAAATTCTGGAAGAAAACCTGATACTGTCTTTAAGAAAACTGCACTTTGGGGAAAGATTTGTTTTCCAGCAAGACAATGACCCCAAGCATTAAGCCAAAGCTACACGGGTTTAAAAACAACAATGTTTAGTCAATGCTTATTTGGTGTCATCCATTGCAAGAAATGGATGTATGAGACGGTGCTCCGCTGGCAGTGGTGTTATTTACCTTGTTTTATTATCTATCCAACATATCCTGTATTTAATCAATATACAGTATTAAAAGCATGATCAGGGGACCAAGGGGTCAGAAAGAGAAGGAAAAGGTAGCTAAAGTTTCATCAACTTCTAGACCAGACTCAAGTTCATGTTATGGCCTGCCTCAAACTTTTTGCCAAGCATTAATTAACATCTTTCCAAAGAAAACTAAGGTCTTATTACAATGTGCATCAATGTTTTGCAAAGAAAAATGGAGAAAAATTGCAGTGTCCAGATGTGCAAAGCTGACAGAGACCTGTCCACACAGACTTGTGGCTGTCATGGCTTCCAAACGTGCATCTACTAAATATAGACTTGAAGGAGAAGAACACTTATGCAATCAATTATTTTCTGTTATATATTTGCAATTAATTTAGATTACTTTTCAGAGATCTGTTTTTAGACATCATCTAAAATATGAACATCAGGCATATCGTGTACTGGTAATGCAAAGAAGATTCTGCTTGTAACTTGGTCTATCTGCAATGTAACATTTGCTATAGCTATATATTCTATTTCCTTTTTGGCCAATTTTTTTTTTTTCCGGTTACTATACTGACATTTATTCTATCAGTATCTATTTTTATTTTGGTAATTAGACTTAAAAATTTCTTCCAACCTTTTTTTTCCTAACGATATTGTTTAACATGATTAGGCAGAGTGGTGGCTCTGAAGTCTAGTTTTAATGCTCTTTTACGCAAGGTATTATAGTAATTGAGCCAGTCCACATCTGAGTGGTGGCTCTGAGGCTAGGGATCTGCACTGGCAATCAGAAGGTTGCCGGTTCGAATCCCATAAATGCTAAAAAGGGACTCTGCTCTGTTGGGCTCTTGAGCAAGGCCCTTAACCTGCAATTGCTGTGAGAAAAGTGCTATATAAACGCAAAGAATTATTATTAACTTAGGTTTATTGTATCTTGACTGTAGTCTCATCAGATATCTCAAATTTAATCCTTACTTGTACTCAGTTTAAAGAAGATAAGACACAATCTAATGAGTTTTTGATGCATTACAAACTTCACAGCTAGATACTGTTAATGCAGAGGAACTGAACAAACCTCAGACACTCTCAGAATGATCAGATGCTGTAAACTTTACTTTGGTATTGAAGAGTCTTTTTCCCTGATCAATGTCTGTCTGTAATTTAAATTGTATAATGAAAGAAATGTGAAAACATTTTACGCTGGGTATTCTAGGTATACAAGATTGCTGTTTAAAATTCTGCCAGAAAGGGCTTAATGGCACACTGTCAAGTTTACCCTCAATTTCAATAAATATTCAATAAATATGAAATTAAAGCAATGTGTTAGTTATAGTAGTGACAATAGTACAGTAGTAGTAATAACATGTCTACAGAGTAAGGTAAATTCATGAAGTCTTATACAAGAATGGGCAAGGAAATAGCACACTAAATTCAGTTTTAATGGTAATAAATGAACAGCTCTGTTCATTCAATGTTGCTTGTATGTGGCTATAATGAGTCTGAGTATATTCAAGCAGTGCAGCACAAGACAGGAATCAATCCATGATAGTTTGCCAGTCAGTCATAAGGTTCTTACAATGGATCATTTGCCCTCATTGCTCATAGTCTTACCTAAACTATCTTTTTGTATCCTACTATCTGCATGTTTCTTTGAGCATTCTTTCTTTGCACTACTTTGAGAGTTTAGAAAAAATTAGGTATTTCGATATGGAAAAATTCAAAATGAGATGTCTAAAATACCAGAAAGTTTTTGAGTATTGAGTTTAAGATCTGTTGGTACAGCACTTTTTCTCACTACAATAATTGTACCTTGTTTAAACTTTATATCTGTTGTGGCAGATAGGGGGCGCTGTCGCTCCCTTGAACCCTCGAATCAAACGTCAGACACCAGTTAAAAGTCCAAATGTTGAATTTATTATAATAATAAAGTGCACAAAGCACCCTCCTCTCCACTATATTAATAAACAATACAATAATTACTCCAATACAAAATCCTCCACTCTCACAGACGCTTTGCCACCCTGCCACCCAGCTCAGCTTGTCCATCTGGGATTTCCCAGAATCCTTTATAGTCCTTGACCAGGAAGTGCTTCTGAAAGCTCAGTCCATGTGACTCCCAAGCACCTCCGGGTCAGATCAAAAGCTCTTCTTTTTCATCCTGGAAGTACGTCATTTCCTCTGTCCCTGTGATCAGGATGTACGTCCGGGTTATAGGGTAAATACAAGTCTCTGACCCTCCCTGCAGCGTCCCCTTGTGGCCCCCATGGTATCCAGCAGGACTGTGAAGGAAAACTCCAATATCCATGATGCCCTGCTGGAATTCAGGGTACCTCCATGCTGCCGGATGGGCTCCATCAAGCGACATGGGGGTATTGGCTGGGATGAACGGCCGGCCATAGTCCACACTGTACATAAGTGAGAAAGTCAAATCTTCATTTAATTGTGTAGGAGTTAAAACAAAAAATGAATAAACTGAGACCATTCCTATTAGCGTGTGATGCAGTGTCAGTATAAATGATCATATGAAAAGCACCTAATGCTTTTACTTGCATTAATGACCCAGAAAAAGGATTTCTTAACTGAAAGTGTTTTATCTGCCTGATTGTGGTTTCTCTACTTTAAGCCAATGGTAGGCATCAATAAACATTAATGTTCATCCAACATCCAACAAGACTCACATCTTCCAATGCCATTTTTAGTAATTTCTTATAAGTAGGACTTTCTGTAACTGAATTGGCAGACGTTGACTGGGTACATTATTTAAGTGAAGGATGATGAAACCGCGAGGATACAAGACTAACCACTGTGCCATCAGGCCACCCCACCAAGAAATTCTCACTTGTATTTTTCTCCTCCAGTCTTCAGAGAGAGAAGAGGTAAGGAGCATACGCTGATACTGCGCGTTGCTGCACCCACCACATGACAAACCACCTCTGGATCCTAGATTAGGTCCCATGCAAATGATGACACCTCAGCACCACACTAGTTCAGATGGAATGGAACAGTGTAAGGTTTTTTATGGAGACTAGAGTGCCAGTCCTGCCACCAACCCCCATATTTTCCCTGTAGGCTGAAGTACTTGCTTGCAGAGCTGGATGCAGGTTAACGTCATACCCAGGACAGAGCAATTGCAGGTTAAGGACATTGCTCAAGGGCCCAATGGAGTGAAATCACTTCTGACATTTGTGGGATTTGAACCAGCAAGATTGCTAGTGCAGATCCCTAGCCTCAGAGCCCAATCTTCATCATCTTCAGACTTCTTATTTTATCATTTACTGTATACAGAAATGTAAAAACCTTGAAATCTAAAAGGATCTCTTAGGAAGTATACACATTGAATAAACTTTTAAGATAACCAGCTTCTAGGCAACTGGTGTCAAACATTCACGGACATTCACAGTGGCAGTAGGTTTTTTATTCCAGATATTTTCCTAATTACTAACCAGTTACTGCTGCTAATAAAACCTGTTAGTTTTAATGATTCAGAAACCTTCATTTTTCTATCAGCCAAACAGTAATGAAATTCAAAGCATCATCAATCCACTTAACACACATTTCTCTGGACTGTGGGAGAAATCCAGTATGTATACAGGAAGAACATGCAAACTCCACAGAAGGAGTACATGGGACTTGAAAGTCAGTGCACTTGTTGTGAGGTAGCTGCACTACCACTACACTACTTGTAATGCAACCTGTAATGAACATGCAAAATTAATTTAGATGAGTAAATGGTAAAAAAATAATCCTCTAAACCTTGCTCTGAGTTTTTGTTTGTCATTGAACATGAGTTTCATGAACTCTCAGTTCATAACATTTTGCTAAGCTCCATCTATTGACTAGTGCAGAACAGGCCAAAAGGTTACACTTTGCTACCTCAGTTACCAAGTACGACTTGCATAATCTGCTTTAGTGAAACCCAAACTGGTTGAAATATTCCCAGTTTATTAATTTAAATTAAGCTTATTAACTGAAAACGCTTTGTGGAATATCTAGCTGGTCAGGTTTACGCACTCTAGTTAGAATGTCATGGATTTTTGTGCAGCTTTTCTTAAGCTCTTATCACTTTTGATGGTATGAATGTAATAAAAAATACAAGCTTCTTTAACTTATGCATTCATGGCAAAGGAATTTAAAAAGTTAACAAAGTTAGATTACTTAAATTTATGTAAACAAATCCTGCATGCTTCATGAAAGAGTCAGTCATACCTTCTGCCTTACTTCTGACTTAGCCTGGCCCTAGAAGAGAAACTGTGTACTAGAACTCTTTACCGCAGTGTGCCAAGAAATATGTTTCTGTGTTAGTAAGCCATAACATGTAACATGATACAGTGAGAGAGGCTGACAGTCAGACAGAATGGATACTGATTTAAAAATAGAACAGTTCACAATAACTGGCTCAGATACTAACTGCTGAGTAATAATGTTCTTTAAGTGGCAACGACAAAGAAAATGGAGCATTTAAAAAAAAATATATATATATATATATATATATATATATATATATATATATATATATATATATATATATATATATATATATATATATATATATATATATATATATATAATGGGAAGTGCTAGATTTGCTATTTATGAAAGCATTAAAATGTCAGTTCTTCATACTTGATTTACAACAAAGATCAAATGAACATCAATCAGTAGGCAAATGCTTTATATATTTTTTGTTTTCAGTTTCTCAGAAAAAAAGAAAATTTATAGACATTTTGAGTACAGTGTATAAAAATATATTTTTGTACAAATTAATATAGATTTAGATTCTGCAGCTTATTATTAAAGCAAGACAATAAGAAGATTGTATGCACACAGTATTAAAAGCAATGGCTCTAAACTGGACCTATTGATTTATCACTAGAACAGCCTGCTGGAGTGTATTCTGGCCGTGCAAGACAGGAGCCATCGCAGGATGGGATGTTCATCCACCACAAAAGCACACTTATATAACCTAGGACAATCATGGTCCTGGAGGGCCTCAGTGGCTGCAGGTTTTTGCTAAAACCCAGTTGCTTAATAAGAAGCACTTACTGCTCAAGTAACAAATTCTGCTTCATTTTAGTTGTCTTGATCGTTACGATTTTGAACCCTTATTGCTTATTTTAGTCTTAAACAGCTGCATTCTTGGTTTTTAATTGCTCCTAATTAGCAATAACATGCAAATGACAAAAGAGATCAGCATTTCTCCATTTAGCTTGTTACCATTTACACCTGTGTGTATTTATCAGGCACTATTGGGTTTAAATAAATACTTGGAAGGAAAGTGAAGAGAAAAAAGTGAAGGACTGAGAACAACTCATCCATTGTGGGTGATATCCTTAGAAAGGGGGGAAACGCCCAGGTTTTGAGAATTACCTGACATAGCAGAGTTAAAGCGCTAACAACCAATGAAATTAAATTATTAGAAAGAATTGCTTTCTAATTAAGCAACCGTATTAGAAAAAAAACCTGCAGCCCTCCAGGACTGTGATTGAGGACCCCTGACCTAGGATTTAAAGCTTGAGCTGCTAATTCAAGCAGTGGGGAGGAATCCTAAATAACTGTAAAAAAATGAAGGAGATACAGAGAAAATGTGACAGTTCTGCACACCCCATGACTGGGCTGGGATTTGAATCCAGGGGCCTCATGTATAAATGGTGTTTACACACAAAAATATTGTTTATGCCTGTTTCCACGCACACTTTGAGATGTATAAAAATCAAACTTGGTGATAAGCCACGCACATGTTCATGGCAGCTTCATGCCATGTGTATACACGTTTCTGCTTAGTTTTACAAACTGGAGGCACCCAGCGTCGATGCAGTGCTACTGTTTCTGTGTCATTTACCTTTCTTTTTTAGATTCACATCCATGATGCCGATTTTATCATCAAACACACTTAAATTAATTGCATTTCATTCTGTAATAATAAAATGGTGCACGGAATGACCAAACTATTTCAACTATCATAGCTGCTTTAGCATTGTTAGAAGACATCACAAATGGAAGAATTAGAAGAGAGTGGTACGTATTTACAGATGATGATGACTGGCTTGTAAATCCTAATTTTCCAAGAGGTATGCTCTTGGAGCTGTGTGCTGTTAGAAAACTAGAATGTATACTTGATATCATTTCTATGATGAAATGCTTTAAAGTATATATATATATATATATATATATATATATATATATATATATATATATATATATATATATATATATATATATATATATATATCACATTTTAGATATAAATTGTTACCTTAATTTAAATAATGTATACTGTTAATAGTTAAAAATTTTCGGGCACGGTGGTGAAGTGGTAGCAATGAGCTGGCGCCTTGTCCCAGGCCTCAATGCTTGCTGGTGTCGACTCTAATCTTGATATAGAACTTTTTCAGACAGTGGGCTGTGACTCGCCTTTTCACGGTGACTTTGATATCTGACCTTTTGAGTGCCTCCACCACACTGTGCCACTCCATCAGTTTCTTTTTGTTGTTTATACCATTGCTTAAGCTACCAAATAGTGTGTTTTACAATGTCTCAACTTTACTGCGCAGAACTTCCATTTCACATTTGCTGAAATTCTTTTTTACATGTACTGTTACCATGGCCTTTTAACAAAACACTGAATGGAAGGAGCTATTTATATTGATTTGCATATTCAAATAGGAGTACTCATGGGGGGGCTGTAATAGTGTGCATGTGCATTAAAAGGGGAAGGGGAAGTGTGTGGAACTTTGCTTACGCAGAGTTTTATGTATCTGAATTTTTTTTGCATACACACATTTCCAGTTTTGTCCGTACACCATGTTTTAGTGTGAATTCTATTCACGGCATTATACATGAGGCCCCTGGTCCATGGAGCTATGAAGAACAGCACTAAAGACTTGGACCATATGCATATTGCCCCATAAAAGAATATGAAAAAATATATATTGACAGTGGTTATGAAAAATTGACAAGTTGTGGGTGATATTAACATGTTAAATCAGTCTGATTTCCTCATATGTTTTATTTGTAATAAGTTTATGTTCTTTGTGATGATTTTTTAATGTTATGTCTTGGTGACTCTGTAAAATCTGCTGAGAGACCAAACATCGATTGAGACAATAAAATTGAATTGACTTGAATATAACAGCTTTAAAATTAAAATATTTTCTAGTAAAAGACCAGAATCAAAACAGCATCAAATAGTTCAGTTCTTGATTAATAGCATGTTAACAGAGTGCAGCAAAATTCTTTCTTACATGTCTAACCGCATCTCTGCTCTCTTTTGTGTGCACACTCCTCATCTAATGTGAATGTTTTTATTCACCTATATTTAAACAGTTCCAGTTAATTTTTGTAACTTCAAAAAAATCAAATAAATAAATGGTACATTTAAAAATAACAAAAGTAGAACATTGAGAAAAATGTTTCTCAAACAAAAACAGTGAAAAGGTCAAATGAGTAGAAAAATCAGTAAGCATAAAAACATATAAATGGTAAATGTGTTTAACTAGCACACTGATCTAATAAAAATGGCCAACAATGGGGCTGCATTAAAATTTATTTTTAAAAAAATGTACAGATGTATTAAGAAAAGAGGCAGAACAAGAAATAACGTTACACTTTATTAATGTTTGAACTAAGTGCATGAACATCTTTTACCTACGGTCTTCCTTTCTAACAGTTATACTGAGGTAGAAGAGTCTAGCCGTAACACGGGGCAACAGTTAAAGAAGAAGGAAGGACAGATGTGTGCCATGTTGAAGTAATGTGATGGGCCCTCCTGCCTGACACATCCAGAATCCGCTACCTAAATCTCTGGTCTTGATCTACTGTGCCTTTGCCAAATAATCAAGAAGTATCTGCCTGTTTTTTTTTTTATTTTATTTTTTTCTCAACTTCAGAAAACTGTCTTAGTCTTATTGCCCTGGCTATATATTTCCTGCAGGATTGATTCAAAGTCCTATTAATTATATACAAGGTTTTGAGCTTTGTAGACCCTCCCTGTATTTTGGAGTGTCTGCCCACTATATTAGAAAATCTGGAAAGCTTTATTACATAATTTTACATCATTTAATATTGGGCTTTGACCTAATCTTCCTGACACTCTCCTGATCTCTCTTCTCCAGACCGCACATGCCACAGCGGTGATTCCGAGCTGCTGGTGTTCTTCTGATCTGAAAATGGAAGCCTGGTACCTCTAATCAGACATAACGTTCTGACTACAGTGAAGCAGAGCTGTCTCATTCTTCTCATCCATTCATTCCTGCCTGGAAGTGGTGTTCTCATCTTGTTGTCCTTGCCGGGAGATGGTCTTCTCATCCAGTCATCCCTGTGTACCCCCATCCATATATAGGCCAATGGATTTAAGCAGAGTAATGGGTTTCATAAGCTCTGCTCTGTAAGGGTTTGATCATCTCTCTCTATCACTTACTCACTCACATTCACACTCAGAGAAGCAAACCCTTTGCATGACTTCTCAGGATGGCAGCACCATTTCTGACAATGTCTCTTTTCCAGGTCTGCATGTCCCCACCAGAATATTTTTACCAAACAGCACTGTGTGTATATAAGTAAGGATTTTTTTTTCCATAATTTGGAATTAGGCATGATAGAGAGACAAGTCTTCACATGTGAGGAAGTGAATTACCTCCCAGTAGTAAAAGTGAATACTAAGAAGGTACAGAGTGATTTGGAAATGTACTACTCAGATTAAATAGGCCGAAACATAACACATCACCAGGACCACATAACATTTATCCTTGAGTGCTTAAGGAGGTTAGTGACTGCATACATAAACTCTTGATGCATAATTTTCAAAAGCCATTGTACACTAGGGAAATTCCTGAGGACAGTGAATTGGCAAATATTATTCCGTTATATAAAAAGGGTCATTGGGTAGAACCAAGCAAGTATAAGCCAGTAAGCTTAACCTGAATCACATGTAAATTAATGGAAGTAATTTTTAAGGAGAAGACTGAACAATTACATAGCAATACAGGTGTATTACTGAACAGTCAGCATGGGTTTCAGCAGGGGAGGTCATGTTTTACTAATGTGCTGGAATTCTATGAGGATGCAACAAAAGGATACAATCAAAGTGCTGCATATGATATTTATCTGGACTTTCAAAAAGCATTTCATAAGGTCCCACATGAGAGACTTGGCATCAAACTAAAAGTATTGGGGGTTTAGGGTGTAGTGTGTAGACGGGTGCAGAATTGGCTAAAACACAGGAAGCAGAGGATGATGATGCGAGGAGCCTTTTTAGAACAGGGTGATGTTAAATATATATGATCTGGATAGCCAGATTTTTGACAAAAATACATTTAATATAAGTAAACGCAAAGTATTATATGTATGAAGTAAAAATGCTAAATTTAAATGCAAAATTAAGGGGTCTGAAACTTGAAAGTGCTGATTTTGAGAAATCGTGGACTTAGAAATCATAGTCGACTCGTCACTATCAACAGCCAGACAGTGTTCAGAAGCCATTATGAAGGATGACAAAATATTAGAATATGAGGTGTGATGTTGTAGAGTACAAGTCCAAGGTGGTTATGCTGAAGCTTTATAATGCACTGGTTATACCTCTTCTGGAGTACTGTGTCCTAGCCATACTACCTGCCGTTTATCTTCTTACTGAACACAATAACTGCAGGATGTTTTGCACATCAACAATGTCAGTCACTGCTATACTGAATACAATTTTTATTTTTTTTTTATTTTATATATACTGTATGTTTGTCTTTTAGTGTCCTAAATTCATTACTAATTTGATTGTTCATTGAAGCACCAGAATGACATCTCTTAGAATATCAAGCAGCAATATGATGGCAGTTAACTTCAGTCTTTCATGTCACTTCTTGAATTGCTGGAACCTCTTAATCATTTTGTTAATATTCGGCTCACCATTCTATGTTATTGTATTGTTATTCTCTTTTCTTAAATACTCAAGATACTATGCTCTTTGGAAATATACCTTGAAAGGCACATACATTACAAAGTATAAATAAAGTTGAAAGTACTCTTTCTTGCATGTCCATTTACTCTGCAAGCTATGTTGTGTTGTATGATAAAGAGATAACACATAAGTCTCAAATGTCTTGTTAGCCTCTTTGATGTTTGTCTTCAGCCCACAGTTTAAGCACATGCCAGCACTGCACATAGTTCTGGTTGATTGCATGTTTCTTGCACTTTTTAGTGTTGAATAACAGCTTGATTTTTTAAAAGAAGACAGAAACAATTTGACTTATTTCCTGCATTACAAAGAAGAATGCTTTGTTGCACAGTGATGGACTTTTTGAAATGTGCACTGGAAAACAAAGATTGAGCATTATGTAAATCCTTTTCTAAGGCATAAGAAAATCAGAACTTCTTCATTAAGCGTACGATAAGTACTTCAGGTTTTCTTATGTATGCATTATTTTAAATAACTAGTAACTGAAGATTGAAAATGTACTTATAAAAACAGGTTTAATATTTGTACAGCAAGTAAAATGAGACATAAGAAGCTAAAGCTTCTAAAACTGGAAAGTAGAGGCTCTGAGATGAGTGTTAAAATGGAATTCATAAAAAAGCAATGTCAAAAATGCCAGCTTCTTCCATTAAAGCGCAGAGACAGTGTTGTGCCTTAAAGTGTCACTAATTATGGTTTTAAAGTCGTCTTCAATAGGAGGAACTGAAGGGCTGATGGACCGAATGACACTCTCACTTCAATGTTCTCTTTTCAGTGTTTCATATTGCTTGCTGTAAACCATTGTTTAAAGCCAACTTTTCTACAGCTTCAGTTATTTGTTATGCCTTAATACTTTCATGATGATTTGTCAATAACATATTTCCCTAAAGCAATGGGATTTTCATACATGTGCAAAGTGTACTAAACTTCATAACTTGACAGAAATTCTACTTGCCGCATTGTTTGTCTTTTTATAGACAAAGTACATGTGATATCATTAATATGAATCCAAGAGTACAGCCTTCAATCGCAGCAAAAAATATCTGTAAGGAGAATCTGTGTTTAAATTAATCCTTACAGAGTACTTCCCCAATAGTGAAGATAAACCGAAAAAATATAAGAATTTTCTGTTTTAGAGTAAAACTGTTTTAACACTGACAACGCAAATTTTTAGTATTCTGTTAGATATTGGGGGAATGCTAGCTTCTTAATCGGCTGATTAATAGAGTCTAAAGTAATGTATGGGTTTTTTTTTCAGATGTTACTAGGGGGCTTTGCCCCCTGCTAGCTTCGCACCTCTTAAACAGTGATACAATGGGAAACAAATAAATTTTTTTACCTCCTCTATGCTCGATCAGCTGGCTTGCTGCTCCTGCTGCTTGTGCCGTGCTGCGTGATCTGTTTGTCGAACAGTACTTCGAACATTTAAAAGCCTGTAGAGCAGCTGTCCTCCTTGTCTTGCAGGATGTTAAAGTGTCTCCAAGAAAATCACGTCTTGACCCAAGATTTTTTTTATGTAATAGAGAGATATGGTGAAATTGCTATGAAAATGTAATACTTTTTAGCTGTACTAACACTTTTTAACTGTATAGCTTTTCAAGAAATAAGGCCTTTTGTAAAATGTCTGCTATGAAGGTCACTAATTAAAATATTGCCTACAATAACTCATCACAGTTTCTGGTAACATTAATAGTTTACTGCACAAGATTTGATTTGAATTCTTTATGAAGCCAACTAAGATTTTAGACGTGTTAAAATTCAGCTGTCTCAACCAAAAGAGTTTTACATGGCTTGTAGTCTAACATGAAAATGCAATATATTCAGTCACATGGCTAAAAATGTACATATTAATTCTTTTTTGAAGTCCACTACAGGTTTTAGCATCTGGCAGAAAGAACACTCTTATGTAGTGCTAGAAGATGAGAACAGAAGACATGCTGACCTTAATGTGGTTTGTCGCTGCCTCACAGTGGCCGATTCTCTCATCACATCTGAAGAGGAGAACTTTATATTACGCAGGCTGCACTGTACATAAAACTGTGAAAGATTATTTTATTACTTCAAGCCTAGTAATGTAAATGCTTTGAAGTACAAGGATACTTTAAAAAAGGAATGCTGCTACTTTTTATTGGCTGCTATTTAACAAATGTAACCTGACTGTTCACCTACAGTATTTGCTATATTAAGCACCAATGTATGTCTATTTATTGTGTAATATAATCTTTTACTGCATATGTATGTCAATTTTAAACTTAAAAATAGCTTTGTTGATTATTGTTGGAGGATAACGTGCATACTGGCTGGATCAGAGGACGTAACATTACTTCGGCAGGATGAAGAAATAAAATTGTACCTGGCCGGGATGAGATAATGGATGGACAAGGAAAAGCCGAGGATCACGATTGGTTCCATCCTCCAAATGGCACCGTAAGCATTCCTGGATCCAACATGAAAAGAGTCTGCTGCCTCATTTCAGAGAGTCAGAGTCTGGAGGCAGTGGACAAAAGTCAGTGGAGGACAGAAGGAGAAGGGTTTACTGATTTGTCAGTGATGTGTATGGTTATTGTGGCTGTTTGCTGGAAGAGGTTTTGGGAGGAAGTGCTTGATGAGAAAAAAGGAACCTTTATTTTATTCATATATTGTGTTTATTATTACAGTGTCTGTGGTTTGGGGTTCCCTGGCACCACCTGGTGGTCGCAATTATATTTAACTCAAATTTAAAAAATGTATAGCTTACGCTGTACTGTAAATAAAATAAATAATAATAAAATTAAAATATTCATCATGTTATGTTCTTTTATTTATATAGTACATGCTAAAGATTTGCTGGAACAAAGATTAAGCCAAAGTGGAAAAGGACAGGGTAAGGCTCATCACAGGTCTTATTCAAAGGAGAAATAACATTTACAAATAAAAAATAAGTATCAGACCACAAAGGATTGCAACAGATTACCAGAGTGCATGATAAATCAGGGGTGTCTATGGAGGACAATCAGAAAGTAACAGATATATTTCAAGCAAATACCATTATGGGTTTCCATGTAGATGAAACAGCCTGTATTCTCATAACTATTCCTGATGGAAGTGAACCCAGGAGATGCCAAAGGAAAAATCCTGAAGCTAGAGGAGACAGCAGGGTTATCAGGAAATGTTACCATTTTTTAATCCATTGGGGACCCTATCCCCTGCACTTCACACCTACAGTATATACATCTTTTAATGTTCTAAAATCTTGGAGGTCTCCCTGCCATCTTCAATAGTATATTTCTAACAATAATACCCTCCATTTATTAGGTGTATTGGACTTTTTGAGGTGTCCTTGGGATATACATTTTTAAGGACTTTGCAACTCTGGAGCAGATATTGCCATGGGGTCCTTGTCTCATAAGAAACAATGGACTCAGGAATCTTTGGGTGGAGATCGTGAACTATCAGACGTGGAAATTTGTACTGAAGGACATCTTTGACACTGGAAATGCCTTGAGAGTAAACCTTGGGTAGGGTTTAAATGACAGTCCCTTCCATTAGTGCAATTGTTGAAAATCATGTTAAAGAGGAGAAGAGGCCAAATTAAAGAAAGAGAAAGAGAGACAGACACTGGAGAAATCTGAAGGAGGGATTTCTTTCTGAAGAACTGGGAGAAATGCTAATGGAGCAGACACCCCAAAAATAATTTGTGCAAAACCCATCCCAGGCAGGCCCAACATGGTTATAAGACTTTGTTTCTGTCTGCTATTACTTTGATACTTTGTGTTCTGCCTGGTCTCAACATGTTCCGTTTAATTGCTCTCCCAGTTGTTAAATATGTAATACACATTCACTTATGATTTTAACAAAATATCCCTGAATTTTTCACTTTGACTTCATTCAGGGTGTTCTTCGTGTTTCCATGCATCATCACACACCTTTCATTAGCAGACCTGAGTGATTGGGAAGGAGCATTGGGTCTCACAAGTGTTTCCATATTTATAGGTGCTCACCCATTGAGTAGTCTGTAGGCAAGCATCAAGGATTTAAATATAAAGAATACCACTGCAGTGAGCCCATATTGAATCTGAAAAAAGAAGTGACACAAGCCCACCTCAGCTGGTTGAAAAAAAAACTGTCCTACTGCATTCTAAATCATCTGCAGTTGCTTGGAGACACAAGACAGTACTCCAGATGAGACAAGATCAAAGCCTGGACCAGGAGTTGTGCTGCATTCTCTGTCAAATATGGTCTGATTTTGTGCACGTTGTATAAAGCAAATCTGTAAGACCAAGAGACTGTTTCAAGAATGGCCAGTGAAAGACAGTAGATCATCTATCATCACCCCAAGATTGCATACAGATTTGTTGGGTGTTAGTGATAATGAGCCAAGCTGAACAGAGATGGGATGCTGAGTAGACAGAAATACTGGGATAACAAGAAGGTCCGTCTTTGTCAGGTTGAGCTAGAGGTGGTGTTCCTTCATCCAAGTTTCATTATCAGTGAGACATGCTGAAATTCTAAGTACGGTATAGTTCTCTGGAAGCATCGACAAGTGTGGCTGCGCATCTGTTACAAGTTTCTTTTATTTTTCCCTGTCTCTCTGTCTTTGCTGGGAACATATTTTTCATGTATGCTGGAATTTTAACCCATGAGGAATGTGAATTTCATATTAATTTTGGAAATTTCACGCCACTTTTTAATTCAAAGTCTTATAACATCTCAGAGTTATGCCATTTTTTGTGTTTATTAAACCAGGGTTTTAATAAAGTCATTGCCACAGTGATGCATCCCAACAGCCCCTTGGAGTGCACAGCATGTGATGTCAGTCAGAGCACCGGCACCGGGGTTGGCTTAATGGTTTCCTGAGCATCCAACATTATTATTCTCTATTTGATTTCTTTTAGCTATTTTCTTTGATTTATTTACTGTTTTTTTTTAAACAAAATGCTTTTCTGGCTGCAGACTTTGATTTTTGGATTAACATTCTTATTTTTTGATGACCAGTGGGCACTCCTTTTTGTGGAGAGACCTGAGGATGGCAGTTTGCAAAAGCTTCCAATCCATTCTATAAGAGATTGAAAGGATCTGTCAGGAAGAATGGGATGAACTGAACAAATCCAGGTGTGAAAACCTGTAGAGACTTACTCGAGAAGACTTGAAGCTGTAATTGCTGCCACAGACGCTTCTGCAAAGTACTGATTTAAGGGTTGGAATACTTATATGAATGAGAGATTTCAGATTTTGATATTTTTAAAATTTATAAATATTTCTGAAAACATGTTTTCATGTTGTCATTATAGATTATGATGTGTAGATTGAGCAGAAGCTGCACATATAGCCATATTAAAATGAAATCTACAGCATAGTAAAGAATGCAGAAAGAGAAAGAACCTGTATACTTTATGAACACACTACATATAATAATGTTCTTAATGCTGGTAGGATGAGACTGTCCTTTATAACCCATAATTAGATAAAACACTTACTGGAAATGGATGGGTTAATACATTTTTAAATTTAGTTTTGTTATTAATTATGTTAATAATTGGGTGTATGAACTGGTATGACAAAATAAGGGAAAAGACACAGCTGATGGTTTTAGTTTTTTTTGCATACATTGTGGAATACATGTGGTTTGGGTGATTTAGAGAACTTATTCACTTAATAATCAATTTTTAATCCTCCATTATTCAATAAAAACAATCAATTAAATCAAACCCACATCTTTAGATTACTGTATATACTTAAGGTTTCTTGGAGGCATTAATTCTCTGATAAGGTTCAGTGCTACATATTCGTAAATTACACAATCCAAGTTCATGGACTGATGTGTTTCAGGATCTTTAATCCCCACTTCAGGACCAAACTATGAGAACTATTTAAAAATATAAATTGTGACAGATAGGGGTGCCACTATCATAGGTTGAAAACAGAGGTTTGAACTCTCCATCCACCTCCCTCCAGTGAGTGTTGCCTTCCTTCCTCCCGATGCTGACTCCCTGAAGGAGGCTGGATGGTTTCCTTTTATGTAGGATCTGGGAGAACTGCTGGAGGCAGTGCATAGCCCAATCAGAGCACTTCTGGGTCAGGCATAAGTCCTGTAAAACAGAGCTCATAAATCCCCGCAGCACCCTCTGGCGGAACCCATGGGAACCAGCAGGTCTGATTGATGACACTACAATTCCCATCATGCCCTGAAGGTGTCCACATGGTTCCCGAATTCCTGGGAAGCTGCCATCTAGTAGGTTGGAGACAAATATATTCTGGAAAAGGATTGTTTCCCCTTTGCTCCTTTGTTTTGTTCTTCTTTCCAGGTAAGGGTCCTGTACCCATCCCAGATGAGATTGCATTCCATTGGTTTTCCCCTTTCTTCCAGTGTGGGATTCCAGATAATCCAGCCTAGTAAAACAAGCTAAATCATCTTCTTTATAAGCATTGTGTCATGCAACCACATTGCGGGAGTGTGCTTGAGGCTCTGCACCATAGGTGAGAGAAAGGGGCACAGCCACTAACCTCTCTTCCTTCTTCTACCACAAGATGATGATCTCACTCCAGATGAATTACCTCAGTCCTGGCTTCCTTTCCGCTCAGGTTAACACCAAATAAAGGATTAGATAGATAGATAGATAGATAGATAGATAGATAGATAGATAGATAGATAGATAGATAGATAGATAGATAGATAGATAGATAGATAGATAGATAGATACTTTATTAATCCCAAGGGGAAATTCACATAATCCAGCAGCAGTATACTGATACATAGAAACAATATTAAATAGTAAAAAAAATGAAAAAAATTAAAATAAAATGAATGTTAGCATTTACTCCCCCGGGTGGAATTGAAGAGACGCATAGTGTGGGGGAGGAACGATCTCCTCACAAAAAGTCTGTCACTGAAGCTACTCCTCTGTCTGGAGATGACACTGTTCAGTGGATGCAGTGGATTATTCATGATTGACAGGAGTTTGCTTAGTGCCCGTCGCTCTGCCACAGATGCTAAACTGTCCAACTTTAATCCTATAATAGAGCCTGCCTTCTTAACAAGTCTGTCCAGGAGTGAGGCGTCTTTCATCTTTATGCTGCCACCCCAGCACACCACCGCGTAGAAGAGGGCACTCACCACAACAGTCTGGTAGAACATCTGCAGCATCTTACTGCAGATGTTGAAGGATGCCAACCTCCTCAGAAAGTATAGTCTGCTCTGACCTTTCTTACATAGAGCATCAGTATTGGCAGTCCAGTCCAATTTGTCATCCAGCTGCACTCTCAGATATTTAAAGGTCTGCACCCTCTGCACACAGTCACCTCTGATGATCACAGGGTCCATGAGGGGCCTAGGCCTCCTAAAATCCACCACCAGCTCCGTGGTCTTGCTGGTGTTGAGGTGTAAGTGGTTTGAGTCGCACCATTTAACAAAGTCTTTGATTACCTTTCTGTACACCTCCTCCTGCCCACACTTGATGCAGTCCACAATAGCAGTGTCATCAGCGAACTTTTGCACGTGGCAGGACTCAGAGTCAGGATTAGACCCAACCACTATTTAGTTTTTTTGTGTTTTTATTTCTCTGTTAAATGGGTTGCTCTGAGAAGATTCCAACCCTTTCACCTTGTTAGTCTGTTTTTACAGTTGGTATAACGTCCACACCATGAACAGGTAAAATGTCCCACTCTTTGTGCTATCATTCCTGCCCCACAATTACACAATTGTTTCTGTTCGGAGAATTAACTTTTACAATTAAATCATTAATATTTCTGTTCAGCACAATTGTAAATAATGAGAAATCTTAAGAAAAGAGAAAGATGATGCCAGTGTTTTCTTATATGTTAAATTCATACATGAAAACTTATTCTGTTCTTCTTTCAGCTGCTTCCATTAGGGGTTGCCACAATGGATCATCTTCTTCCATATCTTTCTGTCCTCTGCATCTTGTTCTGTTACACCCATCACCTGCATGTCCTCTCTCACCACATCCACAAACCTTCGCTTAGGCTTCCTCTTTTCCTCTTTCCTGGCAGCTCTATCCTTAACATCCTTTTCCAAATATACTCAGCATCTCTCTTCTGCACATGTCCAAACCAATGCAATCTCGCCTCTCTGACTTTGTCTCCCAACCGTCCTACTTGAGCTGACCCTCTAATGTACTCATTTCTAATCCTGTCTATCCTCGTCACACCCAGTGCAAATCTTAGCATCTTTAACTCTGCTACCTACAGCTCTGTCTCCTGCTTTCTGTTCAGTGCCACTGTCTCCAACCCATATAACATACAGTAGCTGGTCTCACAACCACCCTGTAGACCACAAAGACGCAATGCAACTCCTTCTGGTCTTCTCTATACTTCTCCATCAACATCCTTAGAGCAAACATCGCATCTGTGGTGCTCTTTCTTGGAATGACACCATACTGCTGCTCAGTAATCATCACCTCACTTCTTAACCTAGCTTCCACTATTCTTTCCCATAACTTCATGCTGTGGCTCAACAATTTTATCCCCCTGTAGTTACTACAGTCCTGCACATCCCCCTTATTCATCATCTCTAATTTCCGGCACCGTGCGAGTGGCAGCCATTCCAGCAGCTCCGTTTTATAACTTTATCTTTTTACCTGTTTTTCTCTATTTTTCTCTATTTCACTGATCACTTCTACCACTTTCTTTTATGTGGAATCGCTCCTTGGACACTTTTTACTATTTTTACTACTTGACATGGATTTTTACACTCCGAGACTTGCCTATTCAAGTTGTCAACTTAAAGCACTGAGAAGAAATGCCCACGCCGGTGTGGTTCCCTATTTACCTGACGAGGTAAAAAGACGATATCGGGGCAGCCAAGCCGGTGCAAAGATAAAAGATAAGATAAAAGCCAAACAGCTTGCGAGAAAATGGCGTTATAAACCGTTGGTTCCTTCTGTGATCCTTGGAAATGTGAACTCACTACCATGTCAGAACCTATAGAGAATGCAGCTTGCTGTGTTTAGTGAAACGTGGCTAACAACTACCATCCCAGATGCTAACGTGGAGCTACCCGGGTTTAGCACAGTTAGAGCGGACAGCGGAAAAAAAAAAGGAGAGGGTGTCGCTCTCTATGTCAATACAAAGTGGTGCAACTCAGGACATATAAACATTAAAATCTCCAATTGCTGCAGGGACATCGAACTGTTGGCCGTAAGTCCCTATTATTTGCCAAGAGAGTTTGGACACGTGATTATTGTTATTGTTTATATTCCCCCATGAGCGAACGCAGAGATAGCGAGTCTGACGATGCGGGTTTGACTCCATGCTCCCATAGCTGTTCAGGAGCCCTTCCACCCAACACCGTCGGTAATGTCACCGATGAGCTAGTCAGTGAAGGCAACAATTGAGCAAGGGGATGGTAAAAAGTGAAAAAGTGCTTTTATTAAAACAGTCAAACAAAAACAGTGTTCAAATAAATAGTGCAGTGACTTCAAAATCTTCATTAAATAAATAATCCATAAAAAAAACGTGGAGGTAAAAACAATAGAAAAAAACAATCCTTTAAAATCAGAGGTTAAAATGTTCCTACGGGAAGCAGTCTTTAAAAACAACAACAAGCCCGGTGCCTTCTTTTAACTGGTGACTCCCCTGCTTCTCCCTGTCCAGTCTTCGCAACAGGGGAGCCACTCTACCTGCAGCTGACCTTCTTTCTACAACTGATCTGGAGTTGTCCCGATCCCTGGCTTCGGTTCCGCTCCCTCGAGACCGCGACTTGGGAATTCCTCTCACGGCCAAGGCTCTCACGTGGAGGACACCACATCCCAAATCCTGACTCCCGCTGCCATTCGCGGCCCCATGTGGAGTCACCCGTCTCCTTCTTTGGTCACTCCCGCTACATGCTTGTTCAGCGGGAGCGACAACAACTACTACGCCCTGGTTGTTGGCCTAACACCCAGGCTGTCTGCTCAGCTGCCCACGAGCACTCGCTTGCCCACACGCTCCGTGTGTCTCTCTCTTGCTCTCTCTTGCACCGACTTGTTCCCTCGCTCCCTGTAACCTCCGTCTCCTTCTCTTTTCGTTTTTCTGATCTTTTTTTTCATCTTTTTCTTCTCTCTATCCGACTTGCGCTTCTTTTATATTGAGAGGGGCCATAGCAGCTACAGCACATTAGCCACGGGAACAATCACGGATGTGGGCAGTTCCTCAGCTGTGCACACGGTGAGAAACGCCCACACCGCAGATCGCCCCGAGGCTTGCTACGACTACTACGCCCCCTCACGAAACCGCAGCGAGTGCGGTGATTATTTATTTAAAAAGACGGCCTTTGCTCAGCGAGCTGCGGACCCATAACACCACAGCGAGTGACGTCATCCATTCCACAGTTGCTAAGTTACAAACGCAGCACCCTGAGGTGCTTGTGATAATTGCTGGAGACTTTAACCATGTAACGCTGGATAAAACATTACCTGCCTACTTCCAGTATGCGGACTGTAACACCCGGGGAAATAGGACTACTGACCTACTGTATGCAAACGTTAGAGATACATACAGCGCCACCCCGCTGCCTGCGCTTGGGAAAGCAGATCATAACCTGGTTCTGCTTCAGCCTCACTACAAACCAAGAGTGAGGGCGCTACCTACAACCACACAATCATTCAGGAAGTGGTCTCCTGAGGCAGAGCAGGCTCTGAGAGACTGCTTTGGAACTACAGACTGGGATATACTGCTGGGGTCACATAGTGAGAACATTGAAGAGGCTGTTGACTGCACGACTGATTACATCAACTTCTGTATGGACATTGTAGTTCCAGTAAGAACAGTACACTGCTATGCTAACAACAAGCCATGGATTACAAGTGACATCAAGGCGCTTTCGAAACAGAAAAAAAGGGCTTTTAAATTTGGTGATCAGCATCATCTCAAGCGCGTGCAGAAGGAACTCTGAGTCCAGCTCAGGGCAGCAAAGAAGCAGTACAGGAGAAAGCTGGAGTAGAAATTGCAGAATAACAGCATGAACGAAGTGTGGGATGGGATGAAGATCATCACTGGCTGCAGCTCGAAGCGGGGTGCCACCATCGAGAGAAAAGTGGAGAGAGCAAACCAAATGAACAACTTCTTTAACAGGTTTGACCACCCTAACCCACTCTCACCTTGGAGTACTGCATCCTCCAACCATCCTTCTGCTGATACCAGCATAGGTGAGACATCCCCACCCACAATTACAGCAGCACAGGTGAGCAGAGAGCTGAGGAAACTTCGTGCCAGCAAAGCAGCAGGTCCAGATGGTATATCGCCATGACTGCTGAAGGCCTGTGCGTTGGAACTGGGGAGTCCTCTACAGCGCATCTTCAACCTGAGTTTGGAACAAGGGAGAGTCCCGGGCTTTGGAAAACATCTTGTATCACCCCAGTCCCAAAGGTATCATGTCCTAGTGAGCTGAATGACTTCCGGCCTGTTGCTCTGACGTCACATGTGATGAAGACCATGGAGTGGCTGCTGCTTCACCGCTTGAGGCCACAGGTCCGCCAGGCCCTTGACCCTCTGCAGTTCGCATACCAGGAGAAGGTGGGAGCGGAGGATGCCATCATCTATATGCTACACCGATCCCTCTCCCACCTGGACAGAGGCAGTGGTGCTGTAAGAATTATGTTTTTGGACTTCTCTAGCGCCTCCAACACCATCCAACCTCTGCTCCTTAGGGACAAGCTGACTGAGTTGGGAGTAGACTCACACCTGGTGGCATGGATCGTGGACTATCTTACAGACAGACCTCAGTATGTGCGTCTTGGGAACTGCAGGTTTGACATTGTGGTCAGCAACACAGGAGCCGCAGGGGTCTGTACTTTCTCCGGTCCTGTTCAGCCTATATACATCAGACTTCCAATACAAGTCCTGCCATGTGCAAAAGTTCGCTGATGACACTGCTATCGTGGGCTGCATCAGGAGTGGGCAGGAGGAGGAGTACAGGAAGCTAATCAAAGACTTTGTTAAATGGTGTGACTCAAACCACTTACACCTGAACACCAGCAAGACCAAGGAACTGGTGGTGGATTTTAGGAGGCCCAGGCCCCTCATGGACCCGTGATCATCAGAGGTGACTGTGTGCAGAGGGTACAGACCTATAAATACCTGGGAGTGTAGCTGGATGACAAATTGGACTGGACTGCCAATACTGATGCTCTCTGTAAGAAAGGTCAGAGCCGACTATACTTTCTTAGAAGGTTGGCGTCCTTCAACATTTGCAATAAGATGCTGCAGATGTTCTACCAGACGGTTGTGGCGAGCACCCTCTTCTACGCGGTGGTGTGCTGGGGAGGCAGCATAAAGAAGAAGGACATATCATGCCTGGACAAACTTTTTAAGAAGGCAGGCTCTGTTGTAGAAATAAAGCTGGATAGTTTAACATCTGTAGCAGAGCGACGGGCACTAAGCAAACTCCTGTCAATCATGGAGAATCCACTGCATCCACTTAACAGTGTCATCTCCAGGCAGAGGAGTAGCTTCAGTGACAGACTTTTGTCACCGTCTTGCTCCACTGACAGACTGAGGAGATCGTTCCTCCCCCACACTATGCGACTCTTCAGTTCCACTCCGGGGAGTAAATGCTAACATTATTCAAAGTTATGGTCTGTTTTTACATGCAATTTTATTACTCTTTAATTTAACATTGTTTTTTTATAAGTATACTGCTGCTGGATTATGTGAATTTCCCCTTGGGATTAATAAAGTATCTATCTGTCTATCTATCTATTCTTAAATATCGGCACCAGTACAATTCTTCTTCACTCCTCAGGCATCCTCTCACTTTCCAAGATTCCATTAGACTATCTGGATAAAAACTCCACTGCAATCTCTCCTAAACACATCCATGCTTCCACAGGTATGTCATCTGGACCAATGGCTTTTCCATTCTTCATCCTATTCATAGCTGTCCTTACTTCCTCCTTGCTAATCCATTGCACATCCTGATTCACTATCTCCACATCATCCAAACTCTTCCCTCTCTCGTTCTTTTCATTCATCAGCCTCTCCAAGTACTCTTTCCATCTGCTCAACACACTCTCCTCGCTTGTGAGTATGTTTCCATTTTTATCCTTTATCACCCTAATCTGCTGTACATCTTTCCCAGCTCGGTTCCTCTGTCTAGCTAATCGTTACAGGTCCTTTTCTCCCTCCTTAGTGTCCAACCTCTCATACAACTCATCATACGCCTTTTCTTTAGTCTTCACCACCTCTCTCTTCACCTTGTGCCTTATCTCCTTGTACTCTTGTCTACTTTCTGCATCTCTCTGACTATCCCACTTCTTCTTTGCTATCCTCTTCCTCTGTATACTCTTCTGTAGTTCCCCATTCCACCACCAGGTTTCCTTTTCCTCCTTCCTTTGTCCAGATGTCACACCATGCACCCTTCTTGCTGTCACCCTTACTGCATCTGCTGTAGTTTCCCATCTGTCTGGTAACTCTTTACTACCACCCAGTGCCTGTCTCACATTCTCTCTAAACTCAACCTTGCAGTCTTCTTTTTTCAACTTCCACCATTTGATCCTTGGTTCTGTCCTCACTCTCTTCCTCTTCTTGATCTCCGACATCATCCTACAGACCACCATCCTATGCTGCTTAACTACACTTTCTCCTGCCACCACTTTGCAGTCTTCAATCTCCTTCAGATTGACTCTTCTGCATAGGATGTAATCTACCTGTGTGCATCTTCCTCCACTCTTGTACGTAACCATATGTTCTTGCCTGTTCTTAAAATATGCTTTCGCCACAGCCATTTCCATCCTATTGGGAAAATCCACTATCCTCTGACCTTCTTCATTCCTCTCCTTGACACCATACCTACCCATCACCTCCTCATCTCCTCTGTTACATTCAGCAACATGTCCATTGAAATATGCTCCAATTACCACTTCTGCCCCTTGGGTACACTGTTCATCACTTCATCCAACTCACTCCAAAAATCTTCTTTTTCCTCCATCATACACTTAACTTGTGGGGCAAATGTACTGACAACATTCATCATCAGACCTCCAATTTCCACCTTCATAATCAATACTCTGTTCGACACTCTTTTCACCTCCATAACATACTGTTCCTTCGGAATAACCCCTTACCCCATCTCATCCACACCATGATAGAACAATCTGAATCCACCTGGCCTTACTCCCCTTCTATTTAGTCTCTTGCACACACAATATATCAACCTTCCTTCTATCCAACTTATCAGCTAACTCTCTCCCCTTACTAGTCATACTGCCAGCATTCAAAGTTCCTACCCTTAGTTCCACTCTCTTTACCTTCCTCCTCTCCTCCTGCCTTTAGACACGTTTCCCCCCTCTTCTTCTCCTTCTTCAGCCAATAGTACCCCAATTTCTGCCAGCACCCTGTTGGCTAACAGTACTGGTGGCGGTCGTTGTTAACCCGGGACTCCACCAATCTGGTATGGAAATTTGTATTATTGTCCGCATATTCATTTGCCAAAACTTTACACTGGATGCCCTTCCTGACGTAAACCTCCCCATTTATCCGGGCTTAGGACTGGTACAAAGAAACACACTAGTTTGTGCATCCCCTGTGGCTGGGTTCCAGACAGTATACTGTATCAACACTGGCTAAAATTAGTTTAAGTAGGCCTGATCAGTGCAGTACAAGTCAAGGAGGATTATGATTAAGCTATATAACACACTAGTCACATCTGGTGTACTAAGTGCAGTTTGGTATTACAAAAATGTCCAGAAGAGAGCTACTAGGCTAATTTTAGGACTGCAAGGTATGAGCTATGAGGAAAGACTGAAGAACATGAACTTTTTCAGTTTAAGGAAACAGTGATTATGAAGAGACGTGATTGAAGTGTACAAAATTATGAAGGGATTAGTAAGGTAAATGTTGTTATTAAATTTCCTCGACAACAGTAACATTGAGACACTGTTGGAAACTTAATAAGAGTAAATTTTACGTAAATATATGCATATCTAAATCTACAGGTCTCCCAAGACAAGGAAAAAAAACACAAGTGGGTTACCACAGGGTGAGTTTTTTATTGTGATGTTTTTCTCATTCCAACAACAAATACAACCCTCAGAAACCCCAACATGATGCACTCAGCAGTCACCATCCTTAACCACCCTTCTTTCTGTTTTTTCTCTTCTTCATGTTGTACCTTTCTTCACTAAAAAGTGTCCCTTTGAGAAACAAACCAACTCAGAATCCTGTATTATTTAAGGTAAATAAGAGAAGGAGATAGATAGATAGATAGATAGATAGATAGATAGATAGATAGATAGATAGATAGATAGATAGATAGATAGATAGATAGATAGATAGATAGATAGGTCATAAGATGATATTTTTACATAGTAACTCCCAGAGGATAGTTTTATTGTTTCCTTCTGAAACATCATTTTTATTTTCAACTACTATATTTTTCAACCAGGGTTGATTCATTTCTTGTGCCTTACGTTGCCAGGAAAGGCTTTGGCTTCTCACAAACTCTTAATTGGATTAAGTGGGTTTGAGAATGTAATATTAAAAAAATAGATTATGTAAACTGTGATGTGCTTCCCTAGGAATGTTATGAATCTGACTGATGAAGAGCTCCTACATCCAGATTTTTCAGACTGTGCCTTTATAAATGCATAATTTCCTTTCACAGAAATAATCCATTTGCTTCAATTGTGACCGTAAAAATACTTTTGAGGATTATATTCAAAATGCAATTTGATGCTGATGTCTTCGTTTCTAACAATGTTCATATTTTTCTATTTACATCTTAAATGTCTGACTGGCATCTCAATGACAATCCTTTGCAGCCATCTACTGGTCAGATGTTCAAATACATCTATCTTTAGACCTAAACTTGTTACTGACATAACTTATTATCATTATCATTTAAAAAAAAGATTGAGAACTATGATGAATTGCTGTATTCTTTATTCTTCTGTTTTTACTATCCATAATGATAAAAGGCCAACACTCCTTCTGTGGCATTAACTGTGCATAAACCTACACTTTCCCCAGATGTGTGTTTTGTGCGTTTAGTTCACGTTTTGCCATGTTTTGCCTAATACTAAATAAATGTCAAAAATATCCATTAAATAGTTTTTCAAATAACTAGCAAAACAAACTTTTTTACACCTTTTAAACCAACTTAGAATAAAGCAGTTTTTTTCATCCATTAATTTCTTCAGTCTATAGCATAGTCAAGCATGTGATTATTCTGCTGCTTTCCTGTAGTCAATTTAAAGGTGACACTGGGGACAGTGTTTATGTGTAAGATCCATCCATCCATTATCCAACCCGCTTGTAACATAAGACAAAACACGTTGTAAGTTTTGGGGTCTTCCGCCCCGTATACTGAAACAGAAAAAAACAGCAGTCAATCGCTTTTACAAACATCGAAAGCAAAAAGACAAAAAGGGGAGAAATGGGCGGGCTTTTTATGTGGGCGGACCGGAGATTGATGTGCAGGTGCTGGTGATGGTTACTGGGACTGATGTCATCAAGGGTCATCAGAGGGATTAATTAGACCCGGAAGCGCGTGCTTCGTATAGCCGTCATGGCATTTGCTTATGTCTCTGAGGCCTCGGGCTTTCTGAAGAAGGAAAGAAAGAGAGGTTAGTACTCCGTCGTAGACCCCTCGCGGCACGTTTCCCGTAACAACCCGGGTCAATCTGCTGTTCCCCAAGCACTCGTGCGTGACAGGACCCCCCCGTTAGCCCAGGCCCATCGGGGCGGGCTACCCGAACCGCGAGGTCAAGCACGCGAGAGAGAGCATCAGCGTTGGCCTGCAGGGTGCCCCGGCGATAAACAACGGTGAACTTAAAGGGCTGCAGATCCAAGAACCACCTGGTGACCCGGGGATTCGAATCCCGGTGAAGAGCCATCCACTGGAGGGCGGCATGGTCCGTCACGAGAGTGAATTCCCGACCCAGCAGGTAGTACCGCAGGTGCGTCACCGCCCATTTAATGGCCAGGGCCTCCCGCTCCACCGCCGCATACCTTGT
The DNA here is from genome assembly GCF_016835505.1 of Polypterus senegalus. NCBI lineage: Eukaryota > Metazoa > Chordata > Cladistia > Polypteriformes > Polypteridae > Polypterus > Polypterus senegalus. The sequence goes on along the minus strand of NC_053156.1, from coordinate 209,082,047 downwards.
CTCCCGGTCCAACAGTTTCCGGCTCAGGTAAATCACAGGGTGTTCGACACCATCGACGCTTTGGCTCAGCACAGCACCGAAGCCTGTGTCCGAAGCATCAGTCTGGAGAATAAAAGGAAGCGAGAAATTAGGCGTCCTTAATATAGGTGCCGAAGTAAGGGCCCGTTTCAAGTCACTGAATGCCCGCGCCGTATCCTTGGTCCACACCACATGTAAAGGGGCCCCCTTCTTTGTTAAGTTCGTCAAGGGTGCTGCTCTCTCGGAGAAGCGAGGTACAAACCGGCGGTAGTATCCCGCTAGCCCCAGGAAGGCCTGCACCTGTTTCTTGACCATCGGTCGGGGCCATTCTAAGATGTCTTTTATTTTGGTACACTATGGTCTCACCAGCCCTCCACCCACCAGGTAGCCTAAATAACGGGCTTCGCTCATCCCAAAGTAGCATTTGTGCGGTTGATGCGAAGCCCAGCTCTCGCTAGCGTCAGGAGTACTGTATAGACCTGCACAACATGTTCCTCCCACGTGCTGGAATAGATAACAACGTCATCCAGGTATGCAGCACAGTAGGACTGGTGGGGCCGCAGCACTTTATCCACCAGACGCGTTGAAAGGTCGCGCGCCTGTGCAGCCCAAATGGGAGTACCTTGTAGTGCCAGTGACCGCTAGGGGTGCTAAAAGCAGTTTTTTCTCTGGCGGATGCCGTTAAGGGAATTTGCCAATACCCCTTCGTCATATCAAGAGTGGTCAGATAGCGGGCCGTTCCCAGCTTCTCTAAGAGTTCATCCACCCGGGGCATGGGGTACGCATCAAACTTCGAGACCTGATTGAGATGTCTGAAGTCGTTGCAGAACCGCCATGACCCGTCCGTTTGGATATGAGGACGATAGGACTTGACCAGGGGCTATGGCTTTCCTCAATGATGTCTAACTTGAGCATCTTTTGGACCTCTAGCTCCACCTCAGAGCGTTTTTCCTCTGGGAGACGGTAGGGTCGTTCCCGGACAACCACCCCCGGGTCTGTGACAATGTCGTGCTCAATCAACGGGGTCCAGCCTGGTGTCTCGCTGACCACCTCCGGGACAGACAGGATGGCTCTCTCGAGCTCCTGCCGTTGGGAAGGGGACAGATTAGACTGGTGTCTTTTCTGAGTAAAGGGAGAGAGCGGGGCCGGGAGACGGAACATCCTCCCTGTCTCGCCACGGCTTCAGAAGGTTGATATGATACACTCTCTCACTCGGTCGACGATTTGGCTGGCTTACCAAATAGTCCACGAGTCCTTTTCTCTCTTTCACTTCGTATGGCCCCAGCCAATGAGCCAAAAGTTTCGAGTGGGAGGTGGGCACAAGCACCATCACGCGGTCTCCAGGCTGAAACTCGATTGTAGTTCCGGACCTGCACTGCTTGAGCTCTAGACATGTGATCTTTAAGCAGGGGCCGGATTTTAGTCAATCTATCGCGTAACTGCGCGATATATTCCAGGAGGTTAGTGGAGGGAAGCGCCTCTCCTTCCCAACCTTCTTTAAGTACGTCCAATAGACCCCGGGGCTGTCGCCCATATAACAACTCTAAGGGGGAAAACCCTGTGGAGGCTTGTGGAACCTCCCTATAGGCAAACAGCACGAGGGGTAAAAGTTGGTCCCAGTTCCTACCGTCCGCGCTGACCACCTTGCGGAGCATCTGTTTCAGTGTTTGATTGAAGTGCTCAACTAGTCCATTCGTCTGCGGATGATAGACGGATGTCTTGAGATGCTTAATTTGGAGTAGTTTGGCTACCTCCCTGAACGTATCCGATGTGAAGGGCGTACCCTGGTCTGTGAGGACTTCTTTGGGTATGCCCACGCGGGAAAACAGGGCTACTAATTCCCGAGCGATGTTTTTAGTATTAGCAGAGCACAGGGGAACTGCTTCGGGATATTGGGTTGCGTAGTCAACCATTACCAAAATATACTTGTGACCACGTATGGAAGGCACCAAGGGGCCAACTAGATCGATGCCGATCCGCTCAAAAGGGATATCTATCAGGGGGATCGGGATCAGCGGAGCACGGTCCCTGCGGGGAATCTGGCGTAACTGACAGACCGGGCAGGACTGACAGAAACGGCGGACCTCCTCATTGATCCCGGGCCAATAAAACCGGAGCTTTATTCTTTCCAGCGTTTTTTCGGTTCCCAGGTGGGCACCTAGGAGATGGGCGTGAGCTAGCTCACAAACCTCCCGCCGGTAGGTTCGTGGCACTAGCAACAACTTCCGCACCTCACCTTCGTATTCGGCAACCCGATAAAGCAGATTATTTTCGAGTAGGGCCCATGTGGTGTGGATGCCATGGACGATATGTCGTCACCGGAGACGATAGCATTCCTGGCAAACCTCAAGGAATCATCATTCCATTGCTCACGTTTAAAGGAAGCTGGCGTGGACCGGTATTGGGTGTCCAAGCTGGCGAGTATGTCTGTAACTGGGGCGCGGGAGCGTTTGCGGCTCCGGAGCGGCTCTTGGGATGCCTTCCGGGTCGAGGTCCTCCCCTGAAGAGGACTCCCCCGACCCGTTTACGTCATCAATAGTTGCCGAAGTGCACGGCGTGGGAACAGCAGGGAGGGGCCCCTGACCCTCCATGAGCAGACCTAGTCTCGGTGGAGGAGTGGTGACGGTCCTACCGCTTTTAATATTCGACCAGTCGCGTCCCAAGATGACCGGAAAGGGGGGTTCCGGCATTACAGCGACCACCAGCTGTTTCAGAGCCCCTTCCCAAGTTATGAAGCATCTCGCAGACCGATAAGTTCTGGTCTTCCCATGCACACATTTTACTCCCATACGGTGCGGGAGCCACTGTCGCGGTAGGACATAGCGGTGAGCAACAATGGTTATGTTACTCCCGGTATCGAACATTGCCACCACCAAGTGCCCGTTTAACAACACCACTCCCGTATTTGTGACCGCAAGGGGGTTAGACAGTGCACAGTACCTCTCTTCCTTCGCCCAGCTGCAGTCCATCGGCTCCTGGTTGAGCGGGCAGGCCGGCAGCAGATGTCCCGGCTCACCGCGCGAAACAGCGCGCAGCGCGAGCCTTTGTTCCTTCAGCTTGACCGGAGCCTCTGGGGCGCGGCGAGTGGGCTCGGGGACACTGGCCCGTCCCTGCCGCGACCCGCGCGTTGGACTCTCAGATCTCCTGAGTTGGGACACCGCCAGCTGTCTCTCGAGAACCTCCAGAAGGCCGTTCATATCAGCGAACGGGTGCCTCCGGAACAGTTGGGCGAGATAATCCGGCATCGCGTAAATCAGACCCTCGCACGCTACTTGCTCCACTACCTGGCGAGCTTGATTTTCATCTGGCGTAGCCAGCGTCGAAGCTTCCCCAGTACTCGAAGGCCTGGGCACGAGCCGGTAGTGCGGGTCGGCGCCAGTGACGCCAAGCGCGTGCCTGTTGGCCAGAGGTTACCCCGTACCGCTGATAGATTTCAGCCCTCAGGAGTTCATATTGGGAGGCTTCCTCCTCAGAGAGTTTATGATATGCCCGCTGCGCAGGCCCCTTTAGGTACGGGGCCAGAATGGACGCCCACTCCGCCCGTGGCCACCGCTGTCGGGACGCCGTCCTCTCGAATATGGAGAGGTATGACTCTATGTCGTCCTCCCTGGAAAGAGGCTGTAAGGGAGGATGTGCCGGTCGGGGAGGCTCCGGTCTTACCGCTTCCGCAGCCGCCTCTTCGTTTCCACGAGCTCCGCCTGGGTTGCAGCCTGGTCCACCTTAACGGCCTGGAGCTCCGTGACCAAAGTGTTGAGAACCGCGTTCAGATCCTGTCCTTCTGCCATAGTTCGGACCCACCCTCGTCATCCAACGACTACGCCACTGTAACATAAGACAAGACACGTTGTAAGTTTTGGGGTCTTCCGCCCCGTATACTGAAACAGAAAAAAACAGCAGTCAATCGCTTTTACAAACATCGAAAGCAAAAAGACAAAAAGGGGAGAAATGGACGGGCTTTTTATGAGGGCGGACCGGAGATTGATGTGCAGGTGCTGGGTACTGGTGATGGATACTGGGACTGATGTCATCAAGGGTCATCAGAGGGATTAATTAGACCCGGAAGTGCGTGCTTCGTATAGCCATCATGGCATTTGCTTATGTCTCTGAGGCCTCGGGCTTTCTGAAGAAGGAAAGAAAGAGAGGTTAGTACTCCGTCGTAGACCCCTCGCAGCACGTTTCCCGTAACAACCCGGGTCAATCCGCTGTTCCCCAAGCACTCGTGCGTAACACCGCTATATCCTAACTACAGGGTCACAGGGGTCCACTGGAGCCAATCCCAGCCATCACAGGGCGCAAGGCAGGAAACAAACCCCAGGCAGGGTGCCAACCCACCGCAGTATCTGTAAGATGAAGAAGCAAAAAAGAGAAGCAGCGAGCAACCCCATATGATAAGTGGTCACTAGTGGCACTGTCCTAATTTTAAATAAATGATTGTGCTCCAGGGCAGCATGGTGGCGCAGTGGTAGTGCTACTGCCTCACAGTTAGGAGACCTGGGTTTGCTTCCTGGGTCCTCCCTGCGTGGAGTTTGCATGTTCTCCCCATGTCTGTGTAAGTTTCCTCCGGGTGCTCCGGTTTCCTCCCACAGTCCAAAGACATGCAGGTTAGGTGCATTGGCGATTCTAAATTGTTCCTAGTGTGTGCTTGGTGTGTGTGTGCCCTGTGGTGGGCTGGCGCCCTGCCTGGGGTTTGTTTCCTGCCTTGCGCCCTGCGTTGGCTAGGATTGGCTCCAGCAGACCCCCATGACCCTGTAGTTAGGATATAGCAGGTTGGATAATGGATGGATGATTGTGCTCCATTACATGCAGGCTCTGAATGAGCTCCGGTGTGTGTGAATGCACTTCACTCCATGGACAGTTAGGGTGCCTGGCTGATTGCGCATGCATATGCGAATGCGATCGTCATTCAGGTGCCTCATTATTGCCTTGAAGGGAGCGGCACCTCTCACCTGTGCCTAATTGGGAACGCTGTTATTTAATGAGAGCCTGCATGGCAGAGGGTGGGAAACATCAAAAGAAAGAAGAAGAAGAGACGAACAGATGGAGGTTAGAGGAAGGGGAAAAAGCCCACCAACCAGCCTGTCAGTTAGCCATCCAGGAAGGGAAGTGAGCCAGTGCATAATAGAGGAGGCAAGCAGCCAGGAGTAGAGCCACTTTGGGGATCACAAGGCCAACGCTATACATTATGTTGCTGCTGTTAAGTTGCAAAAATTAAAAAATAAAAAAGATGGCACAAAAGATGGTATGTGAGACTTTAAAAATGTATCGTGTCATTACGTTCGGGAACTATCTACATGTGACAGAAAGCCTCTATGCAGATCCTACGGGATGAATGCTTCGATGTGGTGACGCGAAATGCTGACATACAGATGCATTTGTGGTGCTTTTATATTCAAGCGTCGCATATTCCCGATCGTATTGACACAATACATTTTAAAAGTCTCACATGCCATCTTTTGTGCTGTCTATTTTTTTTCTGGCAACTTCACATTGGCAACATAATGTATAGCGCTGTATTTGAGCCACTGAGAAAAAAATAAAAGACACGGTCAAAACATGTATTTTGTGATTAAAGTGGAAATTTCGGCTTTAATCTCAAAATGTCCTCTTTAACCTCATAGTTTACTTTATTATTAAAGCAGACCATCGTAAACGTCATCCCAGTTTTTAATCGCTACGAGCTTCTTGGATCTGACAGCAGGTAAAGTAAAAAAATAAAAAATAGACAGCACAAAAGATGGCATGTGAGACTTTTAAAATGTATCGTATCATTACGATCGGGAATATGCGACGCTTGAATATAAAAGCACCACGAATGCATCTGTATGTCGGCATTTTGCTTCACCACTTTGAACCATTCATCAAACAGCAAAGCATGCACATCGATCTCCGAAGGATCTTCATAGAGGCTTGCTGTCACATGTAGATAGTAAACAGAGACTCTGACGTCACGCTCCGACTTTTTAGCACACTGCTCGCCCCGACTTTTGCTGGTACTGCAACTCACGCACGCATCGCGTTAATTTCTGAGGACCTGCTCAGAGGACGCGTGAAATGAACGCTGGGAACGCGTGGCAGCCATGATGCAGGCATGTACGCGTTCTGAGTGTGAAGTATAAATCGGCCCTAACTGTGTGTTATAAATATTTATTTATTGAATTGATTTTAACCTTCATTTATTTTTTGGGATAATGATAAAGAACTGCACAATTTGTTTAAGCCCTGTTTTGTTTTGTATTAATTTTAATAAAAGCATTGATTTGGTTTTACACCTACACCTTGTCTGGATGTATGTGTTCTTATTTGCCTGGCTTATGTTGGTTATGACTATTAATGGTGGCCAGTTCAACAGGCTCCCAAACAGGATTGGGGGTATGGAGCCAACCTTCCCTGTCACACCCCTTTTAATGTAAAGGAGGAATAGGGAATAATGAATAGTTGAAGGAAAAAGAAATTGTTGGCAATCTCAATAAAGGAACAACAGGTTCCAATGACGTGTGTCCTGCTCCTGGTTCAGTCACTAGTGACAGTATCTTCCAGGTGAGGGCCAGGTTGTGTACAACAGACAAGGGATCAGAGGAAGCAGGAGTGGAGGCAGGGTTTGGTGTATTTACATATTTCCTGACTGATTGAGTTCTTCAGGTCTGGGGTTCAAAGTGGAAACAATTATGTTATAGCATAATATTCAAAATCTTCCCGTGTACTTTTTCTGAATCCCAAAAAACAGAAAATATGCTAGTACAGGTAATCGTGGATGTGGAGTCACATATCCATTTATTTTTCCACAGTAAGGAAGTAGTCAATCTTAAAGAAAATCCAAGGTTCATGGTTTCTTTATTTAGTCTTGTTGAGACATGAAAACATGACCCAGGCCTAATATTTCCCATATGAGCTCCTCTTCCAGTTGCCTCTGGCAGACATTCATTCCGTCACCTCCAACCTCATGAATACTTTGTCAGAAGAAGTAAACACTGTTGAAGGCTGCATTGACATTGTCTTGTGGCTATTCTTTGCTAAACCTGCAGACCTGTCTCTTCTTCTCATCAGGCTGGTTCCACTTGAGCCCTGCTACACATACATATATACTGTACATACTCTGCTACACATACATATATACTGTACATACTAACATACATACACAAAAACACATTGACCATCTGGTGGAATAAGTATAGAAGATATCTGCAACCACAGTGAATAAATGTCAAAACATGAGAGTGTAACAGAGCAAATAAGTATAGAAGATATCTGCAATGTCAACAGTCCACTGTATAACAGAACGTGTAACTTTACATTAGCAAACTGCTAGACAAATCCACCGCCACCTCCATAATCAACACTTGATTTTTTTATGATGCAAATCACATTTAAAGAACAAAAGGAAATGAAAATTGCTCCATACATAAATTATCATGACATATGATGCGAGCTAGCAAAATAGCATTAACAAGAGAGTACCTACCTTTGCTGTTGAAAAGAAAATTTCCATGAAAATATTTATACCCCTTTCAAGTTTTTTAGATGACATGTTGCACTCCACTAGTTTTTTAACATATGCCATGGTCAGTTTAGGAAGATTTTTGAGAGAACAGCTGAACAACAGTCCCAACTGCTTCATTGTGCTTGCCAACCAGCATTCAACAGGAAGTTGATTATCCCAGTATGAAACTGGCATGAAGTCCTCATGGACCCCTGTGAAAATGGCCTACAAAATTCTGCATCATTATGACTGCATATGTATGAGGTTGGTTAACATACTCCATATATGGATGGTTCAGGTCAGCATTTGAGGTGCACTCACATATGCATATTTACAAGGTGACTGTGATCTATAAATTGTGTAGAAATGTGCGTATGTCAAGTTTTATGAATCTTATTATTTTTTGATGTATGCATTTTCCTGTTTTTTAAATGAAGACCCTGGTACTTGAAACATTACCGAGTCTCGAAATTCTAGGATAACTCAGTGCACTAAAATCGGTTCTAACCTGTTGTTGCTTTATTTGATAAAGGGCAGCATCTGAGACTAAGAGTAGTTATAGGGATGGGCAGAAAGAGTTTAAAACTGCCTAGTGGCATATGGAAAATCTGATGTTACAAACAAAAGAAGAATCTGAAGGAAAAAGATAAGGTTGTAAGAGAGAGAATGGGACAGGAGCTGAGAAAGGAGCATGCAAGATACCAACCTAAATAGGCCCACAGTGGGAAAAGGGTTTTTGTTTCTCTTGTAAATATCTGTACTTTCTTTATACCTTGATTGTTTAGTTTGTTATAACTGATCTGTATACACACAAAATGTACAAATGGTTATAACTACTCACTTACTGAGTGACCTTGTAGGTCACTGCTCTATTTTCTAGGCAGGTCATGTTGTCAAGTTTGGAACACATGTTAAGGTTCATCTATATTATATATCTTACATTTGCAGAAACAATTATGAAAAGAAGAAAACAATCACACTAGAGTTGTGGCCTCTGGATTCATCTTGATAGTGTAGAAAAAGAAACACAACTTTCAATTTTCTTAAGCATACAGATACAACACTGTTATTTGCAAATTTTTTAATATTCTTCCTTGCAGATACCAAAGTATTACAGGTCCAGGTGATCTTTCATTTTAGAGATCATGTCATCATCCCTCCATACTATCTCCACAATGATGTTTCCCTTTGTGTCTGTAATAAAGTTACACCTGAGAGAAATACTTATGGAATGTCTTAAATATAGCTTGACCTTTGATGAACTTTATCTGTCCTGCATCAGAAACACACTCAACATCTGTACATTTTCTTTTGGCAAGCCCAAACCATAGATTTTCAGATGGATCTAACGCTTTTGCATCGGGGGCTGACACCAAGATGAGGAGCATCTGGATGAATTACAAATCAGTAAGTTAACACATTAACATGACAAAATTCAGAGTTCTGCTCCGAAATTGCTGGTTCAAATTCAAGGCTTCTTTTCATTGCTTCAGTCTGCTGTCTTCCCTTGATTTTTCTTCTTGCCAATGATTGGCCAGATGACTCCCTTCATACATGGCATACTTCTCAGAATCTATTTGCTGTTACCCTTGGACTAAGAATTTCTGACCACTCATTGCACTGAGACTGTTGTTTAGTTCTCTCTTCTAGCAAAGCTGACATCTCAAATTTCATTCCAAGTACTGGGAGTTTCGGAAACTCTGGAGCACTTACGTGTTGTGTGTATCTTCTGGTTGTAAGAGGTGGGCACTGGTATTATAGTACTTAACTATGAGGAAGTGGTCCAGACCTTGAATCAACTACAGACAGTTTTGGTAGTCCATGCAAAACAGTGCAGATCATGTGATGTGTAGTAATGCCTGTTAATGATTCAGCGACAGACATCACTGTCAAGTCAGGGATAGGTCTGGAAAAATGCAAATTATAGTAACCTCGAGACAGAATAATACATGAGATTTTTATAAAAAGCTTGCAATAGAGAGTGGGATTGAGAAAGGAGCATGCAAAGTCACCACATGAAATAGGCCCACAGTGGCAAGAGGTTCTTTGTTTTGCTTGTAATTATCTATACTTTCCGTATGCCTTGATAGCTTAGTTTATCATGATTTAGATGTATACACATGTGTACAAATGGTTATAACTACTATTACTGAGATTGTAGGTCACTGCTCTAGTTTCTAGGAAGGTCATGTTGTTGAGTTTGAATGCACTTGTTAGGGTTGCTCTATATTATCCCTTTAGTAATGACTATAATTTATGTTTGAGTGGACCATGCAGTGAACTGGTATCCTAGTTGTGTTTGTTTCTTGTTTTGAATGTATTATTGCTGGGATAGGCTCCAGCTGCTTGAAAAAGTCGACTCATAAAATGGATGGATGAATATACTATATACATGTAGTGACAATAATGAGTCAAAGACATCATAAAGATTTGGGGCAGCCACCCGTATATTGTTTTCCCGGCTGCAAAAGTTAAATTTAGAGTTGCATGATGTGTATAGAACAGAGTCCAAAAGAGAACTGATTATCAGAGACAAAAATGGAGGCTTTAAAGGCCCATAAAGGAAGTGACATCATCAAAAGGGCCGGAATCGGAAGTGATGTCTTTTGGGCTGGAAGTGACGTCAGAAAAGGGCCCAGCACCGGAGGTGATGTCGTCTGGACCAGAAATGACTTCAGCAAAGGGGTTGGCACTGGAAGTGATGTCTTCTGTGGCACCGGAACCTTGCAGGATTTCTCGGGAAAGGTCTGTAGGGAACTGACAAAGACAGTCAGCGCACTCCGTCACCCTTGGTCGGATGTTTTATTACAATTACTCTGGCCCTTTAGCTGCCTCCTACTCGCTAGCATGTGACAATGTACATATGTAGTAGAAACCAGGGGTGCTCCAGCTGCCCCAACCCCGACACAGACAGGCAGAGCACACATTTATTTACATATTTACAAGTGAAAAAGTTCTCCCCTTGCTTCACATAGCAGCAGAGTACAATTCACTAAAACAGTTGATAATACTCTCTTTCTCTCCTTTCTGCCTCCACTCCTCCATTTGTCCACTGGCAAGCTTCGTCTTTCTTCCTCCCAACTCTGGCTTCCTGTGTGAAGCAAGACAGTTCCATTTTTATTACGGTACAGGAAACACTCACCTGTACAGCTGCATCTGCGTTGGTGGAGAGTCTCACACTTCTGTGTCATCTTCAGGTTTTCCCTGGCCATCCTCTCTAACCTCTCTATTGTCTGCCTCATTGGCCAATCACCTGCAGTAAGGAGTGTACAGGTTGGAGAACCCTCTCCCTCTCCCGTACAGCCGGCACAAGGTTATTTAATTCGGCCAGCAGTGGATTCAGACCTTGTTCAACTTTATCCACCGGCCAAGAGCCATTACTCCTGCAGATGTTCCGTCAGGTGTCCTTCGGGCTCAGAATAGACATTCGGCAGCCCCGCCAGTAGCCAATTATTGGTGAGGTTCCGGCACGCACCTCCAATCTCTTATCTGCTTTGGGAAGGGTGGTGTTCCACTGCCCCCTCCTCCCTCTGATTGGCCCTGATGGGGATAAGACTCCAGGCAATCCTCTTAAATTCTTTGTGTTTTGAAGAGTAGTGGGCCCCAGTCTTCATCAGCCAATTTCTCTGAGCTTACCCCACCATCGTTCCATGGGTAAGCGTGCTTAGGCCACAGACATGGATCCAAGCAGTCTCCTTCTACAAAGTAAAAGTAGTTTGCTTCTTCCGGGTGGCCTCTCGTGCAGGTACACTGATCCGGGTGCCACCAACAACAGCGTGTGTCTGGCAGCTCACTGCCTTTGGGCCTCGTCTGGCCTTCTTCTTCCCCATCAGGTGGGAGCAGTGCTTCTGTGAGCATCTTTGGCAGCTTGTTAAGGTAAGCTGCTTTCTACCATATGTGTACGCATTTGTGCTGTCATGTCAGGTTGGCCACAAGAAAATTATTTTAAAATGGGCCTTCTGTATACAGACAGCCAAGAAGTCCCATCTAGGATGCCACTTGTGGAAACCAGGGATACTCCAGCGCCCCAACCCTGACACAGACAAACAGAGAAATGAGTTCAAGCACAGCACAGGTTTATTTACAAGTGGAGAGTGCTTTTCCCTTGCTCCCCACAGCAGCACAGTACAATGCACCAACACATCTTTACAGCACACTCTTTCTTTCTTTTCCGGGTCCACTCCTCTACTGGTAAGCTTTGTCCCTCTTCCTCCCAACTCTGGCTCCCTGAATGAATCTCCTTTTAAGCTGGTCCTGGGTGTGTTCCAGGTGGCTCATTAATCAGACCTGGAATCACTCCCAGGTGTGATGGAAACCCAAAGTAGGGTTCTGCAGCTCCCCTTGCCGGCATCCACCGAACCCAACAGGGATGTGCCAAATTCCAACTCCCAGCGTGCTCTCTGGGAATCTGTGGTGCCACAGTTTCGCAGGAGGGCTGCCCTCTATCGAGCTGAGGAGGGTTGTGGATTGTAGATTCTCTATTTCCCTGTCCTTCCATTTACATGGTGTCCCGGCTGTGCAATGGCCATGGCCACCCGTCACAATGTACTTACTAGCTGTGGTCCCTGTCGAAGAGAGGTAACACAATAACTGATAAATATTTGCATTCCATTGCCCTGCATGTGCTTTTAGTGTCTTTCCTCTGTATATGTATGTGTGCCTGAACCTGTCTTTACCACTCTCTCATAAAGCCTGCTTCTCAGAATCTGTCTTTATTTTTGAGTTACCTTTCTCACCTCCTGTTCAGTTTTACACTTTCTGTCTTTGAAGGAGACTCTCTCAGTGTGCGTCTCACACTCGAACTTCCTCTTTTGTTGTGTCACCAAACCCAAAAGAAACTATAGTGTCCTTCTTCCTAATTAGAACATGAATGCTTGCCTCTTATTTGTCAAATTTGACACAATGTACCAAAGATTGTTCAACATAATACTGGTTTTATCCAGTGGCATAGCTAGAGTTCGTGCCTCTCAGGGTGGGGCGGTGTTTCAATTTGCAACATATTCCAACATATCTGAATATGTTAACCTAGTTAAATAGAAAATTAAAATAACGTAAAGAGAAAAATTTTGATCAATTTTGCATAGATGTATTCATATATAGAGAAATAGCAATAATTTTTCACATATAATTATTTATAAGCATCAACTAGACAAGAAAATAGTATGGATGCACTGATAAACCATATTCTGATTATTAGTTTGATATAATTATGCTGCAAAAACTAGAACCAGTATAGTGTACAAGTGATAGGTGGGGATGTTTTCTGCACACAGCAAGAAAGCATTTGGATTGATAACGAAATGAAATTATAATTTGTAAATTAGTTGTTTATCTTCCTAGAAATTATTATCAGTGTAATGTTTATGGGATTTTTTTTAAACTGCTGTGTCTGATGCCATCACAGAAGGACAGTCTGAAAATTATTTTTGAAGCATTTGAGGATACAAATCAGAGAATTTTACTTTTTTTCATTCATGAGTGATATCTTTCCAAACCCTGCTGTTTACACACGAATTGTACTGAGCCTTTTGGCTAATAATGCTGCCCTCAAAAGTGTGCTGTCCACCCTCTCCACCCGCCCCTAGCTACGGCACAGGGTTATGTCTATGGATTATTCTGAAAAGCAAAAAAAGCTTCAAAACCGGGAAATCAAATATATACTGTTGTCAAATCAAAAATCAAAACCCTTAAACGTTGAAGGTACAAAGAGCAGAGGTCATTTTTCCAGGAACAAGAACCAAACAAACACGCACTAAATTCTTTCTTATTTCTCTGTAAACATGGATATAGCATACCTAGAGGGTGATGATGTCAATGGCCATGCACCTCCAGGTCCAGGTAACAGCAGCTTCACATAATGGATCATGACAAAAATGATGCAAAATTAATTCATCTAGTTTAAACAAACTTTAGTTGCAACAAAAAAGAAATACCATTTGAAGTCCTCGTGTTCTAAAACCTAATAAGAGGATGAAAAGGTTTATCAAAAAACAATAACAAAGCAACAAAAAATTAAATTTGTAACCAAAACATCACTGAAAAAAGCTAACACTGCCTTCTACAGTAAGAAACAAGAAGCAAGCTGGTGTGGATTATTCTGATTTAGACCTAAACAGTTTTCACCTACTTGAAATAACCACAACAGTTATTCAGAGAATTCTTCAGGGGATGGACAAGCCATCTGTCTATGAGCTCTAGTTGTAGCTGAAAAGCAGATAAGTCATGCATTAAGACCAATGTGAATTACACAAGAGCGTTTACTTCAGAATTGGACATGTCCTGACCAAAGTCTAGATATTAATACCATTGAAATACGGTGGCAGGACCTAAAATGAGTAGTTCATTATACATGTCATTAACTTAAAGCTGTTGTACAAGGTGGTGTGTACCCAAATTCCTTCACAGTCCTGCAAATGACTGTCCAATAGCTACAAATAATAATTTTTGGCCCATAAAAAGTGGATCACTGCTTATTGCTTATCTTTGGTGTAAACTGAGATTGGAGCGACCATGTAAGCTTCTAGAAGCCAATAAGAGAAACAGACTGATCAAGGTCAGAAGTTTCCATTGTGAATGCAGACACACTATATTTCCACATGTCTGGGAGGAGAGCTGTACAGCCAACCAAACAAAATGATCACAAAAGTGTGGATAATTACTTACTTAACCTTGTACATTGTGGTATATGGCTACAGAAGAGATTAATTTAGTTATTAAGTCCAAAGAAGCAGTTAATTTTTCACACAAAGCATTAGATGTCAGATAAGTTTCATACAGTATATAAATGAAATTAGAGTATATACAAAAGTCAAAAGTGTGTTTTATGTGTTCCCTTTTTTCTACAATACAGAAAGACAAATCTAATTAGATACTCTAACATTCAGCAGTGATTCTTTTACAAACACAAACAAATTACCTCTATAAGTACAGTGTAACTATGAGTTATTACTCCATACTTACTGTGTAATACAAAGTAACGCTATAGTTAATTACCCAGTTGTCATTGTTATTCCACAGTGTATATAATTACAATGTAATAATTTATAATTTATCCAAAAACAAGTGTACTTACATAGTTACGATATATCTGTACTTTCAAAATGTAATAAAAACATCAGGGTATGTAACTACAACTATGTAACAGATGTTCCATGGTCTATGCAATTTTAATGGAGAATTGCAGTGATAACTGCATAGGTTTTCGATGATATTTCAAGATCTGTTTTAAATGGTGAAAGCACATTTGCAAAAAAGATTCCTTGCATCAGAAAAAGGTCTGATGAGATCACTGTCAAGAGTGACTGAAAAGGAGCTCATTTTCTTAAGTAGCGCTTTAGTGCCAATTTACAAAATTTCATTTTTGTTGCAATTTAATTTTAAAGAGTTCTGCTCCATCTTAGTCACTAAGCACATAAGAAGGAATCGAGAGCAATCCAGTGTATAAATTATAATCAAGAAGAAAATCTACCCCGGGCTCATAGATCGTCATGGTGCAAAAAAATGTCCATAGGGCTCGTCCAGTGTGCCACAGAAAGATTTGGTTGTTCCGGAAGCTGCAAACCCAGTCAAGGCAGAGTCCATAAAAATAAATCCAAATCAACACTGGTCGAATTATTGCTTCCATGAACTATACATGCAATAAAAAAGAAAGTGAACAATTGCAAAAAGTTTAAGTTTAATGCGATTTTTAACAAAAACTGTTGACAACGGGGTTTGTGTTTGTCTCTGTCGTGTCGGATGTTTGGGTGGTAGGTGTGCCCCTGATTTCCACAGCTTGTATCAAATTATTTCTTAATAATTTCAAGAAACCACAAATTAGTAAAGAAAGGGAAATATCATGACAACTCCACCTCTTTATACTGTATGTTTTAACAAAACACAGCAATAACACTAAACCGAGCCATAGAAAAACACAGGTTTGCCTAAAAGGAAACCTGAAGGCAGAGTCAGGCAACCCATTAGCGGGCGCCCAGGGTGGCGTCATCTAAGGGGCAATATTTATGAAGTTTAAGGGGTGTGTGCTCTGGACACCCAGGGTAAGGTTATCATACTGAGTGGGTGCTGTTACCCACTGGGTGCTGTTTATGAAAGTAAAAGTATGCACATTCAATACACCAAGGTGCGCACAGTCCTTAAATTCCAAGGTACATGTACAAAGGGGAGCTGTTTGAGAGGATGCATGGTCCAGACACAGAGGGATAATAATACCGACTACCTGTTATGGACAAGGATGCGCAATGTCTGTCCAACCTGCCTAGGGCCCCAAATGGTCTTTGACTGGCACTACGTGAAAGACACAAACCCAAATTTAAAAACCACAAGAACAGAGGACAAAAGTCAGAAATCCCAGCACTTTACAAAAGTGCTCACTTTGAAGAAGATGCTTCTACTGCAATGCTCAATGGCATTTTAATAAATAGACAGAGGGTGGTCCTCCAACTGAATGTCATGATGGCCAATAAACTCTATAGAAAGGGGATAGGGCACTTAATTAAATGTACTAACACAAAAATGAAAATACATATATAAAGGATTAATAAACAAAACATACAAATGGACAAAAATAACTAATGTGCACAATAATAATTAAAGAATTAAAAAAAAAGATCACTACATTTATTGTAGGGTTGATACCATCAATAATATATGACCCTTAGGTACTATGGAATATACAACTAATTAGCTATAGAGAATATCATTCACCTTTCCTGACTCTTTTGTACTTTGAGGCTCTAAACTCATTACTGGTAGAGAAATGACATTCGAGTTGTTGCTTATTCATTTCTACAGTAGAAGCTGAAATATACAAATGTGTTCCTGATAGGGTGAGTGTGTTTGCAGTGTACTGTAAAAGCCTGGAGCCGAATTGAAATATATAATCTTTTGCCAAAAAAGATTTGGCTTGTATATTTAAAACTCAGGAGTGGCTGATGGTTGAGCCTGTAAATTTCATCTTCCTTGGAAGACCACATGAAGTAATACATACATACTGAGCCATGTTGAGGTTAGTAGAAAATGTAAGGGAGACAAAGGCAGGTGAGACAAAATGTGGATCACAAAGTAGAAAGTACATTCTTCCACTTCTATTAAGTTAGCAAGAAACTGAGTAAAGCTTATTATTATTATCAACAGATTTAATTCTGATCTTTCTCATCACATAATTGTCTAATACACAGGGTTTAGAGATTTCACTGTAAATGTTGACCTCTGTATAAAATTAGGTAATTAATGGGAAGCAGCAGCAGGAGTGTAACCTCTTCACAGCACAGGGCTCACCTGTTTTAGTTTAAATGCACTGAAGTACACTTAAATGTACCTCGCGATCAATACTGACAACACATCTTCCAGCATGCCTAGTATGTCCACACTGCTTGTTCTGTCAAATATACAGAATATCCTACCACAAGTAAAATATAAAAAATCAGCAAAATTACAATCTTTAGGCACAATCTGGCATTTTATTTTCAATGCATCCATCCATTGTGTGAACCCCAATTTTTTCCAATACAAAGTTGTGGAGAGAAGTCCAGTCCAAGGTGGGATGCCATTTCTTCTTTGAAAGCACCCACACACACATACAGACACATTTTTGTAATGTTTGAGAAAAAGAAACCAAATGCACTCAGACCCAAGAATTGTTACCTCTTTCAACCTTCTCAAACATACGCAGTTTTTAATATCTGGAAAAAATTTGGGATTAACTTGCTTAGAGATCTTTATATAGAGACCGTCTTTGCATTACATGAACAATTACATTCCAAATTTAACATTTCAGCTACACATTTCTTTCACTATCTTCAAATTAGGAACTTTGTAAACAGAACCTGCCTGATTTTCCTCATCTTGCACCCTCATCCATGCTGGGAAAAATATTGCTCAATCTCAAGGACTCAGACACTATCTTTGTAATATATAAAATTATTTTACAGTCCCTCCCTTTCAAAGATCCAAGAGGACACTGGCAAAAAGATCTCTTAATCAATATATCAGAAAAGGAGTGGAAAATAGCAATGCAGAGAATTCACTCGAACTCCATATGCGCAACGCATACAATTATTCAACTCAAAATTATATATCGAGCACATCTGTCTCGCCTAAAACTCTCCAAAATGTTTCCAGGGCAGGATCCAACTGCGAATGCTGCAATCAAGCCACAGCCTCACGAGGTCATATGTTTTGGCCCTGCACCAAATTAACATCATTCTGGACCAAAATCTTTAATTACCTTTCAGACAACCTTGGTCTCACAATCCCTGCTAACCCATTAACAGCTGTGTTTGGTGTTCTTCCAGATGGGTTTAAAGTGGAGAAGGACAAACAAACTGTCACTGCATTCACTACAGTTTTGGCATGCAGACTGATTTTGCTAAACTGGAAGAATCCTAAATCTCCTCTTTTAAGTCAGTGGGAAACCAATGTTTTATACTATTTGAATTTGGAAAAAATCAAATACTCAGTTAGTACAGTCTGTACAGATTTTTTTCAAAACATGGCAGGATCTAATTTCTAATATTTTAGAATCAGCTCTTCAAGCACAGAGGAAGCAATTATTTCTGCACTTCTTTTTCTTCTCCATTCATCTCTATTGGCTTATCAAACTCATTAATTTAGGTATGTTTACAAGCCTTAAGTTTTACTCCGTTGGCCTTGCTCTCTCTCTCAGGGGTGGGGGTCGACTTGTTCTCAATCCTACTTTTTGTAAAAATTGATTGATTTGTATGGAATGATTGCAATAAAATTAATAAAATTTCAAAAAAAAAATTAAAGGCAAGGTCTTATTTCAAAATGCCAAAACCAAAACACAAACCAAAAATTAAGGTCAAGAAATTGACATAAGTAAAGATCTAACTGCCAAAGGATTCTTTAACATAACCAAAGAGCTTGTCAAGAATTCTGCTTCAACTACATTTCTCAGTAGTTTGTTCCAGTATCCCACCTTTGCACTGTGATGTTTACCTAAATTTGTAGGTAAACCTGCATGTAGGCCCTCCAACCTGCAAGGAAAACTCCATCTGAACTAGTGTGGTGCTGAGGTGTCACCCATTGCATGGCTGCACTCAGGTCCTAATCTGGGATGCTGAGTTGGTTTGTCATGTGGTGGGTGCGGCAATGCGCTGTATCAGTGTGTGCTTCTAACCTCCTCCTCCTCCTTCTCCACCTCCTTCTACATAGGACCATAAGCAATTTCACAAAAAGCAGGAGACCATTCAGTCCATCAAGCCCTTAGCTAAACAAACGGCTTTGATAGTCTGAATTGTTTCTTCAACATTTGTCAAATTTCTTCTTTTCATATGTTGGTTTACCTACAAATTTGGATAAACATCACAGTGCAATGCTCTCTTTAATACCAGGACTGCGATGATTGAAAGTAGTCATGGGGTAACAACAGCCATTGTAGTTAAAACCAAAATGGCACAAAACAGCAGTGCATGTACAAAAAAATAATACACAAAATGACAGGATTTAGCAGACCAACTTCATAATTAGGTTTTCTCACTTCATTTAATCACGCCTTGCTGCAAGTTCAAAGATCAATGTGCCTGTGCGCCCTGAAACTTTAATCAGGTATGCCACTCTGATTTCACAGTGCGTTTGTTTCTCTGCTGCGGTGGGCTGGTGCCCTGCCCAGGGATTTGTTCCTGCCTTGCACCCTGTGCTGGTTGGGATTGGCTCCAGCAGATCCCCATGACCCTGTGTTAGGATATAGTGGGTTGGGTAATGACTGACTGACTGGCTGGTTTATTTCTCTATGATCTTTTTAACTCTGCTCAGAAACTCATATGACATGGTTTAACCTGATCTTTGGCATATCAGTTTCATTCAACAATGTATATACAGTAGAATTTGCATTACATTTCTTCTCTTTTATTCGTTATGCATAGCATTTTGATAAAGGTTGTCCTAGAATATGTCTCCTGTTAGTTTACTTAGTTACTGCACATCCATTCCTCTTAGTAAAGCATAGGAATCCCTTATTCTGCCAACAAAATCTCTTAGTGTTGCTTTTGCCATAGCATTGACTTAGGAAAATGACATGTGGGGCTTCTTGATAGGCAACAATTTAAGAAGATATTAATCTGACAGCAACATTAGAAACTTTTTAAAGCACAAACACTGCTCTATAAGCATTAAGACACATCCACTTATACTATCTGAACACAATTATTTCTGTCTAGAGACATGGGAAGTTAGATGTTATTCCACAAGTGTTGACACATAATTTACCGTTCCTTCACAAAACAATCCTTCACAATTCTGAGACAATGAATAATGTAACATACAAATACTGTATATGAGAAGTGGAAGAAAACCAGAATTAGACGCAGGGAGAACATTTAAAAATCATACAGATAATGGAATTAGGAATTAAAAACCTCAGGTCTCTAGGGCTAAGGTGCTAAGGTTAGAGAGACAGCACAACAACTTCAATCTGATTGCAATTGTTTTGTAAAAAATCACCAAGGATTTTGATTGCATGACACACTACCTGAACAAGAGCTTCATTATTTTCTGATTTTAAATAAGAGACAGCATTTTTTTTTATTTGAATATCCTTTCAACTGAAAAATACTTTATATTGTGACACATAGAAATTATATAGGGTGGTCTAGATCTAATTATGCAATTTTCATTATGCTATATAACTCATTAAGTTTATTACATAGGAAATCACCTGAACAACCCAGACCATCAAAAAGTGTGTGAACTGACCACATGAAGAATCATCTTCACGCCGAACTAGAATTGTCCCCGCATAACTTAAAGTCATCCAGACGATCTGGATCTGCATAATTAGATCTGGACTACCCTGTATATTAAAAAAGGGGCTGAAGGCTGAGGCTGAATCTGACTGCAGCATTTCTGAACCATACATTCACTTCTTCTTAAACATTTGCCTGCCTAGTCACTCCTAAATCCCTAAATAGATAAGGTGACACATTTATGTCATTATATGAGTAAAACTGCATGCAGGCACTGTAAGGGGGAGGCTCCTTGTGTACTCTGTACATACAGCAGCTCACTAAAGTTTATTGCTGCTGCAGTATTTAAAGTGAAAGTGAGGCACCACTTTATACAGACATCTGCCTGTGGGACAGATTCATTCTCACTTCTCTAGAAGAAAGCAAACATCTAACATGGATACAGACACTGCTGTGAAAGAGTTTGAAGAAAAGGTAGAAAAAGTAAAACATCTGTCACCAGAAGAGAGACAGTTTATGTATAAGGGAACCCAGTACCCTTCAACAGTAACTTCTCCGGAAACCTTACAGGCACTGGAAAATTTTGAAGCCAGGGCAGACGACATTTTACTGGTGTCATATCCAAAATGTGGTAAGTTTGAAGGCTTTGTGAAAATAAATTGAGTTGTGTGGTCTTTACAGTTCTGGCTGTGGTATTTAAATAAAAATAATAGTTCATTCAGGAAGTGTCTAACTAATCAGTGACTTCATGTACAATATTTAACTTATAGTGAGCAATGAGACTCACAACCAGGAATGTTTAGCAAGGCTTTCATTAAGAAACTGATAAAGGAGTGCATAGAAACCATCCAAGTTTGAAGGTTTTGAGAAAATAATTAGAGTTCTGGGCTCTTTAAAGTTCTGGCAGTGGTATTTGAATAAAAATAATAGTGCAGTCAGGAAGGGTTTAATTAATCAGTAACTTGATGTACAATATTTAACTCTTAGTGAGCAATGAGGCACACAAGCAGCAATGTTTTGGAAGGGATTTTTAACTCATCAAAATGCTGATAAAGGAGTGCATAGAAACCATTCACCCTTCAGTCTATGCTGGTTACCTTGAAAAATCATCTAATGCTTTGCAATTTTCCCTGTCAGTATAACAGAATGTAAATTCTCGGCATATAGAAAGAAGCCTTCAAGAAATTGAGACTGTGTAAATACAGTAATCCCTCGCTATATCGCGCTTCGACTTTCGCGGTTTCACTCTATCGCGGATTTTAAATGTAAGCACATCTAAATATATATCACAGATTTTTCGCTGGTTCGCGGATTTCTGCAGACAGTGGGTCTTTTAATTTATGCTACACGCTTCCTCAGTTTGTTTGCCCTGTTGATTTCATACAAGGGACGCTATTGGCGGATGGCTTAGAAGCTACCCAATCAGAGCATGTATTACATATTAACTAAAACTCCTCAATGCTATAAGATATGCATCCCGCGCGGAGCTTGATTGTTTGCTTGTCTCTGCCTCTCTCTCACCCTCTCTGACATTCTCTGCGCCTGATGGAGGGGCTGTTTGCTTAAAAGATACTGTAAAAGATACTCTAAAAAAATGGCGCTTTACTGCGGTGCTCGGCATATTTAAAAGCACAAAAGCACACGTAGTGATTTTTTGATTGTTGCTTTAATCTCGCTCTCTCTCTCTGACGTTCTCTGCGCCTGACGGAGGAGATGTGAGCAGAGGGGCTGTTTACACAGAGGCTGTTTGCTTAGAAGATACTAACGCTCCTCTAAAAATGCCGCGGCAAACTTAAAAGCACAAGTATTGATTTTTTGATTGTTTGCTTTTCTTTGCGAGCGCTCTCTCTCTCTCTCTCTCCTCTGAAATTCTCTGCTCCTGAAGAGAAGAAGATCTATTTGCATTCTTTTAATTGTGAGAAAGAACTGTCATCTCTGTCTTGTCATGGAGCACAGTTTAAACTTTTCACTAAAGGGTGTTATTTCATGTCTAGAGGGCTCTAATAATGTTAACAGTGTGGGAGAGTTTATAAGGGCTTAAAATATATAAAAATAACTACACAAACATATGGTTTCTACTTCGCGGATTTTCGTCTATCGCGGGGGGTTCTGGAACATTTTATTTTATTTATTCGAATGGAACATTGTTTAACTTGTAATTTACAGTAAGCATCATGTTGAATATACTTTACTGCCACACACCAATATGTCACTTTGGCAGTAGTATTATTTGCACAATTGTCACTACATTGGCATTATTGTATGTACAAGCTACTGTACTGTGATTCCATTATTTGTACAGTATTTGTTATTTGTGTAATAATTGTACTTAAATGTTAGTATTTAACTTGGTATAATTAATTCTTGACTACTGGTACTTGAGTTTCCTTTTGGATCAATAAAGTATCTATCTATCTATCTATCTATATATCTATCTATCTATCTAGACAAAGAACTCACTGAAAATCAGTGCACAAAGTAAAGGACATTAGTTGGACCAAAAGAAACTTAAAATGGAAGGTTTTATATTAATAAGATTCTTTATGGTTAGGCTGTGGGAATTGGACAACCACTATTAGGGAGCACTATGCCTTATGATGATGGGAAATGCTTCAGAACTTCCAGTAGCTGGGTTGGTAAATTGGGGGAAGGACAGGGGAGATCGACTAGTTAGGTGTCTAAAATCCCATTGTCCAATAACTGGCAGCAGGGTGACTATTTGTGTGACATATAGCTAACCATTATAAGGAACTGCTGGAATAACAATAAGGAATTGATGTGAATCAAGACTACAGCATGACATGAGTCTCCAGAGTGTTGGTGGGTGGCAATTCAGAAATTTCAGTGTGTAATCCTAATCCCGGGAGTGATTGTGGTTTTAACTCCTGTGATAGGTCCTGGCAACTACTGGCTGGACCGTAAATGCTCCTTTTGTTGAATTGTGAGATGGCCAGTCTGTGGCATGTGGATTTTAAAATAAATATATAATGTGCTTGCGTTTTCGGGTGGGGCGTAGGTAGCATGGCAGAGTGGCTCCAGAAGCACATCTGGGCGTGCGTAATCCCACATCCAATTGCACATGTGTGAGTTTGACCCATTCTCTCATTAACGCTGGAGCCATGATTGCCACACCCCTGTCCCACCGGGTTTTAATAGAGAACTGAGGTGCAAGAACAAAAAAACAATGGAATACAATGGAATGGAGACAAAATGAGAGAATTGTGAGTGAGCGAGTGCAGTATCAAGTGCCCGAGCCAGCTAGTGAGAGCAGTCAGTAGCCCTGCAAAAAAGCGAATGATCAGTGCTTCTGGAGCAGATCGTTACCCACTGATTTAATGGAGGAGTGGGTATAATGGTGGTGGAGTCCTCCTTAAGGATCCATGGGACACCAGGAGAGTGTTAAGAAAGATGGGAGGACAGCCAACTCTGTGTGGTCTGGCAGACACCAGCAGAGGCAGCCAAGATAGGGGTCAGGAGGGAGATCTGGAGCTGCTGGTGTCTCCGCCGGCTGAGCAAGCCATTGGGTGAGCTGGGAAGACAGGAGAGAGGAAAGTGCACTGGCCTCAGAAAGAAAAGAGAGCAAGGACCTGATGACTGTGTGTTTTGTATTATGGATTTATCCTTGGATTGTTTATTAAAATTTAAATCTCACAGATCTTTTGATGCACTGCATTCTTTGGACACTTTATTTGTAATAAAAGCACTGAATCACTTTGCACCATCCCTTGCTGACTTAGTGTGTCCTCATTTGCCTGGCTCATCCCTGGGTACATTATCGATGGTTTTGGGCTCAAAAGGCTCCTGGAAACTACCATGGAGTATGAATCCAACCTAGACCATCACAAGAACCCTTCATTGTACATGGAGTTCTAAGGAACGGGAGTGGCAAGCACTTGTCTGGCAGAAGGAAGAGATGCACTGAGATTCTTAATAGGAAGAGGCAGAATGGCTGTTGGAGTGTTGTTTGCTTTTTTCTATTGTTTTCCTCCAGTGTTCTCCATTTCCTATACTTTGTAACTTTGATATAATAAACTTTAATATTTTTGGGTTTTCAAATAAGTGACAGGCCAGGCAGAACAATAACTATCAGAAAACTGAAAATATCAAAGGTATTCATTTATTAAATAAAATAATCCACTGCATCCCCTGAACAGTGTCATCTCCAGGCAGAGGAGTAGCTTCAGTGACAGACTTTTGTCACTGTCTTGCTCCACTGACAGACTGAGGATATCATTCCTCCCCTACACTATGCGACTCTTCAATTCCACCCGGGGGAGTAAATGCTAACATTATTCAAAGTTATTGTCTGTTTGTACATGCATTTTTTATTACTCTATAGTGTAATACAAAATAACAGTTACAATAAAAATTAAAAGGTTATTAAAGTATCATGTAGGCCAGCTGTAAAAAAAAAGTTAAAAGTCTAAATATATTTAACATGAAATAATTTAAAACACTATTAATATTGATTCCAGAAACTAAACATTTTATCCTATTTTATAATTATTTACCTTAGGCTAACTGTAACTGAAAAAATTAATGCATATTTAGTTGCTTACGGTCATGAATTCAATTCAGTTTGTTAAGGTTTGTTTTCACAATATATTGTACCTGTAATCAAAGGCTCAAGGGTCTGGGCATTGCACATAACAATTAACAATTATCGTTTGCCTGCCTGCTATTGCTGTGTGTCACTCTTTTATACAGTATACTTTTTCCCAACATGGGCATGGTTGTGATCAGACTTTGCATTCTTTGCTTTATTTAATTCAATTCAGTTTTATTTTTGTATAATATTCTTCACTGAGTACCATCTTGCATACATTTACAGTAATAATAGAAACAGAATTACATGAATACATACAAACATACAATTAGATTGAACATACAGTATAACAGAGAAAATATGATTAACAAAGTATAATATAGTAACATTATAATTAAGAAATGGTCAGTGGACAATGGAGATGCTTTTTTTAATGTGAGAGTGTGTCTTGTTTCACTGACATTATTCCAAACAGACATGTCATGTCATGGTATTTTCTAACCTGCTTAATCCAGATCAGGGTCATGGTGGGGGCCTGCAGCCTAACCCAGCTAGCACAGGGCACACACAAGGCAGGAACAAACCCCAGACAATGCACCAGTCTATCTCAGGGCATCCACTCACACACACACTAAACACATACTAGGGCCAATTTAGTGTCTCCATTTCACCTAACCTGCATGCCTTTGAACAGTGGGAGGCAACTGGAGCAGACACACAAGTATGAATTTCATTGTACTAAGTACACATGACAATAAAGTTGAACTTGATATATGAAGGCATTTTAGAGGTTGTAATCTTCTCTGCCTTTAATTAATAATGGATCTTTAGAAGCTAGATCATTTATTCATTTTTCTTTGTGTGTTAAAATTTGTTCCTAACTTCTTTCTTTGTCTTTCTCTCTCTCTAGCTGCTTCAGAATTATCTTTTTAGAGTGGCAAGCTTAATATATGGCTTAAAAAAGGCTTGCTTGCCTGATAAATATCTAAAATTCCCAAAATCAGCATCTTCAACTGTTTCTTCAGATTTAAAACCTAGTCTACATTGTCCTTGATAATAAGTTAAGGTCCTTTCAGTTGTGAGATGAAAAACTCAACAAGATCACTTAACAAGAACAAAAATATAAGTGGACACTACCGTCATGCATGTCAACAGTTCACAAAATTCTTTGAAGATTACATCATCTGTGCACTGTTCTGGTGATTTCTTGAGAAATGAACCCTAACACTTTTTTTGCTTTTTTCCATAAGGTCATCAAAGAAGGATGTTGTTCTTTATGTTACTAGATCCTCCAACTTCAGCTGTTCAGATACTTTTGTCAGCTTAAGATGTTGAGGGATGTCTGGTAATGATGGCCGCTGTACGTATAGCATCATCTTTTCCTTTGTTTCTGTTGAGACTCTGTCATTATAAAGGGCTAAAATAGAAACTCCTCTTACTGCTAGAATATTTTTGAAACTCCTACTTAATACTAAAATGTTCTGGAAACTTCCACTTACTACTAGAGTTGTTTTTTGTTATTGTCCACTAATCACTTAGCCACTTAAGTAACCCACAGAAGAGTACATAAATCCTAACAATACAAATAAAATTTTCAGAATGGAGTGACCTCTAAATGTTTCACAGTCGGGCCAAAATTTTACAGGTAAACAAACTATCCCTAATGGACAAAAAAAGCCATGTGGAGAAATGGTTTTACAAACATCATCTCTTTGCATTAGTTTGTGGATCACTCTACTAAACATATATTTATGAACCCGGTAAGAAGAATAATTTTGTTTTAGAAATAAAAATGTCAAAAAAGCAAGCACTGCTGTCTTTATTTATTTTTATACATCCATCTATCTATTATCAAACCCGTTACATCCTAACTACAGGGTCACAAGCCAGCCAACACAGGGTGCAAGGCAGGAAACAAACTCCAGGCAGGGCACCAGCCCACCACAGGGCACACACTAGGGACAATTTAGGATCGTCAATGCACCAAACCTGCATGTCTTTGGACTGTGGGAGGAAACCGGAACACCCCCACGCTGACATGGAGAGAACCAGGAAACTCCATTCAGGGAGAACCCTGGAAGCGAACCCAGGTCTCCTTACTGCGAGGCAGCAGTGCTACCACTGCACCACTGTGCTGCCCTTATCTAGTTTTACAAAATACAAGATACAAATACAAAATCTATTGTGTGAAACAGAATTTATATTATAATTATATGCGTTACAATTAATATCATTTTAATTGAATAACTAGCCTCCAAATTTTGCTCCCAACTTTGTATACCTGTGCTAAGTCCCACAACTGCCATCTAGGGGCACTTCCCTAATAAACCATACAGGTGGTCAAATTTCAGAATGAAACATAGCCTGTGGTCTTCTTCCTATACAAATGGGAAATCCTTGCAATATTTGCTCGGCATAGATTCAAATGTGTGGATTTGCATACCAGACAATCACACATTCAGGATTACACAAGTACAGCACGTTATTACACTTGGCAATCTATACATTAACAGATGGGACAAAAATGTGGAAGAAACGAGCTTCACTCTTAGATTAGGTGAGAGAATGCCAAGCCTTTTTATTAAAAACAATAAAAATAATTGTTGGGGGATTCAAACAGTATGAACATGTGAATCGTATTTTGTGAATGGGACAAGATTCTTTTTATAGTTCGGTCTTAACTGGTCCACAACATGACTGGCATGTGTCAAATGAACGACATACACCACAAAAAGCTTTGGGGTAGCCACCCTGTAAATTGGAAGTTTTGTTAAAAAAACAAATCAACAAAATCTTTTCAGAACTGAGTCCAAGACAGAACTGATTTAGGAAAGACAAAATAGCAAGTTTAAAGTCAAGAAAATGAAGTAAGGTCATCAAGGTTGGGAATTAAAGTTACATCATCGGAACAGGAACTTTCATTATTGTAGACCGAAACCAGAAATGACCTTATCAGGGCCTGGAAGTGGGCCAGTCGGAATTTTCTGTAACTGGTCTGCAGAGGAAAGAGAGAACGAGCTAGTACACTCCTCCACCCCATGGTCCAGCATAGAATTAAATTACCCTCATTCAAGCCATTTAGCTGCCTCCCACGTGCACATGTGTGACACATGTCAATATAAAATCTCAATAATACACTTTGATCCCTTTAGTTAAAAAACCATGTAAAGGGTGAGTTTCTTTACAAGCTTAGTAGGAATGTCAGGAGGAGGACAGTTATATAACTTAATCAATAAAAGTTGCTAAGATCAAAGTTTGACCAAGCAGGTATAACAAGAATGTAAATTACACAATCTGCCCAAAGTTGTTTCACACTACAATGAACAATTCAAACTTACCTGTAGATTTCTGTAGTTATATTACACCCCATTATGACACCCACCCTGCAGTTGGTGGTATCCCTTATCTCACCAGACAGTTGGAATAATGCAAGTTGGTTATACTACAATATAATACAGAAATTTAAAATTGATAGGATAAAAAAAATGCAATAAAACAAAGCTGTTACTGAAATGAAGTACTTATTACAAATATTTATTTTGTTCGCTAAGATGCATGAAAAGCTCACAAGAAACTAAATTAGATTTCTCTGAGGACATAGAAGTAAGATATGTGTATTATATGAATCTGTTCTCTTTCATGTCTTCTGGTAGTAAAGTGTAGGGGTTATGATTAAACAAATCATTCTCAAACCTGTTTATTGCAATTCAATCCAGCAAGGACTGGGAGTCTATCCTGGTAGTGCTGGGTCCAAGGGGAAGAGCAAACTCTGGATGGTGCACCTCCCTAAAGTCATGATAAAATTTCAAAGAAAATTAATATTTTCAGATAATCCAAATAGCAACAGCAAAGACACCTGATGAGACAAGTGAGAGCGAGTTAAGAAACAAGTAAAGTTGAGCTCATTATTTCATTTAAAGTAAGATGTTCAATAAACGGGTGGCACGATGGCACAGTGGTAGTGCTGCTGCCTCGCAGTAAGGAGACCTGGGTTTGCTTCCCGGGTCCTGCCCGTGTGGAATTTGCATGTTCTCCCTGTGTCTGTGTGGGTTTCCTCCCAAAGACATGCAGGTTAGATGTATTGGCGATCCTAAATTGTCCCTTGTGTGGGTGTCCTGTCCTAACACAGGGTCACGGGGGTCTGCTGGAGCTAATCCCAGCCAACACAGAGTGCAAGTCAAGAACAAATCCCCGGGCACCCACAGTTTAAAATACAGGGCTGAATCAAAATTATGTTAACATTTGAATTGCGGAAACAATTTATTCTTAAAGCTAATTCATATGTGCAAGATGAGTTACAGAAATGTCTCAACCTGTTCACCATCATGTCCAACACACAAAAACCAATGAGAAACAGTACCATTTAAAGCCCAGACACACATTTTACGGGGAAGAGATGATACCACAGTCTGTATTCTGTCCTTCAGGTCATTGATATTACGAACATTCCTGCTATACACACGCTCCTTCACCATACCCATTAACCAGAAATCACAGGGTGTCAAATCAGAAGAGTGTGCAGGCCATGGCAATGGTCTACCATGACCTATCCATCGAACTGGAAAGGTGTGGTCAAAATAAAAATAATTCATTAGTGTTAACATAATTTTGACTCACCCTGTATTTTTACATATTATTGAGATGCTCTATGATTTTTTGACTCACCCTGTATTTTTACATATTATTGAGATGCTCTATGATTCTTCAAGACTAATCAATATTTCTTCTGGTATAGAATTGGGTGGTAGGTAATGAAAATTGAGCACGTTCCTATTGGCAAAGTTTCTGATTTGAAAGTAGTGGAAAAATTGTGTTGATGGGAGGTTAAATTTGAAGCGTAATTGTTCATAAGATGCAAAGACATTATCTATGTGCAATTCAGTTTTTTAATCCTGAATGATTTCCAAAGGTTAAAAACTGTTTACGTTTGAGAGGGCAGAAAAAGGTGATTATCATGTAGAGGTGCAACAGATAAAAAGCTCATCTGTCTTAAAGGGATTTTCTGCATTGGTTCCATCTTCTGAGTGATTGATGGAAACTTGGATTATTAATAAATTGATGATAATTTGATTTTACTGGGGCACAGAGCAGGGATTTAAAGAAGAACAGCAAAATTGTATTTCTTGTGTGGACAAGGCTTGTTTATGCTTATCAATTGGTGTCGATTTCCAGGTCCTAATAGCTTGTAAATTAACTGTCCAGTAATAATATTGAAAGATATGTAGTAGCATGCCCTCTTCTGCGTTAGGACATTGTACAGTCACCCTGTAGAAGTGTGGATGTTTCAAATTCCAAATAAATGAGGTTATAACTGAGTCTAATTTCAAAAAAGAATTAATTGTATATGGGGATGCTCTGAAATAGAAAAACATGCTTAGGAAGGATTTTCATCTTGACAGCGTTGATTCTCCCTGCTAGTGTAAGATGGAGGATAGACCATCTGTTCACATCTTTTTCAATTTTTTCCATGCAGAAGGCAAAAGTTTGTTGAAAAAGACCTTCACATTTACTTGTGATGTCTATCCCTAGGTATTTAAACTGATCTGCTAAAATAAATGGAAAGGTGTCCAGTCTAATATTGTGTGCAAGAGAGTTCACTGGAAAAAACTTTTGTTCAATTTAATTTTAAGTCCAGATATTTTTTTTAATTCTGCTAGTGCGTTAAGG
The DNA here is from genome assembly GCF_016835505.1 of Polypterus senegalus. Lineage (NCBI taxonomy): Eukaryota > Metazoa > Chordata > Cladistia > Polypteriformes > Polypteridae > Polypterus > Polypterus senegalus. Next base: position 209,051,638 of record NC_053156.1, on the reverse strand, counting down.
AATACTGGTACAGAGGTTTGAGGGTCTACGTATATACACAGTACCACATCATCTGCATATAGTGATATTTTCTGTTGAAATTCTTCTCTGGTTATCCATTTTATATCTGATGCATTTTGAAAGTACAGTAAATGGCCAATGGCTCGATGGTGATAGGGGACATCCTTTTTCAGTGCCAGGTTCTAACTTGAAGTAGTTTGAATGTAGTGATTTTTAGCACTCTTCAGAGAAAATGTGGGCTGTGTTAGCAGTTCTTTTAAACTGGTGGTCCTGTATATGTGGATGAAGGAGAAGAGACAGGTGGGGTCAGATGGAGTTACTGATCTTTATCCAGGTCATTTCCTTTATTGCTGTGGATTAATTAGACAAACATGTCACTCCTCTGGTTTTCCTTCCTGTGAAATTTTACATTAACCACTGTAGGCACAGCTAAAAGAAACATGATCTTGAAAAAATGTAAAAAATGGTGCACAATAAATGCAAATACTGTATTTTAAAGCAGTAAGAAATGTAATTAAAACTAATTTTTCTGAGACTTTCAATAGGATTGTGAAATAAAGGACTGGACACACAACGAAGGTTTGGGGCAGCCACCCATATAGTTTCCCTGGCTGCAAAAAGCTTTTAGTTAAGTACAACGTGCACAGATTCAAGTTAGTAGTCAAATTAGAACTGATTAAGTATGAAGGATGAAGGGTTTTTATAGTGGGTTTCCAGGAAGTGACGTCCTCTGGGCTGGGACAGGAAGTGACGCCCTCGGGGCCGGGACAGGCAGGATTTCTTGTATGTGGTCTGCGGAGAGAAAAGAGAGAGGTTTAATGCAACCCGCCACCCCACGGCCTGGTGTAGAACTGGCATTTTCTTGTCCCTTTGGTTGATTCCCAAGCGCACGTGTGTGACAGGAGTTAACAAGTTAATAATGTGTATCACACATACATCAGAACAATGTTTTTAGAACTTACAAAATTGTATAAAAATAAAACAAACTCATTAAAAGTGCTGGAGTCCCAGCCTGGGATCCCCCATTTAATTGTAAAGATGGTAGATTTTTTTTAAAAGAGAGTAGAGACACAATAACTCAAGATTTACAAGACAGGAGTCACACAGCTGTATTCCTTAATGATGCTGCTGGGGAAATGAGAAAAACTTCATGTTGTTGTTTCCATTTATTGTGGCTGGACTGGAAGGGGAAGAATTTGGAAGAAGCATACCTGGAGTCAGTTGACTTCCTCTGTTCTAAGGACGTGAACAGAACTTATCACCCAATATGTAACCCACCAGCTAAATCATCCTGGTTCACCTTTAAATTGAATTCTGCAAGATGACCACATTCACGATCATTTACATAAATTTTTACTCATCACTAAAATTACAGAGTTTAATATGTGAAACTCACGGAAACATGAATGCATCACTGCTAGTTTAAATACTTGGTGTTGTGATGGGTGGCCATGGCCATTACCTGGTCAGGAAGCAGTACCTTCCCTGGGATGCTAGAAGGCAGCCCTCCTGGGCGGTTGTGGCACCACAGATTCCCACAGGGCATGCTGGGACTTGGAATTTGGTACAGTTCTGTTGGGTTCTGTGGAGGCTGCATTATGTTCCTAATGAATGCAAGGAAAGCAAGGTCTCCCTCATATTGAAAAGAAACAAAATATTTAAGGTAGTAATGCATTATTTCATTTAAGTATGTTAAATACACTATATTTATTTGCTTAATTAGGATCTAAAAAATTCATGTTATGTGTGACCAGTGCCCCCTTGAACTTCCTTATTTACCTAAACTTGTATCAGAACAGTTTGTGATCTGTGAGACTTGTTGAAAGCCAGAAGGATAATGTGCATTTTGATTCAGCTGAATTCTGAAATGTGGAGAACAATTCCCATTTATTTGTTTTTGATTTTCTTTGTCTAAAGTACATTTCCAGGACTTCTGCAGTGGTACCACAATCGAAGTGCAAGGGCAGCACAATTAGTGTATCTAATCAATCCAATGAGTAAATAATTACAACTTAACCTATGTAGGTAATTAACACTGTTAATTTTAAAGGTGATTATTTACAGCTTAACACTAGAATTACCAGAGCCTACAAAAAAACTCGTAGATCCGGCCCACCTTAAATCCGTTCGCAACTCTCCATCAGCGTCTTTTGTCCTGTAAATGTGCCGATAAAGACAAGCAGCAAGCAGCCTACTATTCCATCCCCCCACCGCCGCAGAATGTGCACAAAGTTCTCCCAGCTCATGCCTTGATTATATGGGAGTGAAGTTTTAGAGTGGAAATAATAGATTGTTATTTGAAACACATGTATTTCATGTGTGTTCCGTTTCTACGTTTTTCATATTTTAGTAGTAAATGACATAATGTTAGCATAAACTATATAATGCATAAAGCCTGAAGTTCAAAGATGAAATAAACACTTTCACAAAAGGTTCAAGGACAAGACAACAGCTTCTGTGCCGTAGCGGTAAGATTTGCTGACTTGTAATCAAGAGTCCCCGGTTCAATCCCAACTGCCTCCTATATTTACCGTTTTCAGTAGTGAGCTGCTCTTATTGTTAATATTATACAGTACACACATACATTTGGTTTGCGTCTGTAACAGTACATTTATAGGACTTGTAAAAGTTACCGTTTTTTTTTTCACTTTTATTCTCTCAGTCACGATCATGATACATAATACCGCCCTAGGGATCTGACGCTGTTAGTTTTTATTTGAAACTGGGAATAACTGTAGATTTCAGTGGTATTCTGAGGCAATGGAACTGGACATTCTCTGATCAGGAGGGATAAAAGCTGACAGACAAACGCTGGCGAATCTGCCTGCTTTGTATCTCACCATCACTTGATTTTTTTTAAATTTAGTTTTATTGAGTGTTCTTGCTCACGCTGAATTAGTATGCGCCTTATGGTCTGAGACTTAGGTATGTATGATAATTAAAATTATTTATTTTATGACCTGTATAGTACATTTCGGAAAACATTGTGGCACGGATGCAACATTATTCATATTATTCATATTCATTCACATAACATGTTGCAGTTGTAATCAGTGACCGTGTGTTGTTTTTTTTTTGCCGATCTTGCCAGTCCCCACATGTTGCTGTATGGTGCTGATTTCTTTTGTACTCCAGGTCATGCAGAGGAAAGAATAGTACAGAGAGATCAGTTCAGTGCTATATGCAATCATCAAATTGAAATGCTAACAGTTCACACACATGCAAGGACTGTCCTTCCTACATTTACGACATGTGTACCTGATCTGGGAGAACTTTGTGCACGTTCTGTGGTGGTGGAGGGATGGAATAGCAGGCTGCTTGCTGCTTGTCTTTATCGGCAAACTTATAGGACAAAAGACGCTGGTGAAGAAGTGCGAACGGATTTAAGGTGAGCCGGATCTACAAGTTTTTTTTGTAGGCTCTGGTAATTCTAGTGTTAACTACTTTAAGATTTCTACTAAAAAGGCGTATATACAGGTGCTGGTCATAAAATTAGAATATCATGACAAAGTTGATTTATTTCAGTAATTCCTTTCAAAAAGTCAAACTTGTATATTAGATTCATTCATTACACACAGACTGATGTATTTCAAATGTTTATTTCTTTTAATTTTGATGATTATAACTGACAACTAATGAAAGTCCCAAATTCAGTATCTCGGAAAATTAGAATATCAATTAAGACCAATGCAAAAAAAGGATTTTTAGAAATGTTGGCCAACTGAAAGGTATGAACATGAAAAGTATGAGCATGTACAGCACTCAATATTTAGTTGGGGCTCCTTTGGCCTGGATTACTGCAGCAATGCGGCGTGGCATGGAATCGATCAGTCTGTGGCACTGCTCAGGTGTTATGAGAGCCCATATTGCTCTGATAGTGGCCTTCAGTTCTTCTGAATTGTTGGGTCTGGCGTATTGCATCTTCCTCTTCACAATACCCCATAGATTTTCTATGGGGTTAAGGTCAGGCGAGTTTGCTGGCCAATCAAGAACAGGGATACCATGGTCCTTAAACCAGGTACTGGTAGCTTTGGCACTGTGTGCAGGTGCCAGGTTCTGTAGGAAAATGAAATCTGCATCTCCATAAAGTTCATCAGCAGCAGGAAGCATGAAGTGCTCTAAAACCTCCTGGTAGACGGCTGCGTTGACCTTGGACCTCAGAAAACACAATGGACCAACACCAGCAGATTAAATGGCACCCCAAACCATCACTGACTATGAAAACATTACACTGGACCTCAAGCAACGTGGATTCTGTGCCTCTCCTCTCTTCCTCCAGACTCTGGGACCTTGATTTCCAAAGGAAATGCAAAATTTACTTTCATCAGAGAACATAACTTTGGACCACTCAGCAGCAGTCCAGTCCTTTTTGTCTTTAGACCAGGTGAGACGCTTCTGACGCTGTCTCTTGTTCAAGAGTGGCTTGACACAAGGAATGCGACAGCTGAAACCCATGTCTTGCATACGTCTGTGCGTGGTGGTTCTTGAAGTACTAACTCCAGCTGCAGTCTACTCTTTGTGAATCTCCCTGACAGTTTTGAATGGGTTTTGTTTCTCAGTCCTCTCCAGGGTGCGGTTATCCCTATTGCTTGTACACTTTTTTCTACCACATCTTGTCCTTCCCTTCGCCTCTCTATTAATGTGCTTGGACACTGAGCTCTGTGAACAGCCAGCCTCTTTAGCAATGACCTTTTGTGTCATGTCCTCCTTGTGCAAGGTGTCAATGGTTGTCTTTTGGACAACTGTCAAGTCAGCAGTCTTCCCCATGATTGTGTAGCTTACAGAGCTAGACTGAGAGACCATTTAAAGGCTTTTGCAGGTGTTTTGAGTTAATTAGCTGATTAGAGTGTGGGACCAGGTGTCTTCAATATTGAACCTTTTCACAATATTCTAATTTTCTGAGATACTGAATTTGGGACTTTCATTAGTTGTCAGTTATAATCATCAAAATTAAAATAAATAAACATTTGAAATACATCAGTCTGTGTGTAATGAATGAATCTAATATACATGTTTCACTTTTTCAATGGAATTACTGAAATAAATCAACTTTGTCATGATATTCTAATTTTATGACCAGCACCTGTATTTAACTGATCAGCTACAACATTAAAACCACTGGCCTGGTATTGTGTAGGTCCCCCTCATGTCAACTAAACAGTTCTGACATTTTAAGGCATGGACTCCACAGTACCTCTTAAGGTGTCCTGTGGTATCTGGCACCAAGGAGTTAGCAGCAAATCCTTTAACTTCTGTAAGTTGCATAATGGAGCCGTCATGGATCTGTTTTGCTTTTCCAGCATATCTCACAGATACTCGAATGGAGTAAGATCTGGAGAATTCGGAAGCCAACTCAACACCTTAAACTCTTTGTCATGTTCCTCAAGCCATTCTGCCATCAGGGCATACTGTTGCCATGAAGGGGTGTTATGCCTCAAAGTATCAACCACATAAATGTTATGACCCAAGGTTTCCCAGCAGATCAATGCCCAGAGCATCACATTGCCTCCACCAGCTTGCCTTCTTCTCATAGTGCATCCTGCAGTTATTTCTTTCCCAGGTAAATGACACACATTCACTGGGCTGTCTAAACAAAAGAAAACATGGTTCATAAGATCAGGCCACCTTCTTCCATTGCCCCTAGTTCAGCTTTGATGCTCACATAGCCATTGTAGGCACTTTCAGTGGTAGACAGGGGTCAGCATGAGTATTCTGACTGGTATGTGGCTACACATCCTCATATGCAGCGAGCTGTGGAGCACTTTGTGTTTTGACACCTTTCTCTAATTTCAGCAATTTGTGCTACATTACCTTTTCTGTCGGATCGGACCAGACTGGCTATCTTTTGCTACCCATGAACATCAATGGGCCTTGGGTGCCCAAGACCGTGTTGCTGGTTCACTGGTTGTCTTTCTTGGACCACTTTTGGTAGGTACTAACCACTGCATTATGGAAACACCCCATAAGAACTACCACTATGTAGATGTCACTCGGATCCTTATGCTTGCCCACTGTTTCAGCTTCCATAATATCATATTCAAGAACTGACAATTGCTATCTAAAATATTGAACCCCTTGACAGGTGCCATTGTAATAAGATAATCAAGGTTATTCACTTCACCTGTCAGTGGTTTTAATGTTATGGCTGATCAATGTATAATGGAAAATAAAGTGCCAGAGTTCAAATATATATTTTTTCTTTCAAAAAGAGTATTTGATAAACACGTTGTATAAAAACATTGTATCAAAAAAAAAAGCAAACTTGAACTCATGTACTTCACAGTGCCTAGGAAAGAATTCAGCACTTGAAAGACACGTGTTAGAGCCCAACAGTTATATTATAATGAGCCTAGGATTGAACCCTTTTACTTCTTGTTTACTTTTTACTGCAATTACATGGCAGAATGCATTTTAGAATTTTAATGATATACCACAACAGGTTTATCTTGCTTTATACATCTGCTATATTTTATCAGATCATGTAGTAATTGAAATGCACTTCACTTGAAATGAGTGGTCATCACTATGAGTGGCAAATGCTAATTAACATTTAATATGAGTCTTTCTGGTATCTTTTTATGAAGCTTTCAGAAAACTGACCTAAAGTAGAAGGACCAAACACAGAGTAACACTTTCAAAAAAGAAATCAGCGTACAGATTTGAAGGGTATACCCTTCTCATACTGTGGAGAATCAAGCAGACCTTGTAACATCAATTCTAAAAGGAACCCCAATAATGAAACCTGTTATCAACTGCCGCTCCCATTTCACCCTAACACTCTCTTTCGCCCACAGATCATTAAAAGAAACAAAACTTGAGAATTTTGTAGACTGATCCTTCCATGAAAGTCTTTTGCTCCTTTGATCTCCTTTCGTTGACCACCTAACCTACGCAAACTTCTCCTCCTTAGCTTATTTCACAGACGTGAGCCTCATAACCCCACCATTCACTTCAATCTATGAAAGGAGTCTTTGTTTCACTTGCAAATATGTCACCAACAATACCAATGTACAATATCTGGTTCCCCTGTTAAATTAAAAAATCTTATTTACTGTATTCCTTGAGGAAAATGAGCAGCCATCTACATATTCTAGGTGAAACAGGGACATGGCTATCAGACCATTTCAGGGAGCACCTTTGAGACATTAAAACAAAAGACTATATAAAGCCAATTGTAGAACATTTCACATACCTTGATCATAACCACACTGATCTTACTGTTTGCATTCTTTCACAGATCTTTAAAGACTCTTTTCAAAGAAAATCAGATAAACAATCATGTTGTCAGTATTGTTGTGTCCTGAGCGTCTCATTTTTAGACACAATCATGAGATTCTGCTGACTATAAAGTGCAATCTTGGAAAGTTTGTGGAAGATTACTGATTTCCTGTATTGACAGAGGAGCTACACGGCCTCAGACTGCTGTGGAGATCTCTGGAGTTGTCTAATAGAGCTAACATGGGTAGCACATGCAGGAAGTGTTATGCATGGAGACAAATATAGGGAAAGAGGAGTGGCATCTGTGCAAGGCTTAAAGCTAACCTGAAGAGACTGACCACTCCATCACTTTTACTGACTAACATTTGCTCCTTGGAAAATCAATTGGATTATCTATGGCTGCAACTACGTACAACTTCGTACGAAGCACAAAGTGAGAGACTGCTGTGTTGTTGTTTGGAGTGAAACCTGGCTCCACAAAAGTATCTCTGACGCGGCATCTAGCTGGATGGGCTAACAATCTTCCATGTGGACAGGAATGCAGAATGTTCCGGTAAAACCCAAAGTGGAGGACTACGTGTGCATGTCAACAATGTGCGATGAAATTTTAACAACTGACTATTCACAACTGGTGGAATATTTGATTGTGAAATGCTGGCCCTTTTACCAGCCAGTCTGGTGGTGGCTATGTACATTCCTCAAAGTGTCAACACCCAGGAGGCCCTGTGGCAACTCCACAGTACTATCAACGAGCTAGAGACTGCCCATCCATGCAGTCTTATTGTGGTGGCTGGAGATTTCAATCATGTAAATTTAATAATTATTCTTCCTAAATTACACCAGTATGCTCACTTTCCAACTAGAGGAGCTAACATGCTGGACTTGGTGTACACAAATGTCAAAGAGGCTCACAAAGCAGCCCTTCGTCCCCACGTTGTAGACTCAGATCACATTTCTGTTGTGCTTTTTTCAGCATAGAAAATGGTACTGAAACGCAGTAAGACTATACACAAGCAGGTCAGAGTCTATCCGGAGGGTGCTACCTCAGTACTTCAGGGCTGTTTTGCAAGCACTGATAAGAGCATGTTCAGAAGAGCTGCCACATACAACGATTTCCACATTGATATCGATGAGTACACTAGCTCTGTCATTGGCTACATAGAGGAATGCATGGATAATGTCACATTCATCAAAACCTTCACAACTCGGGCAAATCACAAGCCGTGGATGACATCAGAGGTCCAAAGAAGGTTGAGAATCAGGGCTGCTACCTTTAGACTGGGGGACAAAGTAACCCTCAGGCTGACAAGAACTGACCTCTCCTGGGCCATCAAGAAGACTATGCTGGAGTACACAGGAAAAATTGATGGTAAATTTTGTGACTCTAGACACACAAGACGTATGTGGCAGGGGACAAATAATACCACAGGTTGAGGTCATCGATGCCTCCCTCCCTGACAGCTGACACTGAGGAGGACACTGAGCAGCATTAATCTGGTCGGGTGTTAAAAGACTGTGCTGCTGAGTTAGCAGATGTTTTTACAGACATCCTTAACATCTCTCTCCAGCAGTCTGTTGTATCTAAACAATTTAAAACTACCACCATCGTTCCTGTGTTCAAGAAAACAACTGTAAACTGCCTTAATGATTACCGGCCTGTGGCACTGACCTCTGTCATAATGAAGGGCTTCAAATGACTAATAATGGGTGACATTAAAGCTAGCCTCCCACCTTCACTGGAGCCCTTACAGTTTGTGTATGGTGCTAATCAGTCCAGAGATGACACAATCACACTTGCACTACACACTATTCTGTCTCACCTGGATAAAAACAACAGCTATGCCAGGATGTTGTTCATTTGACTTCAGTTCAACCTTTAATACCTTCATCCCACAGCAGTTAATAGCGAAAATGTTTATGCTCGAATTGAACATCTAATTTTGAAACTGGATCTTGGACTTCCTGTTAAAATGACAACAGGCAGTATGTGTTGGCATTATGACATTTTGCACCATCAAACTGAGCACATGGGACTCTCAGGGCTGCGTACTTAGTCCATTGTTCTTTTCTTTGCTAACACATGACTGTACTTCCAAAACCAGCACAAATCAACTCATTAAATTTGCTGGTGATACAACAGCTGTGGGACTCATCAGCATTTGGTGGAAAAGTTAGTGAGATGGTATGGGGACAACAATCTTTTCTTTAATCTAAACAAGAAAAAAAGAGTTGATTGTGGACTTCAGAACAAAGGCTGAACACCCCCACTGCATATTAGTGGCTTTCCTGTGGAGTTGGTCAGCAGCACAAAATTAATGGGTATCTACATCACAGCTGTTTGACTCTCAATACCACACTCCAGGTCGAGAAAGCTCAACAGAGGATACACTTCCAATAGATTGTCTCATTCACGCACATACAGATGCCCAGAATTTAAAGGAGCGCATGGTGTGCCAGTACATGGGACTTCACAGAGCTATTTTAGACTTCACATGACAAGGCCTGATGGGAGATATGAGAGTGCCATCATACTATTAGTCAAATGAAGCACTGATTAACTTATTCTGGTATAAGGACATAATATACATTAGACAGAGTCATAACATCATCTCTCAATTATATAAAGTGATAACATGTCCAACCGTCTGTCATACATGCCCAACAAGAGGGCAAAAATGTCCAAAGAACAAGGGAAAGTAGCTGGCGTATTGTAGTAAACGATGCAGCATACCTTCATATGTTCTGGCATCATGCCATCCACAATCTGGCTGAAATGTCAGATGAACAAAGGCAATAAAAAGAACACAAGGAAAGATGGGTGTAGGGGTTGGCATATCCGATGAACAGATGATCATAAATGCAGGATGCGATCAAAACAGAAGGACTTACCATTGTACCAATAAGGCCTGTTTTAATAAACAGGCTTCTTACTGTGGTAGCAGATATATATGTAGAATGAGAATCAATATTAAAAACAAAAAGTAAACAGCTAGTATTTCACATTTATTGTATGCTACACATGTCTACTGTTTTTTTTTACTTTTGACTTGTGTGCAAAAATATTGGAAAATTAAACTTTCCCTTTATTCCCTCTTTTTTATGTTTTAATTTAGGATTTAACTGGATGTTTCACATCTTAAACAGTCTTGCTATTACTGCTGGTACAACCAAAAAGGGAAATGAAATGATGCCACCTTTGCTGGAATTCAGAAAACCCGTAAATCTTCAGGTTGGTAAAACATTTATATTTTTAATAAATTAAACTTCCATATAAAATAATTTACATGGCAAAATCTTACTCTAACAATATACCTTACATGAAATAATTTGTACATATTACTAACAGACATTGTATACTTTGTAACCTCCTTCAAATTTCTTAAAATCACTTAGTAATGAAATTGGTAGAATTTGTATTGGCAACTGATATGTGGCATAGAATCATCTTATTGCACAGCTAACATTTTGGAAAAAAATGGCTAATTTCTGTAACTATATGCGATAGAATGCTAAAGTTGTAAAGGGCATAAATAATAGCAAAATAAAAAAAACCAAAGAGAATTAAAATGATTAACAGCCCAAGCATTTCTATATGCATTGGGATCATGCTCAGCAGGAGGCAGATAACTTACTTTAGTATATTCAGTACAATGCCATGAAAAACTTTTTATTCCTTCAATATTAATTTAATTGCAAATTTTGACTATAAGCGTTTTGTGTCTTCAGACCAAAATCTAGTATTAAATACAGGGCACATTTGTCAATAATTTGAAATTTTGTTAAACTTATTTCTAGTGAACAAAAATATATGTCTCCAGTTCCCTAGTTCATCCCTTTTCTTTCCAAACCACATACAAGGGACACAAACTTTCTGTCCTCAGATAATAATTTTGGGCACAGATTAACCCTCATTTGTTTGCAATACCAGTTGAAATGTGATACCACTTATCCTTGTAGCATACTGTATATCCAATATATTTCCAAAAATAATATATACTAAAAAATGAACTCTTTATAAAAGCAACCTTTGTCTTTCACTCAGCAATCATAAAGCTTGGCATAGAATATGACTAGACATATAGTTAACCTTTGAATTTTAAACCCTTAGATCTGTTCATGCTTAATGTCGTAGACTAATAGATAACATCCAACTTTACAATACATAAAGGACATGAACATTTTTCTGAAATTATTATGCAGTCATGCACAATAGGCATTATGTACCGTATATCCTAGATCTCAAACATAGTTACCTGGAGGGTTGTATGTATTTGTTCAAATTAGGTATGTTTCCTTACCTGGTCACAATCAGTTGCCATATTTTCTCCAGTGCAGCTTGTCTTGCAGTATATTACTCCAGTTTGGATTGGTTTGGATGTATATGCAAGTGTAGTATGGGATAGAATGCATCCTACGCAGAGCTGGTTACTGCATTGTGCCTGATGCTACTGGAAGAGATTGGGATTTCCTTTGATGGTGAAATGGAAAAAACTGAATTAGGGAAAAGGATGAATGGATGGAAGTTGGCATGGATGGATTTGTGGCCTCTTTAATTATTATTTTGACTATGATTATTACTACTCTTGGTACTTAAAAACCAATGTATTCCCCTGATAAATGCCAGTAATTTTATTTAATTTAATTTTGTTGCTCAACAATTGAAAATTGATGTTTATTAAATAATAAATGTGCACTCTGCTAATGAGGAATGAAATATAAAGGAAAATTATATTGATATTATAGAAGAAGAGACAAACAACATACTTAATTGCAGACAGGAATAATTTTATCCATCCTGCACAGAAAAGGGATACTCTGAAACACCACATTGATCTACAGTAGTCTGACAGAAAGGTGATCCAAAAGGGTGGTACTAGTATATGTAAATATGTCAATATTTGCTCAATGGTGGTTTTAAGCAAATCTTTGCTCATAATATATAATTTTACAATTTAAATAACAGCACCATTTAATTGGATTTTAACAAAATACACTTTGTTACAAAAAAAGATGACAAAGAATGTTGTATGTTCCATCAGTCTAATCTAATCACTGTTTGTTTTTATCCTACAGGTTTTTTCCAGCATGCCTTCTCAAAGAATCTTGGGAACACATTTACATCCTGATAATCTTCCAAAATCATTCATTGAGAAGAAAGTTAAGGTTAATACTGTATTTATTTTTAACAATTTTCTAAGAGTTCAATATATTCATGATAGAGCTGCAGATCCCACACTTCTGCTCTTTTTATTGTAGAGCATATTCAGGTTTTTGAATGAAACAAGTTTACACAGGAACCCTTATAGTCCTTTTTAAAGATGCCAAAAATGTCAACAAACTCTGAAGGTGTTTCATATCTTTATATATAATATGCTACTATGGCTGTCAGTTTGTCTGTCCAGGATTTTAAATCACCTGTAGCTCGCAAACTGTTTGACCTATTGACCTGAAATTTGGTGCACATATACTACGTGACGTCTACTATCTGTTTTTGGGGTGATGATTGATGTCCAAGGTTATTCCTCTTTTTATTTTTATTTTATTGTAGAATCAACTTTCTGCAGCAGCCAGCAGGGCAACCGTGCTGCGCATGCATACAGGTGCCATTCTCATTCCTACCACCTTCGCCATCACTTTCCCTACCTCTTCATATCTTAAATCATTCTTGAGGCAGATTCAAGATTTAAGTGTCAACTTAAGTGAAAAATGAAAGAAAATGTACTAAGTAATTGCAACACAAACACTGACTTAATCAGTTTTAAAAAAGATGCCTGATGAAAGAAGAGAAGAAGAGGGTCGCTAGGGTGGAGAAAAGAAGAGCTGCTCAGGAAGCAGCAAGCGCATCAACCTCTGAGCAAACGAATGCTAAATGTACAGAGAAAAATTATGGAAACTAGGAATGCTCAAGTCAAGTGTATAACGTGCAGTGTGCCATTACTGGTTCTCATATAATTATGTCTTATATCTTTTTAATTGACTTTATGTGCTGTAAGATAAAGACACAGGTTCAAGATCACAAAGAGCTCCAGAGTCAGGAGAAAACCCAGTTTAATGCAGATTTAAGGAAAAAAAAAACACAAAATAAATCACACGTGAAGATTGCAAAACCACAGCCACAGCTGAAAAGAACAAAGATAAAGAGTCTTAGTCCTCTGGATGGCTGTCATGTGAAGAATGAGCAGATTCTTTCAGTGGTTTGGCTCCTTTTATGATGGTTTCTGGTTGTGACTTCAGTGGTCCTCCAGTCTAAAAGCCTCCGAACTGTGGATGAAGGCGGCAAAAAATATTGATGATGGTGCACCCTCCTTGTGTGGGGTGGTATTGCTTACCTTTTTAGAGTTTTGCAAATGGGGTGACAGTGCTACCTATGTAAAGATATTTTTTGATACGACTGTAACACTAAAGAAAAGAATTATGACAATAAACAGAATGAATACTATAACCTTGAGACCTTTGAAACAATGATAATTTTAGGGAATTTAAACTTCCAAATTATGTTTTTCTTTGCAAATATTTTCTCAGAGCCTCCATCAATATCTCATATTTTAGTAAATACACACGGTGCATCTAATTTTCAGTCATGGAACATGATATCCATAAGCCTTATGCAGAATTACTGTATCATGCATGTGACTGCAGTTTTCATTTAAAAATGTGCACATGTAGAGCCTACTTAGAAGCAAAGGAAAGCAACAAATAAAAAAGAGTGGCTTGTAAACAGACAAACTCATATTGTGAAGTAACCAACCAATAAGTTAAATAAATAAAATATGATCGAAAATAAATATGAGCAACCAACTATGTTTTCTAAACCGTTCAGCTTATTGCTAATTGTTGAAATGTTGAGCACTGCAACAAATAAATTGCACATTCAATAAGAAAAGTCATTGTTCATTACATTGTCCCATTTGTAATAATTTGTTCAACAGTTTATTTAGCATGATAATCTAGTGAAGTATGTGCACTTTGTTAAGATCACTTTTGACAAGACATCTTTGTACCCAGACTTCTTTAATGAGGACCTTTATGAAACACAGTGCCATTTATCTTCAGTTAGTTTTTCATACCAGAGATCGTAAGTCTGTGACTTTTTAAACTAATAACTTGTGAGTGTTATTAAAGAAAGGTGAGTCTCAAATGTGGAAACATATGTATTCCTGTTTTACATTCTGACTTGTGTGTTCAAGTGTTCTCTTTCTCTTCTAATGGCCACCTTGCTTGCTGTTATTGAATCATTCAGTTTTTTTTCATTAAGTTATAGCGTTGTGTCTTCAATGCACATAGAACTTTAAGTAAGGAAGATGTAAGTCTTTCTCAGCTGTAACACTCAGGCCTCCCTCATTTGAACTTTCTTATTTATTTCAAAACAAAGAGGGTCAGTGACTCTTTTAAGTGTCTTTCTGCTCGGCTGGAATAAATCCTAAATTTGGAAGTTGGAAAAGGAACCATTAAACAAGAGACCAAGGCATCCTGCAACAGGGCTTTTCACTCACCACACCAGTTATCTATGTTGGAAATGTGCACAATTGTGGCTAACAAGTTAATTTTGAAATTCAGTATAATTCTCTAACTTCAAATGGATTTATCCTACTGTATTTGACTGTTTTTGTACAAAGTAATCAAACACAATTTAAACACCAAACAATGCCTTATTCAATTTTCTGGTATTAACTATTCATTTCTCACAGTTGGACTGAAAGAAAAAACAAATATATTCCACACAAAACACAAGTAAAATAATTAAAAATGGCAAAAAAATTACACTTAAATGGAAAAAAAACATAAATTAGGGGAAAAAAACCCTGACTTTAACAAACATAAAACCGTTACCTGTATTTGCAGCAACAAAGGCTGACATAATCCATGAAGAAGTCCCTCTCAAAATGGCTTTTAGATCTTCTCATTGTTTATTCTATGAAATGTTTACATTTTACATGTTATATTGTACTAAGCCACTAAAATGATCCACTGGCCCATTTATTCAAGAAAAAAATTAAGAAAAAAAAATCCGAAATATGTATTCATTATAACCTAGTTATTTAGCTCCGGTGTCAAAGGCCTGTGATACTGCGGGTTCTGCTCCCGGCTCCCGTCACCAGTATGGGAGCTCTTGAACCCTGTCGGTAATGTAATCGGATGAGCTGGACAGTGAAGACATCAACAACCAAGCAAGGGGATGGTGCAATATGTGCAAAGTGCTTTTATTTAAAACAAAACCAAAAACAGTGTCCAAATAAATAGTGCAGTGTCACAAACAGTCATTACATAAATAATAAATTAAAAGCAAGTGAAAAAATGTAGATGTTAAAATCCAATAAATAAATTCAACAGGGTTAAAACAATGGCTGGAAGCAGTCCTTTTAAAAACAAAGCCCCGTGCCTTCTTTCTACTGGCGACTCCCCTGGTTCTCCCATCCGGGCTATGCACCAGGGTAGTCACCCTACCTGCAGCTGACCTTCTCCACTTGGTTGGCCTGGTGGCCTCCTGATCCCTGGCTTCGTTCAGCCATCCGCCAAACCGAGCATTGGCTTCCCACAATGGCCAGGACGCTTACGCCAGGGGTTCCACTCTAAATCTCCTCAACTGCTACTTCCTTCAACTGACCGCTTCAATCAGCCCCCTCGAGATTTGGCCTTAGGGCTCGTTTATACTTCATGCTTAGAACGCGTATGCGCACGCATCATGGCTGCCACATGTTCCCAGTGTTCATTTGACACGTCCTCTGAGCAGGCCCTCAGAAATTAACACGACATGTGTGTGAGTTGCAGTACCAACAATAATTTGGGGGGCATAGTGTGATAAAAGTTGGAATGTAACATCAGAGTCTCTGTTTACTATCTACATGTGACAGAAAGCCACTTTAAGGATCCTACGGGATCGATGTGCACGCTTCGATGTTTGATGAATGGTTCGATGTGGTAAAATGCAGATGCATTCGTGATGCTATAATATTCAAGCGTCGCATATTCCCGATTGTAATGACATGATATATTTTAAATTCTCACATGCCATCTTTTTTTCTGGGACTTTTTCCTGACCTAACAGCAGCAATCGCCACACAGAATACATTACATGTATGATATTCCAACTCTCTGCACATTTACAATCCTTAGATTTATACTTGATATCACTTTCATGATGAAATGCATTAAAGTATGTATGTTGCATTTTACAGATTAATCGTTAAATTCCTTTAAATAATGAATAATGTTAATAATTACACACATGGGGGTGACATGGTGGTGGAGCGGTAGCACTGCTGTCTCGCAGGGAGTCACATCGCTGGTATTTTCTGCCTGGAGTTTACATGTTTTCATGTTGGGTTTCCACAGTGTGCTCCGGTTTCCTTCCAAAGATATGCAGATTTGGTGACACTAAAATGACGCTAGTGTATGTTAGTGCTTGTATTCACCTTGCGATGAACTGATGCCCCGTCTAGGGATTGTTTCTGCCTCGTGCCCAGTGCTTGCTGCATTGGACACATCCCTGGATTTAATGGATTTAATCATTAAACATCATTTTCAGAGATATTGTGGTAAGGTGTAATCGGAATTTAATGGGTGTTCCAGGCAATTCACGACACAGCGAATACCTCGCACTGCCACCTGGTGGATTCTTCCAGATTTAGGTAAAGTACACACGCAAGTATAAACAGTAAAACGCGTAGCAGGTGTGTCCCCTGGAGCATGCATCGCGTGAAGTATAAACCAGCTGCATGCAACCTTCAACAAGTCTCGCTCGCTCTCTTTCTCTCTCATGC
Organism: Polypterus senegalus; assembly: GCF_016835505.1. NCBI lineage: Eukaryota > Metazoa > Chordata > Cladistia > Polypteriformes > Polypteridae > Polypterus > Polypterus senegalus. The sequence continues at coordinate 209,034,659 of NC_053156.1, read as the reverse complement.
ACACAATGGCTCCCCTACTTCCAGCTGCCTTCTTCTCCCTTAACCTCTGTTCATTTTTTCTTTTTTTTCCCTTTCTGCCTCACACTTCAATATATAATGGGGACGTGGTTCAGGTTTGGCGATTTGCAGTTCCTGGTATCAGTTACAGATGTGGATGACTCCTCACCTTTGCACTTAAGCGAGGACTGCCGGCATCACGAAGCACCCGGGAACCGCTCTGACCACACAACCATGCCCCCTCTTTAAGCCGCGAGTGAGGCGATTATCTATTTAAAAAAACTGGCCTTTTTAATCGGAGCTGTGGACATGCTACACCACAAGGCCCCACTGTTATTAGCCTCACAATTGTTCTGAAGTCCCAGTCCAACAGTATGTCGCTCTACTGTGTATTCCTATCAAGTTGGTGTTCTGTCATCTGGTGTGACTGATTATATAATTTCCTTGTGATTTTTCATCTGGATTTCAACTCTTATATTGAAACAAAAAATAAAAACAAAAGTCCTAGGAGGCTACCTCATTTGTAAGACACTCAACATGGAGCAAACACTAAACAGACATCTGTGCCAACTTGTTTTACTTCCTTCCATGCAGCTACTGTTGTCCTCCAATGTTATACACATTTTCTTTCCAGTTGAATTCCATTGGCTATTAACTAGGGAATCCATTCCCAGGCTCCTGATTACCGGGAGCCCAGGATTCTCGGACATTTTTCATTCCCGGGAATGAAACTGCTGTAATTCCGGGGAAACTGGGAACGGCCAAGCTCGCATATATAGCGTGTAAAAGTGTAAAAATCGGTCAAGAAATAACAGAGATATAGTTGAAAACTGAAGACTTCATTGACGTCTGTCAGACAACAGCTTTGAACAGCAACTTGAAATTGCAATGCGTCAGTCTGTTGCATCTGCATTATCTGTGCCAAGAAACTTGCCATCACAGAATGATGACAAGAAACTGGATGCATCAGTAAAAGCTGAAATGGCGGTGTTTCACGGCAAGGGCGGGCGTTGTTTAGAACAAGTGTATCTGTATCTGATGACTGTGCTGCCTACTTCAGTGGAGGGAAAGCGTGCTTTCTCAGCAGCTGGTATGCTCTGTCTGAAGTACGCTCTTGCCTGGACGACCGCACGCTGGACATGTTGTGCTTTCTACGCTCTTATAACCGCAACTAACTAGATCGGGGTGCCCACAGTTTTTTGGCTTGCGAGCTACTTTTAAAATGACCAGGTCAAAATGATCTACCTAATATATATATATATATATATATATATATATATATATATATATATATATATATATATATACACACACTGAGTATACTTTATACATAAAATATATGTTGTTGTACCTTGCATAACTTAACCTTTATGGCACAATAATAATTCAATACATTTATGGTCACTACAGTATTTGGATTTAATAATCGTCATGTGGGAAAAGGCTGACTCACATAAATAAGTAGAGCCGAATAATGCAGTCAAGGAGCTTTTGAATTCAGCCGAATGAAAAATGACGGCTGTCCGATTAACTGCAATTTTAGTTCCTTCTCCCTTCTCTTTCTCAGATCGCTTTTCGGAAGGAAGTCAGTTTCGTAGTTTTTATGAACAGTTCGAAAGTGCCTTTCCACATTTTCCTTCTTTGGAATAACAATGATAGATTGACAGATCAGACAAACGCACTTCGATTGTGACATCGTGAGAAAAAAAATCCTCTTCCAATTCTACATCCATCCCATACCCTCCCCGAATATTTTTTTTTTAAATCCCTTCTTTAGTCAATATAAATTGGAAGGCTAACTAGATAAAAGTCGGAGTTTTGTAGTAGCGCGCGCGTTTGATCGTGCTTGCCGGATGACCAGTGTGTTAGAAGAAAAGAGATCTCAGGCTGGCCGCCCTGTATGTCAATCAAGTGGCAAATACCATAGGGAGGATATATGATAGACTAACATTAAATTTTTTTTTTTTTGAATGCAACGCGATCTAACTGCACTACCTTTGCGATCTTCCGATCTTAATTTTTCTTCTTTTGAAACATGTTTTCATTGTGGAAATAACCTTTACTTATTTTTTCACTTTAATTTTAACTACTAGCTCAGATTCTACTAATACAAAAATTAACATTTACTGGAGGTTTATCTTTTCAATTTGTGTTACATTGTGGTATTATAGAAAAACACTTAACCTTTTACTGTAACACCTACTGACACTAGGATTGAACTTTTTCTGGAAATTGGAGTTAGAGAACAACTCACACCCAGCTTCTTTAATTTATGTAATGCTGCTTTGCTGTAGGAGAAAATTGACCGACCCTTCTTAACAACAAAAACAAGAAAACTTTTATTTCTATAGTATGTTTTCATACAAAAGAATGTAGCTTTAAAATGATTTACAAGAAATCAAAGCAAAACTTCAAAATAAAAAATAAATAAATAAAAAGAATTACTAAATATACCTAAAATATTAAAAAAAGGATAAATCAATACACAATTACATAACACAGATCTACAAGTAATAAATAAAGCAGAGTTCTTATTTAAAGATTTGCTTTCAAATCTCTAATGATAAGTTTGATACCCAGAGGGTCATGGAGGACAGAAAAAAAAAAACTAAAGAGGAAAGATGCAGGAAACAAAAATCAACAGGGGTTAAAAGGACAAAAAATGCACACAGCCTCCAGTGCATCATTCTATAAGATTCAGGTCAGTAGATCTCAACTTATGTTCCAGCATCACAGATGGCTGTACAGTACTTTGATGAAGTGGTGGTGACATTTCAAACAAGAAAGAAACCGTAGAAAAGCAGAGATTAATGATCGCAAATTTACAAAGAATGCGAGATTTCTACACATACATAAACTATTAAAAGTTGAATGAAAAATACTACTATGAAAAACCGAAATTTAATAGTGGGTTTGTAAAAGGTTTTGAAAAGGATCCACGGTGTTAACCTGGCATCTCTCTGTTGGTAAAGTATTTCAGATTTGTGGTGCATAGCAGAAAAAGGCTGCCTCACCACTTCTTTTATACTTAGCTCTTGGAAAAATAGGCCGACTATTATTAGAATATTTAAGTTTATGTCTAGGAATGTAGTGGGACAAAATATAGGAAGCAGCAAGATTATTTAGAGCTTTATATACCATTAATAGTGTTTTAAGTCAGTTTTAAAGGACACAATGTAACAATGTTAAAGCTACTCAGATGTGCTCAAGTTTTCTCTTTTTTAGGGATTCTTGCTACTGCATTTTGAACTATCTGCAAATGACTGATATTTTTCAAGATTGAATTAATTTCTCAGCATCTTGCTGTGTTTAAAGAGGTCAAACTTTTGCAATATTCCCTTTGTGAAAATCACAGTTCTAATAGTATTATTGATGTAAGATTTGAAGCTTAGGTCAGAAGCCATGAGTACACCTAAATTGCTTATTTCCACTTTGACTTTGAATTCCAAGGGAACAAGTTTATTTCTAAGTACCACTTTATTTCCATTTTTGCCAACAAGTAAGATTTATGTTTCTTGTATCCTGCTTGAGAAAACTACTACTCATCCATTTAGAAGTACAGGATAGACATTGGATCAGAGGGTTTGCAGGAGTGGCGAACTCCAGGCCTGGAGTGTAGCAGTGGCTACAGGTTTTCATTCTAACCCTTTTTCTAATCAGTGACCAGTTTTCACTGCTAATTAACTTTTTCCCCATTGCTTTAATGGCCCTGTTAGAAGAGTTTAGCCCTCTGAATTGATTCCTTTCTTCATTAAATGACAGCCAAGCAGAAATGAGATGTGAAACGAGCTAACAGATGACCAGCTAAACTGGGGCTTCAAACTCCAACCAATTTCACTCCAATCACTTTCTTAATGAGAAGCCAATTCTTGCTGTTAATAAAACCCATTATTTAATTCCATGGCTTGTTGCTGTTCTCATTCTGCCACAGCACACATTTCGAAAACTGTTGTTTTTCTGTTCTTTCTAAGAGCACCGTCAAAATGTTTTTGTGGCCCGAGAGATCAACCTTACCAAGACCATCACCTCTCTTTAATTTCAGATATTGTGTAATGGGCACAGGGAAGCTGGTCATGTGGTGGCTTGTTTTGTGTCTCATTATTGTATGGCTGCTAACTAAAGAAAAAGAAACAACTATGGGACCTGAGTCAAGTTAATTAAAAGAAGTAATCAGCAGCAAAAACTGGTCACTAATTAAGACGATGGTAAGAATGAAAACCTGCAGCCACTGCGGCACTATAGGCCTGGAGTTCGCCACCCCTGGTCTAGAGCTTCAGGGTTATTAGGTACCAGAGATAAGTAAAGCTGTTTGTCATCTGCATAGCTGTGGTAGGTCACCTTGTGTTTTAATATAATCTGGCCTAACGTTAACAGATTAATATAGACCAATGATAGTTACAGTGGTATACCATATACAATATTCCCAAATTACAATCACCACACCTAAATAAGACTTAAACCAGTTTAAGACACTACCAGAGAGACACCCTTCACCAACCATGTTCTAAGGTGATTTCTGAGAATACTGTGGTCTATGGTGTCAAAAGCTGTACTCTGATTTAAGAGACCATTTATTTGACCTACGTCAGCATTAACCAGCAGGTCATATACCACTTTACCCAGTGCAGTTTCTAAACTATGCTTTGGACTTAAAGCTGACTGAAATTTGAATTATTTCAAATTGTTTATTCAAATAATTATTTAACTGCTGGAAAATTGCTTTTTCTAGAATTATACTTGAAAAAAGGCAGGTTAGAAATACATCTAAAGAGAAAGGAGTCTAGACTATGTTTCTTGAGCAGGGGTTTTACTACCACAGACTTTATACAATCTAAGAGGACCCCAGTATCTAATGAAAAGTTAGCTATGTCAAGTACACTATCAATGAGCACATCTAAGACATCTTTGGAAAAGGTTCTTGGGACTGGAACAAGGACACAAGTGGAATCTTAGAGCTGGTCACATAATTTTGGTGTTAACATGATGAAAACGAATGAAAGCATTCTGATGGGCATTTGGTCTCGTCCGTTGCGAGAGATGGACATCTGAAGCGGAGCTCCGTTAGCAATGGTGTTATTTTTTATATTATTTCTTTATTATTCTTAGATATCCTGTATTTATCCAACCCGACATTCAGGAAAACGCGTCTAAACTGAGCACACTTGCCGATCAGCTGGAGGCTGTTAAGCAGTCATTTACAACTCAAATGGAAATAACCGAATATCTAGCATCCACCGCTGATGGAAAAGCAACAGCTGCCAATTCCGAATGCAAAAAACTTGGAGACAGACTTGCTGCTCTGGAAGACGGAAGCAAAAGGAATAATATTAGAATTGAAGGTCTACCTGAGAATCGTGAAAGTCCAAACCCAGTGAAATTCGCAGTTGAACTATTCACTAAAATAATTAGAGAGAACTTTAAATCAGATACCAAGATAGCAGCAGCTTATCGCATGCGCGGATCAAATACCTTTAGACCTAGTTCTTTTATGGTCCGCTTCGAGAGATTATTATGTAAGCTAGATGTGATGGCACTTCTCAAACACAAGCAAGAGATTATATTTGAAAATAACCACATTCATATTTTCTCTGATTTCTCTCCCGCAACAGCTGCTAAATGTGCAGCCTTCTACAACATTAAACAGTGGTTACGGCAAGCCGATATCAAATACAGCCTCTTGTATCCTGTCAAACTTAAAGTGGATGTTTAAGGCCAATACTACATCTTCTGCAGCAAGGAGGAAGTAGAAAATGAATTAAGAAAGCTGATCCCGACACTATTCTGAAACACAATAGTGAGTCGCATCCTGTCATGGCATGGCAAGGAGATATCACCTGCTGTCTGATCCACTTGGAATGATACGGGTATTATAATTATACATTCTTTTCATTACTCGGACACTTTCTGTTTATGTCTTAATTACAGTTATAGATGTGTGTGTGTGTGTGTGGAAGAAATTAATTTATGTTTTAGGACTCCTGTCACAGAGGGGATGACATCTAACACTGCAAAGACAATTACACAGTTTGTAACTGACCACAACTTATCAGACCCTTGGAGGTTTCTAAACCCAAACTCAAGAACAAATTCTTTCTACTCACCAGTACGTCATTACTACTCAAGAATTGATTATTTATTTATAGATAATAATTTCTTGCCTACGATTAAATCTTGCAAGTACGATGCTATTGTTATTTCCAACCATGCACCTCTGATCTTGGAGCTAAAGTCACTATGCCCCACACACTCATCCCGCAGATGGCGTCTTCACCCGATTCTATTAACAGACAAGAACTTTACTGAATTTATATCCAAACAAATCAGTTTCTTCCAAGACACAAATACATCCTCAGAGGTTTCTGCAGGAATACTCTGGGAAACTCTAAAGGCCTTCTTAAGAGGACAGATTATTTCATATCTTTCCCACAGGAATAAATTAGAAACCAAGAAAGTTGCTGGCTGCTTTAGAAGATGGGAGTAGAAGGTATAATGTCAGAATTGAAGGTCTGCCGGAGAATCGAGAAAGTTCAAACCCTGTGAAATTCGCAACTGAACTTTTTTCTAAAATAATCGGGGGCGACTTTAAAGCAGAATCTGAGATAGCAGCGGCTTACCGCGTATGCGGATCAAACACCGTCAGACCCCGACCAAGATCTTTTATAGTTCGTTTTGAACGATTATTATTTAAGCTAGAGGTGATGGCACTCCTCAGAGACAAGGAAGATATTATATATGAAAATAGCCACATTCGTATCTTCCCTGACTTCTCTCCAGCAACAGCTATTAAACGCGCAGCCTTCTATAATATTAAACAGCGGCTACGGCAAGCCAGTGTCAAATACAGCCTCCTGTATCCGGCAAAACTGAAAGTGGAATGGCAGGGTCATTTCTATGTCTTCGCTAGCAAGGAAGAAGCAGAAAATGAATTAAGAAAGCTGATCCCGGGACTATTCTGATACATAATTGTGAGTCATGGCGGTAAATGATAATGCTACGATTAATAATCTACTGTCTGATCTATTTGTTTTAAAATACGTTTTTTTTTTTATCAGCATTTATTTTCATATATTCTTATTATTACTTAGTATTACTAGGGCGCTATATGTTTATGTTTCATTGTGCTTAATTACGTTTTCCTCCTTTTTTTTTTTTTTTCTTTTTAATTTTTCTTTTTTCTAATTTTTTTCTAATTATTTCATGTGTACCCTAAATGAGACTGTTCAATATCATACCCTTGGTTTACTGTTATTGCTATTACTGCATTAAGACTTGTTATGCTTATTTTGGACACATCTTTAACACCATCACCTGGGTTTATTATCTGGGGGTATCATCTTAATGCACTAAAATTGCTGAAGATTATATATATATATATATTAAGTGCAAAATTCTTTTCTTTTTTTCTTTTTCCTCTTTTAAAGACTATATTGGTAACAGATATCTCTATCTTTTAACCTTAAAGCGCCACTGCATGGGGGCTTGATGTGCTTTGGACGTGCTCTGTCTCTGGGTATGTCAGAGGACTGGGACTGCATGAAGTGGGTTTTAGCCTCACCTGGGGAGGCAAAAAGGGAGGGTGGGGGGTTAAGGGGGGAAGAGAAAGAGAGCAGGCTTGATCTATACCTAATCTATCATCTCAATCTTTATAATTATAACTATCAACGTAATAATAAGCTGCATGGCAACAACTCTTGGGGAATAGGAAATTAAGACCTAAACTATTTCACTTCCAGTTAAGACTATAAAATGACATCAAAAACTCAGAATCAGTGTCTCCATGATGGGACAGTTAACTTCGTAAGCTGGAATGTTAAAGGCCTGAATCACGAATTAAAGAGAAAGAAAGTACTTTCTCACCTAACAGGTCTAAATGCTAAAATAGTATTTTTACAGGAAACCCACTTACTAAGTAAGGATCAGTTCCGGCTGCAAAAGACTGGACTGGCCAAATGTTCCATTCTAGTTTTACAAAGAAAACTAGAGGGTGGGAATTCTCATACATAGAACAGTACCATTTGTAGCATCAGATGTAGTATTGGATCCTGAAGGGAGATATGTGATGGTCATGGGAGACTTATCTAACTGTAAAATGATTTTGATAAATGTTTATGCACCTAATGTTGATGATAAGGAATTTATACAAAATTTATTTGCATCCATTCCCAATCTGAACACTCATAAACTTATAATGGCTGGGGACTTTAATTGTGTTCTAAATCCACTTTTAGATAAGACTTCCTCCACAGGGGAACGCAACTAACACCGCAAAGATAATTACAAAGTTTATAACTGATCACAACTTATCAGATCCCTGGAGGTTTTAAACCCAAATTCAAGAACATATTCTTTCTACTCACCAGTACATCATTGCTACTCAAGGATTGATTACTTCTTTATAGATAATAACTTCTTGCCTAAGATTAAATCTTGTAAATACGATGCTATTGTTATTTCAGACCATGCTCCGATGATCTTGGAGCTGAAATTACTAAGCCCCATACACTCACCCGCAGATGGCCTCAACCCCTTCTATTAGCTGACGAGAATTGTACTGAATTTATATCCAAACAAATCATTCTTTCTAGAGACAAATACATCCCCTGAGATCTCTGCAGGAATACTCTGGGAAACTCTTAAGGCCTTCTTAAGAGGACAGATTATCTCATATCTTTCCCACAGAAATAAATCCAAGCGAAGAAAGTAGCAGAGATAAAAGCGAAATTACTAAAATAGATGAAGAACATGCCAGACTACCAAGCGAGACTCTACATAAGAGGAGGCAGGCTCTACATTCAGAATTAAACCTCTTGACAACTAAAGAAACTGAACAACTAATTTACAAATCCAGACATCATTATTATGAACATGGAGAGAAAGCTAATAAGCTTTTAGCGCAACAAATTCACAAGCAAGATATGCATAGCAATCTCGTAATCACTAACACGAACGGAGATAAAATCATCGAACACAAAAATATAATGTACACTTTTAGAGACTACTATAAATCCCTATATACTACTGAGTTTAAAGAAGACAATATACAATCTAATGCATTTCTGGATACATTACAGATACCACAAATTGACGCTTTTAGTGTGGAGGAACTCGATAAACCTCTGTCATTATCAGAATTACTGGATGCTATAAAGTCACTCCAAGGTGGAAAAGCAGCAGGCCCTGACGGCTACCCTGCAGAGTTTTACAAGAAATTCTCCGCTCAGCTAGCTCCCTCCTATTAGCAACATTTACAGAAGCCAGAGATAACCAATCTCTTCCACAAACCTTTCGCCAAGCACTAATCACTGTCTTTCCAAAACAAAATAAGGACTTATTACAATGTGCATCATACAGACCAATTTCACTTCTGAATAACGACGTTAAAATACTCTCTAAAATCATAGCTAGAAGGATGGAGAAAGTGCTCCCCTTCGTAATATCACAAGACCAAACTGGATTTATTAGGGGCCGACACTTATCTTCAAATCTTGACGCCTGTTTAATGTAATATACTCATCAACTAAATCAAACACCCCAGAAATATTATTATCATTGGATGCAGAAAAAGCATTCGACATGATTGAATGGAAATACCTTTTACTATTTTGGAGAAGTTTGGGTTTGGCCCAACATTTGTGCATGGATTAAATTACTGTATACTAACCCAGAAGCTTCAGTTTGCATCAATAACATTTGCTCAGACTACTTTAAACTAGAGCGTGGCACAAGACAAGGATGCCCTTTGTCACCACTGCTGTTTGCAATTGCCATTGAACCACTGGCAATACATTGTCGAAATACTGATCAGATAAAGGGGATTAGCAGAGAAGGACTGGAACAGAAAATCTCATTATATGCAGATGACATGGTACTGTATATATCGGACCCAGAAAATTCTGTGCCTGCAGTCTTAGCAGCACTCACAGAATTTCAAAAGCTCTCTGGTCTCAGAATTAATCTGAATAAAAGTGTACTCTTTCCGTGAATTCTCAAGCATATAATATTAGATTAGACACCCTACCTTTTATCATTGCAGAACAGTTTAAATACCTAGGGGTAAACATCACAAGTAAACATAAAGCTCTTTATCAACAAAATTTATGTCTGCATGGAAAAAATTAAACAAGACTTGCATAGATGGTCAACCCTTCATCTCACACTAGCTGGAAGAATTAACACTGTTAAGATGAATATTCTTCCTAAGCTCCTTTTTATTTCAAAACATACCAATATACATTAATAAATCATTCTTTAAGCAATTAGATTCAACAATAACCTCATTTATTTGGAATTCTAAACATCCACGCATCAAAAGAGCGACCCTACAAAGACAAAAGGCAGAAGGCGGCATGGCTCTACCTAACTTCCAGTTTTATTACTGGGCGCAAATATACAGTCGATAAGAACCTGGACACAAATAGAAGAACATACACAGGCATGGACCGCAATAGAAGTAAAATCCTGCAGTACTTCTTTGTATTCCTTGCTCTGTGCTCCAATAAACACACGTTATCGGCAATACACTAATAACCCAATTGTGCTCCACTCACTTAGAATCTGGAACCAATGTAGAAAGCATTTTAAGACGGAGAAGCTTCTTCTGTGGCACCCTGCAAAGAACCACCTCTTTCAACCTCACAAACATATGCAGTTTTAATATCTGGAAAAATTTGGAATTAACTTGCTTAGAGATCTTTATATAGACAACGTCTTTGCATCCTATGAACAATTACATTCCAAATTTAACATTCCAGCTACAAATTTCTTTCACTATCTTCAAATCAGGAACTTTGTTAAACAGAACCTTCCAGATTTTCCTCATCTTGCACCCTCATCCACGCTGGAAAAATATTGCTCAATTTCAAGGAGTTAGACTCCATCTCTACAATATATAAAATCATTTTACAATCCCTTCCTTTCAAAGATCCAAGAGGACACTGGGAAAATGACCTCTCAATTAATATATCAGAAAAGGAGTGGAAAGTAGCGATGCAGAGAATTCACTCGAGCTCCATATGCACAAAGCATACAATTATACAACTCAAAATTATATATCGAGCACATCTGTCTCACTAAAACTCTCAAAATGTTTCCAGGGCATGATCCAACCTGCGAACGTTGCAACCAAGCCCCAGCCTCACTGGGTCACATGTTCTGGGCCTGCACCAAATTAACATTATTCTGGACAAAAATTTTTAATTACCTCTCAGACAGTCTTGGACTCACAATCCCTCCTAACCCATTAACAGCTGTGTTTGGGGTTCTTCCAGAGGGGCTTAAAGTGGAGAAGGACAAACAAATTGTGATTGCATTCACTACACTGTTGGCACGCAGACTTATTCTGATAAACTGGAAGAACCCAAACTCTCCTCTTTTAAGTCAGTGGGAAACTGATGTGTTATATTATTTAAAATTGGAAAAATCAAATACTCAGTTAGAGGATCTGTACAGACTTTTTCAAAACATGGCAGGATCTAATCAGTAATATTTTAAAATAAGTTTATAAAGCACAGAGAATTTGTTAATTTAGGTATTTTTACAAGCCTTAAATTTTACACTGTTTGGCTTGCTCTCTCTCTCAAGGGTGGGGATCGATCTGTTCTTAACATAATTCTTTTTTTTGTAAAAACTTGATTGCTATGTATTGATTGTAATAAAATTAATAAAAGAATAATAATAAAAAAAAAGAAACCAAGAAAGTATCAGAGCTAAAAAACAAAATTACTAGAGTAGATGAAGAACATGCCAGGCTTCCTAGCGAGGCTCTACATAGTAAAAGGCAGGCATTGCATTCAGAACTCAACCTCTTGACAACTAAAGAAACTGAACAACTAATTTATAAATCCAGGCATCATTACTATGAACACGGAGAGAAACCTAATAAGCTTTTAGCTCAACAAATCCAAAAGCAAGAAATTCGTAATGCAATCCCAGTAATCACCAACTCGAACGGAGATGAAATCATTGACCATAAAAATATAATGCACATATTTAGAGACTACTATAAATCCTTATATTCTACTGAGGTTAAAGAAGACAACACACAATGTAATGCATTTCTGGACACATTACAGATGCCACAAATGGATACTTTTAGTGCGGAGGAACTGGATAAACCTCTGGTGCTATCAGAATTACTAGATGCTATAAAGTCACTTCAAGGCGGGAAAGCAGCAGGCCCTGATGGGTACCATGCAGAATTTTATAAGAAATTATCCGCCCAGCTAGCTCCCCTCCTATTAGCAACATTTACAGAAGCTAGAGACAATCAAATTCTACCTCAAACGTTTCGCCAAGCATTAATCACCATCTTTCCTAAACAAAATAAGGACTTATTACAATGTTCATCATACAGCCCAATTTCACTTCTTAATGATGTTAAGATACTCTCAAAATCATAGCTAGAAGGATGGAGAAAGTGTTGCCTTCGGTAATATCACAAGATCATACTTGATTTATCAAGGGTCGACACTTATCTTCCAATCTTCAACGCCTGTTTAATGTAATATACTCACCAACAAAGTCAAACACCCCAGAAATATTATTATCATTGGATGCAGAAAAAAAGCATTTGACATGATTGAATGGAAATACCTTCTCACTACATTAGAGAAATTTGGGTTTGGCCCGAACATTTGTACATGGATCAAACTACTGTATACCAATCCAGAAGCTTCAGTTTGTATTAACAACATTTGTTCAGACTACTTTAAACTAGAACATGGTACCAGACAAGGATGCCCCTTGTTACCACTGCTATTTGCAATCGCCACGGAACCACTGGCGGTTCACTGACGAAATTCTTATCAGATAAAGGGGATTTTCAGAGAAGGACTGGAACAGAAAATTTCTCTATATGCAGATGATATGGTACTGTATATATAAGACCCACAAAATTATGTACCTGCAGTCTTAACAACATTTACAGAATTTCAAAAGATCTCTGGTCTCAGAATTAATCTGAATAAAAGTGTGCTCTTTCCAGTGAATTCTCAAGCACACAATATTAGATTGGACAATCTTCCCTTTTATCATTGCAGATCAGTTTAAATACCTAGGGGTAAACATCACAAGTAAACATAAAGCTCTTTATCAACAAAATTTCGCTGTCTGTATGTAAAAAATTAAGCAAGACTTGCATAGATGGTCAACCCTTCATCTCATTCTAGCTGGAAGAATTAACATTGTTAAAATGAATATTCTTACTAAGCTTCTTTTTTTATTTCAAAACATTCCAATATACATCAATAAATCATTTTTTAAGCAATTAGATTCAACAATAACCTCATTTATTTGGAACTCAAAACATCCACATATCCAATGTAGAAAGCATCTTAAGATGGAGAAGCTTTTATTTGTGGCACCTCTGCAAGAGAACCACCTCTTTCAACCCTCGCAAACATTTGCAGTTTTTAATATCTGGAAAAGATTTGGGATTAAATTGCTTAGAGATCTTTATATAGACAACATCTTTGCATCCTATGAACAATTACATTCCAAATTTAACTAACCAGCCACACATTTCTTTCACTATCTTCAAATTAGAAAGTGTGTCAAACAGAACCTGCCCGATTTTCCTCATCTTGCACCCTCCTCCATGCCGGAAAAAATATTGCTCAATTTCACAGATTTAGACACCATCTCTGCAATATATAAAATTATTTTGCAGTCACTACCTTTTAAAAATCCAAGAGGACAATGGGAAAAAGATCTCTTAATCAATATATCAGAAAAGGAGTGGAAAATAGCAATGCAGAGACTTCACTCAAGCTCCATATGTGCAAAGCATACAATTATTCAACTATATATCAAGCACATCTGTCTCGCCTAAAACTGTCCAAAATGTTTCCAGGGCAAGATCCAACCTGTGAATGCTGCAATTAAGTCCCAGCCCCACTGGGTCACGTTTTGGGCCTGCACCAAATTAACACCATTTTGGACCAATATTTTTAATTACTTTCCAGACAGCCTTGGTGTCACAATCCCTTCTAACCCATTAACAGCTGTGTTTTGTGTTCTTCCAGATGGGTTTAAAGTGGAGAAGGACAAACACACTGTGATTGCATTCACTACACTTTTGGCACGCAGACTTATTTTGCTGGAAGAATCCTAACTCTCCCCTTTTAAGTCAGTGGGAAACCGATGTTTTATACTATTTGAAATTGGAAAAGATCAAATATTCAGTTAGAGGATCTGTATAGAATTTTTTCAAAACCTGGCAGGATCTAATCAATACTATTTTAGAATAAGCTCTTAATGCATTGAGGAAGCAATTATATCCACATTTCTTTTTCTTCTCCATTCATCTCTATTGCCCTATTCAACTCATCAATTAATTTATGTTTACAAGCCTTAAGTTTTACTCCGTCGGCCATGCTATCTCTCTCAGGGGTGGAGGGCGACTTGTTTTCAATCCTATTTTCTTGTAAAAATGTATCTATTTGTATGAAATGATTACAATAAATTTAATAAAATTTAAAAAAAAGAAAACATTGTGATGTAAGTTGGTTGTTTTACTATAATTTGCCGTTACAGATCTTAAGAATTACTGTATCTCATAATTTGTTTCAACAGATTTTGACTATGATACGAAATCCCAAAGATGCCGCTGTTTCTTATTACCATTTCCAATGCAACAACCCAATTTTGGGGTTTAATTATACATGGGATGAATTCTTTTCTGAATTTATGGAGGGAAAAGGTGAGTCAATAAAAAGGAAGATTACCTCAGCCTTTAATAAGCCATAAATTAAAAAGCTTTGAAAAACATCTACCCTACTTTTATAATGGAAAATATTGGATATAATTTTTTTTGTTTTCACATATGTGGAATTATACCCTTTTTTAATTGTTTTATGCTCAGTGTACATCCTTTGAAAATTCAGCTTATTACCAGTAGTTAAGTTGGGTCTAATTGTAAATTAAACAAAAGGAAAGCCATTTCAGCACAACTGGATTTAATGAGCTTACTCCAACTTCTTCCTTAATTATAATAATAATAATAATAATAATGATGATAATAATTTTATTTATATAGTGCCTTTCTCACGATCAAGCAAAATTAAAATCAATTTTGGTAGTAGAGGTTTAACAGACTTAAAATAAAACTTAGGTGTGGAATGGGGAATGGCAACTTCATGGGGTTTCAGTAGAAAAAAATCCTGGTGCTAAAATCAGTACAGCATTCACCGCACATTCAGCAATGCTTCTGTAGCTTCAGCCATTTTGATATTAAAATATCAAGAAATTGCTCTGCCAGTTTTTGTTCTTGTTATGATTTACCAAAGACAGGGAGGCTAATACCAGGGAAGACTGTTCCAGACTAACAGAAGCCACTCTTAAATTGTTAATTTCCAACAATTTAAGCTGATTTAACTAATTAAAGAGGAACAATCTGAATAAAGGAAACTAAGAAATTAAAAAATGACAGAGTGATATCAAAAACATGATGTCAAAAAGAAATAGTGTAAGTTTAAGTAAAACATGATCCAAAAAAGTCCAAACCTAAAACCTAGGTCTAAACAAAAAGTCTCCAAAGACATAATAAAAGCCACATTTCAAAAGTCTAAAAGACATTGCAAAATATCCTATTAATCCTAAGCAAACACCGCAATGAGGGACAAAGAATGGTCAACTGATACAGCAGCCCTAGCCAACTAATGCAATTTTTCATTCAAGTGACTGCTACACTTGAAAGGGGTGTTATTGCTGGTGCACTACTATGTCTGTATTGGATGAATTTTCACTGGATTAATACTCAAGCTTTTATAAAGTTTTATTCTGTTTGCTGCCTATATCCTATGAGCCCTCTCCACTGTACTCTCCCTGAGCCAGCATGGTTGGTGAGTAAGTCTTTACATTCTTAGTTGATTAGGATTAAGATTTTCTTAGCTGTCTTTGTCTATTACTCAATTGGAGTTAGTTTATGGGTTTTGGCTAACGTGGTGATGGCTGTTATTACTTTTTCTGAAGATAATTACATACTCTTCAACACAATTATGCACTTACCATATGCATTCTAAACTGGATGCAGTGACTTGTGGCTTATGCATGGAGGTTTGCATTGCTCATCCGCGGTATATACACCACTCCACTTGGCATCATTTTAATATTACCTCTGCATCCGCCGACACTTTTTCCATGATTTGCTCTGTTAGACCTGTTATCTCAAAAAGACAATCTGCAAGACAATGGAGTAGGCAGACAAATTGGCTGAGTCACCTTTCGCAAATGCAGGACTTGAGTAACCAAGAATTACAATCTGACATAACTCTCCACTGTGTGCTCCTGAACTGCAGATCATTAACTAATAAAACTAATTTCTTTAACAACTTATCAACTTCTAAAAAACTGGACACGTTGTTCCTTGTCGAAACGTAACAAAATCAGGTGATTACTTACAACTAAATTTGCTTACCCTCTCTGGTTACAGTTACTTGTCTAAACCCCATCTGATAGGCCGAGGTGGTGGATTGGTGGTGGTTCACAATGATTGTCTTAAAGCAACCTCTGTTGATTTTCACAACATTACATCTTTTGAATACCTGGTTGTTAAAATCACTGGAAAGACTTTGCTACACATTATACTAATCTACAGGCCTCCAAAGCTTCAGCTGGATTTTTTCTCTCAACTTTATGAAATACTCACTCTTGTCTGTGGCATGTCTACTTCTGTTATTTTGCTTGGTGACCTTAATATTCATGTGGATTCTGACTGTCCATATGCTTGTGAGGTACATTCTGTACTGGATTGTTTCAGTTTTGTGCAGCATGTTTATTATTCAACCCATGCTATGGGCCATATTCTGGATCTTGTATGTTTTACTGGTCTGCAGAATGTCTGTACATCTGGTACTGTTATTAGTATCTCAGATCACAAGCTGATTGAATTTGGTTTCACTTATCCCATCCCTAAAATTAGTCTAAAATCTAAAATAACCTATCGTAACATCAAGAAGATACTTCTCTATGTCTGTTGGTTCTGGGTTGTCTTGCCCTATACAGATTTTATCTCTATATAATTCCACATTGTCACAAATTTTGGATCATTATGCACCTACTAAATCCTTGGTTGTTCCTACTACCCGGACATCTCCATGGTTTACAGCAGAATTGCGTACCATGAAACAAACTGGTCGTCACTTGGAAAGGCTCTGGAAGAAGACTGGTCTGGCTGTTCACACCCTGGCTTACACCGAACACCTGAAGGAATACAGATGTGCCTTATTGGCTGCATGTTCAAAGTACTATTCCACTCTTATTGACTTTGGTACTTGTCGCCCTAGATCTCTTTTTAATACAGTTAGCAGACTTTGTCAACCTGCTGCAAAAAAATCCTTATTCCTTTGTTGAGCACTGTAATCTATTTTTGGACTATTTTCAGTCAAAAATTATGACCATATATCAAGGTTTCTCAACTAACCATTCCTCATCTCTATCGACTGATTATATTTCTAAATCTACAGTTTATTTATCTAAATTTAACCCCAACTTCTATTGCTGAAGTAATATTTAAATTGAATCAAACTGCCACCTAGATCCTGCCCCTACTTTACTGATTAAGGTTTGCACTGACAAACTTTCTGCTCCCATTTCTCACTTTATCAACTGTAGTTTCCACACTCGTGTTGTTCCAAGTGATTTAAAAACTGCTGCTGTAACCCCTGTTTTAAAAAAACCTGACTCAGATCCGTTACAGCTAAAATTTTATCACCAAACTTCTAATCTTCCATTTATGGCTAAGATCTTAGAAAGGGTTGTTGCTGCTCAACTCAATGATTACTTAAACTTGCATAACCTTCTTGAGCCTTCTCAATCAGGATTCAGAGCCCTACATATCACTGAAACTACTTTACTTAAGGTAGCCAATGACTTACTGATAATCACAGATTCTGGGATGGCCACTATTCTAGTTCTCCTTGACTTAAGGCAGCGTTTGATACAGTTAACCATAACATTTTACTGACCTGGCTTTCAGCTATTGGTAGCTTTGGTGCTGCTCTTTCTTGCTTCATCCCTTACCTCAGTTATCACCAGTATTATGTCATCATTAGGGAATACAAATCTGTCACTACTTTACTCACACAAGGTATACCTAAAGGGTCAGTTCTCGGTCCAATCCTCTTTAACATCTATATGGTTCCATTAGGTGAGATTATTCGTCCGTATGGTTTAAGCTTCCACTGCTATGCCAATGACACACAACTTTATGTAAGTGTTGATGCAACTGCAACATCTTCACCTGTTGCACTGACTGACTGCATTCAGGAAATCAATCACTGGATGACAGATAATGTTTTACAACTCAATCCCGATAAAACAGAAATCTTATTAGTTGGTACCAAATCTGTCCTCTCTACCATTTGTGGGCTAACAATTGACATTGATGGGATCCTGGGTAAACCCTCAGCATCAGTCCGTAATTTGGGTGTCATCTTTGATCATCTTCTTATTTTTCAACCATACATTAGCTCAATAGTACATACAACCTTTTTTCATCTCTGCAACATTGCCCATCTGCATTCTTTTGTCAGTGTGAAAGATACTGAAACAGTCATTCATGCTTTCATCACTACCCATATGTACTATTGCAATGCATTGTTTTATGGCCTACCGACTAAGTATATCAATAGATTACAATATGTTCAGAATTCTGCTGCTCATCTACTAACACACACTAAAAAATCTGCTCACAGTCCTGTCCTCTATGATTTACATTGGTTACCAGTTTCTTGAAGAATCAAATATAAAATTATTCTTCTCACCTTTAAAACCCTTGATGGTTTAGCCCCTTATTATCTGTCTGAGCTGCTGCTCCCTTACAATGCTTCCCGTGCATTAAGATCATCGGATGCTAACTTACTCACTGTACCTAAATATAGGTTAGTAACTATGGGTGGCAGAGCTTTCAGTGTGATAGCCCCTAAAATTTGAAATACTCTTCCTCTCAGCCTTCACGAGGAAAAATCTTTCATTCATGTCAAACTTCTGTTAAAAACACATCTTTTCAATGAGTATTGTTCATTTTCTTGTATGTGATTGTTTTGTTAATGTGTTTATTGAATTGTAAAGTGTCCTTCAGTGTATGAAAGGTGCTACATAAAAAAAATTATTATTATTATATTATTAAAATTAGGAAATTAAGGAACTTAACGGTCTGGGGTCAAACTACAAGTAGAAAACAAAAAAGTCAACACAACAAAAGTAAGTGGTAAGGAAAAAATGAAAAATACAAATAAAACTATTAATAAGGACTGTGTAGTAAGCCTTCTGTACAGTATATCAAAATCTGTGGATGCTCAAGTCCCTTATATAAAATGGCATATGTATTTGCATATAATCTATGCACATTCCCTGTATACTTTAAATCATCTCTTGATTACTTATAATACCTAACACAATGTAAATATACTAGGTAAGTAGTTGTTATATTGTGTTGTTTAGGAAATAATGACTTTGGCAAGTGACATGTTATTTTTCAAAAGATCTAAGATATTAATTTCTGTTGAGAGATAGCACTTTATGCTCACTATTAGGCTTTAAGGGATTGCTTTAACTACTTAACTGATGTTCATGAACCATTTTTTTCATGGAAGTAAGGAGTGTATACAATGTGGCATCAAGAGTCTCACAGTGCCTAATATCCAGGATTGTTATCCGAACAACTTTTTTAAAGCAATGCAGGGCAGTGCTTGCCACTGAGAGTGTGTGTTATCAATAATAACTTTAGTACATAATTTACAGTGTACTTATACCTACAGACAGTCTGTGTGTGTCATGGCCATTTCTAGCTTACACAGCTTTTGCATGCCTGTATATATAGGTAACTTTACAGTTTAAAGGTGGTGCCCTGACAGGGTGTCTGCATGCTGATGGACAGACTCACTTTGATTGACCTGGGTGGGGAGCAATTGTTTTAAGTCTGATTTTAATTTAATTGTTAATTTAGTGATTGTTTAGTGTTCTTTGTTTAAGTGTCTTTATTTCCAGAATATGTGTATGTCTTTTGTGTTTTGTTTAATAGCGGCAGTACTACAGAGAGTGTAAAGACAGAAACCATTTTCCCTAGGTAAGCAAAAAAATGCTTTCCTTTTACAAGGGTGTGAGAAGAACCAGCCAACTGAAGAGCAATATGGTGGTTCAGCAACTGGGTGTCAAATAGGTGTTGAAAGTTTAATCCAATGAGCTACTTTTAACTGCTGTACTGGGAGGCTAAGATTGTAGGATATGTCTACAGGTCAGGATTCACAATTGTGCTTGGTTCATGGATAATTCAAGTTTGCTTTTCAGAACTTTCTGGATCTCTTTTTTTCTAATATTTTCGATCCGCTGTTGGTTGAATCTGCGGATGCGTAACTCACAGATGTGGAGGTCTGACTGTACTGCCTAATTTGACTTTGGCACATCTGAAATTAAAATTAAAGAAATGCACTGGCAGATGATAGAGAAAACAAAATAAGGAAAAGCGGAAACTGAAGTTACAAAGACAATGAACTGAACTGAAATACCAAAATTCTAAAATGGAAACCAGAAAGCTTAATCAAGAAAGGTGTAAAGTCCTAACTTGCTACTGGACTTATTTCTAGCTAAAAACTAAAAAAGACACCATGACATCTTAGACAGTGTCTATGCACTGATGTCATTTGTCATGATTTGGGCTGTTATTTGTTAGCAACAGGCCATAGGAACTAATAAGTCAGTTATGAGCACAGTGACACTGTTATGAACTACAGAGATCCTAAGGACAAAATATCCCGAACATACTCAACATGCCCAATAGAACATTTCCACTGTAGCTTATAACCTTTCGTACGCAAGTTTTCTGCTCGGTTTTACAGTCTGGCGGCACCCAGCATCAAAGCAATGCTACTGTTCCTGTGTGGTTTATCTTTCTTTTCCAGATCCACATCCCTGACACGGCTTTATCAATACACTGAAATTAACCGCATATTGTTTATTAGTTTAATGCATCTGATTGTAATTAACTTGTAACAATATAATGGCCCATAGAATGGTCAAACTATTCTAAATACCATAGCTGCTTTAGCGTTGCTACTCTCACTGCACCTTCTTCTTCTTCTTTCAGCTGCTCTTGTTAGGGTTTGCCACAGTGGATCATCTTTTTCCATATAACTCTCAATGCACCACTCAGAGCAGCTGATTGGAAAGAGAATTATCGGTATACAGCATCAAGCACACGCTGCCTCAGCCATGCTTCCTATTTGAACTGCTTCTCACACGGCAAACACTTCAAAACCTTTCCTGTACGGACCTCGCGGTTCAGAAAGAGTTTCATCCCAAGAGCTCTAAACGCACTCAATCACTCCATCAACTGCTCCTTGTAGAATTGTTTGTACTTCTAAGTACAATTACTTCACTGTAAACTTGTGATACAGTTAAAATATTGCACAACCTGCGCCACTTTATAAAGCGTGTATTTACATATGATGACGATATAATTTTTAAGATGAAATGCAGCAAAATATGTTTATTATATTATACAGATAAAACTTTAACTTTATTTAAATAATCTATATTGTTAATAATTAAAGGACACGGTGTCGCTACGCTAGCAAGGATCTGGCGCTCTGTTTACGGATTGTTCCTGCCTAGCACTTTGTGCTTCACTGGGACTGGCGTTAAGGATAGAATAATTAAAAATGTACTACGAAGATATTTCAATGTTCCTTAAAAGTTTTGAAGAATCTGCGTTATAAGCTTACAGATGGCTTAACATCTATCACAAAGCTGATTGTGTGGCAATTGGGTATTTGGAGAAAGAAATGTAAGGACAGGAATTAGAGGTTAGTATGTTTGAAAGAGACAGTACTGCTGCTTTAAACTATTTCATCGAAGGTCGTGCTTAATCACTGCGCCACCATGTTCCCATGTTTAATAACATGCTTTAACTCCTATCATCATGAAAATGATATCACATATACATCTTAGTATTTTCATTATTCAGAGAGCTGTAATATCATGAATGTAATGGATTCTGTATCCTGTCGGAGGAAGAGAAAGCCGGTTTAAGAAGCACATAGTGATTCACACACATAGAGCACATAGAAGATCAAATACAAAACAAAGCATTTAATGTACTACTTTAGTTACAATGGGATTTGAGAAACTAGTAAATTAAACAATTTTAAGATTGAGTTTATGATGTTCTAGTTTAATGAAAAATAAACTACGTGATAAAAGTGGACATTTCGAGATTAAAGTTGACATTTCTTGCTTTTTCCCCACTGTGTGCCTTTTTTTTTTCTCTGTACCCTAATAAGCTTTCATATGACACTCAGACGGTGTGCTACCTCGGCTTTTCACGGTGAATTTGATATGCGACTTCGTTTTTATTTCGGTCACTGTGCGACTTTGTGAACTTGGGCTTTTGAGTTTCTCTGACACGCTATGTCACTCGATCAACTTCCTTTTCTTGTTTATACGACTGTTTAAACCAACAAATAGTACGTTTTTCCTTGCCTCCACTTGGTATTCGCTGAAATTGTTCTATTTTTCCTTGTGGTTTTGCCATTGCCTTTTCACAGAACACTGAGCTTAAGGGCTATTTATATTGATTTACATATTCAAAGAGGCCTAATTCTGGGAGGAGTTTGGGTGGGACAGCAGGCGTGTGCATGTGCTTTACTTTTCGCGCTAATCGGGATTTATGTAGCGGAAGAACGTGGAAGTTTGCGTATACACAGATTCCTGCATCTGGATTTTTCTGTGCATATGCACATTCCCGCTTTTGTGCTTACACCATGTTATAGTGTGAGTTCTATGCACGCCATTATACATGAGGCCCCAGGACCTCATTAGTCTGCCTCAAAACAGGCCTCACCCTCGAAACCCTGACCCTAAACTCAAAAGGCAGGTTTGCAGGCCTGAGCAGACTCCAAAAGGAGAACTGGCTTCAAAAATGCAAAAATACTTCTAAATATCCTACATACATGAAAATGCCCTTCATAGATGAGGAAAGTGTAAAACCTCTGGCTTAATACGAGAAAGGGAAAGAAAAAATCTTTTCAGATAAGGACTGTGATATGCCTGGTGACTTTATTTGCATAAAGCTACAGCAGGGTACAAGTAGGGACGTGGTAAAAATTATTGCAGTCAGGTAGAAAGATAAGAAAGATGTTTGCCCCCTCAATACTGTTCACATTATCTGCACAATGCAGCAGCTATCGCTCATATCAGGGTAAATGTGGAGGTCACTAAGCCTTGCACTGTGGAAACCTAAAATAACAAGTGCGGATCAGGCACTGACATTCCACCCTATTATGCTCAAGCAACAGGAAAAATATTATAAGAAAAGTGTGCAAAGAAAAATGCTTCTACTGTCCTGATTGTGACATAGGGCTGGGCGTTGATGACGACTTCAAAACTTGCTACAAGAAACTACTAAAATTAAAAATAATTCAGTGTTTTTGTCTTGTGTTTCTGGGGATAAACATAATGCTAAGGAGGCTACATAAAGCAATATAGGCAAAAAATATACAATAACAAAAACATTTGAAAAGTATTAATTAAAAAATAATAGATACAAAAAATAAAAGGAAAGAAAACTATGGCTGAAACATAACATGTTAAGGTTGGCAGTCTGATTCCAACTATTTTCCACTTCATACAAGAATGTGAATCCATTGATTAAAATAAAAATTAAAAGGTTGATTTGTGATCAAAGCCACGCATGTATTTGCTTTGTTATTTTTTAAAATCCTGTTGTGTATTATTTTTCTCTGCACACAATTCAATTTTTCAGCTGTTTTACTTTGTTGTTACACACTAATGTAGCTTAGCCCTCTTACACATTGTTATCAGTTCAAACTGTAACAGGTCCTTTCATTTCATTCATGGTTGAGTATTACTAATAGTCAATAGCCTAAGATATCAATATATTAAAAATTCTTTTGGTAAATGAAGGAAAAAAAGTATTGAATGCTTGAAATAACTATTCCTAAACAACAACATTTTATTTATATAGAACATTTTCATGCAAACAGTGTAGCTCAAAATATTTTGCCAGATGTCAAAAAGAAAATTACAAGAAAAGAAAAAACAAATTAGAAAATAAAATTAAAGAATAATTAACATAGAAAGAGAAAAACAAATGAATCTAAATAATCTTTAAAACAGAATACATATCTAGTATAAGAGTAGCATCCATATATACAATGTCATGGTGTAAGTCTCTAAGTATGTCTGGTGATAAGGTCAGATAAGGACAAAAAAAACAAAAAACTCCAGTTATGCTGGAGATAAAAAAACAAATTTTACAGAGGTTTCAAAGACAAAAGACCACCCAGTCCCCACTGAGCATTCTAACTAACATAAATGGTCATAAATCATCCCTCTTTATTTTCATTCTTCACGTGATAGGATTTGATGAAGTTGGTCTTATGGACAGCTGGGACACCCACCTTCATTCCATCATCTCAGGGGGCTTCATGGTGCCTTGATGAGGTGGTAGTGGTGCAGATTGCCACCACAGAAGAACTGGAAAAAACAACAGAGAAAAGAAGTAAAGATTTCAGATCTCTGAAGAATGTGATAATTCTACACCCATATAGTCTATTAGGAGTACAAGTAAAATGTAGCTACAGAAAAGCCAATTTAAAATAATTGGTTTTTGGCAATTTTGTTAGATATTCCACAGTATTAGCCTGTGAAATTTCAACTGGTAAAGTATTTCAAATTTAGGTGCACAACAGAAAAAGGCCACTTCAGCACTCTTTTAAAGGTTGGCTCTTGAAATTATAACCAGACCACCATTAGAAGATCTAAGATTACAACTTGAAGTGTTGGACAGACATTCCAAAATATACGGCAGAACAAAATTATTTAAAGCTTTATAAATCATTACTAGTATTTTAAAGTCAATTCTGAATGACACTGGTAACCAATGTAGCAATGCCAAAACTAGTAGAGATCTGCTCAGATTTTCTTTATCTAGTTAACATTCTAGCTGCTGCATTCTGCACTAATTGCAAATGATTGATGTCATTCTTAGGTAGTCCTGTTAGGAGTGCATTATAGTAATCTAGTTGAGTAAAAATATAACTGTGAACTAATTTTGCAGCATCTTGTAATGTTATAAGAGGTCTGATGTTTGCTATATTCCTTAAGTGAAAAAATGCAGTCCTAGTAATCTGGTTAATATGCAATTTAAAGTTTAGGTCAGAGTCAGTGATTACCCCTAAATTCTTTACCTCTGCCTTGACTTTTTAACCTAAGGGATCAAGTTCATTTCTAATACCTCATGTCAGTATATTTGCCAGTTATTAAGATTTCTGTTTTTTCTTTATTTAGTTTGAGAAAGTTTCTACTCATCCAATTGGAAATACTGCGATTGGATCAAAGAGCCAAGAGCAGCAGGATCATCAGGTGCTATCGATAAATAAAGCTGTGTGTCATCTGCATAGCTGTGGTAGCTCACAATGTGCTTTGAGATAATCTGACCTAATCGAAACAGGCAGATTGAAAAAAGCAGCAGACCCAGAACAGATCCTTGAGATTCACCATATAAAATATCATGTACAATCACCATCACTAACAAAGAATTGCTGGATTAAGGACGCAGGTAGAGATTAACAGCCTAGAAATTGTTCTACGTAGTTTGGGTTAATTCCAAAGAAAAAATTTAACTCGATTAAAAGGGTATGCTGGGGTTCAACAGGATTAACTTTCGGGGGATGTACTATATCATTTCTAATATCATTTATTTTGGTTTTAAAAATATAGGAAAAGTCTTACAGGTTTCACAAGTAGTTTTTAGGAGGCATTTCATTTAGTGAGCTGGGTTTAGAAAATGATCATGAGTTGAAATTAAAGCTCTTGGATTTACCAGCATTATCATTTATAATTTTAGAGAAATTGGACTGCCTCTCATGGCAGATTGCATTAATATTCAGTTATTTTTGCCTCCAGTATTTTATAATGGACTATCAGTTTAGTTTTTCTTCATTTATGCTCAGCTTTCCAGTATGTTCTCTTTAAAGAGACACTCCTTGGGTCTTCCAAGGTATGATAGTGCTGGAGGATTTCTTAACAATCTTTTCAGGGGCCACAATATCAGCTGCAGCTCTAACCTTAACTTTAAAATTTTACACCTACTGGTTGCACTAATAGCATTATTATGGTAAGCACTACAATCAGACTGATTGTTTAGAATATTAGCAAACACTGAAGCTACAGATGTATCAAAATAACATCGTATACACTATGCTGCTCATTAATTGTAGTCATCACTATTTCTACATCAAATAATATGCAAAAATTGTCCAATATATCTATATCCACAACCTTTCCTCATGTCAATTTTTAATTCTTTTGAAATCACTAAATCCAGCATGTGTCCTCCTTAATCTGTGGGCAGCCTGACGTGCTGACTAAGATCAAAAGAGTTCGGGTCACATTGGTTATCACATGAAAATTGAAATTGCTTACAATTAGAAACCTGTAATAGTTATTATTATAGATACCAAGTCTGAGAATTCTTCAAAAAGGATCCATTACATTTTGCAGGTTGTAAAAGAACGAGTCTCAACACTTTCAAAAGGTTTGGGGCAGCCACCCGTATATTGTTCCTAGCTGCAAAGGATTAGCGATGTTGCTTATTCGAGTTCCACATTGAGCTGTTTGAGTTAGCTAAGATGGAGGCTTTTATGTCTTGTAACCCGGAAGTGATGTCAGTCTGGGTGCCGGGACAGGAAGTGACGTCCGTCTAGGTTCCGGGACAGGATGTGACGTCCGTCTAGGTGCCGGGACAGGAAGTGACGTCAGGTCAGGTAGGTTTTCCCATATTTGATCTGCAGAAATAACAGACAAAGGTTTAGAGCCCCCCGCCACCCCCTGGCCTGGCGGGTAATTACCTTCACTTGGTCCCTTTAGCTCGCTCCTAGTCGCACGTGTGTGACAAGGTCTATAAAAGGTCAATACAAAACACTACAACACTCCTTGAATAACCACAGTAAGATACTCGAAAGATGCAAAAGTACCAAAACCGGCATTTTTACAGTTTAATCAGCTTGAGCAAATACTCGCTAAAACTGCTAAATTTATTGCCTTGGAGAACCGAATGAGCAAAACTGTAACAACGCAGCACCACCAGAGCTGAGCCGAGTTTCAATTAGTGTAAGAAAATCAATTTTTCTATCACTGATAAAATTGTTAACATAAAAAGTCATCTTCATTAATGCTCTAATACAGGGGGGGGCCAACTCCGATCCTGAAGAGCCACAGTGGCTACAGATTTTGAATCTAACCATTTTCTTAATTAGTAACTAGTTTTTGCTATTAATGAACTTCATTTAATTTATTTGCTATTTTAAATTCAGACCCTTTAAATTGAGGGTGAGCAACTTTGCTCCTGGAGGACCACACTGGCTTCAGGTTTTTGCTCATTCATTACTGATGAAGCATTTATTGCTCAAGTGATATTTCAGGGAGTCATTTTAGTTATCTCGCTTGTTAAGATTTTGAACCCTTAATTGCTTATTTTAGTCTTAAACAGCTGTATTCATTGTTTTAACTACTCTTTATTAGCAATAAGATGCAAATGACAAGGTAACCAGCAGTTCTATATCTAGCTTGTATCCATTTTTACCTATGTGTGTTCATAATTCACTGTTTGGTTTAATTAAGTATTCAGAAGGAAACTGAAGAGAAAGTGAAGAACTGAAAAGTACTCATCCATTTTAGGCTTCAAATCACTTGGATGATACATGTATCATTAGAAAGGAAAACAATCTATGATTTTAGAATGAACTAACATGTTAAAACACTAACAAAACATGAAATTAAATAAGATCTGTTATTGGTGAGGATTGGCTTCTAATTAAGCAACTGGGTTGGAACAAAAACCTGCTGTCCAGTATTGTAGTTGGCCACTCCTGGCTAATATTTAATAAAGCCTCATTTAAGGTCTTGGGAGAGCAGAGCTGAATCAGAGTGTTATGTCAGATTGATATAGTAATTAACTTATTCATGTTTATGCCGCTTTGTGTGGATGTTTTATTTAATCTATAATCTGTTGTTATAGTTCTATAGGTGAAATGGTAACTAAGTTATTCGCACTCTTACCAATTTGTCCTGGTTTTTTTCTTAGATCATGGTTCATTATCATAGTGCTAATACAGTGCACATCTAAAGGTCAACTCACTATAGAATTATCACATCCTAACATGGCATTATAGAAAACGTTAGAACTAAAATTCCGTAGTCAAGAAAAACAGGTTACTTTCAAGATATTGCTGGAGAGGACCCGGGCACCGAATTTGTTTGGATGCAGACCATCTCATCTGAAGAAACACGTGTCTCCCAGAAGAGATCCCAATTGTCCACGAAGCTGTGTTTTGTCTCTTGCGGTAGCCGCTCATCCAGTTGTTCAAGGCTAGAAGTTGACTGTAGTTTTCATCTGACCTAGCAAAGGACCTGAGATGATAATTCTCTCAGCCAAGGTCCTATATTTCATGGCTTGAATTAGTCTGTTTTTACAACCTCTGACTGTCTATATCGAATGTCGTTTGTACCCTTATGTAGTATAATGGTCCCAACAGCCATGTTCCTGTGCTTGATGACTGTCAGCGTTATATCTGGTACTAGAGCACCAGGAAAACAAAAAAAAAGTTTTATGTTTAGGTCAAAGCAGTTATCAATGGTGACATTTGCCTGAGACAATGGAGGTGATCTAGCCTTGAGCCCCTGCCTGCATTGCTGAAACCACCAGATTCCATCATCATTGTCATTTCAAATATTGGGGGGGGGTGGGGGGTTTATAACTCATTTGGCCCATTGTGCAAGCGGCATATCATGGGGCTGATGTTGCTGAGTCACGTAGAGTTGCATCGATCTCAGTTGTTGAGGAGGTCTCTTTAGGCAGGTGAGTTTTCTGTTCCCTGAGGTGCATCTGTCTAGGGAGGAGTTTCTTATTCTGACTTTCAAATTTGTCAACCCATGACTCACAGTAGGCCATCTACCACTTCCACTTCACATCCTCCAAAGACAGTTGGAGAGCAATATAGCAGATAAGGAAAGAAAACCCTAAGAGATTCTTTCAGTATTTTAGTAGTAAAAGAACAGTCAAGGAGGAGGACAAGTGCATCTGAATTAGTAAAGGGGAATTAAACAATAAAGACAATGAAATAGCGGATGCCCTAAACATTTTTCTGAGGTGTTCCCAAGTGAGCAAGTGGATAACCTCCCAGAGGAAAACTAGAATGGAAATAATAGATTGTTATTTGGAACACACGCATTTCATGTGTGTTCTGTTTCTAGAATAATCTGTGTAAACACATTTTTAAAACAGAAACATTTTTCCTATTTTAGTAGTAAATGACAAAATGTAGGCATAAACTGTATAATGTATGAAGCGTGATATCCAAAGATCAAATAAACACTTTCACAAAATGGTCCAAGGCAAAGACAACATCTTCCATGGTGTAGTAGTAAGATTTGCTGACTTGACACACGGTGTACATTTATAGGACTTGTAAAAGTTACCGTTTTTTTTTTTTCACTTTTATTCTCTCTAAATCACGATCACGATACATACTATCCGCCCATGAACACACATGAAATCTATTATTTCCACACTAAAACTCCACTTCACTCCCAGATAATCAATCAAAGCATGAGCTGGGAGAAGTTCGTGCACATTCTAAGTTGGTGGGGGGATGGAATAGCCGGCTGCTTGCTGCTTGTCTTTATCGGCACATTTACAGGACAAAGGACGCTGGCGGAGAGGTGCAAACGGATTTAAGGTGGACCGGATCTTCGTAGGCAATGGTAATTCTAGTATGAAACAAAAGAAGATTAAGAGGTGACATAATTGAAGTGTTAAAAATCATGTTGGGAATTAGTACAGTGGATCAAAACTGTTCTTTTAAAATGAGTTCATCAAGAACACGTGGACACAGTTGGACACTTGTTAAGGGTAAATTTCGCACAAAGATTTGGAAATTTTTCTTTCCACAAAGAACAATAGACACTTGGAATAAGCTACCAAGTAGTGCGGTAGACAGTAAGACTTTAGGGACTTTCAAAACATGACTTGATGTTTTTTTAGAAGAAATAAGTGGATAGGACTGGTGAGCTTCGTTGGGCTGAATGGCCTGTTCTGATGTTCTATGACAGATAGAAAGAGGTTCCATGTAAAGGTTCCCTTAAAAGTACATGAAATGAATCTACACTTTTTTCCTGAAATATCACTTAAATGTAACTTTTTTTTTTGGAAAATTTCCAAGGCATTCCATCCAGGAATAGAAGAAGGTATAGCCTTAATGAACACAATTTCATTATGACCTTCCTTAACATCTTCCCATATTCTTATGAGTTCTATGTACTCAGCATAGAAATCTTTCTGAAATGTTGTATTGGAAGTAAATTGTTAACTAAGCTTAGCTTGACTGTGAAATGTAGTAGGAAACAATAAAACTAATGCTGTTATTCAAAGAATTGTGTTGTTTATGGATATTAGTAAAGTTTAGGTATATCAGTAAAGCAGAAAGAGTGCAACTATAGCTGTGTTTGTCCAGCATTTCCAAAATTTTGCAACTTCAGCTTCATAGAAGATTTATGCATTGAGTAGTACAAGTGTCTTTGTTTGAAATATTTTTGTGAAATTCAAAGCAAAAATAGTTTACAAAAATATGGATGAAAAGTGAGAAAACACAAAAGAAAGAAAACATCCTTTCTATGACGTTTCTGTTCAAAGTTTGAAATAAGGTGGTTAGCATTGCTCTCTCACGGGTCAGGTATCATTTCTGGCCATAATAATTGGTCCTGCATATTCCCTAGAGTCACTTAAAAGACAATTGCACTATTACAATTCACTCCAAACTACCTCAAGTTCTGCCTCCTTTGTTGACTTAAATGTATTTTGCAAAGTTTGCCACAATTCCCGAATACTTCTGCAATTTTGTAGAACCAAGCAAATTCAGCAGGGTTCGCTCATCACTACTAACAAACTGACTCCTTCAATTAGTACATTGCAGATATAGCTGGGAACATCTATTACATAATAGCTTTTAATGGATAAAAGACTTCTATCAACTATGTAACTATCTGCAATTAAAATTTTATTCTGTTTAAGTAAATGCTTATGTCAATTTTAACATTAACATTTTAAGATTGGCTATTACAGTAAGCAAAGGTTACCAGTCTATATGGGAAATGTTTGTGGAAAATTTGTCATTTTTTATGTTTATGGTGGTAAAATTATTATTTGGTTCTTAGTTACTGCTTGTAACTTTTAAAAATAATTTTCTGAAAGACGTTGTGACAGATAGGGGGCGCTGTCGTCCCCTTGAACCCTCAGACCAGACACCAGATAAAAGTCCAATCATTATTTATTTTATAATAATAATGTGCACAAAGCACCCTAAACTCCAATTTATTCATAAACACAATAACAAATCCACAATACCATAATCGATCCTCCACACCCAGACGCATTGCCACCCTTCCTCCCGACTCAGCTCAACCCTGGGATCTCCTACAGTCCTTTATATAGTCCTTGACCCGGAAGTGCTTCTGAACCCTCAGTCCATGTGACTTCCTAGCTCTTCCGGGTCAGATCAAAACACTTCTTTTCATCCCAGAAGTACGTCACTTCCTCTGTCGCTGTGACTAAGACGTACTTCTGGGTTATAGGGTAAATAGAAGTCCTTGCTCCTTCCTGCAGCATCCCCCGGAGGCCCCCATGGTATCCAGCAGGGCTGTGATGTAAAACTCCACTGTCCATGATTGCCCTGCTGGAACTCGGGGCACCTCTATGTTGCAAGAAGGGCTCCACCTGGCGGCCTGGGGGTATTGGCCGGTATGAACGGCCGGCCATATCCCACAACGTAAATTATGCTGCTTACTTTTTATTGGTTAATATCATTATGTTCACAAGAATAGCTTTGCATTATAAGCCAATACTTTAACCAATATTGGTATTGTGTGTATTTTTAATTTTTCTGGCTCATTATTGTATTTTCAGCTTTTTATGGCTCCTACTTTGACTACATATCAGCTTGGAACAAGAAGATCAATGATGAAAATGTACATATTGTAGTATACGAAGATCTGAAAAAAGTAAGCACTTTTCTATTTTATTTGTTATATTATTGTCTGAAGAAACTTCAGACTTCCATGTTAGATAAATAAGGAGTCCTAAATTATCCTCATGAGGATGAGTGGGTCCTTAGAAGGACTGGCAGACCATATAGATTTAGTTCCTATCTCTTGTTCGATGCTACTGGGCCATGGTTTTGAGATTGTTTGTTATAAACTGAAAAGTATTTCATTGCAAATCAAGTTTTTTTGGGCAAATCAGTTTTAAATGCAATATATTTTTTCAATTTAATTTATTTCCAGAACATGTCAGAAGAACTAAAGAAAATTGCCAAGTTTTTCAATTTCGCACTAACTGAAGAGCACATTTAAATCAATGAAGGAAAACTCTATGAATACTCATGGCAAATTTGGCACAATTATATTCAGGAAAGGTAAGAAACATTTTTTTTAATTCTTCTCTTTTATATTTGCTAAGTGTGGCATTTCTTATTACTGCTTTTAAAAACCTCTGGGAACCCAAACTGGATATCCACCCCAACTATGTCTTTTTCAGTTTTCTCCAGGAATTCTGGTTTCCTCCACATCCCAGACTTGTGCTGTGTTTAAATTATAACCTTTATGTTGACCCAGTGTGAAGTGTGTCGTGTGTGGTGGTCCTTGCTGTGGATTCACCACTACGGAAAAAAAGTGTCCAGCTCTGTGCAAAGCTAAATTGTAAATTGCAAAAAGCAGGCTTACAAAACAGATGACTGAAAAAATGCTTACTGCCTTTGCCTGCATTCAAGCTGCATAACCATCAGAGTTATATGTAATATATTGCAAAAAGTTACCACATTTACATCATGCCTTATAAAGCAAGTTCATGGAACTCAGACTGTTCTATATTGTGGCTGAATGCCGGGGCCCATGCCCGGCCAGGACGCCCCTTCGACACTGGATCCTAGGGAGCAGCCATGGGATGCACGCTACATTGGTGGCAGCCCCCCTGGGTTGCATCTGTGCTGGTAATATGGAACACCGGAGCTCATCCTGGCAACGCAGCCACACCCGGAGGTGCAGCCTAATTGAGGTTAATTACCACCTGAAGCACTTCCGGGTGGGCTATAAAGGGAGTCTGCAGCCACTACTCAAGGTTCCAGAGTCAGGAGGAGGAGGACGAAGCTGCCCTGGGAGGAGTGGAGGAAAGAAGAGTGTGATTTGGGGTGTTTTTTCTTTGTGTATTTTGGGACTGTGTTAGGGCTGGTGGGACATGGGGAAGACGTGTCCCATGGCTGAAGAAGACATTTATTTTACACGTGTCTCCGTTGTCAGTCTGTGTCGGGTCGGCGCCAACCAAGAGCCAGTATCACAATATTGATTAAAAAAGATGTAATACAAATATTAAACTTCACTGAATCCAAAGCAATTTTTAGAAACAGTTAGGAAAGATTTGTTGAAGAAAGAAAAATGTGAATCAACACACAAAGAGTAGTACAAAACTATTGCTTTTTTTGGCAAGTCTTTGAAGTGGTTAGTGTGTAGATAAATTCAGACTGAAGGGTGGAGTGTTTGTTACCTATCAGTTTATTTTATGTCTTTCAATTTGATTTTGTTTTTTTGACCACTGCATTTTGTTAATTAGATTTTATTGTTAAGCAATAACAGGAACATGCCACAGAAACATTTTGCCATATAGGTTTCAGAAAAGAGAGGAACCATTATACACACATATACACCCACATGAAGGGAATGTAAACACTGACAAACAATTCCAAAACATATGTAAAACATACCTGGGCTTTTAATATGGCAGAGCTGGCAATAAGGATCATTGAGCAGGCCCACTGCATAGTGTTCAGATGAGGTGGCATAGGAGTGGTGCACATGTTTAAGCTGTATATGATGATGATTAGGATTTTTAGAAGTCAGGACGATATTCTTGAAAACTGAATTCCTTGAAACATGAGGAAGCTCTGCATTGCAACATTTAAAGAGCAGACTGATCTTAAATTAAGAGTGGCATTTATGCCTTTAAGTCAATACTAACATTTCACACTAAGATCAGCTGCATATCTTTGTCTTTATTCTTGGTGTTCAAAGATGCCAAAAGGGTGTTTACCAATAGCACTATATATACCAATATATATATATATATATATATATATATATATATATATATATATACACGTACATTCATACAAACTGTTTTTGGACACCCCTCAATGGGACAACTCAACGAAGAGCATCCCAAAGCGCGATTGTCATGTCTCTGGAAGACAGCTTATCTGTTCCCAAGGTAACCGCAGGCTTCCAGCGCTGCAGCAGCTCACCATGGAAGCAAATCCACACCAACTGCAATTGAGCTAAAAGCGCCACCATGAATGGGAGATGCAAGGAACATTATAAATGCAGGGAACAATATTACTTGGCCACTAACCTGGTTACGACCCTGCCTGATTGCTGTGTTTGTGTATAGGAGAGTAGTAGGTCCCGTTACAATAAATAACCATGCTGTTCCTGTTTCAAGCTGAATAAAGTTGGTTTTGCTAAAGTACTCAGACTCAGCCTTGTGTTTTGAGGTGCAAAAATGGGGACTCATACGTCACAATATGGTGTTATATTTTCATGTTTTAAATCCCTTGAGCAAAGTCTGTAATGTTACTAAATATCAAATTACACACTTAAATTTTTTTCTCACTGATTTTTCTATTTTAAAACACTGAAAGCAACATTTTCTGTGACATTGTTTATGTTGGAATAAAGAAAAGAAAATATACCGTTTGCATGATTGTTTAATCCAAAGACTTTCATAGTTTTGAAAAACACACTTTTAACAGTGATAAAATACATTCAATTTGCATTAATTCTTCCAGGATCTCCATGAGTGTGGGAATCCTGTTCCTTTCAAACAGGAAACAGTGTGCCATTAGCTTTGAAACTAGAATATCACAGAGAAGAAATTATGATCCCGATTGGTTGACAGTCAACAGCAGACACTAAAGGCAAACCAAATCCTTGTTATAATGTTATAGTAAGTTCTAATTTTGTGTGCAATCCTCGGGTGACACAGTGCTATGATACTGCCTTCCAGTAAGGAGTCCAGGTTTTACATCCCAGTTCCTCCCTGTATGAAGTTTGCATGTTCTCTCCATGTCTGTGTGGGTTTCCTCCAGGTGGTCTGGCTTCCTCCCACTGACCAAAGACATTCAGGTTAGGTGAAGTGGTGACACAAAATTGGCCTTAGTGTGTGTGTACTCGCCCTACAATGGACTGGCACACTGCCCAGAGTTGGTTCCTGCTTTGTGTCCTATGGTAACTGGGATAGGCTCCGGCACCCCCCAAGACCCTGGTCTGGGTTAATTGGGTTAGACAATGACAAACTGTAAACCTGTTGTTATAGTTGTTGTTGACTTATAAATCAGTGTATTGACACTATTTCTGTAATTGTTTTTTCCTTTATTTACTTGGAGGAAAAATGTATTTACTTAGCAAAGACGTTTATGCAAAATGACTCACAAACAATGGGTACATGATGACAAATAGTCTGTGCTAACTAGTCTGTGTTTGCAGGATAACAGACTGGCATTCTATTAGAGCTTGACACTGACAGAATAGGATCTGAAAAGAAAACTAAATGCGATGAATCAGTGTTATAAAGTCTAAGAGCTAATCAGATTGGTGTAAAATTAAAACTAATTATATAATTTTGTTTTCCCCACAACTCAGGTGATATTGGTGACTGGAGAAACTGTTTGACTGAAGAACAAAGCAAGGCTGTAGATCTCAAATTTGAGAAGCACCTTGCAGGAACAAAGATTGGAGACCTTCTGAAATATGATGAATATTGTAAATGAAAGTAAAAAAAAAGAATTCCTCTGTATTGATCAGTAATAATTTTAGAAATGATTGTTCTTGGTCTGTTTTTAAACAACCTTGTAATTTAAATAATACCGTTCAAAATAAGTTGCAGTGTTTGTTATCTTTTATGAGCTTTACATGTTGCTTACTGCCTAATTAAATAAAAAAAAATGTTACTCTGCCACACATATGCCTATAAACATTACAATCTATAAGAAAGTCGAATCCACATATTCAATTTCTGAAACTACTTTTTTCTTTATATGGAGACAACAATCAGAGTCTACAACTGAAGCATCAGCTACAATGAAGGAGCCAAAGGCACACACAATCACACAGAATGAGTTTAGGTTTACCACTCAACCTAATCTGCATGTGTTTGAATTGCACAGAATCTCAAAAAATTCAGGCAGAAACAGAGATCCAATACATGCAATGCAGTGGCACAGGGCTGCCTCATGATTCACATTTGAACCTATGCACAAGGTTTTCTCCTGGAACTCTGGATGTCTTCACACAAATAAATTTTATATGCTTTAGGTTAATTTCTTGTTCTGAATTAGCCTTGTGCAAATGTGGGATTATGACTGATCCCTGGGATAGATTTGCACCCAATCCTGGTTGATTCCTGCCTTGCACTCAGTGGTGCCTGCTTAGGCCTAGGTTACTCATGATCCTGAATTGTACTAAATGGGTCTGACTATGTTATGCTTCTGCAATTGGTATTATCAATTTACAGTACAAAGCCAAGTGCTTCCAAAGTTTACTGGCAGCAGAGTACAGCAATACTGGAATGTGAAGTGCAAATGTCATTGGTGAAGACCTCTTTACCTGGCAAGCAAATTGTGCAGATGATACAGAAATCACAGCCCAAGATAATGCTTTCAAATTTTTTATTTGAATTGCTATTCATAATTCTCCTGCCTTACTATTACTGAGACAGCCTCCTAGGATTGATAGGATGAAGAGAAAGGTTGCCATCAGTCTGGCATCGTTTAGATCAGGGGTGTCAAACTCCTAATCAGTGACCAGTTTTCACTATTAATTCACTTTTTTCTCATCATTTTAATTGCCCTGTTAGAAAGATTCAGTCCTCTGAATGTATTCCTCTCTTCATTAAATCGCAGCAAAACAGAAATGAGATGTGAAACGAGCCAACAGATGACCAGCTAAACCGGGGCTTCAAACTCCAACTAATTTCACTCCAACTAATCTCTTAATGAGAAGCTGATTCTTGATGTTAATTAAGCCTGTTATTTAATTTCTTGGCTTGTTGCTGCTCTCTTTCTGCCTCAGCAGACATTTCCAAAACTGTTGATTTTCTGTTTTTTTTCTGTCAAAATGTTTTGGTGACCTGAGAGATCAGCCTTACCGAGACCTTTCACCTTTCTTTATTTTCAGATATTGTCTAATGGGCACAGGTGAGCTAGTCATGTGGCGACTCGTTTTGTGTCTCGTTATTGTTTGGCTGCAAATTAAGAAAAAACAAACAACTAAAGGGCCGGAGTCAAGTTAATTAAAAGAAGTAATTTGCAGCAAAAACAGGTCACTAATGAAGAAGATGGTAAGAATGAAAACCTGCAGCCACTGCGGCCCTCCAGGACTGGAGCTCGACACCACTGATTTAGATGACATGACAATGCTGATTGGCAACAGTGCTTAGAATAACTAAAAATAACTACTGGTTGCAATGCAAATGTAAGAATTATATTATTTTACAAGCAAAAAATATTATAAGATAAAAAATTTGATTATTGGAATATTTACTGTACGTAACATTTAAATGTACTGTGCAATATAAATCAGCCGATTTTCACTTAAAGACTAAATTGGTAAATTGGCAGATCACAAAAAAGCTTTACAGTAATCTAGTTGGAATGCTCCTTTACGCAAGGTTTTATGGTAATTGAGCCAGTCCACATCTTTCTCTTTTTTTTTTTGTTTCTCTGCAGCAAACGTTCTACAGTACAAATAAAGAGCATTGAGTAGATGCTTCTTTTGTCAGAAAGTGAGAGGCGATAGGAATATTAGTCTTTACGTTAAAGAAACTGGAGTAATAAACTGAGAAAAAGGATTCAGAGAAGTTGTCATGTGCTATTAGACAAAAGGCCAGATAAACTACTTTAATGAATTCAGACCTTTTAATGTTATCGTTAAATTGGACACAGTTAGGACAGCAACCAGTTCAGCTTCTTGTTTCCAGATAAATTGAAAGCGATTGTTGATAGCCAATTCTAAGTGTTTAGTTCTCCTGAAGAAGCAGAAAAAGAAATAAAAAGACTGATCCTGATATCATCTAAAGATTCTGCTTGCAACTTGGTCTATCTCTAATGTATCATTTGCCTATACATTCAATTTACTTTATGACCAATTTTTGTTTTTCAGTTGCTATACTGAAATTTATTCTATTAAATATATTTTTATTTTGGTAATTAGACTTATTTCCTGTGTCTGCATGGGTTTCCTCTGGGTGCTCCAGTTTCCTCCCACAGTCCAAAGACATGCAGGTTAGGTGCATTGGCGACCCTAAATTGTCCCTAGTGTGTGTGAGTGTGTGTCCTGCGGTGGGCTGGGGCCCTGCTCGGGGTTTGTTCCTGCCTTGCGTCCTGAGTGGGCTGGGATTGGCTTCAGCAGAACCCCGTGACCCTGTGTTAGGACATAAGGGGTTGGATAATGACTGACTGACTAATTAGTCTTAAAAATTTCTTCTTTTTTTCCAATAGGTGCTGTTTAACATGATAACTTATTTTATCATGATTGTACTCTCATAAGATAGCTCAAATTTAATCCTTACTTCTACTCAGTTTAAAGAAGATAAGACACAGTCTAATGAGTTTTTTGATGCATTACAAATTCCACAGCTAGATACTGTTAATGCAGAGAAACTGAACAAACCTCAGACACTCTCAGAATGATTGGATGCTATAAACTCACTCGAAAGTGGGAAAGCAGCAGGCCCTGGTGGCTACCCAGTGGAATTTTATGGAAAAAAAATCAAATAAGTTAGCTCCACTATTATTAACAACAAAATTTTGCCTCGAAATTTTGCCAAGCATTAATTAACATTTTTCCGAAGAAAATTAAGGACTTATCACAATGTGCATCAATGTTTTGCAATGAAAAATGGGGAAAAATTGCAGTGTCTAGATGTGCTAAGCTGATAGAGACCTGTCCACACAGACTTGTGGCTGTCATGGCTTCCAAACGTGCATCTACTAAATACAGACTTGAAGGAGGAGAACACTTACGCAATCAATTATTCTGTGTTTTATATTTGTAATTAATTTAGATCACTTTGCAGAGATCTGTTTTACTTTGGTAGTGAAGAGTCTTTTTCTCTGATCAATGTAAAAAAAAAACAAATCCTCTGTAATTTAAATTGTATAATGAAAAGAATGTGAAAATGTTTTACACTGGGTATTCTAGGTATACAAGATTGCTGCTTAAAATTCTGCCATAAAGGGCTTAATGGCACACTGTCAAGTTGACATGAGTCTTGGCCCTTAATTTCAATCATAATGAATATGAAATTAAACCAATGTATTAGTTATGTAGGAATTATAACAAAAAAATGACTAAACTGAGACCACTCCTATTAGTGTGTGATGCAGTGTCAGTATAAATGATCATATGAAAAGCACCTAATGATTTTGCTTGCAATAATGACCCAGAAACTGAATTTCTTTGCTGAAGTGTTTTATTTGCCTGATCACAGTTTCTGTACTTTAAGCCAGTAGTAGGCATCAAGAAATATTAATGTTCATTCAACAGTGAGACTTCCAAAGCCATCTTATAAGTAGGATTTTCCTTAACTGAATTAGCAGACAATGACTGGGTACAGTATTTAAATGGAGAATGATGAAATCATGAGGATACAAGACTAACCACTGTGCAATCAGGACATCCCACCAAGAAATTCTCACTTGCATTTTTCTCCCCCAGTCTTCAGAGAGAGAGGAGGTAAGGAGCATTCACTGATACAGCATTTGCTGCATCCACCACATGGCAAACCACCTCAGGATCCCAGATTAGGTCCCAAGTGCAGCCATGAAATGGGTGACACCTCAGCACCACACTAGTTCAGATGGAATGGAACAGTGTGAGTTTTTTTTTATGGAGACAGGAGTGCCAATCCTGCCACCAACCCCTAAGTTTTCCCAGCAGATTGGAGGACTTGCTTGCAGGGCTGGATACAGATTAACGTCATACCCAGGACAGAGCAATTGCAGGTTAAGGGTCTTGCTCAGGGGCCCAATGGAGTGAAATCACTTGTGGCATTTACAGGATTTGAGCCAGCAACCTTCCAATTACCAGTGCAGAACCCTAGCCTCAGAGGCACCACTCTGCCCAATCTTCAGTCTTCAGACTTCTTATTTTATCATTTTCTGTATGTATAAATGAACAAACCCTGAAATCTAAAAGGAACTCTGAATAAGCTTTAAAAATAACCAGCCTCTAGGCTACCGGTGTCAAACTCAGATCGGGGACATTCACAGTGCCAGTAGGTTTTTTTATTCCAGGTATTTTCCTAATTACTAACCAACTACTGAAGCTGCTAAAACCTATTTATTTTATGTTAGCTTTTTTGATTCAGAAACCTTAATTGTTTCTATCAGCCAAACATGAGACGCAAAGCATCATCAATCCACTTAACACACATTTCTCTGGACTGTGGGAGGAATCCAGCATGTATACAGGGAGAACATGCAAACTCCACACAAGGAGTACATGGGACTTGAAAGTCAGTGCACTTGTTGTAAGGTAGCTGCACTACCACTATTCCACTTGTAATGCATCCTGTAATTAACATGTAAGATTAATTTAAATGAGAATGCACCAAGACATGCTAAAAAAATAATCCTCTAAACCTTGCTCCGAGGTTTTGTTTATCATCGAACATGAGTTTCATTCACTCTTAATTCACAACATTTCGCTAAGCTCCATCTATTGACTAGTGCAGAACAGGCCAAGAGGTTACACTTTGCTACCTCAGTTACCAAGTATGACTTGCATAATCTTCTTTGGTGAAACCCAAATTGGTTTAAATATTCCCGGTTTATTATTTTAAATTAAGCTTATCCACTAAAAAAACTCTTTGTGGAATATCCAGCTCGTCAGGTTTACACACTCTAGTCAGAATGTCATGGATTTATGTGCAACTTTTCTTAAGCTGTTATCACTTATGGTAAGAATATAACAAAAAATACAAGCTTCTTTAACTTACGCACGCATCACGTACAAGAGCATTCATGGCAAAGGAATTTAAAAAGTTAGATTACTTAAATTTATGTAAACAATCCTGCATGCTTCATGGAAGAGTCAGTCATACCTTCTGCCTTACTTCCATTTTTACCCTGGCTCTAGAAGAGAAACTGTGTACTAGAACTCTTTACCGCAGTTTGCCAAGAAATGTCTTTCTGTGTTAGTAAGCCATAACATGTAACATGATACAGCAAGAGAGGCTGACAGTCAGACAGAATGGATCCTGATTTAAAAATAGAACAGTTCACAATAACTGGCTCAGATACTAACTGCTGAGTAATAATGTTCTTTAAGTGGCAACGACAAAGAAAATGGAGCATTTAAAAAATATATATAATGGGCAGTGCTGGATTTTCTTTTTATGAAAAGCATGTGCAGTGAAAGCATTAAAATGTCAGCTCTTCATGTTTGACTTACAACAAAAATTAAAAAAACATTAATCAGTAAGCAAATGCTTTATATGTTTTTTGTTTTCAGTTTCTCACAAAAATAGTACTAGCTCACTTTGACATGTATAAAAAACAAACTTGGTGATAAGCCATGCACATTTTCACAGCAGCTTCATACCATGAGTATACAAATTTCTGCTCAAGTTTTGCAAACTGGTGGCACCCAGTATCGAAGCAGTGCTACTGTTTTTGTGTCATTTAGCTTTCTTTTTTAGATTTGCATCCATGATACAGACTTTATCGAATACACTGAAATTAATTGCATATCATTCAGTAACAATGTAAGGGTGCATGGAATGACCAAACTATTCCAACTATCATAGCTGCTTTAGTGTTGTTAGAAGACATCGCAAATGGAAGAATTAGAAGAGAGTGGTGCGTATTTACAGATGATGATGACTGGCTTGTAAGTCAATTAAATTTTCCAAGAGCTATGTTCTTGGAGCTGTGTGCTGTTAGAATACTAGGATTTATACTTGATATAATTTCTATGATGAAATGCATTAAAGTATAAATATACTGTATATTACATTTTAGATATAAATTGTTAGCTTCACTTAAATAATGTATACTGTTAATAGTTAAAAGTTTTGGGTGCTGCAGTAGCAATGATCTGGCTCCTTGTCCAGGGATTGGTCCTGCCTCAATGCTCAAATACTCTAAACTTGATATGGAACTTTTTCAGATGGTGGGCTGTGACTTGCCTTTTTACGGTGACTTTGATATCTGACCTTTTGAGTGCCTCCACCACACTGTACCACTCAATCAATTTCCTTTTGTTATTTATACCATTGCTTATGCTACCAAATAGTAAGTTTTTCCATGCCTCCACTTTGCTAAGCAGAACTTGCATTTCACATTTGCTAAAATTCTTTTTTACATGTACTTTTGCCATGGTCTTATAGCAAAACACTGAATGGAAGGGGCTATTTATATTGATTTGTATATTCAAATAGGAGCACTCGTGAGGGGTGTAGGAGTGTGCATGTGCGTTAAAATTTATGTTGAAGGGGAAGTGTGTGGAACTCTGCTTACACAGAGTTTTATACATCTGAATTTGTTTTTTGCGTACACACATTGCCAGTTTTGTCTGTACACCATGTTTTAGTGTGAATTCTATGCACGGCATTATACATGAGGCCCCTGGTCCATGGAGCTATAAAGAACAGCACTAAAGGCTTGCACCATATGCATATTGCCCCATAAAAGAACACGAAAAAAATGTATTGTCAGTGGTTATGAAAAGTTGGCGACTTGTAGGTGATATAAACATGTTAAATCAGTCTGACCTCCTCTTTGAATTGTTTAATTCAAAGTTTCAAAGTAAAAGGGCAAATTGATGCGATTTAAGGCTAAAATGCAATAGCATTTTTCGGTTCACGTTATATTTATTTATTAAAGCAGTTATTTTACATCCATAATATGTCTGAAACATTACTTTGGATTTTGCTTTTTTTATTGTAACATCAAATCTGTAGTGAAGCCTGGTGGCTGAGGAAATATTGAGTATAGCGGGGAAGGCAGAGTGTGGTGCTGAGGACTTGTTTTAGGGAAATAATTGTTGCTAGAAGGAAAAGGAGCTGGAGGTGGGGATTTGCTGAATAGTTCAGGGGATGACAGGAAGGTGTGGGTGATAAGGATGAGATTCAAGCACAGGGGAAAGAAGCATTCTATTTTAGGAAACTGGAGCTGTCATTTAGAGCATCTCTCAGGGTAGTGATGGGCTGCTCGACTTGTCAACACTGTTTCGAGCTTTCGAAGTGCCACTTAAAGGCTTGTTACAAACACACCCATCATGCGATCTTGAGCCACACTAGCATCATACAAACACACACACACATATATATATGAAGTCTGTAGTATTTTTATTTTCCAGTCACATTATCTATACTAATAAAAGGCAAAGCCCTCACTCATTTACTCACTCACTGACTCATCACTAATTCTCCAACTTCCCGTGTAGGTAGAAGGCTGAAATTTGGCAGGCTTATTCCTTACAGCTTACTTACAAAAGTTGGGCAGGTTTCATTTCGAAATTCTACGCATAAGGGTCATAACTGGAAGCTATAATGTAATGGAGTCTTGAGTTGGAGATGGCCGCGGGGGGCGGAGTTTCGTGTGACATCATCACGCCTCCTACGTAAGTACGTAGAGAACAAGGAAGAACTCCAAACAGCGATGAGCACAAAACGCCATTTCACAATTGAGAAGGCAGAAAAACATTATGAAGCAAATGATGCATACAAGCATATTCATAAGTACAGCTACTGCGGAAACAAAGCACGGCGTGAACCGTAAGTTTATATTAAATTAAGTTCATAGACAGGCTGCCACTAGCGTTTGTAATTTAGTGCCTGCCCATATAAGGCCGTCCATCAGCGGCAATCCAATACAAACACTGC
Organism: Polypterus senegalus; assembly: GCF_016835505.1. Taxonomy (NCBI): domain Eukaryota; kingdom Metazoa; phylum Chordata; class Cladistia; order Polypteriformes; family Polypteridae; genus Polypterus; species Polypterus senegalus. The sequence continues at coordinate 208,990,657 of NC_053156.1, read as the reverse complement.
CGGTAAATGTTCACGGGTGAAGGACTGTGCTTATGCAGAGGAAGATGAGATGGTCAGGGTGGTGTTTGGCACAAACTCATTGAAACTGCGAGAGAAACTTTTAAGTGCCGGGTCTTAGCTGACATTACGAGATGGCACCAGTACAGCTGGGAACCTTCGATGCAAGAACACCAAGCGGCTCACGTGAACTGACGCAGTGCACAGACAAAAAGCAACAGTTCCAAAGAGTGCTGAACAAAACCGAATTACACAATTGAGAAGGCAGCAAAAAAAATATGAAGCGTCTTATACATACAATCATATTCATAAGTGCAGCTACTGCAGAAACAAAGCACACGGTGGAAAAAGTGAATGTCCTGCTAAAGGAAGACAGTGTAAAAAAAAACCCGTGCATGCAGTTTGTCACATCACAGATAAAAGGAAGACGAGCTGTTTATTGATGCAGTAAGGAACTAATCGATGAATGAAACCTCTTATCTTTACAACGATTGACAAACACGGAATGTAACTTGAACACATCCTACAAATACGAGCCTGATTGAAAGAAATAATGATAATCAAATCCTTGATGACAGCAACATTCAATAACACTCACAAAACAATTACTGTATATTGACAATCATGTTACGTTATTTTTAAAATGTTCCCTTTTCTTTTTCATAACTTCTACTTCTCCACTGCGATACACAGGTATATATATAAATGTATATATATACCCCGATCTACAATACATACTTTAGCATAGACAAGCCACACGCTGTGGCTAATTGTAGAGTCTGCCTCTAACGCCGACATTCGAGGTTCGATTCCCGAGAGGGGGTGTACTGACTATGTACGTGCGCTACCCGATTCATTTTACCTTCGCATCTCCTTGGTTTGGGACGTATGAAAAAATATTAGGTTAACGCAGAATCATGTTACGTTATTTTTAAAATTTTCCCTTTCTTAGCACAAGCACAGCTGAGAAGCTTCGATGCATGTACTCCATAACGTTAAAAAATAACGCATTTAATCACACTTTCAATTCCAAGCAAACGGGAACTTTTGTCAATGCATGATTTCCTGGTACATCCATTACACTGATGCACACATCACAGCTACAAAAATGTTAGAGTCGGAATAAAGCGCGTTCCACGACTGATCATTTCGACTACCCGAAAAGCCTTGATAAAAGCATGGTTTTGTGCACACTGAAAAGCAAGCAAAATTAGATGCATTACAGAAAGCGGACTTTGTGGCTCTTACTGGGGATCATTGGACTTCCGTGACCGTTAGTAATTCTAAATACATCTAATTACAAAATGTTCAATGATCACACTGTTTTAGCCTAATGTACAAAATAATTTTGGCTAATGTTACTCAGAGTTTAAAGAGTAAGCTGGTCAAATTACCTTTTATGTTTCTGACTTATTTTTTAAGAAGAAAACTGCACTTTATGGTGAAATTTTGGTTATTATTATTTAAAGACAATACTATTCTGAAAATGTACTTAAAGTACTTAAACTACCACTTTATTTTTAAGTCTGCCCAATTTTAACCAGGGATGATATTTTTGTTTCTGTTTTGAATTCAAATGCAGTTTAAAAGCTTTTTTTCAGAAATTAAAACAGCTTCAGTTTACAATATTCATGTCCATGTCTATTATTTGATTCTGTCGCCCACTAAAACCATTTTAAATTAAAAAAAAACAAAACATTTGCGATTTGGGGCAAATTTACGTGTGTGATTACATACGATTAATCAAGATTAATTCTTACACAGCCTCTAATTAATTGGATTAATTTTTTTAATCGAGTCCCACCCCTAATATATATATATATGTAGATTTGTATATATATGTGTATATACAGTATATATGTAGATATGTATATGTTGTATATACAGTATGTATATATGTGTGTGTGTATATATACAGTATGTGTATATATATGTATATGTATATATATGTATGTGTGTATATGTATATACTAGCAAAATACCCGCGCTTCGCAGCGGAGAAGAAGTGTGTTAAAGAAGTTATGAAAAAGGAAAGGAAACATTTTAAAAATAATGTAACATTTGCTTTCTATTCGTTTCCATAAGCACAGTCCTTCACCAGCAGTTATTTAATGTTAGCTCAGACCAGGCACTTAAAAGTTTCTCTCGCACTTTTGCTGAGTTTGTGCTAAACACTATTCTATCCCTGACCATCTAATCTTTGTTTGCATAAGCGCAGTCCTTCACTTTGCAATTTTAACTCAGTTACAAAGTGATCAAAAGTCTCGTTTATACCTTGTGTCTTCTCATTAAACTTGTATCTCGCGAATATCGTATTCGTCATAGGCATGACAAATGCCAGCATGTCTATAAACTTAATTTAAACTTACGGTTTACACCGTGCTTTGTTTCCGCAGTAGCTGCACTTATGAATATGCTTGTATGCGTCACTCACATCATATTCTTTTGCTGTCTTCTCAATTGTGTAATGCTTTTTTTGTTCAGTGCTCTTTGGAGCTCTTTCTTGTTCTCTACGTACTGCGTTCACAGTCAGTTCACGTGAGTCGCTCTCTTGTGTGATCTTGCGATATCCACGGCTTTATTTAATGTTAGCTAAGACCTGGCACTTAAAAGTTTCTCTCGCACTTTTGCCGAGTTTGTGCCAAACACTAGACCATCTCATCTTCGTTTGCATAAGCACAGTCTTTCACCCGCGAATATTTACCTTATATGGGCAGGCACTCAATTACGTGGGAGGTATGATGATGCGGGACGGAACTCTTCCTCTCGCAGCGACCGAGCTGCAATCTATGGCCGGTATATATGTACATAAGTAGGTTCCAGTTATGACCGTTACGCATAGAATTTCAAAATGAAACCTGCCTAACTTTTGTAAGTAAGCTGTAAGGAATGTGCCTGCCAAATTTCAGCCTTCCACCTACACGGGAAGTTGGAGAATTAGTGATGAGTCAGTGAGTGAGTGAGTGAGTGAGTTAGTCAGTCATTGAGGGCTTTGCCTTTTATTAGTATAGATTACATTCTAAGTTGTGTAATTGTCATTGTTCTGGGGAGAATTGAAAGTAATAAATTTGAACTTGAAATGTTGGGAGGATGATAGTGTTCTTTTGGGAGGAAGATAGGAATGTTATTGGAAACCTAAGGTTTCATTCCTTGTTCAAGTATCTTTTCCTATTATTTAATCTTTCATTGCCTTCTGAATATTGTTTTGTAAATTGTTATTCACTTTTTCGTTTTTTTTTTATATATTGTTTCTTTGTGAATAATCTTGTATTAATTATATATTGCTACTAGCAAAATACCCGCACTTCACATTGGAGAAGTAGTGTGTTAAAGAAGTAAAGAAAAAGAAAAGGAAACATTTTGAAAATAACGTAACATGATTGTCAATGTAATTGTTTTGTCACTGTTATGAGTGTTGCTGTCATATCTATACTAATAAAAGGCAAAGCCCTCACTGACTGACTAACTCACTCACTCACTCACTCACTCACTCAGTTACTCACTCACTCACTATATATATATATATATATATATATACTAGTAAAATACCAAGGCTTCATGCGGAGAAGTAGTGTGTTAAAGAAGCAATGAAAAGAAAAGGAAACATTTTGAAAATAACGTAACCTGATTGTCAATGTAATTGTTTTGTCACTGTTGTGAGTGATGAGTGTTGTTGTCATATATATATATATTTACACACACACACATAAACATATATATATACATATCTATACATATACACACAAATACATACATATATATATATATACATATATACACACACACACATATATAAACATATATATACATATACATACATATCTACATATATACACACACAGCTATTTCGTATCAGTGCAATACGCTGTTTGTTAAAACGGTTGACTCCGTGCAATAACAAATCAAATCATTCAGTTGTCTTTGCTCATATGTCATTTTAGAGCTGGACGCCTGGCATCTTTTTTTGGCCACAAGTTCGTTTCTGTTTGCTGTGAGGTTCTGTGTTGTGGAGATTCTCAGGATGGATTGCAGGTGCTGATCAGTGAGGCGACTCCTGTGTGCTGTTTTGTTAGTCTTTATCACTGAGAAGAGCTTCTCACACAGATATGTGCTACCAAACATGCACAAGGTTCGAGCCGCATGTAGACGGACTTTCTTTGTTCATCAAAGTCACCAAAGCGCCGTGCAAACTCAGTGTAGGTTTACATCGTGCTTTGTTTCCGAAGTAGCAGAACTCATGAATATGGTTGTATATGTCACTCGCTCGCTTCTTATTGTTTCGCTGCCTTCTCAATTATATAATGCATGTTTTCTTCAGCACTTTTTTGAGCTCTTCCTGGTTTTCTATGTACTGCATGATTACGTGGGAGGCGTGATGATGTCAAACGAAACTCCGCCCCCACGGCGTTGAAGCTCATCTCCATTACAGTAAATGGAGAAAAACTGCTTCCAGTTATGACCATTACGCGTAGAATTTCGATATAAAACCTGCCCAACTTTTGTAAGGAAGCTGTAAGGAATGAACCTGCCAAATTTCAGCCTTCCACCCACACGGGAAGTTGGAGAATTAGTGATGAGTCAGTGAGTGAGTCAGTGAGTCAGTGAGTGAGTGAGTGAGTGAGTAAGTGAGTGAGGGCTTTGCCTTTTATTAGTATAGATATATAACTGTATATATATGTGTATAGATGTGTATATATATATATATATGTTTATATGTATATATATGTTTATATATGTGTCTGTGTGTGTGTATATATATATATATGCCAGCAACACTCATGACAATGACAAAACAATTACATTGTCAATCATGTTACGTTATTATTAAAATGTTTCTTTTCTTTTTACTTCTCCGCTGCCAATCGCAGGTATTTTGCTATATATATATATATATATATATATATATATATATATATATATATAAATAGATAGATATGACAACAACACTCATATCAATGACAAAACAATTACATTAACAATCATCTTACGTTATTTTTAAAATGTTTGCTTTTCTTTTTCATAACTTCTTTAACACACTACTTCTCCGCTGCGAAGCGCGGGTATTCTGCTAGTTAATTATATAAAGTCCCCTTTCCATTTTGAATTATTTTTGCAATTTCCTTCTATGGACAAATTGTGCTTGTTTAAAGATAGTTTTAGATATTAATCATTATTAATAAGTTTTATAGAAATAAATGGTCCTTTTTGAAGAAAAGAAAACAATGTAACATTGTGTTGCCTGGTACTGTGAAGACTGCGTCCTATGCCAGTGTTAATTGTGGCTGTCCATTTGTTAAGGTTATTTAATTCAGCAACAACTCCAGTTGTTGCAATCAGGTCACAGGCTGAAGGAGTCACGAATTAAAAGCAAAATCAAATCCTCTTTCATTCAAACGACTATTAATCTAATTAAAAAAAAGTTCAATTTACATCCACAGACTTAAATTATGTGGGTGAACTGTTATCTTTTGAATCAATAATTAGTCAAATCTAAATGTTGATTAAATTTTTATGTGTAAAATATTTGACTAATGTATAACAAGTGCTTGCTGCAATACTTCATTTGTAATAGGTTTATGTTCTTTGTGAAGATTTTTTAACGTTATATCTTGGGGAGTCTGTAAAATCTGCTGAGAAACCAAAGTTATCTATAGGGTGGTCCAGATCTAATTATACAATTTTCATTACGCTATAACTTATTAAGTTTATTACATAGAGAATTCACAAAAAAATATTTGTGTTGCCGATAGATGGCAGCACCTGCCCTGCATTCTAAAATGGTGGGGAGATGGCTGTCATTCGAACAGCGGCTGCGATGTGTTCGCCTTTTCATAATTGCATAATTAGAGATGGACCACCCTGTATTAAGACAATAAAATCGAATTAACTTGAATTTAACACGTGTAAAATAAAAATATTTTCTTTTAAAAGACCAGAATTAAAACAGCATCAAATAGTTCAGTGCATGATTAATAGAAAATGAACAGAGACCGGTGAAATTGTTTCTTACACATCTAATCACATCTCTGCTGTCTTTTGTGTGTACACTCCTCATCTAATCTGAATATTTTTATGCAGCATATATACATTTTTTCATGTTTTATTGAATAAATAAATGGTACATTTAAAAATAACAAAAGTGAAACATTTGAGAAAAATGTTTCTCAAAAAAAAAGAATGAAAATGTCCAATGACTAGAAAAATCAGTAAGTGTAAAAGATATAAATGGTAAATGCATTTAACTAGCACACCAATGCATTGAAAATGGCCAACAATGGGGCTGTCTTGAAAATTATTAAGGTAAGTGTGTATAGGAGTATCAAGAAAGGAAAACATGACAGAGAGACAGACAATTTCTAAACTTATATTTTTCTTAAGTCTTCACATGTAAAGATGTGGATAACCACCAGAAGTAAAAGTGACTACTAAGAAGGTATTGAGTGATTTGGAAATTGTACTGCTCAGATTAAATAGGCTGAAACGTAACAAAGCACCAGGACCAGATAACATTTATCCTTGAGTGCTTAAGGAGGTTTGTGACTGCATACATAAACTCTTGATGCATAATTTTCAAAAGTCATTGTACACTAGGGAAATTCCTGACAGGGAATTGGCAAATACTACTCTGTTATATACAGTAAAAAGGGTGATTGGGTTAAGTCAGTAAGCTTAACATGAGTCACATATAAATTAATGGAAGGAATTTTTAAGGAGAAGACTGAACAATTACATAGCAATACATGTGTATTACTGAACAGTCAGCATGGGTTTAAGCAGGGGAGGTCATGTTTTACTAATTTGCTGGAGTTCTAAGAGGATGCAACAAATGGATACAATCAGAGTGCTGCATATGATATTTATCTGGACTTTCAAAAAGTATTTCATAAGGTCCCACATGAGAGACTTGGCATCAAACTAAAAGAATTGGGGGTTCAGGGTGTTGTGTTTAGATGGGTGCAGAATTGGCTAAAACACAGGAAGCAAAGGACAATAATGCAAGGAGCCTTTTTAGAAAATGGTGATGTTAAATATATATGGATAGCCAGATTATTGACAAAATACCTTTAATATAAGTAGATGCAAAGTATTATATTTAGGAAGTAAAAATGCTAAATTTAAATAGAAAATTAGGGGGTCTGAAACTTGAAAGTACTGCTTTTGAGAAGTCAAAAATAGTCACTATCAACTTCCAGACAGTATTCAGAAGCCATTATGAAGGATGATAAAATATTAGGATATGAGGTGTAATGTTGTAGAGTACAAGTCCAAGGTGGTTATGCTGAAGCTTTATAATGCACTGGTTAAACCTCTTCTGGAGTACTGTGTTCGGTTTTGATCCCCCAGCTTTGAAAAGCATAGCAGTGATGTATAAAGTCCAAGGAAGAACAACTAGGCTGATTAAAGGACAGCAGGGTATGAGTTTTGAGAAAAGATTTAAAGTTCTGAGCATTTCAGTTTAAGCAAATGAAGACTGAGAAGTGACATAATTGATGCGTTTAAAATTTTAAAACAAATTAGTGCAGCGGATTGGGAATGATACTTTAAAATTAGTTCAACAAATACATGGGGACACAGTTGAAACTCAGTAAATTTCACACAAACATTAGGAAGTTTTTCTTTACATAGAGAACTATAGGCACAAGGAATAAATTACCAGTAAATGGTAGGACTCTGTATTCTTGTCAAACTTTTTCTAATGTTCTAATGCTTTTTAAGTGCAAAAAAATTGTATTAAGAAATGGCTCACCCTGGACCTATTATTATTATTATTAATACTACTACTACTACTAATAATAATACTGCTAATAATAATAGCAAAATATCCATTCTTGATTGCTGAAGCCACCTTTGGCAAGTGGCTAGTAGTGCTGATTTAGGTGTCTTATTGACTGGTGAACCTCTAATATTCTTTCCTCATTTCGAAAATAAAGCTCTTCCATTTATTTGAATATTTCATTTTTTTTTTCCAAGCAGCATTGCTTTTTCATCTGAATTTTGGATTTCCAAAGTAAAATTTTGGTTGTCCCATCTACTTTAATTTTTATTTGACCCTACATCTGTGTATAGAATAAGAAAGCCACATACATTTACAACTCAAAGTAAGGCACAGATAGACTGTTCACTGTTCATTTGAGTCCCGTTGGCCTCACTTTGTTCTATTAAAGGCAAGCCACTCAGTTCCTCCCAGGTAACAACTAACCCTGTGTTCCTGATTAGGTTGGTTCAAGAAAGGTTTACAAAAATGCTTTTATGAAAATGCATAAAAGAAAATAATCTTTTTTTATTTTCTGCTTTCACTAAACTTCAAGGCTTTCCTGTTATGTTCTTTATGAAAATCCTTTGATTGTATCTTTGAGCAACATTCTATTTGAAATTAAAAAATACCCATAAGGGAAGATAACACATATACAGACAAAACAAAGCAAATTATATTAATTACTCATTATTATTATTGTAGATTTGGCAGACCAAAGGCACTAAGGCAACTTATAAGATCAGGATTATTATTTTTGTTTACAGGAAATGTTTGCAATTACAGTACAGGCAGATTGGATTACTCAGTGAGTTGGATGCCAGGACCAAACTGGCATGTGTCCTAGCCATACTACCTGCCCTTTATCCTCTTACTGAACACAATAACTATAGGACATTTTGCACATCAATAATGTCAGTCACTGCAATACTGAATACAATTTTTTAAATTTATATATATACTTATGTTTGTGTTTTGGTTTCCTAAATTCATTACTAATTTGATTGTTCATTGAAGCACCAGAATGACATCTCTGGGAATATCAAGCAGCAATATGATGGCAGTTAACTTCAGTCTCTCATGTCACTTCTTGAATTGCTGGAACCTCATAATCATTTTGTGAATACTCAGCACACTATTCTGTATCATTGTATTGTTATTCTCTTTTCTTACATACTTGAGATACTACGCACTTTGGAAGTATACACACATCACAAAGTATAAATAGAGTTAAAAGTATTCTCTCTTGCCATGCCTTTCCATTTACTCAGCAAGCTTTTTTGTTGTACGGTACAGAGATAACACATCAGTTTCAAATGTCTTCTTAGCCTCTTTGATGTTTGTCTTCAGCCCACAGTTTAAGCACATGCCAGCACTGCACATAGTTCTGGTTGATTGCATCTTTCTTCCACTTTTTAGTGTTGAATAACAGCTTGATTTTTTAGGAGAAGACAGAAACAATTTGAATTATTTCCTACATTACAAATAAGAATGCTTTGTTGCACAGTGATGGACTTTTTGAAATGTGCACTGGAAAACAAAGATTGAGCATTATGTAAATGCTTTTCTAAAGCATAAGGAAATCAGAACTTCTTCATTAAGTTTACTATAAGTACTGCGGGTTTGGTCATGTATGTATTATTTTAAATAACTAGTAACTGAAGATTGAAAATAGACTTTTAAAAAACAGGTTTAATATTTATACAGCAAGTAAAATGAGACACAAGAAGCTAAAGCTTATAAAACTGGAAAGTAGAGGCTCTGAGGTGAGCGTTAAAATAGACTTCATAAAATAGCAATGTCAAAAATACCATCTTTTTCCATTAAAGCGCAGAGCCTAAAGCCTAAAGGTGTCACTAATTATGATTTTAAAGTCGTCTTAAATAGGAGGAACTGAAGGGCTGATGGTCCGAATGACACTCTCACTTCAATGTTCTCTTTTCAGTGTTTCATATTGCTTGCTGTACACCATTGTTCAAAGACAACTTTTTTACAGCTTCAGTTATTGTTATGCCTTAATACTTCCATGATGATTTGTCAATAACATATTTCCCTAAAGCAATGGGATTTTCACACATGTGCAAAGTGTACTAAACCTCATCACCTGGTAGAAATTCTACTTGCTGCATCGTTTGTCTTTTTATAGACAAAGTACATGTGATATCATTAATATGAATCCAAGAGTACAGCTTTCATTCTCAGCAAAAAATATCTTTAAGGAGAATGTGTGTTTAAATGAATCCTTATAGAGTGCTTCCCCAATAGAGAGGATAAGCTGAAAACATAAGAATTTTCTGTTTTAGAGTAATAGTGTTTTAGCACTGACAACGCAAATTTATAGTATTCTGTTAGATTTTGGGAGAATGCTAGCTTCTTAATCAGCTGATTAATAGAGTCTAAAGTAATGTATGGGTTTTTTTCTTCAGATGAAATATGCTAAAATTGCTATGAAATACTTTTATAGCTTTTCAACAAATAAGGCCTTCCTAAAATGTCTTCTATGAAGGTCAATAATTAAAATATTGCCTTCAATAACTCATCACAATTCTGGTAACATTAATAGTTTACTACACAAGATTTAATTTGTGAAGCCAACTAAGATTTTAGATATGTGTTAAAATTCAGCTGTCTCAACCAAAAGAGTTTTTTTATGTGGCTTGTAGTCTAACATGAAAATGCAATATATTCAGTCAAGTGGCTAAAAATGTACATATTAATTATTTTGAGGTGCACTACAGGTTTTAACATCTGGCAGAAAGAACAGTCCTGTCTAGTGCTAGAAAATGAGAATAGAAGACATGCTGACCTTAATGTGGTTTGTCGTTGCCCCACAGTGGCTGATTCTCTCAACACATCTGAAGAGGAGAACTTTATATTATGTAGGCTATACTGTACATAAAACTGCAAAAGTTTTCTCTTATTAATTCAAGTCTAGTTATATATGTCTATTTCTTGTGTAATGTAATTTTAGATAGATAGATACTTTATTAATCCCCAAGAGGAAATTCACATACTCCAGCAGCAGCATACTGATTAAAATAATAATAATTAAAGAGTGATAAAAATGCAGTGCAAGTTAAAAAATGCAAGGTGGAGAGTGCAAGGCAGGCATAACAGACAATAACATTGTATAATGTTAACGTTTATAATGTTAAGCTGTCCCTCTGTCTGGAAATGACACTGTTCAGTGGATGCAGTGGATTCTCCATGACTGACAGGAGCCTGCTCAGCGCCCATCGCTCTGCCACAGATGTCAAACAGTCCAGCTTCGTGCCTACAATAGAGCCTGCTTTCCTCACCAGTTTGTCCAGGCTTGAGGTGTCCCACTGCTTTATGCTGCCATCTCAACACGCCACCGCGTAGAAGAGGGTGCTCGCCAAAACCATCTGATAGAACATCTGCAGCATCTTACTGCTGATGTTGAAGGATGGCAGCCTTCTAAGTAAGTATAGTCCGCTCTGTCCTGTCTTGCACAGAGCATCAGTATTGGCAGTCCAGTCCAATTTATCATCCAGCTGCACTCCCAGGTATTTATAGGTCTGCACCCTCTGCACACAGTCACCTCTGATAATCACGGGGTCCGGGAGGGTCCTGGGCCTCTTAAAATCCACCACCAGCTCTTTGGTTTTGCTGTTGTTCAGTTGTAGGTGGTTTGAGTCGCACCATTTAACAAATTTCTTGATTAGGTTCCTATACTTCTCCTCCTGCCCACTCCTAATGCAGCCTGCGATAGCTGTGTTGTCAGTGAACTTTTGCACATGGCAGGACTCTGAGTTGTATTGGAAGTTCGATGTATATAGGCTGAACAGGACCGGAGAAAGCACAGTCCCCTGCAGCGCTCCTGTGCTGCAGCTCCCAAGATGCACATATTGAGGTCTGTCTGTAAGATAGTCCACGATCCATGCCACCAGGTATGAATCTACTCCCATCTCTGTCAGCTTGTCCCTAAGGAGCAGAGGTTGGATGGTGTTGAAGGCACTAGAGAAGTCAAGAAATATAATTCTTACTGTACCACTGCCTCTGTCCAAGTGGGAGAGGGATCGGTGTAACATATAGATGATGGCATCCTCCGCTCCCACCTTCTCCTGGTGTGCGAATTGCAGAGGGTCGAAAGTGTGGTGGACCTGTGGCTTCAGGTGGTGAAGCAGCAGCTGCTCCTAGGTCTTCATCACATGTGATGTTAGGGCAACAGGCCTGAAGTCATTCAGCTCACCAGGACGTAATACCTTTGGGACTGGGGTGATGCAAGATGTTTTCCAAAGCCTCAGGACTCTCCCGTTTCAAGCTCAGGTTGAAGATGCGCTGTAGAGGACTCCCCAGCTCCAACGCACAGGGCTTCAACAGTCGTGGCGATACTCCATCTGGAGCCACTGCTTTGCTGGCACGAAGTCTCCTCAGCTCTCTGCTTACCTGGGCTGTAATTGTGGGTGGGGGGAAACTCTCTCCTATGCTGGTATCAGCAGAAGGATGGGTGAAGGATGCAGTACTCTGAGGTGAGAATGAGAGTGAGGTTAGGATGGTCAAACCTGCTAAAAAAGTTGTTCATCAGGTTTGCTTTCTCCCTGTCTCTCTCGATGGAGGCACCCCGCTTCGAGCTGAAGCCAGTGATGATCTTCATCCTATCCCACACTTCCTTCATGCTGTTATTCTGCAACTTTTGCTCCAGCTTTCTCCTGCACTGCTCTTTTGCCGCCCTGAGCTGGACTCAGAGTTCCTTCTGCACGCGCTTGAACTTATGCTGATTACCGCCTTTAAAAGCCCTCTTCTTCTGGTTCAAAAGGCCCTTGATGTCACTTGTAATCCATGGCTTGTTATTAGCATAGCAGCGTACTGTTCTTACTGGAACTACAATGTCCATAAGAAGTTGATGTAGTCAGTAGTGCAGTCAACAACCTCCTTAATGTTCTCACTATGTGACCCCAGCAGGATATCACAGTCCGTAGTTCCAAAATAGTCTCCCAGAGCCTGCTCTGCCTCAGGAAACCACTTCCTGAATGAGCGTGTGGTTGTAGGTAGCTCCCTCAATCTTGGTTTGTAGCGAGGCTGAAGCAGAACCAAGTTATGATCTGCTTTCCCAAGTGCAGGCAGCGGGGTGGTGCTGTATGCATCCTTAACATTTGCATACAGTAGGTCAATAGTCCTATTTCCCCAGGTATTACAATCCACATACTGGGAGAAGACAGGTAATGTTTTTTCCAGCATCACATGGTTAAAATCTCCAGAGATTAGCACAAGTGCCTCGGGGTGCTGTGTTTGTAGTTTAGCAACAGCGGAGTGGATGATATCACACGCTATCTCCATGTCCACGCGAGGAGGGATGTAAACAATAACAACGATGACATGTCCAAACTCTCTGGGCAAGTAATAGGGACACAGACTTGCAGCCAACAAGTGGAGAATTTGACGTTTACATGACCAGAGTTGCACCACCTTGTGTTCACACAGAGAGCGAGTCCTCCTCCTTTCCACTTCCCGCAGGTATTTGCGTCTCTGTCCGCTCTAACTGTGCTAAACCCGGGTAGCTCCACATTAGCATCTGAGATGCTAGTTGTTAGCCATGTTTCACAAAAACACAACAAACTGCATTCTCTGTAAGTCCTGACATTTTTCACCAGCGCAGCCAGTTCGTCGATCTTATTTGGTAGTAAGATCACATTTCCCAGGATCACAGAAGGCACCGAAGGCTTGTATCGCCTCTTCCTCTCTAGCCGCTTAACCTTTAGCATAGTGCCAGCTCTACTGCCACGATATGCCTTCTTACCTCATCAGGTAAATAGGGAACCACACTGGCATAGGCCTTTGTTCTCTGCGCTAGAAATTGACTACCTGAATAGACAAGTCTCTGTATGTAAAAATCCATGTCCAAGTAGTAAAAAGTGGTTAGGAAATGAGTCCACATAAAAGAAAGTAGTAGGAGTGATCAGAGAGATAAAGAAAAAGGTTGAAAAATAAAGAGGATAAAGTCATACATGGAGCTGCTGGAAAGGCTGCCACTCACGGTGACACCTAACTATGCATATTTACTGCATATGTATGTCAATGTTATATTTAAAAATAGCTTTCTTGATTATTGTTGGAGGAGAACATGCATCCTGGCTGGATCAGAGGACATACCATTACTTTGACGGGAGGCCATTGCGATGAAGCAAACAAATTGGCCAGCAGGATGAAGAAATAAAATTGTACACGGCCAGGATGAGATAATGGATGGACAGGGAAACGCCAAGGATCAGGATTGGTTCCATCCTCCAAACACTAAGGGGCAGTGGTCCTCATATGGCGACCGAATTGGGACACCTACAGGGGTGCTTGGGGCTTGGAGTCCAGAAGTGTAGTCCTGTTGGGGTCCCTGGGGATCAAAAGAGGGCTCTGTAGAGGGCACCTCCCTACTTTTTTATTTCCAGAACTGCTTCCTGGAAGACACGGAATGGCACCGGAAGTATTCCTGGATCAGACATATACAGTCTGCTGCCACACTTCAGTTGTCAGTGGACAAAAGTCAATGGAGGACAGAAGGAGAAGGATTTACTGATTGTCAGTAATTTGTATGGTTATTGTGGCTGTTTGCTGGAAGAGGTTTTGGGAGAAAGTGCTTGATGAGATAAAAAAAACCTTTATTTTATTCTTACATTGTGTTTATTATTACTGGGTCTGTGGTTTGGGGTTCCCTGGTACACCCTGGTGGTCCCAATTATATTTAACTCAAAAATGTACTGTACTGTAAATAAAATAAATAATAATAAAATTTAAATATTCATAATTTTATGTTCTTTTATTTGTATAGTACACGCTAAAGATTTGCTGGAACAATGATTGTGCCAAAGTTGAGCAGGACGGAGTAAGGCTCATCATAGGTCATAATCAAAGGAGAAGTAACATTTTCAAAGAAAGAATAAGTATTAGGCCATTGTGCATAAAAACTGGCCACAAAGGATTACAACAGATCACTAGAAAGCATGATAAATCAGGGGTGTCTATGGACGACAATCAGCAAAAGTAATAGATATCTTTGAAGCAAATATCACTAAGGGTTTCCATGTGGATGAAACAGCCTCAATTGTCATAACTATTGCTGATGGACGTGAACCCAGGATATGCCAAAGGGAAAATCCCAAAGCTAGAGGAGACAGCAGGGCTATCAAGGACTGTGTCCTGATTTCCATTGAGAGCAGATCAGTGTTGTCAGGTCTGCAGAATTTACTCCAATTGGGCTATTTTTGATCAATGTCCACTGGAAAAATGGGCTTTCACGGGATTGCTAATTTAAATAACATGGTATTTTGGGTTATTTTTCAAACTCCCTGCCCTTCACACCTACAGTATATACATATTTTAATGATCTAAAATCTCGGAGGGCCCCCCTCAGTCTTTTCTATTTCTAACAACAACACCATCAACTTATTAGGTGTATTGGACTTTTTGAGGTGTCCTTGGGCTATACATTTTTTAAGGACCTGGCAACCCTGGAGCAGATACTGCCATGGGGTCCTTGTCTCATAAGAAACAGTGGACTCAGGAATCTTTGGGTGGAGATTGTGAGCTATCTGACATGGAAATTTGTACTGAACGACATCTTTGACACTGGAAATGGCTTGAGAGTGAACCTTCCATTAGTACATGTCACACATGTACGAATAGGCGGGAGCTGTATGGACCAAGTGAAGGTAATTCCACGCCAGGCCAGGGGGAGGCGAGGTGCGCTAACCTTTCTTCTGTTGTCTCTGCAGACGAAAAATGGGAAAACCTGTCTAATCCAACTCTGAAAACATCACTTCCGGTTCCGGGGCCCAGAAACACATCACTTCCTGCTTCACTGCACCATTTCCTGTGTGTACATTTAACACCACCATCTTATCGAACCATCCTCAGTTCAGTTACGGACTCCAATTGATGCACATCAATGCTATGCTATTGTAAAAAAACCTTTTTACAGCCAGAGAAATTATACAGATGTTTGCCCCAAACCTTTTTGAGTGTGTCAAGTCTAATCATTTCACATACAATTATTGAAAATCATGTTGGAGAAGAGAAGAGGCCAGATAAAAGAGAAAGAGAGACTGGAGAGATCTGAAGGAGGATTTTTTTCTGAAGAACTGGGAGAAATGTGGTTATAGGACTGTTTCTGCCTGTTATTACTTTGATACTTTGTGTTCTGCCTGGTATCAACCTATTCCATTTAATAGCTTTCCCAGTTGCTAAATATGTAATACACATTCACTGATTAATGACGCTGCAACTCCCATCATGCCCTGCATGTGTCCACATGGTTACCGAGTTCGTAGGCTGCTGCTATCTAGGGGGTTGGAGACAAATATATTCTGGAAAAGGATCCTTTCCCCTTTGATCCTTTGTTTTGTTCTTCTGTCTAGGTAAGTGTCCTGTACCCATCCCAAATGAGATGCCAGTCCATTGCTATTCCTCTTTACTCCTGTGTGGGATTCCGGATAATCCTGCCTGGTAAAACAAGCTAAATCATCTCCTTTATAAGCATTATGCCATGTATGCACATTGTAGGAGTGTGTTGGAGGCTCTGAACCACAGGTAAAATAGGGACACAGTCACTAATCTCTCTTCCTTCTTCTACCACAGAAGGGATGACAATTTCACTCCGGATGATTTACTCCAGTCCTGACTTGCTTCGGAACTCCTTTCTGATCAGTTTAACACCAAATAAAGAAACAGACCTGATCAGATGTCGGTGTTTAGTATGAACCATTGTCTGTAGAAGTCACACTTGCCTACAGAAGACATTTATTTTGAAGACTTTACCCTGCTAAAGGAGCTTAGCACTATTTATGTTTTTTTCTGTTTTCATTTCTCTGTTAAGTGTGTTGCTCTGAGAAGATTCCAACTCTTTTACCTTGTTAGTCTGTTTTTACAGTTGGTATAACTTCCACATCGTAAACAGGTAAAATGTCCCACTTTCTGTACTATCATTCCTGCCCCAAAATTACATATGTTTCTATTAGGAGAATTAACTTTTACAATTAAATCATTCATATTTCTGTTCAGCACAAATGTAAATAATGAGAAATCTTAAGAAAAGAGAAAGTTGATGCCAGTGTTTTCTTATATGTTAAATTCATACATGAAGAATATTTTAACAAACGTACCTTATTTTGTTTCATCTTTTCATTTTGTATTCTGAATACAGGTAAATTCCATCCATCCATCCATTATCCAACCCGCTACATCCTACTACAAGGTCACAGGGGAAACTTTATTGACAGTGCAGGAGGTGTGACAATAAAACCTTCCTTATTCAAACAAATTTAAAAAGTCAAACATTTATGAGCACAAAGGGTTATTAAATATCTGATGGCTAATCATTTTGTGATAATGGGATGTACAATGGAACAATTGGAAGTGGTCAGACATTCACCCAGGGGTGTGGATTACAAGAAGTATTTCTTGCAACTTGATGACTTTTGGATTTTTGAACTGAAAAACATAGCACTTGGTAGCCACAGTGAAGCTAATGAATTGTACTGTTTTTTAATAAAAACGGCATGCTCGGCATGCTATAAATGGCATATCAGCAATCTGTCTTTACCCATTAAGGTGGTTAGGACATACAGGAGTGTGCATCTAAGTTATAAATGTGTTTATACATGGTTTTGTTTTTGTGAAGGTCATTTTATGTCAGAGTGATATACGTATGCACTCACTAGCCACACCGGGTTGGACCTCCTTTCACCTACAGAATTGCTGTAATTCATTATGGTATTGATTCCACAAGATGTTGGAAACATTCCTCTAGGATTTTGGTTCAAATTGACATGATAACATCAAACAGTTGTTGCAGATTTGTCGCCTGTACATTCCACCACACCCCAAATGGGCTCTAGTGGATTGAAATCTGCTGACTGCGGAGGCCATTTGAGTACAGTGAACTCATTGTCATGTTCAAGAAACCCGTTTGAGATGATTTGAGGTTTATGACATGGAGCGTTATCCAGCTGGAAATAGTCATTGGAGATGGGTACACAGAGGTCATAAAGTGAGGACATGGTTAGCAACAATACTCAGGTAGTCTGTGGCATTTAAGTGATGCTTAGTGGGTAATAAGGGGCAGAAAGTGTGCCTAGAAAATATTTCTCACACCATTGTACCATCACCACCAGCTTGAACCATTGATACAAGGCAGGATGAATCCATGCTTTCGTGTTGTTGACTCGAAATTCTGACCTTACCCTCTGAATGTCACAGCAGAAATAGAGACTCGTCAGACTAAGCAACATTTTTTCCAATCTTCTGTTGTTCTATTCTGGTGAGCCCATGTGAATTGTAGGTTAAGTTGCCTGTCCTTAGCTGGCAGGAGTGGCACCCAGGGTGGTCTCCTAGATCTGTAGCCCATCTGCTTCAAGGGGTGACATGTGTGCTCAGAGATGCTCTTCTGCAAATACTTCGGTTGTAACAAGTGGTTATTTAAGTTACTGTTGCCTTTCTTTCAGCGTGACCCACTTTGAACATTCTCCTCTGATCTCTGGCATCAACAAGGTATTTTCACTTAGACAACCTCTGCTCACTGGATAATTTTTTTTGGACCATTCTCTGTTAATCCTAGAGATGGTTGGTTGTGTGTGAAAATCCCAGTAGATCAACAGTCTATGAAATACTCAGACAATTCCGCCTGGCAACAACAACATGCCATGTTCAATGTCACTTAAATCACCTTTCTTCCCCTTTCTGATACTCGATTTCACATTCAGCAGGGCATCTTGATAATGTCTACATAACTAAACACATTGAGTCACTGCCATGTGATTGGCAGATAAGACATTTACAATAACAACTAGTTGAACAGGTGTACCTAATAAAGTGGCCGGTGAGTGTATATTTAAGAAGCCTGGTCATGAGAATCCCAAAATGTGAATGGCTCACTTCAATGAATTTTTGTTTATAAACTGAACATGTGGTTTGGATTCAATGCATTGTTTTTCCAGCACTTTGTAGGAACAGAACTTGATTATTAAATAAATAAGTGGATAACTATTATAGAGTACTTAACTCTACATGTATAAAGCACAGCTTCTGTGTATTTTTTCTTTATGCACTACTTTGTTTTTCAAACAAGACACTTGAAATTTGGCACACATGTATTTCTCATAATAACTCTGCACAAGTGGCGTGAAATTCTATGATGTGATCTTTTAACAGAGGAACACCGCCACACAGGTTGGTGGTTAACAAGTTTGCATTTCCCATTCAATTCAATTCAGTTCTCTCACATTACATTAAATTAAATTACATTAACATTTTTCTTTGATAAATCATTTGGCTTACTATTTCTGTAATTGACCCAAGCCACCTTGGATTGGACCATATTGTTTTAGGAATATTATTTATTGCAATTTGGGGTTTCAAGCATAATCTTTCACCATTACACCCAGCCAGGGATAGAGCTCAAGTCCATTGGCTCCTGGGACCTGACCTTTGGGTTCCTCTGGCGCTATCAGTTATCCTCATATCCACCTGGCACAATCTAAAACTGTTGTCTGCTAAGCAGTAGTCCTAAACCCACAGCTGAATAAAATCTCAAAGCAAACTGCAATCACTCATTACATTTACTTTAAACATATTAATTTATCCCATTATAAATTTACAGCAGTTTAAAAAAAAACTCTGGAAAAGCTGGGATACATAGCTATAACCATATAAATAAAGCTGACTTGTCATCTGTTTGCATATGTGTTTGTCTATTTTTTCTGGCACTAAAAGGTGAAAATTTTAGGACAGCTCAGGTTTAGGTCAACTTAGAATGCAGGTATACAGAGCCAGAAGTTGTGGAATGGTCTGGCTGCTAATACAAGAGATGCCCCATCAGTCTCAGCTTTTTAAAATCAGACTCACTAACTACTTTAGAATAGCATACCCAGCGTCAAAGCAGTGCTTTGTCAGATCCATGTCCCTGACGCGGCTTTATAAATACACTGAAATTAACCACATATTGTTTATTAGTTTAATGCATCTGATTGTAATTAACCTGTAACAATATAATGGGCCACGGAATGGCCAGACTATTCAAAATACCATAGCTGCTTTAACGTTGTTAATTTCACTGCACCTTCTATTACTTCTTTCAGCTGCTCCCGTTAGGGGTTGCCACAGCAGATCATCTTTTTCCATAATACTCTCACTGCACCATTCGGAGCAGTTGATCAGAAAGAGAATTATCGGTATACAGTATCAAGCACATGCTGCCTCAGCCATGCTTCCTATTTGAACTGCTTCTCACATGGCAAACGCTTCAGACCTTTCCTGTACGGACCTCGCAGTTCAGAAAGAGTTTCATCCCAAGAGCTCTAAACACACGCAATCAGTCTATCAACTGCTCCTTGTAGAACTGTTTGTATTTTAAGTACAATTAACTCAATGTAAACTTGTACTACAGTTATAATATTGCACAACCTGAGCCACTTTATAAAGCGCATACTTACATATGATGACGATATCATTTTTAAGATGAAATGCAGCAAAATATGTTTATTATATTATACAGATAAAACTTTAACTTCATTTAAATAATCTATATTGGTAATAATTAAAGGGCATGGT
Organism: Polypterus senegalus; assembly: GCF_016835505.1. Lineage (NCBI taxonomy): Eukaryota > Metazoa > Chordata > Cladistia > Polypteriformes > Polypteridae > Polypterus > Polypterus senegalus. The sequence continues at coordinate 208,970,349 of NC_053156.1, read as the reverse complement.
GTTGCTTAGCTAGCAAGGATCTGGCGCTCTGCTCACGGATTATTCCTGCCTAGCTTTGTATGCTTCACTGGGACTGGTGTTAAGGATAGAATAATTAAACATTTACTACGAAGATATTTCAATGTTCCTTAAAAGTTTTGAAGAATCAACGTTATAAGCTTACAGATGGCTTAACATCTATTACAGAGCTGATTTTGTGGCAATCGGTTACTTGGAGAAAGAAAAGGAAGGACAGGAATTGCAGGTTAGTACGTTTGAAAGAGACAGTACTGCAGGGGTGGCCCTGTGCAGGTGCACAGTTTGCACCTGCACAGGGCCGCCAAATCCCAGGGGCCACCACTCCAATATATATTGAATATAAAAGAGAAAGAGAAAATAACGACACAGCTAAAAACGCAGCGGCAAATTTCGACAAAAGTTAAACGCTTGTGTCATGAGCACGAGGCAGCTATGCAGTGTCCGCAACAGACGTGGCCATCCGCCGTGCATAAGATACCATATTGACTTTGGTGGGCGAAGGGGCCACCAATTCTTTCTCTGCCCAGAGCTGCCACGAGCTTGGAGCCACCACCGTGTTCCTATGTTTAATAATGTGCTTTAACTCCTATCATCATGAAAATTATATCACGTATGCATTTCAGTATTTTAGTTATTCAGAGAGCTGTAATATCACAAATGTAAAGGATTCTGTGTCCTGTTGGAAGAAGAGAAAGCCGGTTTCAGAAGCATGTAGTGATTCACACACAGAGCACATATAAGAACACATACAAAATAAGGCATTTAAGGTGCTACGTTAATTACGATGTGATTTGAGAAACTGGTTAATTAAACAATTTTAAGATGATGTTTATGATGTTTTACTTTAATTACAAAATAAACTACGTGATTACAGTGGAAATTTCGACATTGAAGTTGACATTTCGTGCTTTTTCCCCACTGTGTGACTTTTTTTTTCTCTGTGCCCTAATAAGCTTTCATATGACACTCAGATGGTGGGCTACGACTCGCCTTTTCACTGCGACTTTGATATCTGACAACTTCTTTTTTATTTCGGGCACTGTGCAACTTTGTGAACTTGAGCTTTCGAGTTTCTCCGACACGCTATGTCAGTAACAAATAGTACGTTTTTCCTGGCCTCCACTTGGTATACGCTGAAATTCTTCCATTTTCCCTCTTGCTTTTCCCATTGTCTTTTCACAGAACACTGAGCTTAAGGGCTATTTATATTGATTTGCATATTCAAAGACGCATAATTCTGGGAGGAGTTGGGGCAGGACACCAAGCGCGTGCACAAGCTTTACTTTTCATGCTGACCGGGATTTATGTAGCGGAAGAACACGGAAGTTGGCGAATGCACAGATTTATGCATCTGGATTTTTCTGTGTGTAAGCACATTTCGGCTTTTGTGCTTACGTCATGTTATAGTGTGAGTTCTACGCACGGCGTTACGCATGAGGCCCCAGGACTCTAACTGTATCTGGCTTGGCGAACTCCTTTTCTATAATCTGTCAGTGGTTCACCAATTAACGGATGGATAGAGAAGTGTTTTTCATTTATGTTAATTAGTTCCTACTTTGTTTTTCACATATCTGAACAATTCTGTATCATATGTGATAGTTTTGTATTTAGTGAGTGGTATAATCTATTCTTGCATTTTGCCATGAGAGGTGTTGAAGCATTCTGTACCTGCACTTGGTGAGAAGAATTGTGCAAGAACAAAGTAGTTTTGACTATTTGTTACGTTGTATTTCTGAAATGGCAATGATAGACTGGCCATTTAGCTCTTTGAAGAGGACTACTTGTACAGGTATTCTGTTTTGTGTGTTGTATTTACACCATTTTTTGACACCCATTGCACAACCAACCTACCAGGAAGGGGGCCTTTCTCTAAATTGCCCTTCCCAAGATTTCCTAAATATTTTTTCCTAATGAGTTTTTTCATTTTTTATTAAAAAATCAGCGCTTTGAGCTGTCAAAAAACAGAGTTTGTTAAATTCCACTGAGGCATTTCCTATGTGATTTAAGACATAAATTGTTGTTGTTAATGCATTAGAGGAGCAGGCTCAGTGATTCTGATGTCGTCTATCTCTGTTGTGAAGCTTTAAGCCTATACTTTAACTTGTTAGAGTCTAATTGTAAAGCTAATTGAAGGTAAAAGCAGCTCAGGGGCACATGGAGTGATCATGATTCTAACAGGATGTGATAAAGAAGAGCTGGTACTCATGTTGTTGATTACTCTCATTCTGTCAAATTACCCTTTTGATTTCCCAGTGAGGTTTTTCTTTTAACCAGACACCTCTGGCCACACTGCTTCGCTCACAGACATCGGTATGTCAGTTACTCAGGTTGAGTGTAAAGGAAAATTTATAGCAATGTTCTGAAATAAAATGAGGGTAATGGCAGAAAACTGGACTTAATACCTATAAAGCACAACCTGTTTTTGTTTGTTCTTTATGCACAGCTTTGCTTTTTTTAAGGCTACACAAGTCCATTTTTAACAGATAACTTCTGGCCTTGCAGCCAGGAAGTGACTTGGGGTGAGATGGAGTGGAAAGAAATACTAGTGTGTACTCTAATGACACAGTAATGGCAGTATGCAGATTGTGATGGCAGTGTGACACTTAGTACAATTGTCTTTCAACTGCAAATCAAGGCTTTGATTACCACACATTACATTTAACTTTTTATCAAGTGTTTCCCTTAACTATTTTTGTCATAGCATTTGTCTCCTGAGTTACTATTACAATTTTCAGCTCTTTGCACCAGAAGGAATTAACAACAAATATTGTACACAAGGAAGCTTTCTAATACTAGTAATAGGTACCAAATGCAAAATGTTTAAGAGCAATAAAGTTAATATTTCATTTGTAATCATTTTTTACATTTGAACCTTGCTACTTTCACTCTCTGCCAATGACAGTTAATACATATAACATTGATTTGTTTATATTTGATATATGTGGTGGGCTGGCTCCCTGCCCGGGGTTTTTTTCCTGCCTTGCGCCCTGTGTTGGCTGGAATTGGTTCCAGCTGACCCCTGTGACCCTGTAGTTAGGATATAGCGCATTAGATAATGGATGGATGGATATTTGATATATTGTTAGTGGATGATAACGGGTTGAATCAGAGATTGTTGATCCAGAAATCTCTCTAAGCCAATCCCGAACATTCATATACAGTTGTGCTTGAAAGTTTGTGAACCCTTTAGAATTTTCTATATTTCTGCATGAATATGACCTAAAACATCATCAGATTTTCACTCATGTCCTAAAAGTAGATAAATAGAAACCAGTTAAACAAATGAGACAAAAATATTATACTTCATCATTTATTTATTAAGGAAAATGATGGAATATTTCATATTTGTGAGTGGCAAAATTATGTGAACCTTTGCTTTCAGTATCTGGTGTGACCCCCCTTTGCAGCAATAACTGCAACTTAACGTGTCCGGTAACTTTTGTGCATTCCTGCACACCGGCTTGGAGGAATTTTAGCCCATTCCTCCGTACAGAACAGCTTCAACTCTGGGATGTTGGTGGGTTTCCTCACATTAACTGCTCGCTTCAGGTCCTTTCACTACATTTTGATTGGATTAAAGTCAGGACTTCCACTTGGCCATTCCAAAACATTAACTTTATTCTTCTTTAACCATTCTTTGGTAGAACGACTTGTGTGCTTAGGGTCGTTGTCTTGCTGCATGACCCACCTTCTCTTGAGCTTCAGTTAATGGACAGATGACCTGACATTTTCCTTTAGAATTCTCTGATATAATTCAGAAATCATTGTTCCATCAATGAAGGCAAGTCGTCCTGGCCCAGATGAAGCAAAACAGGCCCAAACCATGATACTACCACCACCATGTTTCACAGATGGGATAACGTTCTTATGCTGGAATGCAGTGTTTTCCTTTCTCCAAACATAAAGCTTTTCATTTAAACCAAAAAGTTCTATTTTGGTCTCATACATCCATAAAACACTCTTCCAATAACCTTCTGGTTTGTCCATGTGATCTTTAGCAAACTGCAGATGAGCAGCAATGTTTTTTTGGAGAGCAGTGGCTTTCTCCTTGCAACCCTGCCATGCACACCATTGTTGTTCAGTGTTCTCCTGATGGTGGACTCATGAACATTAGCCAATGTGAGAGAGGCCTTCAGTTGCTTAGAAGTAACCCTGGGGTCCTTTGTGACCTCGCCAACTATTACACGCCTTGCTCTTGGAGTGATCTTTGTTGGTCGACCACTACTGGGGAGAGTAACAATGGTCTTGAATTTCCTTCATTTGTACACAATCTGTCTGACTGTGGATTGGTGGAGTCCAAACTCTTTAGAGATGGTTTTGTAACCTTTTCCAATCTGATGAGCATCAACAACTCTTTTTCTGAGGTCCTCAGAAATCTCCTTTGTTCGTGCCATGATACACTTCCACAAACATGTGTTGTGAAGAGCAGACTTTGATAGATCTCTGTTCTTTAAATAACACAGGGTGCCCACTCACACCTGATTGTCATCCCATTGATTGAAAACACCTGACTCTAATTTCACCTTCAAACTAACTGCTAATCCTAGAGGTTCACATACTTTTGCCACTCACAAATATGTAATATTCGATCATTTTCCTCAATAAATAAATGACCAAGTATAATATTTTTGTCTCATTTGTTTAACTGGTTTCTCTTTATCTACTTTTAGGACTTGAGTGAAAATCTGATGATGTTTTAGATCATACTTATGCAGAAATATAAAACTTTCAAGCATAACTGTACACAATGGATTTCGAAAGTATTCAGGCTCCTTCACTTTCTGTACACTTTACTGTGTTGTAGATTTAATTGTAAATGGATATATTTACCATGTTTACCCATCAGTCTACAGTCAATAACCCATAATGACAAAGTGAAAACGTTTTCAGAAAGGTTTGCAAATTTTATTAAAATCAAAAACTGAAATCTCTCATTCATATAAGTGTTCAAAGTGTTAATACTTTGTAGAAGTCCCTTTGGTAGTAATTACAGCGTCAAGACTTCTTGGGTAACCCTGTCTACAAGGTTTGCACACCTGGAATTGGGTAGTTTATCCCATTTTTACTGGCAGTTCCTCTCAAGCTCCATTAAACTGGACGGTAAACATCTGTAAACTGCCATCTTTAGGTCTCTCTCCACACATGTTGTGTAGGGTTTAACTCTGGGCCTTAGCTGCTGAGAAAGGTTCTCCCTTCTGAGCAGAGAATTTCTGAAGCTCTTTTAGAGTGATCAATGGGTTCTTGGTCACCTCCTTGGAAAAAGGCCCCTCTTACCCAGTTACTCAGTCTGGAATATTGACCAACTTTAGGAAGATACTTGGTGGTTCCAAACTTCTTTCATTTCATAATTATTGCGGTCATTGTGTTTCTGGTAACACTACTTTATAAGAAATATATATAATTATTATTATCAGTAGAAGTAGTAGTAGTATTAATATTAATATTATTATTACTAAAGCTCTATGAAAGCTTCATACCCTTGGCCTGATCTATGCCTTACCACAATTTTATCACAAAGGTCTACAGAGAGTTCCTTGGACATCACTGTTTGGTTTTTGTCCTGACATTCAATATGAATTGTGGGCCCTTATGTACACAGATGTGTGTCTTTCTAAATGATGTCCAATCAATTCAGTTTGCCACATGTGGACTTTAGTCAAATTCTAGATACATCTCAGGGATAATTAAAGCAATCTGAATCACCTGAACACAATTTGGACTGCTATAGCAAAAGGTCTGAATATTTACATAAATGAGAAATTTCAGCTTTTTTATATACTCTATCTACTCTCTGACAATGGGTCCAAGGATTTCATCCTGATACCTAATATATATATATATATATATATATATATATATATATATATATATATATATATATATATATATATATATATATATATATATATATATATATATATATATATATATATATATACTTTTATGCTATACAATCCTAAGCCTGAAAGTGCAACAATTTTGTGCAACGACTTTATGTGATTTTTTTATGTCATGTTTTTTGTCACACTTTAAATCAGGCTTGTTTTAAAACCTATATATATATGTTTAGTATCATTCTTTTCAGTATTTATCAAACCTTAATGTGATTTTGTTAGATTTTCAGATTCTTATTCCATTTTTAAATTATAAACTAAAAAATACCAAGAACTCACGTCCTGCGAGACCATACTTAACCAAGAGTGCCAAGAGATTTAACCATGCACGGGGCCGGAAAAAAAAGACAAAGAGTAGGACAGCTGGTGTACAGGCTTTTAAAATATTCAAGCGCTGCATGAGATGGAGGGTTTGGCGAGTGAAGCGAGCAGGGGGAAACCCCCTAGTTTTTAATAAAATTGCAAATTTTTTTAAAACATGTTTTCACTTTGTCATTTCAAGTGTAGACTGATGGACAAAAATGGCAATTTTTTCCCATTTAATCTACAACACAATAAAGTGTGCAGGAAGAGAAGGCATCTGAATACTTTCTGAATCTACTGTACATATTAGGAAGCCCCTTATTTTTTATTAATGGAAGTCCTGTTGAAGAAATGCTGGCATACTAATCTCTGGTCAACCTCAGGATGACGATATATATGACCACTTTCTCTTAATCATTTAATATGGATTTGAAGTATAAGTTAAGGAAGGTAACGGAGAATGGTGAGAAAATTAGCGAGACAAAGAGAGAAGTGCAAGCAAGTAATGGTTATGGGTTGTGGAAATGATCAAAAGAGTGAGCAACTGCTTCTGAAGAAAAGTGGAGAACCATCTGGAGCTTATTGTTATTTGCATTTTATTTGGTTACTGTATGCACTTCTTTCTTTGTTAACAAAAAGAATATTTGTACTTATTTTAATCTCTTCAGGTATTTGTGTTCCTACTGTGCACATTTAAATTCCCATTGGACAGAGTAAAAATAAATTAGTCCTTTCCATTTCAAGTTAGATGCAAACTAACAAGTACTTTAAGAAAAAAAAAATGTGGGAGTGTCAGGGAAATTCAAGTAGGTAAAAGTGTAAGGAATTCAGGCATGCATGTGCAAAGCGACTGTGTCGTGAGAAGGCCTGCAATTTAACGTGCCTAATAAAACAATAAAATGACCTCAGCTCTCTGCACGAAAGCCATGACTGTGGAAATGTGAAAACGTGAAGGAAATGTATACAGTAACTGTGGTCACAAAACTTAACACTACCACTTTGTAGCTTTAGTTTCATGAAAATCAAAAGGTATTTCTTGTGTGTCAATATGAAACTGGCAAGTAACTTGTTTATATAAAGTTAGTTAGAGGCAATATAACAGGTAACAGGTAACAATAGGTAGATGTTCACATTTTTGGAAAATTGAACAATCAGAAACCTGAGTTCCCATTGGTCAATTAAACAATTTTAATAATATAATATTATATTATTTGACTGATTGACTACATTTTTCATAAGGATTTTGAGACATATGTTTATAGTACATCTATAGCAGCAAAGTGAAATATTAGACTGAAGGTAAACACTATTAAACTACAGAATACATGGCTGATTAAATATGGGAATAATTAAACATAATGAGTAACTGTCTCAGTGCCTTCTGTATATATGACAATACAATGTCGGCAAAAACTACTTCTCAAATGGTGGCTGCCTTCTTTAGCCTTAGGCAGAAGCAGGGAGTCAACACAAAATGAAGTTGGCCTCACCTGCCACACTCTCGTCTACAGGGAATCCTGTGCTCCTCACTCTAAATTCACTGATCTATAGTACTCTAACTCTTTCCATTCATCTAATTAGGTTTCAGGTTTTCAATCAGATGGAGAAACATTTGACCAGAATTAAGTGCAGAATTGTAAACATCTGCACTGTTAATCACACGGACAAGAACCCAGTACATGCTGCTTTAGTGATTCTCTTAAATATTTTATAGAACCAAACATCAATCATCTTTGAATGCTGCATATTTGATAGAACCACCACCTGCCAACAGCTACTTACTGTGTGTCTTTGTATCTAATGGGATACACTTCTAATTCCTTCTCAACTGGCTTACTGACTTCTACATGTCTTGCTGCATTCCAGCAGCCCACTGATGGGTCAGAGCACATTTATAACATTAATTATTGTGACTGTGTATACTGTAAATCCATCATCCATCTTTTTGCTAAAGTGTTTATCTAGGGCAGGATTGTGGGGCAGCTGGAGCCAATTCTAGCAGTTATTGGGAGCAAGGCAGGAACAATACCTGCACATGACACCAGTCCATCACAGGATAAACACACACACACACACCAGTGCCAATTTAGCAATGCCAATCCATCAAACCTGAATGTTTATGGACGGTGGGAGGAAAACCACATGGACACAGCAATACATACATAAATATTCTCAAGACTGCTTTATCGAATTCGGGGTCACAGGGCACTACAACTCATCCAATAGGTTGACCCTGGATGACCAACCAGTTCATCGTAGGAATCACCCTCACAATGAAATGGGGACAATATAGATTCACCAATGAACCTAACAAGCATGTCTTTAGAGATGCGGGAAGAGAACTCAACAACATTCACATACATTGATTTCTCAAAATTTAAGGCAAGTAAGATGAAACACAGGCATGACCTGAGCTGTTTCACATTGGAGCCGACTACAGAGTTTCCATTTGTAGAACACTACTGCCGTTCAAATTTGTTTTGCACAAATTACACAGCAAAGGTAATCTAATGTGTCTCACCATGTGCCGAGATTACACTTAATTTAAAGCATTCCATAAAATATACAGAGAAAATATAGGTGCCATAAACACAAAAATTACTTTTAGGGAAAGAATGTTAAAGTCTGTTTTAAAAATCCTTTCCAGAAAGTGAACAGAAGTACACCTCTCAGGAGATTAATCAATGAAGTGATCTTTTCTACTGATAACAACCCAGGAATCAGAAAACACCACAGGATGGCAAAATTGATGTATTCATGCATTTAATTTTCAAAACCTGCTTCTTCCATCATGCAGATTTGAACATTCACATCAAATCACATTCATAATCACATGATAGGAAGCATTTTGTTTGATGAACTACCAGTCCAGTCTCAGAGCACATTCACACATATGTCCACACTAGGTCATAACTCAATGATTTACCAATCAACCTAATGATGCACATCCCTGCCATATCAGAAAACAAATCGGAAGTACCAAGAGAAAACTCATATAGAAATTTTGAGGGCAGACAAACTCCTTGAAGATCAGAATTCCACCCTGGACCACAGAGCATTGAGGCTACAGAGCTAACTATGCTACCATGCCTGACTTACCAGCATTAAACATATTTTACTTATCATAATCAAGGAAACTTTTTTTTTAGTCTGATTCTGATAATACTGAAACATCCAGTGTATGTGTTTTGCTGCCGAATGTGTAACTTTTAATTCTTGTTAGTTAGCCAGACAGGAAGGTTACCAAGTCATCCATTCATCTTCTGAATTTAATAATAATATTTAATTTAATAATCATCCTCATGTCACATCTGATGAAGACCATGGAGCGGCTGCTGCTTCACCACCTGAGGCCACAGGTCCACCATGCCTCGACCCTCTGCAGTTCGCATACCAGGAGAAGGTGGGAGCGGAGGATGCCATCATCTATATGCTACACCGATCCCTCTCCCACCTGGACAGAGGCAGTGGTGCTGTAAGAATTATGTTTTTGGACTTCTCTAGCGCCTTCAACACCATCCAACCTCTGCTCCTTAAGGATAAGCTGACTGAGATGGGAGTAGAATCACACCTGGTGGCATGGATTGTGGACTATCTTACAGACAGACCTCAATATGTGCGTCTTGGGAACTGCAGGTCTGACATTGTGTTCAGCAATACAGGGCGCCGCAGGGGACTGTACTTTCTCCGGTCCTGTTCAATCTATATACATCAGACTTCCAATATGACTCGGAGTCCTGCCACGTGCAAAAGTTTGCTGATGACACTGCTATTGTGGGCTGCATCAGGAGTGCGCAGGAGGAGGAGTACAGAAAGTTAATCAAAGACTTTGTTAAATGGTGCGACTCAAACCACTTACACCTTAACACCAGCAAGACCAAGGAGCCGGTGGTGGATTTTAGGAGGCCCAGGCCCCTCATGGACCCTGTGATCATCAGAGGTGACTGTGTGCAGAGGGTGCAGACCTTTAAATATCTGGGAGTGCAGCTGGATGACAAATTGGACTGGACTGCCAATACTGATGCTCTGTGTAAGAAAGGTCAGAGCAGACTATACTTTCTGAGAAGGTTGGCATCCTTCAACATCTGCAGTAAGATGCTGCAGATGTTCTACCAGACGGTTGTGGCGAGTGCCCTCTTCTACGCAGTGGTGTGCTGGGGTGGCAGCATAAAGATGAAAGACGCCTCACGCCTGGACAAACTTGTTAAGAAGGCAGGCTCCATTGTAGGAGTAAAGTTGGACAGTTTAACATCTGTGGCAGAGCGACGGGCATTAAGCAAACTCCTGTCAATCATGAATAATCCACTGCATCCACTTAACAGTGTCATCTCCAGGCAGAGGAGTAGCTTCAGTGACAGACTTTTGTCACTGTCCTGCTCCACTGACAGACTGAGGAGATCGTTCCTCCCCCACACTACCTGTATGCGACTCTTCAATTCCACCCGGGGGAGTAAATGCTAACATTAATTTTATTTATTTATTTTCATTTTAATTACTATTTAATTTAATATTGTTTCTTTGTATCAGTATACTGCTGCTGGATTATGTGAATTTCCCCTTGGGATTAATAAAGTATCTATCTATCTATCTATGTGCCCAAACACTCACTCACAACAGGACCACTGGGAGTCGGCAACTAATCTAACCTGTGTGGGGTTTTTTTGGGTTTTTTTTTTTTGATGAAAGCAAAAATTGGAGTAGAGGAATAAAAATATTCCTGAGGTGATGGAGAAACTCAATACCAATAATTTGGGAGGTTCAGCTCCTGGCAGGGGCTCCTATATTATTCTCTGGATCCTGGTATTTACATTGAAGAAACCAGGATAGTAGATTCTTTTATGGGGATCTGTAATCTGGTGTCCCTTACTAGGGAACAGAATAACACCTCATCTGGCAGTGTTTCTGAGGGGACCCTGGATGTTCTCACAAGCCTGTGGTTTAAATGGGGCTCTGAGTGAGGAGGCCACAGAACTTGTAGCTAGGATAGAAGGAGTGAAGGCAAAGAGTAGCCAATGAGTAAATGGACCAGGCATACAGCATATGAGTTAGTAGGATCTTAGGCATGTCCAGAAAGGCATTAGGATTATTATTTATTATTTTATTTTATAAGTATTTCTCTGTCTTTACGCATCCCTCAGTCATCTTATTATATAACTAATAGGTTTTATTTTCATATCTGAGCTTACTTTTAGTTCATCTAGATTTAGATTACTACCTCCAGTTTACAAATGGTAATATAACCAGATCTAAACACCGTAAGGGGTGTGTGACATGTCACCATGTTCAAGGACACTACTAAGGTAGCACAAATCAGATACAGTTGTATACAAAACCCCCGCCATGGTGAAAACAACTCAGACAGAGTAGTGTGGGAAGCAAGGGGGCACCAAGAAACCATTGAATCTCATCAGGTATGATGCAATAGAGGTGTTTCTCCATGGCACTTGAGAACAAACATGCCATGGACTACATACAGTGAAAGAGAGAGGCCAAAGAGTACTGTTAGGAGGTTGAAAGGCGAGCACATTGTTTCAGGTCAGGAGAGAAGGAATAAATCTAACCTTATAAAGGTGAAAATTGGAGGGAGGCCACCTAGAATGCTCTACACTTACGGGTAAGTATAGAGTTCAGGACTAGAAAAATGATTATCATGTTACCCTTAAAGACCTGGGGCATCATTTATAAATCTTTTATACATAAAAAAAGAGGCTTGAAATGCTTGTAAGCAACTTTCAATGCTAACATTTGGATTTATAAAAGAAAACTTAATTTGAAATGTGCACATATTTACAGCTGCTCTGCAACATGCATACACAACACTTCAGAGAACCTGGGAAGTGACAACACCCTTGGTTAAGCAGGGAAATGCAGGGGGAGCATACAGCCACCCTAACCCAACACAGAAAGGCAGAGACACAAGTGTTGCACAGCACATGTTTTTATTTTGGTGGGGAAGACTTTTCTCTCGCCCCCCACATAAACACAGTCCAAAGCACCGAGCACAAAACACACTCTTCTTCTCTCTCTCATCTGCACTCTTCCTCTAGCAAGCTTCATTCTCTTCCACCCATTCTCTGGCCCCCTGAATGGAGTGAGGCGGCTCCTTTTAAGCTGGTCCAGGGAGTGTTCCAGGTGGCTCATTAATCAGACCTTGGAATCACTCCCAGACTCCCAGGTATGGAGAAAGCCCAAAGTAGGGCTCTGTAGCTCCCCATAAGGGCCGCCATGAAGCTCAACAGGGGTGTGACAAACTCCAGCTCCCAGCATGCCCTGCAGTAATCCATGGTGCCACAGCTGGCCAGGAAGGCTGCCCTCTAACATCCCAGGGAAGGTAGTGCCTTCTCCCCCGGCCCTTCCATCCAGCTGGCATCCTGGCCAGGCAATGGGAGTGGCTGCCCATCATACCAGCCAAATGACAATTCCCACATATAACAACTCATATTGCTCAGCTGTTATTATAATGTACGTACATTGATGGGACAAACATATTAAACTTTAATAGCGATGAATATGATGTACAGACAGTGATTAGTTCCCTTTTAAGAGGGTCAATGCTGTGTATTTGCAATGAAGAACTTTTTTGGTTTTTGTCAGTTTATGTCAGCTACCTCTTTTCACTTTTCAGGGACACTAGCTGTCAGCTCAACAGTATTTTAGCCAAGCTTTGCTCCGTCCTGTCTGATGTGGATGTTTATATGAAAAAAAAATGTTTTTGCCAACATAAACAGGCACGTTGCAGCAGTGCCAGTTTCCCTAATGTAATTGAAACACCTGTCTATACTCATATTGCAATAAGGGCACGTAAAGGGAATCAAGATTTTTTTTTAACTAATAGACAATTGGTAAGCTATGAAATTCCACTAATACACCAGTCATCCAACATGTGACGTGCAAACATTGTGTTTCGAAGGCCTCAGTCAACCCATGATTCATTAATTTTGAGGCAAAGTTGCTTTGAAAGACATGGTGGCTGGCCTTTTGGTAAGGTAACAGGCTGAGCCCCTCAGTTTTTTTACATGACCTGAACTATTTATTGTAACAGCAATCATGTCATTACACATGCCAGGTGATAGCAGCTACTCGCTCAGGAGTTGGTGCCTATAATACCATGCATGATCTTCGTTTGCACCAAAGAAAGAGCAGCGAGTACTGACTTGCTTTTTACTGGATGAAGGTGTAGCAGGGGCCAAAATCCATTGAAGGCTGTCACACACATGTGAGTAGGAGGCAGCTAAAGGGCTTGAGTAATTGTAATTCTACACCAGACCAAGGGGTAGAGAAGTGTGTTGACTGTCTCTTATCCCTGCAGACCTTTCTTGGGAAATCCCACCAGGTTCTGGAACCTCTGAATATGTCATCTCCACCTCCGGCGCCTCTGAAGACGTCACTTCCGGTCTCAGCGCTTACAATGATGTCACCTCTTGTCCCGAAGACGTCACTTCCTCCACTGGCCTTTAAAGCCACTATCTTTTCTCATAATAATCAGTTCTGTTTTGGACTCAGTATTGAAAACAACTCTGAAAACATTAACCTTTTGCAGCCAGGGTATATTATACAGGTGGCTGCCCCAAACCTTTATATGTCTATTGTTCATTTTTGTGACAAGGCTTTCTGCACAGTATGGAGACAGTGTTTTACCACAGTGGAGTGTTTATGAGAAGCTTGAAAAGTTCAAAACTGGTCAGACAAGTCTTAAGCATGCACTGTAGAAGGGGCAGGATGCCTGTCCGTGTCCATTACTGATAACAACATTAGCAAATCCATACCAGGATTCTAATGAACCTACAAAGATTTTGGCACTTAGTGCACCATCAGCCCAAACAAAGTTGATCACTGCTCACTGCTGTTGTTTGGTGTAAATGGAGAATGGAGAGGCCATGTAAACTCCTAGAAAACAACAAACTGTCTTATCAAGGTCAGAACTTTATCACTGTGACCGAAGACACACCACGTGTGAAAGACAGTTGTACAGCCAACCCAAATAAAGTTATCACAAAAATTTAGATAATTATTAACTTAACCTTGGACATTGTGGTTTATGACTGCAGAAGAGTTCAGTTAATGAGTCAAAATAAACAATCAATTTTCATACATAGCATCAGATGTCAGATAACTTTAATATATAGATGAAATGTATATTCAAAAGTGTGTTTTATTTTTTCCCTTCTTTCTACAATACTGAAAGTTAAATCTCATTAAATACTAACAGTCACACAGATCTTCCTAAGAATGTCACTTTCATCTGCAGGCAGATATAAGGAAGGTTGTGTGGATGCAGTTTGTGAAGATCAATGTAGGCTCCTTAGAAAGGGAAACAGCAATGTCTGGGGATTCTTTTACAAATACAGGATTTTTTTTTTTTTCCTGGGCACATGTTATATATTGTGATCTCTTGATAGGAAATTAGAGGATGGGCTTCTGGTCAAAAGCAAAAAAAAAATGACAAAACCTGACTGTGTAATGACGAACACAAGCATTACTCTATGATGTTGTGCCTCAGGCCATGGGAAAGTCTCTTCTATCTGCTTGAGTGGAAGACAATAGTTTTATTATGTTCTGTTGGTGCTCAGAATATATGTACTGTGAGTCCAAGAAACTTTAGTGTGGATAATCAGTAATCCCAAGACATTTAAGTGTGGATGATGGTGATGAGAGGAATAATGTCCTTAGAGGCCTTCTGTAAGAAACTTTTCCTAATGATCATGAAGGCAACCCCAGGAAGAAAAAATGGCCAATGTAATAATTTTTGCTTCATTGGACTGTTTATTTAAATAATATATATGAGAGTGGTATGTAGGCATGAGGAGCCCCAGTAGGCCACCTCAAAACCAGGCCCCAGAAAGAGAGAGGTAGTGATAGCTGGGGACTCAGTCATTAGGGGCATTGAAGCACAGGTTTGCTCCAGATATGGAGAGTCCTGCATGGCGTCTTGTTTCTGGATGCACAGGTGGGAGACCTCCCCAGAAGGGTTGGCCAGAGAGGGCATGGGTCCAAGTATCATTGTCCATGTTGGACATACAAACAGATAATCTGTCAGTTCTGTGATTCAAATTAAAAGAGTTATGTGCCAGGCTGAGAAGCAGAACTGACAAGGTAGCCTTCTCTGAAATGTTGCCGGTTCCACCCGGCAGTCCAGGTGAGACTGAAGATTAGATGGCTTAACGCATGGCTCAGATCTTAGTATAGGGCAGAAGGTTACAGGTTCATGGAACATTGGGACACCTTTTGGAACAGATGGGACCTGTTTCACCACATCTGAACCGGAAGGGCACCAATGTGTTGGGAAGGCGTATGAGTAGATTAGTCGAGGATTATTTAAACTAGGGTATGGTTATGCAGGGGGTAAAGAGTGTAGGATAGGCCAGGCTTAGAACTGTACATAAAGAGCAAGCAATAGTGTAAAAATGTATAATTTTGTCTTTGTTTTTTTTTTTGGCATTCACAGTAGATGTCTTGATTTTGCCCTTAGAATATAATCATGTAGTTATTGTCCAATGAGTTAAACACCCAGTGACAATTAAGTGAACCTGTTATTGTTCCAGCATTGGCTGAATGCTTACTCAGTGTCATTATTCCTGCCACCAAGATTTTAAAAATCAGGCTTTGACAAAATGGCTATTTTTCCAAACTATAGCAAACTTTGGGCCAAAAAGACACAAACAAAAATGAAAGCCCATTATCATCAAAACATTCCCTAATAATTTAAAAAAAATCTTAAATTAGTAAAGACAGGGAAAAATCATGAAAACTACAGCTCTTTAAACATTTGAAGATCAATCAAAACATATAAATCTTTAAACAGGAAACAACAAAAACACTGAACAGAGACAAAGAATGACACAGGTTTGCCTAAAAGGATACCTAAAGGCACAGTCAGGCAACCTGTTAGGGAACACAGGCGGACACCTAGAGCGCCGTCATCTGAGGAGTGATATTTCTGAAAGTTAAGGGGTGTGTTCTCCAGACACCAAGGGGTAAGGTCATCAAACTCTGGTGCTACTGAGTGGGTGCTGTTACCCACTGGGAGCGATTTTTGAAAGTAAAATTACACACACTCTGCAGCCTGAAAGATACAAATCCAAATTCAAAAACCCCAAGAACAGAGGAAAAAAGTCAAAAAACCCATCAATTTACAAAAGTAGTCACTTTAAAGAAGATGATTCTACTGCAGCACTCAATGCCAATTAAATAAATAGACACAGGGTGGTCCTCCAGCTAAATATCATGACAGCGCTGTCCCATAAAACTCTATACAAAGGGGATACAGCACATAACTAAATGCACTACCATAAAATGAAAATATATCCATAAATAATTAATAAACAAAAAAACATTCAAAACATATAATACAAATGGAGAAAAAAAACATAATATACATGATAACAATTAATTAATTAATTAATGAATAAAAAAAATATCTCAGAAATGAAACTATATTTAAGGTGAGGTTGCCACCATCGCCAGAACTTGACACTCAAGTACTATGGAATATACAACTAATTAGCTATGGAGAATATTCTGTACTTTGCTTGGCTCTAAAATCTACTGGTAGAGAAATTACAGTCTAATTGTTGTCTATTTCTTTCTAGAGCCTAGTGATAGTTAGGTGTGTTTGCCATGTACTGTAGAAGCCTGGAGCTGAATTGAAGTATATAATCTTCTGCCAAAAAGTATTTAGCTTGTGTATGTAAACCTTTTCTCACACATTGCTCAGGAGCGTCTGAAGGTTAAGCCTGTAAATTTCATCCTGCTAGGAAGACCACCTGAAGTAATGCACAAATACTGATCCATGTTGAGGTAAGTAGGAAATGCACAGCAGACATAGACAGATAAGAAAAAATTTAGATCACAAAGGAGAATGTACATTCTTCCACTTATATTAAATTAGCAAGAAAATGAGCAACGCTTATAACAAATTATTCTTATTATTCTCATCACATAATTGTCTAAGACACATATAGCTTTAGCTGCGGTGGGTTGGCACCCTGCCCAGGATTGGCTCCTGCCTTGTGCCCTGTGTTGGCTGGGATTGGCTCCAGCAGACCCCCGTGACCCTGTATTCGGATTCAGCGGGTTAGAAAATGGATGGATGGATGGACATATAGCTTTAGAGATTTCACTGTAAATGTTGACCTCTGCGTAGAATTGGAAAGTAGAGTCATGTAATGGAAGGAGTGTAACCTCTTCATAGCACAGGGCTCATCTGTTTTAGCTTAAATGGATGTGAAGCACACTTAAATTTAGCTTGGGATCTCTGCAACAAGTCTTAAAGCATGTCTAGTATATCCTCGCTGCTTGTTCTGTCAAAAGTCTCTTTTACAATACTGAATGTCCTACCACAAGTGATATTAAAAAAAACCAGCACAAATACACTCATTAGGCACTATCTAGTATTTTATTTTACTGCATCCATCTGACCTTTAATTATGCGAACCCTCACTTTTCAAGTACAGTATATAGTAGTGGAGAGATCAGAAAGCAGTTTTCATCTTTGAGAGCACCCATAAACACACATGGACACACACACCCACACCCACAGACACACCCACAGACACATTTTTGTGATGTTTGGGATAATGAAACTAAATGCACTTGGACCCAACGATTGCCAGGTACAATGATGTGGTTAAAGATGTAATCAGGCTTTTAATTATGACATCATTCCGACCCTTCATCAATAGAAATGTTTTTTTTTTCAGTTCTGCTGCAAATTGTTTTTTGTTTATTTTCATAACTTTACTCTTTGTGAGCACGACATGTCAGATTTCAGCTACAGGATTTTTGTAAGCTTTGTGATGGTGGTACCATAATCTGGAACAGAATGCCAAGACAACATTCTTTATTACAAAATAAAAATATTATCATACACAAATGCATACAACGGTAGCTTAAACAGAGGGACAATGTGAGGTAACAGACCAATAAACAGAAAGAGACTCCATTTTGCCACATTGGGTCTTATTGTGAAGAAATTGATGTTCATAATTTTATTGTGAGCACATAAATTTACCCAGTCATATTCAAAGGAAGTGTAAAGGGACAAGAAATGTTTTTAAAAGGATAGGCTGCAAGTTCAAAATCCTGAAAAATCCAAATAAAATTAAGGCATTAAAACACAAATGTGAAAACAGGAGGAAAGAAGATTCAAAGCCAGAAGTCCTAAAACTATGTTAGGTTTCATTCTCTTAGCTAACATTACAAGTAACGGTTTGCTTTTTAAAGGAAGATCCAACCCTTGGATACCAACATATGTATGTTTTTGTGAGATATTAAATCAAAATGAAAGGCAAGTTCGTATTTCAAAATGCCAAAACCAGAAACACTAACCAAAAATCAAGGTCAAAAAAGAAGTACATGTACAGATCTAACTGCCAAAGGATTTTTCAAGTAAACAAATTTGGATAAACATCACAGTGCAACACTATATCTTATATCAGGATTGCGATGAATGACGTTAGTCAAGGGGTAGCAACAGCCATTGTTGTTAACAACAAAACAGCACAAAATAGCAATGCATGTGCTAAAAAAAAAGAACACACAAAATGGTAGGACAATGTTTGCCACAATTGGGTTCCTGTTCTATTAGAAACATTGTTATGTCCATTCTCATAATATCTTGATATTAAAACTTTTTCTCACCCTCCAGTAAAAACTGCATGGAGAAAATAACACATAAAAAAGTAATTTTTGGGTGGAGTAGTCCTTAAGGGACAACGCTTCTTGTAACAATCCCCCAACCAGGTTAAGTTGTCCCTGGATGTAGAACACCTCTTACGTCAACTGTTGATCCTTGCCTTAAACATATGAAGCCAACTATTGTTCATCACCAGTACTTTCAGAGTGTCTGTGTTGGCAAGGGGCTTTTTTACCCTCCTTGATGAAACGATGGAGTTGAAAGTACCAAGGGGGACCCACCCCCCATAACCCCAGGGCAATGAACCGATCGAGTGAGAAATAGCACAATGCATTAAATGATATCCATGCTGTACATTGTTTAAAGTATGACCAACTGTCTGTTAAGGAGCTTGTTTGTATGAAGCATAGCATCCCTTAGCGTTGTGGTAATCTGCACTCTTCTAAAAGCAGAGATCTCATTCAACCAACTGTGGCTTACACCAACTCCATGTATTTTTCTGTTTCTTGACTTGCTCACCTTGTCATAATCTGCTGATGTCTTTTGCTGTTTGAAATTTTGAAACTTTATCCTAAATAATTTCTATCTTCTTTCTGTAGAATGTCATTCAGTCATTTCTGCCTCATTTCTAGCATAATATTGTACAGTACTACTGATTTGTCCAAACAGGTGCATGGATTTAGCAAACCAACTTTATAATTATTAGGTTTTCTCATTTCATTTAATCACACCTTGCTGCAAGTTCAAAGATCAATGTGCCCGTGCACCCTGAAACCAAATTCAGTGCAACTTTCTTCAAGTGTATGCCTCTGATTTCAAAGCACATTCTTTCCTTTTAACTCTACTCAGAAACTCGATTGACAAGGTTTTACCAGCTCTTTCACATGCTAGTCTCATTCAGCAACCTGTGTACAGCACAATTTGTATCCTATTTCTTTTCTTTATGGATAGCTTATTATTAAGGGTCATCTTGGCATGAGTCGCCTGGTAGTTTATTAAGTTACTGCACATCCGCTCCTGTGAGTAAAACATAGGAATCCATTACTCTGTAGACAAAATCTCTCCCATAGGTTTGAAATAGGAAAATGACATGTGAGGCTTCTAGATAGTTTAAGAAGACATTAATCTAACAGCAAAATCAGATTCTTCTTAACACACAGCCTCAACCCAGTCACTGCTCTATAAACATTAAGACACATGCAACTATTGTTTGAACACAATTAGTTCCCTCTAGAGCCAGGGGAAACTAGAGGTTATCTCATAAGTGTTGACACCATTACACAATTCTGAGACCCTGATTAATGTAACATTCAAATCAATGGGATATGGAAGAGAACTGGAATTAGACACATGGAGAACATGTAAACCTCCCACAGATATGGGGATTAGGAATTAAACACACAGGTCTTTAGAGCTAACATGAAATTAAAACTGAACAAGGTCTTCATTATTTTCTAATTTTACACAAGACACAGGATTTTTTTTTTATCTAAATATTCTTTGAATTGAAAAGCACTATATATATTGTGATGTGCATAAATGAAATATTAGACAAGGGCTCTCTGTCTGTATGAGGCTGAATCTGACTGCAGCATTTTCTGGACTAAACGTTCACTTCTTCTTAACAATGTGCGCACCTAGACACTCCTAAATCCCTAAATAGATTAGGCAGCACATTTATGTCATTATTTTGAGTATGAAATAGAAGAGGAGTACAACTGCATGCATGCGCTGTGTAAGGGGGTGGCTCCTTTAGTGCTCTGCCTAGAAAGCAGGCCACTAAAGTTCATTGCTGCTGGAGCATTTAAAGTGAAAGTGAGGTACCGCTTAACCACATCTGCCTGTGGGAAAAATTCATTCTCACCTCTCAAGAACAAATCCAGCATCTAACATGGATAGAAGCACTATTTTCAAAGAGTTCGAAGACATGGCAGAGAAAGTGAAACAATTGCAACCAGAAGAGAAACAGTTTATGTATAAGGGAACCCTGTATCCTTCACCACTAACTTCTCCGGAAAACTTACAGGCTGTGGACAAATTTGAAGCCAGGGCAGATGACATTTTACTGGTGTCATATCCAAAATCTGGTAAGTTTAAGGGCTTTGAGAAAATAAATTGAATTCTGTGGTTTTTACTGTTCTTTAGTGACTTGATGTACAATATTTAACTTTTAGTGAGCAATGAGACAAACAAGCCTGAAAATTGAGGATGGTTTTTTGAATTCATCAAAATTCTGATAAAGGAGTGCAGAGAAACCATTCAGCCTTCAGTTTGTGCTTGTTACCTTGAAAAATCCTCTAATGCTTTGATTTTTTTTCATGTCTGTATAACAGTCCTCATCTGCTTTACATTGTGATTGTCAGCAAAATGTTGTGCTAGCTATTCTTCAACTTAAATGGCTTCATCCTTTTATATACATATACAGTATATAAAAATATGTACAAATATATACATAAAAATGTAACATAAAATATATACACACACTCACAAAGTATATATCCTTCAAACTGGAATCTTTTATAATGATGTAATCTATCTATTTTCAGTCTTAGCATTCCACTTGTGTACCTGAACTGTTCAGTAATCTCAATGAACATTTCATGAATCAGTTCTCATTGTATAGACAGCAGACTTCTTTATTCAACAAGAAATTAAGACTGTGTACATCTTTTATTTATTCTAATAGAACATTGTTTAATCTGTAATTTACAGCATAATTTACTTGATAAATATACTTTACTGACACACACCAATATGTATAGTATCCTTTCATTTCACCAGGAGTTCTCCAGCTGCCAGTGTGGATTTTTCCTTTAACATACAGATCTTCCCTGCTTTATTCTCTGATGTGTGCTATGCCTGCTGCCTCAGTTGCCCCTACTCTCTGTTTTTGTCTAGTAGGGTCTAGTAAACCCACACCATTCTAAACCACCTTGAATTATAAGACACAGATATTTTATTTCACTGATTTAGGAAGGGGAAAAAAATACAAAAAATATCTATTGGCCTTGTTTAAGCGTTGGAATTCTTTTCTTATCTGAGAAGATAATTATTCTGCTTTGCTTTCACGCTGTTCATTTTCTTACCTCTCTAAAGCATTTCTTTATCAATTTTTCTCCATTATCTTGCTAACATCCTTGTCTTATCACAGAGCTGTCTGGCATAGAAAGTCCATTTTAAATTTCCATTGATGTTTTACTTTCCAGGAATCTCATCAGATTCAGCCTTTCTAAGTATTGGTGCCATCAAGTGACAAAGCCTTTGAGTGTCTGAACTTGTAAGCCTTAATATTACTTTTATTAAAAGCCAGTTACTTGAGATGGAACCTGAGTTTCCTGCAATTAGCAGAGGACACTGAGCCATACATAGGCACTCCAGGGAATATGATTTTTGCACCATAGCATAAATGTTCTTAATATCCTGTAGAGACACTTGGGGTCTTTACCATAGAATGGTTGTTTCATTAATACTGACAGATCCAGTGTTAGACCTTTATAGGTTAGCCATTAATATACGCTTTTTAATGATAGGAGAATCAAATTTAAGAAAAATGTGTAAGGGTATGGTATATTTGCATATTACTTTGTAAATAATTTATAAACACATAAAACATTTGAAGAGAACCAGCAATGTGTATTGTTTTTGTGTGATACATAAAATACACAGAATTGTGTTTTAAAAATTTCTCTTCAAACTTTAGTCCCTAGGGCAATGAATATAAATAATGCAATTATTGCCTTATGGTACTGCCCAGTTAAGCTCATTACAGAGCCATTATTATTATATCATTACATTGCACCATATATATATATTACTCCATTTTACATTAGGTGTTAATAATTTGACTGGAAGTATTTCTGTAACTGAAGATTCTGTAATTAATAGGCTTGAGTTGACAAGACTCATTTTGTGCAGGAGAATTAACTTGGAAATATAAGGAGTAGTATGGTACAAGTCGGAGTATATTGCTCCTCTGGAAGGATTCAAGTATCATATTCTATTAAATCAGAATGTTTACTTTAGATGGTAAATATGCCTTTTTACTATCTGAAGTAATCTTCACTCATATTTGTCCTCTTTTTCCACATTTACTTTTTGTAAAGCTTTTATCTTTTTGCTGTTTTGGTGTGGGTGTAGTAGGACAAGAGGCATCAATGGCAAACTAACACTGCCAGCATGGCTGTTCTTAGTCATAATTTATTGCCAGAGTGGTGCCTCTGATGCTAAGGATCTGTGCTAGTATCCGGAAGGTTGCTGGTTGAAATCCCATTACCAAAAGAAATCCTGCTCCATTGGGCCCTTCAGCAAGGCCCTTAACCTGAAAATTGCTCCAGGTGTTCAGTTAAATGGATGACCATGTGCTCTGGGTCAGAAGGATTAATAATGTATTTAAAAAAAAAAAAATGTGTGAAAATGGCTCTCAGCAGGACCCACCAGTTTGTTAGGTCTGTGACAACCAGCTGTTACGAATATGATGTAAAGCAGTACTTAGACTCATGGGGAAAAAACACCAGGAGAGCCCATAAGTCATGCCAACTGTAGATCAGAGTGTGCCACACACAAAACTAATAATAATCCTGAAGGGGCCCCAGAAGAGACTTTAGTGCACATTACTTATAAATGTTTGGTATCTCCTGTATGAGGAGGGTTTTCCATCCATCCATTATCCAACCCGCTATATCCTAACTACAGGGTCACGGGGGTGTTTTTAAAAAAAAATATATTATTAATATAGTGTAGTATAGTGTAAAGGGTTAATTAAAGTTTAATGCCGTAAGTGAAAACATGCTTGTATTAAGGCAGTTTCATTTCATTCTAAATATATTTAATATAAAATAATCTATATATAAAAAAGTCAATGTGTGTATGTATGTTCCAGAATCACGTCTGAACGGCTGGAGTGATTTTCATGAAACTAGGTACAAATGTTTCTCAATGTTTGACTAAAAATACTGTAGGGTGAAATCAGCTGGGCGGCACAGTGGCGCAGTGGCGCAGTGGTAGCGCTGCTGCCTCACAGTTAGGAGACCGGGTTCACTTCCGGTCCTCCTGTGTGGAGTTTGCATGTTCTCCCCGTGTCTGCGTGGGTTTCCTCCAGCCGCTCCAGTTTCCTCCCACAATCCAAAGACATGCAGGTTAGGTGGATTGGCAATTCTAAATTGGCCCTTGTGTGTGTCCTGTGGTGGGTTGACACCCTGCCCAGGATTGGTCCCTGTGTTGGCTGGGATTGGCTCCAGCAGACCCCTGTGACCTTGTGTTCGGATTCAGCGGGTTGGATAATGGTTGGATGGATGAAATCAGACCTAACCCACTCCCTTCATGGTAGGGTAGGGGGTGATCTTAACAGTCTTGTATGAAAGGTATCATTCAGTTGACACTCGGAAACGACCACCAGAGGGCGAGCTGGAGGTGACTGCCAGCATTCTTTATGTTTGAGCGCCACCGGACCCCTGTTGCTTTTGAAATTAAATGGAGTTGTACGTGCGCAAGTGTGTGTGTGTCTGTCCGGCATGGAAGTGAGATGCAGAGTTGGGGTGAAGGCTCCAGCTCTCAGAGAGTTGGCCGGTACCGAGCGTCAACTGGATGATAATATACACACAGGACTGCAAGACAAGCACATTAGTGAGTCTTCATTGCTGGTTAATTTATTTTTATTTTTAAAGTTGTGGGGTTTTTTTAATCATATTTTTCTCAAACAAAAAAAAAAAAAAAAACACTTTTATTGTCCTTCCAGGCAATGCTGGGTATTTCAGGTAGTTATAAATAACTTAAAACACTGTTAATATTTATACCAAAAATTAAAATTATTTATCTTAGGCTAGCTGTATTGGAAAAAATGAAAGCATATTTCTTTTGTAAAGGACCACATTTAAGTAACTTTTTATTTAGACAGATAATCTTATAAAGTCTTAAAATATACTAAACATATAATACTATCACAATAAATCTTATAAAACCTTAAAATATACTAAACATATAACACTATCATAATAAATAATAACTTATTTTACCTATGCAGCCATAGCGCTACTGCCTCACAGTAAGAAGACAGGGGTTTGCACCCCAGGTCCTCCCCAAGTGGAGTTTGTATGTTTTTCCCGTGTTTATGGGGTTTGTTCCAGTTTCCCCCCACTGTCCAAAAGCATGCAGGTAGCAGCACTAAACTGGCCCGAGTGTGTGTTTGATGTGCGAGTGTGTGTTTGGTGTGTTGAGTGTATGTGTGTTTGCCCTGTGATAGATTGGCACCCTGTACAGGGTTTGTTCCTGCCTTGTGCCCCATGCTGGCTGCGATGGACTCCAGCATGCCCCACAACCCTGATCTGAATTAAGCTAGTTAGAAAATGACATGATGATTTTACCATTGTGCAATTAAAAACAGTACAAATTAAACGGTTTAAGAAATGTCCTCTTTGTAAGTAGATGACATGTCATGAAAAAGGGGAGCTGTTGAAAAGGCGATCAGAGTGTTAATATGAATCACTCATGATAGCAATCTAGACAAGATTGTGTACATAAGGATAAAATATTTGAATTACCCCTACTCAGAATTAAACATTATATTTAGAAAAGTAAAGTAAGTAGTCAAGGTAAAATAGTGTTAGCCTAAACCTAATGTTTTTCTTTGAACAGTGGTTATCCAGACCTTGTTGTTGTTTGAGAAGGAGCCCCAAAAATGTAGGTCAGCCTCTGAACTCCACCTGCATCTTTATGTACAGAACATTAATATATTAATCAATTTATAAAATGTATTCTCAGAATAAATAGGAATTGAAGTAAATAGTCTAAGGACTTCATTGTAAACTATGTTTTTTCTCTTTTGCTAAACTAACTATAAGAATATAGGAATTATTTTTAAAACTTAATGTTAGCAAAATAACACGCTTAATCATTTTTTGTGCTAGTTAATTTTACACCGAAATCAAGATTAGATACCAGGGACAGCAATACCTTTTAATGTGGTCATGCTTTAGTTTAAGGTTTGTTTGCACAATATACTGTACCTACAATAAAAAGCTCAAAGTCTGTGTATTGCACATAATAATTTAAAAAACACCCTTTGTCCTGCCTGTTATTGCCATCGCTGAGCTTTTTGTGTCGGTCTTTTATATTTTGTTTTTCAGCCTGGGCATGGTTTTTATCTGGCCCTACATTCTTTGCTTTATTTAATTCAATTCAGTTTTATTTTTGTCAAGTACGGTCTCAGAAATATTGCACAAATTTACAGCAATAACAGAAACAGTTAAACCATATACTCTTTATATTAATACACACACACACAGTAAAACAGAGCAACTATGATTAACAAAATATAGGAACATTATAATTAAGATATGGCCAGTGGTCAATGGAAATAAGGGAAACAACAATTGCATTTATGTTGCATTTTTTTTTTGTTTTGTTTTTTTATGTTATTGTGGTTTTTTTTCTTGGTTTTGTTTCACTGTCATTATTCTGAACAGACATATAATGTATTGGCATTTTCAAACCTGATAATTCCAAATCACGGTCATGATGGGGGCCTGGAGCCTAACCCATCTATCTAGCACAGGGCACACACAATGCACACAGAAGGCAGGAACAAACACTGGACAGTGTGCCAGGCCATCGCAGGGAAACCAGACACACACGCATGCTCACACACACACACACACACTAGAGCCAATTTAGCATCACCAATTCATCTAACCTGCATGTCTTTGGACAGTGGGAGGAAACCTGAGCAAACATGTAAGTAAGAATTTCATTGTACAAAGTATACATAACAATAAAGTTGAACTTGATATACGGAGGTATTTTAGGGGTTGTAATCTCCTCTGCCTTTAAATAATAATGGAACTTTATTGTATAAAGCAGCCTGTGATTCTGCATTTAATTGTAAAGATGGTAGATTTTTTAAAACAGAGCAGAGACAAAATGACTAAGTTTTACAAGACAGGAATCACAGAGCTGTATTCCTTAATGATGCTGCTGGTGAAATGAGAATGGCTTCATGTTGCTGTCCCCTTTTATTGTGTCTGCACTGGAAGGGAAAGAGTTTTGAAGGAGGGTACCTGAAGTCAGGTGTCTTTGGGCAGGACTTCTTCTGTCTTGAGGATGAGAACAGAAGTTATTATTAAAACAGTGTAGCCCACCAGCCAAATCTCGTTCAACTTTAAATTAAAATCTGCAAAATACCCACATTTTTGACCATTTACATACTGTAAATTTTCACTCTTCTCTATAATTACAGAGTTTTATTACAGAGTTTAATATGTAAAGTTCGTGGAAACATGAATACATTACAGTTAGTTTAAATTCTGAGTGTATATAGTGATTTTATGCATACATTAGCTGCGCTACTCGTCTAAGACAGATTGAAATGTAAGTAATTAATGTAGACCTCAGTGGTAACGTTTGCAGTCCAACATGCTCTCTGCTATGAGTCATTTGGTCTGAGATTCATAAAAGCAGTGTTCATGTTTATGATGCACCACCTTTTGGAATGGCAGAGAAATAGCTGGATGGACACACAGAAACACACACAAGCACTTATCCTTTTATTAAGGTGGATATACAGTATATTATTTACTTGCAGAATACAGATACACAAAAATCCACACACAAACATACTTTATGCCTTTCTGTGTGTGGCTACTTATGAATGCAAGGAAAGCAAGATCTCCTTCATATTTAAAAGAAATAAAATATTTAAGGTAGTATTGCAGTATTTAATTTAGGCATGCTAAATATGCTTAGGTTTCTTTGCTTAACTAGCATTTGTATCTTAAAAATTCACATAAAACCTCTGTTATATGTGCACAGTGCCTTATTAAGGTTTCTTATTTACATAAAATTGTGTCAGAACAGTTTGTGATCTGTGAGGCTTGCTGAAAGCCATAAGGATCATGTGCACTTTGATTCAGCTGAATTCTGAAATGTCGAGAACATTTCCCATTTATTTATTTTTGATTTGTTTTCTTTAAAGTGTATTTCCAGGACCTTTGCAGTGGTACCATAATCAAATTGCAAGTGCAGCACAATTAGCGTATCTTATCAATCCAATGAGTAAACCAATACAAATCAACCCATGTAGGCAATTAACACTGTTAATTTAAAGATGATTATTTACAGCTAAACTGCTTTAGGCTATGTACTCAAAAAAACAGACATATTCAAATATGCTGTTTCATGTTTATTTTAAACACCTTTCAGGTACTACATTAAAACCGCCTGCTTAATATTGTATAGGTCCCACTCGTGCCGCCAAAACAGCTCTGACATTTTAAGGCATGGACTCCACAGTACTTCTGAAGGTGTCCTGTGGTATCTGGTACCAACAAGTTAGAAGCAGGTTCTTTAAGTCCAGTAAATTGCAAGGTGGGACCTTCACAGATCAGACTTGTTTTTCCAGCACATCCCACAGATCTGGAGAATTTGGAGGCCAAGTCAACACCACAAAACTCTTTGTCATGTTCCTCAAAAAAACGGCCATCAGGGAATACGATTGCCATGAAGAGGTGTAGGTGGTCTGCAATAATCTTTAGGTAGGTGGTATGTGTCAAAGTATCATCCACATGAATGCCAGGACTCAAGGTTTCCCAGCAGAACATTGCCAGAGCATCACACTGTCTGTGCCAGCTTGCTTTCCTCTCATAGTGCATACTGCTGTTACTTCGTTTCCAGGTAAACAACACACATGCACCAAGCCATCTACATGATGTAAAAGAAAACATTGTTTATCAGAAAAGGCCACCTTCATCCATTGCTCCATGGTCCAGTGTTGATGCTCATGTACTCCTTGTAGGTACTTTCAGTGATGGACAGGGGTCAGCATGAGTTCTCTGACTGGTCCACAGCTACACAGTCCCATATGCTGTGGAGCACTGTGTGTTCTGATACCTTTCTCTCATGGCCAGCATTAGATTTTTCAGCAATTTGTGCTACTGTAGGTCTTCCGTAGGATCAGGCCAGAAAGGTTAGGATATATCTCTCTATTATAAAAAAAAAATCTTTGGAGGGAGACAAGATGTGATCTTCTTGGAAGACACTTTAACGTTACGCGAGACAAGGCAGTGAGACAAAAAGGACAGCTGCTGTACAGTGATCGACGTACAGTGCGACAAGCAGAACACGCAGCTCACCAGCAGCAGCAGCAAAAGAGCAGCTGATCCGACCGCAACTCCTTAACATGCGTCCAGCACCAGGCAGTCTTATACATCCCACGAGAAAGAGATTTAACCACACCCAGGGCCAGTAATAAAGGGCAAAGAGTAGATGACAAAGTAGAACATCATAAAGAATTCAAAAGTGTTGGTGCAGTACACATGCACAGCAGGTTAGAGGTAATGGAAGTACGAAAATTCAAAAGTCTCAAAAAAAGGATAGGAAAGATCGCATTAGCGCAAACAAACGGAAATTATTACTCGGTGAAAAAGCTGAACAGCGAAAAGAGATCAAATATATTGATTGGATTAAAAGTTTACGTCCAAGACTTGTAGATCGTCTAATTCGTGTAGCCAGCGAGAATTAAGATTCCAAAAACGTTGTTGCGGTATGAAGTCCCATGAGACGGAGACTTTTAACATGAGATTCTTTCAAGTCATGCCCTACTTACAACTGTTTTCAAACAAGACCATGGTCATCTAACCTCAGTCATGTGAATGTTTTTTTCAGACACCTTCCTGCACTCTCAGCTCTTATAAATTTAATCAGGACAATAATTTTATACGTTCTAGATGACATGTCAACGACAAAGTGACGAAGAAAGAGCATGGACAAACATTCAAGAAAGTCATTTTATTTATTAGAGAGAAAGAAACGATATTCACTCACAGGCACTTATACATTGCGTTGTCACGATGTAAGTCAAACACGGAATCAAAATTCAATGTAATCTTGAAGAAAAGTTAATTCCAAATACTGTTTTTATAAAAGTTTTAAATTAAAAGTGAAAGAAATACATATGTAACAATTCCTATGAAAATAGCAATCTCTTTAAATTGTGTATCCAGTAAACCAAACCCGAGGCTGGGCGAGCGAAGCGAGCAGGGTTGCGGAGCCCCCTAGTTAATAATAATAATATTCATAAGAATACATTTTACTTATATAACAACTTTCCCATGTGCATCAATGGCCCTTGGGCACCCATGACGTTGTTACTGGTTCACCGGTTGTCCTTCCATGCACCACTTTTGGCAGGTACTAACAATTGCATATTGGGAACACCCCTCAAGAACTACTGCTATGGAGATGTCAATCAGATACTTACGCTTACCCACTGTTCCTGCTTCCAATACATCACCTTCAAAAACTGACTATTTACTTGCTGCCTTATATATTTCACCCCATGGCAGGTGCCATTATAATGAGATTATAACTGTTATTCATTTCACCTGTCAGTGTTTTTAATGTTGTGGTTAATCAGTGAATGCAAAATAAAGAGCCAGAATTCAAATATGTATTGTTTTCTTTCAGAAAGTCATATGCAATAGATGAGCACAGGGAAAAAGACATTGTATCAAGTGAATCAGGCTAATTAACATTTAACATTGATTCTCTCTGGTATTTTCTCAGTAAACTTTTAGAAAACTGACCTAAATTAAAAGGACCAAAATTAGTGTAGCACGTTCAAAAAAAATCAGTGTACAGTTTAGAAGGGTATACCCTTCTCATACATTGGAAAGAGTCCTCAATCTAGCCATGAGTGGACCTCGTAACATCCATTCTAAGAGGAACCCCAATAATGAAATTTGTTTCCTGGTGCTGCTCCCACTCCACCTCAACACTCTTTCTCACCCACAGGTAATTAAACAAAGCAAAACTTCAGAATTTTGCAAACTAATCTTCCAAAAGTGCCACATACCCCACCATCCACTTTGAGCTGTAACAGGAACCACTGACACTTACAAATATGTTACCAATAATACCATTGTATCTGGTTTCTCTGGTAAATTCAAAAATCTTATTTACTACATTGGTAAAACAAGGAGACAGCTAGCAGATCATTTTACTGAGCACATTTGACCCATTAAAACCAAAGATCTTACAAAACCTATTGTAGAACACTTCACATTTCTTGATCGTAGCCACACTGAGCTCACTGTTTGTGTTCTTTCACAGGTCTTTAAAGACTCTTTCAAAGAAAATCAGAAATCACATATTTCTCCAGGTCTTAATGACCTTTTTAATCTCTCATTTCAACTTGTCTAATGGCAGCTTTTTTATATGCACTTTAACCTTTTCTCTTTTCATCTCCCCTGGCTGCTTTTTCCTTTGCAGTTTCACACCTAAAGAAGGGTATACCGCCGATATGTTGTGTCTCTAACCTTCTTTCCTTTTCAGCATTGAAATAACATTTTTTCCTTTAGAGATGCATGCTTGTACCTCAGCGTTAAATTCTAGAAAGTCTAAAAAAGATTTACCAATAGAAGATGAGCTTATGATAGGCTGTATCAAAGGGATGTTTGTTAAAAGAATAATAAGTAATTATAGCTCTTCTTTTCTTTTATAATTAGTTATGAAAGGTGTGTTTACTTGTGATGTAGGTTCAGGGAGGCCTTGGGAAAGAATGCAACAGGAGAAGGCATCATGGGCTGTTCAAGTTGGTAATGAGGAAGCCTGTTGAATCACTTGAGCCATTGACTGCCAGCACACTAAAATCCCAGAGTTACTTTGTGCGTGTTGAGAAAGGATGTGTGATTAAGTCCTTGTGTGTCATGGAAAGAAAACAGACATGCAAGCCAGTCATACAAGAGAGAGCCATAATTAATTGACGTTCCGAACAAACAGAGAGAGAAGGAATTTTAGGAAAAGTTACCTGAAAGAGGGGGCACATGCATGTGTGAGCATGTGACAAGAATACGAAGATATATGGGGCATCCTGCAGAGGGAAAGGACACCTAGGATGGACATTGCAACATCTTCATGATAGATTGGTCAGGTGAATGGGGCCCATCTTATAAAAGGTTTGTAGTGAAAGTGTGCTGCAATCCCTTGAAAAAGCATTTTTAATATATGGAGAGTGAGAGAGAGATATATATTCAGACTTTCATTGATTTCTTTTTCACATTCTTTTTTGATCACTTTTTTCTTTCATCTTTGATTAAGTATCTTGTATGAAGGAGGGGGAAGAAGAATGGTTTATGTTTCTTATTTTTTCATCAGTTATTAACCACTGTATACACTGTACAGCTTCTCTTTCACTTATTTTTGTTTTTCATTGTATATAAATTCTGTGTAATTGCAGAGGACTGCATTTTTTATTTTTAAGTGCATGATACTGGATTTGTTTTCTGGCACAAGAAATATAATACATTTGTGTTTTTGAACATTTACTTGGGTCTCTGCATCTACTTTCCCACCACTGATTCATTTTGGGGTATCTGCAAATGCCCGGAGTTTAAAGGAGCGTATAATGTGCCAGTACATGGGACATTACAGAGCTTTATTAGAGGTCCTATGACAAAGCCTGATGGGAGATGTGAGTAAAATGAGAGTGCCCTCATACAGATAGTCAAATGAAGCACAGCCTACCCTTTTCTGGGATAAGGACATAATAATATACAGGATGCAATCAAAACAGATGGACTTACCATTGTACCTTTAAGCCTGTTTAAATAAATGGGGTTTTTGCTATGCTAGTAGATATATATGCATAATAAGAGTCAATATAAAAACTAAAAGTGAATAGCTACGATTTTACATTTACTGTATGTAACATGTGACGACTGTTATTATTCACTTGTGTGTGGAAATTTTGGTAAATTAAATTTTCCCTTTTTTCTATTCATGTCCTAATTTAGGATTTAACTGGATGTTTCACATCTTAAACAGTCTTGCTTTTGCTGCTGGTATAATCGAAAAGGAACATGCACATCTGCCACTTATGCTGGAATTTTTAAAACCCGAAAATCTTCAGGTTGGTAGAGAAATAATGTTTTTATTAAATTCAGCTTCCATGTAAAATAATTTACATTTACATACCTTACTTGAAAATATTACTAACACCGATATTATTATTATTCAGAAATTAATATCATTTAATAATATAATTGTAATTGCGCTGGTATCCCAACAGTTGCTGGTTCAAATCCCTGTCACCGCCAAAAGAGATCCTACTCTTGCTGGGCCCTTGAGCAAAACCCTTAACCTTCAATTGTCCAGGGGCACTGTACAGTGTCTGACCCTGCGCTCCGACCCCAAGGGGCATGCGAAAACTTAACAAATTCCTAATACAAGATTATTGTATAAGGTGAAATAAAGAACAAAGAACAAATGATATAAAAATAATCTCATTCAAATTTGTTAAAAATGCTTAGCAACGGATACAGATAGAATTTGTATTGGCAACTGGTATGTGGTATACTGTAGAATCATCTTATTGCACAGTTAACATGTTGGAAATAACTGGATAATTTCTACAAATATATACTGTGGAAGGCTAAAGTTATAAAGGGCATGAATAGTAGCAAAATATAAAAACCAAAGAAAATAAAATGACTAATAATAATAATAATAAAATAATGATTATAATGCCCCAAGCAACTCTACAGGGATCGGGATCATGTTCAGCAGAATGTAGATAATTTGCTTTACCATATACAGTACAATACCATAAAAAAGAATTTTTCCCTTCATGATTTGCAAAGCTTTTGACTGTAAATGTTTTGCATCTTAAACTAAAATCTAGTATTAAGTAAATGGTATTTTTGTAAACATTTTTTTAAAACTTATTTCTATTGAACAAAGGTATATGTCTCAGATTCCCTAATGGATCCCTTTTCTTTCCAAACCAGATACCAGGGACCCAAATTTTCTCTCCTCAGACAATAGTAATTTTTGCACACACATGCACACTCATTGGTTTGCAATACCAAGTGAAATGTGACAACTCTTGTCCTTTTAGAATATATACAAATATAATATACTGAAAAATTACCTCTTTATAAAAATTAACCTTTAGCCTTCACTCAGCAACTAGGCACATTGTTAACCTTTGATTTTCAGATCCTCAGATCTGTTCGTGCTTAAGGTCATGAAGTAATAAATCACATCTAACTTTACATATACCCTTAAAATGTATAAAAGATACAAACATTTTTTCTGCAAAGCACACTAGGCATTATCCTAGATCTTGGACAAAGTTACTGGTTACCTGGATGGTTGTACATATTGTTCAAATCAGGTATTTTTCTTTACCTGGTCTCATTCATTTGCCATATTTTCTCGCCTCAGTCTTGGTTTGGATGTGTATACAAGAATGCATGCTACACCGAGCTTGTTACTGCATTGTGCCCAGTGCTGCTAGGAAACATTGTAATTCCCTGTGATGCTGAAATGGAAAAAAGTGAATTAAGGAAAATGATAAACCAATCTGTGCCATTTAATTACTTCTTCTATGCTTGCTACTACTATTACTCCTTACAAACCAAATGTGTTCCCCTGATAAATACTGGTGATTTTAAGACGAGTTTCTTTGACGATCAATTGAAAGTTGTCATTTAATAAAAAATATATATTCTGTTAGTGTGGAATGAATTGTATCAGGAAATTATCCTCTTTAATAAAACCCTTGTGTGCGTCCAGTGTCCGTGTGTGTGTGTCTTCTGGTGAAGTGCGCATGCGTGGGCCGCGCCACACATTGTACTGTGCCCCGCCCATGTGCTCGGCACGTGGATGCACACACACTGGAAGCTGGGTGCGCAGTGAATGGCCTAGCCGCCGCCGCGCACGATAAGGAAATAAAGCACACACACTGGAAGCTGGGCACACAGTGAATGGTCTTTCCATGGTCGCGCATGATAAGATATAAAGGACACCATTGCTGGGAAGAGTGCTGATTGGGTAGTCGCGGCAGCGCACATAAAATCCGTTGTTGGGGAGACGCCACACAAAATAATCAGTTGCACGCCCCCACAGATTAAAATACTTGCTGGGGAACTGCACAGTACTTGCTGGGGAGACGCCACAGGCACGATTATAAGCAGCACGCCACACATTACATCAGTTGCTGGGGACACTCTGCTGATTGCCCACTGTTGTGACAGAAAATTAAAGTCATATTACGGACATCAAAGCCAGTATTACTGTCAGAGAAAATTACAGGCATTTTACGGAAATACAAACCAGTATTACTGCGAGAGAAAATTAAAGACATATTAAAGGATGCATATTACAGCCACATACAAGCCAGTATTACTGTAGGAGAAACTATTACGGATGTATCTACTAACAACATGCCACCCAAAAAAAGGACACGTCAAGTAGGACAAAAGACACAGACAATCAAATCCTATATAAGCAACATCTCCTGGAAGAACGGTCAGCTCAACAAGTAAAAATCAACAAAAGAAAGGCTGAAAGACAAAAAAAAAAATACGAACAAATAGATCGATTGAAGAAAAAGAAAATGAGCGTCAGAAAAACGCTATAAGAGAAAGACTCAGAAGAGCAAACCTTAGAAAAGGTTGGCATTTACTTGCCAGAACCAGTATTCAGCCATGGTCAGTTATACTGTATGTTGCATTATCAAGAGTTAGAAGTTTTCCAGATATTGTTGTCAAGGTTGTAGAGATTCCTGAACAAGGCAAACTGTTGCCAAACTCAGATAGAATATTTACAAGAAATATTGTCTATAATGAAATTGTATAGAAAAATTTCATGAGGTAAAAAAATTGAAGGTTTTACCTAAATATCTTCTTCAGATATTGTGTCTTACAGATTGTTACAAAGTTTTACACTAAGGCAATATTAATTATACTTACTGTATTGTCATGTACGTTTCTATTTTATTTTTATTATTATTTTACTTTAGGCTTCTTGAAAAAATATTTTTGACAAAAAAAAATTAAGACAACAAACAGAATGAGGTCAAGGTCCCTTGCCATTTAATACAGACTGTTCCTACTAATGTTTATGCACTACTGTTCTAGCGGCCGTTATTGTAACAGGCTTAATGTATAGTATTGTTATAAAAGAAGAGACAACAAAATGCTTAAGTGCTGACAGGAGTAATTGTATCAGTACAGCATAGAAGTGGCATACTCTGAGACACCACACCAATCTACAGTAGGTTGACAGTAGGGTGGTCCAAAAAAAAAAAACCTAACAGATTAATGTTCTCCACAAGGCTAGCTTTATTCTTTATCATATTTATAACAATAAGGTCACTCCATTTAGCAGTTTTGCTGTTCCCACTTGAAGGTCTACAACACTGGCATCTGATGAAGTTGGAAAATTGTTGTGATGGTTTTCAGATGCTTGAATAAACTATTTCTGTTCCTCGTCCTTTGTTAGTGTATCATTGTGCTCTTTCATGAGACTTATTCCTCTTTCATCTGTATCATTCATTCATGCCAACAGTTCACAAACTCAATCGTCTGTCCACTGTTTCAGCAGTTTCTTCAGAAAGGACTGAGACCTTTCTTTGCCTTTTTCCATATTGACATCAAAGAAGAATGCTGTTGTTTTTTATGTTACCAAATCCTCCAACTGCAGTTCTTCAGATTTATTTGTCAGCTTAAGACTTTGAGGAATTCTTGGTAATGGTGGCCACTGTAGGTTTTGCACCATCTTTGCCTTTGTTTCTGCTGAGACTCTGTCATCAGTAGGGCTAAAATAGAAACTCCTATTTACTACTAGAAGCTACACCTCAGTATTAAAATGTACACTGTTTCATTTTGTGTTGTTATTATTCATTACCCACTTCACCAAGTTAATGTTCAGAATGGAGTGACCTCTAAATGTTTCACAATCAGGTTGAAGTGTTACAGGTAAGCAAGCTGTCCCTAATGGACAAAAGTAAGCCTTGTGGAGAAAAGATTCTACAAACATTGCATTGGTTTGCGAACCATCCTAGTGAGAGAGTCTGCATCTCACACTAAATATAGAAATAAACTAATTAAAACAAAGAACTTCTACCAACATTGCACAAATTACATATAACAATGGCAGTGGTGAACATATATATAAATTAAACCTTACATGAAATACTCAGAGGAAAAAATCTGCAAAATGATACATGTATAGTTTTTCTTAACTAATTTTAGCAAAGTATTGCAATTGAATTACACAAATGCTGCATTTCTTAAAAATATCCAATTACTTATAACCTATAGTCAACGAACAAATTGTGCTCTGGTATATGTATCTATGTCAATATCTCCTCAGTGGTGCTTTTAAGCCAAACTTTGCTCATAACACATTATTTTACAACTTAAATGACAGCATCATTTAGCTGGATTTTAAAAAATACACTTTGTTACAAAGAAAGAAAGATGAAAAAGAATGCTGTATGGCCCATCAACAATCACTGTGCTTTTTTGTTACAGGCTATTTCCAGCATGCCTTCTCGAAGAATCCTGGGAACACATTTACATCCTGATAATCTTCCAAAATCATTCATTGAGAAGAAAGTTAAGGTTAATATTCTTTTTTAACAATTTGATTTTCTAAGAGTTTAATACTCTATAATCATAACTGAGCTACAGATGCCATATTTCTAAGCATTTTACTGTGGTGCATATTCAGGTTTTTTTTTAACAAAACAAACTTCCATTGGAACCCTTATAGTCTTTTTTAAAGATGCAAAACATTTCAACATACTATGAAGGTTTTTCATATTATCATATAATTATGTTTCTAAATCTCCATGCAGAAGCCTGCTGGAATTGCACACCTTTTTTAGATCAAGTCAGATGAAAAAAACAGACAAAACAAATGGCACACGAGGGCAGAAAAATCAGAGTCACAGCTATAGAAAACAAAAATGAAGGGTCCTTGTTCTCTGGATGGTCTTTAGGTCAAGAATGGGAGTTTCGATGGCTTGGTTTCTTTTATGACAGGTTCTGGTTGAGATGGAAGCGGAAGTGATATAAGTGATGCTCTGGTCTAAAGGCCTCCAGACTGTGGATGAGGAAGGAGAAAGTAGTGATGATGGTACACCATCCTGTATTGCTGACCTTTCTCAGTGTCCTGAAAATTGCACAGGTGCTTGATAGTGATATTTATGTAAGGATATTTTTTTCTTTTTTTTTTTTTATTTATTTATTAATTTTATTACAATCAATACATAGCAATCAAGTTTTTACAAAAAAAAAAAGAATTATGCTAAGAACAGATCGATCCCCACCCTTGAGAGAGAGAGCAAGCCAAACGGTGTAAAATTTAAGGCTTTTAAAAATACCTAAATCAACAAATTCTCTGTGCTTTATAAAATCATTTCAAAATATTACTGATTAGATCCTGCCATGTTTTGAAAAAAGTCTGCACAGATCCTCTAACTGAGTATTTGATTTTTTCCAATTTTAAATAATATAACACATCAGTTTCCCACTGACTTAAAAGAGGAGAGTTTGGGTTCTTCCAGTTTATCAGAATAAGTCTGCGTGCCAACAGTGTAGTGAATGCAATCACAATTTGTTTGTCTTTCTCCACTTTAAGACCCTCTGGAAGAACCCCAAACACAGCTGTTAATGGGTTAGGAGGGATTGTGAGTCCAAGACTGTCTGAGAGGTAATTAAAAATTTTTGTCCAGAATAATGTTAATTTGGAGCAGGCCCAGAACATGTGACCTAGTGAGGCTGGGGCTTGGTTGCAACGTTCGCAGGTTGGATCATGCCCTGGAAACATTTTGAGAGTTTTAGTGAGACAGATGTGCTCGATATATAATTTTGAGTTGTATAATTGTATGCTTTGTGCATATGGAGCTTGAGTGAATTCTCTGCATTGCTACTTTCCACTCCTTTTCTGATATATTAATTGAGAGGTCATTTTCCCAGTGTCCTCTTGGATCTTTGAAAGGAAGGGATTGTAAAAGGATTTTATATATTGTAGAGATGGAGTCTAACTCCTTGAAATTGAGCAATAATTTTTCCAGCGTGGATGAGGGTGCAAGATGAGGAAAATCTGGAAGGTTCTGTTTAACAAAGTTCCTGATTTGAAGATAGTGAAAGAAATTTGTAGCTGGAATGTTAAATTTGGAACGTAATTGTTCATAGGATGCAAAGACGTTGTCTATATAAAGATCTCTAAGCAAGTTAATTCCAAATTTTTTCCAGATATTAAAAACTGCATATGTTTGTGAGGGTTGAAAGAGGTGGTTCTTTTGCAGGGGTGCCACAGAAAGAAGCTTCTCCGTCTTAAAATGCTTTCTACATTGGTTCCAGATTCTAAGTGAGTGGAGCACAATTGGGTTATTAGTGTATTGCCGATAACGTGTGTTTATTGGAGCACAAAGCAAGGAATACAAAGAAGTACTGCAGGATTTTACTTCTATTGCGGTCCATGCCTGTGTATGTTCTTCTATTTGTGTCCAGGTTCTTATCGACTGTATATTTGCCGCCCAGTAATAAAACTGGAAGTTAGGTAGAGCCATGCCGCCTTCTGCCTTTTGTCTTTGTAGGGTCGCTCTTTTGATGCGTGGATGTTTAGAATTCCAAATAAATGAGGTTATTGTTGAATCTAATTGCTTAAAGAACGATTTATTAATGTATATTGGTATGTTTTGAAATAAAAAAAGGAGCTTAGGAAGAATATTCATCTTAACAGTGTTAATTCTTCCAGCTAGTGTGAGATGAAGGGTTGACCATCTATGCAAGTCTTGTTTAATTTTTTCCATACAGACTGTATGCATTTTCTGTATGACTTTAACACTCATGAATAGAATTATAACAATAAGTAGAATGAATACTATAACCTTGAAACCCATGAGATACTGTAATAATAAAACAATTTTAGGCCACTGAAACTGCTAGAATTGTGTTTTTCTTTGCAGGCATTTACTCTTAGCCTCCATTAATACCTCTCATTTCAGTGAATGAGATGAACACACGGTGCATCTGATTTTCAGTCATGGAACATGATATCCATAAACCTTATGCAAAGTTTTCATTTAAAAGTGTTCACATGTACAGCCTACTTAGATTCCAAGGAAAGCAAGGAATAGAAAAGAGTGGCTTGTGAACAGAGAAACTCATATCGTGAAGAAACCAAGTTCAAGGTGTGAAAATAAATATGAGCAGCTAACTATGATATAACAGCTTAATACTAAGTATTGAAATTTTGAGCACTGCAACAAATAAACTTTATGTTTAGTAAGAAAATGTCATTGTTTATAACATTATCACATTGTAATCAACTGTTCAACAGTTTATTTATCACGATAAGTGAATGAAGTATGTGCACTTTGGTAAGATCACTTTTAACATCTTTGTACCCAGACGTTTGTAACGTAGACCTTTATGAAACACAGTGTCATTTACTCTTCAGCTGATTTCTATACCAAAGACAGTCAGTGTGTGTTGTTTTAAATTAACCTTTGCTGGGTTGTAAATGTAGAAACACAAGTATTCATGTTGTGCATTCTAATTTGTGTTGTAACGGCCAACTCGCTCTCCAAAACCAGCTGCTAAACCACCAAGAACCATAGCCTGCCAAGTTGAGGACATTAGACACGACAAGCTGTACTTCTTCCAAATAAACTTCCCCCAATCGACGATCAAAATTAAGGAAAAAAACAATCAGTATGTAAAATAATAAAATGAATATACAGTAATCCCTCCTCGATCGAGGGGGTTGCATTCAGATGAAAATTCCGCAAAGTAGAAACCATATGTTTGTATGGGTATTTGTATATATTTTAAGCCCTTATAAACTCTCCCACACTGTTAACATTATTAGAGCCCTCTAGACATGAAATAATACCCTTTAGTCAAAAGTTTAAACTGTGCTCCATGACAAGACAGAGAAGACAGTTCTTTCTCACAATTAAAAGAATGCAAACATATCTTCCTCTTCAAAGAATGCGTGTCAAGAGCATAGAGTGTCAGAGAGAGAGAGAGAGCGAGAGAGAAAAGCAAACAATCAAAAAATCAATACGTGCTTTTGGGCTTTTAAGTATGCCAAAGCACCGTGATAAAGCGGCATTTTTTAGAGAAGCGTCCGTATCTTCTAAGCAAACAGCCTCTGTGCAAACACCCCCTCTGCTCACACCCCCTCCATCAGGCACTGAGAATGTCAGAGAGTGTGAGAGACAGAGAAAAGCAAACGATCAAGCACCGTGCGGGAAGCATATCTTATATCATTGAGGAGTTTTAGTTAATATGTAATACATGCTCTGATTGGGTAGCTTCTAAGGGCTCATTTATACTTCACGCTCAGAACGCGTACGCGTCCGCATCATGGCTGCCACGCGTTCCCAGCGTTCATTTCACGCGTCCTCTGAGCAGGTCCTCAGAAATTAACGCGCGTGCGCGAGTTGCAGTACCAGCAAAAAGTCGGGGGGCGCAGTGTGCTAAAAGTCGGAACGTGACGTCAGGGTCTCTGTTTACTATCTACATGTGACAGCAAGCCTCTATGGAGATCCTTCGGGGATCGATGTGCGCGCTTTGCTGTTTGATGAATGGTTCAAAGTGTTGAAGCAAAATGCTGACATACAGATGCATTCGTGATGCTTTTATATTCAAGCGTCGCATATTCCCGATCGTAATGACACGATACATTTTAAAAGTCTCACATACCATCTTTTGTGCCGTCTATTTTTTATTTTTTTACTTTACCTGCTGTCAGGTACAAGAAGCTCGTAGTGATGAAAAACTGGGATGACGTTTACGATGGTCTGCTTTAATAATAAAGTAAACTACAAGGTTAAAGTGAACATTTCGAGATTAAAGCCGAAATTTCCACTTTAATCACAAAATACACGTTTTCACTGTGTCTTTTAT
Organism: Polypterus senegalus; assembly: GCF_016835505.1. Taxonomy (NCBI): domain Eukaryota; kingdom Metazoa; phylum Chordata; class Cladistia; order Polypteriformes; family Polypteridae; genus Polypterus; species Polypterus senegalus. The sequence goes on along the minus strand of NC_053156.1, from coordinate 208,928,800 downwards.
TTTATTCTCAGTGGCTCAAATACAGCGCTATACATTATGTTGCCGATGTGAAGTTGCAAAAAAAAAAATATGGCGGCACTGAGACTTTTAAAATGTATCGTGTCATTACGATCGGGAATATGCGACGCTTGAATATAAAAGCACCACGAATGCATTTGTATGTCGGCATTTTGCTTCACCGCATCGAAGCATCCATCCTGTAGGATTGGCATAGAGGCTTTCTATCACATGTAGATAGTTCCCGAATGTAATGACACGATACATTTTAAAAGTCTCACATACCATCTTTTGTGTCGTCTTTTTTAATTTTTTTTTTTTTGCAACTTAACAACAGCAACATAATGTATAGCGTTATATTTGAACCACTGAGAAAAAAATAAAGGACACGGTGAAAACGTGTATTTTGTGATTAAAGTGGAAATTTCGCTTTAATCTCAATTGTCCACTTTAACCTCGTAGTTTACTTTATCATTAAAGCAGACCGTCAAACGGTCATCCCAGTTTTTAATCGCTACGAGCTTCTTGGACCTGACAGCTGCGGTAAGCAGCAAAAGATCACCACACAGAACAAATTAAATGTATGATATTCCAACTCTCTGCACATTTAGAATCTTGATATCACTTTCATGATGAAATGCATTAAAGTGTGTATGTTACATTTTACATATAATTTCATTTAAATAATGAATACTGTTAATAATTACACACATGGGGGTGACACGGTGGCGGAGCAATAGCACTGCTGTCTCGCAGGGAGTTACATTGCTGGTATTTCCTGCTTGTATTCCACACTGTGCTCCGGTTTCCTTCCAAAGATAAGCAGATTTGGGGATTTGGTGCTGCTAAAATGACGCTAGTGTATGTGTGCTTGTATTCACCTTGCGATGAGCTGAGACCTCGTCCAGGGATTGTTTCTCAGTCGTGCCCAATGCTTGTTGGAATGGACACATCCCTGGATTGATGGATTTAATCAATAAACATCCTTTTCACAGATATTGCGGTAAGGTGTTATCGGAATTTAGTAGGTGTTTTAGGCAATTCACAACACAGAGAAGCCAAACATGTTCTCACCGTGATAATATCTCACACTGCCACCTGGTGGACTCCTCCAGATTTACGTAAAGTACGCGCAAGTATAAACACTTCAACGCTTGCGTAGCAGGAGCGTCCGCTGCAGCATGCGTCGCGTGAAGTATAAACGAGCCCTTTGCCATCCGCCAATAGCGTCCCTTGTATGAAATCAACTGGGCTAACAGACTGAGGAGGCATGTACCATAAATTAAAAGACCCATAAATTAAAAGAGTCTGCAGAAATCCGCGAACCAGCGAAAAATCTGTGATATATATTTAGATATGCTTACATTTAAAATCCGCGATAGAGTGAAGCCGCGAAAGTCGAAGCGCGATATAGCGAGGGATCACTGTATATTAATAAAGAAAGAAATGAACAAACTACTAAACAATATATATATATATCATACCCCAACCAACCCCGACATAACATTTAATCCCGAAAGTGTCCGGTGGAAAGTAATAATAAAAGAAAAAGTGCAGCACAAAGTTAATATACAATATAAACCCTCCCTTGACCCCACACTGAACACGAACTCAATAAGACACACAGAAAGTATGAAATGCACATAAAAGTACAGAAAATTGAACAGAAAATGGATAATGTTTGTGAACCTGGTTCAGCTGGAAAAATTGTCCTATGGAATTTACATGGATGAAAATGATGGCTTGGTCCTCTCCCCAAACAACAAGAAACAGTCTCACTGTGGTTATCATCAGTGAGACATGACGTGATCCAGAACCCCGGGGTTTTGCGGTGCAAAGCTGCTGTTGTCGGGCGTTGAAAGTGGCAGGTAGACAAAGGGGTGAATGATTTGAATCGGTGCTTTCTCCTGGCTTTGTAGTGAATTGGCGGTCTAATATAATGGGATTTTTTTTTCTTTCTGTCCTTCCATTTAAATAGTGAATGATTGGATGCAGGTGATGGAATTAACTGGACCAATTATTATGAGGGGCTACGGTTCCACAGTGTTATCCTTCCCCCATTGTTTCCAGGGGAGCATATTTACATACACACAGACCATGTAAACAGGACAACAAGACGAAAGATGGGACTCAGCACAAAATACATTTACAATGACATTAATCATGTAGCACCGCTAGTGTGTTTAAGTGTTCTCTTTCTCTTTTAATGACCACCTCTCTGCTTGCTATTATTGTATCATTCGATTTTTTTCATTAAGTTAAAATGTCTTCATTGTACATAGAACTTTAAGTAAGAAAGGCTTAAGTCTTTCTCATCTGTAACATTGAGGCCTCTCTCATTTGAACATTCCTTTTTATTTCAAAACAAAGAGGGTCAGTGACTCTTTAAATGTCTTTCTGCTTCTCTGGAATAAATCCTACATTTGGTAAGGAATTTGGAAAAGGAACCAGTAAATAAGAGACCAAGGCATCCTGCAACAGGGCTTTTCACTCACCGCATCTTGGGTTACAATGGTAAAAAGTAAAAGTTGCCAGGACCAGTTATCCATGTTGCAAATGTGCACAATTGGGGCTAACAAGTTCATTTTAGAATTTAGCATAACAAATGTTACAACTTTAAATGGATTTATCCTACTGTATTTGACTGTTTTAGTACAAGTTATAGATGCCAAACTATGCCTTATTTAATTTTCTGGTATTAACAATTCATTTGTCAAAGTTGAATTGAAAGAAGAACAAATATATTCTATATTAACCTCTAGTGTTTCTTTACAAAGATACATTTTTATACCATTGCCTACTTGTACTACTTCTTTACTGAAAGCAGAAACTCCTGTTTTGGCTATTGATAAAATGTTGTTTCTCATTGTTGTACACTCTCTGCTCTCTAACCTAATTACTTTTCTTTACATGCTTTGATGCTAATTTTCAATTTAAATACATATTACAGAATTTATGCTTAATATTATATACAAGATGATAAGACATACTAAGGCAGATAAAAATAACCCTTGAAGTAACATTGTTATGATCCATCAACACAAAATATTTAAAAGGGATAAAGAGGCCTGAAAATAAATATAAATCAGACCAGGACTTCACTGGCAAGCCCCAAAAACAGGCCTTACCCATGCAGCCAGACCTCAATCCAAGAGGCAGGCTTTCAGGTCTACACAGGCCCAAAATGGGGCACTGGCTTTAAAAGTTGAAAAATACTTTTAAATTTCCTAAAATCTCTTCAGGGAGAGGAAACTATATACACTTTGGCTTAAAGGACAACTCCAACAAAAAATCTTTACAAACAAAGAATTGATTCACCTAAATCAGAAAGAGTATAAAAACAGAAAATGGAAAAGATTGGGAGTGCTCTCCCCTAGACTTTCTCTTAAACTCATATATGTGGATGAGTAAACCACAAGACAATGATTATATTTTTATATTATGTACATTAACAAACCATCAACAACAAATCAAAACAAATGAATATATTGAACAATTATTATAAAAGTAAAATTGAATAAATCAGACCCTGCAGCTGCATAAATAAAAGGTAAAGTACCACTTCCGGTTAGTGGAAATAGCCCAAAAGTTGATAGAAATCTATGTTTTGAAACCTAATACTTGTATGTAAAATTTGGTTCACCTAAATGAAAACGTACTCATGGTATTGTGTTTACATACACACATACACAGACAGATACACAGACATAATTCCAAAAATGGCATTTTCAGACTCCAAAACTCCAAGATTCATCAAAATCTCGAAATGGAATTTTTGGACGATTACAATACTTCCCCCATACTTCGTGCACGAGAAAGTAAAAAAGAGGGTAAAAGGATTTGCGTTAAAAAGGCAATCCAGAGCAAACTACACTACATTCGCCATCCAGTACTCAGAATGTAAAACCAGAAGCAATAAATCCACAAAAGAATACTCAAAGTTTTGAACTTTTCCCCACAAACACTGTTGGGACCTTCTACCATTCTCTGTATAAAGGCTGAGGGTGGACCCTAGTACTAACATGATGGGGGTCCCGCTTCTTGAAGTTTCTCCCACAAAAGACGAGAGTTAGATTCAAACAATGTAAAACACAATATATAATAATAAATACAAATCACAATGTTAACAAAAAACACAAAACATATGAGAACTAATAATTAAAAATGGCAAAAAATAATAATAAAATAGAAAGTAAATATAAGCTAGGGAACAAGCCTGTAACATAACATAACATTATAAAATTGTTACCTGTTTTTGCAGCAACGAAGTCTGAAATTTTACGTATTATATTGTCATAAGCTACCAAATCAGGTGAAGGAAGGATACAGATAATACAAATGAGCCAATGGCCCATCTATTCAAGAAAAAAAAGCAAAACAAGAAATATGTTGAAATATTACCCTCCATTATAACCCAATTATTTAGCTCCGGTGTTAAAGGCCCCACCACTGTTAGCTTCAAAACTGTTCTGATGTTCCAGCCCCAGAGCATGCCACTCTATTGTGTATTCTTACCAAGTTGGTGTTGTGTCACATAGCTTGACTGATTATATAATTTCCTCAGGACTTCAAATCTCTTAATGCACCAAAAAAGTCCTGGGAGGTTAATTCATTTAGCAGAGACTCAATTTGGAGTAAACATTAAACAGACATCTGTGCCATCTACAAAGCTTGATAAGCCTCTTTTCTGTTTGCATGGACCAAAACACTCGCTTTCCTTCCTTCCATCTTTGTTCCACCTTTTCGGCCACCTTTGATCTTCACTGTTTGTGGATATTGTACACATTGTCCTTCCAGTTGAACTCCATTGGCTACTGAACGCTGCAACCATACAACTTGCAACTCAGCGTGCAAAAATTTAGTTGTAGTGAGTCACAAAGAGTTGTAGCGAATGTCAAGAGTCTTATAACTGAGGCGGAGGGTTTGTCATAGTACATGATTGTCACAATGGTTGCATGCTGTAACAGTCCACCACTTACTTTGGTTTTCCAAACAGTATGTAAATGAAGACTAGTGCTAAAAATCATAGGAAAACTTTTGTATCTTTGTTTAAAATTTTCAAAGTATATGCTCTTTGTTCATGTCATCCTTCCTGACTAATGTTACCAACATTTAAAAACATTTTGCTTCTTTTTGTAACATTTTTCATTGACGAAATAGTCTTTAGGTACTATTTCATTTTTATTTTAACCACTAAGATTGAACTGATACTAAAATTAACATTTACTGGAGGGGATTCCTTTCAGTAAGTGTTACTTTGTGGTGTTATGGAAAAATAAATGACCTTTCACAGTAGCTCTGACTGACACACCAGGCAGAACTGAACTTTTCCTGGAGTTTGGAGTTAGAGAACGATTCACACCCAGCTTCTTAAATTCACGTTATGGTGCTTTGTTGTAGGAGAAAGCTGACAAACCCTTCTAAAAACTAAGAACAACATTATTTCTATAGAACATTGTCCTACAAAGGAACCTAAGAACATAAGAAAATGGACAAACGAAAGAATACCTTTCAGTCCATCAAGCCTGTTTGTTTAGCTAATAGTAAGCTGTCCCAATATCTCATTCTGATTCTATTTAAAGGTTCCCAATTTGGGGTGATTTGTTTCAAACCAGTTTTGTTAAACTTGTTAAACATGTATGGAATGCTTTTTGATTTTAATAAAATAAAATAAAAAAAAAGGCTCCCAAGATTTCTGGTTCAACTACATGTCTCGGTAGTTTGTTCCAGAGTATGATAACTTTTTGAGTAAAGAAGTGCTGCCTGGCTTTAGTTTTAAATGCACTTTCCTTTAATTTCCACCGGTGCTCTCAAGTACATGACTCACCCGTAAGCCACAAGAATTTTGCTGGATGTATTTTATCAATGCCTTTGAGGATTTTAAATACCTGGATTAGGTCCTCACTCAGTCTCCTCTGCTCAGAACAAAACATGTTTAATATAGTATGTAACTCATTGTGCTTTTCAAGAAATCAAAGCAAAAGCTTTAAAGAGAAGCAATAAATTAAAATAGATAAGACAAATAATTAATAAATGACATACTTAAATCAATAAATATAATACACACATAACACAGATCTACAAGTAATAGGTAAAGCAGAATTCCTGTTTATAAGTTTGTTCTCCGGTCTCTAATGTCTGATGGCTAGAAAAATAAATAAATAAATAAAACTGCAGGGGTTCCAAGAACAAAAGATTGTCTAGCTTCCACTGAGCACTGTACTTAATGTAAGTGTACTAAAGCAATTCCTTACTGTTTACTATGCTTTGTGCTAAAATATTCAATGCATTGGGTCTCATTGACAAATGGAATATCCACTTATGTTCTAGCATGACAGAAGGCTACCCAGTACTTTGATGAGGTGAAGGTGACATTTAAAATTGGAAAAAACTGTAGAAAAGCTGATTGCAGACTCATGAAGATATGTGATATTTCTATGCAAACTGTTAAAAGTAGAATTAAAATACTACTATGAAAAGCTAAATTAAAAAAGTGGGTTATAAGAAGTTTTTAAAAATGTTAATCTGCCATATCTCTATTGATAAAGTTTTCCAGATTTATTTGGTGCATAGCAGAAAAAAGGCCACCTCACCATTTATGTTGTGCTTAGCTCTTTGAATAATAAGTAGAGCACTATTAATAGATCTAAGGCTATGGCTTGGAATGAACAAAATCATATAGAGGGTTATATACCATTAGTAAAATTTTAAAGGAAAATTTTTAAGGACATAAATAAAAAAAAAATAAATAATACTAAGACTAGTGAGATGTTCAAGTTTTATTTTTCTGGTTAGGATTCTTGCTGCAGCATTTTGAGCTAACTGCAAATGACTGACATTTTTCTTAGGTAGACCTGTTGGGATTGCATTACAGTAATCTATTTGCAAAAAAAATGAATTAATTTTTCAGCAACTTGCATTCTTATAAGAGGTCTAATTTTTGCAATATTCCTTGAGTGAAAAAATGCAGTTCTAATAGTATGGTTGATGTCAGAGACCACGGCTACACCTAAATTCTTTATTTCCACTTTGACTTAATGTTAATGGATCAGGTTTATGTCTAAGAACTTCATTATTTTCATCCATTCAGAAGTATAAACTAGACATTGGATCAGAGGATCCAGAGCTTCAGGGTTATCAGGTGCAAGAGATAAATAAAGCTGTTTGTCATCTGCAAAGCTGTGGTAGTTCATCTTGTCTCTCTATTATACAGTATTTCCCAAAAAATAAGACAGTGTCTTATATTAATTTCTGCTCCAAAAGAGCCACTTGGGCATATTTTAGAGGATATGTTATATTTATATATATTTATTCATGTACAACAATATAAATTTATCCAAATACAGTCATGTCATCTTCTTCTGGAATATCGCCATAACTCTCCACATTCAAACCCTGAATTTCAGTCTGAATTTCTTGCTAATCTAGCTGCTTTTAGGATCCTAAAGGATCAAGGTGTGCGCTTCGATGTTTGATGAAAGGTTTGATGTGGTGAAGCAAAATACCGACATACAAAAGCATTTGTGGTGCTTTGATATTCAAGTGTCACATATTCCCCAAAATAATGAAACGAAACATTTTAAAAGTCTCACATACCATCTTCTGTGCTGTCTTTTTTTTTTTTTTTGCACCTTTACAATACTATCAGAATGTATGGCGGCGTATTTGAGCCACACAGAAAAAAAATAAGGACATAATGAAAATGTCTATTTTGTGATTAAAGTGGAAATTTCAGCTTCATCCTAAAACCGACCCAATTGTTAAATCGTTACACGCTTCTGGGGCTCCTCCTGACCTGACAGCAGCGGCAAGCAGCATTCCCGCACAGAATACATTTAATCTATACTAATAAAAGGCAAAGCCCTCACTGACTGACTGACTGACTGACTCACTCACTCACTCACTCACTCACTGACTCATCACTAATTCTCCAACTTCCCATGTAGGTAGAAGGCTGAAATTCGGCAGGCTCATTCCTGACAGCTTACTTACAAAAGTTGGGCAGGTTTCATTTCGAAATTCTACGCGTAACGGTCATAACTGAAAGCTATTTTTCTACATATACTGTAATGGAGTTGAGCTCAAAAGCCGTGGGGGGAGGAGTTTCGTGTGACATCATCACACCTCCCACGTAATCATATGAACTGACTGTCAACGCAGTACGTAGAAAACCAGGAAGAGCTACAAAAAGCGCTGAAGAAAACATGCATTATATAATTCAGAAGGCATCGAAACAATAAGAAGCGAGCGAGTGACATATACAACCATATTCATGAGTGCTGCTACTTCGGAAACAAAGCACGGTGTAAACCTAAAGTTTAAATTAAGTTCATAGACAGGCTGCCGCTGGCGTTTGTCATGCCCACGGGTAATGCGTTTAATGAGAGGGCGCAGGATATAAACGAGAGTTTTGATCACTTTGTAACTAAGTTAAAATTGCAGGTGAGGGGCTGTGCTTATGCAAATTCCGAGAGACTGTGTTTGTGGGGGATTGACAGTTAAGGCAGGTGGGGGAGTCACGTCATCATCTCCCCTCCCATTTACCTCATTTCGCTCTGAGCTGAGTTCCGCAGCTAACACACGCAGTGTTACGGAGGCGACTTTGTGACGCTGCCACCAAAAACTCACAGAAAAATCCACAAGTTAATACACACGCTGTGTCTAGAGTTTCTCCACACTGAATCCTCCAGGCACTACTTACAAAAGGTTACATTGACAATCGTGTTATTTTTAAAATGTTTCCTTTTCTTAGCACAAGCACAGCTGAGAAGCTTCGATGCATGTGCTCCACAACGCGTTAAAAAATCACGCATTTAATCACAAGCAAAGGGGAACTTCTGTCAATGCATGATTTCCTGGTACACCGATTACATTGATCAACGCTTCCCAATTCATTTTACCCTCGCACCCCCTTGGTTTGAGAAGAAGTATGAAAAAATATGACGTTAACACAGAAAAACAGATCACCAATTGAAGCTTTATGAATAATCGATTTGCCATCAATAATTGTTTTGGTAAAGCCAAACTCAGTGTAATCCTTACATTTTATAATTTTTCCGCCACAAGCCATGATTAAATGAACAGTAAAAAAGTAAGAGCGAAGCGAGGGTGATTTATTCAGGCAGGCAGGCGACAGCTCAATAGCTCGAATTTGGATATAAGTAGGTTCTATTTAGTCGCCAGAAATATTTTTGTTAGGAATGGAAGTTGTATTTAGTCTTTAAATTTCTATGGTAAAGAAAAAGTTATGCAATGATGACTACATTTAACTATATAAAGTCAAAACTTGATTATATAAAGTCACTGTCAGAATAAATAAAGTCACAACTTGAATATATAAAGTCAGCGCTGGAATATATAAAGTCAAAACTTGAATATATAAACCTGAGTATATAAAGACGGCATTGGAATATTTCAGAATATATAAAGTAAGCGCTGGAATATATAAAGTCAAAACTTTATATATTCCAGTGCTGACTTTATATATTCAAGTTTTGACTTTATACATTCAGAAAAAGTTTTGACTTTATGTATACCGAGGCTGACTTTAAATATTCAAGTTTTGACTTTATATATTCGGGAATGATTTTATATATTCAAGTTTTGACTTTATATATTCTGACGCGACTTTATATATTTACAAAATCAATTTATTTGCCTGTTTGGCACCTTATAGTATAAGTGTGTGTGTATATATTGTGGTAGATAGGGGGCGCTCTAGCTCCCTTGAACCCCTGTCCACGACTCCAAACACCAGGTAAAAATCCTCAAGTTGACTTTATTTAATCTCCACAGTGTACAAAGCACACTCTTCACCACAATACTCATAAATACAAACAATAATTACAATAAACCAATCCTCCAGCTCCCAGACGCATGGCCACCCTTCCACTCAGCTCAGCTCGCCGTCTGGGAGCTCCCACAGTCCTTTTATATCTCCTGACCCAGAAGTGTTCCCAATCCCCAGTCCATGTGATTCTCAATCACTTCCGGGTCAGGTAAAAGCTCTTCTCTTCAACCCGGAAGCCTGTCGCTCTTTCTATGACGAACTTCCAGGTCATAGGGCACAAAGAAGTCCTCAGTCCTCCCTGCAGCTCCCTCTTGTGGCCCCCATGGCATCCAGCAGGGCTGTGCATAAAAACCACATTGTCCATGATGCCCTGCTGGTCTTCTGGGGACCTCCATGCTGCAAGGAGGGCTCCACCTGGCGGCTTGGGGGTATTGGCCGGGATAAACGGCCGGCCATCCTCCACTATATATATATATATATATATATATATATATGCCAGCAACACTTATGACAATGACAAAACAATTACATTGTCAATCATGTTACGTTATTTTTAAAATTTTTCCTTTTCTTTTTTATAACTTCTTTTACACACTACTTCTCCGCTGCGAAGCACGGGTATTCTGCTAGTTTATAATAATCCAGCTCTCTGCACATTTAGAATTCTTTGATTTATACTTGATATGACTTTCATGATGAAATGCATTAAAATATGTATATTACATTTTACAGATAAATCATTAAGTTTGTTTAAATAATGAATACTGCTAATAGTTACACATATGGGGTGGCACTTTGGCAGAGAAGTAGCACTGCTGTCTTACAGGGAGTCACGTCCCTTGTGATCCCTGCCTGGAGTTTGCATGTTTTTCCTGGTGGGTTTCCAAAGTGTTTTCCATCCAAAGACATGAAGGTTTGGGGAATTGGTGAACCTACAATGACGCCAGTGTATGTGTGTGCTTGTGTTCACCTTGCGATGAGCTGATGCCCCATCCTGAGATTTTGTTTCTGTTTTGCGCCGATGCTGCTGGAATGGGCGTATCCCTGAATTGATGGATGTAATCATTAAACATCCTTTTCAGAGATATTGTGGAAAGATGTCTTCAGAATTTAATGGGTGTTTCGGGCACATGCGTCGCATCTCGTGAAGTATAAACCTGGCCTTAGGTGCCTTACTTTTCAGCTGATGATCTTGAAGAGGGCTTATTTTTGGGGTAGGGCTTATATTACAGAGCAGCCTGAAAATCATGCTATGGCTTATTTTTGGAATAGGTCTTATTTTTGGGGAAACACAGTAATAGAAAAATCCTGGGACAAGATAAGACTTTTTAGCCTGGGACGAGACATGACTTTTTCAGAAAAATACTTTCATGTCTCGTGAGACAAGACTTTGTTCCAAGAGATTTTATCATTCCCGGGGCCAGAAATAAAAGGTAAAGAGTAGATGACAGTAAAACATCATAAAGAATTCAAAAACGCTGGCGCGATACACATGCAGAGCAGGTTATAGATAATGAAAATACTAACATTCGAAAGTCTCAAAAAAATGATAGTAAAGATCGCATTAGTGCAAACAAATGGAAATTATTACTCGTGAATTAATAGAAGAGCGAAAAGAGATTGAATATATTGTTCGGATTTAAACTTTAAGTCGGAGATTTGTAGATCGTCTAATTCGTGTTGCCATCAGGGAAAAGTAGTGTTTCTTCCCAATGAAGAGGCATATCCATGAGAATTAAAAGATTTGTTGTTTGGTGAAAGTGAAATTGAAATTCACATACGCGAGCTGCGGAGGCGAAGTGGCTGGTGCGTAGTGCAGGCCAGGGGGGTTGGCGAGCGAAGCAAGCAGGGGGCGAAGCCCCCTAGTGTTTCAATATAATCTGGCCTAACAAGAGCATATAAATTGAAAACAGTAACAGTGACAGCTGGCCCAGAATAAATTCTTGTGGTACACCATATACAATATCATGGATTTCTGAACTACAATCACCATACCTAAAACAGAATTTTTTACCTGTTAAATAAGACTAAAACTAGTTTACGATACTGCCAGAGAAACCCACCCATGGTCTAAGGTGATTTATGAGAATACTCTGGTCTATTGTGTTAAAAGCTGTGCTCAGATCAAAAAGAACAAGAACAAATATGTGACCTGTGCCCACATTAACCACCAAGTCATTTACCACTTTAACCGGTGAGGTTTCTGCACTATGCTTTGGTCTAAAAGCAAACAAAAATTTGTCAAGAATAGAATGTTTATTTAATAAGCTATTTAACTGTTGTAAAATTGCCTTTTCTAATATTATACTTTAAAAAGGCAGATTAGAAATAGGTCTAAAACAGAGGAGTCTGGATTATGCTTCATCAGCAGGGGTTTAACTTCCATAATCTTTAGACAATCTGAGAAGACCCCAGTATCTAATGAAAAGTTAGCTATGTCTAATACACGTTCAGTGAGTACATCTGAGACATCTTTGAAAAAGTCTGTTGGGACTGGGACAAGGACACAAGTGCAAGCTTAGAGCTGTTCAAATAAAATTAAAGTTAAAATGATAAAAACAAATGAAATGATTATTATGTATGTTGGTTGTTTTACTATAATGTACAGTTACAGGTCTTAAGATTTACTGTATCTCATAATTTGTTTCTACAGATTTTGGCTATGTTACGAAATCCCAAAGATGTTATCGTTTCTTACTTCCATTTCCAAAACAACAACCCTGTTATAGGATTATGTTATACATGGAATGAATTCTTCTGTAGATTCCTAGAGGGAAAAGGTAAGTCAATAAAAATGAAGATTGCCTCAGCCTTTAATAAACTATAAGTTAAAAAGCTTTAAAAAATATGTAATCTACCTTTAGGATGGGAAATATTTTTGCCTTTTTTATTTTCATGGTATTCTATTCTTGTTAAATTATTATATACTCAAGTTTCAAGTGTAGTCAAAGCCCAACTGCAAATTCTTTTAAAAATACAGCTTATTACCAGTAGTTAAGTTGGGTCTGATTGGAAATTCAAGTAAAAGTAAAGTAATTTCAGCCTAACTGGATTCAATGAGCTTACTCCAACTCCTTTCCTTGGAAGACGTAAGCCATATTGGTAGCAGAGGTTTAACAGACTTGGCAAATCCTAACTTTTAAAATTAAACTTTTGGGTGGAATGGGGAATGGCTATCTTCTTACAACTTTATGTGGTTTCAAAAAATAAACAATCTGGTGCTAAAATGAGTACACCACCCACACATACTCAAATTAAAATATCAAGAAGGAGCTCTGCCAGTTTTTGTTCTTGTTATGATTTACCTAATACAAGAAAGCTAATACCAGGGAAGACTTTCCCAGACACAGAGAAGCCACTCTTAAATAGTTAATTTCCAACTATGTATGCAAATAATCAGGCAAAAAGAATAAAAAACAAGAAGAATGAACTAATTAAAGAGTAACAATCTTAAAAAAGGAAATTGAAGAAATGAACGCATAACTGATAAGTGATAACAAAAACTTGATGTCAAAGAGGAATGGTGCAAGTTTAAGCCAAACCTGATCCAAGGTCAAAAATCAAAACTTTTAAAATCACAAGGCCTAAAGGAAAAGTCTCCAATGACATTAAACATACCACATACCAAAAATATCCAAGACAATACAAAATATCCTATTAATCTTTGGCAAATACTGCAATGATGGACCAACTGGCACAGCAGCCCAAGCTAAATGATGCAAATTTAAATTTTTTTAACTACACTTGGGAGGGCTGATATTGTTGGTGCACCCAATCCAAAATCAGCAAGTTAAGCAAATTATGGTTCTGGGGTCAAATTACAAGTAGAAAGAAATAGCAGTCAACAAAACAAAGGTAAGAGGTAAGGAAAAAAATTAAAAGCATGAATAAAAATGTTAACAGGAACTGTAAAGTCATCCCTTTGTATTAAAAAATCTGCAAATGCTGAAGTCCCTTATGTACAATGGCATATTTATGTTGTGACTGATAGGGGGCGCTATCGCTCCCTTGAACCCTTGTCCAAGACACCAGACATCAGATAAAAGACTAAATAGTTGACTTTTTATTCACAAACAGTGCAGAAAGCACCCTCCTCTTCACAATACTCATAAATAACACAATAATCCACAATAAACAATTATCCTCCACTCCCAGACGCGTTGCCACCCTTCCACCCAGCTCAGCTCGTCGTCTGGAGTTCCCAGAGTCCTTTTATATTCCCTGAACCGGAAGTGTTCCCAATCCCCAGTCCATGTGATTCCTTATGACTTCAGATAAAAAGTCTTCTTCTTCACCCCAGAAGCACATCACTTCCGCTGTTGCTTTGCCTATGATGCACTTACGGGTTATAGGGCACATGTGACTCTCTGTGCCTCCCTGCAGCGTCCTCTGTTGGCCCCTGAGGTATCCAGCAGGTTTGTAGGGGAAAACTCCATAATCCATGATTCCCTGCTGGTATCCGGGGCACCTCCATGCTGCAGGTAGAGCTCCATGTGGCAGCCTGGGGTTATTGGCCGGGATGAGAAGCCAGCCATAGACCACAACCTATAACCTACACACATCCCTCGTATACTTTAAATCATCTCTAGATTACTTATAATACCTAGTACAATGTAAATGCTATGTAAACAGTTATTATACTGTATTGTTTAAGGAAATATGACTTTGGCAAGTAACATGCCACTTTTCAAAAAATCTAAGATATTAATTTTCATGTTGAGATATAGCACTATAAGCTTGCTATTAGCCTTCAAGGGATTGCTTTGTCTACTTAATTGCTTTTTAGAAACCATAGAAACAAAGGATGCACACAATGTGATGCCAAGCTAATTGTAACTGTAATAGTTAATTGTTACAGCTTAATTGTAGTAACACAGGGCAGCGCTTGCTACTGTCCTTTTGTGTCAATATGAATATTTGTATGTCTTTTGTGTTTTGTTTAATAGCTGCAGTACTGCAGAAAGTGTACAGATGGAAACAGATTCCCACTATGGAAGATGGTAGCACTCAGATGTAGGATACGTGAGCAAAAAAGAGCTTTCCTTTTGCAAAGGTAGCAATTGCTAGGGTCAATCTACAGAGTAGAGCAAGGATACTTCGTTTGAGCAGTTTACTACAATGAGCTATTTTTAATTCCTGTGGCGGGAAGCTACAGCAGGGTATGCCTACAGATCACTTCATTTGTGTGGATTCAGCATAGTGCTTGGTGAGTGGCAAGTTCAAGTTTTGCTTTTCAGAACTTTCTGGATTTCCTTTTTTCTAGTATTTTCGATCCATGCATGCGGAACTTATAGGTGTGGTGGGCCGATTGTCCTGCTAAGTTTGAATTTGCCATACCCGATAGTAAAATTAAAGATACGGACAGGGAGATGACAGAGAAAACAAGGTGAATAAAAAGGGGCTGAAGTTAGACAATGAACAGAAATAACAAAAGTCTAAAATGGAAACCAGAAATCTTAATCAAGAAATGTGTAAAGTCCTAACTTGGTAGTTTGAGTTATTTCTAGCTAAACATGTGAAAAATATAAGCTCCAAATACTCACAAAAAAGATACCCTGAGATCTGAGACAGTATCTATGCACTGATGTGATGCATCTAGGGCTGCCAACTGCCTTTCTCTGGAAATAAGGACATTTGGGTCAAAAAATGAGGACTTTTGAAGATGCCTTTCATTATGATGACATAATACACCTTTATACAGTCTTATGGGTTTTTTTAAAAATGATATAAACCTTTAATATAAGTTTCTCACTATAATTATGATATGATGGGCACAATCACAGTCACTGGCAAACTAATAACCAATTAAATATTTTGAATATGCCAAGCTTCTTAAATTAACAGAATTCATTCCTTCCATTCTTAATTGTCGTAAACCTCTAAAAAATGATACACATTGTAAATTCACTTCTAGTGAAATGTAAAATAACTTTACTTTTTACAATTTAGTTTATTTGGATATATCTATATTCTTTTATATTTTTCTACTGATGCTATTTTTTTCTCAGTAAATCTGGGTTCTTTGATAAATATGTATAGAAATCTTTACACAGCATGATACTAAAATTGAATCTTGTGAGCATTAGCCCCTCAATTGAATCTACTCTGCCCTTTTGAAAACAATATATTTGATGTTCATGTAGTCTGTGAACTTGCACTTTCTTTTTTGGCTTAAAGGGTATTCCTAAATTTATGTAGATGAAAGTTATATAATATGAAAATTATGTTAAATTACTTGAAAAAGTGACTTATTACTTGATCAGTTGATAACTAAAAAGATATTGCATTTATATGACAGAATAAATGTGTGATTTTATTTTTAATTAACTGAAACTTTAATAATTGACACATTCATTTACAAATATAAATCCATTTTGGAACAACAGGTGGTAATAACAATATTTTCCATTACAATATTACAAAGCAGTACTTACTCACACTTAAATATGACGGACTGTACCTGGATGTATGGAATTTCTTGTTTAACCAAGCTGTTGAAAGAAAAATCGAAAATAAGATCTCATATAGAAAACATGAAATTGTAATTTCAATTTTGAATAAATTCACTTAGTTACAGTGTATTAGGATAACAAACAATTAAGGAAAGGAACAACATTTATAATGAACTGTCTACTCACCAAGAAGATAAAGCTGAATTCAAACGATGAAGTGAAAAAGCCAAGTTAGACAGATATTGACTATTCTCATCAATATCTGCATTGTTTACTACAGGATTGGAAGTGAAGATTCTGGGAAAAAGTGCGTACACTACTTCAGCAAATGCTGATTGGTGTATGGCTTTCAATTTTTACCAATGATAAGAAGCCAAACTTCCAGACATTTTCAAAACTTTATAACTTACTCCCGGACAGTCCATGGTACTTTAAAAATGAGAACATGTCTGGGAAAATGAGGATAGTTGGCAGCCCTAGATACATCATGCTTCTAGCTGTCATATGGTAGCAACTGGCAATAGGAACTATTGAGTCAGCTATGAGTATAGTGACACTGTTCTGAACTGCAGAGAACTTAAGGACAAAGATTTCTGAAAATACTCAAAATGCCTAATAGAACAGGAAACACTCAAACCCTGGTTAGTAATCAAAAGAGCAACAATGAATCTTTATAAATAAAAAAGAAAGGTATACTTGTATAATAAAATGCTCTGAAGACGCCAATAAGCACAAAAAAGACAGAATGCAATGTCAAAAGGCAAAGAGAATTTCAGTAAACCACAATAATCAGAAAAGAACAACAGATACTGGAGAACTCACTACCACCACAAATGGATTTTCAATGAACCGCAAGGGACTTTGGATTTTCATTAACTTTTATAGGGCTGAGAGCAGTCCATTGTGGTGATGGACAGATGGTTCTACCTTTTTGGGGGACCACCCACAAAACAAAAGGAACATAACCAAAGATACCGAGCCAGATATAAACAAAATAATACACACTGCAGAAACAAAATAATACTCACTGTTAATGTAGAAAATGGCAAAATAGAGATAAAAGCAGTATTTGAACCACAGCCAGTGGGTGTGCCTGGCTGAAACACAACAGACACAAAATGGCAAAAGGGGATGCAGATTCTCTAGTCTGCCTCAAAACCGGCCTCACCCTAGGAAGCCTGATCCCAAACTCAAGAGGCAGGTTTCCAGGCCTGCACAGGCTCAAAATAGAGAATTGGCTTTAAAAGTATACTACATACACAAAAATGCCCTTCAATGGAGATGAAACTGTAAACCCTCTGGCTTAATAAGATAAAAAATTAACGAAAAACAATAAAAAAGCAAAAAATAAGCAACCCAAAAATAAACAAGCCCAGTCCGTAATCCAGTTAACGAAATCCAAAATAGATGCAAATATTCGTAAATCCAAAGTAATACTCACCATGAAATGCAGTCCACAACAGACAATGATATTATGCTGGAACCACCACCTCCTCCCAAATATAAAAGTAGAGGGTGGTTCCTCAGTAGTAAAATCAGGGTGGACTTGCCTTTTGGGTGTCACCCATAGAACAGAAGAAACATAGCCAGGGGATAAATGTACAAAATATGTAATTAACTAAATAATTCTTAACCTCCTTAGTGCTAACCCAGAGTGGAATTCTATGTAATTGCAGTTATTGATGGTAATGGTCTGTTTCTTCATGCCGGTCCCAAGTCTGGATAAATGGGGAGGGTTACATCAGGAAGGGCATCTGGTGTAAAATTTTGCCAAACCAATATGCGGACAGATGATCCACTTTGAAAACCCCTAACGGGAGCAGCCGAAACAAGAAGACGATGGTAATGGTCTGTCTGTTTATACAGTGTTAAGCCTGAATAACTCTTGGAACAGTATTCTGGTGCCATCTAGTGGATAAAATAATATCAAGCTGCAAAAATATCATGAATATTTCTGTGTATTTTGCTGCTCTAAAGTAAACTCATCAATATCCTTGACTGGGGTGAAGCCTTCATCTAAAATACAATACAATGTAAACAAAAATCTGTCAGAGCAAGCTTTAGTACAAACTGAAACTGAAGCCTTAGTTGAATGAAGCAATAGTGATGACAGTTAGAACAGGTAATCAAACATTGACACTGATAGTGAAACTGATGGCTGGTGACTTTAACTGCATAAAGCTACAGCTTGATACAAGTAGGCCTGCTAATAAAAGGCAATATGATTGCTATCAAGTAGAAAGACAAAAAGATGTTAGCCCCATAAGCACTATTCACTATCGTTCATGTCAGGGTAAACGTGGAAGTCACTAAGCCTTGCACCATGGTAACCTAAAATAACACGTGCAGATCAGGCAGTAACATTCTACCCTTTTATGCTCAAGCAACAGGAAAAATATTATAAGAAAAGTGTTCAATGAAAAACGCTTCTACTGCCCTGATTGAGACATTGGGCTGTGCCACAAAAAGGACATATACTAAATCTACATCAATGGACACTAGACATAGTCTTCCTAATGCATTTATGTTGACATTTTGATATTGACATGTTTCTGTTACATGTAATAACATTTCACCTTGTTGAAAATAATTCAACATTTTTGACTTGTGTTTCTGGGGATAAACATAAAGATAAGGAGGCTACACAAAAAAATATTGGCAAAAATATAATAACAAAAAACAACCAAAAAAAAAATTTAAAAATATTAGAAAGAACACTAAAAGTAAAATAAACAAACTGACTGAAAAATAACAGCCTTAGGTTGACTGTCTAGTTCCAGCTAGTTTTCCACTCCATGCAAGAATGTGAATCCTTAATCTAAAATAAAAATTAAATGGTTGATTTGTGATCAAAGCCACATTTGTATTTGTTTTGTTATTTTGTAATCATCTTATGTATTAGTTTTCTCTCCAGTCTTCTCTAGTCCAGTTTTTCAGCTGTTTTACTTTGTGTCTATATACTGTATCATCACAGGCTAATGTGGCCTAGCCCTGTTAGACATTGTTATCAGTCCAAACTGTAATAGGCTCATGCGTTTCATTGAAAGACACATCTACTCCATCCTCCTCACCTCTGTGGACCCACTCCAGTTTGCTTACTATCCGAACCGCTCCACTGATGACTCCTTTTCCTATATCTTGCAAGCTGTACTGTCTCACCTGAACACCAGGGATACATATGTCAGAATGCTGTTTGTTCATTTCAGCTTGCATTCAACACGATCATTCCCCAGCAGTTGGTGAAAAAACTCTGCTGAGCCTTAACACTGCACTGTGTAACTGGATTCTAGACTTTTAGATCGAGAGGCCACAATCAGTTTGCTTTGGAAGAGGAACATCAAAACCATCAGGTTGAACACAGGAGCCTCCCAAGGCTACGTGCTGAGCCTACTATTGTTCATGCTGCTCATCCATGATGGCACTGCAAAGTCTGAGTCTAATGTCATTGTCAAATTTGCAGATGATACAATCATAGTGAGCTTCATTAGCACTGATGATGGCACATTCTACAGAAAGGAGGTTAAACATCTGGTGAGGTGTTGTGGTGAAAAAAATCTGTCTCTAAATGTCAATAAGATAAAAGAGATGCTTGTCGATTTTAGCTGCAGCAATGACTGAAGCGAATCGTCTAGCCACAACTAATTCTTACCACCTTTTACAGAGGAACTGTGGAAAGCTTCCTGACAAACTGTATCACTATGTGGTTTGAGAACAGCAAAGCCCATAAATACAAGATTCTGTAGATTGTAGTGTGGACAGCTGAGAGGCTCATAGGGGTCTTCTTCTTCTCGATCCAGAACGTTTTTCAGACATGTTATCTTCATAGAGCCTCCACCATTGAAAAAGATGTCTCCCACCTGTCACACATATTGTTTGGCCTGCTGCCATCAGGTAGAAGATACCAGAGCATTAGAACCAACACAATTCCTACATGTCACCCAGTACCATTTTCCTACAGCATTCCCCCAATTATGCACTGTCACTTTGTACTCTGCACTTTACTGTGGATATTGAGCATTGTTCAAGCTTTATAGTTCTGCATCTTTTTTTTTTTAAATTGTATTGTTGCACTGGTTTTGGTAATGTTATGGTGTAAGTTAAATGTACAGTACGTTATTTTGCCTATGCAATTGGGACTGCAAGGAATGAAAATTTCGCTCAACCATATACCAATTATGTTGATGAATGACAATAAAAGTTGGGTTGAGCTGAGGTAAGATGGTTGAATATTATATTACTGATTGTCAAGAGCAGAATATATCAATTTATTAAAATCAGTTTTGGAAAATGAAAGGAAGAAAATAGTATTGGGCGCCTGAAATAATATTTTTTAAAAAATGCAAAATGCTTCTGTCCTGAAATATCACTTTAAATTTAACTTGTTTGTCTGGAAAACTTCCAAGACATTCCATCCAGCCTATCAATAAGAAGGAATAGCCTTAATGAACACAATTTTGATATGGCATTCTTGAAACTATGCCCATGTTCTTATGAGCTCTATGTACTTGGCACAGGATCCTTTCTGAAATGTTGTATTGGATGTAAAATGTCAGTTAAGTTTAGCTTGATTCCAACTTGATGTGAGTTGTTGTAAAAAAGTAATTGTACTAATGCTGTTATTCAAACATTTGTCTTGTTTAGGTATATCAGCAAAGCAGAAAGAGTGCAGCTATAGCTGTGCTTGTTCAGCATTTCCAAAATTCTGCATCTTCAGCTTCATAGATGGTTTATGCATTGAATAGTCCATGTGTTTTCATCTGAAAAGTTCTAGTGGAATTCAAATCAAAAACAGTTCACACAAAATCTGAAAATTGTATGCCACTTTATACCTTTCTGTTTTTGCAAGCAATGTGAAGTCAAGCAAAATGATATCGTTGCTAACTAAAAAGATTACAATATGCAAGCTTTTGAGGCAGCTCAGGTCCCTTCTTCAGGCAAGATGTAATGCATAAAAGATACAAGAAAAAATTTAATCTAACAGTTCACTTTTCTAGTCTATACAGTATATATAAAAAAGTCAGTATATGTGTGTGTGTATGTATGTAAGTTTCCGCATCACTTCTGAACGGCTGGAGCAATTTTCATGAAACTTGGTACACAAGTTTCTCATTGGTCCACTAAAAGTACTGTAGGGTGAAATCAACTCTAACCCATCCCCTTCTGGGTAGGGTGGGGGGTGACCTTGTGGCCTTGTATGCATGTTATCACCCAGTTGACACTAGGAACGACCACCAGAGGGCAAACTAGAGCTGACTGCCAGCATTCTTTATGTTTGAGCACCACCTTGCCCCTGTTGCTTTTGAAATTAATTAGAGTTGGCTGGGTTCCGAGAGTCAAATGGATTATAACATACATACAAGACCGCAAGACAAGCACATTAGTGAGTCTTCATTGTTTGTTAATTTATTTTTATTTTTAAAGATTTTTTTTTTTATTATTGTTATTATATTTTTCTCAATCAATTAAAAAAAAAAACACTTTATTTTCCTCCCGGGCATCTCCATTTATTTCAGCTAGTATCTAATAAATAATATTGATCAGCGAAATTCTGTAGTATTTTTTTTCGCAGCGAATTTGCTTGTTTACTGGTGAAGTTGTTCACTAAATTTTTCCCTGAAAATTTGCTGTGTGGCTGGATTGGTCTGGTTTTTTCCCAGTGCCTCATGATGCTTTGAAAGGTTGCTGTCATATAACAGAGCTGTAGCAGCCAATCTTGAATGGAGATGTTATTACCCTATTTGTGCTACCTGCCTGATTTGCATCATGCATGTGCAGAACTTTCATGCATGTGTCCTGTAAGCTTACCCAACCTCACATTTTACCCTTGTGTCCCTTGCATCACCGGCTTTGTGGGTGTTACTTAATAATGGTAGTAAGAGCTTGGGAGACATAGAGAGACATATAAAAGACTTGGGAGTATTCCAGACTTTTTATTTTTTATCTCAGGGATGCAAGGTGTTGCAGTGGTTAACATTGCTGCCTCACAGTTCAGGTATCATTTTTGGCCACAATAATTGGTCCAACATATTAGGCAAATGATTCCCAAGCAATCAGAGTCATTTAAAAGACAATTGTACTATTACAATCCACTCCAAACTAGTTAAATTTTGCCTCCCTTGTTGACTTAAATGCAATTGAAAAGTTTGCCACAATTCCTGAACACTTTTGCAGTTTTGCTTATCTTGTGGTGAAGTGAATTCAGCAGGGTTCACTCATCAATACTAAAAAATGGACTCCTTCAATAAATAACTTAGAACATTAAAACAATCCAGACGGGAACAGGCCAATCAGCGCAACAAAGCTTACCAGTCCTATCTACTTTATTGTTTTAAAAAAATATCAAGTTTAGTTTTAAAAGTCCTTTAAAGTTAGGGACTTTACTTGGTAGCTTATTCCATGTGTTTATGGTTCTCTGCGTAAAGAAAAAACTTCCTAATGCTTGTGGGAAATTTACCTTTAACAGTTTCCAACAGTATGCCTGTGTTCTTGATAAACTCATTTTAATATAACAGTGTTGACCCACTGTACTAATTCCCTTCATAATTTTAAACATTTCAATCATATTTCCTTTTAATCTTCTTTTGCTGTAAACACTCAGCTCTTTTAATCTTTCCTCATAATTCATCCCCTGTAGTCCTGCAGTCAGCCTTAGTCCCTCTTCTCTGGACTTTTTCTAGTACTGCTATGTCCTATTTTTATCCTGAAGACCAAAACTATACACAGTACTCCAGCTCATGCCTCACCAGTGTGTTTTAAAGCTTGAGCATAGGACGTGTACTCCACACATCGTGCTATATAACGTATCTTTCTGTTTGCCTTCTTATTGGCTTTTGAACACTGTCCGGCAGTTGATAGTGTCAAATCCATTACGATTCCTAAATTCTTTTCATAAGGCATCCTTTCAATTATTGTCCTCCTATTGTGTATTCAACCTAACATTTTTACTTCGTATATAAAATATTTTACATTTACATGCATTAAATTTAATTTGCCACAAATCTGCCCAAGCCTGTATGCTCTGTAATGATTCAACATATTCCAGATTATCTGCCAATCCACCTATCTTGGTATCATCTGCAAGTTTAACCAACAGCAGCAGCCCTAGCTTTGACCTCTGTAGAACATCACTCTTAAAGTCAGCCAATTCTGATGAGGTTCCTCACACCATAAACTTCTGCTTCCTGTGTCTGAACCAATTTGCACCCATCTACAAACAATATACTGAACTCCCAATTCTTTTAGTTTGATGCCCAACCTCTCATGTAACACGTTATCAAATGCTTTCTGAAAGTCAAGATAAATAATATCATATACTTCACTTTGATTATATCCTATTGTTGCTTTCTCATAGAAATCCAACATGGTGGTAAAACATGACCACCCTCTTTGTAACCCATGCTAACTGTTCAGTAAAACTTCTGTTCTTGCCATGTGTTGCTCAGTCTTATCCTTCATAATTCCTTCCATTAATTTATGTGTGATGAACATTAAGATGACTGGATTATAGTTGCTTGGATGTACCCAGTTACCCTTTTAATATATCAGGATAATATTTGCCATTTTCCAGCCCTTCGCAATTTCACCAGTGACACAGTGACTTTTTAAAAATATGTGTTAAGGGTATATAACTTCTAACTTCATTAAGAACTTGAGGATAAATATTATCTGGTCCTGGTGATTTGTTTGGTTTAAGCTTATTTAATCTGAGCAGTACTTCTTCCTCAACAATTTCCAAATCTTTTAAAACTAGGAGGTTATCTATTTCCTCACATGTGAAGACCTCAGAAAAATGTGAGTTCAAAGCATCTGCTATTTCCCTGTCTGTATTTTTAAATTCCCCTTTTTACATCCTGATGAACTTCACCTCCTCCTTGACTGTCATTTTACTGTTAAAATACTGAAAGAATCTCCTTGGGTCGCCTTTCACCTTATATGCTAAATTCCTCTCAAACCACGTTTTTTTTTTTTTTAATCACCAACTAATTCCAAACTGAGATATGTACCTTTCCTGCATTACATGTAAAACATTTTAAACTTGTTCCACTGTTCCTTGACTGTCTTCCCACCAAAAACTTATCCAAGTCTATCCTTCTTAGACTCTGCCACATCTGCTTAAATTTTGCCCAACCAAAATTAAACTTAACAACTTTAGTCTTTGCTTTTACAATATTCCAAAACACTGAGAAATATATTTTATTATGGCCACTTGACCATAGTGGTTCGATCACCTCTACACCCTCAATGATTATTACAAAATACTAAATCCAGACAGACTTCCCCCCACCTTGGTGCTTGAACATACTGTGTTAAAAAACAGTCACTGATTACTTCTAAAAACTCCTGTTATTGTCCTTCTCTATTTTTAAGGCTATCCCAGTTAATATTCGGGTAGTTAAAGTCACCATGACTGTAATATCGCCCTGTAAACTTGCCGTTTAATATTACTAAATAGATGTGCTGTCTACATTGGGTGGTCTATAAGATAATCCTAAAATAAGGCTTCTTTCCCTAAATGCTTTCCAGATGAATCCACATGTCCTCACTAAGATGGCACTCTGCATAAAAAATTCTGCTTGACATAAACAGCAACCCCACCTCCTATTCTGTTCTGTCTATCCTTCCTAAAAATGTATGCCCATCTTTGTTATTTAACTGGGTTTCTGTTATTCTGTAATATAATTATGCTGCACTACATACTACTCCAACTCACTTGTTTATTTTTGATACTTCTAGCATTAAGTCAAGCTATTTTTCGTGTTACTCATTTTACTTTTGCATTTCAATATTAGGTTAGAATTTAAATTACTATGTATTATTATATTTACACCATTGTTTTTTCCTTCATGTACAATTCTAAACCTAGCTTGTCTTAAACTCCCTGCACCCCCATAACCTAATTAAAGCAATCCTTGACTAACCAACTTATACACCTCCCCAACACATTCAGTTCAGATGTAACCTGTTGCAACAGAACACGTCCCATCTGTTCCAAAAGGAGTCCCAATGCCACTTAAACCAATACCCTTCTACCTTACACCAAAATGTGAGCCACGCATTAAACCTTATGATCTCTTCAATCTTAAACTTATTGGCACAAGGCATGATATTCAGAGAACAGTACCTTCTCAGTCCTGCTCCTCAGACTAGCACCTGTTTAAATTTGGATCGCAAAACTGACAGACTACCCTTATGTATTTCATTTGTTCCAACATGGACCACAACAACTGGACCCCCAAACACTCTGAACAAGAGCCTATCCACCCTTCCAGGGAGGTCCCCCACTTGTGCACCCGGAAGGCAACACACCATGTGAGACTCTGTCTCTGGAGCAAAGCTGTGTTTCAACCCCTCTAGCGATTCAGTCCCTAAGTATCTCTACCTGTCTTTTTCTGCGAACTAGTTTTGAGGTGGATTGTTGGGACTTCTCATGCCTGCCTACAACTTCAGAATCTTCAAAGACACCTGAAAATGGTTTGACACTTCCAATTATGGGGTTGATGTCCCCGGACAGTGTGCACTCTTTACCTTGTGCCTTGTGACTGTGACCCACCTATTTCTACCTATCAGGTCTGGAATCTCCTCCCGTGGCACTTTAGGGGAGCACAATATCTCTCTAAAGGACACCTGAACTAAGTCTGTCAATTCTCGAACACAATGCAGGTGAGCCAAATCCTCCTCCAGTTTAGTGTCCCTGAGCTTGAGGTGCTGGATAAGCTGGCATCTCTTGCAGATGTAGCCCTCAATGAAGACTCTAAAAAGTCCAGCATCCAACAAGACTTGCATTGCACTGACCTCATTATTAAAATTTGACTTTGAATTAGTAAAACTGCTCAACTTGTTTTTTTTTTTTTTTTTTCAATTAAAAGGAAAATATGTAACTTAAAGTTTCCTCCCACAATCCAAAGACTTGCAGGTTAGGTGGATTGGCGATTCTAAATTGGCCCTAGTGTGTGCTTGGTGTGTGGGTGTGTTTGTGTGTGTCCTGCGGTGGGTTGGCACCCTGCCCAGGATTGGTTCCTGCCTTGTGCCCTGTGTTGGCTGGGATTGGCTCCAGCAGACCCCCGTGACCCTGTATTCGGATTCAGCGGGTTAGAAAATGGATGGATATTTAACTTAAATGGTGAAACTAATAAAAAAAATTAAGCTAAACAAAAATTGATTAAAGAACTGCTACAGTTATTTTACACTATCTTAAGCTCCTGTAATATTCTCTGCCTTGACTGCCTGCTCTTTCTCCTTCTGTAAGGTTAACTTTACTTTTCTTTGTCTGCTCTCTTAACTTTGCACTCCTCTAATTCCTTACTAAAAGCTCTCCACTCATACCGTTTGTACTCCTTCACATTACTGAACCCTTATGCTGTAGCCGTCTTAACTGCTATACATTCTTGACCACTAAGAACTGTAGAAAAACTTGCTTACTGAGTATCTGCTGCTACTTGTCTGCTCCTACAGCCACTTGTACTTAATCAGTGTCTTAATTCTGGTTGCCTGCTTATGTGCAACTGAGCCCTTCTCTTTACTGCTTTGAAGTCAGTTGCTACCTTTTTCTTCCCTATTAAAGAATCATTGTTTTTGTTACTTATAACTATTTGTCAATACGACACTAGTTATTTACTTAAAGAGATGCACCCAGAGAGAGAGTCAGCTACTGCTACTTACTGCCCTGCCTCGTTGATGCTAGTTTGAATATATTAAAGACAGAGCTGAGAATTTCCGTTACATGTTAGTTTATAGGGAATTAAAGAATCTTCCATTAAGTACACAACTATCAGCAATTAAAAACTTACTCTGTTTAAGCAAATGTTTATGTCAAATTTAACATTAACTTTTTAAGATTGGCTGTTACAGTAAGCACAGGTTGACAGACTATAAGGCACACTTTTTTTAGAAACTAGGGGGCTCCGCCCCTGCTCCCTTCACTTGCCTACCCCCGGGTTTGTTTTACCAGATATACAATTTAAAGAGATTGTTATTTTCATGGGAATTGTTACATATGCATTATTTTCACTTTTACTTTAAAACTTTTGTAAAAACAATACTTGTCCTTTATTTCCGGCCCCAGGCATGGTTAAATCTCTTTCTCACAGGACGTATAATGCTGTTCACGTTGTAAGGGGTGAGGAGGGGCCTGAACACATGCTAAGGAGATGCCGTCGGATCAGCTGCTGTCTTTCTGCTCCTGCTGCTGGTGAGCTGCGTGTTTTGCTTGTTGCGCAGCACATCGATAATTTCAAAGCCTGTAGAGCAGCTGTCCTTTTGCCACTTCGTGTCTCTGCCTCTCACATTGTGCAGGGGGAGGGGGCTTGTTGCTGCTAGCGAGCTGCGTGCTGCTTGTCGATGTTTTAAGAGCTGGGAGCACATGAAGTGTGTCTGCCAAAAGCATTCCAACAACTGGTAGGTTAGATGTCTGTGGACTTGTTTTAAATGTTGTCTCTGCCTTGTCTCGCGTGACGTTAAAGTGTCTCTCATGGAACATCAAATTATTTTCTTAGAAGATCACGTCTCGTCTCCCTCCCAAAATTTTTTTTTATAATAGAGAGAAATTGTAATTTTTTATGTTTATGTTGGTAAAATGACTTCTTACTTCATGGTTACTGCTTGTAACCTTTACAAATACATTTCTGGAATATATAAGTTGTGCTACTCATAACTTTCACAAGAATTGCTTTGCATTATAAGCCAATACTTCAACCAGTATTGGTATTGTGTGCATTTTTCATTTTCCTGGCTTATTATTGTCTTTGTAGCTTTCTATGGCTCCTACTTTGACTACATATCAGCTTGGAACAAGAAGGTCAACGATGAAAATGTGCTTGTCGTAATATATGAAGAGCTGAAAAAAGTAAGCACTTTTCCATTTTATTTGTTGATTTATTCTCCAAAGAAAAAAAATACATTTTGTCATTAATGAATGGGAAACATTTAGTCAGCTTATAACCTTAAAATGATGGCACAAATTTTAATGCTGCTACTTCATAGATCCAGAATCCTTGGTTCAAATCCTGCATATTCTCTTTTTATCTGTGTCAGTTTTCCTCCCATATCTGGATGATGTGCATGTTAGATAAATAAGCAATCCTAAATTAGGCTCAAGAGGATGGGTGGGTCATCAGAAGGACTGGCAGACCATATAGAGTTGGTTCCTGCCTCATGTTCAATGCTACTAGGGCAGGGTCTGGTTTCTTCTTAATCCTGAAAGGGATTGCACAGTTTTGAGATTGTTTGTTATAAACTGAACAGCCATATTATTGCCAATCAAGTTGTTTTGGGCAAATCAATTATAAATTCAATAATTCACTTTTTTTCATTTATTTCCAGAACATGTCCGAAGAAATTAAGAAAATTGCCAAGTTCTTGAATTTCACACTTACTGATGAGCAGATCCAGTCAATATGCAGTATGAGTACATTTAAATCAATGAAGGAAAACTCTAGGAATACTCATGGTGAAATGGGCAATATTTTATTCAGGAAAGGTAGAAAACATTTTCTTCATTTCCTGTTCTTTTTTTAAAATATTTGTTTGTTGTGGCATTTGTTAATACTGCTTCAGGAAAGGTCTGGGAAACCAAACTGGACCCATTCATGTCTCTGTGGGTTTTCTCCAGGAATTCCGGTTTCCTCCACATCTCAGACTTGTGTTGTGTTTAAATAACTGCCTGTATGTTGACCCAGCGTGAAGTATGTAGTGTGTGATGGTCCTCACTGAGCAGGCCTACTGCATAGCATTTGCGAGAGGAGACATGAGAGCGGTGCACATGTGTCATATTTTGATGGTTAGGATTTTTAGAAGTCAGGATGATATTCTTGAATACTGAATTCCTTGAAACATGGGGGATAAAGAGATCTTGCCAAAGAATGGAATGAAGCTCTTCATTGCAACATTTAAATTGCAGACTGATATTAAATTAGGAGTTGTGTTTATATCTTTCAGTTAATACTAACACCCAACACTGAGGCCAGCTTCATGTCTTTGTCATTATTCTTGGGGTTCAAAGATGCCAAGCGGGTGTTTACCAATAACACTATACAGTATATACACCCCTATATACTGTATATATATACTGTATATATACATATACATTTATATTTATGTACTTGGTTGCAATTACTTAATCAAAATATCTAATATAACTGAATAAAAAATTACAACACTGAAATTTTGTTTTCACTAATATTTCTATTTCAAAGCACTGAAAGCCACATTTTATGTTACATTCTTTACATTGGAAGAAATCTTAAGCAAAAAGAAAAGAAAATATACTGTTTGCATGATTATTTAATCGTAATGCTTAATAATTTAAAAACACTTTTAACAGTAGATAGATAGATAGATAGATAGATAGATAGATAGATAGATAGATAGATAGATAGATAGATAGATAGATAGATAGATAGATAGATACTTTATTAATCCCAAGGGGAAATTCACATTATCCAGCAGCAGTATAGCGATCACATAAAAGAAAGTGGTAGATCAGTAATAAAATACATCTCTTCGTGTCTGTGTGGGTTTACTCCAGGTGGTTTGGCTTCCTCCCACTGTCCAAAGACATGCAGGTTATTGGCCTTAGTGTGTGTGTGTTCACCCTGCAATGGACTGGCATACTGTCCAGAGTTTGTTCCTGCTTTGTGCCCTATGCTAACTGGGATAGGCTCCAGCATTCCATGCGACCCTAATCTGGATTCATCAGGTTAGACAATGATAAACTGTGTAATCCTGTTCTTACAGTTGTTGCTGAGTAAGAAAATAGTCTTTCTGTAATAGTTTATTCCTTTATTTACTTGGAGGAAAAATGTATTTACTTAGCAAAGACAGGTTCACATCCTGGGTTCTACCTACATGGAGAGTGCTTTGAGTAGTGAGAAAAGAGCTATATAAATATAAAGAATTATTTTTATTATTTATGAAAATTAACTCACAAACAATGGGTACATGATAGACAAATACCATACAAGCATTAATGTCAGTATGTCAATTTGTATTGGCAAATCCATAAATCAGCTGTTTTGTCAACAATACAGTTATTCTACTCGTTGAAGATGGCTACAAAAGAATGACTTAGACTATGTTGACAATCTTTCCAATACAGCAGCTCTGTCCAATAAATGCATTCAGTCAGAGCAGGATTTTGATCTACAGGCATACTACCCATGCCATTCAGAATCTCTGGCTCTGTCAGAGATTTTAATATCTCAGTGTTCTGGTGATCTCTGCTGGATATTTTTCTGATTCCAAAGTTGAGCCTGGATATCTTATTCAGAATACAACTGCATTCACATTTAGTTAGAAGGGAAGTTCAGCTTGATATCTGCTTTCCATGTTTGCACTACAGCAACAGTCTTCCTTCTTGCTTAATGTTCATTTATAAGTTCTTAGCCATGCATTTCCTTTAAGTATTAATTCTGTATAGTATGATTTTTTAACCAAGATGAATATTTACGTTGAGAAAGAAAATGATGCTGTGGCGTACAGCCGGGGTCCGTGACCAGCTGGGATGCCCCTTCATTGTATATTCAGTGGGAGCAGCTCTGGATGATGCAATACCTCCCCCTGGACGCTAGCTGGCCGTCCCCCTGGCTTGGAGTGGTGCCTTGGTTTCCCGCAGGACTCCATGGGAATTGGAGTTGTGTGCAGCCCTGTTGGGACCCACAGGTGCCACCAGGGGGTGCTGCAGTTGGGATTCCTGAGCCCGTGTGGGCAGCATATTTACCACACCCGGAAGTGCAGCCGGATGTCTGCAATCAAGCACCTGGAGAACTTCCGGGTGCCCAATAAAAGGAGCCAGCAACCACCACTCAGTTGCCAGAGTCAGGTGGAAGCTGGACGAAGCTAGGAGGAGGAGTGGTGGTAAAGAAGAAGAAAGTGTGTGGTTGTTTGGTGATGCTTTGGGGACTATGTTGTGGCTGGGGGACACGGGGAAGACGTGCCCTCCAGCTGAAGAAAAGGAAATAGTTTATTTATTTTACACGTGCCTCCGTATCCATCTGTGTCAGGTCAGGTGTCTATACAGCGCCTTTGTTACAATGCGTATTTACTGTATGGGATAACTATGGACTAATTAGGTCAATATAATGTAGGTTTGCATTGTCACTATTTGTTATAACTTGCAATTTCAATTGCTTTTTGTTCATTTTGCTTTTTGAACAAATTGAAATTTAAAGTTTATGACTATTCACTTTATTATAGTTGTGGTTTATATAGCCTACAGTCTGTTGGTGTCCTGATATGTAATCATTTTTATGCAGAATGCCTTGCAATTTTATGAAATTCAATATCTATGCATGTAAATCATTCTGCAGGAAAAAAAAAACATAAAACTGTGCCTCAGTGAAATTTCCAGTAATGTTTGTCAAGCTGTATGCCCTTGAGTTTGCTGTTTCACAGCAGATGCTTTTTTCTGGCAACCCTCCCAAACAACTTGTGGTTATGTAGGCAATGTCAGATCGCAGTTCTGGAGACTTTCTGACCCCAAGACCCAATTAACATCTCCAGCTGTGATCCTTGGAGATTATTTGGTCACTTGAACTGTCCTCCTTACTGTGCATGGGGTCAATCCTCCATCCTCTTCCAGGCCAATTCTTAACATCTAGAGTTGCTTTAAACTTACTAATTACTGAGCGGATAATGGAAATGAGCATTTTTTTCAACCATTTAGCTAATCTATTATTGTTATTTCCTGATTTTGTGCAATTCAACAACTTTTGTCACATATCATTACTGTGTTTCCAGGTCTTTCCCAATGTGATGAATGACTAAAGAAATGTGTCTTTTGTGTCAGCTCTTATTTATACTCCAGTGAAAAAGGAAGTTATGGTTGACCATTTAAGTTTTCCTACTCACTCAGATCAATTTATTAAAAATAAAATTTGAATGAGAGCCAATAATTGTGGCACACATATGTTTGAGAAAAATGTTTGTTTTATGATGAAACATTCTCTTTCCTTTTATTTATTGGTAACACTTAAGTTTAGGTACTGCAAAAATGCATCTATTACTCATCCATTACTCAATTACTTTTATGTAACAAGATCTTAACAAAGGCTTCTTTTGTTCTTTTATTACACTTACAAAACACAAGTAGATATGTTACTCGTCTCTGTGCAGTGTGGCATATTGGCATCATGGTAAAATTCTTATATAAAAGATTTATAGGTCTTATATTAAATATGTAATATCAAAAGAAATGTGTGTCTCAGTTAAGCCACCTAAGGGCACACCAAAGAGAAGTTTTATTACTAGGCAGAAATGAATAAACACTTTACTGATGCTTTGTAAGTGTTAAGAAGACCCAAAGAAGTGCATATTAAGGTCTTGTTACATAATAGTAAATGCGCTTTTGCAGTAAGTAACTACCTAATTGTAGTTAAGTGCCTAAGTGTTACCTAATTATTTTACTTCAATTAAAGGTTACAGTTTTGTTAATACTTTGAATGAAAGATTAATAAGATAAACAACAAGAATTTTTACAGTCTATTTTTATTTGTTTTAACAAGGATGCCAGTATTAGTTGAGGGTGTCAGTTCATACACCCTCCACCAAACTTAGTAACGTACAAAGAAGAACTATAAATGTCTTTGCATCTAGTAAGACAAAAATATAACTGTGACTGACTGACTGAGGAGGATTGTGTAGCAGCAGCTAGCACTGAGCTGATGTAATCTGCACTGCCTGTTCTTTCAATACCCACAAGAGTTTCCTCAATTCATTGATCAACATGGCACCATGAAGATTAGCTACTCTATACTGCCCTGATTTGAGTTTGTGACTGTGTTTCTGTGGACCCAATAACAGACTACCATTGACACTGAAAGTATAGGCTCTGCCACAGTAAAAAATGGTAGTGTTGACACACTGTGTTAACTGTTTTTAACACTAACTGTGCAAAATTAATACCCGAAAGAGTAAAATGCCCCCCAGTGCTGATGTTCAAAGCTGGAGTTAAATTGTGGAGTCAAGTTCAATATTAAACCCTGCTCATTTATATATGATGGGCGTTGAGTGGATATCCACCATTTCTTTCTGTACGATTTTTGATTCGTTAACTGTTATTGGAAATATTAAAGTGAGTAATCTGTGTCTGTCATGATTGATTGTTTGATTTGAATGTAACAACTTTAACAAGAGAGATTCTTTTTTTTTTAGTCATAACAAATGATAAGCTTTTCGCACTATCACAAACCTCAAGAGTACTTTATATAAAGCTAACACCTTGCTATCAATACGTATCACTCCATAATGTATGTGAATTATATGTAAATACCCAGCTGCCTAATGCATAACAATACAAAATACATTTGTACTGTGTACACTCCAGGGAGTTAAAGTAGCGTCAAAATAATTTTTATTTAACATTCAGGGAGTCGTCACTGTTATATAGATGTTTTGTTTTGTAAAATGTTTTTTTTACATTGTTTGGTGTAGTGGAACAAAAGAGACACTTGAAAATGTAATACTTTGCAAAGTGAATTTTTAACACTCTGCAG
The DNA here is from genome assembly GCF_016835505.1 of Polypterus senegalus. Lineage (NCBI taxonomy): Eukaryota > Metazoa > Chordata > Cladistia > Polypteriformes > Polypteridae > Polypterus > Polypterus senegalus. Next base: position 208,895,075 of record NC_053156.1, on the reverse strand, counting down.
GACAGGACCAAATGTTACCATTTAACACTTGAAGAGTTAATATAACACTGACAAATTTACTGTATTTCTGAACCGATTTAGCTGATCACTACATGTAGGAAAGAAATGTGACTTGGGAAAATGTTCAATTCTTTTCTTGCAGGTGTGTCTGATACAAATATGAAGACAGGTTCTTGCCAGAAAATAGACTTGAATTGTGCATTGCATTAATGGTGGTTGAAGTAGCTCCCCACTCACTATATAAAGCACTTTGAGTAGGGAGAAAAGTGCTATAAAAATTCAAAGAATTATTGTTATTAATTACTCTCATTGTAAAACAATAGCAAAACAGTTAAAGCAGTTGAAAAAGACGCCCATATAAACGTGGCTTTTACATATATGTGATTTCAGAGCAAGGTCTACAGGATCAGGCATGTAAAACTCCAAATGAAATATTACACTGCATGACTCAGCAGCTTAGTGGCTTCTCTGTTACTTCTAACAGATACAAATGTCAAGCAACTGATAGGACAAGATAAGAGAATAAAGAGACAGAGTTAAGCTGAAAGTTCATAGTCAATAAGAAAAAGAGAATGAATGTGTTACCACTAAAGTGAAATGAATTAAATGGCTTGTGGTCATCTTAGAGATACACCGTTACAGCTTTAAGTAAACATTATCTTTAATATTCAGTGCATTGCATATGAAATTATGTAGGTAAATTAAAAAATAATAGAAATGGAGCAGATAAAGTCAGGATTTCAAAAACCCTGTTACAGGTTTGGCCAAGAGTAAAGGAGCACTTGAGAAAACAAACCACATAAAAATGACAATAACAGCCTTCAGCCTTCAAATGCCACATTTTCAGCCACATAGTCAGATTCAACAGGACAACAATTGCTGCATTATGTCAAAGGCAAATCTTTGAATGTGTCTGTACACACCATATATGTCTGAGTTTTGGACATATACAAGACATTCTATTCCAGGAGTGTCCAACTTCGACCCTGAAGGGCTACAGTGGCTGTAGATTTTCATTCTAATCCTTTTCATAATTGGTGACCTGTTTCAGCTGCTGATTAACATCTTTTGCCTTAATGTTTTCTAGACTTGCTACTACAGTATTTAAGACTCTGACCCCTTGTTTCTTTTTCCCTTGATTAGCAGCCAAACAATAATTATACACAAAATGAGCTAACACGACGTGACCTGCTAACCTGTGTCCATCATACAATATCTGAAAACCAGTAATGGCACACTGCATGATAACATTAATACATTTTTCAGTTAAGCTGGCACTTCAGTCTTCAATCTGCCTCAAGAATGATTTAAGATATAAAGAGGTAGGGGAAGTGACTGTAAACGTGGTAGGGATGAGAACGGCGCCCGTACACATGCGCCACATGGCCGCCCTGCTGGCCACTCTCGAGGGTTGCTTCTACCCTAAAACAAAATATAAATAAAAAGAGGAATCACCTTGGAGGTCAATCATCACCCCAAAAGCGGATAGTAGACATCACGTAGTATATGTGTACAAAATTTCAGGTCAATAGGTCAAACGGTTTGCGAGCTACAGGTGATTTAAAATCCTGGACAGACAAACGGACATTCACGGTAGCATATTATACGGTATATAGAGACAAAAAGAGGTGAAGGTCACAGTAATGTTAATTTGTTCAGGTTCAAAAAACATTTTGACAATGCTTTTAGAAAACAAGAAAATCAATAGTTTTCTAAATGTCTGGTGTGGCAGAATGAAAGTACCAACAAGAAATGGAATTATATAATGGATTAAATAACAACATCAAGAATTAGATTCTAATTAAGAAAATAGTTGGAATGGAATTAAGTTGGAATTTGAGGCCCCGGCTTAGCTGGTTATCCGTTCACTCACTTCACATCTCATTTTTGTTTGAGAATAAAAGGCAATTCAGAGGATGGTGGCTTAAAATATAAGGGAATTAAAATGAAGGGAAATTAAGTCAATTAACAGCAGAAATTGGTCACTGATTAAGAAAGTGGCAGGAAAAGGAGCCACTGCTGCTCTACTTGATTGGAGTTGGACGCTTCTTTCCTATGCAATCAGAACTAAGCTCACTGCCAGGTTACAAGGGTGCTAGGATGACCACTCTGTCTGTCAGGAAGTCAGTAAAAACTCTGTTAAGTAATATAATTCCTTTATGTAATACAAAAATACTTGTTAGCAGCCCCTAGGCACTCAATAAGGTTTATAAAATAATTGAAACCCCATACCACTGTGTACTAAGTACTTCAAGAGCCAATTCATTGTTGCTTTAACAATGAAACATGAAACTATCATGAAACCTCGAATGACCATCCACCTTCAAAAATTGCTTTTTAGTTTAGAATAAAAATTAAGAACAAAATGAAGCGAGTATAACACAGTTACATAGTTACAGTAGTACCCATATTTGGGTAATGTTCCAAAAATACCTGCAACTGCAAGATGACACGGAGATGCTGAACAGCGTCCTAGTAGCTGGTGCAGATGCATCCTGGCTTCAATGTTCTGAACTCAGTTCAAGTCAGTATAGAGTTTTGACTTTTTAATGTGTCCATGCAGGTTTTCTCTGCATAGGTTAATCCCTCTCATATTCCAGAAATGTGCAGATTAGGTTAATCGGCAGCTGTAAATGGGATCATATGAGTGACATTTACTAGGCCAGGATTTCAGCTCCAGGACTCTAAAACTATGAGGAAGCTGTGTCACCACACCACTCCTTTACACTTACAGAACAGTATAATCATTAGATAAGTATATTCGTCAGCAAAGGTGCACACAAGCCTACAGAAGATGGTTATGTTTTACCCCACTGACTTTCAGCTTGTGGTCTTAGGTCAGATTTAAGTGTCTTTGAAATAAGAGCTCTACATCTACATTTTACTAACAACAGATAAATGATATAAAATATTTTTCTCATAAATTACAATATTGGAATGTTTATTCTTTAATAATACAGTATCATAAGTAGGGAACTGCCATAGCAGAAATAGATGGTAGCCACTCTTTAGTTAATCTAGTAAAATAATGGATTCTACCAAACATTAGAAAGATGGCAGCATATTCATTCTATAAGCTGAAAATGTCTTTTTCCAATTTAGCTCAGGTACAGCCATTTGCTAAAGGGATATATCATTTCCATTCCTTATCAGTTGTGCAAATAATGGCAATCAGACACATAGTAATAATGATATGTTTTATGTACAGAGCGGCCTTTCCATGCTCAAAAGGGAAGGGTTTCAGTTTCAGCAGAAGTGGCTGTGAATTAAAAACATTATCAGTCAATTAGTCTTTTATCTTTTAAAAAGTACAGTTGATTGCATGCATTATCACAAGTCTCTGTGGTATAAGTACAAAAGCATTGTTAAAGGAATAGAATGAAAATCAAATATTGAGCAATATTTTAATCGTGCTGCCACATAGCAGAATCTGTAACAAATGTTTCGCAAGTTGAAAGAGTGAAGAGATTTCTCTCGTTACTCCTTTTGCTCCTCAGTATCTGACATTCCTCTAGTTTTAGTGTTATCTGCAAATTTCACAAGTTTACTGACTATACTGGGTGGTAGTGAAGAATTACCAGGCAGTTGGGAAACTACAGCAGATGTAGTAAGGGTGACAGCAAAAAGGGTGCTTGGCATGACATCTGGGCAGAGGAAGGAGGAAAAGGAAACCTGGTGGTGGAATGAGGAAATACAGGAGAGTATACAAGGGAAGAGGGTGGCAAAGAAGTGGGATAGTAAGAGAGATGCAGAAAGTAGACAAGAGTACAAGGAGATAAGGCGCAAGGTGAAGAGATAGGTGGCTAAGGCTAAAGATAAGGCGTATGATGAGTTGTATAAGAGGCTGGACACTAAGGAGGTTAAAACTTCAATTCCAGAGGGTGGGACTAAGTTTCATGACTAGGGGCTTGGTGATCATCTTTGATGGTATAACAATGTTAAATTCTGACCTGCAGTCTATAAACAGTACTTTGGCTGGATGATATGAAGTGTGAAGCATTGGTGCATTAGCTGTAATGGTGGTCCAGACTGTTAGGAAAATTATATTTAATGTGTTCCTCAATCAGATTTTCCAAGTATTTAATCACACCAGGAGGAAGTGCCCCCAGTCTGCAGTCATTGAGACAGTCTACATTTGTTGCCAGTCTGACGTAAGCAGGGAGTATGCACACTACCTGTCAAACGTTTTAGAACACCTTAGTTTTTCCAGTTTTTTTCTTCAAATTCAATCAGCTGAAATAAAAAGAATGACCTAAAATGGTGAAAAGGTAAGCAATAAACTGCCAGAGGTTTAAATCGAAAGTTTAGGTTAGCAAAAACTGAAAAAATGGCAATTTCAGAATATTACAAACTGACCTTCTTCAGGGAACTACTAATATTTTACAACCTACATAAGTTCTGCAGCAATTAAAATAAATTAAGCCTTGCAAGTTCAATTAAACAGTTTACACAGGTGTCCCAACTTATGTCGATTACTTGAAAATGCTCTGCCTGTTTTAAAGCAGAGTGGAAACAGACTGTGTTACTATACCCTCTGAAGTACTACTTGGACATTAGTACACTGGCATAGAACAAATAAACAGTGGCAAATAAAAACTTTGATGAATCAAAAAACTTTGTACACTTAATGATTCCTTGACTTATTTTTTGTTTGCCATTGTAAAGTATGGCTTAATTTACTTTAATTTCTGCAGAACATCTGTGTGTTGTTAACCTATTAGATGCTAACTGAAGAAGGTTCATTTATAATATTTTGAATTTTACTTAATTTTCAGGTTTTGCTAATCTAAACTTTAAATTTAAGCCCCAGAAAGTTTACTACTTACATCTTTTCACCATTTAGCTCATTCATTGCATTTCAGCTGATTACATTTGAAGAAAAACTAGAAAACCTGAGTCTGTTCTGAACCTTTTTACGAGTAGTGTATTCTCTCAGTGAGGCAACAAAAACGCCTGTAAATGTACCAGCTAATCAGTTGCTACAAATTTTTTAAATATATTTAGAAATTCCATTAAGACCAGACCCCTTTTGAACTTTAACTCATTTAAAATTCCTCCTGGTGTCATTCCAGTAGGCCAGAGAATGATCAGCAATGCTGTTTTGTAGGCATTTGCATGCAAGAAATGGTTCTAAGTTCATCTGGCAGAGTAAATATAGATGCTATTGGAACTGACTTTTTGTTTGTAACCTGTAAGCATCTTTAAAATATATCATTTTATGTATATTATGAGTGCTGCTATACTCAGTTTTCACCGTATCCTTGTATTCACATTTAGCAACTTTAGTTTCTTTCCTGAGCTTATACCTGTATTTATTGTATTTTTCCATATAGCTGACCTTTAATGTGTTGCTGCGAGTCTTCAATAAGTTACAGATGTCACTTTTGATTAAGACTTTTTTATTAGGAAATATCATAGATAAGATGTGGGAACAGTCATCATAGGCTTCATGGAAATAGCTTTTTACAGTGTAGTGCTATCATAAACAGACATATTTAAAAACACAATAGGAGAGAAATTTGCCTAATATAAATATTAATATAATGCACTGAAATCAACTCTAATTTAACAAAAAATTACTGCCTATAAAATATCCCTAAAATGATTTGTCATTTTGCTGTGATGTTTCACTGAATACATTTTAAATTCTAGAAATGTTATTTTACTCTGTAAAACTAAAAAGAAAACTAAGTGAGACGAATCAGTGTTATAAAGTTGTAAAAGTTAATCAAAGTGTTGTAAAATTAAGACTAATTATAAAATTGTATTTTCTCCACAACTCAGGTGATATTGGTGACTGGAAAAATTGTTTGACTGAAGAACAAAGCAAGGCTATAGATGACAAATTTGAGAAGCACCTTTTAGGAACAAAGATTGGAGACCTTCTGAAATATGATGAATATTGTAAATGAATATACAAATGGGAAATCCTCTGTGTTGATCATATTATATTTTACTTACAGTACTCTGTTTTTAAACTATAATGTTATAATGATTTTTAAATAATACCATTCAATATAAGCTGCAGTGTTTGTTATTATTTATGACCTTTACATGTTTACTGCATAATTATATTAAGAAAAAGTGTTACTCTGGCACACAGATGCCTATAAACATTGTAAGTCTTCAGGAAGTAGAATTCATATATTCAGTTTCTGAAACTACTTTTTGCCTTATATGGATGCAACAACCAGAGTCTACAACTGAAGCATCAGCTACAATGGAGGAGCCAAAGGCACACACAATCACACAGGATGAGTTTAGATTTACCACTCTGTCTAATCTGCATGTGTTTGAATTGCACAGAATCTCAAAGGATCTATTATATGCAATTGAAACTTCTGCACTAGGTTTTCTCCTATACATCTGGATGCCCTCACACAACTAAAGTTTATATGCTTTAGGTTAATTTCTGTTTCTAAATTAGAACCGGTGCAAATGTGGGATTGTGGCACTCAGAGGTGCCTAGGTGCCTAGATAGATATAGATACATACATACATACATACACAGATACATAGATACAACTTTATTTGTCCCCAGGGGGAAACATGTTTTTTACAGAAACTATTTAAATAAATGCATAAAGAGGTAGATAGTTACTGTAAGTAATTAAATAAACATACACAAAAATTTTGGTCTGAACACACACCGTAATGGCAATAAAGCAAGAAAATTCAAAAGAAAGAAGTTCTTACTTGGCTGTCACAGTGTCACAGTCCCAGTGAGGCATTATGCAGATGTATTGCTGTTAGTATAAAGGAGCCCCAGTAGCGTTTCTTGACACACTTCTGCTGAATAATTTGTTGGCTGAAAGTACTTAGTGTGTCAGAGAGTGCTCTAGAATACAAAGTTATTATTCGTGTGTGCTTAGTTATTTCTTATTTACCGTAGCATTAACATTTTTTAGAAAGTAAAAAATATCATTTGTTCAGTATATCAGAAAAATGTAAAGCAAAATTTTCAGAAAATAAACACCACAATCACTGGGGTTAGTACCCAGCCTTGAAAGCATCTGCTGCAAAATATGGAAGAGGGGGTGCAGGTAGAAGCCACTTATCTGGAATGACTTCAGAGATGCCTCTCTACTGTTAAAGTCCAATAGTCTGGTTGCTTTGCTGCAGGCGAGTCCCTTGAGAATGCTAACTTGAGAGTGTCTTACAGAGTTGGGGAAAGTGAGGCAGATGGTGTTGCTTCCGACTCCAAGTGAGGTCTGAGGTGAAGCAGCAGCATGTCTAAGCAGAGAAGAAGGCAGGTGAGTGTATGTGTGGCAGCATGGAAGGAGTTCGTATTAGCCATGCATGGTAGCAGCATTGTAAGGTGGCCAAGGAAGGAGATGGCAGGAGGCATGAGTTTCCGAAACAACACCCAACAACTTGGGAACTAAATAATTCAATTCTGTAAATGGAAAACAGACTTTTAAGAAATAAGGAATTTCCAGAACAGCATAAATATTAACCAAAAGGGTGAATAGTTCTATAAACCTAGAACTTCATCTTAAACACTAATTCAATAACTAGGAGCATAGCCCCCAAAAACAGAAGATATTAGAACCCCAAAGTATGGAACACTGCAATTAAGCAAGAGACTAGCTAAAAACATTTTCACTTTCCAGGTCCTTACCTACTCTTCCAGTAAAATGTCAGTACTAGACATTAGGAGTGCCTGGTACAGAACTAGAGCAAGGGGCTTTGACACCATTAAGACCTCAATATAACTGACTTCAATTATTATAACTGGTACAACCCAAGATGAGATTGTAGCTGTATTATAACAAAGCTAGGATTATTCAAGCAGCTATCCATGGTTTGTTTTCAAACGGAGCCAAGTGTTGGAAACAGCAGGACAAAATTAGAATGCCCAACAACAGGACAAAACTAATTTACAGTTGAAAATAAATCAATTTACTGCTCATCCTATTTCTTGTATTTATACGGTATATTTAGACAATATCATACAATTACAGGCTCCTTCAGTTGGCTGACTTTACATCTCTAACTAGGGGAACCAGCCTACAAGCCCAAGTACAGCACATTTGTTACTGCCCTCCTCTGCAAATTTAAAATGGTAAACAGTATTATTAAAGCTGTCAGTCATCCTTCACTGTCACTTTTCTCCCTCATCTTCTCATTCACTCTCATACCTCTTGACCAGTGTTTCCCAAACTCGGTCCTGGGGACCCCCTGTGGCTGCATGTTTTTGTTCCAACCAGCTTCTATTTTTAATTGAACTCTTGGGCTAATTAACTGTTATTTCCCAAGTTCTGTGTTTTAGGATCAATATAGAAATTAGAAAACTAAGTTTGCTATAAAAATATTTATATTAAAATGTACCAAGCAGTTATATGGGAATAATGTAACGTATTTTCAACTTGATTTTCATTCTACTTTTCCAGGTGTTCTAATTGTTTAATTAATCCATTATTTACCTAATTAGTGAGTCTGATGCTAAAGTAGTTGCAGCCTTTGATTATTCAGTGTTGTTTGCCAGCATGTCTGCTGTGCTCATTTTTAATTGTCATTAATAAGATACATCGAAGGGGTGAAAACTGCACAGAGAAAGGGCAAAATATAATGAAATCATTGAAAGAGAGGTAAGCATTTAAATTAATAGCAAAAGCAGAAATATTTCTAAATGTCTTATAAATGTAGAAATCATGCTGCTGTGCTTTTCTGAATGTAAAATAAAACAAAAAATACCAGATAATTAAATGAGATCAGTGTTATCGGGTATTGTCACTGATTAGGAATCTGGCTGGAACAAAAACCTGCAGCCTCAGTGGGCTGAGGCTGAGTTTGGAAAACACTGATCTAGACTGAGAGCAAGTTTAATAAAACAAATCTTAGATAGATAGATATATAGATAGATACTTTATTAATCCCAAGGGGAAATTCACATAATCCAGCAGCAGTATACTGATACAAAGAAACAATATTAAATTAAATAGTAATAAAATGAAAAAAATTAAAATAAAATTAATGTTCGCATTTACTCCCCCGGGTGGAATTGAAGAGTCGCATAGTGTGGGGGAGGAACGATCTCCTCAGTCTGTCAGTGGAGCAGGACAGTGACAAAAGTCTGTCACTGAAGCTACTCCTCTGCCTGGAGATGACACTGTTCAGTGGATGCAGTGGATTATTCATGATTGACAGGAGTTTGCTTAATGCCCGCGCTCTGCCACAGATGTTAAACTGTCCAACTTTACTCCTACAATGGAGCCTGCCTTCTTAACAAGTTTGTCCAGGCGTGAGGCGTCTTTCATCTTTATGCTGCCACCCCAGCACACCACCGCGTAGAAGAGGGCACTCGCCACAACCGTCTGGTAGAACATCTGCAGCATCTTACTGCAGATGTTGAAGGATGCCAACCTTCTCAGAAAGTATAGTCTGCTCTGACCTTTCTTACACAGAGCATCAGTATTGGCAGTCCAGTCCAATTTGTCATCTAGCTGCACTCCCAGATATTTATAGGTCTGCACCCTCTGCACACAGTCACCTCTGATGATCACAGGGTCCATGAGGGGCCTAGGCCTCCTAAAATCCACCACCAGCTCCTTGGTCTTGCTGGTGTTAAGGTGTAAGTGGTTTGAGTCGCACCATTTAACAAAGTCTTTGATTAACTTTCTGTACTCCTCCTCCTGCCCACACCTGATGCAGCCCACAATAGCAGTGTCATCAGCGAACTTTTGTACGTGGCAGGACTCCGAGTCATATTGGAAGTCTGATGTATATAGACTGAACAGGACCGGAGAAAGTACAGTCCCCTGCGGCGACTGACAACAACCTCACATACTGACATGTTTTCATTTCTTGTATATGTATAAATTCAATTTTAATACTGGTATGTACACATAATCACAATAATTTAGATAATGACAAGAGTCCTACTGTATTAGCTCATTGAATGGTAGATAATGTAGAATCATCTGAATCATTAGAGCATGCACAGGAAGTATTACTCATTTGAAGTAAAAATGTTAGATTTAAATATATTTGCATGTGAAACTTGGAATTAGAAACTTGAGTGATGTGGTGGAGTCTTCATTGTCCAGATGGTGTCGATGGGTGCAGAATTGGCTCAGATACAGGAAGCAGAGAGCAATGGTGTGAGGAACCTTATCAGAATTGACTGATGTTAAGATTGGTGTTCCATTGGGGTTAGTGCTAGGGCTGCTGCTATTTTTAATATATAAATGATTTGGATAGGAATATAAATAACAAGCAGGTTAAGCTTGCAGATCATACCAATATAGGTGGACTATTAGATAATCTAGAATCTGTTAAAACATTACAGAGGATGGCACTAAATCATTACTTGGATGGCATACAGGTTTAGGAAGATTTGTGTCAGATGAAGTTTAATGTCAGTAAATTGTGGCACTTGAGTCATTGTCTTGCACCCCAAAACACAAGGCTGAGTCTCAGTACTTTAGCAAAACCAACTTTATTCAGCTTGAAACAGGAACAGCACAGGATCTATCTCTTTTATACACTGACACTGCAATTAGGCAGGGTCATGACCAGGTTAGTGGCCAAGTAATACTTTTCCCTGTAGTTATTATGTTCCTTGCATCATTCATCAATGGCAGGTGATTATAGCATGACCGCAATCTTTTTGGATTTTTTTTGGGGCAAACTGCCATGGCAGTGGGAGCTCGCCATTGCCCCAACAACCAACAGGCTCTCTTCCATAGATGTAGCGATCACACTTTGGGACGCTCTTCGGAATGTCGTCCCATTGGGGGGAGCCACAAAAACATTTAGAAACCTTACAAAATGTAAGGTATTACACATAGGAAGTAAAAACGTTAGGTTTGAAACCACAGTCGGAGGTATGAAAATCGAGAGTACACCTTATGAGTAGGATTTAGGAGTCATGTGGACTTAACACTATCAACACCATCAATGATTCCAGAGCTACATGGGATGAATTATGAAGGAAGATTAAAAGAGCTCAGTCTTTTCAGTTTTAGCAAAAGAAGATTAAGAGGTGTGACATGTTTAAAGTGTTTAAAATTATGAAGCGAATTAGTACAGTGGTTCAAGACAGTCATTATAAAAAGAGTTCATCGAGAACATGGGGATACAGTTGGAAACTTGTTAAGGGTTAATTTCACACAAACATAGACCATAGTGTGGTAGAGAGTAAGACTTTAAGGACTATCAAAACTCGACTTGATGTGTTTTTAGAAGAAATAATTGGATAGGACTGGCGAGCTTTGTTGGGCTGAATGGCCTGTACTCATCTAGATTTTTCTAATGTTCTAATGTTCAATAACAATTGCCTCTTCTCAGTTACTATCTGCCTGTCTTGAACCAACTCAAACAAAGGTAGTTCCTTTCATCCATTAATTTTTTTAGTCTGTAACATAGATAAATGTGATTATGGTGCTGCTTTTTATTTTCCCCTTTGTTTAAAGGGACATTGTTTATGTGTGCTTGAAGAGCCAAAAAAGATATGCAGTGAACAACCCCATTTAATGCAGATGGAGAAAAATTGAACAGTTGAAAAGCAGAAATTGAAAAAATATTGTTGGCCATCTCAAGCAAGGTACTACAGGTTTGGAAGACACGTGTGTCTTGCTCCTGGCTCAGTCACAAGTGACTGAGATCAGATGAAGTAGGAGTGGAGGCAGAGCTTGATGTCTTCACACATTTCCTGACTGGTTGAGCTCTTCTGGTCTGGGTTACAAAGTGGAAACTTCAAATCCTTCCCTGTGTATCATTATCTCTGAATCCCTGAAAACAGAAACTATGCTAGTGCAGTGACAGTAGGCTTAGAGTCGTACATCCATTTGTTTTTCTACAGTCAGGAAGTAGCCAATCTGAAAGAGGAGTCATGACCCCAGCCTATCATTCCCATATGAGCACGTCTTTCCCCAGGCTCCGGCAGAAATTTATTCCATCACATTCAACCTCATGAATACTTTGTCAGAACAAGTAAACACTGTTGAAAGCTGCACCGGTATTGGCTTGAGGATACTCTTTGCTAAACCTGCAGACCTGTTTCTTCTTCACATCAGGCTGGTTCCACCTGACACATGCTACACATGCTTATGTACAGTACATACTAACATGCATACACAAAAACACACAGACCATCTGGTGGCAGAGTATGCAGTTGTACCTTCTCCTAGACAAAATGTCCTACATTCAAGTCCCATGCTCAGAATATAAGGCTACATGCTATATATAGTAACAGACAGTCCCAATGCCAGGCTGTGTTTTATTTTATCCAGTTTTAGGCATGTATTTGGTGTGGGGTGACACTTTACTGTTGTATCCCCTAACCCAGCATTTTCCTTCTGTGTTAGAACAGTGTGCAGTAGATATGACAAAAGAGAGAACCGGAGTAGAAGAAACAGATTCAATAGCATGGTGTCCATTTTAGGATTATTAGGATTATTATTAGTTGCAACTGACTGTTAGAGATTGGAGCTATATTCTCACTTGAGTTAAAAATAAACACTATTTTTTCCTCTGCGTATGGTTACGCTGGTGTTAGAGTAGAGATTTTGAACAGCAGACAGAATAGTGCTAGTGATCGATCACATGGGACCTCAGAGTAACTTGGATCTTTCTGCAAAGAAGCCATAAACTTGGCTGTGTGTTTTTAGCACACCTCAACACCATTATGGGCCCCCAGGTTGACATTAGCTCTGTGTGTTGGAAATATGACTAAAGTTCAGCACAAAAAGCCTATCAAATTAATCTAGTATTGTTCCTTGAAGGGGCAGACAGTATGGTTGCATTGCACTACCATGACAGCTCAGTTGTGTGTTTTGTAAAAACTGATGGGTATACCGTTGTTGAGGTACAAAGGCAACAAAATGCAATCTATTCAACTCAGGCATATAGAGGAGACAGCTGAAAGGCACTACACAATACTGGAGGAAAGCCATATCAGCCTGTCTAAAATGGAGCAAGTGGTCAGAGCTGACAAGAAGCCAGTGTGCAAAGAGGAAGGAAGCAAGGAAAGTCACAATGAAAGCAGCAGATGGCACAATTGCTGCCAGCCAGGAGAAGCACAGCACACACATAAGGAAAGCTAAGAGACATGCTGGACACCCATGTGAGACAAGTGACAGTAAGTATTCAGCAACAGAAAGTTCAGTGGCATCCTAAAGTGAGGTATAGTATCACAAGCTGTGGCGGAAAAGGTTGCAGCTGTAAGGCAGGAGGATATGCTGCTCTCTGCAAGAAGTTGAAAAATACATTGTATTCACATATGATTGGAGAGACAGCAAACCAACAGAATGTGATGTTGCCTCTTCATGAAAGTGAGGGCTATGTTCCACCACCAGATATGGAAGAAACTGTACCGCAAGGAGAGGAAGAGATGCTTTCAAAAGGTTGAGATGAATTCTGCATGCCTTTGTAATAAGGGACAACAGAGTGTGATGCTGCTACTTTGTGAAAAGTGCTGTCAGGTGCAACATGGAGAAACAGAAAGATGGATCCTCACCAAGTAGTGGTGCTACATGATTAACGTTGTCTTAAATGTATTGTGTTGGGTACATCTTTCGTGGCATTGCCCTGTTTACATCGTCTTTGTGTGTCTGTGTAAATATTGTCCCCTGGAAACAAAGGGGGAAAGATAACGCAGTGGAATTGTGGCCCCTTGTGATAGTTTGTCCTGTCAATCTCATCATTTGCATTCGGCTCAGTACTATTTAAAACATAAGGAGGGAAGGAGAGGGGAGACCTGTTTTGTTTCCACACTGACAACTCATCACAAAGCCAAGGGCAGAACAATGATTTCACTAATACAATGGAAACCTCAGCAGTAGTTATAGGCATGCGGCTTCTGTCAAAATCGCAATTAGAGCTGTCAATCAAAATGATTAATGACTTTTAAGCCCCGCCCCCTCTGACGTCACACCGGAAGTGCCGCCCCGCTGATGCAAGACCGGAAGTCCCGCCCTGTCACCTCCTGATGACGTCACGTCGGAATTCCCCGCCCCTCCACGTGACCTCTCTCCGCCCGTTGGCGCCGCCCCCCCCCGGCGTCGGATTGGTGTAAGGGCCCCCAGTCCCCTCCCGACTCCTCCTTGAACCCTCCCTGGCCCCTGATTGGTTCCAAAAACTGTCAAGGGTCCGTTTGACGGAGGCCTGACCGCTGTTTGAACCCGGATTGCACCTGCCGGGTGAAATAAACTGTCAACGGACCGTTTGATGGATGTCTGCCCCCTGTTTGAACCCGCTCCCACCCCACACCCACCTGCCTGCCCAGGAAACTGTCAAGGGCAGTTTGATGGATGTCTACCCCCTCCTTGAACTCCCCACCGCCCCCCTCTCCCGAAAGACAAGCCCGGCGCGTTACAGCCTTTACCTCGACAAGCTCGGGCATGCCCGGGGCCTGTCCTGACCAGCTCAGACATGCCCGGGGGCTGCCTCGGCCCCCGCCCTTTCTCCGGCACAAGCCCAGACAGGCCCTGGGGTCTGTCCTGACGGCTCAGACCAGCCTAAAGTCGCCCCAGCACCGACCCGAGGATGATGGACGGCCTCCCCACACTGCCCGGTCCCCCCAGAATTCCCAGTCCCCCCATACTTACCGGCCAGTTCTGAAAGGCCATATAAAAAGCTAAGCATTTTGTTCTATCTACGATTTTAAGACATGAAAATATCTCATCTTGGCTTCAAAACCTGCATTTTCCAGCTCACACACACAGATAACAAACTGTCAGATCAAAGACACGGTCTGAGTCAGGCCGCATTTAACCATAGGCCCACACTTCCCGGTCCCCACACCTCCCAGTCCCCCACATTTCCCTGCTGAAAGCCTAAAAAGCTAAGCATTTTGTTCTATCTACGATTTTAAGATGAGCACACCATTAAAACATCTCATCTTTGCTTCAAACTAAGTCAAGCTGCTTTTTTTTTTCCATCTCGCACACAGATAACAAATTGTGAGATCAAAGACACGGTCTGAGTCAGTCAGCGTGATCGCACCCTGTTTCTGGGCCCCCCGGGGCTCCCCACCACTTCCCAGCCACTTCTGAAAGTGCTGTATAAAAAAGCAAAGCATTTTCTTCGGTTCTATCTATGATTTTAATATGAACACGCCATTAAAATATCTATCTCATCTTTGCTTTATCACTTACAGGTCCATCCTTTTCCATCTCACAGAAATTCCTCAACCAACATTGAGTCAGGTTCCCAGTGACAGACTCCCAGCAATGGAGCCGGTTTCTCAAAAAGAAATCAAGCAGCCCCGCTTTTAGCAGACCCCCCTTGCAATCAGGCCTGTGTGCTCTGTCTCTCTCTCTCTCTGAGCGCAGACACGGGCTCGAGACCGCGCAGACCCTCTGCCCATGACGGATGGATCTTTTAAAGTTAAGGGATTTTTAAAGATTAGCTTGTAAAGCTTGAGATAACTGCTAGTTCAGCCCTTTAAAAATCACACCTAGTTAAATAATATGCCGCAGTTCCCTTTTTAATCACGTTTGAGACGTCTAAAAATCTAGCCTGGGCTGATTGGTGGCTGATATCAAAAATGTTCTCTTATATACAGAGCTTAACCTTAGGGACCCTCTCCATTGAGAATATTCAGGAGTGGCTTTAAAGCGCAGGCCGGTGGTGCAGTAACTCTGACCTAATAAAAGTATTCTGAACTACTTGCAGAAGGGACCCGCTTGTGAAATGCCTACTCTTTCGAAACGGCCTCTCTCTCTGTACGGAGCCGCCTGTTTTTAAAAGGTTGAGATAACAAAACATTTTTGCTTTATAAACTCTCATTTGGACAGCCGGTTAGAGACAGACTCCAGGAATTACTGTAACGGTGTTTTCATTCATTCATTTCGCTAAATGTAATTATTTTAATACAGGATAGTAACCCAAAATCCGGGTGATTTTAGACGTGTGAGTAATATAATGAAGTTATTTTTAAAAGTAACCCCACACCGCACAAGAGAGACAGATTCCACGTGTGTTTTAGGATTTGCTGCGGTCAGTGATGAATTTTTTTTTTTTTGCTCAGCTCATTTCTATCACCTAGGAGCCTTTTGACAAAAGAAACCTCTCTAAATACACTTGTGCATTTAAACGGAGGTTTATAAGGAAGCAGGTTTTCTACCTTATCCCAGTTTTGTACATGCATGTAAAAGCACTTACTGTTACACTAGCACAAAATTTTGATATTTTCTGTCTACTCAAAAAAAACTGAAATTATTTCTATTAACACAGATGATAATTAGAAATCATTTTACTATTTTTAATTAAAAAGTTAAAACAGAAAAGCCCAATTATGATTTTTGTTTTGTCATGGAGGGCCCTAGGGTGACACTTTTCCCCTTTATACTCTTACTTATGTAGACCTTAAAACATATTCTTACCAAAATAGTTCATCACTTCCCAATTCCTGTAACATCAGGTAATTAGACAGAGCTCCATGACAGGCAAGAGAAGATTATAGGTCAAATACACAGTGTCATAAAATAAAATAAAGTGTGAACACCGCGCAGACCCTCTGCCCATGACGGATGGATCTTTTAAAGTTAAGGGATTTTTAAAGATTAGCTTGTAAAGCTTGAGATAACTACTAGTTCAGCCCTTTAAAAATCACACCTAGTTAAATAATATACCGTAGTTCCCTTTTAGATCACTTTTGAGACGTCTAAAAAATCTAGCCTGGGCTGTATAATTTGTAATTATAATACTTAATATAATTTGTATAACAATCGATCTAAAACAAACCCTTTTCTCTTCAAACTCACCCCACATTTTAAATACAGGTATCTTCAGTTGACCCTAAGGAAACATCTTGTGGAAGCAAGCGGCCCGCATGGCTCAGGGAGGGGCTGATGGTTCCAGCAGGGGCCGAATTCACACTTCCGCTAAATCAGGTTTCTCAGTGACAGACTCTGCAGTAAAAAACAGTTTTAGCAATGAAGCTGATTTCCCAGAGAGAAAGACCAAGCGGCAGACCCTGTCAGCTTTTAGCCGACCCCCTGCTCTCTCTACACACAGAAAGTAAAGTCAGGCTCTGCAAGCACCTCAATCGGGGGAAGGACTCTGTGAGTTCGCATGCAAACAACTGAGGCCGCCCGTTTCGATCACCCACCCCCACTGGGTGACCCTCGGAGAGATCACCGGCTGCTAGTCTCAGGAATTTGTTAGGATTATGTCATGTACAAACCTAAACTTTGAA
This sequence comes from Polypterus senegalus, assembly GCF_016835505.1. Taxonomy (NCBI): domain Eukaryota; kingdom Metazoa; phylum Chordata; class Cladistia; order Polypteriformes; family Polypteridae; genus Polypterus; species Polypterus senegalus. The sequence goes on along the minus strand of NC_053156.1, from coordinate 208,877,929 downwards.
TTATCACCTTTAAAGACATGGAGCAGTCTCGTGCTACAAACGCCTTGTGTCTCTTTTTAACACTTCTGCCTGTAAAAGCTCTCTATTCCTTCTGTGGCCTCGGTTTTAATAGGGGCTTGCACCCAGGCTAATGAACAAGGTCCTGTACATGTCGAGATGCCGCCCATGCCTGCCGTCCCTTACACTATATAACATGTTTGGGTATTCATTTTGTATATATAATATAATGAAGATATTTTTAAAAGTAACCCCACACCGCACAAGAGAGACAGATTCCACGTGTGTTTTAGGATTTGCTGCGATCAGTGATTTTAGTGTTTTGCTGAGCTCATTTCTATCACCTAGGAGCCTTTGGACAAAGGAAGACTCTGTAAATACACTTGTGCGTTTAAACGGAGATTTATAAGAATGCACAGGAGGCCGTAGTGAGGGGTGCTGGTTTAACTAGAGGCAGGGGATGTAAGTAGCCCTTTTTTGCCCCTCCGAAGTTCATCGAACTAAAATCATGTTTTTAAAATCAGCAGCTTTAGCTCATGCTAGTGACCTCGTAAATGGGAGCCAATCGCTCAGCACGCTGTATAGCTCACAAAATAGCAGAGCTAATTACTCTTTCTTCTTAAACTAATGATCAGATATTCGGGTAATTCTTAATGAAACACTAAAGTGCTAGTGAACAAAATACATGTTCAGTAGCCAAGTAAAAGGACCGGTTGCTTTAACATGAAAATAAAGCATCTTTAGAAAATAAAGCATCTAAAAGCATCTTTATAAAGTCCGATTTTAAAACGTTATAAGAAAAAGCCTTGTTTCCAAAAGAGTTCTTTGGAACCATCAGTGCCTTTCTGATCACATCCACCCCAAACATAGCACAGAACTTAATTTCTGTACTCATTTTAAATGATAATAGCCAGTATAAAGTCCCTAAAGGAACAGGAGACATCTGATATCTTTTACCCTATATGTTTTCTTGCCGCCCAAGTCATTCAGATTCTGCTTACAACACAAATGTACGATTATTTTTCTCAAATGGCCTGTTCTTTGGCCTGCTAATCATGAAAAAATCATATTTTATTCTCCTGACACTTTATTTGCATATTTTATTATACCTACTTGTATCGACATTTATCTATCTCTATATTTATTTTTCTGTATCAGAAGGTAGTTTAAGTCAATTTGTTTTGGGTTCAATAGATGTATTTTTCATATTTTGATTCTTGTTTTCTTTTTTTCACATCTTCGAGTCCCCTTTTTGTTACTTGCCCTAGCGTGGTCAGCCCAGAGTTTGAGAACCACTGTTGTAGGGTTTTATTGGTAAAACACTCTGCGGCATTTCAAGCTAAGTTAGATTCCCTTGTTTATTCAGCCGTCCATCGGTGTTCCATTTTTGTTATAAATTGTATTTAGTCTCTCTTTATTTACTAAGCCTTTTATATGATGATTAGAAAACAGTTATCTTGTTCAGGCTTTACTTTAAATCAGCATTTTCATCAACAGGTTATAAACACTTTGGTACTCAGGGTCTTTGTATAATACAGCGTTTTAGAAATTCTGTGAATGCTTGGTAATAGCCTTCCATTTTACAGCAGTTATGAGACCCTGAAAATAAGAACGGTTATAGGAGGTTATAGGGGCCTATACACTGCAGGGCTGAGGATTAGGCTTTGGACACGTCAGGACAATCAGGATGGAAAATGTTTTTAGTGAATAGTTACATTATATCTATTATAGGCGTTAGCACAAGGATTATAATTTTACTAAAACTATGAGGATTTATTCTTTCTTTTGGTAGTCCAGGTGACATAGGACGGCTGTTATGGAAAACTGCTTTTCCCCTCTGTTTGTGAAAAAGCATCCTTGGTTTTAGTAGCATTCAGGGTCAAGGGACGTAAGTTTGAACTGGATTCCAAGAGTCAACAAGTGTCTGCAATCTTCTTGAATACGAGTCACAGGACCTGGGTTTGCGAGGGATCATAGTCAGGGGCAGAGTTACGCTAGACATTATTATTCCAAAATGAAACATTGACTCGCCCTATCACAAAGATAAGACAGTAAAACTAAACTGTACAAATACTAAGTGACAGAGGAGATTAAAAAACATCTTAAGACCGGATCAACAAGGGATCACATCAAGCTCACCGCACACTAGCTAAACTGTCATCTATGTAGGCAGTTCCACGGGATGGCAAAGAGTTGGGGAAAACATTATTGAACATCGGCTAGTATGAGGCTGATTAACATGAGCGGTTATTGTTAGAATCTTATCCGGCACTAAAAGTCAGGCTTGTGTTCCTCCTGATTCAGGAAGAACATTAAATATTGGAGTTTAGAATATGAACTAGACTGATAAGGACATGTGTGCCAAAATTAATAAAGTAAATAACCACATGAAAAAGTGGAGTGATTACAATTTGAAAACTGCCGTGATGTATCAAAACATTTGAAATAAATAATAAGCTTTTTTGACATGCGCAGTCCGGAATAGTCTGAATGTGTCTTAAAGAGTTCATTTTTTAAATAAAACTTAAAAGGCAAATTAAAAATATTAAATCTGAATAAAACACAGAAGTATCATTTAATGATATCAATTAGGGTTAAGTATTATCAAGCACGGGATCTATTTATCAGGTTTATTTAATTTAGTTATAAACAAAATGATTGTTGGCATTTTGCTTTGAAATGAACAATAGTCTGATAGAGCTTTAAGAATTAGAATGTAAGACAAACCTCTACACTCTATAACAAAATGTTGCTGTTCCAATAGGAATATCTCGGATGTCTGTTTTATTTTAACCTTTTGACAAGAAGCCCTGGTCTTGGAAATATACCACCTATGTTGAAAATGAACAGCCGACATGCTAACTAAATAGATATAATCTAAGATATTTTAGAATATGACCCTAGGTGCTAACCCCATGATTCTGACCAACTAAAGGGTCTTCACTTCATTGTCCAACTTCCTGCGGTGCTATGGATCTTCTAATGGAGACTGCAAAAGATTCTCTAATCTTTACTCTGTAATGGTCCATATGACGGAGATCTAGCGCCTGGGTCCGAGGGTTAACGGTCATAGGACATGATGTTCAAAATTCAACTGGGTTTTTCAAATGAGATAGGACGAGTGCGGCGTGTGTTCTGTATTCACTATTCACAACGACCATAACCCCGAGACCTTAGGTTTTTTATACCGAAGGACCTTTCACTGACCCGAATAAGAGACATCCATCAAAAGACTCTTGACAGTTTCCTGAACCAATCAGGCCGGTGGGGCGGGAGTCGCTTTTCAAAGAGTATAAAAAACGTTTTCAACGGCGTGTTTTGAGCGGTTAACAATCAGCATCTCTTCGCTATGTTCCTGATCAGCCACGACGGTCTACGGACCAGACGGCCTCCCAACGGCCTGTTTTGACCTGAGGCTATCGTGCCCGACTCCAGTACTCCGCCTAACAGCTAGCCTGCAGACCAGCCTTCTCGGCCGGACCATCTTATGCCTTCAACTGCCCAGATCTAGGGGCCTGAGCCTCAGGTATCTGCCCCTGGTGATCTATATTGGTCGGATAGTTTCCTGGAGAACCGCGCAGTACCTGACATTTTTGTACCTGCTCATGATGTTCCGGGGTTCCTAGCAGGGTCTGAGGAGAGCCATTCAGGCCGTGCAACAAGAAGAGGCCGTGGGCGACCCTATAGAGGCTCCGGCCGATTGGAACCTATCACCCAAGGATGGGATTATGCGGGCATGGCCCTTTGAACAAACTGACGGACCCTGGGTGAAACATTTCGAAAGGCACTGAAGCTGGGCAAGAGTTGAATGGCGGAACCTAAAAAGTACCGGCAGGGATGTTGTACAGACCGACCCTGCCAGACACAGCCTACGGGTCTATTTGAGACTGCTCGGCTCAGCAGCAACAGTGACTATCTGTTTTCCACAAACCGTGGCTCAGGAGCTCGGTCATCAAGACTCTAGGCGGTTTCCACATCTTTCTGCCATTTCACCAGCTTTTACAAAATGCTGTTGACCTGAAAAATGAACATTCTATTCAGGAGTCGATCGTCCAAGCCTTTTATCACACGGACGTCGACTCTTATTCAAAAATACGTGAAATTGCCGAGGCTTTCTCTAAATGCCATTTTCTGGACCTGATAGGTTTGATGGACCTTAGGGGTATACGAACTGGAAAATCAGATGAAGTGTCTGAACTGAATGTTTCGGTGAGATCACATGTTTTTTGTCGGCTTTTAATCACGCTGTTTAGTTGTAATGTTTTGAAGTGGTTGGTAAAACCTCTCTGAATTTTTAGATTGTTTTTGAAAATGACCAATAAAGGACCAGTTGATTTTTAAACCCTAATTTCTTTCACCGTCGAGGATAGTGGGTCGTTGAAAACGTTTTTTATACTCTTTGAAAAGACTCCGCCCACCGGCCTGATTGGTTCAGGAAACTGTCAAGAGTCTTTTGATGGATGTCTCTTATTCGGTCAGTGAAAGGTCCTTCGTATAAAAACCTAAGGTCTCGGGTTATGGTCGTGAATAGTGAATACAGAACACACGCCGCACTCGTCCTATCTCATTTGAAAAACCCGAGTTGAATTTTGAACATCATGTCCTATGACCGGTTAACCCTGCGGACCCAGGCGCTAGATCTCCGTCATATGGACCATTACAGAGTAAAGATTAGAGAATCTTTTGCAGTCTCCATTAGAAGATCCATAGCACCCGCAGGAAGTTGGACAATGAAGTGAAGACCCTTTAGTTGGTCAGAATCATCGGTGTTAGCACCTAGGGTCATATTCTAAAATATCTTAGATTATATCTATTTAGTTAGCATGTCGGCTGTTCATTTTCAACATAGGTGGTATATTTCCAAGACCAGGGCTTCTTGTCAAAAGGTTAAAATAAAACAGACATCCGAGATATTCCTATTGGAACAGCAACATTTTGTTATAGAGTGTAGAGGTTTGTCTTACATTCTAATTCTTAAAGCTCTATCAGACTATTGTTCATTTCAAAGCAAAATGCCAACAATCATTTTGTTTATAACTAAATTAAATAAACCTGATAAATAGATCCCGTGCTTGATAATACTTAACCCTAATTGATATCATTAAATGATACTTCTGTGTTTTATTCAGATTTAATATTTTTAATTTGCCTTTTTAAGTTTTATTTAAAAAATGAACTCTTTAAGACACATTCAGACTATTCGGACTCGCATGTCAAAAAAGCTTATTATTTATTTCAAATGTTTTGATACATCACGGCAGTTTTTCAAATTGTAATCACTCCACTTTTTCATGTGGTTATTTACTTTATTAATTTTGGCACACATGTCCTTATCAGTCTAGTTCATATTCTAAACTCCAATATTTAATGTTCTTCCTGAATCAGGAGGAACACAAGCCTGACTTTTAGTGCCAGGTAAGATTCTAACAATAACCGGCTCATGTTAATCAGCCTCATACTAGCCGATGTTCAATAATGTTTTCCCCAACTCTTTGCCATCCCGTGGAACTGCCTACATAGATGACAGTTTAGCTAGTGTGCGTGAGCTTGATGTGATCCCTTGTTGATCCGGTCTTAAGATGTTTTTAATCTCCTCTGTCACTTAGTATTTGTACATTTTAGTTTTACTGTCTTATCTTTGTGATAGGGCGAGTCAATGTTTCATTTTGGAATAATAATGTCTAGCGTAATTCTGCCCCTGACTATGATCCCTCGCAAACCCAGGTCCTGTGACTCGTATTCAAGAAGATTGCAGACACTTGTTGACTCTTGGAATCCCAGTTCAAACTTACGTCCCTTGACCCTGAATGCTACTAAACCAAGGATGCTTTTTCACAAACAGAGGGGAAAAGCAGTTTTCCATAACAGCCGTCCTATGTCACCTGGACTACCTAAAAGAAAGAATAAATCCTCATAGTTTTAGTAAAATTTAATCCTTGTGCTAACGCCTATAATAGATATAATGTAACTATTCACTAAAAACATTTTCCATCCTGATTGTCCTAACGTGTCCAAAGCCTAATCCTCAGCCCTGCAGTGTATAGGCCCCTATAACCTCCTATAACCGTTCTTATTTTCAGGGTCTCATAACTGCTGTAAAATGGAAGGCTATTACCAAGCATTCACAGAATTTCTAAAACGCTGTATTATACAAAGACCCTGAGTACCAAAGTGTTTATAACCTGTTGATGAAAATGCTGATTTAAAGTAAAGCCTGAACAAGATAACTGTTTTCTAATCATCATATAAAATGCTTAGTAAATAAAGAGAGACTAAATACAATTTATAACGAAAATGGAACACCGATGGACGGCTGAATAAACAAGGGAATCTAACTTAGCTTGAAATGCCGCAGAGTGTTTTACCAATAAAACCCTACAACAGTGGTTCTCAAACTCTGGGCTGACCACGCTTAGGGCAAGTAACAAAAAGGGGACTCAAGATGTGAAAAAAAGAAAACAAGAATCAAAATATGAAAAATACATCTATTGAACCCAAAACAAATTGACTTAAACTACCTTCTGATACAGAAAAATAAATATAGAGATAGATAAATGTCGATACAAGTAGGTATAATAAAATATGCAAATAAAGTGTCAGGAGAATAAAATATGATTTTTTTCATGATTAGCAGGCCAAAGAACAGGCCATTTGAGAAAAATAATCGTACATTTGTGTTGTAAGCAGAATCTGAATGACTTGGGCCGGCAAGAAAACATATAGGGTAAAAGATATCAGATGTCTCCTGTTCCTTTAGGGACTTTATACTGGCTATTATCATTTAAAATGAGTACAGAAATTAAGTTCTGTGCTATGTTTGGGGTGGATGTGATCAGAAAGGCACTGATGGTTCCAAAGAACTCTTTTGGAAACAAGGCTTTTTCTTATAAGGTTTTAAAATCGGACTTTTATAAAGATGCTTTTAGATGCTTTATTTTCTAAAGATGCTTTATTTTCATGTTAAAGCAACCGGACCTTTTACTTGGCTACTGAACATGTATTTTTGTTCACTAGCACTTTAGTGTTTCATTAAGAATTACCCGAATATCTGATCATTAGTTTAAGAAGAAAGAGTAATTAGCTCTGCTATTTTGTGAGCTGTACACGCGTGCTGAGCGATTGGCTCCCATTTACGAGGTCACTAGCATGAGCTAAAGCTGCTGATTTTAAAAACATGATTTTAGTTCGATGAACTTCGGAGGGGCAAAAAAGGGCTACTTACATCCCCTGCCTCTAGTTAAACCAGCACCCCTCACTACGGCCTCCTGTGCATTCTTATAAATCTCCGTTTAAACGCACAAGTGTATTTACAGAGTCTTCCTTTGTCCAAAGGCTCCTAGGTGATAGAAATGAGCTCAGCAAAACACTAAAAATCACTGATCGCAGCAAATCCTAAAACACACGTGGAATCTGTCTCTTGTGCGGTGTGGGGTTACTTTTAAAAATATCTTCATTATATTATATATACAAAATGAATACCCAAACATGTTATATAGTGTAAGGGACGGCAGGCATGGGCCGGCATCTCGACATGTACAGGACCTTGTTCATTAGCCTGGGTGCAAGCCCCTATTAAACCCGAGGCCACAGAAGGAATAGAGAGCTTTTACAGGCAGAAGTGTTAAAAAGAGACACAAGGCGTTTGTAGCACGAGACTGCTCCATGTCTTTAAAGGTGATAATTCAAAGTTTAGGTTTGTACATGACATAATCCTAACAAATTCCTGAGACTAGCAGCCGGTGATCTCTCCGAGGGTCACCCAGTGGGGGTGGGTGATCGAAACGGGCGGCCTCAGTTGTTTGCATGCGAACTCACAGAGTCCTTCCCCCGATTGAGGTGCTTGCAGAGCCTGACTTTACTTTCTGTGTGTAGAGAGAGAGCAGGGGGGTCGGCTAAAAGCTGACAGGGTCTGCCGCTTGGTCTTTCTCTCTGGGAAATCAGCTTCATTGCTAAAACTGTTTTTTACTGCAGAGTCTGTCACTGAGAAACCTGATTTAGCGGAAGTGTGAAATTCGGCCCCTGCTGGAACCATCAGCCCTCCCTGAGCGATGCGGGCCGCTTGCTTCCACAAGATGTTTCCTTAGGGTCAACTGAAGATACCTGTATTTAAAATGTGGGGTGAGTTTGAAGAGAAAAGGGTTTGTTTTAGATCGATTGTTATACAAATTATATTAAGTATTATAATTACAAATTATACAGCCCAGGCTAGATTTTTTAGACTTCTCAAAAGTGATCTAAAAGGGAACTACGGTATATTATTTAACTAGGTGTGATTTTTAAAGGGCTGAACTAGTAGTTATCTCAAGCTTTACAAGCTAATCTTTAAAAATCCCTTAACTTTAAAAGATCCATCCGTCATGGGCAGAGGGTCTGCGCGGTGTTCACACTTTATTTTATTTTATGACACTGTGTATTTGACCTATAATCTTCTCTTGCCTGTCATGGAGCTCTGTCTAATTACCTGAAGTTACAGGAATTGGGAAGTGATGAACTATTTTGGTAAGAATATGTTTTAAGGTCTACATAAGTAAGAGTATAAAGGGGAAAAGTGTCACCCTAGGGCCCTCCCATGACAAAACAAAAATCATAATTGGGCTTTTCTGTTTTTAACTTTTTAATTAAAAATAGTAAAATGATTTCTAATTATCATCTGTGTTAATAGAAATAATTTCAGTTTTTTGAGTAGACAGAAAATATCAAATTTTGTGCTAGTGTAACAGTAAGTGCTTTTACATGCATGTACAAAACTGGGATAAGGTAGAAAACCTGCTTCCTTATAAACCTCCGCTTAAATGCACAAGTGTATTTAGAGAGGTTTCTTTTGTCAAAAGGCTCCTAGGTGATAGAAATGAGCTGAGCAAAAAAATATAAAATTCATCACTGACCGCAGCAAATCCTAAAACACACGTGGAATCTGTCTCTCTTGTGCGGTGTGGGGTTACTTTTAAAAATAACTTCATTATATTACTCACACGTCTAAAATCACCCGGATTTTGGGTTACTATCCTGTATTAAAATAATTACATTTAGCTAAATGAATGAATGAAAACACCGTTACAGTAAGTTCCTGGAGTCTGTCTCTAACCGGCTGTCCAAATGAGAGTTTATAAAGCAAACATGTTTTGTTATCTCAACCTTTTAAAACAGGCGGCTCCTAGAGAGAGAGGCCGTTTCAAAGAGTAGGCATTTCACAAGCGGGTCCCTTCTGCAAGTAGTTCAGAATACTTTTATTAGGTCAGAGTTACTGCACCACCGGCCTGCGCTTTAAAGCCACTCCTGAATATTCTCAATGGAGAGGGTCCTAAGGTTAAGCTCTGTATATAAGAGAACATTTTTGATATCAGCCACCAATCAGCCCAGGCTAGATTTTTAGACGTCTCAAACGTGATTAAAAAGGGAACTGCGGCATATTATTTAACTAGGTGTGATTTTTAAAGGGCTGAACTAGCAGTTATCTCAAGCTTTACAAGCTAATCTTTAAAAATCCCTTAACTTTAAAAGATCCATCCGTCATGGGCAGAGGGTCTGCGCGGTCTCGAGCCCGTGTCTGCGCTCAGAGAGAGAGAGAGAGAGCACACAGGCCTGATTGCAAGGGGGTCTGCTAAAAGCGGGGCTGCTTGATTTCTTTTGAGAAACCGGCTCCATTGCTGGGAGTCTGTCACTGGGAACCTGACTCAATGTTGGTTGAGGAATTTCTGTGAGATGGAAAAGGATGGACCTGTAAGTGATAAAGCAAAGATGAGATAGATATTTTAATGGCGTGTTCATATTAAAATCATAGATAGAACCGAAGAAAATGCTTTGTTTTTATACAGCACTTTCAGAAGTGGCTGGGAAGTGGTGGGGAGCCGGGGCCCAGAAACAGGGTGCGATCACGCTGACTGACTCAGACCGTGTCTTTGATCTCACAATTTGTTATCTGTGTGCGAGATGGAAAAAAAAAAGCAGCTTGACTTAGTTTGAAGCAAAGATGAGATGTTTTAATGGTGTGCTCATCTTAAAATCGTAGATAGAACAAAATGCTTAGCTTTTTAGGCTTTCAGCAGGGAAATGTGGGGACTGGGAGGTGTGGGGACCGGGAAGTGTGGGGCCTATGGTTAAATGCGGCCTGACTCAGACCGTGTCTTTGATCTGACAGTTTGTTATCTGTGTGTGTGAGAGCTGGAAAATGCAGGTTTTGAAGCCAAGATGAGATATTTTCATGTCTTAAAATCGTAGATAGAACAAAATGCTTAGCTTTTATATGGCCTTTCAGAACTGGCCGGTAAGTATGGGGGACTGGGAATTCTGGGGGACCGGGCAGTGTGGGGAGGCCGCCCATCATCCTCGGTCGGTGCTGGGGCACTTTAGGCTGGTCTGAGCCGGTCAGGACAGACCCCAGGGCCTGTCTGGGCTTGTGCCGGAGAAAGGGCGGGGCGAGGCCCCCGGGCATGTCTGAGCTGGTCAGGACAGGCCCGGCATGCCCGAGCTTGTCGAGGTAAAGGCTGTAACACGCCCGGCTTGTCTTTCGAGAGGGGGCGTGGGGAGTTCAAACAGGGGCAGACATCCATCAAACTGCCCTTGACAGTTTCCTGGGCAGGCAGGTGGGTGTGGGGTGGGAGCGGGTTCAAACAGGGGGCAGACATCCATCACACGGTCCGTTGACAGTTTATTTCACCCGGAGGTGCAACCGGGTCAAACGCGGCAGGCCCCCGCCCAAAAAGGGCCCTTTTCGTTTTTAACAACAGCCAGGGGGGGGTTAAGGAGGAGTGGGGGGGGGGATGGGGCCCAACCAAACCGGCCCGGGGGGCGCCAAGGGGGGAGAAGGGGCCGGGGGGCGGGAATCACGGGGGCATCAGGAGGCGACAGGGGCGGGATTCCGGTCTGGATCAGGGGCGGCATTCCGGTGTGACGTCAGAGGGCAAAAAATCAAATCATTTTGATTGAACCTAATTTATTTTACAGAAACCCCCCATGCCATAAATCTCAGCGCCCCATCCCAAGACACCCGGATCAAGAATGGTGAGACGTTTTTTTTTTATTTGGGGTAGGAAAAATCATTATTATCGTACAAAACGCTGTAGGTATTTTAAACTGAACCAGGTTCACTACCATTACTCATCTTCCGTTAACTTTTTGGGAAATTTAAAGGCATTTTTTGTTCCCCATGTCCTTTGCCCCTGTTTAGGGGGGTCAAGGGAGGGCTTTTTGTAATTTTTACAGTTGCACCTTTTTATTATATTATTCTCGGGACTTTTGGGGGTAATGGGGAGCTTTTTTAAAAAAAAGGGGAAAAAAAAGGGAATTTTTCCGGTTAAGGGGATCGGAGGGATGGGGGGCCCCTTTAACCATGATTTTGGGGCCTTTGGGCCCCCAAGAAGCAAAAGCGGACCTAAGTCGGGAGCCCAAGGGCCTTAAAGCATTCCGGCCTTAAACAAAAAGGGTCCCATGTGATACGAACCCTTAAACCCACGGACCAATCGGGCGGAACGAGAGGCTCTCCCACTGATGAAATACGGCAAAGAAATAAATAAATAAATGCGATAAATAAAAAGATGTTGGGTAAAAAATAAATTTCTAAAAATGAAATAAAAAAAAAATTTTGAAAAATAGTCTTTTTAAATTTTGCCAAAATTTTAAAAACAAAAATAATAAAAAAAAAACTGTCTTTTGCAACGTCTGTATTAGTTTAGGTACTTTGACTTGGAATGCCCAAAGCAGCGCCAACTAATATTTTGAACTGAGTATTTGACCCTTGTTTTACGAGAGTATAAAGTCAGGTGCATATTAGCAGCTACTTTTTCAAACAACTCTACAGCTCTGATCAATGGTAAAGTTGTTCAGTTCAAAATATTAGTTGAGCTGCTTTGGGCATTCCATGTCAAAGTATGCTACCTAAACTAATACAGCCGCTACAGCTTACCGTGATATCAAACTGGCTCATTTGCCTTGTGATCGACTTCTCCATACACCATGTATAGATCTGCAATCTGTCGCACTTTTAAACCGCATAACAGAAGGTGTTCTATTAACTCAGCTGGAATGTCAAAGGATGGACGCCCAGAGCAGGGAACTGCGCTACCTGAACTGGAGTGTAGTCGAGTCCGCTCCACCTGTTCTTTGATAATTTCAAAAATAGTTTCATCTATATCGGAGTCTAAAAGGGCCGCCAACATTGTAATTTCTTCCGATAAATCTTCAATTCTCTCTCTGAAATACGTAATATCTTCGGCAGAATCCATTTCATCGGCAGTAGTAAGCATTTTTCTAATTCATTCTTGCCATCGATTCACCAATCAGTAACTAGAGGTCGTGGTTAGAGCCCACCCTCTCAACTTTGACGAGTGAAAGTGACAGTTTTATTTCAAGTCGTATTTCATGACGGTTTGCAGGAATGTTACGGACAAAATGAAATAAATAAGCAAATCTAAAACATATTTCATGATACATTTATTTATTTATGCTCACATTTCACAGTACTTTTATTTATTCACGCATTTATTTATTTATTTCATTTTGTCCGAAATATTCCTCCATATCTCAGGGTGTTTTACAAAGATGCCTTGAAATAACATTAAAAACATCACTAAAAACAAATGTATTATAAATATGAACTATAGCAGCAAGCAACTTACTGTAAAAAATTGATCAAATAGATTGGTTTAAGTGATAATAGCTCATTTCCTTAATTTAAGTCTGTGGATATAAAGTTAAACTTATTTGTAAGATTAATAGCCATTGGAATAAATGAGTATTTGAACCAGTGGCTTTATGCTCTTCATTTCTTTGGCATCTGAACTGATTGCACAACTCAGAACTAATTAAAGAATTTTAACAAGTGGACAGTAACAGCACTAAGGACAGGAACAGTCAGCGACACAGTGTTCTTGTCTTTTTTGAAAAAGGATCATACATTTCTTTAAAACTGGTTGGATACGTTAGGTTTTATAAACCTGATGCCTTAAGACAAATGGCAGTTTTATTAATAATAACTGATGTCTAAAGATATCTTTAAACAAACACAATTTGCTCATAAGAGGGAAGTTGCAACAATAGATCAAAACGGAAAGGAAACTTTATATGATTTACATGAGTGGGAAAATAAAAACACTACATACTTATATATATATATATATATATATATATATATATATATATATATATATATATATATATATATATATATATAGTACAGTACCTGCCAAATAATACAAAGAGTACACCGCATGTGTTTTAAGCCCTAATTGGGGCTTATCAGGTGTGCACACCTAAGCTTCCTCTTACGCAGTTGAACATTGACATCAACGCGTTTGCCACAAAGGCTGCTTCGTTTATTTTGCAGGATTAATATTTTCATTTTGGTCAACTAATGTGGAACTAAAATGAATAATATACTGTAATGTCAAATTGTACATCATGCACAGTTCCGATCGGGCCGTAAAGTGGATATTTTTGTTTTTAATATTTTTTTCATTAAGCGCATGCGGTGTGTGTCACTACGTGATTCCCGCTGTGCCCGATCTGCGTGCGTGCGTGCGTGAAAGGCTACGTCATCACACACTTAACGGTGCTGCCCAATCTGTTTAACGCGCATGCGAATGCTTGAAGGCGGTTTCCGCCGACTGTGGAGGTCACGTGTTTCCGCTTACTGTGGAGCTCCACAGTGGCTGCAGCCAGACCCCTCTCGTCAGCGGGGCGGCACTTCCGGTGTGACGTCAGAGGGGGCGGGGCTTAAAAGTCATTAATCATTTTGATTGACAGCTCTAATTGCGATTTTGACAGAAGCCGCATGCCTATAACTACTCTCAGCGTTCCGGATCAAGCCAAGACACCAAGGATCAAGAATGGTGAGACTGTTTTTTGTCATTTGGGATAGGAGCAAGCCATCATTATTATCTGTACATAATCGCTGTAGGATACTTTTACAACTGAACCAGGTTCACTACCATTACTCATCTTCCGTTTAAGCTTTGGACATTCAAAGGCATTTTGTGTTCCCCATGTGTCATTTTGTTTCATGTTTAGTGTGGGGTCAAGGGAGGGCTTATGTTGTATATTTTTTACAGTTGCACCTTTTTTTTATTATATTATTCTGCTGGGCACTTTTGGGGTGTAATGAGGGAGCTTTTAAAGGAATGAATTAAATTTTGTTTTGCTGTTTTTTTCTGTCACTATTAATAAAACTGTTTTCCTTATGATTATTTAACCGTCAACGTGGGGAAGTTTATCTGGAAGAAGTATGGCTTGTTGGGTCTAACGTTCCTCATCTTGCCAGGCCACGGTGCTTGGTGGTGTAGCTACCATTCCAGATGGTTGGGTTGGCCGTTACAACCATCTTCACACGCTTCAACCCATGCATCATCTGAGAATAGGTTCACAGTCCTACATGAGGCATCAGACTACAGACCACAGTGTCAGACCCTACTTGAAAAAGAAGACAGCAAGCCAAAGTCTGTGGTGTAAAAGTCTGATTGGACAGAGACAACACACATGAAGCATAGGACTGAAAACCACAGATGGTGGCACAAGAGTAAGGCGGAAGTCAGGGCTACAGTGTCTCATGTCTGAAAAAAAATCCTTATAAAGCATAGAGCAGCAAGCCATAGGCCATGATATAAGAACCAGGCAGGAGCTAAAGCAGAGGAATCCCACTTACAGGCTTCAATAGTACACACAGTGGATAGATAGCTAGCTGGCCCTGAGAGGATGCAATATCAAGGAAATACATATTTCAAAGCATCCTGCAACACCACCACCAATGGGCTTCAGAGGGGGAACGGCAAGCAGAGGTTGCTCAACACTAGGATGTGTTGGCACAGCCTGGCTAGGAAATGAATGCCTCCAGGATGGCTGACACTAAGCAAGTTGCAGAGTGTCTTAGCCAGGCTGCTGTGTTTGTTATATAGTTCATAGTGTTTGCTTGGTGCAGGGTGAGCACTTTCATTGTCTGTCCCTTTCCTTTTCTTTTTCTTTTTTTTTACAATGTTAAGTGTCTATGTTCCTTTGTGAGTGTCTTTTTATTTGAAACTCTGCCTCTAAGGTCAGCATCCCAGAGTCATCTTTTCACTGATATAGATCACTCTGGTATTTGACATGTACTTTTTAAGACATGTGAGGCAGTGTTCCTCAGTCTTTATCGCCTCAGGACCCAGTTTTACCTTTTCAAGTTCACTGATGACATATGAACAGAAACTGAAGTCTGGCACGCCTTGGTAAATCGAGCAAAATATTAAGAGCAGGAGTGGGCAGGGGAGGGCTTGGATCTCCTTGGTGAATGAAGATAAATTAGAATGAGTTGTGAGATGAGTGCAGTTAGAAACAGTTGTGCTGCAATGTCACTCACTTCAGCAGACTCTGGGCAGTCAACTATAGCAACCAAAAAAACAACCCGCAAACCCAACATGATTAATTAAGGGTGCGCTACGTATTACTTTCTGACTACTCAAACTGATTTAGATAATGAGTGGAGAGCCACTCCATCCACCTGGATGATGTGACAGCAGCCATTTTTGTGCCAGTATGCTCACTGTATGTTAGCTGTTAGGTTATGAAGGGGTAAGAGAGGTACCATATATACTCGTGCATATTCTGCCACACATCTTGTTAGATGAGACTATTATTTGTTGAACTGTGCTCCCCCTTCATCTTGTCATTTATTAACACACCTGTCAGTCACGTCTCACATTAACAGTGGTACTATAAAGGTCTATGAAACTCACGTAAAGCACGCAGGTCCCATAATAAACATTTGAATACAATACACCCCATGTGTCTCACATAGGCACCCCTTTATCTCTTGTTTCGGTCACGTCCAAAACATATCCTTAGGGTATATAAAGCCCTGTGTATGGTAAGTTGTGGTACGCAGCAATTTGAACCTCTGTCTACGTGCTTCTCTTTGTCTTGAACCAACCGTGGAAATCACTCGCCTTGTAAGTGTCTTTTAAAGCTTTATTGTTTAATGTACACTGTCTGCTATGTATTGCTTTGTAAATCATTCTTTATTGTCTTTGATTGTACACCTGTAAATGTCTGAATGATTCCTTTGTATATATTTCAGTTTACAATTAAGTATGTCCAGTAAAAGCCTTCAAGATAGCTCGCTCACCCATTGTTCTTTTTTATGTGGATGTACTGAGTTGTTTAAACTCTCTGCGGCCGCATTGCAAAAAGACGGAGTGAGGCAGAAAACACCAGTTTCCCAGACACATTGAATTTTGTTGCAGCAGCGCAGTTACTAATTTCTTTTGCCACGTCAATGACTTTTAATTTAAAACCAGCTTCATATTTTCTTCTGATTGAACGCTCCATCATAGATAAGGGATGCTCTTACGATAAAGGTGTATGATGGTGTGAGATACAAAAAAAAAACAAAACAGTGCAAACGTCACTTCAGAATAGTTCAGCTATTACTGTGTGGTCACGTAGGCACAATACATAGAAAAAAAAGGCTTCATGGTTACTCTCTCAGGTGGGTCTTAGCATATCATAATCTTGTAATCTCTTGGACCAATAGCGTGAGTTTTCTGCATTCGACTTATACGACTGACATTATAAAATATCGGAAATTATATGGTAAAATCGAGTCCCGACTTATCTGCAGGAGAACTTATCCACGAGTACTGTATATACGGTAGTTAGCCAGTTAGGGATGGGGGATGATTAGGTGGCCAGAATGACCAGGCCAAGGTAGACAAATTAGGCAGAACATTGAGATACACCCTACTATTTACAAAGGATGTTCGGGGATCTTTTATGACCACAGAGAGTAAGAACCTTGTCTAACACATGGCACCATATTTTACAGCAGAATAACCTCATCACTGCACTGCGGTATTGGGATCCACACACAAACCATAGAGTAAGTGGCCCCTGTTGGCCTATCCAACACCTCTTCCAGCAGCAACACAAGCTTTTTCTATATGGTTTCCCATCCAAGTACTGGCCAGGCCCGAATATGCTTCAGATGGATGACCTGTTATGAAGTGCATGTGGTTTGGGTACTGGTATAATGGAGTCATATGGAAAAAATACATTATAAATCTGTTATTTCAAGCAGTAATACCTCTTTCCAATATTACTAATGTCTTCATTATTTTTTAAATCAATTTAATGGTACCTTGATAAAAAAAAAAAATTCTTTATATACTGTAGAAACACACTACCATGTAAACATTTGCCTAAGAGGCAGACTTGCAAAGAAACAGACATATCTACAACTGGCAAATACAAATAAACCAGTGGTTCTCAACCTGTGGGGCAGGCCTCCCTAGGGGGGCACGAAGTAACAAAAAGGGGGGCACGAAGATGTGAAAAAAAGAAAACAAGAATCGAACATATGAAAAATACATCTATTAAAACCAAAACAAATTAACTTAAACTACATTCTGATACTAGAAAAATAAATATAGAGTTAGATAAATGTCGATAAAAGTTAAGTAGGTATAATAAAATATGCATCTATGATATATCATTAATATAAAAAAAAATTGGTATTAGTTAGCTCCTTTCAAAAAAACGTTAGGGAGGCGCAATTAAAACTGTTATGAAAACTCGGGTGGCAAATACTTAATGGTTGAGGAATGCTGAAATAAACAATTACAAATGGGCTAAAGAACACAAACATTACAGTAGAAGAAAGATGACTGAAGAGCATATTATGGTCAGCATCCTGGAGTTCTCTTTTCTCTGTTGTAGACAACACTGGTATTTAGCATGTATACAAAGAAGAAGATGATACCAATATATCTGCGTGGGTTTCTTCCCACAGTCCAGTTAGGTGCATTGGCGATCCTAAATTGTCCCTAGTGTGTGCTTGGTGTGTGTGTGTGTGTGCCCTGCGGTGGGCTGGCACCCTGCCCGGGACTTGTTCCTGCCTTGTGCTCTGTGCTGGCTGGGATTGGCTCCAGCAGACCCCGGTGACTTGTGTTAGGATATAGCGGGTTGGACAATGACTGACTGAATGACTGACAAAGAAGAAGCCAAATGAAGACACATAAAGCACCCAAGATACAGTGCATCCGGAAAGTATTCACAGCGCATTACTTTTTCCACATTTTGTTATGTTACAGCCTTATTCCAAAATGGATTAAATTCATTTTTTCCTCAGAATTCTACACACAACACCCCATAATGACAACATGAAAAAAGTTTACTTGAGATTTTTGCAAATTTATTAAAAATAAAAAAACTGAGAAAGCACATGCACATAAGTATTCATAGCCTTTGCCATGAAGCTCAAAATTGAGCTCAGGTGCATCCTGTTTCCCCTGATCATCCTTGAGATGTTTCTGCAGCTTAATTGGAGTCCACCTGTGGTAAATTCAGTTGATTGGACATGATTTGGAAAGGCACACACCTGTCTATATAAGGTCCCACAGTTGACAGTCCATGTCAGAGCACAAACCAAGCATGAAGTCAAAGGGATTGTCTGTTGACCACTGAGACAGGATTGTCTCGAGGCACAAATCTGGGGATGGTTACAGAAAAATTTTTGCTGCTTTGAAGGTTCCAATGAGCACAGTGACCTCCATCATCCATAAGTGGAAGAAGTTCGAAACCACCAGGACTCTTCCTAGAGCTGGCTGGCCATCTAAACTGAGCGATCGGGGGAGAAGGGCCTTAGTCAGGGAGGTGACCAAGAACCCGATTGTCACTCTGTCAGAGCTCCAGAGGTCCTCTGTGGAAAGAGAAGAACCTTCCAGAAAGACAACCATCTCTGCAGCAATCCACCTATCAGGCCTGTATGGTAGAGTGGCCAGACGGAAGCCACTCCTTAGTAAAAGGCACATGGCAGCCCATCTGGAGTTTGCCAAAAGGCACCTGAAGGACTCTCAGACCATGAGAAACAAAATTCTCTGGTCTGATGAGACAAAGATTAAACTCTTCGGTGTGAATGCCAGGTGTCACGTTTGGAGGAAACTAGGCACCGCTCATCACCAGGCCAATACCATCCCTACAGTGAAGCATGGTGGTGGCAGCATCATGCTTTGGGGATTTTTTTCAGCGGCAGGAACTGGGAGACTAGTCAGGATAAAGGGAAAGATGACTGCAGCAATGTACAGAGACATCCTGGATGAAAACCTGCTCCAGAGCGCTCTTGACCTCAGACTGGGGTGACCGTTCATCCTTCAGCAGGACAACGACCCTAAGCACACAGCCAAGATATCAAAGGAGTGGCTTCAGGACAACTCTGTGAATGTCCTTGAGTGGTCCAGCCAGAGCCCAGACTTGAATCCGATTGAACATCTCAAGAGAGATCTTAAAATGGCTATGCACCGACGCTTCCCATCCAAACTGATGGATCTTGAGAGGTGCTGCAAAGAGGAATGGGCGAAACTGGCCAAGGATAGGTGTGCCAAGCTTGTGGCATCATATTCAAAAAGACTTGAGGCTGTAATTGATGCCAAAGGTGCATCGACAAAGTATTGAGCAAAGGCTGTGAATACTTAAGTACATTTGATTTCTCAGGTTTTTTATTTTTAATAAATTTGCAAAAACCTCAAGTAAACTTTTTTTACGTTGTCATTATGGGGTGTTATGTGTAGAATTCTGAGAAAAAAAATCAATTTAATCAATTTGGAATAAGGCTGTAACAACAAAATGTGGAAAAAGTGATGCGCTGTGAATACTTTCCGTATGCACTGTATATACAGTAGCCTTTAGCATTTAATAAGTAAAACCTGCACTTGTGAAAATAGCTGCACAGTATGAAATGAAATCCCATGGAGAGTTACAGTTTGAACTATCGCTAACATAATATGCAGATAGAGGATACAGGCCCATTGTTCTTTGTAATGCAAGTGTTTCCCCCCATTGAATGAAAGCAGCCATGCTCTGAATACAATAACTTCAGTCATTGTGAACATTTCTGAGTGAATGTTTAAACTGTAATGTATGCTTATGAACTGAAATCTTTTAATCACAAAGGCCTAGAGTAGTTAAGAGTTTATTCAATGTATACCAAAATCTGCATAATTCTAACAAGCCCCAGTGTGTCAGACTATGCAGCTTTCTGCTGAAGAAATCATTAAGCCTGTCTTTAATGCTGTCAGCACACATACTGCACACCCGCCTTCTTCACGGTAGGCTGGGCTCCCAGGATTACATCAACGGCTTGGGTATTTCACTTCATGTTTTATCTTTGCGTTAGTCGGGCGGAGGCACAGGAAAGGGATCTGGCAGGCTTTAAGAATCTAACATGGCTGGGAAGGCTGTCCAAAGGGATATCGAAGAAGGGTTGAAAGAAATGCTTCAGAAAGCCAAAAATACAAAACCAGAGGACTTGGTGCTAACATACAAGGGGGTAAAGTATCCTTCCCTCCTCTGCACGGTGGAAACTTTGAATGAAATTCCTTTTTTTGAAGCCAGACAAGATGATTTATTGCTGGTGGCCTATCCAAAATGTGGTAAGTGAATCTTGTGTAATTGTAATGAATTACTACATAGTAAAATGCAGAAGTAAAATATTAAAAGAAAATAATTTTAATAATGAATAACAACACTAATCATTCTGTGTTGTTATCAAACAACAACATATTTTTTCCCAAACCTGTGTTAGAAATGAAAATTCTTTTTTAAGGCTTTGTGACTTGTAGTAGTGGTACTGCCTACTACTGAGATTGCACATTGTTAAGGTAGTATACTATTTTGCATATGAAACTGGCATTATCAACTCATTTTTCCATTACTTTTTTAATCTGTCTATTCTCCAGTTCAGAGTTTCACAGACCTGTTTTGTATTTTATCAAGACTGACCAAAGCTGCTGTAAGAGCTTATCTTAGAAAGCGAATGTTTGATGTTAAATTCATATAGTGTTTGCTTAATGTGTATAGAATGTTAGTTTCTTATGGCTATCTAGAATATGGTAGCCTTTAACTTTCTATGCTATATCTGAAGAACAGAGTGTTAATTAAGGCAGTTTGGAAATAGTCTATTTAGATATGTTTTCAAATAGGAGATAGCATAGAGATTTCTGAACATATTTAACTTGCTTAACGTGCCTCAAGTACGACTGTTTGACCAAACTTAGAGAAATGAAACAAGTCGCTGTACCCGAATTTATGAGGACTTAAGAGACTGTTTTAACATATAAAAGCATTACTGATTATGATGATCGCTTATATCTTGCCTAAAATAAGGAAGCTTGACTCGTCTGTGTCGGTGGAGCGTCTTGATTGTGATGTAGCTGTTCATAGGCTGTCCCAGCAGAACACAAGTGAGGTTACGAGGAGTGATCTGAGTACAGACTCAAAGCCAGAGAATGTGTTTAAGGGTCTTAAAGGTAATTCAATGAAAAGACAAAATCAGCTTTCCGATATTATGACTGAAATCGAAAGCCTTAAAGTCAATCCTGCAAATTTCACCTAGACAGCGCAGCTGTTCGAAAGCTTTCACAATATACGTAGTCAGATTGAAGAGCTGAGCAGAAGGATATTGTCCATGCTAAATTAAGAAAACTCGATTAAAACATTGAAAACACCATTCACATAGTTTTAACTGCAAGATCGCGATCGCACGGAATCCAGAGTCCCACAAACCTCGCAGCTGAAACGCGTTGTCTACAATAAATGCAGCTTATCGTCCCAGCTAAGCGCTACGGCACCAGCACCTTCATCGACAGTCACGCTTGAACTGTCGGAACTCGATAGAATTCTGCATTACGAGCTTGAAGTTAAAGTAGGAAGGCAGGAACAACCTACAACTAGCGCAGGGGTCGACACTCACAATCAATCGGACGTGCTCATACAGAAGCAAACCGAAAATCATAAGGCAGTCGCCGAAGTTACTTAAGTGTTAGCTCAGCAAAGGGAGAAGCAAGCTGAACCTCCAGCGCCACGTACAAAAGTACCCATATTTAATGGTGATCCTCTAACATACACGTCTTTCACTAGACCTTTTGATTATACTGTGGACAATGTGTTTGAATGAGACCGTGATAAACTGCATTTTCTAGAGCTGTACACTGGAGGCCATCCACAAGAGATCTTTCAAGCTTGCCTTGTACTTTAGAAGTGGGTTATCAAGAGGGAAGAAGACTGTTTAAAATCTACTATTGAGACGGTGGGCAGAAATACAGAGCACACGTTAAAAAAAAATTATAAACTGGCCTCAAATCAAATCAGCAGAGCATGGAGGAGCGTTGGTAGATTTGGCTGTTTTTCTCGGCCCCTGTGTGAACATAGCTGCAACTACCAGAACGAATTCGATACTGGTGAAAGCCTGCGTCGTTTCCAAGCTTCCGTACGAAATGAAGCGTAAGTGCACATCAATAGCTTGCAGTAACGAAAGAAGGGAAGGAAGAGTTGTAAGATTTAACAATTTATGCGATATTTTTGTATTTAGAAGCCCAAAACACGTCTCATTCAGTGCATGGTGCTGCTTCACAAAGTTGCACTTAACATAACATGCAAGTAAGAATGTCTGTTTACGTAAGACAGTACCACGAATACCACCACAAATACGTATCATAATACTCTCAAACCTCCTAAATCAGAATTGTGATAGACAGGCGCTTATGCTGCCAGCTTCACTTGCAAGGATGAAACCAAACGTGGAAAAACAGTCAGTCCATTACAGGGTTCATCAGCGGCGTAGCTAGGGGCGGGGCGGAGGGGGCGGCATTATTGGCCAAAAGGCTCAGTAAAATTCGTGTGTAAGCTGCAGGGTTCGGAAAAATATCACGCATGGATGAAAAAAGTAACATTTTCTCATTTTTATCCACAAATGCGTCACAAATCATTTTCATACTGTACGTCTGTGACGGTATCAGACACAGCAGTTGAAATTTATGAGGCTATAACAAAAATAAACAGACTAAGTAAGTCATTTTCCAACCCACTATATCCTAACACAGGATCATGGGGGTCTGCTGGAGTCATTCCCAGCCAGCACAGGGCACAAGGCAGGAAGAAATCCTGGGCAAGGCATGTCTTTGGACTGCAGGAGGAAACCACATAGTAAAGGGGAGAACATGCAAACTTCAGGCAGTGAGGACCCGGGAAGTGAACCCAGGCCTCCTTACTGCAAGGCAGCAGCCTAACCACTGCGCCACCCAAATATAAACAGTAAACCAATGATAATTTTTAGGAAGATAAACAACTAAGTTACAATTTATTATTTCTTTTCGTTATCAATCTGAATGGTTCTTACCCTGCACAGAAAACATCCCCACCTATCACTTGTACACTACACTGGCTCTGGTTTTCACAGCGTAATTATATTAAACTAATAATAAGAATACGGCTTAGCAGTGTGTCTATACTATATTCTTCTCTAGTTGATGCTTGTAAATAATTTTATTTAAAAATTATTGCTGTTTCTCTATACAGTATATGAATAGATCTGTGTAAAATTTGTTGTAATTTTTCTCTATACGTCATTTTACTTTTCTATTTAGGTTAACATATTCAGATATGTTGGAGGGAGGCAAATTGAAGCACCACCCCACACCAAGCGGCACAAACTCTAGCTATGCCGCTGGGTTCACTCAGGCACACACTCAGTCCTATATGGGGGCTACAAATGAGTTTCCCATTGGGGAACACCCTTCAAAGTCAGTGTTCTCAGTTGGCCATGTTGGAGGTAACAATGCTGCACAGTAATATAAACTGAGAAAGATAATAGCCAGATTATTTATAAATTGAATTTCTTTGGTCAGATTTTATTTGGAATGATAAAACCCAGCCATGGGGGATGCACAAAGCACTTTTTTTCTTCGTGCTGGCCCCAATCCCAGATAAAAGGGGTAGGTTACATCAGGAAGGGCATCCGATGTAAAATTTCACCAGATCAACATAAGGACAACAATACAGATTTTCCAGTATTTAAAGAACATGCTACACCGATAGATATTTTGCCACTTTTAGGAAACGTAACCAGTGTTGTACTGAAAGTTAATTTAGGAAGAAGAAATCAGATAGAAGGCAGAGAAGCTGGTGAGTTTGAATGGCCATTGTTGACTGCAGGGCATGAACTGGATAATGGAGTATGGGTACCGAGTGAAGTAAATATAGAATTAAAACAAGAAACAGTTGAAATAAAAGAAATCCAAGTGTTTTGTGTGTGAAAGGTCTGAAAATTCTAGTGTTAAAATAAATGAGTTGGAAAGAAAGTGCACCAGTTTAGGAGTTGTTTTGAATGAAACAGGACAAGTGAAAGAACAAAGGATGGAGAATGATGCTGCAGAAAGTTTATAAGCATTGCTAGGCTGGTCAGTAATTAAAAAGCACACACACACACTTAGGTTAAGTAATTCAAAACCTAACTGACCAGTTCTTTAAAATGACAGCCTATGAAACTCCCTGAAATAAAATGGAGAAAAGCAAGCTGTTTGTGAGTACAGAACAAAGGTCAGTTTTAGGAGGGATGCTAGATTTTGGCACTTGGGTTTTGGAGAGGTTTTAGCCCATATTTTCAGGTAGCAGTTGCCATACGATAAAAAAAGAACACACAGGCATTGACAAAACAATGGAAGGATAGCGCAGGAAGACAGGATAAGGGAAAATAGTTATTTCTAACTGTTTCCATTTTCTGATCTTTTGCAATAATATTGCTGCTATTTTGAGTTTTGGGTTGGTGCAGGTAATAAATAGTGAAGACTATAGGCAGAGTAAAATCCATGCAGGAGACCAGGTTACAACTAGAATATTGGAGTGGAGTGGCACTCATGACCAAGCTGTTCCAATGAACACCCAGAAGCAGAGTTTGAGTGTTGGCTCCAGGTCGACAACCAAGAAGGTGAGATGGACAGACACTGCTTTGTCACCTTCCATTTTGCACACCTGCTCTCTTAACAGAATAAAGAAAAAGGAAAAGACCAAAGACAAAGACATGAAGAAGATCTGAAGAGACAGCAAGAAAAAGACACTGGGTTTAAATGAGTAACAAATCCACAATCATACAATAATAGAACTAGTCACAATAGCTATAGATTAAAAAAAGTTTGTTTGGCACCCAGGGTATTCCAGCATAAAGTAAATACAGCAAAATTACATTACAAGGAAACTTTGCAGACTAGTACCAAAAATAAGGACATTAAGTATATTAATCTTGGGCTCATCAAATGTAGTGGGTATTAATTAATTAATTAATTGATTAAAAGAATTAATATAATTAATACTAATTTTAAGGAAAAGGTCACATGAGCACCAATATTTAGGTACAGTATAGTCTAATTTGGAAAAAATTGAAGCCCTGATGTGATTGTCAATTGTAGTACAAGCACAGGACTAGCAGAGTAAGAGTAGCATTACTTCAAAATAATATTACTCAACTAGAAGTAAAAAGTAGTCATCCAAAAAACTACTCAAGTAAGAGTAAAAAATGTATTTGGTGAAAAGACTACTCAAGTATTGAGTAACTGTTTGATCATAATAAATGATTTATTTTTAGAAATGTTGTAAGACAGACAAAAATATAAAATAATGTGCAAATTCTGCTTT
Source organism: Polypterus senegalus (assembly GCF_016835505.1). NCBI lineage: Eukaryota > Metazoa > Chordata > Cladistia > Polypteriformes > Polypteridae > Polypterus > Polypterus senegalus. The sequence continues at coordinate 208,852,510 of NC_053156.1, read as the reverse complement.
TTCCAAAAAATAAAATAAAAAATGAGTAAAATAAATAACATCTTTACAAAATAAAGATGCACAAATAACACAATGTTCCAAATCTCTGTTTTTCCACAACAAAGCTTTTGAAACAATGCCTACTGTAGGTAACATGTATGTTTGAACAGTGCAAACTACTTACGGTGGCAAGATATACTGTACACTGACAGTATAATACTGCACTTGTCCTCCAAATAGCACAGCTGATAGAAAATAACATTAGAACAAGGCAGCTTGTGCACGTACAAGAAGTCTCACTTTACCTTGACTGTCTGTGTCTGTGCATGTTCTTCACTCAGTGAAGTGATGGTTATGCTTCAACAGGAGTCGGCTCTCATTTTTCATGTACAGTGGAACCTTGGATTGCGAGTAACTTGGTTTGCGAGTGTTTTGCAAGACAAGCTAAAATTTTAATACATTTTGACTTGATAAACGAGCGATGTCTCACAATATGAGTAGTCCGTATACACTTTGTCTGCCAAGCGTCACGTGATCACAACTGTGCTGATGGTTCTTCTCTCTCTTTCGCTGTGGGATTGTGGGCAATCGTCATTTGGCGTGCCTCACATTGACATTTTTTTTGGCCTGAAGGAAAGGAGGGCAGAATTTATTTTCAAGGAAATACAGGTATCTTAATCATAAAGATAAAAAAAGATTTGGTTGGAATTGCCCTGTGGGGGTTGTGGTTCGTGAATTTGTGCTCAGGTGAGGTAAACTTGGCAAACTTGCATAGGACTGGGCAGACTGGCAGCAAGTATAGAATAAAATTAGGTGGGAATGACACTGTGGGTGTGGTAAATGATAAAGTGAGATGGAAGACTTGAGAAAAATCGGAGGACTAGTGATTGTATGATGTGGATTTATGGAATACAGTAAAAATGACCAAGGACTAGGCACTCTATTAGCAGAGGCAGAATAAGATTTGGTTTGGACTTATGTTATGGATGTGTTATAGGACAAACGGAAGTGCTCGTTATTGAAAGATTACGGAGGTGGGGGTGGGGACATTACGGTGTGGGTTTTGACAGAATGTGGAACTGGGCAAGTTGGCAGAGGATTAGGCAATTTAGAGACAGGTGTTGTAAAAAATTTGGGTGGCAGGTGCACCTGTTCCTTTCCACATCTATAGGGAAGGTTATGAGAAGAATAAGGGGACTATGGATGTCACAGACTGACGTTTTGGAGCAAAGTAGAAATGGAAAAACTGGCATTAGATTAAGCAGCATGGTGGAAAGGGTGTAATACATTTTAGCCTGGATTTGTCCTATGGGTCTGGTACTGGAGAGGCCAAGATATGGACTGGCCCAATCATGAGGACCACAAAAGCATGTGGAATAACTAGATAGATAGATAGATAGATGTGAAAGGCACAATATAATAGATAAGTACTACTTCAGTTTGTCCCCCAAAAACTGCGCCCCCGCCCAAGTTTGTTTTACCAGCCACTACTGAAGGGGAGAGAGCTAGCCGATATGATGGAGAGAAGGAAGGTTAATATATTCTGCGTGCAAGAGATCAGATGGAAGGGAAGTAAGGCTGGGTGTATTGGAGGTGGATTAAAATTGTTCTTCCATTCTGTGAATGAGAGGAGAAATAGGGTAGGGGTTATCCTGAAGGAACAGTGTGCCAAGAGTGTTAAGGAACTTAAAAGAGAGTCGGACACAGTCATGATTATGAAGCTGGAAATTGAAGGATTGATGATGAATGTTATTAATGCATGTGCCCCACAAGTTGGGTGTGTGATGGATGAGAAAGGAAGATTTCTGGAGTGAGTTGACTGAATTAGTAAAGCATGTACTCAAGGGAGAGAGAGTGGTGATTGGAAAGGATTTCAGTGGACATGTTGGTGAAGGGAACAGGCGGGATGTGGAGGTGATGGGTAGGTGTAGTGTCAAGGAGAGGAATGAATATGGTCAGATGGCAGTGGATTTTGCAAAAAGGATGGACATGGCTGTGGTGATTACATATTTTAAGAAGAGGGAGGAACACAAGGTGACATACAAGAGTGGAGGAAGATTCACACAGGTAAATTATTATATCCTATGCAGAAGGGTCAGTCTGAAAAAGATCTGAGACTGCAAAGTGGTGGCAGGGAAAAACATAGGCAGCATAGGACGGTAGTCTGTAGGATGAAGAGTTGCCAGATATCTGGGTAACTACAGCAGAAGTGAAAAGGGAGACAGCTAGAAGGGTGCTTGGTGTGACATCTGGACAGATGAAGGAGGACAAAGAAAAGTGATGGTGGAATGGGGAAGTACAGGAGAGTATACTGTACAAAGGATGATACTGGGGAAGAAGTGTGATAGTCAGAGAGATGAATAAAATAGACAAGAGTGCAAGGAGATAAGGTGCAAGGTGAAGACAGAGGCAGCGAAGACTAAAGAAAAGGCATATGAAGAGCTGTATAAGAGGTTTGACACTAAGGAGGGAGAATAGGACCTGTACCGAATGGCTAGACAGAGGGACCAAGCTAGGAAAGATGAGCAGCAGATTAGGGTGATAAAGGATAAAGTTGGAAACATACTCACAAGTGAGGAGGGTGTATTGAGCAGATGGAAAGCGTACTTTGAGAGTTTGATGAATGAAGGGAATGAGAGAGAAGGTTGAATGATGTAGAGATAATGAATCCGGAACTGCAATAGATTAACAAGGAGGAAGTAAGGACTGCTATGAAGATAAATGAGAAGGCTGTTGGTCCAGATGACACACTCATGGAAGCTTGGAGGTGTTTAGGAGAGATGTCAGTGGAGTTTTTAACCAGATTGTTTAATGGAATCTTGGAAAGTGAGAGGATGCCTGAAGAACAGAGAAGTGTACTGGTACCTATTTTTAAGAATAAGTGTGATGGGCAGAACTGTAGTAACTACAGAGGAATAAAATTGATCAGCCACAGCAAAAAATTATGGGAAAGAATAATGGAAGCAAGGTTAAGAATTATAATTTAGTGCCAGGAAGGAGCACTACAGATGTGATGTTTGCTCTGAGGGTGTTGATGGACAAGTATAGAGAAGGCCAAAAGGAGTTGCACTGTGTCTTTGTAGACCTAGAGAAAGTATATGACAGGGTGCCTGGAGAGGAGTTGTGGTATTGTGTGAGGAACTTGGGAGTGGCAGAGAAGTATGTAAGAGTGGTACAGGATATGTATGATGGAAGTGTGACAGTAGTGAGGTGAGTGACGGATGTGTTTAAGGTGGACATGGGATTACATCAGGAATCGTTTTTGAGTCCTTTCTTTTTTTCAATAGTGATGGACAGGCTGACAGAAGAGATTAGACAGGAGTCACCATGGACTTTGATGTTTGCGGATGTCACTGTGATCTGTAATGAGAGTAGGGAGCAGGTTGAGGAGACCCTGGAGAGGTGAAGATATGCTCTAGAGAAGAGAGGAATGAAGGTCAGTATGACAGAGACAGAATACATGTGTGTGAATGAGAGGGAGGTCAGAGGAATGGTGAGGATGCAGAGAGTACACTTGGCGAAGGAGGATAAGTTTAAATACTTGGGATCTATGGTACAGAATAACGGGAGGTGAGAGAGGTGAAAAAGAGAGTGCAGGCAGGGTGGAGTGAGTGGAGAAGAGTGTCAGGAGTGATTTGTGACACGGGTACCAGAAAGAGTGAAAAGGAAGGTCTACAGGATGGTAGTGAGACCAGCTATGTTATATGAGTTGGAGACAGTGGCACTGACAAAAATACAGGAGACAGAGCTGGAGGTGACAGAGTTAAAGATTTAAGATTTGTACTGGGTGTGACAAGGATGGATAGGATTAGGGACAAGTATATTAGAGGGCTAGCTCAGAGAGGCAAAATTACATTGGTTCATGTGCAGAGGACAGATGCTGAATATATTGGAAGAAGGATGATAAGAATGTAGGTGCCAGGCAAGAGGAAAACAGTTAGGCCTAACAGGAGATTTATGGATGTGGTGAGGGAGGACATGCAGGTGGTGGGTGTGACAGAGCAAAATGCAGAGGACAGGAAGATATGGAAAAAGATGATCCACTGTGGTGACCCCTAATGGGAGCAGCCAAAAGAAGAAGTAGTAACACAGTAATTGAAATATTTTTTTCATTTTGTAATTTTCGCCAAAAATAAAAGCTTGCCTTTAAATAACTTTTGGTAAGGAGTATGAAATCAACAGTAATCTTGCCTTTCTCCCAGAAATCCATGTTAATGCAAGAAACTGGTAACACTGGAATGTGTGAATAATAACAGAACACCTGGCGGAAAAACTCACAAGGGCACAGACAGATTGTACAGAGTCAATACAGACATAAACTGGGTGTTTGATTTAAATTTAGGATGCTGGGCCCATGAGGTTACAACATTAATTATGTACCAACTCTTTTCTTCATGATTAATTTTGATGTACATTTTCAACTGTGGCATTGTTTGTGGCTTGCATATTTGAACATGAATGAAAAGTAAAATATTACAAATAGAAGTATAACTGGATGCTGCTTTCATACAGCATTTATCAAATATGCAGTGTTAATATTAAATGTCAATTGTTGTAACCCTAACCCTAACCCTATAGCACATCATTTTTATTACAGCATTGTTTAGACAATTGTTAATGGTACAAATTTTCCCATGTAACCCAGTTTTCCTCATACATCCTTAAATTATGTGCATTAGGTTACCTGGATTGGCCCTGTTCAGGTAAGTGTGGGTGTTTTGAGTGATTAAACCACCTATGTGGTAAGCTGACATCTCAATTAAGGTTGATTAAAAGTACTGTTCTCGTCTTTGGTATTTTAACCAGAAATTAAACAGCAGCCAAACCCTACCTCACAAAAGATTCATAGACTCAGGAAATAGCGCCTTGCTCCAATTTTATTTCGATTTTATGAAGTTAGAGTGGAACTGTAAAGAAGCAAATTACAAATAATTACTGATTTAAAATAAACAATATAAGTTTGTTATATATTTATCCAATTAACTTAAAATAATACTTAGAGGCTTTACTTCGATGGGACTAACAAACACTGACTATTCGTGAACCTTGCTGTCTAACCACTGACTTACTTTAATTCTACTTCCTTACAATTATTCACATGAATATTCAAAAAGTTATGTTAACAAACAGCTATTCTGCGAGGCACAACAATGAAAACATAATAAATTTAATAAACGAAAGGAGACCATTCAATCATCTAGCTTTTTTGTTTAGCTAATAGCTAAGCTGTCCCAATATCTCATCCAGATTCTTCTTAAAGGTTGTCAGGGTTTCTGCTCCAACTACATGTCTCAGTAGTTTGTTCCGGAGTTCCACAAGTCTTTGTGTAAAGCTGTTCTTCCTGGCTCCAAGTCCACTTACTGTATATACACAGTTTTACAATATGACACGGTACTTTTACAGATATAATCAGTTGTTCTGAAATACATTTTCTTGCTCTAGAGAAACATCTTTCTGAAAAGTAGGAGTATTAACCTCAGCACTACATTTTTTCTGAAAAAGAAAATTGAAACACGTTGCATTTTCTGGCTTGAAAAATTTCAGTTTTATTAAATCTCATCATTCTACTGTAAAATGTTCAAAACACTAAAAGTACAAAGTCAGAAGTGTAGAAAGTACAATAATGATACAAATAATAATTACAATTAATAATTATAATAATATAAACAGCACACAAGAGTCACGAGCATCACTTTCAGATTCACCAGAATCGCTTTCAGTTTCACAGAACATTTCAGTTTCACTGCCTGAAGACAGATTCACCTCATTGTCATTTCTGAGAAGCTCCATTATGAGGCTAGGAGAAGATGCGTCTACACCATTCGCCCACCCCCGGGTTTGGTTTACCGGATATACAATTAAAAGAGATTGTTATTTTCATTGGAATTGTTACATATGCATTATTTTCACTTTTACTTTAAAACTTTTGTAAAAACAATACTTGTCCTTTATCTCTGGCCCCGGGTGTGGTTACATCTCTTTCTCGCAGGACGTATAACACTGCTCACGTTGTGAAGGGGGTGCAGCTGAACACACACTAAGGAGATGTCTTCCTGCTGCTGGTGAGCTGCCTATTCTGCTAATCTCGGTGCCCGATCATTTAAAAGCCTGTACAGCAGCTGTCCTTTTGCCACTTCGTGTCTCTGCCGCTTGCATTCTGAAAGGGGAGTGGGGTGGTGTTTAGTGGCTGAACACACGCTAAGGAGAAGTGGTCAGATTATGTGCTGGATTTCTGTTGCTGTCAAGCTGAGTGTTTTGCTTGTCAGTTGTCATTGTTTTAAGAGCTGGGAGCACACGAAGCGTGTCTTCCAAAAGCAATCCATCAACGCTAGATTAGATTTCCGTGGACTTGTTTTAAATGATGTCTCACTGCCTTGTCTCGCGTGACGTTGTAAAAAAAATAGTTGTCCTTTATTTCCGGCTGCCCCTGAGTACTGCTGCAATAAATAATTTCATCGAAGGTCGCGCATAATCACTGCGGCATGAAACCCATGTTTAATAATGTGCTTAAACTCCTATCATCATGAAAATGATATCACGTATACATCTCAGTATTTTAGTTATTCAGAGAGCTGTAATATCACAAATGTAATGGATTTCTGTGTCCAGTCGGAGGAAGAGAGCCGGTTTAAGAAGCAAGTAGTGATTCACACACACAGAGCACATAGAAGATCATATACAAAACAAAGCATTTAATGTGCTACTTTAATTACGATGTGATTTAAGAAACTGGTTAATTACATGATTTTAAGATGACGTTTATGATGTTCTCCTTTAATGACAAAATAAACTACATAATTAAAGTGGAAATTTCGAGATTGAAGTTGACATTTCGTGCGTTTTTCCCCACTGTGTGCCTTTTTTTTCTCTGTACCCTAATAAGCTTTCATATGACACTCAGATGGTGGGTTACAATTCACATTTTCACGGCGACTTTGATATCTGAGCTTTCAAGTTTCTCCAACATGCTATGTCACTCGATCAACTTCCTTTTGTTGATTATACCACGGTTTATTTGAACAAATAGTATGTTTTTCCTTTACCTCCACTTGGTATTCGCTGAAATTCTTATATTTTCCCCCGTGCTTTTCCCATTGTCTTTTCACAGAAGGCTGAGCTTAAGGGCGATTTATACTGATTTGCATATTCAAAGAGGCGTAATTCTGGGAGGAGTTGGGGCGGGACATAAGATGCATGCACAAGTGTTAGTTTTCACGCTAATCGTGATTTATGTAGCGGAAGAACGTGGAAGTTGAAGTACACACAGATTCATGCATCTGGATTTTTCTATGCGTAAGCACATTTCAGCTTTTTTGCTTACGTCATGTTATAGTGCAAATTCTACACATGGCATTATGCATGAGGCCTCAGGAGATTTTAAATTTAAATCTGGCTGACTTTGCCAAGAAGCTAAAACTTGATCCTCCAGCAGGACAATGATCCAAAACATATCTCCAAATCAACACAAAAATGTTTAAAGAAATACAAAATCAAGCTTCTGCCATGGCTGTTTCAGTCCCTGGACCTAAACCTCATTGAAAAACAGTGGGGTGAGCCAAGAGGATAAGGCAAAAGAGAAGACGTAGGAACCCAGATGATCTACAAGGATTCTGTAAAAAAAGGAATGGTCTTAGATTTCATGCTCTATATTCTCTATTTTGTGTTTTCTCTCTCCCTCTTTACTTTGACTCTTTTCCTCCAATTGTCACTAAACTCCAGAGTTGGTAGCTTCTTTGTATTAATGGAGTGAGGTTGCATTTCCCAGGTTTTCTTTATAGAATGTGATTTACAAAGAGTAATTAAAACAAAATCCTGGACTGGTCAGTAATAAATATAGCCTTTTAGTTTTTACTTGAAAGTAATTCCCTAGGAGTAAAGATGCAGAGAAAGCATACATTTATGAAAACATGTAAACTGCTAATCTTGTCAAAGGGATTAACTTCCTCCAGAAGCTTGTAAAATATAGAGTCATTACAGTTTTGACATTAGCTTTAACACTTGTGTAGCATTTTTCATAGATGTGAACTACTCATCCCTGTTTGTATCTGAGCTTCGAGATGTCATGGTTGGATAAAATGCTAGTTTTGATATTTTCCCTATAATGTAACATGAAAAGAACAGCAAATTCCACATTTTGTCATGCATCTATACATTCCCCAAACCTATTTGAAATCAGACATTATACTAACAACAAAATGCATAAAGCAGGACCAACACACCAGTTCAATGTTGGTTAACACTAGAATTACCAGATCCTATGAAAAAACTTGTAGATCCAACCCACCTGAAATCCGTTCACACCTCTCTGCCAGTGTCTTTTGTCCTGTAAATGTGCCAATAAAGACAAGCAGCAAGCAGCCTACTATTCCATCTTAGAACGTGTACAAACTTCTCCCAGCTCATGCCTTAATTGATTACCAGGGAGTGAAGTGCTGGAGTTTTAGAGTGGAAATAATAGATCGTTATTTGGAACATATGCATTTCATGTGTGTTCCGTTTCTACAATAATCTGTGTAAACATATTTTTAAAAAAGAAACGTTTTTCATATTTTAGTAGTAAATGACAAAATGTAGGTATAAGCTATATAATGTACTAGCAAAATACCCTCGCTTCGCAGCGGAGTAGTGTGTTAAAGAAGTAATGAAAAAGAAAAGGAAACATTTTAATAATAACGTAACATGATTGACAATGTAATTGTTTTGTCATTGTCATGAGTGTTGCTGGCATATATATATATATATAAACTGCTCAAAAAAATTAAAGGAACACTTTGAAAACACATCATCAGATCTCAATGGGAAAAAGAAATCCTCCTGGATATCTATACTGATATAGACTGGGTAATGTGTTAGGAACGAAAGGATGCCACATCGTTTGATGGAAATGAAAATGATCAACCTACAGAGCCCTGAATTCAAAGACGCCCCAAAAATCTGAGTGAAAAAAGTATGTGGCAGGCTAGTCCATTTTGCCTGACAACATCGGTGCATGCTTTTAATGAGATGACAGATGGTGTTGTGGGGGATCTCCTCCCAGATCTGGACCAGGGCATCACTGAGCTCCTGGACAGTCTGAGGTGCAACCTGGTGGCATTGGATGGACCAAAACATAATGTCCCAGAGGTGTTCTATTGGATTTAGGTCGGGAAAGTGTGGTGGCCAGTCAATGGTATCAATTCCTTCATCCTCCAGGAACTGCCTGCATACTCACCACATGAGGCCAGGAATTGTCGTGCACCAGGAGCCACTGTACCAGCATAGGGTCTGACAATGGGTCCAAGGATTTCATCCTGATACCTAATGGCAGCCAAGGTGCCTTTGTCAAGCCTGTAGCGGTGTGTGACCCTCCATGGATATGCCTCCCCAGACAATCATTAACCCACCACCAAACTGCTCATGCTGAATGATGTTACAGGCAGCATAATGTTCTCCATGGCTTCTCCAGACCCTTTCACTTCTGTCACGTGCTCAGGATGAACCTGCTCTCATCTGTAAAAAGCACAGGGCACCAGTGGTGCATCTGCCAATTCTGGTATTCTATGGCGAATGCCAATCGAGCTGCATGCTGCTGGGCAGTGAGCTCAGGGCCCATTAGAGGACATGGGGCCCTTGGGTCACCCTCATGAAGTCTTTCTGGTTGTTTGGTCAGAGACATTCACACCAGTGGCCTGCTGGAGGTCATTTTGTAGGGCTCTGGCAGTGCTCATCCTGTTTCTCCTTGCCCAAAGGAGCAGATACTGGTCCTGCTGATGGGTTATGGACCTTCTATGGCCCTCTCCAGCTCTCCTAGAGTAACTGCTTGTCTCCTAGAATCTCCTCCATGCCCTTGAGACTGTGCAGGGAGACACAGCAAACCTTCTGGCAATGACACGTATTGATGTGCCATCCTGGAGAAGTTGGACTACCTGTGCAACCTCTGTAGGGTCCAGGTATCGCCTCATGCTACCAGTAGTGACACTGACTGTAGCCAAATGCAAAACTAGTGAAGAAACAGTCAGAAAAGATGAGGAGGGAAAAATGTCAGTGGCCTCCACCTGTTAAACCATTCCTGTTTTGGGGGTCATCTCATTGTTACCCCTCTAGTGCATCTGTTGTTAATTTCATTAACACCACAGCAGCTGAAACTGATTAACAACCCCCTCTGCTACTTAACTGACCAGATTAATATCCCATAAGTTTCATTGACTTTATACTATACTCTGATTAAAAAGTGTTCCTTTAATTCTTTTGAGCAGTATATATATCTCCTTTGGGGTGCGAGCAGCTGTTGCTGGGGGTGCCAGAATCCATCGAGGAAGAAAAATGAAAAACATTATTTGTACAAAATCTTAATTTATCTATCCCTTCCTAAATAATTAAATGGGCAGGCTATTTCGTATCAGTGCAATACGCTGCTTGTTAAAACGGATGCCTCCTGCTCTTACGTTCACTTAGTGCTGCGTGGGTATTATGAACTATCGTATCTGTTCAAGTTCTATTTAAATTTTAAATATAAGTAATTTTTATTTAGTCGACAGAAATATGTTTAGTAGGAATAAAAGTTAAATATAGTCATCATTGCATACATTTTTCTTCACGATAGAAATTTAAAGACTAAATTCAACTTCCATTCCTACCAAAGATATTTCTGGCGACTAAATAGAACCTACTTATATCCAAATTCGAGCTATTGAGCTGTCGCCTACCTGCCTGAATAAGTCACCTCGCCGCTCTTACTTTTTTACCGTTCATTTAATCATGGCTAGTCGCGGAAAAATTATAAAATGGAAGGAGGATTACACTGAGTATGACTTTACCAAAACAATTATTGATGGCTTAATAAAGTATCCATTATTCATAAAGCTTCAATTGGTAATCTGTTTTTCTCATGCTAACCTCATATTTTTCATACTTCTTCTCAAACCAAGGGGGTGCGAGGGTAAAATGAATCGGGAAGCGCTGATATATATATATTAATTATATAGAAATATTTTTACTGTCAAATAATGCAAACAGTACGCGGCACGTGTTTCGCCCTAATTCTGGGCTCATCAGGCGTACACACTCACTGCACCTCCTCTCGGGAATCGAACCTCGGACGTCAGCGCTAAAGGCAAAGTCTCTCATGTTGCGCCACGGCGTGTGGTTCATTTATTTGTCAGTATGTAGATCGGGGTGTGTGTGTATATATATATATATATATATACTAGCAAAATACCCGCGCTTCGCAGTGGAGAAGTAGTGTGTTAATGAAGGTATGAAAAAGAAAAGGAAAAATTTTAAAAATAACGTAACATGATTGTTAATGTAATTGTTTTGTCATTGTTATGAGTGTTGTTCTCATATCTATATATATATATCTATATATATATCTATATATATATATCTATCTATCTATATCTATACATATATATACACATGCATATCTTCATATCTATATACATATATACATATCTACATATACACATATATATATACATACCTATCTACATCATATATACACACATACATACATACATACACACACACAAATTATATATATATATATATATATATAATGTAGATAGGTGTGTGTGTATATATATATACACATACATACAAACATACACACAGGTATATATATGTGTATATATATGTATGTGTCTATATGTGTGTGTGTAGCTTTGGTCACTGAGTGCAAGGGAAAAATAATAAAATATAGTCTATAAGTTATTAAACAGTAAAACATTAATGTTTTAAGAAGTACAGGTACATTGAGCACTACTGGAGTGGTTATGGTAAACTACATTTTAAAGACTGTGTAACACAACAGGTAAGTAGTACTAACAGCAGCTAAAATGTATATGGATCATCTCTCGGTAGTAGATCCCTTTTGAAAGGCGCTACACGACGGCTGTGGTATAGAAATTACATTTTCTATGTGAACGTTTAAATTTCTGCCTCTGGTAATGTGCCTTACCGGCATTACCAGCAATTAAAGAAAATTAGTTTTGTGTCCTCTGCAGTGTTAAGAGAGAAAGGCTTTGGTTTGGGATAAAAGAAAAAAAGGTGTAAAGAAAGGAAAGTTGCCTTTTTCTTTTATATAGTATAGAGAGATGTGTTTGCTGACGATATGATCGCCTTTTGGGGACAGTCGCAGTGGGTCTTGTGTAGACTGGTGAGACGCCCCTGCCATTAATCGGCTGTGATGGCACTGTCAGTCCTCCACTCTTGTGCGTGTCTTCATAATCCGAGCTGACGACCTCATAATCGTATACGTGCAAAAGAAAGTTCAAATCGCCTTAATATTAGTTTGCCGCGGTGTAGAAAAGGGGTCCCATGTTTGCACTTCTCTGGGCTATAGCTCAGGGGGAGGATGAAAAAAATTAAAAGTGCTCACTTTGACTTAAGGCAGAAGCGCAGTCAGCATCTCAAAGGCCAGCACAGCTATGCGCGCGCACCGGCTGCTCGACTTTTGCTGGGCAGGAGACCCCAGTTTTTGCAGACACTTTCACGATATCAAAAGTCTCAGCCTTTTGAGGTCATTCATATATATATATATATATATATATATATATATATGGATGGATGGCCAGCCATTTATCCCGGCCAATACCCCCAAGCCGCCAGGTGGAGCCCTCCTTGTAGCGTGTAGGTCCCCAGAAGACCAGCAGGGCATCATGGACAATGGAGTTTTTATGCAAAGCCCTGCTGGATGCCATGGGGGCCACAGGAGGGAGCTGCAGGGAGGACCGAAGGCTTCTTCGTGCCCTGTGACCCGGAGGTTCGTCATAGGAAGAGCGACGGACTTCCGGGTTGAAGAAAAGAACTTTTACCTGACCCGGAAGTGATTGAGGATCACATGGACTGGGGATTGAGAACACTTCCGGGTCAAGGAGTATAAAAGGACTTTGGGAACTCACAGACAATGAGCTAAGCTGGGTGGAAGGGTGGAAACGCGTCTGGGAGCTAGAGGATTGGTTTATTGTATTTGAGATTTATTATATGAGTATTGTGGTAGAGAGTGTGCTTTGTGCACTGTGGAAGAGAAATAAAGTCAACATTCGGACTTTTACCCGGTGTCTGGAGTCGTGGACAGGGTTCAAGGGAGCGAGCGATCGCTCACAATATATATATATATATATATATATATATATATATATATATATATATATATATATATATAGCAAAATACCGCCCTCGCAGCTGAGAAGTAGTGTGTTAAAGAAGTAATGAAAAGAAAAGGAAACATTTTAATAATAACGTAACATGATTGACATTGTCATGAGTGTTGCTGTCATATATATGCCTGCCTAAATAAGTCACCCTCACTTCGCTCATACTTTTTTACCGCTCATTTAATCATGGCTAGTGGCAGAAAAATTATAAAATGGAAGGAGGATTACACTGAGTATGGCTTTACCAAAACAATTATTGAGGGCGAATCGATTATTCATAAAGCTTGAATTGGTGATCTGTTTTTCTGTGTTAACCTCATATTTTTTCATACTTCTTCTCAAACTAAGGTGGTGCGAGGAGAAAATGAATCGGGATGCGCTGATCAATGTAATCGGTGTACCAGGAAATCATGCATTGACAAAAGTTCCCCTTTGCTTGTAATGCAAAGTGTGATTAAATGCATTATTTTTTAACGCGTTATGGAGCACATGCATCGAAGCTTCTCAGCTGTGCTTGTGCTAAGAAAAGGAAAGATTTTAAAAATAACGTAACACGATTGTCAATGTAACCTTTTGTAAGTAGTGCCTGGAGGATTCAGAGTGTGGAGAAACTGTAGAGACAGCGTGTGTATTAACTTGTGGATTTTTCTGGGAGTATTTGGTGGCAGTGTGACGAAGTTGCTTCGAAAGACGGCGTTAGCCGCAGAGCTCAGCTCAGAGCGAAATGAGGTAAATGGGAGGGGAGATGATGACGTGACTCCCCCATCCGCATTAACTGTCAATCCCCCACAAACACAGTCTCTCGGAATTTGCATAAGCACAGCACTTCACCTGCAATTTTAACTTAGTTACAAAGTGATCAAAACTCTCGTTTATATCCTGCGTCCTCTCATTAAACTTGTATCCTGCATTACCTGTGTGCATCAGAAACGCCAGCGGTAGCCTGTCTATGAACTTAATTTAAAGTTTAGGTTTACACCTTGCTTTCTTTCCGAAGTAGCAGCACTCATGAATATGGTAGTATATGTCACTCGCTCACTTCTTATTGTTACACTGCCTTCTCAATTATATAATGCATGTTTTCTTCAGCACTTTTTGGAGGTCTTCCTGGTTTTCTACGCACTGCGTTGACAGTCAGTTCACGTGATTACGTGGAAGGCGTGATGATGTCACACCTAAACTCCCCACGGCTTTCGAGCTCAGCTCCATTACAGTAAATGGAGAAAAATACCTTTGCAGTTATGACCATTACGCGTAGAATTTCGAAATGAAAACTGCCCAGCTTTGTAAGTAAGCTGTAAGGAATGAGCCTGCCAAATTTCAGCCTTCTACCTACACGGGAAGCTGGAGAATTAGTGATGAGTGAGTGAGTGAGTGAGTGAGTGAGTGAGTGAGTGAGTGAGTGAGTGCTTTGCCTTTACTGGTATAGATATATATATATACATATATATATTATATATATATATCTATATATCTATACTAATAAAATGCAAAGCCCTCACTGAACACTACGTGTTCCCAAATCTGCACTTTGTTGATAAACTGAGCGCACTGCGCACTGAATTCGCACGGCGCTTTGGTGACTTTGAAGAACAAAAAGAATTTTGCGTTGTTTCAACCCATTTGCCGTCGATGTGGAAATTGCACCTGTGCACATTCAGATGGAGGTGATTGAGCTGCAGTGTAATGGCACACTGAAGGCAAAGTACGATACTGCAGGGCCCGCAAACTTCATTCCCGCACAAATGCTCCAGCTCCGTCTACATGCGGCTCGAACCTTATGCATGTTTGGTAGCACATATCTGTGTGAGAAGTTCTTCTCAGTCATGAAGACTAACAAAACAGCACACAGGAGTCGCCTCACTGATGAGCACCTGCAGTCCATCCTGACAATCTCCACAACACAGAACCTCACACCAAACATAAACGAACTTGTTGCCAAAAAAAGATGCCAGGCGCCCAGCTCTGATAAAATTACATAAGAGCAAAGACAACTGAATGATTTGATTTGTTATTGCTGAAAAGAACAAATTTTATTTATATTTCCAGGTTTTGTTATGCACCATGTTCATATTTGAATTTGTATTATTTTGACAGGATATAATTTTATGGAGAGCAAAATCTTTTGGGATATTTAAAATTTAAGTTTATTTTTTATATAAAATTACATAAGAGTAAAGAAATTTAAATGTAAATGGAGATGGCCGTAGTGCATGCGATGATCTTTCGCTCAGAGCGTTTGCAGTGCCTTCAGTGGCCTCGGAGAGTTCCTCATATCGGCTTCTATCCAATCAATGGGTCTTAATACGGTGATGTTGCCGTACACCTGCTAGAGGGCACTACTGACACCAACTCAAAATCTGATTGGTTGAAGCAACAGGTTAATCGACATTTATTCTGTGTCAGAGTGCCTCCACAACAGATTATGAAAGCCTCTCTGCCTGGCAACAAATGATGGCTGAAATGTGATTGGTTAAATATTTTAATACGAAACTCTGCCTTCCACGGCTATGGAGCTGCATTCTATTACAGTATATGGACAAAAATACGTTCCAGTTATGACCATTACGTGTAGAATTTCAAAATGAAACCTGCCCAGCTTTTGTAAGTAAGCTGTAAGGAATGAGCCTGCCAAATTTCAGCCTTCTACCTACACGGGAAGTGAGTGAGTGAGTGAGTGAGTGAGTGCGTGCGTGCTTTGCCTTTTATTAGGATAGATGAAGCCTGAAGTCCAAAGATCAAATAAACACTTTCACAAAAGGTTCAAGGAAAAGTCAACAGCTTCCATGGCGTACCAGTAAGATTTGCTAACTTATAACCAAGTGTCCCTGACTGCCTCCTATATTTGTCATTTTCAGTAGTGAGCTGCTCTTATTGTTAATATTATACAGTACACAAATTGGCTTGCATCTGTAACAGATGGTGTACATTTATGGGACTTGTAAAAGTTACCGTTTTATTTTCACTTTTATTCTCTCAGTCACAATCATGATACATACTACCGCCCCCCACCCAGGGATCTGATGCTGATAGTTTTTATTTGAAAGTGGGAGTAACTGTAGATGTGAGTGTTTTGAGGTAATGGAACTGACATTCTCTCATCTGGAGGGATGAAAGCTGACACACAAACGCTGGTTAATCTGCCTTCTTCGTATCTCACCGTCACTTGATCCATCCATCCATTTTCTAATCCGCTGAATCCGAACACAGGG
Organism: Polypterus senegalus; assembly: GCF_016835505.1. Lineage (NCBI taxonomy): Eukaryota > Metazoa > Chordata > Cladistia > Polypteriformes > Polypteridae > Polypterus > Polypterus senegalus. The sequence continues at coordinate 208,836,183 of NC_053156.1, read as the reverse complement.
TCACGGGGGTCTGCTGGAGCCAATCCCAGCCAACACAGGGCACAAGGCAGGAACCAATCCTGGGCAGGGTGCCAACCCACCGCAGGACACACACAAACACACCAAGCACACACTAGGGCCAATTTAGAGTCACCAATCCACCTAACCTGCATGTCTTTGGATTGTGGGAGGAAACCGCTGGAGAAACGGGAGAACATGCAAACTCCACGCAGGGAGGACCCGGGAAGCGAACCCGGGTCTCCTAACTGCGAGGCAGCAGCGCTACCACTGCGCCACCGTGCCGCCCCGTCACTTGATTCTTTTTTTAATCCGTGTTATTGAGTGTTCCTGCTCACGCTGAATTAGTATGTGCCTTATGGTCTATGATGTCAAAAAAAAAAAAACAGAGACCTAGGTATATATGATATTTGGAATTATTTGTTTTATGTCCTGTATAGTACATTTCGGAAAACATTGTGGCACGAATGCAACATTACTCATATTATTCATATTCATTCGCATAACATCTTGTGGTTGTAATAAGTGACCATGTGTTTTTTTCCCCCCGATCTTGCCAGTCCCCACATGTTGCTGTATGCTGTTTCTTTTGTACTCCAGTGTGTGCATTACAACAGGTACACACGTCGTAAATCTAGGAGGGACGGTTCTTGAAGCATGGAGAAAAAAAAGAAAGAGACAAATATATGGGACATTGGGTATAAGTTTATGGTACTTGTAAAAGTTAGGTTTTTTCAGTTTTATTCTCTCAATCACGATCACGCTGTACCCCCCACCCCTCCTGATCTGACTCTATAGTGTACAGCCCCATCATAAATTCACAACCGATCTGATGCTGTTCGTTTTCAAATAATATTGCATTAATGCGATAATGTTTTCACATATATTGTCTCTTTCTTTCAGGTGTGTACTAGAAACCACAGCATAGAGAGAAGTTTGCGCATTGCAACAGGTACACATGTCGTAAATGTAGGAAGGACAACAACAAAAACATTTATTTATATAGCACATTTTCATACAAAAATGTAGCTCAAAGTGCTTTACATAATGAAGAATAGAAAAATAAAAGACACAGTAAGAAATTAAAATAAGTCAACATTAATTAACATAGAATAAGAGTAAGGTCTGATGGCCGGGGGGACAGAAAAAACAAAAAAAAACTCCAAATGGCTGAAGAGAAAAATAAAATCTGTAGGGATTCCAGACCATGAGACTGCCCAGTCCCTTTTGGGCATTCTACCTAACATAAATGAAACAGTCCTCTTTGTATTTAGGGTTCTCACGGAAGGACTTGATGATGATGGTCATGCAGACTTCTGGCTTTTATTCCATCAAAGTTGGAGCATCATGATGCTTTGAATAGACAAAGAAACCAGAAAAAGAACCAGAAGAGAGAGTAGGGGTTAGTACGGATTTTAGAGCCACCATGAATAGTTATTGTAATGAATTGAACATACAGAGTATCAGGATTAAATTAAAGTGAAGTTATGAAAGGCCATGTTAAAGTAATGTGTTTTCAGCAGTTTTTTAAAGTGCTCCACTGTATTAGCCTGGCGAATTCCTATTGGCAGGCTATTCCAGATTTTAGGTGCATAACAGCATAAGGCCGCCTCACCACTTCTTTTAAGTTTTGCTCTTGGAATTCTAAGGAGACACTCATTTGAGGATCTAAGGTTACGATTTGGAATATAGGGTGTCAGATATTTCAATATATAAGATGGAGCAAGATTATTTAGGACTTTATAAACCATAAGCAGAACTTTAAAGTCAATTCTGAAAGAAACAGGTAACAAGTGTAGTGACATCAAAACTGGAGAAATGTGTTCGGATTTTCTTTTTCTAGATAGGATTCTAGCAGCTGCATTCTGCACTTGTTGCAAACGATTATGTCTTTTTTGGGTAATCCTGAGAGGAGTGCATTACAGTAATCTAGTCGACTGAAAACAAAAGTGTGAAGTAATTTCTCAGCCCTTGCATGTGTGTGAACTGTGACCATTTGAATTTGATGATTGCGTATAGCACTGAACTGACCTGTCTGTACAATTCTTTCCTCTGCCTGTTCTGGAGTACAAAAGAAACAGCATACAGCAACATGTGGGGACTGGCAAGGTCGGGGGAAACAAAAAAAAAACACACGGTAACTGATTACAACCGCAAGCTGTTATGCGAATGAATATGAATATTATGAGTAATGCTGCATCCATACCACAATGTTTTCCGAAATGTACTATACAGGTCATAAAACGAATAATTCCAAATATCATACATACCTATGTCTCTGGGTATTTTTTTTTTGACATCATAGACCATAAGGTGCATACTAATTCAGCGTGAGCAGGAACACTCAATAAAACTGAATAAAAAAATAATCAAAAGACAGTGAGATACGAAGAAGGCAGATTCACCAGCGTTTATGTGTCAGCTTTTATCCCTCCAGATGAGAGAATGTCCAGTTCCATTGCCTCAAAACACCACTCACATCTACAGCTACTCCCAGTTTTAAATAAAAACTATCAGCATCAGATCCCTGGATAAGGGGGCGGTAGTATGTATTATGATCATGACTGAGAGAATAAAAGTGAAAATAAAACAGTAACTTTTACAAGTCCTATAAATGTACACCGTCTGTTACAGACACAAACCAAGTGTATGTGTGCACTGTATAATATTAACAATAAGAGCAGCTCACTGCTGAAAACGGCAAATATAAGAGGCAGTCGGGATCAAACCAGGGATTCTTGATTACAAGTCAGCAAATCTTACTGCTACACCACGGAAGTTGCTTGTCTTTATCGGCACATTTACAGGACAAAAGACGCTGGCGGAGAGGTGCAAACGGATTTAAGGTGGGCTGGATGTATGAGTTTTTTTCATAGGATCTGGTAATTCTAGTGTTAAACAAAATCATAGAAATAGGCTTTCTAGGTAAAGATCATTGCCAGAAATTGATTTTGCAGCACTCTTTCTTTTATTCACACATACTTTCCTTGAAAGTTTCAATGTTTACGTTAATGAATAATCTACTGGCACCATTTTCAGAGAACTTTCTCTTTTGACTTTGCAGGTCAGTTGATCAAAGTCAGTAAAAAATCATAAAACTTTGTAGGGCTCATGTTGCTCATAGAGGCTGTAATGTATGCTGTGCCTGCGATATTCCTAACAAACTGCAAATTATTCCTTTTATGCTCATTACCAGAACACTTTTAGAAACAACTCATGCTTAATAAAGACGTATACAGTATATAACATGCTTGCCAAGCTGTTGCTCTTTTTAAAGTGAAAAACTAAATAAGAGATGTAAGAACAGGAACTGACTTGGAGATTACTCTGGTGCTGTTTTGAAATAAAGTCAGAAATACTAGAACCATTGAGAGGCCTGACAGGATAGCAGGAATTCTTTGGAGTTGTGTTTTATTACTTGAATCTAGGTGATTTACCCAGATCTTTGTAGACACGGAACACACATGAAATGCATGTATCCCAAATAACAATTTACTGTATTATTTAGCCTATACAATTCTAGGCACATCACATGCAGATAAGGAGCCTTGGCTTGAGCTGGGAGAACTTTTTGTCTGCAAACTGAGGTCCATCAAGGCAGGGGAATGGGACAGTAGGCTGCTTGCTGCTTGTGCTGATCGACGCATTTACAAAACAAAAGTCGCTGATGGTAGAGGTGCGAAGGGATTTAAGGTGGGCCGGGATTACAAGTTTTTTCATAGGCTTCAGGAATTCTAGTGTTAAGCAGCACAGCACAGCGGAGAAGGTGAGACAAAAAGGGTGGGGTGGTGCAAACAAGTAGGGATAGCAATGAAGCAGGAATCGAGTGGAAGCATAGCCACTGGAGGATTGATCCATTAAAAAGGTAGGAGTTAATATAAGATGCACATGAAGATAATTACTAGAATTCAAAGGCTTCGACATTAACTATAGGGATGATCGCCTTAGCATTGCAAGTCCGGTGGGTCTGTACATCAGATCATTTCTTCAGTTGAAGCACATATAGAAGGAATCAACAGCAATTTCATTTATGGCTTTCTGCTGTGACTTTGCTATAGAATTTTAAACACATTGCTTTTAAGATTTCCTGGCTCAATTCTATAACTAAATTAACTTGATTAGTGTATGGATATTTGTCTTTGGATATTGTTAGTACTATACTAATTTAATATAAAGGTTGTTAAGTTAATATTTTGCTATATCCATCCTAAACAACATAGAGGTCTCATGAGCCAAATGCACTTTGAAACAAAATTGTAATTTCCTGTGTTTGGTAATGTTTCCAGCTCAAACATGTTCATAAAATATTGCACAACCAAGCAAATAAATAAAGATAACAGAACACACCACAGCCACTTTTTGCATTGTAGCACATGGTAGGCTGGACTCAAGTGATTGCATGAACTGAACTTGGACTGATCTGACAGTTTTTAAGCATTGTATTCCAAGTAGAGGCACAGAAGGGGGCTTGGTAGAGATTCAAATTTTTAAAATGGCTGTAAAAGCATTCCTAGAGGAAATGCAGGGAACAATAGAGAAAGCTAGAAATGCAAAACCAGAAGACTTGGTGTCAGTATACAAGGGGATAAAGTATCCTTCTTTCCTCTGTATGCGAGAAACTTTTGAAGCACTACCCAGTTTTGAAGCCAGACAAGACGACATAATGCTTGTGGCCTATCCTAAATGTGGTAAGTGGATTTTTAGATTATTCTGAAGAGCTGTAGGAGTAATTGAATGAATTACATCAGTAAAACATGTATTTAAAAAAAAGTTTAAAATAACTAATCATCAAAACCCTAAACTGGTAAAAACGGATTTGTCAATGGATGGGTGGATTTATGGATAAACCGATTTAACCAGTTTTATATATAGCTTTACATAGAGCGAACTGTTATTGTTTACAGAAAAATAATAAACATTAGAAAGTCACATGGGATGCACAAACCAGTGTGTTTCTTTGTGCCGGTCCCAAGCCCAGATAAATGGGGAGGGTTACGTCAGGAAGGGCATCTGGTGTAAAATTTTGCCAAATCAAATATGAGGACAATAATGCAAATTTCCATACCGGATCAGTCGAGCCCTGGGTTAACAACGATCACCACCAGTACTGTTAGTCAACAGGGTGCTGGCAGAAATTGGGCTACTGTTGGCCGAAGAAGAAGAAGGAAAAGAAGAGGGGGGAGACATGTCTGGAGGCAGGAGGAGAGGAGGAAGGTAAAGAGAGTGTAACTGAAGCTAGGAACTTTGAATGTTGGCAGTATGACTGGTAAGGGGAGAGTGTTAGCTGATATGATAGGGAGAAGGAAGGTTGATATATTGTGCATGCAAGAGACTAAATGGAAGGAGAATAAGGCCAGGTGGATTGGAGGTGGATTCAAATTGTTCTATCATGGTGTGGATATGAGGAGAAATGGAGTAGGGGTTATTCTGAAGGAGCAGCATGTCAAGAGTGTTTTGGAGGTGAAAAGAGTGTCAGACAGAGTAATAATTATGAAACTGGGAATTGGAGGTGTGATGATGAATGTTGTTAGTGCATATGCCCTGCAAGTTCGGTGTGAAATGGATGAGAAAGAAGATTTTTAGAGTGAGTTGGATGAAGTGATGAACGGTGTATCCAAGGGACAAAAAGTGGTGATTGGAGCAGATTTCAATGGACATGTTGGTGAAGGGAACAGAGGAGACGAGGAGGTGATGGGTAGGTATGGTGTCAAGGAGAAAAATTAAGAAGGTCAGAGGACAGTGCCAAAAGGATGGACATGGCTGTGGTGAATACATATTTTAAGAAGAGGGAGGAACATAGGATTACATATAAGAGTGGAGGAAGATGCAAACAGGTAGATTGCATTCCATGCAGAAGAGTCAATCTGAAGGAGACTGAAGACTGCAAAGTGGTGGCAGGGGAAAGTGTAGTTAAGCAGCATAGGATGGTGGTCTGTAGGATGACGTTGGAGATCAAGAAGAGGAAGAGAGTGAGGGTAAAGCCAAGGATCAAATGGTGGAATTTGAAAAAGAAGACTGCAAGGTTGAGTTTAGAGAGAAGGTGAGACAGGCACTTGGTGGTAGTGAAGAATTACCGGGCAGTTGGGAAACTACAGCAGATATAGTAAGGGTGACAGAAAGAAGGGTGCTTGGCATGACATCTGGACAGAAGAAAGAGGAAAAGGAAACCTGGTGGTGGAATGGGGAAGTACAGGAGAGTATACAGAGGAAGAGGATGGCAAAGAAGAAGTGGGATAGTCAGAGAGATGCAGAAAGTAGACAAGAGTACAAGGAGATAAGGCACAAGGTGAAGAGAGAGGTGGTGAAGGCTAAAGAAAAGTTGTATGATGAGTTGTATGAGAGATTGGACACTAAGGAGGGAGAGAAGGACCTGTACTGATTGGCTAGACAGAGGGACCGAGCTAGAAAAGATGTGCAGCAAGTTTTAGCAATAAAGGATAAAGATGGAAACGTACTCACAAGCCAGGAGAGTGTGTTGAGCAGATGGAAAGAGTACTTTGAGAGGCTTATGAATGAAGAGAACGAGAGAGAGAAGAGGTTGGATGATGTGGAGATAGTGAATCAGGATGTGCAACGGATTACCAAGGAGGAAGTAAGGACAGCTATGAAGAGGATGAAGAATGGAAAAGCCATTGGTCCAGATGACATATCTGTGGAAGCATGGAGGTGTTTAGGAGAGATGGCAGTGGAGTTTTAAACCAGATCGTTTAATGGAATCTTGGAAAGTGAGATGATTCCTGAGGAGTGGAGAAAAAGTGTTCTGGTCCTGTATTTAAGAATAAGGGGGATGTGCAGGACTGTAGTAACTACAGGGGGATAAAATTGATGAGCCACAGCATAAAGTTATGGGAAAGAGTAGTGGGAGCTAGGTTAAGAAGTGAGGTAATGATTAGTGAACAACAGTATGGTTCCATGCCAAGAAAGAGCACCACAGATGCGATGTTTGCTCTGAGGGTGTTGATGGAGAAGTACAGAGAAGGCCAGAAGAAGTTGCATTGCGTCTTTGTGGACCATATGACAGGGTGCCTCGAGAGGAGTTGTGGTATTGTATCAGGAAGTCGGGAGTGACAGAGAAGTATGTAAGAGTTGTACAGGATATGTACGAGGGAAGTGTGACAGTGGTAAGGGCTGCGGTAGGAGTGACGGATGCATTCAAGTTGGAAGTGGGATTACATCAGGGATCGGCTCTGAACCCTTTCTTATTTGCAATGGTGATTAACAGGTTGACAGATGAGATTAGACAGGAGTCCCTGTGGATTATGGTGTTTGCTGATGACATTGTGATCTGTAGCGATTGTAGGGAGCTGAAGAATAGAGAAGTGTACTGGTACCTATTTTTAAGAATAAGTGTGATGGGCAGAACTGTAGTAACTACAGAGGGATAAAATTGATCAGCCACAGCACAAAATTATGGGAAAGAGTAATGGAAGCAAGGTTAAGAAGTATAATTTAGTGCCAGGAAGGAGCACTACAGATGTGATGTTTGCTCTGAGGGTGTTGATGGAGCAGTATAGAGATGGCCAAAAGGAGTTGCACTGTGTCTTTGTTGACCTAGAGAAAGTATATGACAGGGTGCCTGGAGAGGAGTTGTGGTATTGTGTGAGGAACTTGGGAGTGGCAGAGAAGTATGTAAGAGTGGTACAGGATATGTATGATGGAAGTGTGACAGTAGTGAGGTGAGTGACGGATGTGTTTAAGGTGAACATGGGATTACATCAGGAATCGTTTTTGAGCCCTTTCTTATTTTCAATAATGATGGACAGGCTGACAGAAGAGATTAGACAGGAGTCACCATGGACTTTGATGTTTGCGGATGTCACTGTGATCTGTAATGAGAGTAGGGAGCAGGTTGAGGAGACCCTGGAGAGGTGGAGATGCTCTAGAGAGGAGAGGAATGAAGGTCAGTAGGAACAAGACAGAATACATGTGTGTAAATCAGAGGGAGGTCAGTGGAATGGTGAGGATGCAAGGAGTAGAGCTGGCAAAGGCCTGTTGAGCATGCCGTTGATACGAAGGAAATATATGAGAACTTGTAGCTGCTGCTGAAACACATTCAGTACTCGAGGTATAACTGGAATATATGCAGCAATCTGAATGTGGTTGCAATTTTACTCATCTGCAGCTTGGATACACCAAATACTGTTGTTTTCTTTGTGGGACAGCTGAACAAGAGATTCATTTTACATGATAAAGGACTGACCAGAAAATTGGTTCCAGGGAAGAAGAATGTTGCATATGACCCACTAGTTGATCCGGAAAACATATTTCCTTCACCTTTGCACAACAAACTTGGGCTCATAAAAAACTTTATTAAGGCAAAGGACAAGCAAAGTGAAGCCTTTGCATACTTATGACAGATATTGCCATGTTCCAGTGATACCAAGATAAAAGGTCTTTTAATTAGCTCACAGATCCAAGAGACAATCAAAGATACACTTTAAAGGCCTTCAGCAGTATGCCGAATGTACTGCATCGACTACCTTCAACAATGTTGTTTCTAACTTTCTAGGCAACTACAAGGCACCAAACTACATCGAACAGATTGAAAATCTGCTCAATGCATACAGGTTGAAAAACTGCAACATGTCAGTGAAGACACATTTTCTTCATTCCCACTTGGACTTCTTCCCACCCAACCTCGGCACCATCAGTGATGAACATGGTGAAAGATTTCACCAAGACATTGCCAACATGGAGAAACACTACCAGGGGAAGTAGAGTCCGTCTGTGCTGGGAGACTGTTGTTGGACACTGATACGTGAAGCATCGGGCAGTGACTACAAATGAAAATCTGTGGCAAAACATTTCTAGTTTTCTCTCATGTTGCTGATGTTGCAATATTATACAGTAGCATAGGCATATGACACAATAATATCCAACTGCAGAGCCAGAGCACCATACCATACATAAACACATGTCCACGCCAACAGTTTTAGATCATATTAGATTTAGGATGAAAGTTAAGGTTAGGGCTTAGTATGGTTAACTTGTAGGATAAATGGTTAAGGTTAGGATTAGTTTTGTTAAGGTTAGGGTTTGGTGTGGTTAAAGTGTCAATCAATTTGATTTCTGACAACCTATAAATGTTTATTATCAAACTGCTGATGTCACTTCTGCCCTACAACTGCTGATCTAGAACTGCTGATATAGACCTGCGGTGACATATGGTACTGTGACTCTGCAGGTCGACACATGTCCTATGCCACTGGAGACATTATAATGTTAAATGCATAATTGCTGTTTTCTTAAAAAAACCCTACGTGATACAGAAATTGCAAATACATCTTAGTTTTCAGAGTGTAAAAATCTATTGGTTTCACCAAAAATTGTAGAGGAAACAAAATTTTCCATAAAATTTATTGGCCAGTGAAATGGATGGAGTGAATCATTCAAAACAAAAACACTTTAACTACTTTATTTTACAAAGAAATAAAAGAACATTCAAGCATTATAATAAATTCAACAAATGAGCCCTGCTAATTGAAATAATGCAGATGAATTCAATTAATGAAGATGGCATATTGCAATCAAAGTGAATTTATAGTGTGACATAGTGTTTACAGTATTAAATAAGAATATTGAGAGATAAATGCAAAAAAAAAAAAAACCCACAGTCTTTTTGGATTTTTGTCATAAAGACAGAAACTTGTGAATGAATCTTATCTCAGCCTTTTGATCCTGCAATCTCATTCTTTTAATCACTACTCATATCATCTATCAATAACTGAATAGAAAGATATAGACTGAATTAATTTAGTGTACAGTAGTTAATTTTGTGTCGTTTTCACGCCTAGTTTGTTTGGACCAGTTTTTTTTTTTTAAACTCTGGTGAGAGAAAAAAAAAATGCTTCTCCCCAATGAAAAAAATCCATGACATGTCTACAACCATGGGAAGTTTATTCACATGTTTAATTTGCTTGAAAGTAACTGAAAATTGAAGCAAAGTAAAGAAATGTCCCCTGAACAAAGCAAATGGACTATGAGTGTGAAAATGTCTTTAGTTCCTGGTCATATTCATGTAGTGTGTACATAATCCCAGTACCATTATTCTTAGTGGAGTCCACTAAGCTTTTTGGTGACCCTTATTTTGATAAGTCTTTGTCAAGCCCTTCCTGTTAGACTGACTTGTAATGGGTAACTGTACTAGATGAGCAATAGTATAGCTCTAAGGTACCCTTTGTGACTTACGCCCATCAGTCATGCCAAGGCCACCATCTTAAGATGAGCAGTCTGTTTCTTTTTAATTCAGTATGTCATTTTGTACACTTTATAAAAAACTTTTATGAATATGAGGCATTTACTGCTCTCTTGCACAATAAGTTGTTACTGCAGTCAAAGTCCAACTTTTGTTTAACCCCTTATATCCTAAGAGGATTTTATCATTATTGCACCTAAATTATATACCCAAAAATAAACAGCCATCATTTTGTCTATGAAATAGAGGACCTGCAAATGGCTGAAGGGTAGTGAGTATAATAATCCACCTTTTTAAAAGAAAGGCTTTATATGAATAAAAACGTTTGCTATATAGCAGTATCAACCAAACAAAAAACAACAAAATTTGGCATTTGAGGATTTTTTCAGTACAAACACATTTTATGGTGCACAACCTTGGAATTAATTTTCTTTTGTGCTCCAGTCTGTCAGCTATCCTTGTGCTAGATTTCATACTACTGCAAAATTTCAATGTTTGGCACATGCTTTGGAAACATTTTGTGTCCAATCTTGTAAATATTTGGTCTCTTGCGCCTAACTTTTATCTCAAAACAAGTATTTTAGTTGCAGTTATATTTTTATCTTTTAGAAAAAAAAACATATACAGCAAGTCATCAACTGCGACCTATGAATCTTACAACTATTCGACTTATGACAGCTACTGCATGTCAGAGGCAAACGACAGCTTTTGCCACGCCAGCTCCATATGTCATGACTCATTCATCTCGATCTCACTTTATTACCTGCAGTGGTTTTGACTACGTTCAGTTACATTTGTCTTACAATTACAGAAAAAGGTAGTTTATCACAACACAAAATTGAAGGTGATCATGTAGTATGTGGGAGGAAAGAAAGCGAATATGATTGCATGTGTCTTTAAGTTTTCCCATTGTAATCAGTGTTGCGCTGTACTGCTGCGGTTTGGCTTTGAATCCGGTTAACCTCTGAAGCTTCCACATTGTGATTCACGATGTGCCGCTTCATGTAAACCACTAAGAAGAGGTAATGAAATCACACTTAACTCCTTTATCTGTTAATGTTTATTATTAACGAAGTGAAATGTTAAAACAGAAAACATATGAGTGATCAAACTCTGCTGGTACAGTTCGTCCTCTGACAGTTAGCACAATGAACACTGGGAGAGGCTCACACTGACGATGTAATATAACACAGACAAAGAAGGGATTTGTGAAGCTGTTAAAATTTTGGCACCCATGCAAGCAACACTAATAATGAAAAAAATCATCCATCCATCCATCCATTTTCTAACCCGCTGAATCCGAATACAGGGTCACGGGGGTCTGCTGGAGCCAATCCCAGCCAACACAGGGCACGAACCAATCCTGGGCAGGGTGCCAACCCACCACAGGACACACACAAACACACCCACACACCAAGCACACACTAGGGCCAATTCAGAATCGCCAATCCACCTAACCCGCACGTCTTTGGATAGTGGGAGGAAACCCACGCAGACGCGGGGAGAACATGCAAACTCCACGCAGGGAGGACCTGGGAAGCGAACCCAGGTCTCCTAACTGCGAGGCAGCAGCACTACCACTACGCCACCGTGCCGCCCTGAAATAAAATCATTTCCAAAAAAAAAGTTAGAATATCTACACATTGTGCTAAGAATGATGATAAAAACGGATATAAAACAAGCAATATGACTTAAGGGACTTATTTCATAGTACTATGCATGTGTTCAGGTGTGAATACTTTTACTGTACTGCTTTACATCCAGATCGACTTGGAACCAAATATGTTTGTAAATCGACGACTACATGTATACACACACACAGTTGTGCTTGAAAGTTTGTGAACCCTTTAGAATTTTTCATATTTCTGCATAAATATGACCTAAAACATCATCAGAGTTTCACACAAGTCCTAAAAGTAAATAAATGAGACAAAAATATACTTGTTCATTAATTTATTAAGGAAAATGATCGAATATTAGATATTTGTGGGTGGAAAAATTATGTGAACCTCTAGGATTAGCAGTTAGTTTGAAGGTGAAATTAGAGTCAGGTGTTTTCAATCAATGGGATGACAATCAGGTGTGAGTGGGCACCCTGTGTTATTTAAAAAACAGGGATCTATCAAAGTCTGCTCTTCACAACACGTTTGTGGATGTGTATCATGGTACGAACAAAGGAGATTTCTGAGGACCTCAGAAAAAGAGTTGTTGATGCTCATCAGACTGGAAAAGGTCACAAAACCATCTCTAAAGAGTTTGGACTCCAGCAATCCACAGTCAGATTGTGTACAAATGGAGGAAATTCAAGACCATTGTTACCCTCCCCAGGAGTGGTCGACCAACAAAGATCACTCCAAGAGCAAGGCGTGTAATAGTCGGCGAGGTCACAAAGGACCCCAGGGTAACTTCTAAGCAACAGAAGGCCTCTCTCACATTTGCTAATGTTCATGTTCATGAGTCCACCATCAGGAGAACACTGAACAACAATGGTGTGCATGGCAGGGTTGCAAGGAGAAAGCCACTGCTCTCCAAAAAAAACATTGCTGCTCGTCTGCAGTTTGCTAAAGATCACGTGGACAAACCAGAAGGCTATTTGAAGAATGTTTTGTGGATGGATGAGACCAAATTAGAACTTTTTGATTTAAATGAAAAGCGTTATGTTTGGAGAAAGGAAAACACTGCATTCCAGCATAAGAACCTCATCCCATCTGTGAAACATGGTCGTGATAGTATCATGGTTTGGGCCTGTTTTACTGCATCTGGGCCAGGACGGCTTGCCTTCATTGATGGAACAATGAATTCTGAATTATATCAGAGAATTCTAAAGGAAAATTTCAGGACATCTGTCCGTGAACTGAATCTCAAGAGAAGGTGGGTCATGCAGCAAGACAACGACCCTAAGCACACAAGTCGTTCTACTAAAGAATAGTTAAGGAAGAATAAAGTTAATGTTTTGGAATGGCCAAGTCAAAGTCCTGACCTTAATCCAATCGAAATGTTGTGGAAGGACCTGAAGCGAGCAGTTAATGTGAGGAAACCCACCAACATCCCAGAGTTGAAGCTGTTCTGTACGGAGGAATGGGCTAAAATTCCTCCAAGCCGGTGTGCAGGAATGATCAAAAGTTACTGGAAACGTTTAGTTGCAGTTATTGCTACAAAGGGGGGTCACACCAGATACTGAAAGCAAAGGTTCACATACTTTTTGCACTCACAAATATGTAATATTCAATCATTTTCCTTAATAAATAAATGACCAAGTATAATATTTTTGTCTCATTTGTTTAACTAGTTTCTCTTTATCTACTTTTAGAACTTGAGTGAAAATCTGATGATGTTTTAGGTCATATTTATGCAGAAATATAGAAATTCTAATGGGTTCACAAACTTTCATGCACAACTGTACATAGTGCATATCTCTTTGAAGCAACAAATAAACAATTTATAACTATATACATATAACTATGTACTCATCCAAACCTTTACTTTCAAAATTATGTTTTATGCTAGTCTTTAAAACAATTTCTGTTATTTCCCCTAGATAAAGAAAATCCTTACATTTTGTACAGTAGATTGGGCTTTTTGTGCTGCAACTAACATATCTTTTCTTGCCTTCTATTTGCAGTTGCCCTACAAAGGTTTAGTGTGTTTTCATTTTTTTCTTTTTGTTGCTGTTTTCTTGCATTTCACATCTGGAATAAACTGAATACATACGTACATTTTCATAACAGGTTCTTACACTCTGAGTCATGGGGCTGGGGCAACCCTGGGAGTAGTACAGAAAACAGCCCTGGACAGGATGTCACACAGTGACCAATATATCGTGTCCAATGAAACAGCACATTTTTGGCATAATCAAAACAACAGAGTGCAACAGTGACAATCAATTGATTGGGGAAAGAGGGAGGTCACCATGAGAAACTGCAAGTAGTGGTGGCAGCGCTGCATGATACAAGTATATTTAATTGAATATATACAGTTTAGCGAATATGGTCCGCTGTGAAAGTTTGCTGGGCATGATTCAATGACATGTGATTGAGGAGGGGGAAGTTGGGTCCCCATCTGAAACTGTGATTGGGTATGTTGTCAGTTCTGTAAGCTGAAATTGGAGTAGCACTGCCTATAAAACTAACATGCGAAGAATGTGCAGTAGACAATCTCTGGGTATGGTAATTCAAAATATTATATTTGAACTGTAAAACTGTATGCCACGATACTTCAATTCTTACAAATCCAGTATAGCATCAAGAACGTCATCAAATGCGTCATTCTCAATAGAATCAAAATCGTGATCAGAATCTGACTTAAGGTCTTCATATTTCATATATTTCATATCACTAGGATTACATAACGTTTCTATAACTTTCTTAACCTTATGTTTTCTTTTTTGATGAAACAAAACGTACAAACTTCCAGTCTTACTGCATATAAACATAACAATCCCCATGCTCTCTGACAAAAGCTTGTGTGTAACGGTACCTAAGCATGAGCTGTCGCACATGCAATATATTTCATGCCTTATACACACAACTGTGACATGTAATATGAAAGACTAATCATAAACGACTATATAACATTGAAATACTCTGGAGCTCAGCTCTCCAAGAGTATTGTACCTTTCACTGTATGTGTATCAATGTAGGTGGGATCTTTGATCAAAGCAAATTCATTTACCTATGGGGCGCTTCTCACCTCGGCATATGAGTGTGCATGTACTAATGAAAGACAGCAAGCAACAGGGAAACATGATTTATTTGAAATAAGACACCCTTGAGTATGTAAAAATACTATTATTGCTTTTGATTGACTCATGAGTTAATGGCAACGTACACAAACAACTTTGAAATATGACAGTGTCCCACCGACAGGACACCTTATGCATAAATGATTAATGAGTGTTATTCTCTTGCCCATTGCCAAATAAAAACTTTATCTCTATATAAATTGCACATGTGTTATCTTTTGCTCTTGCTATATCAAAGGTTGAAGTACTCAATGCTCTTATACTGCATTCAGATAGAAAGTTAAGTTGTATATAATGATTCAATATAATTAAACTCCTTATGTTTTATTGTCTGTTTTAGGTTTTAACTGGATGATTAGTGTACTGCAAAAAATAATTTCCATTGATGCAGAAGCTATTAAACCTGATGAAGATATTCCACGAATTGGACTAATTGAATTCATAAAGCCAGAGAAACTCCAGGTAAAGAAGGAGAAAAATAGCTCATATTGATGTTCTACCTGTTTGTGAAAAAAATCTAGCAGTATAATATATCACTTTATTATTTAATTATTTGAGAATTAGATTTCTACAAAGTATGTGTTTCAAATAATGATACATTAAACAATGCATGTATAATATAGTAAAGAGGAAATTTAGAATTTTTACTTTTAAAAATTAAGTTCAGTACACAGCTCCAAGACAGCACAGTGGCGCAGTGGGTAGTGCTGCTGTCTCACAGTTAGGAGACCCGGGTTCACTTCCTGGGTTCTCCCTGCGTGGAGTTTGCATGTTCTCCCCATGTCTGCGTGGGTTTCCTCCGGGTACTCTGGTTTCCTCCCACAGTCCAAAGACATGCAAGTTAGGAGCCTTGGCGATTCTAAATTGTCCCTAGTTTGTGCTTGATGTGTGGGCGTGTGTGTATGCGTGCCCTGTGGTGGGCTGGGGCCCTGACCGGGGTTTGTTTCCTGCCTTGCACTCTGTAGTTAGGATATAGCGGGTTGGTGTGGTATAGCGGGTCCACAGCGCTCTCAGTAAGGGCCAGTTTTTAAATAAATAATCACCGCACTCGAGGCGGTTTCGTGAGGGGGCGTAGTGGTTGTAGCAAGCCGCGGGGCGATCTGCAGTGTGGGCGTTTCTCACCGAGTGCACAGGTGAGGAACTGCCCACATCTGGGATTGTTCCCATGGCTAATGTGCTGCAGCTGCTATGGCCCCTCGCTGTATAAAAGAAGCGCGAGTCGGTTGGGAGGGGATCTGAAAAGAACGAGAAAAGGAGGAAAGAACAAACAGGAAAGAAAGAGAAGGAAAGGGAGGTTGCAACAGGAAGCAGTGAAGAGAGCAAGTTGGTGCAGCAGGAAGCAGGCGAACTAGTGCTCTCAGGCAACTGAAGGCAGCCTGGGTGTTTGGCCAACACCTGGGAGAAGTAGTGGTTGTGGTCGCTCCCGCAGAGTTTGTTTTGCAGGGCGGGAGTGACCGGAAGGTGCAGTACTCTCCGCGGAAGGTAACGGAAGTCGGGACTTGGGATGTGGTGTTCCCTGCGTGACAACCTTGGTCGCAGAGGAATTACCAAGTCACTGTCAGGGGGAGCCGACCGGAGCCAAGGATCGGTAAGGCGACTGGCAGTAGTAGCAAAAGCAGGTATACGGGTCAGCTGCAGTGAGAGCGTCTCACTTGTTGCGAGGCTCAGATGGGTGAAGCAAGAGAGATGCTGGAGTGAAAGACACCGGGCTTGTTATTGATTTTAAAGACTGGTTCCTGTATGAACGTTTTAACCTCGTTTTAAAGGATTGTTTTTCTTTTTGTTTTAACATCCACGTTTTATCGGATTATTTATTTATGGAACTATTTTTGAAGCACTGCACTTTATTTATTCAACACTTTTTTGATTGTTTTTTATTAAAAACACTTTTGCACTTTTTACCATCCCCTTGCTCGATTGTTATTGCCTCTACTTACTAGCTCATCGGTGACATTACCGACGGTGTTGGGTTCAAAGGCTCCCAAGCAGCGATGGGAGCGTGGAGCCAAACCCGCATCATCACAGTTGGATAATGGATGGATGGATATACAGCTCCAAGAAGATAGCTCTTGGAAATTGAAATCAACTTAGAAGCCAGTCATCATGATTTTTAAATGGGTGCTCTCTTCTTCTTCTTCTTGGCATTTGGAATAGTTTTGCCATTCTGTGCACCATTACAGTATATTGTCACAGAATGATTACAATCAAGTGAATTAAATTTGTAAACATCCATCCATTGTCTAACCTGCTGAATCCGAACACAGGGTCACGGGGGTCTGCTGGAGCCAATCCCAGCCAACACAGGGCACAAGGCAGGAACCAATCCTGGGCAGGGTGCCAACCCACCGCAGGACACACACAAACACACCCACGGGCCAATTTAGAATCATCAATCCACCTAACCTGCATGTCTTTGGATTGTCGGAGGAAACCCACGCAGACACGGGGAGAACATGCAAACTCCACGCAGGGAGGACCCGGGAAGCAAACCCGGGTCTCCTAACTGCGAGGCAGCAGCGCTACCACTGCGCCACCGTGCCGCCAATTTGTAAACAATATGCAATTAATTTGTAAACAATATGCAATTAATTTGTAAACAATATGCAGTTAATTTCAGTGTATTTGATAAATCCCTTGCTGTTAATGTGAATATAAAAAAGAAGAGAAACAACACAGAAACAGTGGTACTGCTTTGATGCTGGGTGCTGCCAGTTTGCAAAACTGAGCAGAAATGTATGTACACATGGTCTGAGGCTACCGTGAAAATGCTTTAGGCAAAGTTTAGTTTTTATATATCTCAAAGTGAGTGTGGAAATGAAAGTACACACTTTATACTTGAAGCCCTTGGTCATAACAGTGATCATGGTAAATACCTGCTTAATTCCAGTTAGTCATAAAAAGAACATTACACCTTCACATACAGTAATTACATGACAAAAAAGTCCAGTTTGAATTTGTCAATAATTTTTGGAAATGGTTAAGCAGCAGTACAATTCTTTGATTTAACACAAGATCTACAGAAATAAAAATAATAAATCCCATTGTCTGCATGAAAAATGATTCATAGTTGACTCCTCTTGCCTTTTCTAATGCTGCATGGCAAATGCAATTGCAACAAATGTATCTTCACAGCTAAACTTCATGAGAACAGTGATATGAACGTGCTTATTTTGCTAGCAGCAGGACCCATTGGCTAATTGTTATTATGTTTAATGTGTAGTGTTACTTAATAGGGATCTACATATTTTAGCAAAAGAGGAACAAGAGCCACATCTGTGATACTGAATAGCTAAACAGTATGGCTACAGATTATCATGTGTATAAGCATGCTGTAGAAATACTGTCATTATGCTAATTTTACTTTCAATACAATATCCCCCATGCAAAGTTTTGTTGGTGCTTAACAGAAAAAAAAACAACAAACAAACAAAAATTGGGCAACTATGCAATTTAAAAAAGGGCAAAACATGTTCATAATTATTCTATCGCAAACTATTCAGGCCAAGATACAAAAGGAAGTATTTAATTGCTAACTGTGCAAAAGGGTTTTTCCACAATGGTTCTGGTAATCATGAACATGACTAAGCAGTATATCAGGTTATATGCATTGTACTTTCTTTGAACTAAAATGAAGTATGGTATTTTAATACATTATTTATCATGGCCCACATCCAGCAAAATGTTGACATTGTTACTAGGTCATATGCTAGAACATTAATGGGTGTGGAGTGCATATTTCATCACTGATAATGGTGTTGGATTATTTTTAGGTCTATCATTCATGGCTAGGCATTATATTACATGCTGCATAAAATGAAGACCCATTTTAATGGCTTTCAAAATTGCCTAATCTCTGTGCATTAGAATCTTTGTATTTACTGTAAAGAGCAGCCTTCATCTTTATCACATTGATCTGAACTGGGAAATAAATGATAAAAGTGCAGGATGTCTAGCAAATTTGTTCTGAAACACACTTTTCTGCATGCCACTGTAAATCATCTATGAGAGATTCTGCTGGACTTTATTTTTTGTTTCTATTAAAAATCACTCAGATCCATTTTTTTTTTAAGTTGTCGTGTTCATTCTTGATTATTTTAAAGTGACTGAATTATATTAAAAGCTGATGATTTTTATTATTTCTTAACAGATGTTGGATGAGATACGTTCTACAAGACTTTTGGGCACTCACTTTCACCCAAATTATATTCCAAAGTCTTTTTTCGACAAAAAAACTAAGGTTGGTGCAAAAATATATATTTTGTTTATTTGATGTCATTACTATATTAAACTCCCATTTTAGAGATAATGGAGTTGTGTGTTATTAGATTAGGTTAGATTTGATTGAACTTTATTCTCATTGTACAACAGAATGCAGTTTAGCATCTAACCAGGAAGTGCAAATAGTAGAATAAGGAGCAATAGACAGTGGGTGCAAATAATACATTAAAGTGCAATAAACGGTAAGGTGCAATCAGGCAGCATACAAATGAGAATGTAAATCTATATTATATTTGAATTTACAGGTAATAGTATATAAAAGGAAGAAAATATATATGTGATCAGTAGTACAGATACAATGCATACAGAATATAGATGTGATATATTTTATATACAGAATAGATATATGTAAACAGAATGCAAGAAACTGTTCCTGAGCCTACTGGTGTAGCACCAAAGGCTCCTGTAGTACCTCCCTGATGGTAGTCAGGTAAACAGTCCATGCTTGGGGTGTGAGTCATCCTTGATGATGCTGTGAGCCTTTTCACAGACACTGTGTATGCTGCAGGTCAGCAACAGTCAGAAACAGTCAGCAGCGGGATTCCAATGATGTGCTGGGCAGTTTTCATCACCCATTGTAGGACCATTGTAGGACCTCTCAGCCTCTCAGCTATGGAGCAGTTGCCATACCACACCGTAATGCAGTTTGTCCATATGCTCTCAATAGTGCAGTGGAAAAGATTTAACAGAATCTGAGGAAACACACAACCTTTCTTTAGCCTCCTCAGAAAGTAAAGTCATTGTTGCACTTTTTAACCAGGGTCAAAGTTTTTATTGTCCAAGGAAGGTCCTCAGAGATGTGGACGCCCAGGAATCTGACGCTCCACCTCAGCCCCATTTATATGGATGGGTGCATGTTTGCTGCCCTTAGTTTTTTGGTAAGCCACAATGAGCTCTTTAGTTTTATTGGTATTGAGGGTGAGGTTATCGTCAGCACACCATGTTGGCAGGTGTTGAACCTCCTCTCAGTAGGCTGACTCGTCATTGTCACTGGTCTGTCCCATTACTGTAGTGTTTTCTGTGAAGTTTATGGTGGAGTTGAAGCCATATAAAGGGACTTAGTCATGGGTAAAGAGGGAGTAGAGGAGTGGACTGAGTACACAGCACTGTGAAAACAGCAGTATTCCGGATCAGGGTAGAGGATGTCTGGTTGTTTAGCCTGAAAGATTGGGGTCTTTTGGTTAGAAAATCCAGTGTCCAATTACAAAGAGAGGTGCTGATGCCAATGTTGGTGAGTTTAGTTACCAGATTGGAAAGGCTGATAGTGTTAAATGCAGAGCTAAATTCAACAAATACAGTTGTTGTTATCCAGGTGTGTCAGGGTACACCCATTAGGCAAGCTGGTTAGTATCTAGTGTGAGAAGTAAACTGAATTTGAGGTGGACCAGAACCAGTTTCTCAAAGCATTTTGTGAGGATGGGAGTGAGTGCAACAGTGTGATAGTCATTCAGGCTCACTGGAGAGGATAGTTTAGGAACGGGGCAGTCATTGTGGACTTAAAGGCATATAGGGACAAAAGCCTGGGCCAAAGACAGATTGAAGATGTTACCGAAGACCTCAGACAGTTGCCCGGTGCAGGCCTTAAGCACACACCCAGGTATGCTACGAGGACCAGCAGCCTTGTGTGCATTTACTTTGCTCAGTTCAGATTGTACAATGAAGGTAGTAACTTTGGGGGGCTGGTCGCTTCAAGGAGGTGCAGTTTTGGTTCCAAGTGTTTTATTGTCCAAATCAAAAACAGCATAAAAGCTCATCAGGAAGGGAGACATTGCTTGATGTTGGAGTTGTATTTTTTACCTTCCTGTAGCCTGTGATGGTCTGGATGCCTTGCCATATACGTCTGGGGTCAGAGGTTTTGAAATGATCCACAATTTGTTGCTTGTGTTTCTGTTTGGCTCTCCTGGTGGTTTTTTTCTGGTTGGCCCTGGATGTGCTGTAGCTCTCAGCATTACCAGATCTGAAAGTGGCGTTGCAAGCTTACAGCAGGAGTCTAGTCTCTCTATTCATCCAAGGCTTCAAGTTTGGGAAGGTCTTAGTCTGTTTGTGCATTGTGATTTCATTAATGTTTGTACTGATGCAATCCAGGACAGTAGAGGTGTATCTTTCAATGTCCACTTCTGAGTCATGAGTAGCATTGGTGGCAAAAAAGCTCCAGTCCAGTAAAACTTTACAACATTCAATGATCTGCTTCTTGCATCTGAAGAGGGCACCGTGGCGGATGTTTGCCAACTTGCAAACCAACCACAAGCATTACTTGGTAGGTAACCACCCATACAATCAGATTGTGATTTAGACTACAAATGCCATGAAAGTAATTATCCCAATCTACATGCTGTCAAATAAATGAACCACACACAGTGGCACAACGTAAGAGGCTTTGCCGCTGACGTCCGAGGTTCGATTCCCGAGAGGGGGTGCAGTGAGTGTGCACGCCTGATGAGCCCAGAATTAGGGCGAATCACGTGTCACAAACTCTTTGCATTATTTGACAGTAAAACTTTTCAACATTCTATGATCTCCTTCTTGCATCTGAAGAGGGCACCGTGGCAGATGTTTGCTGACTTGCAGACCAACCACAAGCGTAACCTGTTAGGTAACCACCCATACAATCAGATTGTGATTCAGACTATGAATGCCATGAATATGTATATGTATATGCAAATATTCCAAAATCCAAAAACACCTAAAATACTGGTCTGAAGCATTTCAGATTAAGGACACTCAACCTGTACTTTATTTTTCTGCATTGATTCAATGCACATTGTGTCATCGCTACTGGTTTAAACAAAGTACGCTCCTTGCTTTGTAGCGCAGATAGGGTAGTGACAAGGGCAGCTTCGGAGTATATAATGCAGATCCCTTGCGTTATGATGCAAGATCTCTTGCATCACAGACTCTGTGGGTGTTAGTTTGTCATAGTGATATGAGTGCAGAAGACACAGAGATAGAAGGGAGAAGGGGCACATACACCCTTGGGAAACCCAAATATCCATTTTGAATTGACCTGACTTATCACCCAGCATACAAACACCCCCCTTGGTGTGGAAACAGCCACACTCCATTCAGTAGAAACACTTTCCAAATGATACTACAGGATATGCAATAATAATAAGGATTTTACAAGTCCTCTGCTCCAAGCCCAGGACAAAATCTGCATTTTGTTTCCTGTATAGAGAGAGTCTTTGTTCCATTAATTGAAACACACACTCATCCCCTTTTTTAACGAATGGAGACTACCACTTCTGTCTGGCAGTACCAAGGTACTATCTCTGTTGTCTTTGCAACAGAGGCGTGTGAAGAGGCATGTTAGCCAAATTCCCCCATAATATTCAGGGCTTACACCATTTCCAGTCAGATCTCAGTTACTGTGCCTTAAAAGCCTTATAGCTTTGGAGCCTTTTAATTACTGCAACAGCCCCAGCCACAAAAATGGACCAATGCCCATCTAATAGTTGTGCTACTGCATGGAAAGCCTTCTTCCTGAAATTAAAGCCATGAAACACCTTGTGAGATGAAGTAGTTTAATTGGAAAAGATAGCAAGAGGAACTGGACAGAAGATGGAAGACACAGAAAGAGTCTATCAAAAATGTAGTCTTTAAATGCCCTGAGGCCAGAAAACCAAAAGAAATAATCAAAACCAAATGTCAAAACCAGAATACTAAACTAGAAGTCTTAGCCAAATATAGCAAAGCAAATATCCTCAATCTAGGAGAAGAAATTCAAAACTTTGAAGGAAAAAAGCTTATATAGACAAGACCTCCCATTGCATGTCACATGACAAGCAACAGACACAGCAGCCATAAACAGTGTGGCCACAATATGCAATGACTGTCACAAAATGGCAGTGACCAGTCAGGAAAAACAAAACACAGAATACTGTTGCCAGATGTAGGTGGCACAAGGGATGGACAGACATTCTGGCAAGGAGTTGGGAGGATTCCTTGCCTGGACGGGAGGCCCCTAAAGGACAGAAAGGCATTGCAGCTGAGAGAAGGAAGGATGTTGCACCTGGAAAAGGCTTCCCTAATGGAGGAATGGACATCCAAGCCAGAGAGAAAGAAGACTCCTTACCTGGGCAGGAAGCTCTAGACAGATGCACAGGTGTCCCAACCAGACATATTTGCAATACTTTCCCTGGTCAGGATGAAATGGAAGGACAGGGAAGGACTGGCTGTTCTGTGACCCGGGATGCTAGATTGCAGCAGCCCTGGATATCAGTGCCCATTTGGGAACCAGCAGGGAATGCTGGAAAATGTAGCCCAGCAGAGCAGCCCTGCTGGGGCCTGTGGATGCTGCAAAAGGGAACTGTAAGGAAAAGTACTCCCTATTATATGAGACTTCCTTGTGACCTGGAAGTGCTTCCAACAGACAGCAGCCCTGGCACTGGAAGTACTCCTGGGTCCTCAATAAAAGGGACTGCACTCACTTGTCCAGGCAAGTCAAAGCTGGGAGGAAAATGAGCAACACTGAACTGGAGGAGGACAGTGTAGTGGAGAGGGGAGAGGGGAGAGGTGAACTGGAAGAGAGATTACCTATGCTTGTACTTTGGTTACTTTGAAGAGGTATTGTGTTTAATAAACACCCTTTCTTTAAACCCAGGACTGAGTTGTGTCTTCATTTTTGGTGTTTGTGGCTCACTGACTCACGCAGTTTAAAGATTAAAAAAACACAAACAACCAGAAATATTCTGAAAATGAGACAGACCCCATGCCAAGATTCCAATACCAAAATTCATTACACTTGACCGCTTCCCTTTCTCCTGATGTCTACCAATAATTCCTAGGATTACTGCCATGACAGCCATGAAAAATAGACAATTATGGTCATAACAATGTGCAGCTGCCTACACTACACAGGTCTTGAGTACTTTTAATTCAGATTTGCCAAGCTGCAGAAGACACTTTTATGGAGGTGAGAGATTACCTCATCCTGCATATAAGCATCAGCTAGTCATCTCCCACACACCATCACTATCTGTTTGTGTTAACAAGGTTTTACAAGTAAGTATGGTAATCAGTTGACAGTGTAGCACTCCTCTTTGTCCAAATGCCTGGAACACACAGCCTCAGTTCAGGCACAACAAAGCTAATCAGTAAACTCTGGCCCAGGGTATGCTGGTACCAGGTACACATGAGCATTGTTATGTTCAGTCATGGTGTTCACTAATATATGATTGGTACAATATCTAATTAAAATTACCACTATTATAAAAGAGGATTTATATCACTTTGGTGATTTCGTCCAAACACACCCATCCAGGGATATCCTATACATTTAAAAAATTACATTAAGAAACCTTTGTTTTTCAAAAAAAGTTACAAAACATCAAAGCAAAAAACAAGTTTTACAGATCGTTGGAGATATAGTTGTAGAGATAGACTGCAGTTATACATCATACCCTGTTCACTTTTCACCACAATTCATTTTTAAATTTTTATTATATCCTAGCGGTTTTAATTCACAAGAAGAAAAGTATAAAATTAACATCAGAATTTGCGTATTGTAGTATTCTTCCATTCAAACCAGATAATCTTTACCATCAGCATACAGATCTGCCCAGAAAGAAGAACTCTATAAAGCTGTTTGTTTATTGAGAGTGGCAAAGATTTTAAGAATCTTCTTCTTCTGGCTGCTCCCATTATGGGTCGCCACAGCGGATTATCTTCTTCCATATCTTTCTGTCCTCTGCATCTTGTTCTGTTACACCCATCACCTGCATGTCCTCTCTCAACACATCCATAAACCTTCGCTTAGGCCTTCCACTTTTCCTCTTCCCTGGCAGCTCTATCCTTAGCATCCTTCTCCCAATATACTCAGCATCTCTCCCCTGCACATGTCCAAACCAACGCAATCTCACCTCTCTGACTTTGTCTTCCAACCGTCCAACTTGAGCTGACCCTCTAATGTCCTCATTTCTAATCCTATCCATCCTTGTCACACCCAGTGCAAATCTTAGCATCTTTAACTCTGCTACCTCCAGCTCTGTCTCCTGCTTTGTGGTCAGTGCCACCATCTCCAACCCATATAACATAGCTGGTCTAACTACCATCCTGTAGACCTGCTAAGCATAAATGAAGTCAATTAAAAGGCAGTTTCAGAGCTCTGAAAACAAAAATCAATCATCATAGCTAAGGGGCTAAACAAATCTAAGCCAGTAAATAATCCAAAATCAAAATCTTAAATCTCTCAAAGGAAATATATTTTTTGTTTAAGTTGTTCTTTAATGAAATTCACATAAAATCTGTATGTGAAACTCATCCCTTTATAAAATGACAATAGTTACGCCACATATTGTCACTCAATCCCAGCAATGCCTGCTATGTCAGTAGATATCATTGCATTAGCAAAAAGGTTAATGCTGTGACACATGCTTGGCTATCCATGACCAAACCCATTTGGTCAAAGTGCCCCCCCACACATGCTGGCTAAGGCTAAGGAAACAATAATACTACGAAACTGCATGTTGACCACAAGGCTTGTGATTGATCAGTGACTATGTGATTTACTTCTGAAAATTTCAAACAGGCCAGAAAATACTGGAAAGAAATTGGTGTGATGCTGAGTAATCAGAAGAACACAGACAAGATTGTAGAAACGTCTCACACCCCACAAGTTGGAAGAAATATACAGATTAAAAATATACTTAAATATTCATGAGGTCATCTTATATGAGTCTGAATTTGTGGGTTTTAAGTTATTTTTAATTTATTTTCAGTTTCTTACCTTTCTGCTCTCACAATATTAAGTTCTTGCTGGGACTTTGCTTCTGGCTTTAATTTTTTTTGTTATTTATTTCTTTCCTTTTGTTTGTAGCTTGTTTTGTTATTTTCATGAAGTTGTGTTGTTTAATATTCAATTACTCGTCATTGTCTATTTTTTATTAATGTTTTGCAATGGGACATCCACCTGAGCTCCTATTCAAGACATTTTCAAGCCCCAGTTTAATTGCTATGGCATTGGGTTGCACACTCTGTCTTTGGCTACCTTGTCTGAGGTCCATTTGTAAAGCTGATGGTTATTTAACTAAAATGAATTAATGAGAATGATCGTTTTATGTCTTTGGTTTAAATGTTTTCAAACTGTTTAAAGGTCGCCTTTTTCCTAATTGGCCTTTTTGTTTCAATTAGTTGTTATTTATTTGAATCTTGGCTTTGTAGATTCATATTAGTATTATTATTATTTTTACACAATTTTATTCAACTTGCCCTCTCTGTTTGTCCAGGTAAAATTTTGCAATCAATTTTTTATCCACTTTTACCAATCCGATTTCTTTCAAGCTTTGCATGCGCGCAGATCTCCAGTGGCAATGCAGTATTTCATCATTTTCGACCCAGGATCTGTACATTAATTATGTCAATTTAAAATTTCTTATTTCCTCTAATTATACTATAATATAATAATTCATTAAATGATTCAAAAAAATAACTCATATCATTTCAAAAATTCTCCAATTATAACCATTATCCTACATACTTTAATCAACTTTTATTTGATATGTCATTTTATTTACATAGTTAATCTGGCTAGAAATTTTATGCATTTTAATTGAATACAATTAATTCTATTATTGGCACCAAATAATTTCATTTTTAGGCACATAGGACCAACAAAGTCTTAGTACAAGAAAAAAAAATACTTTTTTACTTTTTTAGTGCATTTTTGAATAACACTGTCACTTAAAAATCTTTTTTTAGATTTGTTTTGTAACTGCAAACATTAATTCTGGGTGATTTAGCTTTTTTAACTTCCTTAAGAGGTTTAGTGTTTTTTTTACTCTTGTTTCTTTTTTGTGTTGATTTGTAAAACCTTTCAGTGAAATTTCCAATAAACCAGTTTTGATATATTATGTAGTTTTTTGGGACTCATGGTCTTTGCTTTCATCCTTCATGTACAGTGGCATATATCAGCATTTAATTACGATTACAAAAACTACAATTTACTGTCCACAGATTCATCACTGTTGTGATGGCAAAATAAAAAAATCTAACCAGATCTATTCAAGAAATGAAGTTTTCAGGGTTGTTGCTATAAACATTATGTCTATAACATTATTCAGAGTATTAATTCCATTTTTTGTTTGTTTTATACTTAATAATGATGGTTTTATATATATGTGAATTGTCTGTCCTTCCACCATATTTAAATGTAACATTGCTTGTCAAAGAATAAACTAGTTTAGGTACTGCAAAAGTGAATATATTACAGTATACTGTTATGTAACAACACCTTTACAAAGGTTTAGTAACACTTAAAAAGCCTAAGTAAAGTGGTTATTAATCTCTGTGCAGTATAGCATGTTAAGAGCTTTTGATATGTTGGCAAAATCACTGAAGAATGTGTAGGATCCACAGATCTTATACTGAAATATGCAATTTTAAGGCACAGTACATGTGTCTCATTCAAGCCACCCCTGACCATTCCAAATTGAAGTTATTTTAGCAGGCCACATTGCAAAGTTGAATGACCACTTTACTGATGCTTGGTAAGTGACATCAAGACCAAAAGAAGCCTTTGCTAAGGTTTTGTTACATAACAGTAAATTAGTAATAGTTACATTTTGCAGTACCTAAACTAAAGTGTTACCAACCAGTTTCTAATTCCTACTTATACATGGATTCATTATGCATTCTTTACTATCTGTTAAAGTTAATTTAGCTGTCATTTTAATTTTTTTTAGATGCTGGTTGTGTTCCGAAATCCCAAAGACACTGCTGTCTCTTATTATCATTTTTGCCAGAATAACCCAGTCCTGCTGACCTATGAATCCTGGGATGCTTTTTTCTCAGAATTTATTAAAGGAGATGGTAAGAACATTGGCATAATATCTCTTCTGTATGTATTCTTTAACTAATGTGGAATCCTTTTTTAGCTAATGTCTGATCCCACTCTCTTCAGTTACTATAAATGTACATGAGAAAATGGCCATACATATTTTATGAGTCTCTTTTTAAGGTTTTAACTGATTTCTCCCCAAAAGCAGTGACAACTATCCATCCATCCATTATCCAACCCACTATATCCTAACTACAGGATCACGGGGGTCTGCTGGAGCCAATCCCAGTCAACACAGGGCACAAGGCAGGAAACAAACCCTGTGCAGGGCGCCAGCCCACCGTAATAGATTAACAGCAGTTTGGCAAAATAAAAACATTCATTTGAGTAGTCTCAAACAACTGAGTCCAAGACGGAATTTTTTTGGGAAAAGAATGGGCTGGCTTTATAGGTGGAGAGAAGGAAGAGGTGTGGCCAAAGGGCTGTAGGCGGAAGTGAGGTCAGCAGAAGGGTGGGGACTGGAGCCAGAAGTAGAGTCTGGGTGTTGGCTTTAGGCAGGTTTTCCTTCTGATGAGCTGCAGAAGTGGAAGAAAAGATGTTAGTGCATTCTGTCAACCCCTGACCTGGCATATTACACTTAGTCAAGCCAATTCACTGCCTCCCATGTGCTCAAATGTGACAATGAATATACTGAATGGCAAACAATAATATTTATTTCAGCACGGTTGATTATATTAGCTTAGTCTTTGGGAGCCAGGTGAAAGAAATTGTACCATTATGCTGGCAGAAAATTAACATAAACTTCTTAAAATCTTAGTAAACTTTTGCACTTCTGTGAACTACCTTCTGTAGAACTGGTTGTCTCGCCTTATCTAGGAATACAGACAACTGACTCCTAGAAACTTTATTGAAAGGAGCTGGAGGGAATGAAAAATAACCAACATATAAAAAAAAAACACTGTTCACAACATTGTCTTGGGGTACAACTTCTTATCATATGATCTGCAAAGAGAAAAATAGTGTTTTTGTTTTCTTTCAAAAGCTGAGGCAGCATTCCTGGATAGCTATTAAATTTCCACAAGGCCTTTTACAATGTAAATATTCTGCCAGACACACAGTGCCCAACTGTACCTTAAGAGGCGTATTGACCTCTCATCTTGTCCCTCCAACTGTGGTAGGTGAGGAAGCCACACTTCGCAGATAGTTTGTCCATGCTTGGCAAGCTGCACATGCTGGTAAAATATGCAAATTGTGATAACTTGACATGAAAGAAGACACGACAAATAGGGAAAACTAATGTTATTGTGTTATTCAAGCCCACTATTCAAAGAATGGTTAAGGAACAAAGTAACAGGTCATGCCTAGACAGACAAAAACAGGACTGGCTACTGTATTCAAAGAGGACAAAAGCAAGATTTAAACACAGGCAAAATATGATATACCGGATTAGCAAAAAAAAAAAGAACAAAGCACTAGATGAAGTACAAAAAATCCAGCAACCGTCAAAAAATACAAGGATTTTGAAAAACACTAGAAGTCTTGTAAAATTAAAATAGTTTAAAAAAGCAACTTCTCCAAGCCCACAATTCTACATGTTTCCCTGTTCCTTCTGTCATTTGACTACAGCTTAAATACAGTTGCTAAGAAGTAAAAACTGATAGGAACAGCCAGAGCAGGTTTAATTTTGTAATAGGTTCAAATAAAATCCTTAGAGAAAACAATTGATAGTAACATTTCTGAACAAATTATTATTATTGGGGAAGAAGTTCTGGGTAAGAGAGAGTGAGAGAGCAAACACTTTACAAGTCCTTCATTTACTAGGTAATGTGTGTTTGTATCATTCTGAACATCAAGGAGACAGTTGCTTTGTTTGGAGTCCAAAAGGGCTTTACTTTAAATTATTTACCTATAAAAACATCATAGTAAAGAACTGCTTCGGTTAGAGACAAAGGGGATAATACTTAATTATTATTTCTAAATACACTATAAGGGAAAATTCCTTCTTCTCAAATCTCATCATATATGAAAAACCTAACTACATAGTGTACTTCATTTAAATCCAACCTCAAAAATGTAACTTTTGTGTTTACAACTGAAGTGATCATGTAAAATTACTTTGGTGAGAAGTTCTTGGGGCAATCACTCTGCAGGGCCTTCTGATATCCTAATGTAACATTTTTTTGCTAACCCTCAATATACCAAAACTGACACGCTTAGTGATTCCAGTGCTGCTTTCTGTAACTTGCAGTAAAGTTCCATCTGTTCCACGTGGGACTACTCTGCTGCCTTGTAATGGTTTGAGGGAGCACTTACAGGCTTCTGTCTATCCTCCATGGCCTCTACCTTACTTTTTTTGTCTTCATATTTGTTTCTTTGGCCTTTCTTAAGCACATATACAGTATGGTGTATCGCCCCCAGAGTCATCTTTCCACACTGGCAATTTGATGGGCTCTTTACTTTCCGGTGTTTGTTTTGCTTTTGAATTACTCACATTGCCAGGCAGATCTCCTGTTATGCCTCTGCACTGCACTAATTCTGCCCTTGATAGCCCCATGTGAACAGGCAACCTGTCACATGAATTCACTCAGGCGCCAACTCATGATGATTTAATACTGGAAAATACCGGACCAGACAAGTGATGGATGGATGTTTAGTGTGCCTGTTTTGTTCACTACTTTCTTGGTATACAGTTCCTGAATTAAAGATGGTATACACTGTTCAGCTTACCTTCTGTAGCTGTGCCAACAGGAGTAAAAATGTGTTTTTTTTTGTCTTTTAAATACACGATATCTAGAAGAATGGTCCCTAAGGCCAACTTAAGTAAGATGAGGTCAAAAGCAGACATTTCTGTTAAATTGTAATATAGTATATTATTACAAGTTGCTTCTCTTAAGTACTGCAAATGGGATACCATCCATCCATCCATTATCCAACCCCAGCCAACAGAGGGCGCAAGGCAGGAAACAAACGCAGATGGGTTAGCAGAAAAAGTTTACTTATTCACAACACAATGTGGATTATTCAGAATTTTATTTGACAATTAGATATTTGGCAATATCATGATATAATATATATTTTATTATTAATATATATTAGTAAGAGATACAATGGCATCCCTTCATGTATAGAGAACTGTAGCAAAAAATAATGTACAGAACCAATAATCCTCAATGATTATCCTAATTTAAATTCTAAGTTCCAGTCATATTCTTTTTATTGTTATGGCAAGTTCTAATCATGTAATTGTCTGACATAAGGAGATTTAATAATTTTGCCATTTTATTTTTTCCAGTTCCCTGGGGCTGTTATTTTGATCATGCAGTTGAGTGGAACAAAAGAATGGATGACGAAAATGTGCTGATTGTGACATATGAAGACCTGAAAGAGGTAAAGTACAGCTTTCTGCATTTATAATAAAATAAAAACTTAATAATGTATAATTTTGACGAGAACAGTCCAGCTAGTTCATCAATTTCTGTTTATGTAACTGTTTGAAAAAATATCATATAGTCAACTACTCAAAGTATGCTGGCCCCAAAGGGCAAGTGACATAAAATTTAATGGTGTGATGCACACTGTAGCTGCGTTTATCCAAAATTACCAAAGTTCAACATCTCCAGCTTGTAAATGGGATTCAGCAAAAGCCTGACATGTCGAAATGATTCCACAGACAAAATATCTTCATTTTTAAAAGCTTTAGTAAAAATTCAAGGTAAAACAGTTCACACAAAAAAAAGAAAATTGACAAAGCAAAGATTAGAAAAATTCTTGTTCAAGAGAAGTTCTGTTCAAAATCTTGTTTATTTATAATTGTTACAAAATCACTTTTAAAAGTTTCTGAACCATTTAAAAACGGTCAGAAAACTGTATGTCTATCCTATTTCTATGCTGAAAATGGGTCTTTTAAATCCCTGAGCACTGGAACCTATTCTAAACAACAACTGACTCAATTATTACACTGTATTTTAATTATAGCAAGAAAGTTCAATCTCATTCTAACTTACTGTACAGGGGTAAAAGACTATACCATTGCTTATAACTATGAAAGAGATTTATATTCTATTCAAATTAAGCAGACACTAATATGGGTTTAACTCAAAGCTTGAACCTTCTAAGACTGGCTCTTACAGTGCACAATTAAAGAGGATGCGCACACTTAAGGTGACACATCTATTTAAATGAGATGACGCGCAAAACTACATGTGGTGCCGCACAACATTAGAGATGACGCGTTCACAATCAGAGTGGTGACGATATGTAAAAGTGCACAGAAAGAGTAGGTACCATGGCAAAACTAAAGGAAAACACTGATTGTTGGCAAGGTTTGTCTGTCAGTCCACAGGGAAAGTTTCTGGTTAAGTGGTGTGTGCTAAGTGAGGGAAAGTTAATATAGCCTTCTTTTTTCAATTAAATTGTTAGTGATCAAAGTTCCCCTTTGTATGTACATGATGGTGTGCATTAACAGGCAGACATCCATGTCTTTTTTTAAAAAATAAGACCCCAAAGTAAACTGGGGTGCTCCCCATTCTAGTACTTTTTTACAGGGCCACCGTATCATTGTATTACTATCTTAACGCCATACTTTGTTATAAGAAAAATGTTCCAACATTTCAACATTGCAAAATTTACTGTAGATCAGCTTTCATCTGTGCCCCCATGTTTTTATTGAAGCATTCCATCCTGATGACAACAAAGAACAATGCTGGGAAAGGGTAACAAAAATAAAGCATGAAAGAAGCTAAATATTGTCAAAGGATAGTTTGTAAGAGTCTTGTATTTGTAATCAGAAGTGCTGCCAATGAGAATCATGTCCCCTTCTCCTTTTTATAGGGGAAGTGTCTGGAATGATGTCACACACTGACAAATATAGCCATGTACACCATGATACGCCGATTTTGATCCCATTAAATCACTGAATATATAATGTACAGCCAAAAAACAAAAATGAAAATAAAACAATTAAAAAATAACCTATCCAGTTACAGAACCTCACAGAGATATGCAGCACAAATATTAGATATGCAGCCCTAAAGTCTTCAAACTTGATATTGCTTTAAAATAATCAAATTCAGAAATTAGAAATACAACCAATTGCACATTTAATGGAGACCTTTGCCTAAGTTGTGCCTCTTTCAAATAACCGTTTTTTTCCACATATTGATGGAGAAAGTGGTTCTGATGTCCTATATTTCTGCGACATCTTCAAGATACCCATGGTGACAATGTCAAAATGATTTTCTTGATCTACAAAACACATAAATAGAAAAGGATGACTATCTGGTCCACTGTTGAACATTAACAGTGCAGTCTGCATTTCAGGTTCTGAATCTAAAGTCTGACTTTTATCAGAAGTCTAGTTTCCATAACCCCAATATTAGCTTTTTTGTAGAGGCTGCGGATTCTGACTCTTGAAATTTCATCATAACACATTTTGCAGTTCCCTTTTCCAAAATGAAACCCAGCCTACTGAGGTTGCCTACAGGGCTTTTGTTTCCATCTTTCATGCAGTATTGCAATGGCTCCTTAATGTTGTGGTAAAAAATAATTCTGGATATTTTACTGTCACAATTTTTCTATTACAGAACACTAATATTGTGGCAAGGCCCAAAACCTTTCCTTGCCTACTGTTTCATTTGATATTTTATTAACATACTGTAGATGAACCTTTATTAGTAGGTAATTAGTTAATGTTAACAGAATATTATGGTGGATATTTTGAAGGATTATATTTATTCATGAAAATAATAAAGAAGAAGTGACATTCTCAAGTAATTCCTGTGCTTGG
Organism: Polypterus senegalus; assembly: GCF_016835505.1. Taxonomy (NCBI): domain Eukaryota; kingdom Metazoa; phylum Chordata; class Cladistia; order Polypteriformes; family Polypteridae; genus Polypterus; species Polypterus senegalus. The sequence goes on along the minus strand of NC_053156.1, from coordinate 208,802,414 downwards.
TTTTTAGAACTTGCAAAACGGAATCGAAAAAATAAGCAAATTCTTCAATTATACCTTGACTGAAGAACAGATCCAATCTATCACTGAAGCCAGTACATTTAAGACTATGAAGGAGGACTCGATTAACACTCATGGACCATTTGGCCAAGTTATATTTAGGAAAGGTAATTTATGTTCTCTTTATATGTAAATAAAATTCATTGATTAATTAATGTTTATAAATGAACTTAAAAAAATATGTGTGATGTTTATTACTTTACATACTGTAAATAAATTAAAGTCTGTCCCTTTTGTAATTAATGGCTAATTACTGTCAATCAAATCTAACAATAACAAACATTAAATAGACAAATTATTTTAAATTGAATGAGGCAGACTGCAGTCCATAACAAGCTCAAGAAAAAGTAAAGATGCTGAAAATGGTGTACAGATGACCCCTTTTATAATGCAAAACACATTTGAGCATTGCCAAGTACCAAACATGTTTTACTTGTGTTGTGCTCCAGGCCTTTAATGACCTCTTAGGTACATCCGTCAGCAGTGTGTCTGTCTGCGAAGAGAGTATCAACCTTGTCGAGATGTTTACTTACCTCGACAGTGACAGTCATGTCTCTGGTGACTCTTCCTGTGAAGTCAGTAGACGGAATGGAAGAGCATGGTGGGTGGGGTCATGAGGTTGCTGGAAAGGGGTGTGTGATGCTCCCAATATCTCTGCAAAAGGATGAAGGTCCAAGTCTTAAGAGTCCTCATACTTCCTGTCTTGCTATATGGTTGTGAGACATCACGATATCCAGTGACCTAAGACGAAGACTGAACTCCTTTGGTACTGTGTCACTTCAGAAAATCTTTGGGTACCATTGCTTTGACTTTGTGTCGAATGAGCAGCTGTTCATGGAGTCCCGAATGAGGCACATTACCTGCATTGTGAGGGAGAGTCAGTTACCGCACTACAGCAATGTGGTGTGATTCCCCAAAGGTGATACAGCTTGCAGGACCCTCATTGTTGAGGACCCGAGTTTCTGGACCAAGCCAAGGGGACGTCCACGTAACACCTGACTGCGGCAGTTAGAGGGTCATTTCTGGAGGGTGAGACTGGACTGCGTGTCTGCCTGGGGGGTCGCCAATCAGGATCCCGAGCTGTTTCATCATGTGGTGGATGCGGTGACGCACTGTACCAATGCATGCTCCTCAACCTGACCTGACCTGTGCTACATTTATCAATAATTTCATTTTCCACCATCATAATTAGTAGATAAATGCATACAACTAATGACAGCCATATTATCTCCATTAGTCCTAGGTCAGAGTGAAATTCAAGTCATTTTCCTTTTAAAAAGGACTGTTCATGAACTGCTATCAGTAAATTTCATTTTTAAATAACTTTCTGTTTTTTAAGCGCTTACCTTTCCTTCCATTTTGATTGTGATTTCCATCTATCCACAGAGCCATGTTGTATATTAAAGCAAGCATCATGCCAAAAATAGATGTTTTTGATCAATTTAGGGTCATCAAATGGCCAGTGAAAACATAAAATAGGCACACTCCAAACACAGAAAAATATCTTCAGACAAGAATTATACCAGTGTCTAAAATGCTTTGAGCTGGCAACTTATACCCATTGCAACCCCACACCTCATTGATTTTAATCAACTTCATTTTAATAAATGATTATAAGATCATGCATTTTTTACATACTAAATTGACAGTAATGGAGCAAAACAAGAGATACTTACTGTATGCCTATTATCATAACAGTGCAGTGTTGGGAATTGAGTTATAAAAGCAACTACCAGTTTCTTTATTTACTAACCACAAAAATGACCAATATGACATCTAACAACATATACAGACATTTAGCAGTTCAAAAGCTGTACTGACCCCCGATGATCTTCTGAGTATTGAGTTTAGTGCAGACAATTAATAAAAAATAACCATACATGTTTTTATAGGCATGGAAGGAAAATGAAAACAATTGTCAGGGTTCAGTAAACACTTCCCTACAAGTAGGAAGAGTAGCTCAATGTGTTTAAAATTGTGCCTTGAGAAAGATGCAACTTTTGCATCTTTGTGCAAGTATCTTTGATTATCATAATGCAGGAATTGTACAGTAATGAATTTTGAAATGTACCTCTTTGTGTAGTCCTAAATACAATCCCCCATTTTGCACCTAATGCCATGCAGATGAATTTAGTGTTAGTATAGGCTAAATTAGAATCAAATAATTAAAAAGGATGGTAAAACTAGAGTAATTCATTCCCCAGTGAACGGGACACAAGTGTTCTAGAACAGCAGTGCATTACACGTGTTGTACTGTGCTGTGCTGTGCTACTCACTTGTAGAGACATGTTGGGTAGACACAATTTTGGCCAACAATGAAAATGTAAGTTCCCATAAGGTCAGCTTACATAACTGTGTCTTAAGCTTAAATAAAATACTACTTGAGGTGGAGTATGATATATGTTTGCAGAGAGCACCCCAGAAGAAATTACTAAAGGTTTCATTTAACAGGTTAGAAGTCAAATTGGGCACAATACATTATAGTAGCCAGGCTACTGCTGAACTACCTGTGTGTTGATGGCTGGTAAAGGAAGTCTTTAAAGAAAGATCACCCCAAGAGAGACAGGTGGCATTTCTGACCATGGAAGTAGTTCCTTGTCAGGGCTTAACATCTATCAGCCAATACACTATGGCTTGTTATGGAAGTAATCAAGGTTTTCCTTAATCGGCTACTGTATATTAACTAAAGGAAGCTTAAAGCCCTTTCAAGAAGTACATTAAAAGTACATAACCTCAAAATATTTCTGTACATAAGTGAACATCTAATTATTTAAATTAGAAGTAACTTAGAAATTCATAAGGTTTGGCTAAAATGTACAAAAGAAAATCCAGCGCAATCAATTCAGTTGGCAACAAAGAAGAAAATAAAAACACCATCTACCAGTGTTCCAAAACTTCTGATAAACAGTATATTATTATGGTTTGTGCCTGCCATTGTCCCATTTATTCTAACATTTCGATCCATGGGCTGAGGTGGCACATCAAAAGAACATTGAGTAGCCATAACAAATGAACTAATCTTTTCATCTCTTGTTTCAGAATCTATGCAGCTTAAACAATGTTTTGTATGGTCCTTCAACATTTATTTCACAAAACATAAAGCCTGATACACTCCATAATTCTGTAAAAATGTTGTTTTTTTTTTTAAAAGTTAGAGGTCTCACTTCACACTCACTACACTCTGGGTTCTGCTGATTAGGAGGAGAAATCTATTTTAATAGGATTCTGGGTTTAGGTTAGCAAATGGCAGAAATGGTATAAAATTAACTTTTCAAATGACTTTTCCCTCTGTGTCTCTCCCTGTCTCTCTTTTAGGAGATATAGGAGACTGGAAAAACCTTTTTACTGAAGAGCAAAGCAAAGAAGTAGATGCTAAGTTTGAACAATACCTCGCAGGAACCAAACTTGGAGCCATGCTGAAATATAATTTGTACTGCAAATGAAGTCCAGGGAACCAAACAGAGCAGCAGAACACCCAAGTTGTTGCAAAGTGCCACACACATTTGAACTATGACTAAAAAATGGTACTGGATCATAAAGTTTACAGATTTTAGTGATTTTCACTTTGCACAGATTTTCCCCTTGCAGATCAATAAGGTTATATCTATCTATCTATCTATCTATCTATCTATCTATCTATCTATCTATCTATCTATCTATCTATCTATCCATCTTCATGAACAAATTACACAGTATCATGCTCTGGCTACTTGCCCAGTATGGCTGCTATGTTAAAGCCGTCTGTTTTAAAATCAATTGTGTTGGCATAGGACAGTGATTTCATTTGCCAGTTATATGGCATTCTTGATTCTTTACCTCTTTAGCTCTAAGACCTGTCTCTTTGGAAAACGATTTAGGTAAGCATTTACTAATGCTTAATAAGCAAATCATAATTTCATCCAGTTTTATCTGACACTGAATGGCATCTAATATTATTTAAAATCATGGAGGCCAGAGGAAACTTTTAGTGCTAGATGCTTATCCAAAGTGGCAGTTTATTCATTCTGGCAGAAGAACACACTAAGTAGGTGCGGAAAGAAACAATTCTTTATACAGAAACAGAAATAACTTAATGTATCCCTTCAGAGAGGAATGTTGTGGGCATAACTTTGTAAAAGAAAATTCCCATATTTTTGCTGGATACGGAACAAATATATTTATTTATAAAACAGGAAGTAATAAATAAATTCATAAATGACACCTTGATCTCTCTTTGACCTATTTTGGAAAAACAGCCTTTATCATGGTCTTAATAAATTATTTTGTAAAGAACTTTGTCCAAGAACCAGGGGAAGGAATATTTAAGGAAAAAAAACTGTTTAAAAGAGCCTTTAACAATACAAATTGCTTTTAAAATTATTAATTCTTTTCTGAAAAATACTATGCATAAAGAAACATCCACATTTTTATACTGCATTTAAATATATTTATTTCTAACAAATTATGATGTATTTTATCAAAAGAGGAATCACTTTGATGAATTAAACTCTCTACAATTCATCTCTTTGGTGCTAAATCTGTTATGATAAATCTTAATTTGGTGGGTATATTTTTGTGCAAAAAAATACATACAGTATATATTTTTTTAGGAACAAACTAGGAAATGTACAACTATTAGTATATATTTGTTTTTTAAATAAAAAATGTATTTGTAATGAAGTGAACTGGTCTCCATTGGCCATGACTTGGATTAAGCAGTTTTAAGAATGTTATATTATGCTACATTATCTATAGAAGCAATGTTAAGTAATTTTGAAATGCTGCCAACGACATTTGTTGATAAAAAGTGTCTGTATTGTCTTTATAATGTTTGTAAATGCTTATTTGTTTTTTTCAACGCTAATGCCCTTCTGAATACAGGTCCAATTAAATTAAGGTCAAGTTTTTATTGTCCAAAAAATATAAACTTTGCTTTATTAAAAGGATTATTTTTGACAGTTCAATACATCACAGACAAATAAACCTCTACAATAAAAAATTTATGCAGTATTATTATATATTTACTACATCTAAAAATTAAACCAACATTTGGCCTACAGCTGTGCCTTCAGTTGTTTATTTAGTTGCCACTGCCTTATTATAAAGATGTCTGATGAGCAGAACCCTAGGTAATGAAGGAGACAGCCTTTCGTACCAGATTAAATTATGACATTTGGTGTGTATGCTTCTATTATTAGCTTCTTCCTCCACTAAAACTTAAATTATCACACATAACGTAGCATGATGGTGCAACACCAAGACTACAGACAGTGAAGTAAGACTACAGACAGTGAAGTAGCAGATGCTTTAAACTTGCATTTTTCACAGATGAGGAAGTGGATAACCTTCTAGCAGTTAAAGGGACTACTAAGGAGGTACTGAGTGATTTGGAAACTGTAGAGGGAGAAGTACTGCTTTGATTAAATAGGCTGAAATGAAACAAATCACCAGGACCATATAATATTTATCCTTAAGTTCTTAAGGAGGTTAGCAAGTGTGTTGTAAGAGAAAAGACAGACCACAATAAAGAGTTGTGGCAACACTCTGATGACCCTGTGTAATTGAAGTGAAATAAACAGTAAAGAAACACTCAATAATTGTGGAAATGTCTTTCCAGATGCAATTTCCCAATTGAACTATTTCAAGATGGCAGATCTGGTTTCAAGTCCTTCCAGAAGAAAAGGGCAGGTCCAGGTGGGCAGACACTGGAAGTGACATCAGAGGTGTTACAGCTGTCAAACTTCTGGTCTGGAGATGGAGGAAGAGAAAATCAGAGCCCTTTAGCTATTCCTTATGCATGACAGGACCCTCACCTTAGCCCAAACCCATCGGGTCAGGTGGCCCAAACCATGAAGTCATAAATACAAGAAAGATCATTGGCTTTGGCATGGAGAGAACCTCATCGATGGAAGACTTTAAACTGATAAGGCTGAAGGTCCAAGTATCACCTGGTGACACATGGATTTGACTCCTTATGAAGTGCCATCCACCGTAGGGGTGCATAAGAGTAAACTCAAGGCCCAGGAGGTAGTACCTCAGCTAGTTAATAGCCCACTTTATCACCAAGGCTTCTCTTTCCACTGCTGCATACTTAGTCTCCTGATCCAGTAATTTCCAGCTCAGGAATATGATGGGGAGTGTTCAACACCATAGATGCTTTGGCTCAGCACAACACTGGGACCAAAGCATCAGTATGTAAGACAAAAGGTAAAAGAGAAATCATGTGCTATTAAAACAGGTGATGGCACAAGAGCCAAGTCACGGAATTGGCTTCTGTTTTAGCATCCCATACCACGTGTTAGGGACTTGCTTCTTTGTAAGATCTACAGTATGAAGGGCACTGACCTGTTGGAAAAATGAGGCACAAACCAGTAGTAATACCCTGTTAAACCCTGATAGTATCAACTTTGGCATATTGTGGTCAGACTGTACCCTTTGCCTAATAAGTAGCCTAAATACTTTGCCTCAGTCAATCCAAAAAACATTTCTTGGGATTGATCCTATGGCCAGCTTCATTCAGTGTCAGGAGTACTTCATGGGCCTGTTGCACATATTTGTCCCACATGTCAGATTAGATAACAACATCTTCTAGATAGGCAGCACTATAGGAATTGTGGGGACAGAGCACTCTATCCACCAGATGCTAGAAGGTTGCTGGATCCCCTTGCAATACAAATGGGAGAACACAATACTGCCAATGGCCTCTAAGGGTGCTAAATGCGCTCTTCACCTTAGCAGATTCTGTTAAATTTGCCAGTACCCTTTTTTCATGACAATTGTGATCAAATATTGAGCTTTTTCAAGTTGTTTGAGGTGTTTGTCCACTTGCAGCATTAGATAAGCACATAATTGGGAATTTTGATTAAATGAACAGAAGTCATTTCAAAGCTGCCAACTTCCACTGGGCATTGGGACCATAACGATGGGGTTAGACTAGGGACTAAATCTTTAATCTATTATATCATTTTATATTCGCTTGATTTCAAGTTCCACTTCGGCTCTTTTTGCCTCTGGGAGGCGATACTGGCTGTGGAATATGGCTGGCAGCTTATCCTGGCCAATACCCCCAAGCCGCCAGATGGAACCATCACTGCAACATGGAGGGGCCCCGAATTCCAGCAGGGAATCATGGAACTTGGAGTCTTTCATCACAGCCCTGTTGGATAACGTTGGGGCCACCAGGGGACGCTGCAGGGAGGCCCAGGGACTTGTATTTTCCATATAACATGGAAGTACGTCCCAGTCACGGGGACAGAGGAAATTACGTACTTCCGGGCTGAAGAAAAGTGTTATAACGTCACATGGACTGAGGGACAGAAACACTTCTGGGTCAAGGACTTCAAAAGGATTGTGGGAAATCCCAGCAGTGAGCCGAGTTGGGAGGAAGGGTGACTGAGCTGCTGGGAGGTGTGGAGGATTAATTATTGTGGATTGTGTTATTGTTATCATTGTGATTTATTTAAGTATAATGGAGCTGGAGGTGCTTATGCACATTATTATAAATAATAAAGTCATTATTTGGACTTTTACCTGGTGTCTGATGTCTGGTCTGAGGGTTCAAGGGGATGACAGCACCCCCATTTGTCACATGGCATTCTTGGAAGATTACCCCAAGTTCAGTGATAGTGTCATGCACAATCAGGGAAGTTCTTTTGGGTCGCTCATTCATCACTTCCTGTGCAGACATGATGACTGCATTGAGTTTTTCTTTGCTTGGGTATCATATTTGTGCCAAAATTAAGTTTTGTTTTCTGAGAGAAGAATGAATGAGATTGTCCAGAGTAAGCATCAGCTCCCTGTCCTTACAAGGGTTATAGAAGAAAAAAAAAGATATTAACATTTACATTAAAAAGAATTGGCTTCCTGAGACTGAAGAGGTACTGTTCTCCTATCTGGCAGACGGCTTCTGCATTTTCTTTATCCTAGTTTACGTCTAACATTCAACAAACATAACAATTAACCACCCTACCAAGTAAAAATGCAAACTAAAAACTTTGAATTGCCCTTTTTTGCAAAAGGATAAGGCTAGATGGTATTAAAAGATGATAAGAAATTAAGAAAAACAGGACAATCTAAAGAGCTTTGATGCCTTATAACTGGTTTGACAACAGAAGAATCAAGCTAACATTTTATTAGACTAGTAGGCAAAATAAAATGGATCTAATAAATCCTCAGTTTTCTCTAGCAATTTTTCAGCTTTCTTGGGTTTTTATTTTTGTCCATAGGTAGGACTTTGTATTATTCCAACTTCTTTACTTCCTCATTTTTGGTGCTATATAACACAATGTCATCAGCAAAAAGCATGTACCAGGGGATTTGATGTTTTATCCCACGAGCAATACATTCATAACCACATCAAAGAGGCAAGGACTCAAAGAAGATCCTTGGTGCAGATCTTTTCTAACTGAGATTGTGTCTGTTTTCCCAACACTGCTTGTAATCTGAGTGTTCACTGCATCAAACATATTCTTGATAATTTGCATGCACTTCTCTGATTCTCCCTTGTCTCTCATACCTCTCCAGTGGTCTTAATATGGCACTCTATCAAAAGCCTTCTCCAAATCAATAAAAACCATATGCAGTCTTTTCTGTTTTTCTCAGTAATTCTCTGTGAGCTGTCTCAATGGAAAGACTGCTTCAGTTGTTCCTCTCATTGCAATCAGACTGCTCCTCCTGTGTGGTTGTCTGTTTCCAAAGCCTTCTCTTTATAACCCTTTCCCAAATTTTTATTGTGTGTGAAATCAACTTTATCCGTTTATAGTGTCCACAATCCTGAATATCTCCCTTATCCATATAAATGAATACAATCTCACCGTTTCTCCAATTCTCTGGTATTCCCTCCTGTTCATAAATCTTCTACATTAGATCCCACAACATGTTTACTCTCTCTTCCCCATAACTCTTCCATAATTCCTCTGGTAATTCATTTGGTCCTGTTGAATTTTTGTTTTTTATTCTTTCCAGTTCCCTAGTATTCTTAATACTAGCCCTATATTTATGACTCCATCTCCAAATACTGCACTTTGATTTTCTTCATTCAACAGCCTTTGCTATTCTAAAAACCATTCTCTTTCCCTCTTCTGTATAAATTTTTATAAACATCGTCCAAAGCCTGTGCCTTGGCTCATGCCAATGCCCTCTTTGCCTTCTTGTTTTGGATGCTTATATATTTACCCATTTTCCTCCCTCCCTGACTGGTACCATGACTTCTTTGCTTCCTTTTTATCCTTTATTTTATGCTGCACCTCTCTGGCCTACCACCACGACTTTTTACCCTTAACTGGTCTCCTTCTTGTTGTCCTACCTACCACCTTATTACCTGCTCTCAATATTCTATTCTCAATATTTTATTCTCTTTTCCTACTATTCTTCCCGTGGTAATATGTATTAAGGGTTCATGTCAGTGCAGGAGTTTTTATTAAAAAATAGTGTACTTCAGACTCTATAGGTGCAGGTACGTGTGGTGAGAAAGCTGTGCAGCCCCAGAATGGTTGATGAGAAGATTGGCTTAATTGCGTTTGCATGTGAAGGCGCAATTGGATGAGCCAATTTATCTCTGACACTAAGGCACCAGCGAGCATGATAGTAGAAAAAGGTGCCTGATTAGGTTAGATAGGGGAGAATCGTGTAGGAAAACAGAAACAACAAGGAGACAGAATCATGAGTATGAAAAAACACAGTTGAAGGGAGACAGAGTGGTCCTCAAGACTAACCTTCTCTCTCTCTCATTCTTTCCTAGGGCATGAAGTGGAAGCGGAAGCAGACAATGGCTGACGGTGAGATGAACCGTGTTGTTGAAAAACTTCAGGCTCTCGATATCCAAATCCAGAAACTCCTGTCAAGACGAAGGCACCTGAGGGATTTGAAAGCTCGTCTGCTGGAAAAATCCTCGTCTCAGCAAATCGCGGCTCTATAACATCGACTCCACCCCCTGCTGCTCACTGTCAAGGCCAAGTAAGTTTTACCCCTGCGCCTCGTTGTCAGAGCAACGACGTCAACTATGAGGAACTTGGCCTGTGTCAACTATGCAGGCAGGGTGTTAAGGTTAGATCACCTCCATCGGCACAGGCAAGAATCTCCACCCAGAACTGTTTCGACCATCTCCGTTTCCCCAGTTTGCCTTCAACCCCGGGTGATGTATTTGTAATTGGAGATTCTATTGTACAAGATCTATACATCTCATGCCCTAATCAGAAATCTTTTGTCTCTTGTTTTCCCGGTGCTCGCTTTCTAGATATTATGAGAAGAGCGCTTAAAGTCTTCGAGAGGCACAAGAACAGGGCAGTGGGAGCCATTGTAATACATGCAGGGGTAACCGACATGAGTTACAGACAGTCGGAGATTCTCAAGGCAGACTTCACTGCATTAATTAAAGCCACAAAGGAGAGGACCCCGGCTGCAAGGAGATGTCCCTTACCTCTCATTAGAAGATCAAATGAGTATTACAGTCATCTGCTGGCATTAAACACCTAGCTGAAAGGCTTCTGCGAGGGACAATTGGGACCTTTTCTGGGAGAGATCGCATTTCTTCAAGTGGTATGGTCTGCATCCTAATAGATTCCGCACCCAGGTCCTCTCTGAAAACATCTCTAAGTTAATTAGTCTCTCTTGACTCTTTACTATTACTCCTAACCCTTTATGTAATGCTTTCCTAGGACATGACAATTTGGTGACAAAATCTTCCTCAAAAGTGCACTGCATTAATACTTAATACTCTAATAACTAACCCCAATGCATGTAAAAAATCTAGACAGTGCGGCATAAATACAAATAATTTAATTATAATTACACCTCTAGATGAACAATGTATTAAAATTATAAAACAAACTATAGATTAAGTGAAAAATACGCACAGAGTGGCTCTAAAAACAATAACCTATCTCAAATACCCACAACGCTCCTACAATTCAATTCTGCTCTTCCAAGACATTAAATATGGCTTTATTAAATGTTAGAGCATTAACCAACAAGACGTGTTCTATCAACAATCTTATTAGTGATAAGAAAATAGATTTTATTGCACTAAGTGAAACGTGGCTTAGCTCTGATGGCACGGCTGTTTTAATTGAATCTGCGCCTCTGAATTACAGCTTTGCTCATGCGGATCACCAAGGTAAGAAAGGTGGCGGTTTAGCAAACAATTACTCAAGCTGGTTAAAGTGTAAAGATGTCGGCTTTGGCAAATTCAAGTCTTTTGAATATCTTGCCGTTGTTATTCATGGAGTTTCTCAGTGTCTAGTATTGTCCATGTATAGATCCTATAAATACAATGTGTCTTTCTATGAGGAATTCTCAGACTTGGTGTCAATTGTAATTACGAACTACAACACGTTCCTAATAGTTGGCGACTTTAACTTTCATATCAATAATCAGTGTGACTCGAAAGTAAAAGAATTCATGAACCTCCTGGACTCTTGATTTGAGCCAGCACATTAGTCAGCCTACACACAAAGCAGGTCATACATTAGATTTAGTAATTACTAAAGGACTAAAAGTTGATGTGAAGCAGATCATAGATATTGGTCTATCAGACCATTTTCTCTTACTATTTAATATGGAAATAATGATAGAAAAAATTCACGAGAAGCATATTGTTAAAAAACGCTTCTTTGATTCATCAGCAACTTCAAAATTTACAAATATTCTAAGCAACCAGTCCATTTGTAGTATTTACTACGATAGCGAGGATAATGTAAATAGTAAGGTGGAAAATTTTAATACTAAAGTGAGAGCTGCTGCTGTCATAGTTGCACCTGAAAAGATAGTTAAAAAATCTTCTAGCACTGTTACACCATGGAAGACTCAAAGAGTGTGTGATCTAAAGAGAACATGCCAGGGAGCTGAGCGTAAATGGAGAAAAACTAAACTGATTATCCAATATGAGATATTGAAGGTTAAAATAACAGAATACAACAATATAGTCCGTCTTGAGAGGCACTGTTATTTCTCTATAATTATAAATAACATAGCTAGTAATCCCAGACACTTATTCTCCACAATTGATTGTCTGCTAAACCCAGGTCGCTCAATGGAATGCCTCTAAAAAACTTCCAATGAAACTTTTAAGGCTTTTGCTGTATTTTTTATTCAAAAAATTAATGATATTAGAAATAATATAGTACAGCTCCCCAATACTGATCCTCTTAAACCCCAGTACTCCATTATAAACAAATTAAATTCTTTTACCATGATATATTTACCTTATTTATATAAAATAATTTCCCAAATGAGACCATCCACCTGCATCCTTGACCCAATACCAACAAGTTTTTTCAAAGAAGTATCGGGTGTGCTAATTGATAGTATTCTTGACATAGTAAACTCGTTATTAGATACAGGGGTCTTCCTAGACTGTCTTAAGACTGCTGTAGTTAAACCCCATTCAAGAAAAATAATCTTGACTCCTCTGCTTTTGAAAATTTTAGACCTATTTCTAACCTGTCTTTCTTAAATAAAATTCTAGAGAAGGCAGTCATTATGCAGCTAAATGACCACCTCAATAAACATGCTATTCTTGATAAATTTCAGTCAGATTTCAGAACAAATTACAGTACAGAAATTGCACTCGTTAAAGTAGTAAATGACTTGCAGGTAAATGCAGACAGAGGCCGTTTATCTGTTCTCATCCTCTTAGATCTGAGTGCTGCATTTGATACCATTGATTACAATATTCTTAGAAATCACCTTAGTCAATGGGTGGGCCTCTCTGGCAGTGTCTTAAATTGGTTTGTGTCCAACCTAGCAGGTAGAAAATTCTTTGTTAGTTGTGGTAATCATACTTCAAAGACACATGATATTCTATATGGTCTTCTATCCTGGGTCAGCTGCTCTTTTCGATTTACATGCTTCCGTTAGGTCAGATTATCTCGGGGCATAACGTGAGCTACCACAGCTATGCTGATGACACACAACTGTATTTATCAATAGCGCCTGATGACCCTGACTCTCTTGATTCACTGACACAATGTTTTGCTTGTGTTTCTGAGTGGATGAGTAGTAATTTTCTCAAACTAGGAGAAAACAGATATTTTAGTAATTGGCAAAAATGGATATAATGAGGTTATGCATTAGGATTAAAAGTCAAGACGGAGGTAAAGAATCTGAGGGTAACTATTGACTCTGACTTGAATTTTAAATCACATATTAATCAGATTACTAGGACAGCATTTTTTCACTTAAAAAGGTAGCAAAAGTTACACTTCTCATAACAATGAAAGATGCTGAGAAATTAGTTCACGCTTTTGTTTTCAGTCGGCTAGATTACTGTAACACACTCCTCTCAGGACTACCTAAAGAAGACATCAATTGACTGCAACTAATGCAGAATACAGCTGCTAGAATCTTAACTAGGAAAAGAAAATCCAAGCACATTTCTCCAGTTTTGATGTCACTACATTGGTTACCTGTGTCATTCAGAATTGACTTTAAAATACCGTTTATGGTTTACAAAGCCTTAAATAATCTCGTTCCACCTTATATTTCAGAATGTCTTTCACCTTACACTCCAAATCGTAACCTTAGATTTTCAAATGAGTGTCTGCTTATAATTCCGAGAGCTAAACTTAAAAGAAGTGGTGAGGCAACCTTCTGCTGTTATGCACCTAAAATCTGGAATAGCTTGCCAATAGGAATTTGGCAGGCTAATACGGTGGAGAACTTTAAAAAACTGCTAAAAACTCATTATTTTAACATGGCTTTCTCATAGCTTCATTTTAGTTTAATCCTGATACTCTATATATGTATTTAATTATCAGTATCATTCCAGGTGGCTCCATAATCCGTACTAACCCCTACTTTCTCTTCTGTTCTTTTTCCATTTTTCTGTGGTGGCAATCTGCGCCAACACCACCCAATGAAAGCACAGTGATGTCCCTACATTGATGGATTAAAGACCTGAAGTCCTCATGACCATCATCATCAAGTTCTTCCATGTGAACCCTGAATACAATGAGGACTGATTGAGGTCATTTATGTTAGGTAGGATGCCTAGAGGGGGCTGGGTGGTCTTGTGGCCTCGGAACGCCTGCAGATTTTTTTTTCTCTAGCCGTCTGGAGTTTTTTTTGTTTATTCTGTCCTCCCTGGCCATCGGACCTTACTTTTATTCTATGTTAGTATTCCCTAATTCTATTTTCTTATTTATTTTGTCTTTTTTCTCTTTCTTCATCATGTAAAACACTTTGAGCTACATCATTTGTATGAAAATGTGCTATATAAATAAATGTTGTTGTTGTTGTCAGTGGCCCAGTATGCGAGCAAAGAGAATGGCATTCCAGAGGTGAGCACCATGGAGGAGTGAAGAATAACTGAGGATTGCAGGGGTCCGGGTGGACCACGGATAGGTGACAGGACAGTGGAGCTCTGGCCCAGAGCGCCTCAACAAATGACAAAGGATGGTCGTCGAGACAAGAGCCTGAGTGGTAAATGTCAGCTTTGTAGTCTTATATATTGATGGTGTTTAAACAAGAATTTGTTTATCAGAATCTTTGAAAATTTAAGAAATCTAAAGAAAAATGACAGCCTAAGTTCCCAAATCACTATCAAAGTATAAGTCTAACTGCACCATTCATGAAACAAGCTACCAGTAACCATGCCCAGTAAATTAAAAAATGGCAACTACTTAAAGAGGAGTGAAGTTGTCAGTTGGGCATCTTAGAAGCGATGAAGTCTCAAAACAAATTAAACTATATTTTTGTGAAAAATCGTATGGATATTTACTTTTCCAATATGTGTGCAATTTGACTATATAAATCTATACTTGGGAACATTATTGGCCCAGAAGTGAACAAATTCAGTAAGGTTTAAGGCTTTTGTTTCAAAAATGAATTAACACTGTAAGCTGACAATAATGCTTACTGTGATGTTAGAAGGGTCATCAAAATACACAGAGGGGATTGGTTGTTTATTCACTCCTGTGAGAGTTGGAGAATGCACACTGTAAAAAAAAAACAGTAGTAAAGAAAGGAGTTTGGAAAAGCAAAATGTCTCATGTGTTCTTTGATAGCCAACACAACAATTAGAGCAAACAAAGATGGCCGACTTTTCACTATTTTTCATTTTTTTTCACTATTCCACGGAGGGATTGAAAACAGATGTTTGAAACATATTTGGAGGTGTTGGACCTCAGAGACATCTCCAACGCTCGCAAACATATTCTGCTGCACTCAGCTCAAATAACACCTACACAGAAATGGTTGCCATTTTTTAGACTCGCACAGAATCCTTCTGATCTCTTCCAATCATACACGGTTTCCAGGGGCCTCATGTATAAACAATGTATATGCACAAAAATGTTGCATACGCCTGTTTCCTCGCACACTTTGAGATGTATAAAAGCTAACGTTTGCGTAATGCCGTGTACATTTTAATGGTAGCCCCCTACATTTTCTACGCACGTTTCTGCTCAGTTTTGCAAACTGGCAGCACCCAGGGATTTAATTCACTTGATTGTAATCATTTTGCAATAGTATAATAGTGCATGGAATGACCAAAATATTCCATCTACCATATCTGTTTTAGCGTTTTCAGAAGGTATCGAAAATGGAAGAAATAGAAGACAGTGCATATTTACAGATGATGATGATGACTGGCTTCTAAGTGAATTTTGGTTTCCAAGAGCTATCTTCTTGGAGTTGTATGCTGAACTGGCACTGGCTTTACAAAGCCAGACTTTGAGGAATTGTGCTTTACCTGATCCTTTGCAAGTTCTATCCATTCTTGGGTTTTTAACCACAAGAGCTTATCAACGTGAGCTTGCTGACCAATTGGGTATTTCACAAACATCACAGAGTCACACCATGCCAGCTGTATAGGATGGTATTATCCGCTTCTCATCCAGATATGTAAGATTTCTTTTCACTGTGGTTGAACTGTGAAACATCACAGTGCAATTCACAACAACGTCCACTTTTGAAAATGCAATCAGGGTAGTCAGCTGCTCTGGACAAGTCACATCAGCCAGGGATGAATCACCAAAAGAATGAGCTGGAAATACATCATATATAGCTGGAAAACCCATAAAAACGTACAGTTCCAGGAGCTTTTTCCAACTAGTGTGGGAAAAGGCCAACAGTTATTTTAAAAATAGCAAGTCACCTCAAATAGCTACTGTACAGTATATAAAGAGAAGAGAACTGATCTGTTGTGTCGCTCTGAGCCAATGCTATGCTATATAGGCACCTTCAGAGAATGAATTTGCTTATGTAAATAGAATGTATTTCCACTCTATTAATGTGCTGCTCTATAGTCCACAGAAAGTGTGTCACAGCTTGCCTGTACCTGAAGAGATGTGGTATGATGAACCTGACCCTGACCCACCAAATGATCAGCCAAATGGAACAGCATTACAGCTTTGTTTGAATGTAATTAACAGAATGTAAAAACAGATAATCAGATGCAGCATTTATCCAAAATGCGGCTGCAAGAATTATTACAAGAACAAGAAAATATGAACACATAACTCCAGTTCTTAAATCCTTACACTGGCTCCCGGTTAAGTTTAGGACAGATTTTAAAATCCCCCTTTTAACATATAAAGCATTAAATGGCCAAGGTCCAGCTTACTTGTCTGAACTTATCATGACTTACAAACCTGAGCGCACATTAAGATCTCAAGATGCCGGTCTGCTTATGATTCCAAGGATTAATAAAATAACAGTGGGAGGTCGAGCTTTTAGTTACAGGCCCCCTAAACTGTGGAATGGTCTGCCTGCTTCTATAAGAGATGCCCTCTCGGTCTCAGCCTTTAAATCTCGGCTGAAGACTCATTACTTCAGTTTAGCATATCCTGACTAGAGCTGTTGATTAACTGTACATACTGCATCTCTGTTGTTAGACATTAGTACTAAAACATAAGTAACATGTTTGTTATAATTTGTTACTAACCCTCACCTATTCTGTTTCTGGTCTCAGTACTCAAATGTGGCAATTGGTGCCACGGCCCACCTGCCAAGTTGTTTGCCTGCCTGTGGTAAAGTCATCCCTGATGGAGGATCACAGGAATCATGGGAAAGAGGGGTCCCTTTCATTGGATTGGCTGGCCGAGCAACGTTTCAGCCGTGGAATGGCCAAATGGGAAGGCAGCTTGATGGATGAGGTCTCCAGGACTCTAAAAATATCCAAATCTTATTATGTGATATCATCTACTGTTAAATTCTGCTCCGTCCTTCTAAAATTTTTATTTTTATGCTGTATTAAGGATTTGTTCTGTTCTGTGTATTGTATTGTATTGACCCTCTTCTTTTGACACCCACTGCACGCCCAACCTACCTGGAAAGGGGTCTCTCTTTGAACTGCCTTTCCCAAGGTTTCTTCCATTTTCCCTACAAGGTTTTTTTGGGAGTTTTTCCTTGTCTTCTCAAAGAGTCAAGGCTGGGGGGCTGTCAAGAGACAGGGCCTGTTAAAGCCCATTGCGGCACTTCCTGTGTGATTTTGGGCTATACAAAAATAAACTGTATTGTATTGTATTGTATTTTTAACCAATTCATTTAAATTGTGGTCAGTATCACATAGTACAGCCTTTATGTTCCTTAGTTAATTGGCCACATCGATTACAGCATCCACTATTGTATTTTGTGTCTCCAGAACAGCGTCCATTGGCACACAGCCAAATAGTCACCCAGTGATTCCTAAGGCAGAGGTAATTTCTAAGGCAGAGGTGTGTGTACGGTCAGTGTCTGAAGATGTGCTGGGCACAGCAGCACCATCATCACATGGAGTCACTTCATTGGCACGAGGATCACCGTTTGTAATATTGTCTGAAACAGAATAAAATGGTGGGGGGCTACGACTCACCTTTTCACGTTGACTTTGATATCTGACCCCTTGTTTTTTATTTCGGGAACTGTGACTGTACGATTTTCTGAGCTTGAACTGCCATGCTGTATCACTTCATAGCTTCCTTTTCTTGTTTATATCACTGCTTAAGCCAACAAACAGTACATTTTTCCTTGCCTCCACTTCGCATTCACTAAAATTGTCCCTTTTTCACATAATTTAGCCATTATCTTTTAACAAAACAGAAGATGATATTTATATTGATTTGCATATTAAAATATGTGAAATTCTGGGAGGAGTCAGGGTAGGGGTGTAGGAGTGTGCACGTGCATTAAATTTCACGTTCATTGGGATTTGTAAAGGGGAAGCACATGGAACTTGGCATACACAGTTTTGTGCATCTGGATTTTTTTATGTGCATGCACATTTCTATTTTTGCCTGTATGCCATGTTTTAGTGGGAATTCTACGCACAGCATTATACATGAGGCCCCAGGTGAGCCATTCCTGCGGTATATCAGTAACTTCTGCGGTTTAGCCGGGCAGTGCAGATTCAGCAGTTTACAAGACAAGATAATCCTTGATCTATTGATTGAAAAGACTAATAACCCTCAGATTTGGGACAGAGTACTGCTGGAGGCGAATGATCTGACATTAAATCGTGCAACATTGCTGTTCAAGTTAAAAATGCAGCACGCTGCAGCAGCAAAATTCGCGAAGATGGAGTAAACAATCTTCTGGCATTGAATGTGCAAGTGAGGTCTGTTGACCTTGATGCAACTTTTCCAGTCCAGTTTATGCAGGCAAAATATAATACACAGTAGTAATGTGCAATGAATGAACAAATTACTTTGTTTGTACTTGTCTGGGTCTCTGGACAAATGCAAAAACATACAAAACAACAATTGTTTTCGAGGCATACACAGTGTGTACTGTGTTTTATATTGCATTCTGCAACAGTTCAGAGCAATCATCTTAATTTCAGTTAAAGGGCAGCTGTCTTCAGGAAATAGTCTATTAGTAAATTGTTTCAGAAAAACAGTGATGACGACTAGTAGCCAAAGACTGACTTAGTAGATCACTTCCAGCACCTTCTATTGATAGGTTCACTCTGACTGAGTGACTAGGACTGTCTCAGTACACTGATTGATTGAATGAACTAGTATGCCCCTACTGATCTGGAAAACCAGTGCAAGTTTGTTCACGAACTGCAAACAAGAGGCTCACAGTACAGTACACTGAATTAGTTCACCAAAAGAATCAGTTCATATACTGAACGGAGGAATGAATTACAGACAAGAGACTCACAGTACAGTATACTAAACTAGTTCACTGAAAGAATCAGTTTGTGTACTGAATGGAGGAATGAAATGCGGACAAGAGACTCGCAGTACAGTACATTACATCAGTTCAATTAATTTATGATATATGTAAGGGAGATTACATCAAAAAGGATGGAATATAAAAGAAGGCAATTGTGAGAGATTAATCCAAAACTGAAGTCAATTTTTTTTAGTCATAAAAGATATAAGCACTCACATGTTGTGTTTCTTTTGACTTCTAGGATATAAAAATGCTTGCTTATTATTATTATTATTATTATTATTATTATTATTATTATTATTATTATTATGTGTGAATTATTTATTTTGTTGTTTGGTTTTTATATTGTTTATATTATTTGGTGGTTAAAGTTTTTACAGATTTGTTGATTTTAAAGTAGAATATAGCTTGTTGTTTTTGAAGTGAATGAATCAAAGATTCTAATCATTTTGGTGAGTTGAATGAAATGAATTGTATCGCAAACAAGAATCTTTTTACACATCACTAATAGTCAAGCTGTGGCATTTGTGTTGCTAATACACAATAAGACAAGAGTGCCTGTCTGCCCAACACGAGGTCAGAGGTATAGAAAATGGCAGAAAATGAATCACTTTTCCAGGAACTGCCAATCTGCACCTGCATTGCAGCAAACAGTTCAGTATACATGATTTTCATCCAGCCAGCCTTCAACAGAAATGCATACAGTCAACTGCAAACAGAATAATTTCAGAGTCTGTCAGGTTTATTTGAAAGACATCTGCCTGAAGTTGCTAACTGACACCGGCACTAAAGTTTCTTTATTAAACTGAAATACATATCAGACCTTTTTCTCACATTTTTCCTTTCTGCCTCCAACCAAGTCACCATGGGAATATTCGAACACAAATATCATAATTGTTGGAATTCTTCTTTTGACTGTACACTATGGCACTAAGCCCCTAACCACTTTTCCTTTCTACATCTCTGCTACAGGTTCCAAATTTATGGGCTTAGATCTATTTTTGGACATTGATTTTTCACTTATTGACAATACATGTGCTGACATTCTGTTGGTCTCTCCATCCTGGGCACAAAAATGGCCTGCTGCTTTTAATGGCTTTGCCTGTCTGTTCTCCTTCACACACCAGTCATTGCTTAATTCCTCTGTTCCCCTGTTATCCAGCCACTCCGCAAGGTGTCTTTAGCACTTCATGAGATTGTGCTTGCAGATCACAAGTAGATGTAGGTGTCTGGCATAATAGAACCCGTGGAGCATCTCATTGGGTCTCAAATCTAGTAATTGTGAAAAAGAAATCTGGTGGCCTTTTTGTCTGTGTGGACCTTTGAGCTATGAACAAAGCTGTGGTGCTAGATAAATATCTGTTGCCATCTACAGAGGTTCTTACTACGGTTTTTAGTGATTCTACAGTATTTTCCAAGCTTAATTTGTGTCATGGCTACTTACAGGTACATCTGAATCCTGACAGAAGGAGTTTAACTGCTTTTGTAACCTACACAGGCATCTTCCATTATACACGGATGACTTTTGGACTCTATCCAGCACCTAAATGTCTTCAAAAAACATGAACACCATCATGCAAAACATCCTTGGTGTTATAGTGTACCTGGATGACATAATATTGCATGGCATGGATACTGCAACTCATGGTATATGCTTCAGTTTAGTGTTTGTTGGTCAGGCCATGAATGACTACACTGTGAATGAAGAAAATGCCTTTTTGCTGCCTCAGAGGTAGACTTTGTTGGTTTTTGCCTGTCAGCACATGACATTTCAGCACTACAGTCAAACAAAGATGCCATACACAATATGCCTGAACCATCCACTGCATCTGAATTAGCTTCATTCCTGGGAATGATGACATACTACCTCAGATTTTTTTCCCAATTACCCATCAATAATTGCACCACTTTGCTGCAGGAAAGTACACCATGGGACTCATCCCCTTCATGCCACCAAGAAACTTAACAATGTAAGACTTAAGAAACAGCTCACATCACCCCCAGTGCTGGCACACTTCAGTATCAAGAACCCCACCTTTGCGACTTGTGATGCCTCTTCTTCCACTATTGGTGCTGTGCTCTCACAAATGCAAGATGGACATGAATGTCCTTTTGCTTTTGCTTCTCGTGCTGTGACACCCAGAGCAAAGGTATTCAGTTGGGAAACAAAAAGCCTGAGCTGTTTTGGGCCTTTGAGCATTGGCATATTTATTTGTATGGCAGACAATTCACACTCCGTCTTTCAATTTTGCTGACCACCAGTAGTATGAATTTTTTGAAGGCTGATTGCCCTCCAGTTTACTCCAGGAAGAGAAAATGCAGTGGTTGACATGCTGTCATGCTCAATGACTGTGCAAACACTTGTAGAATTAGACCAAGACATGAGAGCAGATCTGGTACAGTTACTGCATTCTTCCATTCAAGATATTGGTTCCCTTCAGGAACTGCAAGAACTTTCCAACCATGACCCCCTTTTTCCACAACCTTTTCACAACAATTCCATTATTTGGAACAATTGCTGCATTGTAAGGGGCAACGCTGTTATTCCAGAACCACTCTGGCACCATGTCTTGCCTTGGCATTGTCAAGGTTAAGCAACGGTGTTGCCAATGGGTATGGTGGCTGTGTATTGACCAGGACATCAAAGTCCTTGTCCGTGACTGTAAAACCTACCTTTTGAGTGGTAAGATAAGTCTGCCAGCCATCCATCCATTCTTATCCATAGGAACTTCTCCAGCATGACATTTGTGGAGAACTGCATGATGTTCCACATCACCAGAGGTTTCTTATAAATGTTTTTGATTTATATTCAAAGTGGCCTGAAGTTTTTTTCTGTGGGCACCATTATGTCAAAAGTTGTAATAGACATTCTACGTAATTTGTTTGCTCGATGGGGATTGCCCCGTGTTATCACCACAGACAATAGTCCAAAGTTTACCCCACATGAGTTCCTATCTGAAAGAGGATTGAAATATATTCATACTGTTTTCTGTCATGCACAGGCAAATGGTGGTGTAGAATGCTTCAGTAAGACATTAAAAATGGTATTTGTGTACATCTAACCCAGGGATTTCTCTTCCACACAGCACTGCTGGAAACTCTACTTTATTATCGAGCAACTAGTTCTACCACATTCTACCACAGGTGTTTCCCTAGCTTCACTGTTACAGGGATGGGAGTTGCAGCTTCTTTTGGACACATTGAGTGATTGCCCCATGACCAACCTTTCCTCAGTTATACAGGCCTCTGTTAACAGCAAGCAACCCAGAATGAAACAGAGGGTGGATAAAACTCACCATTCCCATTCTCAATAGATACAATTGCACGACTGTGTAAGTGTAAGAAGACCCCGAAGACATAACAATTGTTGCTGTTTTGGTCAGCACCACTCCATGTTATGTGCTGTTTAGGCCCTTTAACTTTTTTACTGTGTTGCAGGAGGCTGGGGGCCATTCCCAGCTGGGAGACCTAGGAGGACTGGGAGGCGGTCTATACGTCCCCCGGGCCACGAAAGGGGCAACCACCCTGGATAGCTTTTCTGAATTAATAAGTAGAGAGTGAAATGGTGGTGAGATGGTTACCACTGTCTCCTCTTTGTTTCATCAACCAATATTGTTGTCTTGTTTACATGTTCTCCCCATGTTGGCTTAGTGTCTTTCTGTTCCTCCAATTTTCTTCTTACAACCCAGAAGAAGGACTGGTTAGGTTCACTGGGAATTTCAAACTAACTCTGTGTGAGTGTGGATATGTGTATGAGTGTGCCATTTGATGGTCATTCTGTATAAGGCTGTATCCTGCTTTGCAAGCATTGCTGCTGTGATAGGCATTAGCCCCTATAAGACCTGAGGATGGATTAACCAGGTTTGAGAGTGTTATTTTAAGAATAAGTGCAAGACTGATGAACTCTACACAAGACGTACCCTCTAACCACAAATAAACTCATACTCCAAGTGCTAACCACTACACTGGCCATTTACTAATTATGACAGCTTTAATCACTTGTACACAGTCTAGTGCATATACTGTAGTACTGCACATGTGCTATATAATAAGGGATAGGGGGATATCAGATTTCACTAAAATTACTCTTCTCTAAGTGATATCTGCAATTCCAGTGGATAGAAAAAATAATCGTGCACTACTTGGTTGTTCATGATTTTCTTTGAGTTATATATTGGTTTATACTGATTTTTGGTTACAAACATTTTCTGTTTTGGCTTTCAATTTATGTCTTGGCTTTGCTCAAAAAGAACTTTACTGATTTTAACCTTTATTCCTCCACCCTTTAACTACAATTTTGAATTTTGATTCTGAGCTTGCTTTCTCAACTCTTGATCTCATGCTTTCGATTTTGGCTAGTTTATATTACCAGCTCCTGTCTCCTGATCCCATTCTCATTTCAGACTGCTACCATTTAGTGTAGGGAATACAATTACCTTCCAAGTGTACCATTCAACTTTCTATATATTTTCCAATACTATTATACATTTCAGGGTTGTGAAAGGCAGTGTGTATTCCAGCAACATTAGGAGAAAAGTGGGAACCATAGAAACTAGTAAAATGTAATTTTGTTTTACTTTGTTTTAGATTATACAGAGAAACATTTGTATCGCCATAAATTTCTTCAGTAAAAACATACAAATAGCCTTAACTTATTATTATGCAGGCAGTAAGCTCAAAAACAGCCAGAGATTTGTTCATTATTCACTCATATCCTAACCTCTTGGTCAGCCCTAATCTAGAACCCCTCCAAATAGCACACATCCAAACCAAATGCAAACATTTGTTAATTGCAACTGTGAAAGAGTATGTTCAGTAGCCTGAATATGGGTAAATAATATAAAACTGCTTAAACATAAGAAAGAAGTCAAAAATACTGCCAGGTATGCATTGCTCATTGTAATATGTGATCTGTTGTTTTCTGCGATATTTCATCAGCTAAATCTATTTCATACTGTATTTTAATTAGGAACCCTCTTAGGTTGCCTTAGTAACATTGAATCAAACATCAGCAGCAACAACAGCAGAGCGGAGAGTTTGGGAGCATCTGCTGATAGTGTGTTGCTGCACCTACCACATGATGAACCACATGGATTGGAACTCAAGTGCAGCGGGTGACACCTCAGAACCACATTGAAACAGTGAAACAGTTGCCAATCCTGCAATCAAACACCAAGTTTTTGCCTGTAAGTTGGAGGACCTTCTTGCAGGGCTGGATGCAGATTAATGACATACTGAGGACGAAGGAATTGCAGGTTAGGGGCCTTGCTCAAAGTAGAGTAGAGTAGAGTCATTTTTGGTGTTTACAGGATTCAAACCGTGCAGATCCCTAGTCTCAGAGCCACCACTCCACCTAAAACAGCAGCAGTGTTTCTATATTATAAATGCAAAAGGGAGTACAACAGTGAGCCTAGGAAATACAATATACAGTGTAAACGAACAAACATTGTAGAAACTTCAAAAGAAGATTCTGAACTGGACATCATACAATATTTAAAATGATCACAGTCCCCATTTAAACAATAAATACAACTATTTTAAATTAT
This sequence comes from Polypterus senegalus, assembly GCF_016835505.1. Lineage (NCBI taxonomy): Eukaryota > Metazoa > Chordata > Cladistia > Polypteriformes > Polypteridae > Polypterus > Polypterus senegalus. The sequence goes on along the minus strand of NC_053156.1, from coordinate 208,777,737 downwards.
CCATCATATATCACACAAATGTATCTTCATAATGTGATAGGCTACAGCTGGGAGCTCCAGTGCAGTCCATATTAAATGAAAATTAATGGGTGAGTTCAAACTCAAAAGGGGCACAGGGTCACCACAGGAGAAGTAACTTAAGAAAGCACAATTGATATTTATAATTACAGCAACACTTTAGTTGAGGTACTGCAAAAAGGCATCTATTACTCATTTACTATTATGTAACAAGATCTTAATAAATACTTCTTTGGGTCTTCATAACACTTAAAAAGTATCAATAAAGTGTTTATTCATCTCTGTCTGGATATTACATATTTAGTGTAAGACCTGTGCATCCTTCATATTAACAAGTAATTTTAACATTGTGTCAAATTACCACACAGCACAGAGATGAGTAACTTAACTACTGATGTTTTATAAGTGTTATGAAAACCGAAAGAAGACTTTGTTAGGTGATAATGAATAATAGATGTATTTTTGTAGTACCTAAACCAAAATATCACCATAATTTCTAAAAAGTGATTTCTGCATTTATCTCACAAAACAGATTTTTATTCTGAATAAACAGAACTTAGAGCTTTCTTTTCCATTACTTGTGTTCCAATAAGCTGATGACATTAATGTATCTATGTAATGTCAAAAGCCAAAAGAATAAAACATAATGCACAGTTAGAATTTAAAATTAAAAGTCCGTCTGTGTTACCTAAGAGAGATATAGGCAGACAGATAGATAGATAGATAGATAGATAGATAGATAGATAGATAGATAGATAGATAGATAGATAGATAGATAGATAGATACTATATTAATCCCCAAAGGGAAATTCACATACTACAGAAGCAGCATACTGATAAAAACAATATTAATTAAGGTGTGATAAAAATGCAGTGCAAGTTAAAAAACATAAGGTGGAGACTGCGAGGCAGGTATAGCAGACAATAACATTGTATATTGGTAACGTTTACCCCCCCGGGTGGAATTGAAGAGTCACATAGTGTGGGGGAGGAATGATCTCCTCAGTCTGTCAGTGGAGCAGGACAGTGACAGCAATCTGTTGCTGAAGCTGCTCCTCTGTCTGGAGAAGATCCTGTTCAGTGGATGCAGCGGATTTTCCATTATTGGCAGGAGCCTGCTCAGTACCTGTCGCTCTGCCACGGATGTCAACCTGTCTACAATAGAGTCTGCCTTCCTCACCAGTTTGCCCAGGTGTGAGATGTCCTTCTTCTTTATGCTGCCTCCCCAGCACACCACCGCGTAGAAGAGGGCACTCATCACAACCGTCTGATAGAACATCTGCAGCATCTTATTGCAGATGTTGAAGGACGCCAGCCTTCTAAGGAAGTATAGTCGGCTCTGTCCTTTCTTACACAGAGCATCAGTATTGGCAGTCCAGTCCAATTTCTCATTCAGCTACACTCCTAGGTATTTATAAGTCTGCACCCTCTGCACACAGTCACCTCTAATGATCACAGGTCCATGAGGGGCCTGGGCCTCCTAAAATCCACCACCAGCTCCTTAGGTTTGCTGGTGTTCAGATTTGGTGGTTTGAGTCGCACCATTTAACAAAGTCCTTGATTAGGTTCCTATACTCCTCCTCCTGCCCACTCCTGATGCAGCCCACGATAGCAGTGTCGTCAACGAACTTTTGCACGTGCGCAGGACTCCGAGTTGTATTGGAAGTCCGATGTACATAGGCTGAACAGGACCAGAGAAAGCACAGTCCTTCTGCCTTGGCTGTCACAGTAATGGTGAGGCATTATGCAGGCATATTGCTGTTGGTATAAAGAAGCCCCAGTGCCGTTTATTGACACACTATTGTTGAATAATTTGTTGCCAGAAAGTATTAAGTGTTAGTGTGTCAGAGAGAGGATGTACAGCATTGTTCACAATGGCACTTAATTTTGTTTAAATTCTCTCCCCCACTACTACCTCCAATGGAGTCCAGAGTGCATCCCATAACAGAGTTTACCAGTTTACTTAGCTTGTTGATTCGTTGTGCCTCTCTGGAAGTGATGTCACCAGTGCAGCAAACCACAGCATTGAAAATCACACTGGCCATCACAGAGTTATAGTAGATGTGAGGATGTCACCTCCCACATTAATGGAACGTAATATCCTAAGGAAAAAGAGAATGTTCTGCCCATTCTTTTATAGTTCCTCTGTGTACCAATACCAGCCCAACCTGTTATTAATGTGGACACCTAGTCAATTCTAGGAATTCTGTACTTCTAGGTACATCCACTCCCTGAATAGTGACCAGACATAGAGTTTCTTTGGTTTGGCGAAAAGTCAATAGCCAGTTACTTCGTTTCGCTGATGTTAAGATGCAGACAGTTCTTTTTGCAAAAAGAAACAAAGTTGACTCCTATACTGTGTGCTATCCCCTTGATCAATACACCCCATAAGTGCAGAACAATCTGAGAATTTCTGCAGGTGACATGACTTGGTGTTATATTTGTAGTCTGAATTGTACAGAGTGAAGAAAAATGCCACATGGAACACAAAAATGATATAATTATAAAGCGTGTTTCCAGATCTAATTATGCACATCCAGTCGTCTGGATGACTTTGATTTATGTAAGGACGATTCCAGTACGGCTCGAAGACGATTCTTCATGTCGTCAGTTCACACACTTCTCGATGGCCTGGGATTTTTCGGGTGATTTTCTATGTGATAAAATTAATAAGTTATAGCGTAATGAAAATTGCATAATTAATTCTGGACCGCCCTATACAGTATATGTAGCTGCATTTCTCAAGACTTTCTAAATAGTTCAAAACAGTTAATAGATCAAATGCAGCAACCAGAATGGGATTTCACAGTAGTATGACTCACCATACATAAAAAAACTCCACAGTATAAGTGTCTATGTTTTAAAGATTTTAGTGAAACCAAAAAGCAAACAGTTCACACATTAAATAAAGAAAAAGGTTGATAATATATGCAAGAAAGAGAAAAAGGGAAACTTCTTGTCTATTATAAGTATCCAGATAACATTCTTAAGGTTTCTACCTGTTATCACATACACTAGGACCAACGTTTGATCTACATACTGTATTGAACAGCACAAATGGAATGACATCCTGACTGGGACTGGGATCAAGGATCCTTGCCCAGCCAGGAGGCCAGTACAATGGAAGGACACGGGGAGATGAGCACTGATAAATATTTTCTCCCTTAATAGGCTAAGTGGCAGCCTCCCTGGATTAGGATTCACAGAATGACCATGCAGAGTTATGTGTGGCACACCTGGGGGCGCTGAAGGGATTCACAATCCCTTCTTTTGGGCATTTTCAACTGACCTATTAAGGAATGCCTTAGCACTGGAAATACTCTCAGGTCCAAGATAAACGAGACCACCGATCAACCTCATCCAGGCCATGTAGTTAGGTGTGGAGGATGGACAAAACTTGCCTGGGAGGTGTGGAAGAGTAGAAATAGGGAGAATAATTATGTTCAGATGTATTTATGTTACTTTTGGAACCTTGTGTAAGGTATTTTGTGAAAATAAACCTTTTATTATACCAGAACTTGTGTCTGTGAGGTTGCGTCTGGGGTTTGGGGTTCTGGTTTAGTGGACACAATACATAACTTGCATAATGATCTAAAAACTGTATGCCCTTAATGCCTAGCTGACTGACAGTTCATGTTTATTACTAGCTGTCTAATTTCAATCTATGAGCTATTCTATTGTCACACAGAGATAACATTACAAACATTCCACTATCTTTAACTCATAGAGGGTTAAAACTGAATTAAATTATATTGTTAAATTACAATATATTCAATTTCAAAACGAAGCAAACTAAGATAAATATATCATTAACATTAAAAGGTTTCGTCTCTTACAATGTCGATGGAAAATCATGCATAAAATTGTTAAGATAACAACAAATAGTTGGTAACACTATAAGAAAGGGCTTTTTGGTTTTGATATAGCACATTTATTATTCACATAGTGTTATGTAACACAAATGAAACCTATAACCATAACTAGATGAACTTAGACACACTCTCTGGTCTTAAGTGTTGTTACTGTTGTTTTGCAGGTGCTATTAAAATAAAAAAAAATTTATTATTACATAGCACTGACTGACTAATAGATGCATCTTAGTAGGCCCTATTCAAAGTGTTACCAAATAATTTTTATCAGTGCTACACATACAACAGGTGTATGAAAGTGGATATGTTCCCTTTTGACATTTCTAACTGTATCAGGAATTACTTAGTGTGACAGACAGAGGGCGCTATCGTCCTCTTGAATCCTCAGACTATATGATAGACACCAGGTAAAAGTCCATATATTGACTTTATTATTAATAAACAGTGCACAAAGCACCCTCCTCTCCACAATGCTCATATAAATCACCACAATAATCAATAATACAATCCTTCTACTCTCCCAGATGCATTGCCACCCTTCCACCCTGCTCTGCTTGTCGTCTGGAGATTTCCCACAGTTCTTTATAGTCCTTGACCCAGAAGTGGGTCAGATAAAAATTACTTTTTCTTCAAGCCGGAAGCACATCATTCCTCTTGTCCATGTGACTCAGACGTATTTCCGGGACGTAGGGCAAATACTCTTTGTTCTTCCCTGCAGTATCCTCTAGTGGCCCCCATGGTATCCAGCAGGGCTGTGAATAAACACTCCAATGTCCATGATGCCCTGCTGGAATTCGGGGCCCCTCCATGCTACAGAGAGGGCTCCATCTGGCGGTCTGGGGGTATTGGCCGGGATGAACTGCCGGCCATATATCACATTAGTAACAGAGATAGTATAAAACAGTATCAAAACACAAGGCTAGACCAAGAGATTCTAAACAGTAGGATACATCGTTATCTTTACTTAGCTCAAAAAGCATAAAAATGTTACATTTTAAATATATATGTATATATTTTTAAAATGTCAAATGAAATTATAATCATTACTTCTTAAGGACGATTTTACAATTTTTAATTTAGAGATGCTATGCTGTTTTAGCTTTCAGTTTCATCTGGCAAGCTTCTTTCACTCCTGCAGGAATGTTTAAGGGCCTGTTATTTCTTTCTACCTACACCTGAACAGCGTTTCTTTGCATTGCCATTTAACCACAAGGTGGTAGTCTTGTGATCTTTAGAAAATGATAACACAGAAAGTTAAAATCATGTTTTTCATTTATTTTAAGACAGTGTATAACATGCACATGCACATACACAGAAACAAAAATATAAACTAACACCAAAACTCAACTCATCAGATCCTTCTTCAGGATTGATTAGATGCTACTCAGGCAGTAGCCTTTATTATCTGTCATTAGATTTTTTCATACCAGTCCCTCTTATTTCCAGTTCCATTTTCTGGTCTAGCTTCATTTTTTCACATTTGTTTTCCCCTAATTCATTATATTTATGTATTGTAGCATCCTAGGTACGGACCTGAGTGAAACAAGTTCTTTAGGTGGAGGTGAACTTTCAGAGGTGGTACGATAGCTGGAGAAGGAGAGGAGCAGGGTAGGGGTCGGGGAACAGGGGATTTCTGTTGCAGACACATAAAGAACCCTTCTTATGCATCTCCCTAATGCTAAAGGCCATAAGCTTGAAAGGCACCAGCGAGCCTAGATTTCTACTTTCAGATTTGTTACCTTGCAGTTGAACTCCAATAAAACTGAGGTGCTTCTTATGGGCATGAAATCTGCAATTGCGAAGGCATCAAAGATCTCAGTATTAATAGACAACACATTTGTTACCTGTACAGGTCAGATAAAAAGCCTTGGTGTAATTCTGGACAGCACGTTGTCTTTCCAGTCTCACATCAGTTCTGTTACTCGAGCAGCTTACTTCCACCTGTGAAACATTAATCGTCTGCGTCCATTTCTGTCAAATCACTCTACTGCCATTTTAGTCAACAGTTTCGTCACCTCCCGCCTGGACTATTGCAACTCACTTCTCTTTGGTCTGCCCCAAAAGTTACTACATAAACTTCAACTTGTTCAAAATTCGGCTGCTCATATAATCACCAAAACACCCTACTCTGATCACATCACACCCGTTATTCAGCAGCTTCATTGGCTGCCAATAAAGTTCAGGGTCAACTACAAAATTTTAGTCCTTACATATAAGGCCATTCATAATCTTACCCCCACATATCTCTCACAGCTCCTACAAGTCATTAAACCCTCTCGCATGCTCACATCCTCTTCTTCCATCAACTTAAATAATCCACCAGCACATCTTGTCACGATGGGATACCGAGCATTTAGCAGATCGGCACCTTCCCTATGGAACTCATTACCTGCTTACCTTAGGAACATGACTACCCTTCATCAATTCCAGGCTAATCTCAAAACTCATCTGTTCAAAATTGCTTATTCACTGTTATTGGTGTTTTATCTGATGTTTTATTTTGGTTTTAAATTTTCTAGTCATTGAATGTTTTTATTTTTTTAACCTGATTGTACAGTGACCTTGAGTTTTTTGAAAGGCGCTCCAAATAAAATGTATTATTATTATTATTATTATTATATTACCAAGCTAATTATTCTTTTGTATTTTGTTGTTTTTTCCCCAAGAGTTAACTTTTCAACAACACTCTAATTCAAAAATCATTTAGTTTATATTACATATTTTAGCATTTAGAAGGGACTGGGCGGTCTCATGGTCTGGAATCCCTACAGATTTTATTTTTTTCTCCAGCCGTCTGGAGTTTTTTTTGTTTTTTCTGTCCCCCCTGGCCATTGGACCTTACTCTTTTTCGATGTTAATTAATGTTGATTTATTTTGTTTTCTTATTGTGTCTTTTATTTTTCTATTCTTTATTATGTAAAGCACTTTGAGCTACTGTTTGTATGAAAATGTGCTATAGAAATAAATGTTGTTGTTGTTGTTGTTGTTGTTATGGGTGGGGGGTTTTGTGTGCTCCAATGATTTTTACAGCCATGTTGCTAAAAGTTTTCTGTTCCTGGATTATTTATGGAAAATTTGTCTCATTGAAGATAACAGAGGAAAAACAACTCATGGTGGCTGTAGTAATTAAAACCTTGTCTGTGACCAACTATTGAAGTAAGGCTGGGGGACTGATGTGTTCTTGAAAACAACTGGCTGTCTATCCATGCATCCAAGTACCATGGGGCAAAGACCAATAATCAACTCTGTAGTTTGCTGTATATTTTTTGTCAATCCCCAGGCACAGAAAATTGATGACTTTGTATCTGGTCATTACCTGGCACTGGATTGGCTCATACACGTAGAGCATTCGCTCGACAGACCTGAAAGAACAATACAGAAAGTAGTGCTGTGCTAGGAACAGTTAGCACTTGCCTGTTTTGGGGCTTTGAGAGGCTGGTCCTTGACTGTGTCCTCTAAGCCATTCTCAACAAACAATGGAGAAATTTAATATTCTGCTAAATATATCACTTAGACATGGAAGAAGCATTTCAAGGAAAACCCATGGATATGCCTTTCTGGCTGAAGTCACTGTGGTGATTGGAAAACATGATTATTGCAAGGCTGTAGGGAGAGATGAGATAATGCACAAAAGTGCTAAAAGCATTGGATATTGTGGGTGGTGTTAACAACCCTACCTTGTGTTGCCTGTTACAATGTTTCAAGACTGGTAGTATGTAATGGTGGTCACTATTTTTATACAGTGGAAAACAGTACTACAAATATAACTTCATAGTTGAATCACAGTTGAAAGAGTTCTCTTCGGGCTCTGCTTTGAAAATACAGGATTCTGAGGCCACTGTTTCATGACATTCAGTTCTTCTACTTGAAAAATTAGAGGTTTCCATATCTGCCACTAAAAACAAACAAGTTTGATATGAACAAGAAATTTAGTCAAAGGTGTGTTTTGATTCCTGTCAAACTTTTAATTTTTGTGTAGATGGAAACAAAGCACATATATGATAAAGCTTAGAAATTATCTAGTTTAGGGACCTAAGATTCGCATCTGATGTTTGCAATGATGTTTTCCTCTTGGCTCCTTTAGATTGTTATATGTCTGCACATAACTGAAAGGTCCACTGCTACACGTACATGTTCTGAGTAAGAATTACCTCCTCCAAGTCTGAAGTCAGGGTCCTCTCTAGTATAGGAGCAGTGTGTCCCCTGAAAGGAAGTCTGGCAGCTGGCCCAAGTGTTCAGGATTGAAGGTATAGGTGACAATGAAATTTAAAAATGAATTTTTGAATGGGTGACAGTTCTGCAGATTTATTTTTACTGGGAAATGGTGAAGAAGTGGGAACTAGGTACTCAGAATACACTTTTAATTTACTGATAAGTCATCTGAATCCATTCACATGGTTATGAGCTCTAGAGGTTAACTATGATAGTAGTCACAGTCCACTGAGAGAAAACTCAGAGCACAGTGTGTGGATTATCCTTTTCAGACAGCCTGAGAGCAGAGAAGACCTGCATAGAAGGTGTTTAACACTGCTGTTAAAGACAGGCAGGCCTAGTCTACTTAGCTTGCATGTTGCCACCTGACCCACTACTGGAAGAAGCTGATCAAAAGTAAATTAGTTAGCCAGACTTAAAAATGTATTTATTATATGTTAGGGGTCTCTTTTGAAATACCTCTTGCAAATTGAATACTTTTGTTTAGCTGACTTTGTGTCCAAAATTCCACGCAGGTCTCAACAGTGCAATTAAAGATGCTGCTAACTTATTGAAACACTGTCTGCAATTGAAGCCTTTACATTACCACTTATCATTATAAAACAAGTACAGTGACTTCAGGTTTGATTTTGTGCAGTTTACTTAAGATGATCCCATTTCATCCAAATATCTTAACCATTTCCCCATATGTAAAATAATGGTGCCAGTTGTGTTTCTTTTAGTAAAGACCTCAAACCAATTCAAAGTGTAATGAGGAATACTGTAGCTAATAGAGATGGGGAAAATACATACAACAAAATATTGCAATATTTATGTTTGGTCATAACACCAATACATAGAGGATTTTTTTGACATTTTTGAATTTTTGCACTTTGTATACATATGAGAATTTACACAGTAGTGGCAATGTTTGTTATTTGCAATCTGTTGGAAAGTCAGTCAGTCTGTCAGTTATTATCCAACCCGCTAAATCCTAACAAAGAGTCACGGGGGTCTGCTGGAGCCATTCCCAGCCAGCACAGGGCACAAGGCAGGAACAAATCCCCAGGCAGGGCACCAATCCACCGCAGTCTGTTGGAAAGTAAAAAACAAATTCATTTTATTAAACCATGTCTTAGAAAATCAAAAATACAGTCCTACAGCTGGCATACAGTGAAACTTAGCAATTATGCATTGATTCTTATACTAAAAGCTCAGACTATGACTGAATCAAACATTCAAGTTCATTTTGTTTTTCACAAATAGTACTGAAAAAAGTGCTTAATGTGAAAGCAAGCATTCTAAAATTAAAATAAAGTACTGCAGTTAACTAGATCTCTCTCTTCAGATGGAGCTAATTTGTACTGAATTTACAATTTTTCAAAAGTGGAAAAGCAAGAAACTTTATCTGAAATCACTCATCTTTTGTATGCTCCATATTGTTTACTCCTGTCCTGACTGGCCAAAGTTTAGTTGCAATGATGCTTTAGTTGCAAAAGGAAAGCTAGTGCTCTTAAAATAAAACAGATAAAGGCAAGAATTAAAAATATCACAGAACTTTTTCCCTAATGAATAACATGACATTTTTATACCCCTCATGCAACTCCTCTGTGAATAGATGAGTTGCTGCTCTCAGCTTTCCTACTGAACCTTAATCAGGAAAAACTTAAAGATGTATTCTTCGCACTGGTTGTTACTTTCAGTTATAGCATCACCAATACCCAGAATAAATTAGCTGGCTTTATCCTAAATACCAAGTTACAAACAATAGTTCTCAGAATTAAAAGCAAATGTCTTACGGTTTGGTTCTTGTTATTCCATCCATCCATCCATCCATCCATCCATCCAGGGTCATGCCAGTCCCAGCAAGCATTGAGCGTGAGTCAGGAACAATCCCAGGACAGGGAGCCAGCTCATCGCAGGGTGAGTAAGAGCACACATACACTAGTAGTGTCAATTTAGCATCACCAAATCCCCTAACCTGCATTCATTTAGAAGGAAACCGAAGCACACGGAGGAAATACCCACCAGGAAAACATACAAACTCCAGACAGGGAACACCCAGGACATGATCCCCTTACTGCTAGGCAGCAGCGTTTCTGCCACACTACTGTGCTCACACATGTTTGTTAACAGTATACATTATTTAAATGAAGTTGACAATTTATCTGTAAAATCTAATAAACATGCTTTTATGTATTTTGTCATAAAAATGATATCAGGTATACATCCTAGTATTCAAACAGCACACAGCTCCAAGAGGTCAGTTCTTGGAAATGTAAATCGACTTAGAAGCCAGTCATCATCATGGGACAGGAAATCAGTATGATCTCTGAATACGTGCTCTCTTCTAATTCTTCCATGTGCAATGTCTTCTAACAACGATAAAGCAGCCCGGACTGCTGGAATGCTTTGGCCATTCTGTGCAACATAATATTGTTACAGAATGATTATGATCAAATTCGTTAAATTTTTAAATGATATGCAGTTAATTTCAGTGTATTTGATAAAGCCCATGTCACTGATGAGAATCTTAAAAAGAAAAGGACACCACACAAAAATAGTAGCACTGCTTTAACACTGAGGGCCGCCCGTTACAAAACAACACAAACATACGTATGCATGGTTTGAGGCTGCCATTAAAATGTGTGTAGCTTTACACCAAGTTTACTTTTTATACACTTTGATGTGAGGGTGGAAATGGCTGTACAAAACATTCTTGTGTGTATTGTTAACACATGAGGCAAAGTTTCATCCATCAAGGTTGTCAATGATTAAGTTATGGTTCTACATTCACTGATCAAGTGTTTAAACATTGCTTCACTAAGAAATCTCTGGATGTGATTGACCAGTCTTATCAGAGGAGACCCTGAAACTGAATTATTATTATTACTTATTATATGGCTCCAGTTCATCTGTTGGAGTATAGAATGTCTGTTGGTAGTGGTACTGAGTTCTTGTTATGAACAACTTTATCTCTTCAGTCTAGTGGTGATTATTGTGTCAGCATTGCTGCTTTTCATTTAATTTCAATTATTTGGATATGCTTTATTAAAGTAGTTGTCTTTAGGTTTTGGTTATATTAATTAGTACATTTGTATAAGTTATATTCCTCTTCTACATGGCTCATAGCCCCACCTGTCGGCAACAGGTCCTCAGTAGAAATGGCAGCAGAGATTCTGCCTGCATATGCTACCTCTACAAACAATAACTTGACAGAGCAAATTACCATCATTCATCTTATACAGACTTGTTAAAAAATATGTATTAAACAAAAATGTGGTATCAGTCTGTTTGATGAAGTAAATAAAAAATGAATGCACTCCAACTTTCAAAATAGTTAACACAATCCACAAATGTACCTGAATGTTACACCATACATATTGTACATTTTCCAGCTTATTGACAAAGTAAAACTTTTATAGCAATTACAATAAATAGGCGAGCAAACTTAAAAAAAACATTTTCTGTTATTTTAACATTGTTAGATGTATGTGTGTACTTTTTTCTAATATCTAAACATAAGTTTAAAATGAGAGTTACTTTATATTGGAAGCTTATATTACAAACAATGTATGGTATTTGAGTTGGGGCAATAATACAGTTTTATGGTTCATCTGAGCTCCAGGCCTTAATGTCACTTTGCCAAAAGTTAAATAACACTAATTTCATCCACATCTGCTACTTTGCTAAAGGTGATAGGTACAGTAAATTGGTGAAAACTTTGCTGGAAGCCGAAAGTCTGTTAAGAATGGCAGGACTTGCTTTTAGTGCAAGAAGAGCAAAGCTAGATTCCCAAAATTAACCAAAAAACACTTTAGCTTTAGATAAGGATAGGAGGACAGGAGCCATAGAGAGAAGAACCAAGAAGGTAGGGGTGTGAAGGATAAAGAATAGAAGGGATAGAAGGTAGAAGGAGATGGATATCTAAAAGCGGAAGAAAAGAGAGAGTAAAATTTGATACAAAAGGAGAAAAGACTGAGCTATGGGAGAAAAGGACAGACTTTTGTTTGCAGTTATATTACAAAAGTGTACTATCCATCCATCCATTATCCAGCCCACTATATCTTAACTATAGGGTCACAGGGGTCTTCTGGAGCCAATCCCAGCCAACACAGGGCACAAGGCAAGAAACAAACCCCGGGCAGGGTACCAGGCCACCACAGAAAGTGTACTGTTAGTGTTTTTTTGATTTTAATAAAATGTTTATTTGGCAAAAGGAAGGCAGTATGGATTATTTTCAGTGTGTAAGATTTTTTTGACTATATATGAAACAATGAAAGATTCTACATTTACTTTTGATGCTTAAGTACACATATGCTGGATGCTTTAAACCTTCTATTTGAATAGGTTTCTCATTGGCAACCTTTATTTAAGTAATTTTATAGAAAGGTATCTCTACTTTAACTCAAGTATGGTTATTGGATATTTTGTTATACACTGAAAAGGACACCTGCACCAGTAACACCACATCTGAGTATTTAAAGAAAGAGAATGACTCTTGGGTGACAACTGGGGTACACCTTCACAAGTCTGTGACTTGGATTTTTGGTTAGTTTCTTGGTCTGATTTATTAAGATCTGTTGAGACTTCAACTGTATTTACTCTATCTGTTCAGAAGGTAGCTCTCTTGATCTGTCCCTAAAAGCACACCAGTGTAATCTGTCCTTCAGTTGCTACAGCAATTGCAGCTTTTTCATTTCAACCAAACCTAACCATTGCAGCCGTCCATTAATTCAACTTCAGGCACCTGGAGCTCCATAGTGTAGGCTCTGGGCTGCAGAGATACCAGATTCATTGAAGCTTTGGTTCTGTTTGACTGAAAATACTTGATCTTCACTGGATACAAATACTTACACAGAAAAGAATATTAGAGGAATTTAAAAATGTTTGGTTATCTAGATGTGAATTACACTAGTGTCCATCACTGTGCAGATTATTTGTCCATGAACTTTGCAGTGTTTTTTTTTGTATTACAAAGTAATGTTCCATAACTTTTCTCAGTTAGGCAGACTTGAGTTAGAAGACAGTTGCAAAGACAGCTTTTTGTGTCATAATGCAACTGCTGAAAAATTAATTTTTAGTGTTAATAACTTGTTTTCAATTTTGCACATTTAAAGAAAAAATGTCAAAGTGTTTGTCCATTTTTTGTTTTCTGCGAAAACCATTAAAAAATAGATAAATTACATGTTTTTTTTGGTTTTCAATACTGTGTTCAAAATAAAATGAAAGCAGTCATGCCCTTCTGTTTCTCACATTCAGCCATGGACAGATTTCTATAGTACTGTAAAGGACATCAGCGAGCTTTGGTATTTTAGGACTGATGTGCACAAATGTGTTACCTACAAGGGGAACAATTCAGAGAGTATATCAAAGTAACTGAATTATTTAGAAGAGATGCATAGAGCAGGTACCATGCTCTTTGAAAAGCTAAATTCTTTGATAAAGTTGAGTTTATGCAGTTTCTGTGTTGTAAGTCACTAATACACTGGTTTACAGTATGTCCTAACATGCGTGGGGTGTTTTGTCTTATCTTTGAAGCCTGCTACTTGGTATTTACCATCATAGAGAATCTATGTAGCATGCCATACTAGAAAGATAATGTGGATTTTTGCAATACATTAGAATTACGTCTGATGTTAAGAGGTCCATGAAAATGTGAAGTTTCAGTTTGACTTCATGTATCTATTACTTCAGAACATCCTTCATGAGGATGGGGGTTACATATTATTAGACATTTCTAAAGAGTGTTGAGGGTGATGTTAGGTGAAAAAACATACTTGAAATAAATAATGTGGCCTAACTTGATCCTATACTGTTATTTCACTCTCTTATTCATTAAATATATTCACAAAATGATCGTCTATAAAATGAACACACATATTTTCGGTTTCAAACATCAAACTATAAACATACTGTACTTAAAAATCATTAACTGTTAATAACATTTGCCTTTATTGATTTCTGTAATTTGAATTGTGATCACATTTTTTGTTTGGGATTAGAGCTATGAAACCAATGCCATGTTTCAGCATCCTGTTGTGTATATTCCCACTCTCAGACTGGTGAGATCCTTTTCCATGCCTTAATCCACTGTCTAAAGCAGTGTTTCCCAAACTTGGTCCTGGGGAACCCCTGTAGCTGCAGGTTTTTATTCCAACCAGCTTCTGTTTTTAATCGAACTCCTGGCTTAATTAAGTGAACCGATATCTCCCAAATTCTGTGTTTAGGAAACAATATAGAAATTAGAAAACTAAGTTTGCTAAAAGAAAAAAAAAATTAAAATGTACCAAGCTGTTATATAGGAATAATGTATTTTTTTTCTTTTTAACAGTATTTTCATCTTGATTTCATCCTACTTTTCAAGGTGTTCTAATTGTTTAATTAATCTATTATTTACTAATTAGTGGGTCTGACTGATTATTCAGTGTTTGCTGGGTGTCTGATCTGCTCATTTTAAATTGTCATTAATAAGATACAATGAAGGGGGAAAAACAGCACAGAGAAAGGGCAAAGTATAATGAAATCAACAAAAGAGAGTTAAACATTTAAATCTATAGCAAAAGCAGAACTATTTATAAATATCTTATAAAAGTAAAAATCCTGCTGCTGTGCTTTTCTGAATGTCGAATAAAAGAAAAAAAAATACCAGCTAATTAAATGAGCTCAGTGTTATCAGGTGTTATCACTGATCAGAAATGTGGCTGGAACAAAAACCTGCAGCCACAGGGGTTCCCCAGGACTGAGTTTGGGAAACACTGGTCTAAAATAAATATGGAGGGGTTCAGTAGAGCAGAGTCTCGATTGCTCATTCAGAGAATTAGCAAATTGGGGCTGGAACTAGTTCAATTCTTGTTAATGCTTGGTTTTGGACTTGATCTTGGACATGGTCTCACTATTATTTGGACTTGGTCTTGAACCCTCTTAGTCTCTGCCTTGACTCGATCTCGACTAGTTGTGGTCTTGGATCAGTCGTGAACTCAATAAAGGTGAACTTAACTACAGCTTTAAAATTAACTAGCCCAGTATGGGTGAAATTGGTTGTGTAAATACTTTGAATTTGAGGAAGACAGAATCCTAAGAATGAAGAAACACTAAAATAGGGAAAACAAGTAAGCTCCACAGAAATGGTATTCCAGCCTGGGATTTCAGCTCTGTTACATATCCATGCTACATGTTGTGCCACTCCTGTTTAAGATGTCTTTAAATAATACAGAAAACGGAGTACTCTTCAGCTATCCCACACCCAATCTGACAAAACTGGATTCCCAAAGCAATAATAGAAAAGGGTTTACTAAAAGGAAAGGAGTATTTATAGGGTAACAAGTATAAACAAATGGGTAAAATGAAAAAGACCTATACCCTACTGAGGCAAAAAAATTCACTGACTCACCCTGTTCATCTTCCAAACACCACAACTTTCATTGCTCTTTCCTTCCTTCTCCTGCCAGTTGAGCCCTTGTTCAACCATCCTCCTAACTCCAAGCTGAAAAAGAGACTGGCTGAATGGTGCTTTTATAGCCAGATCCCTAGACACTTTCATGTAAAGCCTAGGACTGTCCACAATCATCATAGCCAGTGAGACAATGAGTCGATAACCCCCACCTTGTTCTGCACACATGTATACAAACATATACAAACACTTGGCTGGATACAATACACTTAGCCTATGATACAATACATACTGCAATTGAAACTTCACAGCACAATATGGCCATTATATGAAATCTTCATAAAAGAAACTGTGTACTGTATTTAGTGCTATTTATTATTGGACATTTATATATTAAAAACACTACAAAATAAATTTGAATAAGTACACATATACACAGGTTTTAACATATATTTTTATAAGCTTCTTGTTTTTATTGAAATAATCTTCAATATTAACATAAAATATTTGCATTGCAGTAACATAAGAAATTTTACTTTTTGGCAAAAAAATTCAGCCAACTGTGTAATATAATTTACTTGACAGGATTTCTTAAAATAAGCTAAATAATCTTAAGTACAAATTTCTTCATAAGTCAATAAATCCTACAATGAGGAAAACAAGAGTTAATTGTTTGATACAGAAACTTTTCACTTGCTTAGATATTATTTTTTACAGTGGGGATGTTTAAAAAACTTACATAGGTGTGATGATTACAGGTCCACAAACTTTTCGTTATATAATTTATTTTGCATAAGTGAAGTCTATATGTTAACTGATTTAGTAATGAAATAGTAGAAATAAGAGCGGAATGTATCATTGTGATAGCAATGTCATATTATTTTCTTACCCACTTAATCCAGTCCAGGGTTGTTGGTTGCTGAAGCCTGTCCCAACTAGCAGAGGGCACAATGCAGGAATCAACCCTTGACACCAGGTGTGATGGTAATATCTTTTTTTAAATTTTATAAATATGGGGTACGTTTTATTTTTTAAATTTCCCACTCTCTTTTATTATGATAGAGTGAGAATATGGATTACTTGTCTATATAGTGGTTTGTACTTTACTTTTTCACCCTTTAGTATATGCTTTCAGAGCTTCTTGGCTATTTTGTGTGAATTATTGATCCCAAATCACCATCTTCTGTCTGAATGGTTAGGTATGGCCTATGCCTATGGAAATACATTCCTAAAAGCTGTAGTAATTCCTTTGATAGCTCTCCTTTTTTCCACAATTTCACCTCTAAAGTTAAGAAATCTACTTCATTGGGTATGGAAGCCAAATGCTCTTTCAAGTTCAGCCTTTTCTGTTACCTTCAAGAATTTTAGTGAAAAACACTTATACCAATTTAGTAGGGTTCAATATGCAAGGGTACCACAAGAATTTTAAAGTTTACAGTAAAAAAAAATAAAGTCTACACACTCAGTTGAAAATGAACACAATCAGATCTAAAATCAAGAAGAGCAATGTGCAGCTCCACAATGTGAAATGTTTGCTAACATCCAGCATTGAACCACTGGAGCAGATCAGGACTGCTACACATAACAAGGTTATTGTTTTAGAAAGCAAAGTTAAGAAGTTTTGGAAATAATTTCTTGATGAGCAAGAGTATAATTAGGCACAAAAATTTCAACATTTTTAGCAGTCAGAAAAACATGGAGTCTAGCAATACCAATACATTCATTTTAGCGTTTAGAAACATTCTTGGAGATGCTATTAAGACAAATCTATAAATTGAATATGTGCATTGCTTACCTGGCAGACATTCTCCTAGGGCAAGAAAAAGGAAATATTGTGTGTGGAATCAAAATAAAACAAAGAGGTTCTGTATGAGAACAACCCATCTATATTTTTCTTGACTTTTTTAGTGTAAGTGCAAATGTCCCAAATTACTAATAAAACTGGGCAGCAAAATTAAACACATAAAAATTTAAATTGTAAATAATTATTGTTATTTGTATTTATTCAAACAAAAAAATCTAATTAGAATGTATCCATCACAACACATTTAAGTACAAAGAAATTTAAATAAAATATTACAAATTGCACATTTTATTCATGTATACAATATTGTTCTAAATCACTTTAACATGAAAATATTTGTTCAGTTTCATATTTTGAAACATATATGTAAAGAAAACAGTGATACATATTAATTGACTTACATATACCTTCTCTAGTTTTTTTGATCCAAAACTTTGATTGGTGGCCAGTTGTTGTACACTTTTTCTGGTGCATCCCTATGAATCACACAGCAGTAGTGAGTCATTAAATTGACATCCCAACAGCCCTGGTATCTTATTTCCAGGTCCTTGATAACCTGATGAAGTCTTTTACCCTGCACTTCACTCACTGCACCAAGAGTTTCTGGGAAAAATTCTAAATGCAAAATCAGAAAGTGAGCCTTGAGACTCCTTACGCTTAACTCATATAATTTTCACAATTTCTCTGTAATTTGGATTTTTATTGTAACCTAAAAACTTCTGACTTCTTTGAATGATACCGAAGCATCTCATTCAGGAGGTTCTATGCAAATTCTACATCAGAAATCAGTTTTATAATTTCCTCTTTCAACAAATCTGGAAATTTTCAGAGCAAATACATAAAACAGACATCATCTTTTGGTTAGGGCTTTGATAAACTGCTTCATTAAATTAGGGTTAATATTAAATAGTGGTAGCAGCAACACCAAGTTAGGTCTGATGATGTTTTTGGCACCAACTTGTAGCTTTTCTCTAACTGGCCATTCCTCCTGAACTCAGTGTAAATTCTTGGCTCCTATATCCCAATCACAGAGAAAACATGAGAATTTTTTTGTGCCCTGAATGCTGAAGATACACACAACTTTAATTTTCTCAAAAAGATTATCAAGGTTCTCATAGGTTTCTTTCAAATACACAGAATGAGCAGCAGGTATTGATGAGTGTTTATTACTGTTATGAAGAAGTACTCCTTTTAGGCTTCTTTTAGATGAGTTAATAAGTAGTCTCCATTCTTCTGCAATGTAATTTCTGCCAAATTTCCGCATTAGGCCTGTTAAATCAGTGCAGTAAACCAAGGATCTTTCTTGAAATATACTGCAAACTTTTCTTCTTGGTTTCAGTACCTAGAAAAAATTGTTTCTGATGAGTTTATGATGAGTTTTTATCTATATTATCTATTTAAATAATGAATATTTTGTGGCAGCTATGACACATGTGTACGCAATGTTTTGGAGAAACTGGGAAATGACAACACACTTGATCAAGCAGGGAAATGCAGCCAAACCTAGTAAATGCCGGTTCATGCGTTTAATAATTTATATCACCAGATGTCATTGGAATGTATGTTGAAATGACAAACATATTACACTTCAAAAATGATGAATATGATGTACAAGAGAAACCAGTATTGTCTATTTGCACTGAAGAACTTGTTTGGTTTTTCATCAGTTTATATCAGCTACTTGTTGTTAGTTTGCAGGGAACTGGCCTACAGGACAGGAATATCTCGACCAAGCTTCCCTCCATCATGTTTGATGTGCTTGAAGCCATTAACTGACCAGTGAGACACTACATCCATTTTTCATATGATGTGGGTGTACATACATAAAACATAACATGTTTTTGCCAAAGTAAAAAGGCAATATGCAGAAGTGTCTGGTTCTCATAATGTAATTGAAGAAATGTACTACACTTACTGCAATAAGGGCACCTATAGCTGCTTTTATTAATTGTGAGCATTAATGCACAAGTCATCTGTGATGACAAGATGTGATGGATAAACATCATGTCTTAGTGGCCAAGTTCAACCTCTGATCAATTTATTTTGAGGAAAAGTAGCTTTGGAAGACATGATGGTACTGTACATAGTGGCAGGCTTGCTGTTAAGGCAACTGGATGAACCTTTTGTGTTTCATAGGGCCTGTACTATTCACTGTGACAGAAATCACGTCATTATGTGTGCCAGGTGATAGAGGCTACCCACTCAGACCCTGGCACCTTATTCCTTTCCTGGACCCTAAGAATGCAGAGGAGGGGAGCTATCATGCTGTGCATGATCTTGCATTCTCAGTTGCAGAGCACAATCAGATACCTTTGAATGCAAATGCAGGGGTCTCGATGTGTCAGGAGGGAGGCTGCTCTACCAGCCAAAGAAGTTTTGCAGCATTGTGATGGCATATGTATGAAGTTGATTAGTTTACTCCATATATGGAAGTTTCAAGGTGGCATTTAAGGCACAGTCACGTATGCATATTTACAAGGTGACTGTGATTTTTAAAGTGTAAATTGTGTACATCGGTGCATAAATCTGGTTATATAAAATTGATTTTTTTTTTTTTTTTGCCATTTGCATTTTCCTATTTTTTTCGATTCCACATAAAGTTTCTAAATGAGGCTCCAGGACTGTTAACATAACCTCCAGAGGCCATAATATGAACTAAGAATACAACAAAAAAAGAAAAAATGCTTCTGTGATCACTTCCAAGTGAATTGAGCTACTGAGGTCTGTTTTCTACATGCCTGGTGCATTGTGTTTTATTCCAGCTATATTCTGACTTTATTTTCAAATAAAATAATGGTTTTGCTTTAAACACAATCCATCCAACCATCCATTATCCATCCCGCTATATCCTAATTATAGGGTCACAGGGATCCGCTGGAGCAAATCCCAGCCAACAAAGGGTGCAAGGTAGGAAAGAAACCCCGGGCATGGCGCCAGCCCACCACAGGCTTTAAACATTGATTTTAATATTAGGAAATATTAAAATCAAAAAAAATAATTAAAATAAAGTACTGATAAATTATAGAGCAAAAACAAATTTAAAAAACCTGCACTTGACAGCTAAAAATGTGTTTTGTGAAAAAATGTAACTTGATGAAGAAAAATGGTTTTTATGTTTTAATTCAGCAGCCAAAAATATTCAAAATTCTTTTAGTAATCAAAACAATTTTTTCAGAGTATACCTATTATCTTTTTTATCCAACCAAATGTAAAGTGGTACTTTCATGTTCCTATGAGTGAAGTCTTTGAATATATTTTGCCAGATTTATTTCAGACTTGAATAGGAAAGAATTTTTAAAAAGAACAGAAAACACATATATAAAGAAAGCTTCACTGTGTAAAATGTGTAGAAATAAGTATGTGATTTCTATTACAGAACTGAAGTGACAGAAGGAAAAATAAACAAAAAAATAAAGTTAAATGCAAATGATCTTGAGTATTATAGTGATATATATACTGCTCAAAAATTAAAAAAACACTCTTTAATCAGAGTATAGCATCAAGTCAGTGAAACTTCTAGGATATTGATCTGGTCAGTTAAGTAGCAGAGGGGGTTGTTAATAAGTTTCAGCTGCTTTGGTGTTAATTAAATTAACAACAGATGCACTAGAGGGGCAACAATGAGACGACCCCCAAAACAGGAATGGTTTAACAGGTGGAGGCCACTGACATTTTTCCCTCCTCATCTTTTCTGACTGTTTGTTCACTAGTTTTGCATTTGGCTACAGTCAGTGTCACTACTGGTAGCATGAGGCGATACCTGGACCCTACAGAGGTTGCACAGGTAGTCCAACTTCTCCAGGATGGCACATCAATACGTGTCATTGCCAGAAGGTTTGCTGTGTCTCCCTGCACAGTCTCAAGGGCATGGAGGAGATTCTAGGAGACAAGCAGTTACTCTAGGAGAGCTGGAGAGGGCCATAGAAGGTCCATAACCCATCAGCAGGACCAGTATCTGCTCCTTTGGGCAAGGTGGAACAGGATGAGCACTGCCAGAGCCCTACAAAATGACCTCCAGCAGGCCACTGGTGTGAATGTCTCTGACCAAACAATCAGAAACAGACTTCATGAGGGAGGCCTGGATGCCCAACGTGTTCTCACTCCCCGGCAGCCTGGAGCTCAATTGGTATTTGACATAGAATACCAGAATTGGCAGGTCCACCACTGGTGTCCTGTTATTTTCACAGATGACAGCAGGTTCACCCTGAGCACATGTGACAGACAGGATAGGGTCTGGAGAAACTGTGGAGAATCATTCAGCATGACTGGTTTGGTGGTGGGTCTTTGATGGTCTGAGAGGCATATCTATGGAGGGACTCACAGACCTCTACAGGCTAGACAATGGCACCTTGATTGCCATTAGGTATAGGGATGAAATCCTTGAACCCATTGTCGGACCCTATGCTGGTGCAGTAGGTCCTGGGTTCCTCCTGGTGAACGACAATGCCCAGCCTCATGTGGCAAGAGTATGCAGGCAGTTCCTGGAGGATGAAGGAATTAATACCATTGACTGGCCCCCACACTTGCCTGACCTAAATCCAATAGTACAATTTTCAGTTGCTGCAATGAAATTTTAACAAAATGGATTAAACTGGCGCATCATTTTTTCACTTTGATTTTCAGGGGGGGTCTTTGAATTGAACCCTCTGTAGGTTGATAATTTTCATTTCCATCAAACAATGTGGCATCTTTTCATTCCTAACACATTACCTAGTCCATATCAGTATAGACATCCAGCATAATTTTATTCCCACTGAGATCTGATGTGTTTTCAAAGTGTCTCTTTAATTTTTGAGCAGTTTATATTGTAGCGACCCGTGGTCGAGTCTTGAAGTTTTTAAAGCCGATCTCTGCCGTGCACCTCTCCCAAGCTGTCGGCTACCGGTTTGCCAGCGTTGTGCACGCAGCTGTACCCAGCTCTTTAAGTAACGAGCACTCGTGTCCCATACACCGCACGACTACGAGTGTCTCGGCAGCACCCAGCTGTACCCAGCTCCTTAAGTAACGAGCACTCGTGTCCCATACACCGCACGACTCCGAGTGTCTCGGCATTAATTGCTTAGATGAAATCTTAGCAATGAATACAGCTCTGTCCTGTTGTATCTCTTTATTCACAGATAGCCAGTAAACAAAGCTCGACATTATTGCACTGCCATTGTCAAGGTCATGCACGAAGACACATTTCACATAACCGGTACTTTTTACAAAATAAATAACCCCGGACGGCGATAACCCAAACCCACCCAACTAATTGAACACAAACACAACATTATTTACAAGTTAAGAAATTAATAAATACAACAGGAAAAACATTAGAAAAATCAGTGAACGTACAACCTTCCCACAATGCATCACTCCGGCAGCGCTGACTGCCGGGTCGCTACATAGCCCCCTCCCAAGAGGGTTTAGTGTCCTCACAACCCTAGTCATTACATTCAAAGTCTATTAAATATCCCGGTCGGCGACGGACACGCTTTGGCCTGCTTGACTCTCCACGACTCGTGTCAGGTTCAGTCCGGAGACTTTCAATGTCTGTCTCGACACCGAGTGTGGAGGTTGGAGAGCCACTTTGAGTTCTAATTCCTTCTGGTGCTGGGGCCAATGGGTGGTATGGTGCTAAACGATCTTTATGTAGCACCATCCGTCTGCCCCGTCCAGGCATTCGGACTCGAAAAACAACTTCCGAAATTATGTCCAGAATTTCTCCCGGTCCCTGCCAATGGTGTGTCAGTTTTGGGGACAACCCCCGTTTCCTTTGTGGGCAAAAGACCCACACTTTGTCCCCTTGCTTGAAAGTTGGACCATGAGCCCGAATGTCATATGCCCGTTTCTGACGGGCTCCAGCTCCCGCTAGGGCCTCCCTGGCCAGTTGATGCACGGTGTTCAGCCGCTCTTTTAATCGTCGGAAATAGTCCGTTTCGTGACCACCAACAAGCTCAGTCTCAGGGGGCGAGCCAAACACCAAGTCCACCGGCGTGCGCATCTCTTCCGAACATCAGCCCGCCGGTGTGCATTGACTCAATTCCTGAACGGCCGTCCTATACGCCCACAAGACCAGAGGCAAATGTTGGTCCCAGTCTCTCTGGTGTTGACTAGTGAGGATGGCAAGTTGGGCGGCCAGGGTGCGGTTAAACCGTTCGACCAGTCCATCGCTTTGAGGGTGAAGGGGAGTGGTTCGGGTCTTCTTCACCCCCAGCCGCTGTGCAGTTCATTCGGCACCCCAAATCGAGTGAACATTTCATCCAGCAATTTTTGAGCGGCTGTGGAGGCACTTTGATCTGGAATGGCATATGCCTCCGGCCATTTAGTAAAGTAGTCCATCGCCACCAAAACAAAACGATTTCCGGCCTCTGTGGTAGGGAAAGGACCCAGTACATCTACCCCAATCCTCTCCATGGGAGCCCCGACAAGATACTGTTGCAATGGTGCGTGAGAGCGTTGGCCAGGTCCTTTCTGCGCAGTACAAACGTCACAGCAGTGGACGTGCATCTCCGCATCTTGTCGACACCCGGGCCAATAGAATCGCTGCCGCAGCCGACGCACTGTCTTTGCATTTCCAAAGTGCCCAGATCCAGCTGCTCCATGAACCCAACGGAGGACCGTTGTACGTAAAGCCTGGGGAACCAGAAGTTGCAAACGGTCAGTTCCCCCCCTTGGTGCCTGCCATCTTCTGTAGATCACACCATCGTGCAACTCCAGGCTGCCCCACTGCGAATGTAACAACTTGAGTTCCGGCCCCTGGGAAGACACGGTTTGCCAATCGGGGCATTCCTGGGTCTCCAGCCAACCCCTTACCTTCTCTAGCACTTGGTCGTTTGCCTGTAGTTGCCGTAACTGTTCGATGGTGAATGGTTCCCCTGCTCCATCAGTGTCCTCTAGCCCGGCTGCTGCTGATGATGGTCCCATACCCCTTTCTTCTTGTCGACGACAATATCGACAGTCGTTGAGTATGCATGGTCGCCTGGAGAGGGCATCAGCATTTGCATGCTGCCGTCCTGGTCGGTGTTGCACCTCGAAATCATACTCCTGAAGTATCTCTATCCACCTTGCCACCTGGCCCTCAGGTTGCCGGAAATTTAACAGCCATGTAAGGCTAGCATGGTCAGTTCGAATCGTAAACTTAGTGCCCAACAGGTAAGGCTTGAAGTGTCTACTGCCAGGATCACTGCCAATAGCTCCCGCCGGGTAACGCAGTAATTTTTCTCCGGTCGACTGAGGCTGCAGCTATAGTAGGCCACCACTCTCTCTCCGGTCTCCCCCTTCTGGGAGAGTACTGCGCCAACCCCCACATTACTAGTGTCAGTGTCCAAAATAAAGGGTTGGTTGGGGTCAGGGTAAGCCAGGACAGGTGCACTGGTGAGAGCAGCTTTTAGTTGTTGGAAAGCGGCGGCGCAGTCCTCCGTCCACCCAAACTGTTGGCCCTTACTCGTCAGCTGGTGCAAGGGGCTAGCAATGGTTGCAAAGTTTTTCACGAATCTCCGGTAGTATGAGGCTAAGCCCAGAAAGCTCCGCAGCTCGGTGATGTGGGCTGGTGGGGGCCAGTTGCTCACGGCAGTCACCTTCGCTGGGTCGGTAGCCACTCCACTCTTGCTAACCACATGTCCCAGAAACTGAGTCTGTCGGGAGAGGAGGTTACATTTCGCGGGGTTCAACCGCAACCCGGCGCTACGAATGGCTGTCAGGACTTCCCTTAAATTGTGGACAGCCTGATCAAAGTCTCTGGCATGGATTAACAGATCGTCCAGATAGACCACACATCGGGTTCGGGGAATGTCTTTTAGGACCCGCTCCATCAGTCTTTCAAAGGTGGCCAGTGCGTTACACAGTCCAAACGGCATCACCTTGAATTGCCACAGCCCTTGTCCGATGGTGAATGCGGTTTTGTGTCGGTCCTCTGATGCCAGTTCCACTTGCCAATACCCACTGCGCAAGTCCAAGGTGCTGAACCAACAGGATCCAGCCACATAATCCAATGCATCATCGATGCGTGGCAGTGGGTATTAATCTTTTCGAGTGACTTCGTTTAACCTCCGAAAGTCCACACAGGGGTGCCAACCCCCCGTTTTCTTCCGTACCATGACCATTGGTGCAGCCCAGGGGCTGTCCGAAGGCTCAATAACATCGTTGGCTGCCATCTCACAAATCATTTCCTCGGCAGCTTGACGCTTCGCAAGAGGCAATCGGTGGGGGCGCAACGAATGGGAGCGGCATGGCCAGTGTCTATGTGGTGTTTCACTAAATTCGTTCTAGTACAGTCCTCCTCTCGAGCCGCAAAAATGTCCACAAAGTCTCTCAAAAGTTGTTGAAGTTGCTCCTGCTGTGGCGCGTTCAGATGTTCCCCACTTCGACGGCCCAATTCCTCTACAGCGGCAACTGTCTCAGCTGATGGGTGGTCGCGTGAGGAAAACCGTTGGGACGCACTGGTCTGAGCTGCATCACTCTCCTGGGGGTCCTCTTGAGTCTCTGCATCTTCCGAACAACGGTCGGGAGCCGGTGAGCCGTGGTATCCAGGCAAATCCAAGCCAGCAGTCCTTCCAGGACGGTTCCAGCCCGATTGGAGCGACACAGTCTCATTACCTAGGCAGAGGACGGCCCTAGACACATCAACACATGCTCCCCAGTGGGCCAACAAGTCCAACCCAATAATGCACTGATCTTTAATGTCCGCAAGCCAGAATTCGTGGTTGGTCTGGCTCGTCCCTACCAACACAGATAACAGTTTCTTTCCGGGCATTACTGTCCGTTCACCCGTAACCGTGCATAGTTCGCTATTTGTGGGGGTCCAGCCCTCGGGAAGAAGACTAGCTGTTTCTGGCAACACTCCTTTTCTTAGCAAACAAATAGTGGACCCCGTGTCCACTAAAGCACTGCATGGCCGTCCATCAATAGTGCAGTCTAGGTATAGTCCAGTGGAAAATCCACAGCGCCCAACTTTGAAGCAGTCTTTGTTGAGGGGTGCTGAAAAACGGAGCGAGGGTCCCCTCACGGCCTCACCCCGATGTCGTTTCCCTGCGGTGATGCTGTACGAGGCAACGGACTTGGGGCAGGGCAATCCCTGGCAAAGTGCCCTGGTTCTCCGCGATCGAAAACAGCAGTCCACTCGTTGTCTCTGTCGGGGGGTTGATGTTGATTGGGCGCGGCTGACCTCCACTACCTCAGACAGGTCCCCTTCCGCCTCGGTTCAACTGCTCTTGTTAGTCGACTCGGGCGTGGCGTTCGTCTTGTCGGTGACTCAGCCTGTAGTACGTCTTCAACTCGCTCAGCCTCTTTTAGTGCCTCGCTCAAATCTCGGGGTGACGATAGACAGACATGCTGGCGAAGACGTTCTGGTGTGAGGCCCTGCAGGAAAGCATGAAGACTGAGTTCTTCCCTCACTGCTGTTGAGAAAGTAGGGTAACCTTTTCGTGTATATACCCTGACGTCAGCGGCACAGGCTCCTACACTCTCACCTTCATGCCGACGTCGGCTAGTCAGCTTTTCTCTGCTGCATTCTGCTGAAGTTCTTTGTCCAAAGCGACGGGTGAGAGCAGCGGTGAGAGCCTGAAGATCACGACACTCTTCCGATGACAGATCAATGAGTACCTGAAGTGCGGGACCCTCCAAGGCAAGGGCCAAGTGTGTCGCAGCTTCCTCACGGTTCCACTCATTGTGTATCGCGGCCAGATCCACTTGTGCGAGGTATGGTTCTAAAGGAGTCAATCCGCTGTATCGCGGCAGCTTAGCAGGTGACCGTGAGAAGCGGACCGTCCGACTGGTAACCTGGGGTATCGCTGCGGCAGCCGACGGCCCCTCTGGCGTGCTCAGAAGATCACAACACTGTCCGGGAAATACTGGTACCATCAGGCCGGTCTGCCGCTTTCCTCCGCACAGCTCCGCTGATCAGGCGCTCTAACGTAACGCTGTTCTCTAAGATGGCACCCTCTAATTCTTCAAGACTCTGTTCCATAACGGCGTCTTCTAAACAGCCTGGTCTCCCACTTCTGACACCAATGTAGCGACCCGTGGTCGAGTCTTGAAGTTTTTAAAGCCAATCTCTGCCGTGCACCTCTCCCAAGCTGTGGGCTAGCGGTTTGCCAGCGTTGTTACATGCAGCTGTACCCAGCTCTTTAAGTAACGAGCACTCGTGTCCCATACACCGCACGACTACGAGTGTCTCGGCAGCACCCAGCTGTACCCAGCTCCTTAAGTAACGAGCACTCGTGTCCCATACACCGCACGACTCCGAGTGTCTCGGCATTAATTGCTTAGATGAAATCTTAGCAATGAATACAGCTCTGTCCTGTTGTATCTCTTTATTCACAGATAGCCAGTAAACAAAGCTCGACATTATTGCACTGCCATTGTCAAGGTCATGCACGAAGACACATTTCACATAACCGGTACTTTTTACAAAATAAATAACCCCGGACGGCGATAACCCAAACCCACCCAACTAATTGAACACAAACACAACATTATTTACAAGTTAAGAAATTAATAAATACAACAGGAAAAACATTAGAAAAATCAGTGAACGTACAACCTTCCCACAATGCATCACTCCGGCAGCGCTGACTGCCGGGTCGCTACAATATATATATATATATTAGGCCTGGGAAAGTTAACATATTAATTTTTGTGAATAATGTAGCCAGGTTAACACATTAAGTAATATTTTTGCATCCAGGGCAGGCAACGAGGTGATCGTCTCATACTGGTGTTCATTTTCTTGTTTTACACATACCAACATATAGCGTTAAGGAAGGCAGTCAAATGCGAGTTCATACTAGGATGGCAAGACCTACCCAAGGAGAGTTGAGCACAACACCTACACAGAAACACCATCACCTGCTAAACCAGCCCACTGAGTTTGTCTAGTACATCAGTCTTAACAAGATACTAACTGAGGTGGACAGATGTGAATCTGTCCGAGCTGTGCAGCTTGCACAGAGGAAGCTGAATGCCCAAAGATCAGGCATAGCATCTGGGACACAGGGATTGAGATGCAGTGGTGGTAAAGAGCCTCTTCCCAGGCAGACAACATTATTCTGATGCCCATTACTGTCTCTCTCAAAGAATGGCACCTCCGACAGGTTGGCACTGTGGCCACGTAGGTTACATACAGAAATTCTGCATGACAGGCACAAGAAGCGGGAACTTTGGCAAAGCGAGGTAGGTGGGGAGCGCAATGGTCATGATGCGAGGTGGGGGGTCTTTGTCGGGTTCAGTAACAGTCTCAGGAGCCCAGAGACAACCTTAAGCCTGAACATTGGTACTCATAGGGTAAATTGGAACTGATTATTACTGCCACCTGCACACCTGGATTGGTGGCCAGGTGGTGAAAGCCTTAATTGACATGGGGGCAACAGCATCACTAATCTGGCTTCACATGGTCCCTGAGGGCACAGGATCATCCACCACACAGGGATGTTTTTCCACAGCTACCAGGGAAGTGGCTGTCATGAAGGGAAAAGTGAAGATAAATGTCTGCACTGGGGAATGACGGTGAACTCAGCAGATCTGGTTGGCAGACATATGAGACCCCTGTATGTTGGGGCTGGACTTTTTAAAGGACATTGGGTCACAACTGGATTTTAATCGGGTGATGTTAACCTTGGAAGCAAGAGGATGAGGGTGCTGCCTTGCCAGTCTCATCAAGCATTCTGAATCTTTGTGGAGCTTGCCTGTAGTCTTAGTAAAGAAAAAGAGCCGGAGATTCTGTGTAGACTACAGGCATGTGAATTCAGTCACATGCACACTCATATCCCCTGCCATGTATTGATGTGTCCTTGAATTCGATTGCGGGGTCAAGTTGGTTTCATCACTCAACCTCCAGAATGGTTACTGGCAGGTAGAACTGGCCCCTGTTGCAAGGGAGAAAACAGCTTTTTCTGTTGGAGGAAGACTCTGCCATTTCCATGTCCTACAGAAGGACAGGTGGCTTTAAGCATTGCACTCATAAAGAAGAAAGGGAACAGGAGCATATCTTACAGGAAGGAATCTGCTGCTGTGCACTGACTGTACCAGAAGCAGAGGAGTAATGGAGTAAATGCCAGCAAGCAGACCCTGACCTATGCCAAGTGAGGGGCTGGATAGAAACCAACACCCTCCCCATCTGGAGTAAGTGGCTCCAGAGAACAATACCGTCAAGGGACTTTGGTCCCAATGGGACAATTTAGACATTAAGGATGGAAAATTGCAGCGACAATGGTGCAACCCCGACACTTATTTTATTATTATTTTATTATTATTTTTACGATTATTTTTTTTCTCCAGCCGTCTGGAGTTTTTGTTTTTTTTTTTCTGTCCACCCTGGCCATCGGACCTTACTTATTCTATGTTAATTAATGTTGACTTATTTTATTTTCTTACTGTGTCTTTTATTTTTCTATTCTTCATTTTGTAAAGCACTTTGAGCTACATTTTTTTGTATGAAAATGTGCTATATAAATAAATGTCTTTGTTGTTGACACTGGAGAGGGAAGTTGGCATGGCATTTCATGGTAGAAGAATCAACAGGATGCACATCCATGCTGCTGATGCTGGACTGTGAACTCAAGACTCAAACGTCTCTCTAACAGACTGCCTCCTAACCATCCAAGGGAAACCCTAGGTTCTGAATACACCTATAAGTTGCAGAAGAGAATTGAAGTCACCCATGACTTTGCTAGGTCATGGCCACAAGAAACTAGGCAGAAACAGAAGACACATTTTGACCTACGAGTATGAGGACATCCCTTTAATGCTGGAGATTTTCTCTGGGTATATAGCCACAAGAGAAAAAAAAAATGGTCACCTAAACTGGACAGTGCCTGGATAGGCCCCTGTCATGAACAGAGTGGGGGAGGTTGTTTACTGGGTACTGCTACTATCTTCAAGTCGAAGGGTACTTTAACACTAAGATCGGCTAGCACCATACCGAGGCAAGGCAGATGAAGCACCTGAAATCGACATGGTAATAAACCCAGAAAAGCTGGCCTCATCCCCTCCTATGGCTGCAGTTCCGCAAAGGGCAAAGTGACACACATTGCTGCTTGGTCAATTCAAAAACTTTGTATTATCCTTGGGGATGAGAGCTTGTGGTGTTGGGGGAATCAGTGTAATGCTAGACCTTTGAGGAAACCACACAGGTGAGGGCTGTACAGCAGCTGAGGAAGGTGGCGGAGCTGTGACCAATGAGTGACATAAAAACGGACCAGGACAGCTACCTGGAACTGACACTTTTAATCACTGGTGGTGGTATTTCCCATAGCCACACAACCGGAGTTTGAGATGGTGATTTAGAATCCAGTGGGGCATTCAATAAAGAAAGCTTTTGACAACTACTGGTGTCTCTTCAGCAGTCTTCCTTGCTATTGGTTCATTACAGTATCTTTGCTAATTTATGCAAAGAACACAACATAAGCATCCAAGTAATGCATGGTGTTAGTTTATAAGCGAGATAGCAGCTAGTGAGATCTTTCTTAGCACGTCAGGAGCAACGGTGTAGGTAGAGTAGTGTCTTCCAGCCATTTTTCTGTTGGAACACTTTTTGTAACTCAGAAAATCCCAAGGCACACCACAATCCTACCATCTACAAAAGCATTAAACGTCATACATGTGTCAAACTGTTTGGAGTGTCTTTACTACCAGATACGCCATAAAAAAATCAGTTTGGAGACTATCACTCAGAGACATAGCACTTAGTGAGCACTAGTATGCCCACTGTCCCTCAGCTCTGCAAGAGTAACTGGTGAACACGCCACCTAGCAGCTGAACCCCCAACACATCTTCAGGCTGCTAAAGTGCACTCTAATTGCTGTGTCTGCAAAACAGTGATTGGAGAACTGCTTTTATGTTGGCATCTCCAGGTAGTCCTGCCCTTCTCAGACAGGTCTCGACCACCTGAGGAGCATGGCTCTCTCTTAGGTCAGGTCCCGGGGAACTACACTGTTATTTCCATGGCGCAGCAGTTAAAAAAAAAATTGTGTAGGGTATAACTATCAAGTCGTTGATGATGATGTCCAATAGTGAATTTTATTTGTGCAGTTTTAATACAATTTTAATGTATGCCCATTTAGGAGATGCATATAGTTACTTTCAATTAAATCAATCTTTAGCTGCGCATTCAAAATGTACGTAGTTATTTCGACTGTTTAGTTTTACTATGACACGTCTGTGTTTTATATACTATGCCAATTTGAGAATCATCAAAAGACTTTTTTGTTGTAATTTTTGTATGTGCTTATAATACATTGACCTCATTTTCTGATTGCATTCTTTTCAACTTACCTTTTAGGAAGGCATTAAAATTTAGGTTGCACTAGCTCATATTTTATTATTTTTATTAGTATTTTGTTAAATGTTCAGGTTTAAGGTCGTTCTATAAGTTTAAACTATGCCATTATTTTTTTTTAATTCCTTTGTGTTGATTCTACATTATTTTTGTGATTCAGTGTGTTTTATTTCATGATTTAAGTACTTATTTTAAGATTACAAAATTTAATGTTAGATGCAGTTCATCACAATTAATAACATGGAATGATGCTATTAATTAGTTATTTTTTCTTAATTGATTCCCACCCCAATATTTACATATATATATATACAGTATACATATAAATATGTATATACAGTATATATATGTACTCTCGCTCTCTCTCTCTCTCTCTCTATATATATATACGTATATATATATATATATATAGTTTTTGTGATAATAATATAACACAGACATCATAAAGAGTTGGGGCAGCCACCCGTATATTGTTTTTCTGGGCTGCAAAAGTTTACGTCTTTTAATCACGATGTGTATAGAACAGAGTCCACAACATAACTGATTACAATAGACAAAGAGGGAGTCTTCAAAGGCCCGTAGAGGAAGTCACGTCATCAAAAGGGCCAGAACCAGAAGTGATGTCATCTGGACCGGAAGTGACATCAGCACAGGGACCGGTGCTAGAAGTGACGTCAGCACAGGGGCCAGCTTCAGAAGTGATGTCAGCAAAGGGGCCAGCTCCAGAAGTAATGTCTTCTGAGGCCCTGGAACCTTGCAGGATTTCCCGGGAAAGGTCTGTAGGGAACTGAGAAAGACAGTCAGCACACTCTGCCGCCCCCTGGTCAGATGTTTTATTACAATTACTCAGACCCTTTAGCTGCCTCCTACTCACACGTGTGTGACAAGGCCCCCCCCCCTCAGCCCAGACCCATCGGATCAGGCGTCCATCACAGAGAGGTCATGGGCATGAGAGACAGCATCAGCGCTGGCATGGAGACAGCCCTTACAATGAATTAGCGAAAACTTGTAAGGTTGGAGGTCAGGAAACCACCTAGTGACCCGTGGATTCAACGCTTTGCGATGGGCCATCCACTGTAAGGGAGCATGATCTGTCACCAGAGTGAACTCCCAGCCCAAGAGGTAGTACCTCAAATGCGTAATCGCCCATTTAATTAATCGCAAGGGCTTCCCTTTCCACCACTGCATACCTGGTCTCCCAGGCTCAGCACAACTCCCAGGCCTATGTACAAAGCATCCATCTGGAGAATAAAAGGGAGAGAAAAATTAGGAGCTTTTAATATTGGTGCTGAAGTAAGAGCCTGTTTTAAGTCACAGAATGCAGCGTCTGTCTTGTCAGTCCATACCACATGATTAGGAGCCCTCTTCATTGTTAAATCAGTCAAGGGTGCCACTCTCTCTGAAAACCTAGGTACGAACCGGTGATAGTACCCGGCCAATCCGAGAAATGCTTGGACTTGCTGCTTGGTTCGTGGACAGGACCATTTTAAAATGGCATCTATGTTTGAACACTATGGTTTCACGGTACCCCGATCCACCAGGTATCCCAAATATTTAGCATCTTTCAGTCCAAAGAAACATTTCTTGGGATTGATATAAAGCCTGTCTTCTCCTAGTGCCCGCAATATTGCAGTGACCTGCTGAATGTGTTCCTGCCATGTGCTGGAATAGATGATGACGTCATCCAGATAGGCAGCACTATAAGCATTATGGGGTCGGAGCACTTTGTCCACCAGACGCTGGAAAGTCGCAGGAGCCCCGTGTATCCCAAATGGAAAGACAGTGTCCGCTAGGGGTGGTAAACGCCATCTTGACCGTTGCGGAGTCTGTTAAAGGAATCTGCCACTACCCCTTTGTCATGTCAAGTGTGGTCAAAACTTCTGCTTGGCCAAGCCTCTCGAGGAGGTCATCCATGCGAGGCATGGGATAAACATCAAATAGGGAGACCTGGTTAAGCCGACAAAACTCATTGTGCCTCTTCCATATGACTTTTTATATTAGATCAGATTTTCCCAAATCTATCACGTAATTGCGTGATATATTCCAAAATATCTGTAGAGGGAAGAGCCTCTCCTTCCCAGCCATCTTCCAAAATATCCAATATACCTTGGGGTTGTTGTCCATATAATAATTCAAAAGGTGAGAACCCCGTAGAGGCTTGTGGGATTTCCCGATAGGCAAAGAGAATGAGGAGGAGGAGTTGATCCCAATTCCTCCTATCCCCGCTGACCACCATGCGAAGCATCTGCTTTAGAGTCTGATTAAATCTCTCTTCTAGACCGTCGGTTTGAGGATGATACACTGAGGTCTTTAAGTGCTTTATTTTCAGTAACTTTGCCATTTCCCTGAATGTCTCCAAGGTAAAAGGCGTCCTTTGCTCCATTAGGACTTCTTTAGGAATGCCAACATGGTCAAAGAACCCTACTAGTTCCCGTGCAATTGCTTTAGATGTAGCTGAGCGCAAGAGAACAGCTTCTGGATATCGGGTCACATAATCCACGAGGACTAATATATATTTATGTCCTCAGGCTGAGGGCTCTGAGGGTCCTACAATATCAACCCCAATTCTTTCAAAGGGGACATCAACTAAGGGAAGGGGAACAAGAGGAGCACGGTCCCTCCTAGGAATTTGCCATAATTGACATTCCGGTCAAGAAATACAAAAATGGCGAACCTCCTCGTTAATTCCTGGCCAATAAAATCTGAGCTTAATCTGCTCTAAAGTTTTTTCGGAGCCTAAATTGCCTCCAAGTAAGTGGACGTGTGCTAATTCACAAACCTGACACCGGTAGGTTCGTGGGATTAACAACAGTTTCCAGACCTCCGTTCCATGTTCCATGACCCGATATAATAGATTTTCTACTAAAAAGTGAAGTCCTTGTGGCATGGGCTGGTGTGTGCGTTGGCTGTGACAAGGACTACTGCATTTTTTGCAAATTTAAGAGAGTCATCATTCCACTGCTCCCTTTTAAAAGAAGCCGGTGTTTTTCTAAATTGAAAGTGTATGTCAAAGAGAGGATCTGGCCTGACCTCAAGGGGCGGGGATTCCTCCCAACTTGTTGAGGCACGGGTGGATGAGATATTCGCCTGAGACAGTCCAAGAATCTCCCCGTCCTCCTTGTGGGCTTCCATATCTCTCTCTGCTGGCTGTGTACACGGCGTGGAGACAGCTTGAGACGAGTTATCCCCATCTATAACGAGAAGTTTTTATTGGGAGTAGTCAATAGTTTACTGCATTTATTTTCAGACCAGTCCCACCCCAGAATCACTGGAAAAGGTGGATTAGGGTGGACCACCATGGGGAATTTTTTTAGTGATCCTCCCTGACTCACGAAACATGAATACATTTAATACTGGTCTTTTCTTTAATTCTTTGTCGCAGTAAGACATATCGGAAATCAACAATAAATGTTGCTGCCCGAATCAAACAAGGCATCGAGTTTGTAACCATTAATGACCACGGATCCTGTATTCGATAACCGTCTCCCCCCTTCCACCTATATCCCGCCTTGTTCCTGGGCAGGTCGCACGCCCGGCGGCCTAGGAAGTCAGACACAGGTTCCGATTTATGTGGAAGAGATTTATTTTGTAGGACGTAATCTCTAGGAAATCCACTAGAGAACTGTTCTGCTGTCCCAGATTTTGAGACTGGCATGGGTGTTTTTATGAGCTTTATAAACTCTTCCATAGAATGGAAATCTCCCTAGTCCGGCTGGGTAAAGTTTTTGGGGAGGCTCTATAAAAAAGTAAAGCAGGCTACCTGCTGCACTATTTGGTAGGTGGTCAGTTCAAATGGCCTTAGCCATATGGCCGCCTGCTCCCAGAGGGTCATAGCCTGCCCCTGGATTGATCTATCTAGATCAAATTCCCATTTTTTTATTATTCTTGCCTGCTGGACTGGGGATAGCCCATATTTAACTGGGAACTCAGCCCCAATGAGCAGCTCAGTTCTCTCCTCTGAGAGAGCATAATAAGCCCTTTTTGTTTCATCCCAAAAAACCAGCCTACATCTGTGTGTCCCTTTCACACTCTCCACTTGGTAAGTTACATGCCCAGGGTTGTATTTGGGAAGCGGAGCCTGTACTGAGTCCTTCCTAACCCCCAAACTCACCCCCCTCCCCCAAGAAACTCGGCCCCGGTACTTTCCTACCTGATTAGTGTCATGTCCGTGTTCCGATTTCTTCTGGGACTGTATCCTGCCGAGTACACCACTGTGATAATAATAATACAACACAGACATCATAAAGAGTTGGGGCAGCCACCCGTACATTGTTTTTCCCGGCTGCAAAATTTTAAGTTTTTTAAGCACGATGTGCATAGAACAGAGTCCACAACATAACTGATTACAACAGACAAAGATGGAGGCTTTAAAGGCCCATAGAGGAAATGACATTATCAAAAGGGCCAGAACCAGAAGTGATGTCGTCTGGACCGGAAGTGACGTCAGCACAGGGCCCGGTGCCGGAAGTGATGTCAGCACAGGGGCCGGCTTCGGAAATGATGTCAGCACAGGGGCCGGCTTCGGAAATGATGTCAGCAAAGGGACTGGCTTCAGAAGGGATGTCTTCTGAGGTGCTGGAACCTTGCAGGATTTCCCGGAAAAAGGTCTGTATGGAACTGAGAAAAACAGTCAGCGCACTCTGCCGTCCTCTGTTCAGATGTTTTATTACAATTACTTAGACCCTTTAGCTGCCTCCTATTCGCACATGTGTGATAATATATATCTATTATCACACACGTGTGAATAGGGGACAGCCAAAGGGCCTGATGGAGCGTGATAGAACAGAAGGTGGGGGATTGGAACAGAGTATTAACGCCTTTTTCCCTTCATCAATAGAAAAATGGAAGATAAACTGTCCTACCTTATGTAGCACCCATGTGTTAAAGTCCGTTCTGGCTTCAGAAGATGACTCCAATTCCAGTTCCCAATGATTACTTCACTTCCGGTCTCTTCCTGATGACTTAATTTCCGTCTCCTGATTATGACGTCAGATCCGGCTTCCTCGATCATCATCACATCTGCCAAGATTTCATTTCCTGTTTGTCATTGTATTTCCTGCCACGTACCCATAAAAGTACCGCCAAGTAATTTTGTAATTGTCAATGTCTGCTTTATATATCTTTGACCATGACTTCAGTCCAAAACTGAATCAAAGATCCATCAACATTATATAGGACATTCCCCCAATACTTGATCTTTCTTGTTTGTGTTTTATTTTATTACAATATATATACAGTATTTATATATAGTCATGGAACCAGGTCATCAACATGCCCCAAACCCCCAAACATGATCACACATAGTCCCGGGTTCAAATAAAGGATGGTTTATTAAGGAAAAAAGTACCTCCACAAAGTTACAAAAGCACAGGTTTTCTTTTTCCACAAATCAATTCTTCTTACAATTCCTCTCACCACAGCACTGCCCTTCTCCAGTTGAGTGCTGCTTCATGTCCTCCCAGCTCCGACTCGCCAGAATAAGGGAGTGAGGTCCCTTTTATTAAAGACCTGTGAGTACTTATGGTGCCAGGGCCACTGCCCAATGGATGTACTTCTGGGTCATACAGAAGTCTCATAAATTGGGAGGCGCATCTTCTGACAATGCCCCCTTGTGGCACTCACGGTCTCAGCAGGGCTGTGTTGCTGGACTACATATCCTAGCATTCCTTGCTGATTCCCAAATGGGGGCTGATATGGAAGGCTGCTCCTATCTCATGTCCTGGGGGAATAACTTATCCCCTGTGGTGTATTTTACAATTGATGGGCTGTCTGTTCATCCCTTCTGGGTCTGGTTCCTTCCTCTTTCCTGGTCAGGATGCTCATCTGCCTGCTCAGAACCTCCCGTCCGGATAAGAAACCATCCCCTTTATTGGTCGAGATGCCCGTCACACGTGTGTGGGAAAATATAAATATAAGTAAGTATGTGTATATAGTATGTATTTATGTATAGTGTAATTTGGTAATATATTTATGTTCGGTTGTTATTTTATACTTGTTACTATATTCATTTATTATTTGTTATTTTTAGCAGCTGTTTTATCTGCTATCATCATTGGGGAACTGCACCTATAATTTTATTTTAATTTTGTGCAATGACATAAAACCTTTCTATCCCATTCTAATCTATTTTAAGAAGGGCTGCTTACTATGGCATGATTTTTAATATGCTACCCCATGGCTGGCACTGTAGGTGCTATTTTCAGTAATTATCTGCCAGTTCAAGATGCTATTTCTTCTATCCTTGGCACTGAAACTGTTCTTGTTTCTTGACTGTCTCTGCTCCTACACTCAGCACGGTTACACACTGCTAACATGTTACTGATGCTGATAGATATCCATTTTTGAGTCATAGCTTGTTTAGCTGTGGATGTAGGGGCTTATCCCAGAGATAATGGCATTCTAAGTGAACCCTTACACCCATAGCCAATTAAAATGTCTCAGTTGCAGTCAGATTACCTAGAGGAAATCCATATATTTACAGACACAACATATAATCTTCATGCAGTAGACACCCTAGATGAGAACTGAAAAAGGGGTTGAAACATTCTAAAGCAGAAACTCTACCCATTGCACCACTGTTTAAGCATTACCGGCAAATTGTTTAAACTACAGTGAATATTAAACAATCTTATGGATGGCAGAAGTTAGATACTGATAGTTTATAGAATGTACAGTTACATTTTGTGCTCTTCCGGGTCATACATAAACTCCTCAAATAGGGATATCCATTCTTCATAGTGCCCCATTGTGGTACCCAGGGACCCTGAAAGAGTCGCTCTTTTATACTACAAAGTCCTAGGCAACCCTGCAGGTGTCCACGTGGGACCCAATCAGAGGAGCACTGCCAGCTGTTCATAATATCTAGCCATACCCCCATCCATCTGTTATTTGTTCATCCCAACTGGGATATAAACCAAGGATCATCCCAGCTGGGATATGACTCTGTTCCTGTGATTCTTCCATTAAGGCCTTTCAAACTGAGTATGGAATCATCCTCGACCCCAGTCTTGATGCCAGTCCACCCAGTTCAGCACTTACATGAGAAAATGAGAAACTAATATACATTTAGTTTATGTGCTGACCTTTTCATTTGTGGAAATTTATAATATTTATAAAAACAACAGAAAACCTTAAAGCAGGTTTTGGTTTTACTTACCTTTAGATTACTGTTCTATTTTGCAGACTGTATAGCTTTATCAGCTTAGTCTACCACAGAAACTATCCATCCATTCATTATCCAATCCGCTACAGCCTAACTACAGGGTCACAGGGTCTGCTGGAGCCAGTCCCAGCCAACACAGGGCGCAAGGCAGGAAACAAACCCCTAGCAGGGCGCCAGCCCACCGCATACCAAAGAAACTAGTATTTATTATATTGATAATTAAAAAAACTTTTTAAAAAATCAGTAATCACGCTTCACAATCGCACATCAAACCCCTGAAAGTCAATGTTAAACTTTATTTTTCTTAATCAGTTTATTAACATATATTATTATGAAGAATAACTAACATATTACACAACCTTTTAACATGAAGGATACCACAAAAATGTATTTCTTTTTGTCCTGTTCTGTTTAATTATTATTACATTGTCTACTGCAAAAGCATTTTCTTTCTACAATGTTGTTACTCCATGTTCTAACAATAAAACCTTTTAAATTTATTTTCAGTATCATTCTATCATTATCTGCTTTGTAGGCATTTGTAGGCATATCAGCAGTAAGTATTTAAGAACAAATTCTTGCCCTTTGATCAAAGAAGAGGGAGTGCTGGACCTTGAGCAGACAAGGGTAAAAAATAA
Organism: Polypterus senegalus; assembly: GCF_016835505.1. Classification (NCBI taxonomy): domain Eukaryota; kingdom Metazoa; phylum Chordata; class Cladistia; order Polypteriformes; family Polypteridae; genus Polypterus; species Polypterus senegalus. The sequence continues at coordinate 208,738,408 of NC_053156.1, read as the reverse complement.
CAATCACTCACTCAGCAAGTACTACAGTAAATAAATTATTTACATTAAAGGGTGCTTCGTTTTATTGTGTTTTTCCTAAATCTGATGAACCCTTTTGATATATTTTATAATTTGAAGTGTAGTGTGGGAATAGTAGGTGACACAGCACATTGCTTACCTTTCAGTGCAGTGGTGCTTCTGACTTAATGCATACTCTAAGCTCTTATGGTTTTAAAGCTACCCTCATTCCATTCAATGCACCTTTCAATGCCAACTCAAAACTGAGTGTTTATAGCGCAACAATTGCCAATTACAGTACAGGTTGAACTAAAACTGGGGCATGACAGACTGAGGGGTCAGAATGTACCAAAATTAACTATTATACAGTTAGTTACAAAAGAATTTATAAGCACTTTAGCATAAGAACCTAAACTATGCAGGAATTATTTTTTTAATATATTAAAAGAACCCAAGTGACTTAGAATCAGTTATTATAGGCTTAAGCAGGATGCGCTATCTGCAAGGTGAGAAGTCAAAATCTGGTCAAGCAAGCTCAAAGACCTTCTGAGCACAATATATTGGTCCTTTATCCACATCTCATCAACATTCCAATCAATAAGCAAAAAAAAAGAAAAAGAAAATCTGCAGTATATGTAACAATGGTACAGTCAATCAGTTAACATTTTCTGTTATGAATAGATGTCACTTATGTTCCAAGTTTACATGTAAGAGCACTTTTTTTAAATATATTTGTAATGGTAATCATGTCTAATAATAATGTAGTATTTAAACTTTTACTTTATAATTGACACAACTGTCACCAGTTATGACTGAATTCAACTTACTGTGCAATACTAGCATATATAATATTTTCATGCAACACAAAGTGAATATTAGCAAATTATTATACAGTTTACCTTTACTTACACTGTGAGTAGCAACTTATGCTAATTACAGTATGTGTTATTAGTTTCTGCAATTTTTGAAGAATAACTTTATTATTCATCTTAAAGAAACACCATAATGGGTTGATAAATGTCAGAAACCTGTTCAGGCATTTCAAGATACCAAATAACAACAAAATGTACTGAAATATGACTAAGAGATGACTAAGAAATCAACAGATGTCCTATAAACAGCTAGGATAGACAATTGTTACATACACAAAAATTTGAAGGGTTGCAGCTCAACCCTCAAGAAGGATATAATAAAGTAAACTTTTATTTTAAATAGATCATATGGGTGTAGATCAAAGAACCAACCAAAGTAAAATATATGCATAGATTGGCACTATATATAAATTCAATAGTTTATAAATAAACCTCTAATCTTAGTTTCTCTGATCATTCTGACCATGCTGTAATAGATTGTTTTTGAAGAATGCTCTCTCTAAAGGCATTTTGCCAGGGTTTAATTAAAAGATACAGTGAACTGATTTTTCTCCTGCCTGATTACTGATTCATCAGGTTAAAGGATAAGTTTCTTTGTTTAATCATTTGATGTTGATTTCTACTACATAATATGAGGAAATATTACAAAGTACCTCATAAAATGTTTAAAATTACCACTGATAATTACCCCAATGTTTTATTTTTGTTTTTTACCTTTGTAATTTCTCTGTTTTTTAAATAATAAGCATATCTTATAGAATAAATTAAATTCCAGTATGAAACAAATGATAGTCATAACAAACCTTAACAATCCATACTCACCTCACTGGATTTACCTCAAATGACTGACACTAAATAAACAAAAACATCAATTTTTCTTTGACAATAACCATGCAAGAAACCAGTTTAATAAAAGCTTATCCTAAGTACCCAAATATATTTTGTTTTAACAACTTATTCTAATATTAGTGTAGTAAAACATGTTTTTCAAAATGGTGCAGTGGTAAGTAAACACTCAATCTGTGCATTTAGAAACCTCTGATTACCTGATATGCTACTTCTTACTTTCCTCTCTCATTGTGCATTTTTGTTGCCTTTGTTCATCAGACATACTGTACATCTTTCTTTGTGCTTATGCCTTTGTTCATCGGACATTGCAGCCCACTTGTTGACACCAAACAACATTACACCTGGGCACAGATGCTGAACATTTTGTCATTCTAAGTATTGACTAGCTGTGCTACCCATCAAAGATGGATTGAAATGTTAGTAATCAACAGAGTTCTCTGCGTTGAAGTTTGCAGTGCACCATTAATTGTAATGTATTTTGTAATGTATGTAGTAATAAAATGCATTGCCTTTGTCATTCCAACAGATGGTACATCACAAACATCCACCTTAATAAAAGGGCAAGCGTCTGTGTATCTGTTTGTCAGTGGAGTTGCTATGTCTGTGTCATTCTAACAGATGAGCAACACAAACATTTACAGAAATAAAATGCATTACTACAAATGCTTGTGATGCACCATCATTTATTCCCTTAAACTGTGGAAATTAAGACAAATTTAATAATTCAGAATGCAAAAAGAAAATGTTTGACTTATAAGTGGGCATGCAAAGACCATTCATTATTAGGAAATAAATTATAATTCTTGATGGGGCTTATGCATTACCTGTTGTATTTAAGGATGAAATGGGTAAGAAAAACATAAATTATACCTTTCTGTTTATGATATTTCTACATTTGGAAAACATATGAGCAATATATATTAGGAATTACTAAAAATCAGTATTAAAACAAAATTAACATTCGCAATACACAAACTTTTCATGCCTACTTAATCCAATTCAGCATAATGAGCAACTGGAGAAAATTCAGCAGCACTGGGTATAAAACAGTCTGGACAGACAACCAGTACATTCTAGAACCCACTCACACACAGGGCCAATTTAAAATTGCCAGTTAACCTACCTGAATGTCTCTGACAATCTGCAGTATGTGCAAACTCCACACAGACAACAATCAATATTGGATTCAAACCCAGAACACTGGATCCATGAGGTGACATGCCACATGACTAACCACTGCATTTTCACAACACCTGCAAGAAGACTCTTCATGTAGTTATTGATTCCAGTGCAGTTAGTAATTTTGGGCCCCTGCTCCCTTTAGGTGAAAAACATTTGTTGGTTTTTAATTCTGAATTGCTACTTTAAGGTCTTTCTACTGTAGAATATATCAACAGTATGTAACTCTGAGCAATTCCAAAACATTCTTCTGACTTTCTAATATAGACTTGTTTTGAACATTGCCTTACTGAATGGACCAACAAAGAGATGTGGCCAGTTAGGCACATTCGTGGGGTCCAGCAGCTGTGGGGCATCTGTTGGTGAAGAGAGATTCACTGATCTTGATTTTGCCGATGATGCTGTGATGTTTGCAGAGTCAATGGATTCTCTGATCAGGGCTCTTCAGACTGAGTGAGGATTGAGGAGTGAGGAGTGTCAGGACTTGCGAGTGTCCTAGATAAAAACCAAGACCCATCCTTTAATGCCCTCTTGGGTGCAGTCATCTGCAGTGTGTCTGTCGGCAGAGGGACTGTAGACCTTGTCGAGAGGTTTACTGACCTCAGTAGAGACATTGATGTCTCTGGTGACTCTTCCTTTGAAGTCAGTAGATAGATTGGGAGAGCATGGGGGGGTCATACGGTTGCTGGAAAGGGGTGTGTGACGCTCCTGATATCTCTGCAAAAGGACAAAAGTCTTTAGAGTCCTGGTGCTCCCAGTTTTGCTATATGGTTGTGAGACATGGACACTATCCAGTGATCTGAGAGGAAGACAGGAATCCTTAATTGTGGCTCACAGAATCCCAAATGAGGCACATCACTTGTATTATGAGGGAGCATCAGTTATGGCACTACGGCCATGTGGTGCGATTCCCAGAGGGTGATCTGGCTTGCAGGATCCTCATTGCTGAGGACCCGAGTGGCTAGACAAGGCCAAGGGGACAACCACGAAACATCTGGCTGTGGCAGAGAGATGGTCATTTCTAGAGATTGGGACTGGGCTGTGTGACTGTCTGGGGGATTGATAACTAGGATCCCATTGTGTTTCATCATTTGGTGGATGTGTCAACCAGTGCATGCTCCCCAACTTGACCTGACCTGCCAACCTGTATTTTCTATTTATTGATATTAGTCCATAATAAAACGGTTGCGATTAGGCTATACTAACACAATTCTTTTTTTTTCCGTTGAGCACTGAGAATATCCTCCTGAGGATGTCCCAGTTTTTAACAATGGGAACCACCACCCTGGTCTCCACTCCAGATATACAGCTCTCAGTGGCCACAAAACTTTGAAAAGGCATGTCAGCCATGACAATCCAATAATGTCCAGAGCCTTTAGCATTTCTGGGCAGATCTCATCCATCCCCAGAGCCTTGCCATTGCAGAGTTGCTTAACTACTTTAGTGACCTCCTTTAGGGAAATGGTAATTGATCCCCAATCAGCTTCTGGCTCTGCCTTCATCCACAGAGATGTCCATCAGATTCAGGAGCTCCTCAAAGTGTTCCTTCCACCACCAGTAAACATCTTCAGTCTGGGTGAACACTTCTCCATTCTTGCTGAGAACATGAATACATGCTTTTTCTTTCTGAGTGGCCTGATGGTTTGGTAGAACCTCTTTGAGACTGATCGATGGTCGCTTTCCATGGTCTCTCTGAGCTCCTCCCACATTCTGGTTTTTGTTTCACTGACCACCAAGGCCGCAGCCCTTTTAGCCTGTTGGTACATCTCTGCTGCTTTGGCCTATGGTGCTCTGATACCATGTACACTTCAGAGCCACCTTATGTTCGAACATGGTGTTTGTTATAGACAGACCATGCCTAGCACAGAAGTCCAAAAACAAAAAAACACTCGGGTTTAGTTCAGGGAGGCAATTACAATCATACCGCTTCAGGTGTCCCCATCATTACCCATGTGGACATTGAAATCATCCAGCAGAACAATGGAGTACCCAGCTCTTACCCCTTCCAGGATCCCTTCCATGCATGCCAAGAAGACCTGGTACTCCAAACTAACATTTGGTACATAAGCACATACAGCAATCAGAGTCCTCCCTTCCACAAAGCTTAAACTGCAAAGAGGTAGCCCTTTCGTTCTCAGGAACAAACTCCAACATGGCATCAATCAGGCAGGGACTCAATAAGAAGCCCACTCCTGCCCAATGCTTTTCCTGCCCCGGGCAACTCCAGATTAGAAGAGAGTCCAACCTCTTTCAATGGGTTTGTTTCCAAAACCATGTGAGTGCAGCTATATCTAGTTGATAGCTCTCCACCTCACCCATTAACTATGGCTCCAATACCCCCCCCCCTCCCCCCACACCCCAATAGAGGTGCATTCTACATCCCAACAGTCAGTTTGTGAGTTTGGATTGCAGTCTCCCAAGGCCTCTGCCTTCGACTGCCTCACAGCTCACATTATACCCAGCCTTTATTCCTCCTGTAGGTGGTGGGCCCACAGGAGGGCAGTCCCAAGTTGTGTTTTCAGGCTGTGCCCAACCAGACACCATGGTAGGTCCAGCGACCTGGAGCTCTTCAGTGAGCACTCCTCCCAGGCCTGGCTCCAGGAGGAGGCCCTATTAACCCCATACATGGCAGGATACTCTTTTTAAATGCAGGGGTTTGCTTCAAAAGGGGCTTCAAATGGCTCTTTGTCTGACCGCTCAACTGTGATCAATTTGCCTTGGGAGGCCCTAAACCAGGAACTTCTACTCTAGACAAAATACAATAGCTCCTAAGGTCACAGGGGCGCATAAATCTTTCCACCATGTTAAGATGGTGATTCCCAGAGAGGAGAAGTAAAGTGGAATGACAAAATTTAAAGCTTGAAAAAGACATGGGTTTAGCAAGTGTGAGTATAGGTGTTGCTTCACCAGAAGCAAAAAGGGAGGGGGAGAGAGAGACAGAAGCAGAGGAGGAAGTGCCATCCTTGGCTAGACACAGAACTCCCTATTCTGTCTACTTTTTCTTACTCATTGTAATGCAGTTTAAAATACATACCAATTCAAATGGTGAGGGAGGGGTTTGACCCCCTTGGCTTGTGTCATGCATCTGCATCAGAGGACCACCTTCCAGGCTCATCGAAGGTGATACCCTAATTAGACAAGAGGGGGCACTGTTGGCACCCTGGAAGGAATGTATCATTGAACCCTGACTTAAGAAAGCATGGAGCTCCCAAACATCAACCCACTCTGTTTAGCCATTAATTAATTAGACATCGATGCACCAGAAGGCTGATTCTTTAAGTTGTTTTATTACTTTGTGTTGTGCCCTCAAGCACCTGTTTCTTTTTCCAAACATAGTTTGGATTTAAAGAGGTGACCTGGTTGGCACCACAACATTCCCTTAGACTCCTCTTGCATCTTGCATTCACAGGCCGAGTTTGCTGAAGATGAAGCACACCATGAGGCCATGCATGCACACCACTTATGAAGGGGCCAAGGTATGGCTCAACTACTCATCTTGATGCACCCACAGGATAATCTAGAAACATAATCCACTGATCTTGAAGCATACAGCCACTCTGCAGTTCTGACCAGTGAGAGACTGGGCACATCTGATTGACTTGCTTTTGTTTGAGAAGGCCAGTGGGCATATTACAATATGGAAGAGCATGCTACTGTGGACAACCTGACCCTAAAGTGTGAAATTTTAGCCCGCTATGGACTTACCTTGATATGGCAAACCCAGCATGGGTGCAAGCCTTTGACCTGTGGGGGAAACTGGCCTGCTGGTTCTGGACAGGTAAAAATACTACCAAATAAGTATTGGAGACATTTGTCCCAGACTGACCTCCACTTTATCAAATCCCACTTAGTTACTTTCTTTAAGTTTTGTTTTATTGTTTTGTGTTGTGCCCTCGAGCGCCTTTTGTTTTTCCAAATGAACCAAGGGTTAAAAGGAGAGACCCAGTTGACATCCCAATATTTCATTGAACTCCTCTTGTGTCCTGCACTCTTCCACAATTGTTATGCAGGCTTACATACATTGTAACCAGCAAAGTGTGCCACTCAGCCCCAAACTACAGACATAGTAAAGTCCAATACACTTGTATGTTAAATAAAAGATATTTATTAAACCATGCACCTTTCAAAAATCACCCTTCCAAAGACCAGTCATAATATACACAAAATCAAGTTCTTACTCCTTCCATTTGCCTGTTGAATATTACCCTCTTCCTCCAAACTCTTAACTCGTTTGATGTAAGGTGGTGGGCACCAGCCAGAAGAAATGCCATGCCTTTGTCAGTTTAAATGCTTGCATAGCTTAGTAAAGGGGTCCTCATGGCAATAACATAGATAGGGTGTGCCTTTTACATACGGTTGCTCATGTTATTGTTTCTTTTCACCTGTTCCTTTCTTTATAATGCTTAAAACATGCAATTCATTGAATTGGCCATAGGAATGTAACAGTATAGAAAGGTCACAATTCAGTTCACACTACACTTGGACATGATGGTTCTACTGTACAGTATATGAGTTTGGTACAATGAGATTTAAGCAACAAAAAATTCAAAAGCATAAGGCTAAGTTTCTTTTCATTTTTTTTAAACAGACAGTAGTAACAGTTACCTTCTACCAACCCCTGAGATACTCTAGTTCAGAGGTTCTCAAACTTGGTTCTGGGGAAACCACTGTGGCTACAAGTTTTTGTTCCAAACAGCCTCTTTTTTTAATAGGAATAATGGGCTAATTAAGTGAACTGTTATTTCCCTGATTCTGCGTTTTGGGTGCAACATAGAAATTAGAAAACTAAGTTTGGTAAGAAAATTTTTATTAAAATGTACTAAGCAGTTATATTAATTTATTTTGTTTTTCTTTTTAACAGTATTTTCATCTTGATTTTCATTCTAATTTCCCAGGTGTTCTAATTTTTTAATAAATCTATTATTTACTAATTAACGGGTCTGACACGAAAGTATTTTGCAGCTTTTCATGTTTCAGTGTTGTTTGCCTGGGTTCTCCTCGTTATTAAGATACAATGAAGGAAGCAAACTGCAACAGAGAAATGGCAAAATATAATGAAATTAACAACATAGAGTTAAGCATTTAAATGTATAGCAAAAATAAAAATATTTATAAATGTCTTATAAATGTAAAAAAAATCCAGCAACTGTGCTTTTCTGAATGTAGAATAAGAGTGAAAAAAGCCAGCTAATTAAACAAGATTAGTGTTATCAGTTATTGTCACTGATTATTAATCTGGTTGGAACAAAAACCTGAAGCCACAGTGGGCCCCCAGGACCAACTTTGAGAACCCCTGCTCTAGTTGATAGCCTACAGCCTGTAGTGTATTAAGCATTAAAACCAATAACACACACTCTTGAATATATTTTTTATGGATGGCTGATAAAAATTAAAAGGCAATAAGTTACAAACTGAAACATCTCTTGTGTAAAAGGAAACAACCTTACTAGTAGAGGGTGATTGAGATAGCAGGTACAGTCAGGCTTCATTTTGCCAAATGGTAACTTTAGCTGTTTCTTTATAAAAATAAGGAACTAAAACATGTTCATGTGTTAAGCAGTGTAAACAGCAAAGAAACTCACACTGAAAATACATATACACTAAAAAGCATATCTTATGGTATGAATATATTAAAAGATAAATAGCAATACAGAGCTGTATAACAAATTTAAATACCTGTGCCTTTAACAGCAATGAATCACATCTGTGAATAACTTTGTGATTGATTACTATATCATTATACACCTCCTGTATGTGGTAAAGTGCATGGACCACTGATTGGCTTATGTGCACACAGAATGGAATGTTTTAATGAGGTTTGATCACTTATAATAAACTAGACATTAAACCCGTTACAATAATGGGTGCTAGAACAGTAGTGCATAAACTTTAGTAGGAACAGTATATATTAAATGGCAAGGGACCTTGTATGTGGCTGTGATATGCGTCACTGTATTGTGTGCCTTTAATTTTCTCTCTCAGTAAAAAATGAAAATTTGAATAATCCATAATTTAATAAACAACCAAGAAAACTAACATTGCAACAATGCACGTGCACGTGTGTGTGTGTCTCCCTCGCGGGCCTGCGTGTGTGTGTGTGTCTGTCTCTTGCGTGTGTCTCTCTTAAGCGCGCGCCTCTGTGTCTGTGTGTGTGTGTCTCTCTCGCTTATGTGTGTGTGTGTCTGTCTGTCTGTCTCTCGCGCCTGTATGTGTCTGTCTCGTGCACGTCTGTGTGTGTGTCTGTGTTGCGCGTGCCTGTTTGTGTGTCTGTCTGTCTTGTGCGCGCCTTTGTGTGTGTGTCTGTCTCGCACACGCCTGTGTGTGTGTGTCTGTCTCACGTGTGCCTGTGTGTGTGTCTGTCTCGCGCACGTCTGTGTGTGTGTGTGTGTGTGTCTGTCTCACGCGCGCCTGTGTGTGTGTCTATCTCTCTCTCTCTCTCTGCACAAGGAATGCACAGGAAGAGACTGAAAATGTGTCGTGTGGCCCTGCGCATGCGCACCTCACCAGAAGACACACACACACGAACACCTGGACGCACACAGGGGTTTTATTAAAGAGGATACTTGAAGCTGAGGTTTTCTACCTCTGCATATGGCCACATAGCTGATGAAATGTAAATGCCACTTGCTTCTGAAAATTTTTGGGTTCTATCTGCAGTTGCATCTAGGGACTGCTTAAATACAGCGGGGATCAGTATTTGGACTCTTGGCTTTTTTTTACGTAGCTTCAGTGATTGGAGCATCTGGGTGATGCCATCAAATATGTGTTAGCATGTTTGATGTGTTTCTGCACACATACCCTACAGCTGCCAAACAATGCCAGTACATCTTCCTTGTCCGATCTACCGCTTGCTCTCCATTGCCATCATAGTTCACTGGGAACCCAAAATATTCCGACACAGCTGATTTTAAAGAAGAAGACGAGTGTTCCAGCTCATCTGTGTCATTTATACTGCCATAGTGTGACTTATTTCGTAAGATATCAATCAGCTTGTGGCTAAACTTGCTAAAGGCTTACAGGTTAAGGTTTCCTTGTGGAACTCAAGCTTGTACATTTGGTTCCACATTATGTTAATCAATCTTTATACATTCGCTGCATATTCTCCATATGACTGCATGTACCGAACCGTTACACTCGTACCATGACGGTTCGGTTCGAATACATGTACTGTTACAGCCCTAATTGGCTACATAGATGTGTACCCTGTAAATGTCAATGCTGTATGTAATAAGTTAAAGTAAACTGCAATTCAGTATTAGAACTTTATTTTCTAGTTGTGGCATTCAGGAAAAAGTAATGATAATAATAATATTATAGTACTGAGTACTGCTATTACCTGTTTGAAGTCAAAAGAATACAGTTTTCTAAAAAGCTGTGTTTTCCAATGACCATCCACATAATGAATAAATAAAAAAATAAAATAAATAAATAAATAAATAAATAAATAAATATATATATATATATATATATATATATATATATATATATATATATATATATATATATATATATATATATATATATATATATATATATATATATATATATAGTGAAATAACCAGCCGGACACACAATGAAGATTTGGGGCAGCCACCCATATAGTTTCCCTGGCTGCAAAAGGCATGTGTTTGAGTACAATGTATACAAGTTAGAGTCTAAAATAGAACTGATCAAGTATGGAGGATGAGGGGTTTTATAGGTGGTTCAAAGGAAGTAACATCTTCAGGGCTGGGACAGGAAGTGATGTCCTGGGAGTAGAATCGGATACAGGCAGGATTTCTCGTATTTGGTCTGCGAAGAGAAAAGAGAGCGGTTCAGTGCAACTCGCCGCCCCCTGGCCTGGCATGGAATTGGTGTTTTCTGGTCCCTGTGATTGACTCCCAAGCGCACGTGTATGACATGCCCTCCCCCCTCCACAGCCCAGACCCATTAGGTTGGGCGTACCTGGCTGAGAGGTTGTGACACCTCGAAAGGGCATCAGCATTGACCTGTAGGTTACCTCAGTGGTAAAGGACTGAAAACTTATACAGCTGGAGGTCCAAGAACCACCTCGTGACCCGTGTGTTCAACTCCCTGTGCAAGGCCATCTACTGCAGAGGCGCATGGTCCATCACCAGGGTGAACTCACAGCCCAAGAGGTAGTACCCCAGCTGGGTGATCGCCCATTTAATTGCTAGGACGTCCTGTTCCACTGCTGCATACCTGGTTTTGCGGTCTATTAGTTTCCAGCTGAGATACATGACAGGGTGTTTAACTCTGTAGATGCTTTGGCTCAGCACGGCGCCAAAGCCTGTGTCCAAAGCGTCCATCTGGATGATAAAAGGTAAAGAAAAGTCATGAGTTTTCAATACTGGAGCTGATGTAAGGGTCTGTTTCAAGTCACTAAATGCAGCTTCCAATGTAGTATCCCATACCACATGATTTAGGGACCCGTTTTTTGTGAGTTTCGTCAAGGACGTTGCTTTCTCGGAAAAACGGGGCACAAACTGGCGGTAGTAACCCGCTAGTCCCATAAAGGACTGGACTTGCCGCTTGGACCTTGGACAGGGCCATTTCAATATGGCATCAACTTTTGAACACTGCTATCGTACAGTACCCCGACCCACCAGATAGCCGAAATATTCTGTTAGCCCAAAGAAGCATTTCCTTGGGTTAATTCGTAGGCTGGCTTCACTTAGTGTCCACAATACTGCTTGTACCTGCTGTATGCATTATTTTCACGTGCTAGAATAGATAATAACATCATCCAGGTAGGCAGCACTGTATGAGTTATAGGGATGGAGTACTTTGTCCACCAGACACTGAAAGGTCACGAGAGCCCCATATAACCCAAATGGAAGGACACATTACTGCCAGTATCCGCTAGGGGTGCTAAATACGGTCTTTTCCTTTACGGAATCTGTTAAAGGAACTTGCCAGTACCCCTTTGTCATATCAAGGGTGGTCAGGAATTTAGAGTGTCCTAGCTGCTTGAGGAGGTTGTCCACTCATGGGATCGAATAAGCATCAAATCTTGAAACCTGGTTAAGCTGACGGAAGTCATTGCAAAACCTCCAACTCCCGTCAGGCTTTCCAACCAATACGATGGGACTGGACCAGGAACTATGACACTCCTCTATTGTACCTAGTTTCAGCATTCATTTGATATCCAGCTTAATAATTTTAGAAGTAGTATGAAGAGTCCTTTGGAGGAGCATGCAATCCTGGCAACTCAGGGTTACTAAACCGCACCGTGATGCATCAGATCAGGATATGTTCAATAGTGCTGAAGTAGAACTTCACCAGTATTTTGATTGCAACCCCAAAGCTCTTTAGCTTCCTCATCTCTCCTTGAGGATGCAAGTGATGCTAACAGACACTCAGGGCACTCAGTGATCTGGAAACAGAGGAACCTAAAACTGCTAACTGACTTGACAGGTGAGTCGCTCAAATGGAGTGAAGTGTGAATGCCTTTGTTTCTCATGAACTCAACAATGACCTCCTTTGTTCTGCTGACCTTCTGGTTGAGGTTGTTGCTGTAACACCCTACAGCCAGGTTTTTGACCTTCCTTCTGTTGGCAGCTTCATCATGGTCACTGATGAGGCCAACCACGGTGCTGTCATCCACAAACTTGATGTCTGAATAGATTCTATATCAGCTGGGTGAGGAAGCAGCCATGTGGATAGTCAATGTTACTGAACAGTGTGGAGGAATTCTTGTTGCAAATCCAGAATGTGTGGCTATACTGTATACTTTGCAGGGCACCACTGGTGTCATTCTGGGTGTGGGATTTTGTTCATATGTATGGTCAAAAAGTGCAGATGTCCTTTTGGAAATGAAGAATGCGAGAATGGGATGGAGTCCTGTTTTCACTGTGTAAAGTGTAGAAAGGCACCACTTAACATACAATTTTTGTTAAAAACGTCAAAGCAGAAGGTAACATTTAAAAAGGTCCTTAATCTTTATAATAGAGGGTGGTAAAATACAAAAAGAGTACATCTTACTAGGCGAAGGCATCTGCATTTAGATTACACGCAATGCATTTTTCTTTTAAGTACAATGTAGAAGACATATAATTAGCTTTGCCTCAAAGTAATTGTAAAAAATAAACAAAAAAAACTTTTTTTTTATGCATGCATTGGTTTTCTAGCGAAAACTCTTCAGGTTTTACTTCCATTGTCTTTTCAATTATGGGTCTAAATGCTTACGATGTCTTTAGGCTTTGTTTTTGTGTCAGACAAAGAAACGGCAGCAGAAAATGAAAAAATCTCATTCCGCATACCTGAACGTTGCAAAGCTACGCTGTCGCTCGTCTGACATCGGCGCACTTGGAACGCCCGCCTCCTTCTGGATCACAGACACAGTCGTCAAGCGGGAATCCCGCCCTTTACGACGCTTCCGAACTGTCAGACTCTACGGAACTGGGAACCCCGCCTTCCCGCCGTCTACTTTTGTTATTGACAGGCCTCGTGCGTCACTGCACTGCCCTCTTGTTGATGTCGCTCCTCTGCAACGTCACGATGATCCCGCCCCTTGTTGGTATCTTCCCAAGCCTCATTCAGGACAACTAAGACAAGCAAGCGGAGGTTGCGGAAGGGTCCTATCTTCCAGCTGCAGTTATGGCGGCGCCGTTAGCGCAATTTGACGAAGACTGGCAGGACTTTTATGAATTCAAGCCGGCAACTGGTTCACAGAGTCGTCTTGATCAGGTCAATTCAAACGTGGGGGAAGTGCCAGGTCTACTGGAGGATTTTTCTGATCTCGACAACAGCTTCTCCGGGGAGATTGGCAGTTTCAAGTCTATGGAGGACTTGGTAAACGACTTCGACGAGAAACTAACAGTTTGTTTTCGTAACTACAACACCAAGACGGAGAACATTGCGCCGGTCAAACCCATCACGGAAGACAACATCATGAAAAACGATGAGTGAGTGACAAGAGTGTTTTTGCACGTTTCGCTTTGATTACATCCCAGTGCCTGATCTGATGTGATTATCTGATGTGATTTGTCTTGTCCCACTTAATTTGTATGTATAATACAGCGCATTGTCATTACCTACTTCTGCTTTTAAGCATCCAGGTAGGGCGTTAAGAAGAAGCTGCCCTTATGCAATGAATGGGTCACAGGGAAACGGGAAATGGTGACACTGTTGACTTTGTTAATCGGTAGTTAAAAGCAGCGTGGCATGCGTTGCGGTAAAGTGAGACGTAATGACAGTCTAGAGAGCGGTGAAAGAAATATAATAGACTATTCAGAACTGTCCTGGATTCTTAATCATATATGACATTCTTAGAGTGAATTAAATAAGATCTCAATATTAATCTCCGCTTAGATCAAACTATCCTGGGCCTGTCAACAGCTTAAGTGTTGTTGTTTGCTGCATAAGTGCCTGCACAGCAGTGTCTTGTCACGTTATGATCAAGCGCCAGGGCATTTTGCTGAAAGCCGTTTTTATGCACGTGTCCTATAAAATAACAAGGCTTGCGACATCAGTGGTCTTCAACAAAATCAGGTTGTCTTCATGTGATACAAGGCTATAAAAAGAATTATAGCAATATTCTAAATGAAATGTTAAAGATTTTTTATTTATTAATTTAAAAACAGACATGTTTAATCACATTATTTTAACTTTCACGTTTCATCATTTTTTTAATTAGAAGCACTCTTAGTTTTGAAAAAACCTAGTTGATTGAGACTTACATTTTCAATATCTTTATTTCCTGCTGCAGTGCTTTTACATATTGTATGCAGCTATAAATATCATGATTTAGGACAGCATAAAGGCTTGGTGGTTACCCTCCAAATATGCATTTTTGGTTAATGGCTAATCTAAACTGATTCTCAGATTGATCTCTCATCAAGTAATGAATTAGCTTGTTGTTTTAATTGGATTAAAAACTGATTCACAGTTCAAGAAATGAGAGCCTCCTCATTTACAGTTTTCACCCACAGTTTAGAAATTGTCAGGAACATATTCAAAATGTGCCTTTTATATTTTCCTCATAAGTACTCGGAGGATTCATTACACATGCTATTGACCAGTTATGCAGTATATTTTAACATTTATTTATGTATCTTATCTGCTTTAGTGTTAAGTTATTGTGCACTTGGCATTGGATTGGTGCCACGGTCTTGGACTGGGGGTTTTGGACTGGTTAAATGCTGTAAGACTGTTTACTAGCTTACCTCTATCCAATTTGGCAAGAGTTCATTTAGAAAACAGATTGCAGAGATACAGAATTAGGCACCTTTTGCCGGGCAAAAGCTCTCTGTGTAACTATACATTTGCATATAAATCAAACTTAGACTGGAAATGGGTAATGTTAGTAAAATCTGGGATGTATTATTTTAACTAAAGTGCAGAAGCTACTTGCTAGCTGCATCACATTGGTTACTATGATGGACAATTTAACCAAAAATCCACATCATGATTTATCATATTCTTGACAATAAAGTGTGTAACAGTAATTTATATTTAACTGTTGTTTACAGTCCAATCAAATTCCATTCCATTGTGACAACTAAATGGTTGTAAAATATAGAACACAAAAAAGACCTGATTCCAGTTTGAGTATTTATTTACTGACATGAAATATGCATTTTCTTAAAATCACTGTAGTGCTTTACGAGTTGTCTATTTAACATGTGCTTTGCTTCAGTGGCCTCATTTGCACACAATGACAGTGAATTCTGCTTCAACACAGCCGTATTGAGTTTTGTTGCACAAAGGAGAATTCAGTTTTTGATTGAGTTCCTTTCTGAACAAAGGTGGATTATTGGATCTTTTTCTCTGACTGAGCACCTCCACCTTGTTGATTTGATTATTGAGGTTTGTCTCTTAATTCAAATGTTATTGTCAGTTTTGAGCTCACTTAAAAACTGCAGGCAGATTGTGTTTGGGAAAAAAAAATATGTGTCTGTTCCTCTGTATTGATTTCTGTTGAACTAACTTTGGCCAGTACACAATGAATCTCACAAACATTTGCAGTTCCATTGCTCGATTGCTTATTCAGTTAAATGGTGCATGATCGCTAAGAATGTATGAGCAGCATGGAAAGTTGCAATTTTTAATCTATTTTACTCAAAACATAAAAACCTTACATTCAAATTACTTTGAGTAATGAATGATGAGATTGATTAAGGTTGTGATCTTCAAGTGTGAGGAGTTTTGGATTAAACATGGCAACACATGTGGTATCCGGCACCAGTCACAATACTGTAATGGTTTTCTTGGGTATGACTTGTCAGAATTCTTTGTGCACCCTAAGATAACTAGCAAAATATACACACATTAAGAATACTGTGCTGCTTAAGTGTTTTGGTGGAAAAGAAATGAAAGCAGGTACCTTAAAGTGTCATGACAGTCTCACAAAATATTTACTATGGGTTTAAAGTTGAGTAGGCTTTGTATACACCCACTTCTTTCCAGTGTGGTTATGATATTTCTTTATAACTGCTGTAGTATTTTTTTGTTTTAATCCATCAATGAGAAGGTGAAACAAATTTGTTTATAAATATTTGCAGCAGTATTGCTTGTCTTTTTCTATTCAAGCACATTTGCTTTCATTGTTCAAATACTGAAGTATGCTCGGCATATGGGGAAAAATAAATTAAGGCTGCAGTATCGGAAAGGGGAGTAACTGAACTAGGAAGAGAAGAAGTAGGGAAAAAGAGAGCAATTATTCTTTAGCAGCAAAGACAACTGAAGTAAAGTAAAGCTGGATTTATTTAGAAGTTTATTTCTTAAGTTCAAGTACTATGCACTTGTATATATATTTGTTGTGTACAGAAGTATTGAAAATATTCCATTGTAAGTAAATAGTTTGTGTGTGTGTGTGTTTTGTGTTTTTAAATGTCCATGAACTAGTCTGATTGTGGATATTTTGATTATTTGAATTATTAGCTTCGTAATGTTTTTCTTCACTGAGCAATACTATAGCTAGAATGAAAAAAAAACATTGCATTTTGGGTTCTTTACTATAAATGCAAAGGTTTCAGCAGTATCTGACAGCACAGAATGACTAGCATTGTAGATATAATAGATTTTCTCCCTGTGATATTCATGTGGGAAAGATTCACATAATTTTTCCTGTGCAGATTTCTTGCTAAGTGTTAAATAGTAGCACAGCATGATGGTTGTTCTGTTTAATTCCTTTGGTAGACATATGTTTATGACTTTTTTCAGCAGTTTAAAACAGACTATATATTTGTGTTTAGTGTGTCTATGCGTATAGTTAATTTTCAGAATTTCCATGACAAGAATATAGGATATGTTCAAATATGTTTTTCTTAAACAATTATTTTTATAACAAGGGAGCCTTACTTCTAACAACAATATTTTTATTTTAACACCATGTGCTGGAATTAATATTAGATGTTTACTATGCCTAATACTCATGGTAGTATTCTTATTTCAATAAATTGTTAGCTTTAATTTTTCTGTGCCACTGTGATAATTTTCTAACATCAAAATACATAATTAATTAAGCTGTATGGCCCAATACCACCTTTAAACCGTGCAAACTGGTGGTACATTAAAATGAGAGAAAAACTTTCTAGAAGATATATGCATTACAGTGGCACAGTTGTTATTGTACCAGGCTTTAGTGGTCTATTGACCTGGTTTCAGTTCTTGAACTACTCGTTGTCTTTTGCTTTGTTCACATAGTATAGGAATTTCCAGAGTTGACACATATTAAGTCTCCCAAATCTTCCAACTCTGTTCTGTCCACATTACTTTCTGGTTGGTGTCTTGGAAAGATTGCCAGGTAACCTTTGATTTGCTGTTTGGCCCTGGCATAAGCAGTTTAAAGGTAATTTTTTTGTAACAAGCGAAAGCAAACTAAGTGTAATAATTGCACCTTATATCACTGGTTGACTTGGTGTGGCGTTGAAATATTTTTTGAAAATTTGATAACAAATAGAAACAAAGGTAACATGGTTTTTAAACAATTGGAGCATGAGCGGAAAACAAGCAATAAAACATTCATTATAAAAGCAAGCCTTCACTCGTATAACCAAAATTAATTCTTGTAAAGGTAGAAAAACAAACATCCTTATTACACTTAAAATAGATCTACCACCCACACAGCAGATCCTGAGGGTTTGAAAAGCTAGATGATAATGTAGTGATGATGGTGATGATGATCACTGGCCACATGGCACAGGACCAGCTAAACCATAGTTTCCCACATTGCAGTTTTGGAGCTGGATGACCCGTTAATCATTCCCACTGAAAGTTCAAAAAGGATAATGTCAAGAATGGAGGATATTTAAAAAGTAATTAAAATTAATTCAGAAGATTTTCTGTGAGAGACTAGTTCTGTCTTTGCAGCAATTATGCCCAGATAGAATATCCTGAACTAGATGGAAGTAAGGGTCCAATAGTGGGAATATTGAAGAAACCATGAGACAGTGATAGATATGATAGCAGACAGAGAGTTATTGATAGACTAGACATTAAGCCCATTACAATAACGGGCGCTAGAACAGTAGTGCATAAGCATTAGTAGGAACAGCCTATATTAAATGGCAAGGGACCTTGTATGTGGCTGTAATTGTGTGCCTTTAATTTTCTCTCTCAGTAATACTGGTTTGTATTTCCGTAAAATGCCTGTAATTTTGTCTGACAGTAATACAGTGGAATCTCGGTTCACGACCATAATTCATTCCAAAACTCTGGTTGTAACCTGATTTGGTTGTGAACTGAAGTAATTTCCACCATAGGATTGTATGTAAATACAATTAATCCGTTCCAGACCGTATGAACTGTATGTAAATATATATTTTTTTAAGTTTTTAAGCACAAATAGTTAATTATTCCATTGAATGCACAGCATAATAGTAAACTAAATGTAAAAACACTGAATAACACTAAGAAAACCTTGAACAACAGAGAAAACTAACACTGCAAGAGTTCGCACTATAGACTTACGACCCGCTCGCTTTTTTTTTTTTTTTTTTTGGGGTTTTAAGCACAAGGAAAAAAAATGAACAGTTGAAAAATCCGTAATTTAATAAACAACCAAGAAAAGTAACATTGCAGCAATGCACGCGCGCACCTGTGTGTCTCCCTCATGGGCCTGCGTGTGCGTGTGTGTCCATCTGTCTCACGCACGCCTGTGTGTGTCTGTCTCGCACGCGCCTGCGTGTGTGTGTGTGTGTGTCTGTCTCGCGCTGCCGCGTGTGTGTGTGTCTCTGCTGCCCTGCGTGTGTGTGTCTGTCTCGCGCGCGTGTGTGTGTGTCTGTCTCGCGCCTGTGTGTGTGTGTCTGTCTCGCGCGCGCCTGCGTGTGTGTGTGTCTGTGTCTGTCTGTCTGTCTGGCGCGTGCCTGTGTGTGTCTCTCTCTCTGCACACACAGGGAATACACAGGAAGAGACTGAACACGTGCCATGTGGCCCCACGCATGCGCACTTCACCAGAAGACACACACACACACGGACACCTGGACGCACACAGGGGTTTTATTAAAGAGGATAATCCAAAACCAGAAAGTGGCAAAAGTGTCAAGAGGGATCAACTGAACATTTTTTTTCTTTTTTCCACAAAGAGTCCCATCAGGAATTGCCTAGTTGAAAAAATAATACTTATCATTTGTCTTAAATGAGCAAAAGTACAATATTCATAATCTCCCTGTAATTGGGTGTTGTTTATCTTTTTGCTCTGGTTTCTTCCCATAACTTATAGAGATACATATGCGCCTTTTAATGGTTTGTGAATTTTGTATCATTATGAATATACAGACTGATTCTTGCTTCCTGTGATTCTGTAATGAAGAGGGCAGGTTCAGAAAGTGGATGGAGGGGTGTAAAGTTTTTCTCCCTCTCTTCATGACATCTTGAACTTGTAAGTAGTTAAAGGGTGGAAATTAGTTTTTAGTTTGTTGTTATGTTTGTAAATGTAAATATCAAAAGTGCTTTAATTAATTTATGAACAGGGTAAAACTGCATGCTGATAAGGTAGAATGGTTTAAGATCTCCTGCTTTGAACTGAACAGAAACTTTGGAGAACTGCAGATCGATTCTATTACTAAGCATTAAAATTAAAGTGTATAGTTTTCCTTTGGCTGTTACTTCATATGATGTGTAATAAATGCTGTGTTAAGCGTAGTTTAAATCAACAAAGTTTAGCAATACTATTTTTACTTATATGAAAGCATAAAATCTGGGGTGTGTGTTTCCTGTAGTTTATGTTCAGCCTTAGGCTATGACTAAGGAAAAATATTGTTTGCCATATTAGGAGTACAATGTTTACCCTTTTCACAGGGCACGCAAAACTTAATGTTAAAATAACAAATTCTTGTTTTTTTTATTCCAAATTGGCTCAAATTCTCGGGTGAAAATTTTCTTGATGTTGTGCAATAAAAGAATGCAATTTTAATGTTTCATGTTTTGATTTAAATATGTACTTTAATAGTTAAGCCAAAAATGTTTATTTTGTCCCAACATATTTCCAAGTGGAGTTGTTGGTGCCATGTATTAAATGTGCTAGTGGTTAACAATATAATTATGTGTTGTGCTTAATCTATGTTTAACTCTGCATGAAAATGGGTAATTATGCCCACCTAGCCCTATTATTTTAGTGTCAAGTGTAGACAGATGTTGTTACAATTCTGTGTGAAAAATTTACTGAGTACAATCATTCTTAATATATACAAAAAGTACTGGCATTTTCATACTTTTCTTTGTTAATTTACATACACCAGTCTATTATTTTTCATCACTGCTTATTTATTTATTTTTTAATCTTTGTTTAAAGTCTTAGCCTGGGCTCTTCCTGTAAGGTGTTTGTTAGTTTTCATTGTGTAGATTTTTTACTCTGGGCATTCTGGTTTTCATTCCCTGCCTTATGGATGTGCAGGTTACATTATGCACCAATGCTAAACTGTCCAGTAGCCTGACCTGAAAATGATAAAAAAAAAATGAATTGGCTGTAGAATCCTTTTTTAAAGTTTTGTTGCTTATGATGGTGTGCACTCTTTGAATAGTTTATCAAGACTAAAAATTCGTACATGAGCGTCAGTAGGCTTTGCGCCCTAAGAACCAAGTTATCTGAACTATTCAATAACATTTTAGTAATTATTTACCACTCTTATGCTGATCTTTCTAATCATAAAATACATAATTATGATAGCAATTGACGAAAATAATTCATAATTAATTGCAGAATTATGGTATTTGAGGGTTCGTCTAGAGTGCCTCTTTATCTTGCACAATTTGGCTCAAAAACTAATCCGCACATCGTCATCTCATAACAGGCTTAAGTTTCCAGTTTGATGTTTTTCCGTCCAGCCTTTTTAGCTCTAGACCATCCTCAAGAAACTGTGACACACAGACACACACCCATCATCAACATATCAATGTTTTCGGTATCAGGGGACCCTAAAACGTTGAGATCTGTTGAAAACCAGAGCTCAAACGTTTTGACAAATCTAAAGCTTTCACTTCTCCCCCATAGATGATAGGTTATGGTGGAGGAGGGCTCAAATCAGAATTGAAGTAGTGAAGTATGGCATGAAAATTGATTTTGAAGAAAGAGAGCAGCAATCATTAATTTGAGAAAGGTTAAGGAATTAAAATTTACTTATTAGTTTATTGGTTAAACATCACAGCATTTGAAGAGAAAGTTGTGCAATTAACAACATTTTGTTACTTATACAGTATTGTCTGAAATGAGCGAACTTAAAGAGTGAAAATATTAGCATGCAAATACAAATGACTAAAATACATTCATTAAGCAGAATAAAGTCAACTTCTGGTTCTGATGATGACACCTTTTAGTACACTCTGGGCCTCCTCAACCATTAATTGAATTAAAGGAATTTGATAGTGTTATTTATATGGTAGATATATGGTAGATCTAAGTGTCAAATCAGATTGTTGTTGCAAAAACTAATTGAACTTATCTTTTATAAAAATTAATCAATTAAAATTTTACTCTTACAGTCCCAGAAAAAAGGAGCAACCTAAACATCCAAACATTGGAATCATTCAAAAATACTAATAATAATAACATTATTGCTTTCATAATTTGTTAAGCAGAAGTGGCATAATACAAAAGTACTTCAAGTATTTAAAAGGAAAGCATTCAGCTGTTAGCAGGAGACCATGAGTTCCACCATGGGAATTACATAATGGCAGTATTTTTTCCTTCCAATTTATGTGTCATACATTTAGTATGTAGCATGATTGCACAAAATATATCAAGCACATTATTCATCTCACCTGACATAGTAATTAAAATATATTACAGCAGCATCTAATAAGAAGTACAGCTGCACTACCTTGAAATCACACCCATGCATATATTAATAATATCAGCCCAGGCTAAATAAGCATGTGTGCCATTGTATTCTGAAGCGGTTTATGTGAATAATGAGGTGTATAAACTGCAAAGGGGAAAATGGTAATAACTTGAGGAAAATATCTTTCTGTCTATAT
This sequence comes from Polypterus senegalus, assembly GCF_016835505.1. Lineage (NCBI taxonomy): Eukaryota > Metazoa > Chordata > Cladistia > Polypteriformes > Polypteridae > Polypterus > Polypterus senegalus. The sequence continues at coordinate 208,716,092 of NC_053156.1, read as the reverse complement.
TTTCACAGCTAAATTCTTTTGTTTAGTCTCATTCAACTTGAGATGCAGTGCCACAAAAAAGAGGGAGACCACTGTGCATAGTGGCATAAAAGAGTGAGATCAAAAATTATTCTGTTTATTCGCAATATATATCTTGTTATTGGCTAACTGCTGTTTTGCTTAGTTTGTATTGTTTTGCACTTTTACAAGGTGCTATGTCTTGAATTGCAATTTCGTCATGCATGGAATGTGAGTGACCAGCAAAATAACATTGCTGTACAAGAGTAAATTGCATTTAAATGATGTATCCACATATTGTAAATGTTGCTGGGTATAGGCAAAACCAAGTTTGTTTTGCCTTACTGCTATCATAAGTGGTTCTCTAAGGGTGTTTTAACTGTAAATGATTTTTAGCATACATGTCCTGGGTATGACTTTAAGGTCCTCCAACTTGTAGGGAAAACTTGGGGGTTGGCACTTCAGCCACTGTTTTTTTTTAAAAAAAACCTCACACTGTTCACTCCATTCATACCAGTGTGGTGCTAAGGTTTCACCCATTGGATGCTGCGCTTGGGTCCTAATTTGGGTTTCTGAGGTGGTTTGTCATATGATGGGTTTGGCAAAGTGCTGTATCAGTGCATGCTCCTGACCTTATATATGATGAACCTGAAGTAGAGAATATAATATTATCTGCAATAACACTGGTGTCATTTCAAAGGTGTTTAAATTTTGCAATATTCAAATATTGTGATGCAAGCATGTTGGACAATGTTCGTGTGTGTGTGTGTGTGTGTGTGTGTGTGTGTGTGTGTGTGTATGAATATATATACAGTATATACTGCTCAAAAAATTAGAGAAACACTCTTTAATCGGAGTATAGCATCAAGTCAGTGAAACTTCTGGGATATTGATCTGGTCAGTTAAGTAGCAGAGGGGGTTGTTAATCAGTTCCAGCTGCTTTGGTGTTAAGGAAATTAACAACAGGTGCACTAAAGGGGCAACAATGAGATGACCCCTAAAACTGGAATGGTTTAACAGGTTGAGGACACTGACATTTTCTTCTCCTCATTTTTTCTGATTGTTTTTTCACTAGTTTTGCATTTGGCTACGGTCAGTGTCATTACTGGTAGCATGAGACAGTACTGGCATCAATTAGTGCCATTGCCTGAAGGTTTGCTGTGTCTCCCAGCACAGTCTCAGGTGCATGGAGGCAATTCCAGGAGACAGGCAGTTACTCTAGGAAAGCTGGACAGGCCATAGATGGTCCTTAACCCATCACCAGCGGTATATGCTCCTTTGGGCAAGGAGGAACAGGATGAGAACTGCCAGAGTCCCAAAAAATGACCTTCAGCAGGCCACTGGTATCAATGTCTCTGACCAAACATCTGAAACAGACTTCATAAGGATGGTATGAGGGCCCGACTACCTCTAGTGGGCACTGTGCTCACTGCCTGACACTGTGCAGCTCTATTTGCATTTGCCATGGAATACAAGAATTGACAGGTCCACCAGTGGCACACTGTGCTTTTCACAAATGAGAGCAGGTTCACCTTGAGCACATATGACAGACATGATAGGGTCTGGAGAAACCATGGAGAATGTTATCCTGCCTGTAACAATGTTCAGTATGACTGGTTTGGTGGTGGGTAAGTGATGGTCTGGGGAGGCATATCCATGGAGGGACTCATAGACCTCTACAGGCTAGACAATGGCACCTTGACTGCAATTAGGTATCGGGATGAAGTAGGGCTGGGCCATAGTATACCTTTCACGGTAATACCGGTACAATGTTAGGCAATGATAAGAAAATGAAATATCGCGATAGAATATGGGTAGAACATGCAAGCGGGCCGTCGTGGCAAAGGGAGGAAACACCACAAACCTATTTCATCATTTGAAGCAGAAGCACTTGTTGGAGTACAACAAAGCTGTTAAAGCACGGTGGTGGTGAGACCAAAGAAGCTGACTCAACAAACAATCGGCGTAGCTTTAAATAGCTGCACGCCTTATGACAAAAGTAGCAAACGCTGGAGGGAACTAACTAATGCAGTGACTGACGCATTATTTAGCCAGGGATATGATGCCCATTCAGAGTGTGGAAAGAGAAGGTTTCACAAAGATGCTTAAAAAGTTCGATCCACGCTACAAGCTGCCCACCAAGAAATACTTCTCTAAAGTCGCCTTGCCTGCTTTATATGAAGAGGTCCGTACTGAGGTGTCAAATGCATTATCTTCGGTGGAGTTTTTTGCGTCCACCACGGACATGTGGTCAAGCCGAACATCAGACCCCTACATGAGCCTCACAATACACTACGTTGACAAAGACTGGAAGCTACAAAACAAGTGCCTTGAAACAAGTTTTTTCCCCCCGAGGACCATACAGGGGAAAATATAGCCAAAGGCTTAAAAGAGTTCCTTAGCTCGTGGAATCTTCAGGAGGAAAAACAAGTGTGTGTGACGACCGACAATGGGGCCAACGTTGTGAAAGCCGTCGCACTCAACAACTGAACAAGACTTTCATGCTTCGGACATCGCCTGCACATTGCAATAGGTAAGTTAATTATAACGTCAGATTAAGCATTTTTTGCATTAGTTTATATGATGGTAATAATACTGTTTTAATTAATCTTTAGTTGTCTTTAAAAATGAACAGGCAGGCTGGATGTGCTGCAAGATATATATATATATATGTATGTGTGTATGTGTGTGTGTGTGTGTGTGTGTGTTATACGTAAAACTTAAATGTCACACATTCCACACCGCATTAATAATGGCGTCAAGTAATGAACTGTGTTTCCTTTTAACACTAGAATTACCGTCTTTTATCTTCTAAATGTGCCGAATAAGACGAGCAACAAGTAGCTGGCTATTCCATCCCCCACCGTCGCAGAACGTTCATTTAGTTTTCCCAGTTCATGCCTTGTTTGATTATCTGGGAGTGACGCAACTGCTGGAGTTTTAGAGTGGAAATAATAGATGGTTATTTGGAACACATGCATTTCATGTGTGTTCCATTTCTACAGTAATCTATGTAAACACATTGTTAAAACAGAAACTTTCATATTTTAATAATAAATGTTACAAAATGTAGGCATAAACTATAGAATGTGTGAAGCCTGATTTTCAAAGATCAAACAAACCCGTTCACAAAAGGTTCAAAAAATCTATAATACCTTCCGTGGCGTATCGCTAAGATTTGCTTTTCAGACACCGGCATGTTTATCGTGACTCAGAGACCTGAGTTCGATTCCCTGCTGAGGAGGAAGTGTTAATTTTTTTTTTTCTTTATAACCTTCGCCGCTCTGCCTGCTTGCAGGTGTCTGCTTTCTGTGTGCAGGGGAGTTGTTTTTTTTTCTTTTTTCTTAAGTAAATCGTTAAGTTTAAAATGTCGATCGCGGTTATTTCTGTTGATTAATTCATGCTTTCATTCATCATAGCTCATACTGTTATCAAGTGGTCGCTATTTTTGCCTGTTGTATACAATCTATCTAGCGTCTTTATCTCCACTGTCACTGCCCGCTTGCCTACGTGCAGCGTGTGTTGATTGATATATGATTTAATGTAATTTAGTGTACATGTTAGTGTTTCTGACAAAGAATCTTAAAACTTGAAATGTACAGTAGAAAACTTCCGTGAGCAGTAGCAATAATTTATCCATGTTTTTTGTTTGTTTGTTTTGTTTTTACTCGAGTTTGTGCAATTTTATTATTTGACTTATTTATTTGGCACACTGCAGTTTTATGTTGCAAAGCAACTCTAAGTTTTGTGGAATTATACATGATTATGCTCAGGATATGTCAGCCCATTTCCACTGGAAATGCCTTTTGGTTAAATTGTCAACAAGGAATTTGCGTTTGCACTGTTAAATTTTCATATAGCTTTAATGTACATAAAAACAGCTGCTTGTTTAAGTGAAAATAAATTGAAGGGTTTTTTTGCACTAATAAAGTTGTGGAGTTGTAAAGTATTTTGTCTCGTGTCAATCATATCGTCAGTTATATCGTTATCGCAAATGTTCAAATATATATCGTGATAAATATTGTTGGCCATATTGCCCTGCCCTAGGATGAAGTTCTTGGACCCATTGTCGGACCCTGTGCTGGTGCAGTAAATCCTGGGTTCCTCCTGGTGAACGACAATGCCCGGCCTCATGTAGCGAGAGTATGCAGGCAGTTCCTGGAGGATGAAGGAAGTGATACCATTGACTGGCCTCCCACGCTTGCCTGACCTAAATCCAATAGAATACCTCTGGGACCCCGACAACAACATGTTGCACCTCAGACTGTCCAGGAGCTCAGTGATGCCCTGGTCCAGATTTGGGAAGAGATCCCCCAGGACAACATCTGTCGTCTCATTAGGAGCTTGTCCCAACGTTGTCAGGCATGCGTACAAGCACATGGGGGCTATACAAACTACCAAGTACAACACTGATGTGGAGAGGTGCGAAGGAATTTAAGGTGGCCCGTGATTAAGAGATTTTTTGTTGGCTTCAGGGATTCTAGTGTTAATGGCAAAGCATTGGTGCTACCGGAATTCATTACAAACTCCAATCTTGATATGCCATGTTTAACAAAAACTTGGCAAAAATCAACCAATTTACATCTCTTATCGAGGCAACATCATCTGGATATTAGTTAAACATCAAAAGAATTCCATTTGAATATCCATTGTTTTTTGAATGTCTGGCGAGATTTCATTATTAGCTTATCTTTCTTGTTGTTCTCTATCATCCCCCAAAATACATTGTGTCTTTCTTATCTGATCTTCTTGAATTATTAACTCACTCAGCCACAGCACCTGACTTCAATGAGGAATAAGATTGCATGCCATCCTTTTGACATCAAATCCTGGTACTTGGCCTTCTTAAATTGGTGACAGATTGCTAGCCTGTCCTCCCAGGGAGCTGTTATTTGACCAACACCATAGTTTTCGTACTCCTAAATAGAAGAACCATGTTGGGATGGAGTGAGGATACTGCCACCTCAACTGGAAAAACAAGTTTCTTCTTCAAGTCAATCTACATTTCCTAGTCTGAAACTTGAAGCAAGATGGAGAATGGGTTATTCACAACTGAGCTTGCCTTTGCGACCTTTATGGTCTTGCCTTTGAAAATGGATCGTCTCAGGTGGTGCTACCTGCTGTTTGTTGGCTTTGACCCTCTGAAGATCCTTCCACTTTGCGATCTCTATTAGAACTTTGTCTTGCCTCCTCCTGTATTGGCCTTTTCCCAGTGCTTTGGGACATCTAGTCAAAATATTATTCAGGGTACAAAGAGTTGCTCCATACTGCTTGTAGGATAGGTTTTTCTTTGTCCCCAGCTCCTTCGGTTGCTTGGGGTTGGCAAGAGGTCATCCAATGCACGAAGAAGGAAGGTCAACTTACCCTGGTTGGTGCTCCCATTGTTTCTTCCAGGATAACAGTCGCTTCAGGGCCTGATCCCACTCCATCCCTTGCCCCTGGCATGCAAGCTGAAGCACACTTATGTGCTAGTCTTCTTCTGCTGCCTCTCTGACCCTCTGCATCACCAGTTTTCTGTTTTCTTTGGCACTGGCCATGCTCAATTTCTTAGTTTTATAATCGCCAAGTCCTAGCCTTCCTTGGGAAATCAACCCAACAATCTCCTAATGTTTCCAGTATATTTCAGCTTCCCTCACTGCTTCCTGAGGCTTCCACTTCCTGCCGCACTTGATGATCTTGTTGGCATGTCTAACTTTATCAGTGTGCTGACTGCTCTTGTCTTTGTGGCTTTGAATTCGTCCACCACAGATGAGACAGGTAAGCAGAGCTTAGAGGCCTTACTGTACAGGTTGATCGAGGTGGAAGTAGAGGGAACACCCAACCATTTTCATAAAAACTTGCTGCACAGTCTTTCCATTGCTTCCTCTTGAGTCATGGGGAAGTTGTATAACAGAAATGGCCATTGAAGTCTGGGTTTGATGCCACCTTAACCCTCCCTATCAGTTGGTTGTCATCAATTGCCTTGAGTCAAATGTGCAATTGGCCCATGGTGTCTTTGAGATTGCCACTGTCCTTGAAGGTTCTATGATAGTTCTTTCCTAAACATTGTATCTCTTGTGCTTGATAGTCTTGTTGACTACTATAACTCAGCCCTTCATTTAGTACTATATAAAACAGCTCCTTTAAAACATAAGGTGGTTTCCTTTAATTGTTTAGCTCCATGGTTAAACTCAGTATTACAGTCTATGAAAACAGCTAGCCAACGCCTTAAGAAAATGTCACAAACCTGGCCTTACTGTGTACATCCAGGCTTTCTCTGACCATTAAAGTGCTTACAGAGATGCACTAACTGCAGCCAATAAAACACGTTATGGCAGAATAATAAAAAGTATTTATTATTATCCTAGGGGGTTGTTCTCTATAGTTAATAAACTACTCAACCTGCATCTGGCCCAATTACCTCTTATTCTGAAGTCTGTGAAAAATTCCACCACTTTTTCTTTAATAAAATTAAAAATCTAAATAATTCAACTAACATAAATCCATCATTCATTTATATCTTTCCCTGTCTTCACACTCTATCCAGCTCCTTTTCTAAATTTTCACAAGTCACATCTGCATTTGTTAATAACCTGTTTTATAAATGAGGCCGACTACTAGACCCCATCCTCACTAAAGTTCTTAAATCCTGCCTTTATGCCATAATCCCAGCTGTTTTGACAATATGACACTGGCTTTGTGCCAGACATTTTTAAAATCTCTTCTGTAACCCCAATGTTAAAAAAGTTTGGTGTTGGTGCTAACAGTCTTTAACAATTTTCAACCTATTTCTCACTTACCTTTTCTGTCAATAGTTTTTGAGCATATTGTAGCCTCCCAACTCAACTTCTAATAAATTGATGTAACCCTTTCAATGTATTCAGAGAGCAGCACAGCTGTAAAACAGGTAACTAATGAATTGATTAGGGCAGCAAACTCTGGATAAACTAAATATTTAGTTCTGTTAGACACTGTTAACCATGATATTCTACTGTTCAGAATGGAGAACATTCTGGGCATCTCTGGTACTGCCATCCAGTGGTTTAAGTTCTAACTGACTGATAGGCAAGAGTTTGTTAGAGTGTACTCACACTAGGCATGTTTGTTCCATATCGTGCCCAAGCATGATTGTCTTCCCTCCCTGCTCCCCTGCTGGCTTGCACTCACACTGAGCTTAATGTTCTGAGCCCGGGCATGCTTTCATCATGACCAATCGAATTTGTGTAAAGCCAAAACAAGATACGAACATGGAGTGACAGCATGCATGTCAAAATGATTTTACTTATTCTGTGGTTGTTTTGGAGTCATGTTGTTCCCTATTACAGATCTATTGAGTGTGCAGTGCAGCATTTTGCTGTTAATCATGCTGCAAATATGAGAAGATTTTCTATGGAGACAAATGATGTTAAGGAAGGAATATGTAGGTATTCTTGCCAACTGCAATTCATATTCATGTGTAAATGGAGAATAAAACCCTGTTTTTAACTCAAATGGTATAGAATGAAATGGGAATAACTTGTTGCATCATTGACATCATATCTGTTTTCTATGCTCAGGCACGTTTAATGATCCCACTGTTCCTGAATGCTACTAAACCATGCTCGGGCCCACATCTTCCAAGCAGGCCTAGGCACGGTAAGGTTGGCCTGCTGGTACAGAGTGATCACACTAGTCAAACGAACTAGACTTTGCAGGGTTACATGTAGACAAGTGTGCTTGAGCACAGAATGATTTCCTGTGTGAGTACACCCTTGGCAATCACAGATTCAGCTCAGCACCAGTAATGCAAGGAGTTCCTCAGGACTCTATCCTCAACCCTCTGCTCTTTTGTATCTACACTCACCTAAAGGATTATTAGGAACACCATACTAATACGGTGTTTGACCCCCTTTCGCCTTCAGAACTGCCTTAATTCTATGTGGCATTGATTCAACAAGGTGCTGAAAGCATTCTTTAGAAATGTTGGCCCATATTGATAGGATAGCATCTTGCAGTTGATGGAGATTTGTGGGATGCACATCCAGGGCACGAAGCTCCCGTTCCACCACATCCTAAAGATGCTCTATTGGGTTGAGATGTGGTGACTATAGGGGGCCATTTTAGTACTGTGAAGTCATTGTCATGTTCAAGAAACCAATTTGAAATGATTTGAGCTTTGTGACATGGTGCATTATCCTGCTGAAAGTAGCCATCAGAGGATGGGTACATGGTGGTCATGAAGGGATGGACATGGTCAGAAACAATGCTCAGGGAGCCCGTGGAATTTAAAAGATGCCCAATTTGCACTAAGGGGCCTAAAGTGTGCCAAGAAAACATCCCCCACACCATTACACCACCACCACCAGCCTGCACAGTGGTAACAAGGCATGATGGATCCATGTTCTCATTCTGTTTACACCAAATTCTGACTCTACCATTTGAATGTCTCAACAGAAATCGAGACTCGTCAGACCAGCCAACATTTTTCCAGTCTTCCAACTGTCCAATTTTGGTGAGCTTGTGCAAATTGTAGCCTCTTTTTGCTATTCGTAGTGGAGATGAGTGGTACCCGGTGGGGTCTTCTGCTGTTGTAGCCCATCCGCCTCAAGGTTGTGCGTGTTGTGGCTTCACAAATGCTTTGCTGCATACCTCGGTTGTAACGATTGGTAATTTCAGTAAAAGTTGCTCTTCTATCAGCTTGAATCAGTCGGCCCATTCTCCTCTGACCTCTAGCATCAACAAGGAATTTTTGCCCACAGGACTGCCGCATACTGGATGTTTTTCCCTTTTCATACCATTCTTTGTAAACCCTAGAAATGGTTGTGCGTGAAAATCCCAGTAACTGAGCAGATTGTGAAATACTCAGACCGGCCCGTCTGGCACCAACAACCATGGCACGCTCAAAATTGCTTAAATCACCTTTCTTTCCCATTCTGACATTCAGTTTGGAGTTCAGGAGATTGTCTTGACCAGGAACACACCCCTAAATGCATTGAAGCAACTGCCATGTGTTTGGTTGATTAGATAATTGCATTAATGAGAAATTGAACAGGTGTTCCTAATAATCCTTTAGGTGAATGTATAGTATATGCATCTCCTTGGCCATATTATTTGTAGCTTTGGACTGGGTTGTCATTTTTATGCAGATGATACTCAACTTTATTTCAGTGTTAAAAACCATACTTCATCAGAGGTTTATCAGCTGACAACTTGCCTAGGTGAAATTAAAATGTGGAAAGAACAGAACCCTTTAAAATTACACTGCATTACAAAGCTGAGCTCCTGCAAATTGGCACAAAAGTGCTACTTAAGAAAATGAACTAATTTTCAGTCACTCTTGACAGTAATCTAATCAGACCTTTTAATTCAAGGAATCTTGGTGTCATTTTTAATTCCTCCCTTTCTTACTCCACCCCCATAAACCACATTAAGAAAATTTCTTACTTCCACCTCCATAATATATCTTGTGTTCACTCATTCCACTCGTTTTCTAATGCAGAGAATCTTGTCTATGCTTTTATCATATCCTGCATTGATTATTGTAGCTCCCCACTGGCAGGTGACCCTTCAAATCTTGTATCACGGCTCCAGTTGATTCAAAACTCTGTTGCAAGAGTCCTCACATGAACCAGCAACAGCGAGTACATCACACCCATCCTGCTTTGCCATTACTGGCTTCCTGTGTCTTACAGAACTGAATGCAAAATTCAAGTATTAACCTACAAAGCTTAAAATGGCATTGCACCAGACTACATCAATGACCTTCTCCATTGCTATGCTCCTGTTCATCCACTACGGTCCTGTGATTCTGGCAATCTTGTGGCCCACACTAACCTGTACTCTATGGGTGACAGGGCCTTCAGCTGCATAGCGCTCAGACTTTGGAATGACCTCCCTAAATTAATTAGATTAGCTGCCTCCATTCATTCCTTTAAAAAACAACTTAAAACTCATTTGTTCAGGAAGCCCTTTAACCTTAACCTAACATTCTGCTCCTTCTTTCAGTTTCAAACCTCCCCAACCACTGGTTATAATATAACATCATTAATTGTTGAAGTTTAAGGGGATGAGTGATTGACCAGAAACTTTTACACATTGCCCAATACCACCAATTGCACCATGTAAAAGTCAGTTTTAAAAGTGTATATATGAATCAAGGGAAGTTGTACTCTGCATTTTTACCATGCTCCATGGCCTTCTGAAATGCCATTCTGTTATTTTTTGTGTGCGATAGTAAAACTGGCCCCTGAGGATTTGTAATGGGTAGGGGTCAGAAACCAAGTAGAGGAGGGATCCGTGTTCATTGTCAATGAGTTAACAAAAAGTGTTTTTATAAATCAGGGCAAACAGTCCTTTTCTTCACGTCACATGACTATGACGTACTCCCGGGTTATAGGGCACACATGAGCACACAAGCCCCCACTACAGCGACTCCCAGCGGCCCCCAAGGTATCATGGACCTTGTAGTGTTTATACACAGCCCTGCTGGAACTCTGGGCACGATCCTGCTGTCGGTAGAGCTCCTCCTGGCGGCCTGGGGGTGAGGACCGGAATAAGAAGCCGGCAGTCCTCCACAAATATATATATTTATAAATAGATAAATAAATATAGATAAATATAGATATATATATATATATATAGATAGATATAGATATATAGATATAGATATATAGATATATATATAGAAATATATATATATATATACATACATACACATATATATACAGTGGTGTGATAAACTATTTGCCCCCTTCCTGATTTCTTATTCTTTTGCATGTTTGTCACACAATGTTTCTGATCATCAAACACATTTAACCATTAGTCAAATATAACACAAGTAAACACAAAATGCAGTTTTAAATGATGGTTTTTATTATTTAGGGAGAAAAAAAATCCAAACCTACATGGCCCTGTGTGAAAAAGTAATTGCCCCCTTGTTAAACAAATAACCTAACTGTGGTGTATCACACCTGAGTTCAATTTCTGTAGCCACCCCCACGCCTGATTACTGCCACACCTGTTTCAATCAAGAAATCACTTAAATAGGAGCTGCCTTACACAGAGAAGTAGACCAAAAGCACCTCAAAAGCTAGACATCATGCCAAGATCCAAAGAAATTCGGGAACAAATGAGAACAGAAGTAATTGAGATCTATCAGTCTGGTAAAGGTTATAAAGCCTTTTCTAAACCTTGGGGACTCTAGCGAACCACAGTGAGAGCCATTATCCACAAATGGCAAAAACATGGAACAGTGGTGAACCTTCCCAGGAGTGGCCGGCCGACCAAAATTACCCCAAGAGCGCAGAGACGACTCATCCGAGAGGTCACAAAAGACCCCAGGACAACGTTTAAAGAACTGCAGGCCTCACTTGCCTCAATTAAGGTCAGTGTTCACGACTCCACCATAAGAAAGAGACTGGGCAAAAACGGCCTACATGGCAGATTTCCAAGATGCAAACCACTGTTAAGCAAAAAGAACATTAGGGCTCGTCTCAATTTTGCTAAGAAACATCTCAATGATTGCCAAGACTTTTGGGAAAATACCTTGTGGACTGATGAGACAAAAGTTGAACTTTTTGGAAGCAAATGTCCCGTTACTTCTGGCGTAAAAGGAACACAGCATTTCAGAAAAAGAACATCATACCAACAGTAAAATATGGTGGTGGTAGTGTGATGGTCTGGTGTTGTTTTGCTGCTTCAGGACCTGGAAGGCTTGCTGTGATAGATGGAACCATGAATTCTACTGTCTACCAAAAAATCCTGAAGGAGAATGTCCGGCCATCTGTTCGTCAACTCAAGCTGAAGCGATCTTGGGTGCTGCAACAGCACAATGACCCAAAATACACCAGCAAATCCACCTCTGAATGGCTGAAGAAAAACAAAATGAAGACTTTGGAGTGGCCTAGTCAAAGTCCTGACCTGAATCCAATTGAGATGCTATGGCATGACCTTAAAAAGGCGGTTCATGCTAGAAAACCCTCAAATAAAGCTGAATTACAACAATTCTGCAAAGATGAGTGGGCCAAAATTCCTCCAGAGCGCTGTAAAAGACTTATTGCCAGTTATCACAAACGCTTGATTGCAGTTATTGCTGCTAAGGATGGCCCAACCAGTTATTAGGTTCAGGGAGCAATTACTTTTTCACACAGGGCCATGTAGGTTTGGATTTTTTTTCTCCCTAAATAATAAAAACTATCATTTAAAAACTGCATTTTGTGTTTTACTTGTGTTATATTTGACTAATGGTTAAATGTGTTTGATGATCAGAAACATTTTGTGTGACAAACATGCAAAAGAATAAGAAATCAGGAAGGGGGTAAATAGTTTTTCACACCACTGTATATAATATATACTGTATATAGCAAAATCCCCGCGGATACCACGTTGTCAGTTCAGCAGTCCGGTTGTAATATGACCATGCTGTGCATTGAGATTACTTTTGAGAATGCAACGTCTAGTTTTGTCCAGGAGGAAAGCAATGTTGCCTCAAGTCAATGGCAACCTTTTGTGGGGTGTGTCCCTGAGACTTATTAATTGTCATCGCGAAGCAGAGCCTTACTGGAAATTTGAGGCATTTGAATTGAAATGGGAGATCAGAGGGTATAACGGTGATGCGAGGAATACATTCAGCGTGTGGCGCTCTGCTGTTTTTTTGTGTAGCTGCCTTCACACATCTTCCCCGCTGCTTTATAAACGAATGGCATATAAGGCCGTTGTTTCTTCTTGCTTTGCGGTTCTGTACTGTTTTATTGTTCATTTATTACGATTCTTATAGCTATTGTGTAGCTATTCGACACTTACTGTACTGTTTAGGTACCCATTTCCTTTATTTAATCCGCGGCTTGTACGCTATTTTTTGTTCGTTTATCACGATTAGAGATATTCATTGATTCCCTTCTTTAGCTGACTGCCTGCTCATATAAGGCGCTCCGCTGGCTTTTTGTGAAGCAGCCTTTACACAGCTTCTCCGCTGTTTTATAGACGAATGACATATAAAGCCATCCTCTTTCCTTGCTTTGCCAAGAAAGCTGCCTTTTTATTTAATCCACGGGTTCTCCGCTGTTTTATTGGTCGTTTATTACGATTATTATAGTTCTCTTTATATATCACGTTGTCAGTTCAGCACTCTGGTTGTAATATGACGAAGCTGCGCAAGCTCACTCTTGAGAATGCAACGTATAGTTGTCCAGGAGAAAAGCAATCTTGCCTGAAATCAATGGCAACCTTTTGTTGGGTCTGTCCCTGAGGCTTCTTACTTCTCATCGCAAAGCAGAGCCTTACTGGAAATTGGAGGCATCTGAATTGAAATGGGAGATCAGAGGGTGTAACGGGGATGCGAGGAATACATTGAGTGTGGAGAAACTCTAGAGACAGCGTGTGTATTAACTTGTGGATTTTTCTGTGAGTATTTGGTGGCAGCGTGACAAAGTTGCTTCCACAAGACCGCGTTAGCTGCGGAGCTCAGCTCAGAGCGAAATGAGGTGAATGGGAGGGGAGAGGATGATGTCACTCCCCCCAAAAACACAGTCTCTCGGAATTTGCATAAGCACAGCCCTTCACCAGCAATTTTAACTTAGTTACAAAGTGATCAAAACTCTCGTTTATACCCTGCGTCCTCTCATTAAACTTGTATCCCGCATTAGTCATAGGCTGCCGCTGGCGTTTGTCATGCCCATCTATGAACTTAATTTAAACTTTAGGTTTACACCGTGCTTTGTTTCCGAAGTAGCTGCAGTCATCAATATGCTTGTATGCGTCACTGTGCATGACAAACGGCAGTTGGAGCGTGTCTATAAACTTAATTTAAACTTACGGTTTACACCGTGCTTTGTTTCCTCAGTAGCTGCATTAATGAATATGCTTGTATGTGTCACTCGCTCGCTTCTTATTGTTTCGCTGCCTTCTCAATTGTATAATGCATGTTTTCTTCAGCGCTTTTTGGAGCTCTTCCTTGTTTTCTACGTACTGCGCTCACAGTCAGTTCACGTGATTACGTGGGAGGCGTGATGATGTCACACGAAACTCCGCCCCGCCACGGCCATCGAGCTGAACTCCATTACAGTATATGGAGAAAAATAGGTTCCAGTTATGACCATTACGCGTAGAGTTGGAGAATTAGTGATGAGCGAGTCAGTGAGTGAGTGAGTGAGTGCCTTTTATTAGTATAGATTTATACTGTATATCCAAATGAACATATCTAAATTAATACCTATATCCAAACAAATGTATATAAAAGCTGATTGCATCTGTTTAAAGCAATAAATATGTCTGTGTGTGTATATATAATCAGGTGTGCACATAACTGGTATGCTGGTGCGCTAAAATTGTAAATGCGTAACGTCATCTGTGTCCCTATAGCGCCAGTGCGTACCTGACTGTCAGAGAGGGCATCGACACCTCATGTTGCTAATATATGTTGTTTTCTTTTTGGTTTTGATTATCTTGTGTTGCCAATATGTCTAAAAAAACAACAGACATTAATACTAGAATGACCAGAGCCTACGAAAAAACTTGTAGATCTGTCCCACCTTAAGTCGCTTCGCACCTCACCATTAGCGTCTTTTGTCCTTTAAATGTGTTGATAAGCAGCAAGCAGCCTGCTATCACATCCCCCACCGGCACACAGTTTTCTCAGCTCAAGTCTGTTTACCTGCATGTCAGTTGTATAGAGTGTATAGAGTGAGAAGTCAAGCAAAATCACATCTTTTATAAATACTTTATCATTATTTGGAACACATCAATTTCATTTGTGTTCCGTTACTTCAACAGTCTATGTACAGTAAACACATTGTTAAAACAGAAATGTTTTTCATGTTTTAGTAATAATTGACAAAATGTAGACATGAAGTGTATAATGTGTTAAGCCTGATTTCCAAATATCAAATAAACACTTTCACAAAAGGTACAAATATAACAGAACAATTGCGCTTCTATTCAAGAATATAACTGCAGAAAAAGAACCTGTGTTAGGGTGCGACATTGACATGCATTTACTACGACCGCTTCGGTGGTGCAACGGTATCAACTGTTGACTGGTAATCAAAACTTCCAGCTTCCAAAGAGATGAACTCTAAGGTTGAGGTCCATCACTGTCTGATTGCAACATCTGTTGCTTTTTCAGTGACAGTGGGCTCAGTGGAAGAAGGAGGACTCCACTGTTGAAAGAAACGCATAAAAAAGCCAGATTGGAATTTGCTAAAATGCATATTGGCAAGTCACAATGCTTCTGGAAGAATGTGCTTTAGACTGACGAGACAAAACTGGAACTTTTTGGCAAGTCATATCAGCTCTGTGTCCACAGATGAAAAATGTAGTTTTCAAAGAAAAGAACACCATTCCTACTGTGCAACATGGAGGAGCCTTGGTTATGTTTCTCTTTACCACATCTGGCATGGGGTGCCTTGAGTCTGAGAAGGAAACAATGAAATCTCAAGACTGTCAAGACATTCTGCAATGAAAAGTACTGCCCCATGTCAGAAAGATCTGCCTCTGTCACAGGACATAGACCCTTTCAAAGGATAATGCCCTAAAACACTTGGATAAAAACACCCAAGAATGGCTAAGAAGAAAACATCAGACTATTCTAGCGTGTCCTTTTATGATCTCTGCATTGAATAATCTATCTAATGGAAAGAACTAAATGAATCATGCAGTCTGGAGAAGGCACCCTGCAACCCTGATGCAGCTGTAGCAGTTTTCTCAGGAAGAATGGGCCAAACTGTTGACAGGTGCAGAAATCTCTTTGAGAGCTTTAGGATTGGCTTGTTTGCAGTGATTGCCTTTAAAGTTTGTGTATCAAAATATTAGGTTATGGGTCTCATCATTTTTGTCCATGCCATTTACATTTGTGTTATTATTAAATACGGAGTAAACAATGGGGGTTGAAAGTGATTTTTATCAGATTCAAATTATTTCAGAAACAATTGTGGGTTCTTTTTTTTTTTTTCATGGAGGGTTGCCAGCATGTGTATATAGTCTGTCTGTCAGCATGTCTGTAAAGTTTCGAAAGTTATGCTTCATATAATAGAATATAGAATGAAAATCAATCCGTGTAGGTGCTTAAATTTTATTTAATTAGCTTAATTTTAATATTTTAATATTCAGTTTTATTTAAATGTCAACTATACTTCAAATTATTTTGGTTATATATGCCAGTGTTTATTTTTATAGTCTATTTATTTAGGAATTTAAGTGATAATATGTGTAATGTTATAAGGATATGCTATCTGCCTAGTCAGAAATTTAGGTAGTTCTGTAGAATGGTAAATATTGCTGTTTTGTTGCAAAGTCGCATTTTCTTATGCGGCAGTTTTTAATTTTAATTGTTCTAGTAAAACATGTGAATAGGCATGTCATCTGTCATGTTAAAGAAGAATTTGCACTGCACAGAATACAAGTCAACTGACACTGAGTACTATAGATATATTAAAAACTAATATGGGGCCAGAGAGAGTTTTTCATTTTAGATATCCTGCTTTTTTTAGTATTTTTATCTTGATTAAATTCATTTGTTTTGATTAAGCAGACAGTTGTGATTGTGTGGGTGCTAATGATCAACTGTGAATTACAGTTGGTTTAGTTGCATAAATAATGTAATTTTTTTTCTTGACTATTTACTGTCTGAGTTTCATGACAAAATTTTTATTTATATTAGCCAGATGGGTTGAAATTATTGTCTAGTACAGGAATTCTCAACCTTTTTGTCTTGGTTGTTCACCCCTATACTGTATGTATTAGGCAGAACTAAAGATGGTATCTCTTTTGATTTAGTAAAAATATACAGTTTGGAGCTTTAATTTTATGCTAGCAGCCAGAGATAGAGAGAGAGATACTTTCCCCAGGGTAACAACAAAGGGTGGCATTTTATTTGAGTTTGGAGTTTGTAAAGAATGTTATGATGATCATGTACAACTGTATTTATTGTACCATGTACATGTGGTAAATTTATTTTCTTACAGTTTCTGTCCATTTACTGAAAGTAAATACTACTAGAAACCAAACTAAAAAAGCTCAAATGTTGGTACATCATTTCTATAAGAATTAGTGAATATGAAAGTCAAACTATTTTATTTTGCACAAATTCTTTAAAGCAACTGTGGGTATCAGGTTTGTGAGAAAATCATTTTTTGTCAACTTTTAGATTTGTCCCTACTTTAGGATTACCTTTGTGAACTGAACACATTACAAGTTGTATCACTATCAGGCAAATGCGTATGTTTTGAAACAATAATTAAATATGTTTTATTTTGGAATGATCTGTAGTTAGATGTGTGTGTAATTGGCACCCTGTCCAAACTGGTACCCAAGCCAGGCCCTGAATACCAGTGTTTCTGAAATGGATATGCTGATCATAAAATTGGTGGTTGGACTCACAAATGTAGCAATATTCATAACAATCTGAAGATAAATGCAGTTTCTGTTCCTGTACCTCAGCTGTGTGTGACAATATTTAAAAAGGGAATTATCTTCCCACTTACTCAGCACACTCAATTAATAGTTGATTAGTTACAACATCGAATTCTGAATACAAGCATGAGTCACATATTTTTATTTTACAGTAATGAAGGCTTTTTTTGCTTTGAAAGTATAGCAGCATTACCCATGTTTTTCAGATTAAATCATGTGGGGCTTTTAAGTAATAGGTAGGATACCTGCAATCATTGAAGATCAAGCCCTGGAATTGCATGTTGAGATGCAACTAACTGCAACCTATTTCTTCTCATTTCTTTGCATGCAAGGGTTCTCTCCCTGCTGCTGCTTGTGCTTTTTGTACCCATTTTAATTTTTTTGTATTCCTTTGCTTACCAGGTTGAAAACCATTGGTCTCGATTGTAGCTTGCAGGCTTTCAACAGTGATTTTATTCTGCTTCTCTTTGTGCATCTTAACTTAGTTTCACTTTATGGACCATTTTCTTTGACTGAGAACAATGTATTGAAAAGTTATTAACATACCCTTAAGTTATATTATTAAGTTACTTAAGCATTAGTGTTTTTAAAGGTTACTTTGTGGTTTTAAGGAACCTGATATTTCATTTTAAAATTTATGCTGCAACTTTACAACAATATGTAAATCTTATTAACCTGTTTGAAATATGGGTGTTGCCACACCTATTGTTGATTGCTAGGAGTGTTTGTAGTTTTGGTAGCCAGACTGTATTCAGTTGTGATGCTGAAGAACAAACTTTAAAAACAGATAGAAAAGCTATACCTTTTGGGTGTAAATTTGAATGGCAATTAAGCATTTTAATGAAGGATAGATTTCCTCTATAGTGCAGGCAATATTTATGCAGAAGAATAAAATATTGAAAATGGCTGAGACTTCTTTAAGCATGAAAACTGTGCTTTTAAGTAAGCCTTCAGTTTATGAGGAGTACCCAGAAATTGGTGTAGTTTGACAATTTATTAGATGAACACATGTCAATTTTCTGCTTATGTAAAAGATATGGCCATTTCGTTGTTTGGTTTCTGGAATGCACTGACAGTTGGAGAGGATGATGAGGTGATAAGGATTTAAGGTCATGGTTGGTGCAACTACTTTAGGATGGCGTGACCTATAAAAAAACCTGAAGGCAGAGGTAGCATTTTCTGAAGTAGGTGCATCATGTCAGTATGTATATACAGGTTTTGAAGGTGTGAAAGAAGAATGTTTAAAAGAATAGCAGGAAGAGCCTGTGAAAGACGGAAGACTTATAGATTATGAATTAGTTGCATAATTTGTTCTCAATTATTAGAAGTGCCTGTATTGTGGTGAATGATAATAATAAGTCCTGAAAGGCATCAGAAAACTAAAATACTCATGAGAGAATCAGCTAAATTCTACTGATAGCTGTTTGAATTATGGTAACAAGCAAAGCAAAAAGTGGTTTATCTTTTTTAGTTTAGCTATTACTGCTGCTGTTCCTGCTACTTGCTCATGAGAATGCGGCCCTTCTTCCTTCTCACCTCTTTCTTATTTTTGCCTACCCTCACTTACTGTCACCTTCATCAATACAACAGTGACTATTCATTGCACCACTGCTTCTGTTTACTTTTACATCAAATATTAACATTTTAAATGAATGTGATATTAATGGAATTGTTTCAGTGATTTCTTTATTCCTTTTTTTGATTATGATTAGAAACTGTGCAAATAAATAGTGAATATCACGTTTGTTTTGTTTACGGGCATACAGTAGATATAACTTTATACTGTGTAAAAATCACAAACATGGTTAAAAACTTAGTGGAATAATTTGTGTTGCACAACTTGCTATCCCTTCCAGCTGAGCTCCAAATTCAAGAACATACTTTTGCAGGTAATGTTTTTGTTGGATGTGACTTTCACAAGATTGATTATATACATACTTTACCCTTTAAGTTAGTGTTGAGCATTTTCTAACCTTTAAGGTGTCTTAAGCAATCTGGAAAGAAACATTGGCTTGAAGATTTAATTCTGCATTGTTTCATCCATTCTCAC
This sequence comes from Polypterus senegalus, assembly GCF_016835505.1. Lineage (NCBI taxonomy): Eukaryota > Metazoa > Chordata > Cladistia > Polypteriformes > Polypteridae > Polypterus > Polypterus senegalus. The sequence goes on along the minus strand of NC_053156.1, from coordinate 208,696,681 downwards.
ATTCCCAGCTAGTGTTTAAAAAAAATGCTTTTCCCAGTCACACAAGTCAATTAAATTCTGCCTGTAGTTCAGTCTTACAGAAATTTATTGATGTCTTCTAAATTTTAATGCAGAAGGAATAATAATTCAGACAGAAAATGTAACTTGCAGCAGTCTTGTAACAAATCATTTTTATGCTGATGACTGACATTAAACCAGTCTGAGCTGTTAGCTCTACTCCCTGTTGTACTTTGAGTACATAGTGGAGCTAGACCTTGTATAAAAGCAGGAAGATGTTTGCATTTAGACTTTTTTTTTATTTTTAAAAGTGCTTTCAATTTTAGGCTTATGAGAATGTATTATTATACAAATTCAGATTTTAAGTGACATAATGCTAATTGTAATTCACTTAGAATTTGTTTGTGGCTACAACTGTGGATGTTGTCATTCTTTGTATAATATAATTTATCTTGCTTATCTTGCTCTGGGTGCCCTATTAATATGTACAGTGGTGCCTTGAGATACGAGTGCCCCAACGTACATGTTTTTTGAGATACAAGATGTCACTAGGTCGATTTTTTTTTTTTGTCTTGAGTTATTCAAAATACGAGCCATCAAAGAGCTTGTCCCCGCACATTCCGAGGAACTGATGACAGAGGAGTTGACGGAGCAGGAGCAGGATACAGAGGTTCTTCAGGAGATCAGTATCACGGAGAAGGTTATCTCTTAAAGTGAGATAAAGGAAGTGTTTGCAATGTGGGAAAAAGTTTTGAACTTTAAAGAAAAGAAACACCCTGAAAAAGTTACAACTGATCGTGCAGAGGCACTATTTAATGACACTTGCCTAACACTCGACTTTATTGAATAGAAACTGATCGTGCAGAGGCGCTATTTAATGACACTTGCCTAACGCCTGACTTTATTGAAAAGAAACTGATCTTGCAGCGGTGCTATTTAATGACACTTGCCTAACACCTGACTTTTTATTGAATAGAAACTGATCGTGCAGTGGCGCTATTTAATGACATTTACCTAACGTCTGATTTCATTGAAAATAAACTGATCGGGCAGCGGTGCTATTTAATGATGCTTGCCTAACTCATTTCAGAAACATTCTAAAGGGGACGACTAAACAAAGCTCCTTGTACAGGTCTCTATTGAAACGCCCTGCAAATGAAAGTAACGAAAGCATGGCAAAAAAGAAAAAAATAGATGAAGACGAAAATTAAGTTAAGCAAAAGTGAAGTGAAAGAAAAAAACATTACAATACGCTAATCGGCTTCGCCAACATCTGTTTATCTCTTTAGATTCTCTTTTATGTATTAGGTTTTATTTTGTTTGTATACAATATTTTTTCATTAGAAATTAATTTTTCTTATGTTGAAAACATTTAACAAAAAATTGGGGTGGTTTTTTTGGGGGCTGGCGCGAGCTAATCTCATTTCACTTAATTTCAATGGGGAAAATTGATTTGAGATACGAGCATTTTGACTTACGAGCTCGGTCACGGAACAAATTAAATTCGTATCTCAAGGTATCACTGTACATTGAACAATGTGAAGACAATTTAATCATGTAAAAACTCCCAGATTAGACAGTATGACCACCAGAAAGAGAACTCTGATAAACACCATTCTATTTCTTAAATACAAAATCAGTTTTATTTTCCCAAGAAGCAAATGCATTCTGTAACAATCAGATTTCAAGGCTCTAATAGTATACTTTGGCTTTAGTGGGACTTTACAAATGTTCTTTTCCAAGAGTCTTTCCATCTTTTTTCTTGCTGACATTCTTTCTTTCTTTTTCCATGTGAGCTAGTGTCCACAAAAGAAATGTAGAGAAAAGTTTCAGCTTCTGCTGCAGCTGGATATAAAATCACCTGCTGCTAAGTCATACGGCCCAAAATTGTGGTTCTGGACAAACATTTTGTGGACCTCATGGGTTAGGTCTTCTCCCCAGATGTTTTACTGATCCTTCTGGGCATGGTCAGTTTGCACTGATCTTCAGTGTTCTCCTATAGATAGAAAAATAGCCTTGGTTGCTTTGTCTGAGTCCCTAATTCAGACTTCAGTGAACAGTGATGGTACTTTTATCTCTAATTTCAAACCTACATATTCCAATACTTGATTGAGTAGGACTGTGGAAACCTGTCTTATTAAAACTGGGTGCTCTAGATAAGGTGTCAGTCCTTCATACATTACACATCTTAATAGTAGTAGTTGTAGTAGCAGTAGTAATATTGGTAATAATACATTTTGTTTATATAATACTTTTCCCTTGTTCAAAAGGTACAACAGTAATAGAAGCACAAAAAGATCAATAAATAAATCGGGACAAATAGTAGTGTCAAATTATTAAACATAAAATAACATTTAAGTACATGAAATGCAAAGTCCTGGGATAGAACAATGTTTAGTTGTGGGGAGAGTGAAACTTGCCAAGTTTGTTGTGTATTGGACCACTCCCACGCACCCTAAGCCTAGCACAAATATTCAGAAAGACACACACTTAAAACAACCTTAAAACGCACTGGTGACACCAAATATATTCTAAACGTTAAATTCTGAAATATCTTAGTCCCCGGATGTACCCGAAAACTCGAGACTGACTCAATATGTGCAGACAAAGTATACATTTTTTTTTACTAAAACAGAAAAATAAAATAGAATAATATAAGCAGAAAATATGAATGAAATAAATGATAGAAAATATAAATGAATAGCAAAGTCGATATATAAAACCCTAATAAAAATACCCCTTTGTTTCAAAGTCAAAAAGCTTGTCATAAGGATATGGACGCTAAAGAGTGGCATTAAAAAAAACATTTGTACAAGGGAGAGAGAAAGAAGGGAGGAGGACAAGCCTTTCCGGTAGCTTGTCTTGACTTGGATATCAGGCTGATGCATGGATGGCAACTTTGATATCCAGACAGAATGATTCTCTCTGATGGAGTGGAGTCTCTCTATGACCCTCAGACGGTCCATCCTTAATGTCAAAAGCATCAAATGTGGTTCTAGACCATGTGATCATGGCACAAAAGCTTTAATTTAAAAAATTTGTGAAAAATACTTTATCTTGTCAATTGTGTTTGTCTATACTGTGCCTAGTTACAGTACTCTAATCTTAAGTTATAGTCTCGGCAGGCATTCTAACCTAAGATTATAATGTGAGTTTTACACAAACATAACGAACTAAAGCACAAAATGAATTCTGACACTGGTGTTCTGTATGAAACATGTATGACTCAAGTTCTAAAGGTTAAGTACATTTCATCATAACTTGTCTGAGCAAAACCTGTACAGAGCAAAATGTCCTCATCTCCAAAATGGCAATGTTAGCGAACTAAACAATAAACAGGAATTAACTACAAAATAAAGACAATAAACATATAACCTACTGTAGTTAGTGATGCTATCTATCATCATAAACACTTGGGACAGATAGTGTGAGTTGACAGAAGGTACAAGAATGTCAGTGTAAATTACAGCGTTATAAAAAGTCTAAACATCACTTCCAAAATCATAGATTTTCTGTAATAAAAAAATTAAATCAAGATAAATGCTGTCAGAACTTATTCCATCTTTAACGCAGAATTACAAATTATACAAAGAAGGTGAAAACAAATCAGAAACTGTTTAGTGAAAAAAAATCATTCAAAAACCTGGTTGCATTTGTGTGCACACCTTTTAATGATCAAGGATGTGGGTGCATTTAGAATAAACCGATCACAATAAGTCTAATCTCAGATAGTAGTTAGTACTCGTATATACCTGACATCAATTATAGTGGATCTGAATGAGCTCAGATAAAGTTCAGCTGTTCCTGTAGGATTCTGATATCCTCTTGGTTGCAACATGCTCCAAAGATCCTTTAACACTAGAATCAAAAATTTACACCGTATAACACATATCAAATCAATGGTGTGTTTTTATTATATAAAAATTAATAATAATAGCAGCTCACTACTCAAAACCATAAATGCGGGGAGAACTCGGGATTGTACCTGCAACCTCTTGATTATGAAACAGCAGTTCTTACATCTGCTACAACCATGCAGACAGGTCTATTTTGTATCGATTGATATTTGGGCTTCAGTTTTTAGACATTGACAGCAACATGTAAATTGAATGATTTATTTGTCTTTGGTTATATTCTTGAATAAAAGCGCACTTGTTTTGTTATACCTTTTGTGAAAGTGTTTGATATTTTGGATTTCAGTCTTCACATATTATACGCTTCACATAAACATTTTGTCATTATTACTATAACTTGAAAAAAGTTTCTGTTTTAGTTATGTGTTCAACATTTCTTGCTTCGCATTTCCTGTCATCCAACATTTACACATATCGTTGTAGACATGGAACACACATGAAATGTATGTGTTCCAAATAACAGTATTTTATTTACCCTATACAATTCTAGACACCTAGCTCCCAGATAAATAGACTTCAGCACTGAGAGTTTGTGTTTGACTTCAGCTGCCTTGGTGGGGGATGAGTGAGCAGGCCACTTGTTGCTTGTGCTGATTTACACATTTGCAAAATAAAGATGCTGATGAAGAAGTGCAAGGGAATTTTAAGTTGGCCTGGCAATACTAATATTTTCGTAGTCTTCAGGGATTCTAGTGTTAAATAATTAATGGTATCTCATCATTGAAAGGTATTAGTCACGACATGGTTACAAAAATGTATCCATAGCATTAAATATCCCATGGGGCACAGTAAAGACAGTCATCAACAAGTGCAGAAAATATTGCTCAACAGTGACAAGAATGATGAGCAGACAAGGAGAAAACTGGTCAGGGAGGCCAGCTATTTGGCCATAATTCCAAAAGGTATGTTTGCCACAAAAATAACACAGCACATCATCAAAAGAACACCATACCCACAGTGAAGCCTGGTGGAGGCAGCATCATGTTTTGTGGCCACATTTTTTCAGCTGCAACTAGGACGTTAGTCAAGGTGGATGGAGTCATGAAAAACTCCAAGTACCATTCTATTTTGGCACAAAAACTTCAAGCATCTACTAGGAATCAAATGATGAAGAGGTACTTTATCTTTCAACATGACAATGACCCAAAGCATACATAAAAATCAACAAAGTATTAGTTTCATCAAAGAAGGATCAATGTTCTGGAATGGCCCAGCCAGAGTCCAGAGCTTAATCCAATTAAAAATCTGTGGGATGACCTGAAGAGAGAGCTGTGCACAGGAGATGCTCTAGTAGTTTGACGGATTCTGTTTTCCTTTTTGATTAAACAGTTTCTTTGCTTTCACCTTCTTTATATATAGTGGAACCTTGGATTGAGAGTAACTTCGTCTGCGAGTATTTTGCAAGATGAGCTAAAATTTTTAATAAATTTTAACTTGATAAACGAGTGAGGTCTTGCAATACGAGTAGTACGTATACACTGTGTCTGCCGAGTGTCACGTGATTACAACTGAGCTGATCGTTCCTCTCTCTCTCGCTGCGGGATTGGGGGTAATCGTCTATCGGTGTGCCTCACTCATATACTCAATATCTGTACGAGCGTATACTGTTTACTACAGCATTGTGACCACATGTGTGTGTTGTAACGTGTGAGTCTCCGTCTTGCACCCCAAAACACAAAGCTGAGTCTCAGTACTTTAGCGACACCAGCGTTTATTCAGCTTGAAACAGGAACAGCGCAGTTATTTATTGTAGCGGTATCTGCCGCTCTCCTATACACAGATACAGCAGTCAGGCAGGGTCATGCCCATATTAGTGGCCGAGTAATATTGTGTCCTGCACATTTATAATGTTCCTTGTATCGCCCATTGACGGCAGGCGCTCCTTTCGGATTCGCGTTTACAGCACACTCCTACAGCGCTGGGAGCCTGCAATTGCTTCGGGGCGCTCTTCCGCGTGTCGTCCCGTTGGAAACTCGCTCACACCAGCCATGAATCTTTTCAAAGGTAAAGTGCAGGTTAATTTGTTTTATGTATTTTTACTTTATATTTTGTATTAATCATTTTAATATGAATAGTTTTGGGTTGTGGAACGAATCATCTGAGTTTCCATTATTTCTTATGGGGAAATTTGCTTGATATACAAGTGCTTTGGTTTGCAAGCATGTTTCCGGAACGAATTATTCTCGCAAACCGAGGTTCCACTGTAGTTTAAAATTTTGTAATAAGGCGGAGTAAGTTCTGACAGGATTTATCTAGGTTTCATTTTTTTATTACACAAAATTTGTGATTTTGGCAGGGATGTGTAGACTTTTTATATTCACTCTAAATACCTTCCTGAATTGATGTGTTCGAAGTTGTCCTTTCAAAAATGAGTTGAACCATTCCAATGTCTGTGCATAATACATTTGATGGCTTACATGGCTTACAGTGCATAGGTTAGTTTACAGCATAACCAGATTGCTAGCCTCCATGGACTTAAGTGGGTAAACAAGACTGTAGTGCTGCAGGAGGTTACTGATATAGTCTGGTGCAAGGCCATTTAAAATTGCTATGTTAGCCACAGGTATTTAGTCCTATAAGACACAAGGAGCCAGTGAAGATGGAATAGAATATGTATTATCTGCTCATTGCTAAGGGCCCAAATAAGAACTCCTAAGGCAAAATTTTTGGAACAACTGGAATTGAGATTATAGATTAGAAGGAGCACATACCATTGGAGAATTACAGAAGTCCATGCAAGGTGGAATGAAAACACAAGCAAGCTTCCTAATTTCAGATAGCAAAGTAAATATGTTGGCATTGTGAAAGGAACCCTAATAATGTGACGTATGTGAATATAATTAAAAGAGGATAGTCAAAAATAACACCTGGATTCCTTGCAAAAGACAAAACGTTTATCCTATCATCATCTTAACAGAATGAAGTTTGTTTTTTTGCTTTAGTGCAAGTTGACATGAGTTTTATTTTGTTGCACTTTTAGCATTGACTTTCATCAAGTCATGAGCCAGGATATATCTGAATCTGTACATTCACTGTGAACACTGAAAGTGATGTTAATGATTCGAATAATATTTGAGTATCCTAGCCGATGGACAAGTTAATCCTGGAAATGCCTGAGCATACTAACCTTGTTTTACATGTACACCTCACTCATCAGTAAATGGGTAAATAACCTTTCATTAGTGTTTTAGAACTCAGAAGTTCCTGCATAACCAGTCATGTAAATGCCTATTGTTTTATATTAAAGTGTTTACAATTAAAATAAAGTGTAGACCAATTTAAAGGTTAATAGAATTACATTATCATAAAACTAAGAAAACAGCTGCAAAAAGTATTTTATCGCAATCACTTCTCGTAACAGGCCACTGTAGAGTCTGCAAAACTACATTGTGAATATATACAGTCATGGCCGAAATTATTGGCACCCCTGGAATTTTCCCAGAAAATGCACCATTTCTCCCAGAAAATTGTTGCAATTACAAATGTTTTGGTATACACATGTTTATTTCCTTTATGTGCATTGGAACAACACAAATAAACGGAGAAAAAAAGCCAAAATTTGACATCATGTCACACAGAACTCCAAAAATGGGCCGGACAAAATTATTGGCACCTTTTCAAAATTGTGGGTAAATCATTTTATTTCAAGCATATGATGCTCGTTTGAACTCACCTGTGGCAAGAAACAGGTGCTGGCAATATAGCAATCACACCTGAAGCCAGTTAAAATGGAGAAAAGTTGACTTTTGTGTTGTGTGTCTGAGTGTGCCACACTAAGCATGGAGAACAGAAAGAAGAGCAGAGAATTGTCTGAGTACTTGAGAACAAAAATTGTGGAAAAATATCAACAATCTCAAAGCTACAAGTCCATCTCCAGAGATCTTCATGTTCCTTTGTCCACTGTGCGCAACATAATCAAGAAGTTCACAGCACATGGCACGGTAGCTAATCTCCCTGGACGTGGGCGGAAGAGACAAATTGATAAAAGACTGCAACCAAGGATAGTCCGAATGTTGGATAAACAGCCCCAATAAACTTCAAAACATATTCAGGCTGTTCTGCAGACTCAGGGTGCAACAATGTCAGCTCAAACTATCCGTCGATATCTGAACGAAATGAAACACTATGGCAGGAGAGCCAGGAGGACCCCACTGTTGACACAGAAACATAAAAAAGCCAGACTGGAGTTTGCCAAAATGTACTTGAGGAAGCCAAAATCCTTCTGGGCGAACGTCTTGTGGACAGATGAGACCAAGGTAGAGCATTTTGGTAAAGCTCATCATTCTACTGTTTACAGAAAACGGAATGAGGCCTATGAAGAAAAGAGCACAGTACCTACAGTCAAGCATGGTGGAGGTTCTAAGATGTTTAGGGGATGTTTTGCTGCCTCTGGCACTGGATGCCTTGACTGTGTGCAAGGCATCATGAAATCTGAAGACTACCAAAAGATATTGGGGTGCAATGTAGGGCCCAGTGTCAGAAAGCTGGGTCTGCGTCAGAGGTCATGGGTGTTCCAGCAGGACAATGACCCCAAACATACCTCTAAAAGCACCCAGAAATGGTTGAAGACAAAGCGCTGGAGAGTTTTGAAGTGGCCAGCAATGAGTCTGGATCTAAATCATTTATGGAGAGATCACAAAATTGCTGTTGGAAGAAGGCGCCCTTCAAATCTGAGAGACCTTGAGTAGTTTGGAAAAGAAGAGTGGTTGGAAATTTCAGTTGAGAGGTGTAACAAGCTTGTTGATGGTTATAGGAAGCGCTTGATTTCCGTTATTTTTCCAAAGGGCGTGCAACCAAATATTAAGTTGAGGGTGCCAATAATTTTGTCCAGTCCAGTTTTTGAGTTTTGTGTGAAATGTCAGATTTCGCTTTTTTTCTCTGTTTTTTTGTGTTGTTTCAATGCACATAAAGGAAATAAACATGTGTATACCAAAACATTTGTAATTGCAACAATTTTCTGGGAAAAAGTATGCATTTTTTGGGAAAATTTCAGGGGTGCCAATAATTTCGGTCATGACTGTATATATTTTTTTGGAAATTTAAATAATGTCTTAATTGATTGCACACTGTAAACATGCTATGTAATTTATTCTGCCAAAACTACATTTTGTAATATGGAAGTGTTACATTAATTGACTCGGTTTAATAATGTAAAAGAGTAACATTTAAAGACAGTTTTTGCTGTCTAAATCAACCAATAATGTGGAAGTTTTTGTGCTACTCAGGCTCAGATTTCTTTTCTTACAATATGACCAAGTGATTCTCCTTTGGAGCTCAGAAACCTCTTACACTGTTCAGGGTGAAGTAACCACAACAGTTTCTTTAGCAAGGGTTGCTTGCAGCTGTAGACTGGACATGAATTGTAATGAGGATCATTACATTTTTCACTGAAAGACTAAACAGACTTTTATACAAAGTTAAAACATCTGGCTGTTGTGTATTTTTTAGTTACCATGGAGGCAGTAAGTGTTCACATTGTGGGGTAGTTTATTTCCTAGCAAAATGAAATGTAGTTTTAGAAAAGCTACAAGTTAAGACCTGAGAAACTATTGTCAAATCAGAGTGATCAAAGGTAAATTATCTACATGTACATTTTCTGAAATCACTTACTCCATTAAAATGTTTTTGACCATTGTACATTATCCCAAACGCATGCAAGGTCAATTTAGAGTTTTTATTAAATCCTCACGTGCACATCTTTCAGATATGGTTGAAAACTGAAGTGAGTGTACCTCAGCATGGTCACTTTCTTTTGAAAATGAAGACTGTTCCTTATTATTGGAAAGGAATCTGTCCCTTTTTAATTAATGACGATAATTGTTCTCCAGCTAAAAAATCCAAATATCTTTTTCTGGGAAAGATGTTTGAATATGAGATAAGGATCTGACAGGTCTTGTAGTATTACATAGTGACATCTAGAGTATGAAAGTGGTCATTTGTGACATTAAGATTTTTCATTAAACTGTAATGCACAGTCCGGTAGATTTAAAGTTTTGGCATGAATCTGACAGTTTGAGTTTAAAGATTTTGAACAGCCTCTGTCAAGGTAATAATTTCACACTTGGTTGATTTTATACCATGTAGGCATGTTTGCCTGTTATCTTTTATTATAAATATATTTTTTATTCTTGAAGCAAAACATACATTTTGATTGACTTTTTAAATGAATGTTATGCTTTAGCTTTTCATATTCTCAAATAAATGAAAATGCTGCTATTTTCATCATATGATTCTGAAACATGCAGTTAATTATGAGTGTTTTATTTACTGTCGAAATCCAATTAATAAATTCTTGGATTATTCAATGTAAAGGATCCACATGTGTGCTCAAGCATCAAGTCCGATGATAAATTAGTATTCTTACAATGAGTATGGTTATTAGATATAATGTGTTCAACTTTTAATCCTTGTTATAGAATACAAATTTTAAAATGGTTTTGTATGGCAAAATGTATTTTTTAACTGTGTCTTTACTTTACCCATGATTGCATTTATATGATTTTGTGATAGAGCACAGTGTGTATGGGTTGGTATGATGGTTTAGTTTTAAGTGCTGCTGCTATTCAGATCCAGTGTTCCACAAGCTCCTCATGTCTCCAAGTGTGGAGTGTTCACAAGCTCCTCATGTCTATGTGGATTTTCCTCTGGGTTGTTCGGTTTTCCTCCTGTATCACCAGATAATCTAAAGCAAAAAAGTTAGGCTAACTGGTAATTCTGAATTAGCCCCATCTGAGTGTGGACATGTGCTGAATCCTTGGCAACAATACTGATCATTGTACAACTGTGTTGTTATATAATGTGTATATTATTTACACATTATACGTACTTATATACTAAAACTCCCATACACACACAATATATACAGTCCGGTCCATACGTATTTGGACAGTAACACAATTTTCATAATTTTGCCTCTGTACACCACCACGGTGGATTTGAAATAAAGCAATCATTATGTGATTGCAATGTAGACTTTCAGATTTAATTTAAAAGGTTTAGCAGAAATATTAAGTGTGTCATTTAGGAATCACAGCCATTTTTCTGCATAGTCCTCCGATTTCCTGGGGCTGAAAAGTATATGGATATTTGACTGAAGCTGTTCCATAGCCAGGTGGGACCAGTTTCCTCATTATTTCATTAACTATTAAGCAGGTAAAAGTCTGGAATTGATTCCAAGTGTTCAATTTGCATTTGGAAGCTGTAACTGTGAACTCTCAATATGAGCTCCAAAGAGCTGTCCATGCAATTAACAACAGTCTGTCATTAGGCTGAGAAAACAAACCCTTTAGAGAGAGAGTAGAAACACAAGGAGTGGTCAAATCAACCGTATGGCACCTTCTTAAAAAGAAGGAACACACTGGTGGACTCAGCAACTCCAGAAGGTCTAGAAAACCACAGAAGACAACTGTTCTGGATGACTGCTGAATTGTCATTATCCAGTAAAAAAGGAACTGGAAACAACAAACAAACACCCTGTATACATCATACCCCACTGCAGCGCTTCCAGTCCCCCACACAAACCATGAAACGAAACAGTCAACAACATACACCACTAATCCTTTAAATATTCACTGTTAGTCATAATTATCTACAGTCTGTAATGGCAAAGGGTGCACCAAGCCGTACCTCCTGTTCTGGGAAACCGTAATACTATGCAGTACCTTATACTGGCCTGTCAGATCCTCTCCCGATTGACTTCACCTCATTCATAAGAAAAGAAAAATGATTCTTAACCTGGCTTCACCTGACTTTTTCAAGCAAGTTGAGTAGCTTTCCCTCTTGTCATTTTGGTGGCATCTCATCTCCTTTGGCTCTGGCGCTCTCTTCTCCTCTTCACCTTTTTCCCCATCACAGATTTACATATGGTCAGCTCCTCCCCTTACAGTTTGTTTAGCCCTCTGAGCCAGGTGCTCCCTTTCCCATGAACCATTGGCCAGCCTTCCACATTCAGCCATTCCATCATTAACAGGTCTAGGAAAAGGTGTAAACTGCCAGTGACCCTCACACATATCCTTGACGACCATTACAATTTAACCAAACCAAGAATACTCATTGGGAGTTAGACCTATCATTGCCAAAGTGTGCAATCAAGAGAAGACTTCATGAAAGTAAAGGCCTGGCAAAGTATCACTAGGGTGGAAATCAGGGACGTGAGGAGTGCCATGGGTTCCAGACTTCAAGGAATCATTGACTGTAAAGGATTTTCAACCAAATATTGAAAATGATCATGGTTTTATGATTATGTTAGTATGTCCAAATACTTTTGAGCCTCTGAAAATAGGGGGACCATGTATAAAAATGTCTTCTAAACAGCTCATAACGCCTTGAATTAAAGCTGAAAGTCTACACTTAAATCACATAATGATTGCTTTATTTCATATCCATTTTCATGGAGTACAGATCCAGAATTATGAATACTGTGTCGTTGTCCAAATATTTAATGGACCCACTATTGTGAAGATAAGATATCATGCTATGTCAGGCTCGACCTGCCAGAATTTAATATAGATAACATGGACATTGCTCATATGTTTTCTTTAAGCATGTTTCTAGTGTTTTGATTGCATTTAGACAGTGTGGCCTGGTACCTGTGGATTACAGTTGTTAATCACAATGTTGCCAATTCACTACTCTCCATGAACTTGCTGTGTGGCCCAGAGCAAGTACTTTAACCTGTCACTGTTTCAGTTTTACAAGTATGTAAACAGTTGTACTTCCTACAGATTTCTAATCTGTTGTCTGTACTAGATAAGGAGATTTAAATAATTCTGAATCTCAGAATGAGAATCAGAACACCAGTGGATTAGCCGGTCCCAGACCACTGGATTTGAAGTTGAGTGTTGACCTGCCCATCAACCACAGACTACAGGTCTAAGAAACAGAGGGAACGTAGTGTGAAGATTATTGACACATTGTCTAAAAGATGAGTAAAACAGCACAAGCAGCCAAGGAAAGGGAGATAATATTGGAGGAATTCTTTACTGCTAAACTTTGTGTGGTATATTGTTTGTTGTATTGTGTGAAATGTACCCCATGTGATATTATTGTACTTAATTACTTATTACTGTATGCCCTCAAGTAAGCATTGTATTCTGTTTTTGTAATGTCAACGATGTCAAAAAAGTCTTAAAACCTTTTAGTGTTGACATACATTGTTCAGCATACAAAGAGTTGTTCTAGTCGTTACTTTGAGAGGATTTTGAGTACAGTGGAACCTCGGTTAACGAACGTCTCTGAACACGTACAAATTGGGTTACGACCAAAAAGTTTGCCAAACTTTTGGATCTGTTCACGACCACATTCGGTTGACGAAAAAGCCAATTTCCCTTTCGGTTCGTACACGCTAATGATTTCTGCCGTTGCATCTATAAGGGAAACTAAGTTTAAAATTTAGTTCAGCTCAGGATGGCTTCTTTATTTTTACCATAGGTTTTTTATGGTAAATATTATATAATAACCCTAAAAATAAAAAATATCTTGACAGTATGATAATGTGACAGGGTTTTCAGTCTTATTGTGTAGCTATGTTATTTCCTTCAAGCTACCGCTATTTTTATCAGGGTTTAATGCAGAAACATCATTAACATAAGATCAAATTTATATGTAGCAGATGTGAAATAAAGCAAAATTATAAGTGCACTTTAGTGGTTAGTTTTATTTAATCCTGAATCCACACTGTGTTTTGATCGGTGAGTAACTACAATGTTTTATAGGTAATGTTATCAAGTAAATATTGAAATCACTGATCTTCATTTTAAGCACATCTATTCAGTTGTGCATTCTGTCTATCCATTTTCTGTATTTGTATATAGCTTGTATTGATAAAAAAGGGTTTAGTAAAGGGCACTTGACATACAGGACAAGATTAGATTACAGTCATCATGGAACAAACTGTTGCAAATCCACAGCTGTCAATTTATCAGTGAGAGAAAAGCTACATGAATATGAGAGAACATATTCCCTAAAAGATAAAAAAAAAAGCTGGTGTGCATTATTCTGCTTTGTTTATTATCAAATCTTGAGTATATCACTGGTTAGTGCGTTGGTGTTAATCTATACTAATAAAAGGCAAAGCCCTCACTCACTCACTCACTGACTCACTCACTGACTCACTGACTCATCACTAATTCTCCAACTTCCCGTGTAGGTAGAAGGCTGAAATTTGGCAGGCTTATTCCTTACAGCTTACTTACAAAAGTTGGGCAGGTTTCATTTCGAAATTCTACGCATAAGGGTCATAACTGGAAGCTATTTTTCCCCATATAATGTAATGGAGTCTTGAGTTGGAGATGGCCGTGGGGGGCGGAGTTTCGTGTGACATCATCACGCCTCCTACGTAAGTACGTAGAGAACAAGGAAGAACTCCAAACAGCGATGAGCACAAAACGCCATTTCACAATTGAGAAGGCAGAAAAACATTATGAAGCAAATGATGCATACAAGCATATTCATAAGTACAGCTACTGCGAAACAAAGCACGGCGTGAACCGTAAGTTTATATTAAATTAAGTTCATAGACAGGCTGCCACTAGCGTTTGTAATTTAGTGCCTGCCCATATAAGGCCGTCCATCAGCGGCAATCCAATACAAACACTGCCGGTAAATGTTCACGGGTGAAGGACTGTGCTTATGCAGAGGAAGATGAGATGGTCAGGGTGGTGTTTGGCACAAACTCATTGAAACTGCGAGAGAAACTTTTAAGTGCCGGGTCTTAGCTGACATTACACGAGATGGCACCAGCACAGCTGGGAACCTTCGATGCAAGAACACCAAGCGGCTCACGTGAACTGGCGCAATGCGCAGACAAAAGCAACAGTTCCAAAGAGTGCTGAACAAAACCGAATTACACAATTGAGAAGGCAGCAAAAAAATATGAAGCGTCTTATACATACAATCATATTCATAAGTGCAGCTACTGCGGAAACAAAGCACACGGTGGAAAAAGTGAATGTCCTGCTAAAGGAAGACAGTGTAAAAAAACGTGCATGCAGTTTGTCACATCTCAGATAAAAGGAAGACGAGCTGTTTATTGATGCAGTAAGGAACTAATCGATGAATGAAACCTCTTATCTTTACAACGATTGACAAACACGGAATGTAACTTGAACACATCCTACAAATACGAGCCTGATTGAAAGAAATAATGATAATCAAATCCTTGATGACAGCAACATTCAATAACACTCACAAAACAATTACTGTATATTGACAATCATGTTACGTTATTTTTAAAATGTTCCCTTTTCTTTTCATAACTTCTACTTCTCCACTGCGATACGGGTATATATATATAAATGTATATATATACCCGATCTACAATACATACTTTAGCATAGACAAGCCACACGCTGTGGCTAATTGTAGAGTCTTAAGCCTCTAACGCCGACATTCGAGGTTCGATTCCGAGAGGGTGTACTGACTATATGTAGCGCTACCGATTCATTTTACCTTGCATCTCCTTGGTTTGGGGCGTATGAAAAATATTAGGTTAGCGCAGAATCATGTTACGTTATTTTTAAAATTTTCCCTTTCTTAGCACAAGCACAGCTGAGAAGCCTCGATGCATGTACTCCATAACGCGTTAAAAATAACGCATTTAATCACACTTTCAATTCCAACTTTTGTCAATGCATGATTTCCTGGTACATCCATTACACTGATGCACACATCACAGCTACAAAAATGTTAGAGTCGGAATAAAGCGTTCCTACGACTGATCATTTCGACTACCCGAAGCGAAGCCTTGATAAAAGCATGGTTTTGTGCACACTGAAAAGCAAGCAAAATTAGATGCATTACAGAAAGCGGACTTTGTGGCTCTTACTGGGGATCATTGGACTTCCGTGACCGTTAGTAATTCTAAATACATCTAATTACAAAATGTTCAATGATCACACTGTTTTAGCCTAATGTACAAAATAATTTTGGCTAATGTTACTCAGAGTTTAAAGAGTAAGCTGGTCAAATTACCTTTTATGTTTCTGACTTATTTTTTAAGAAGAAAACTGCACTTTATGTTGAAATTTTGGTTATTATTATTTAAAGACAATACTATTCTGAAAATGTACTTAAAGTACTTAAACTACCACTTTATTTTTAAGTCTGCCCAATTTTAACCAGGGATGATATTTTTGTTTCTGTTTTGAATTCAAATGCAGTTTAAAAGCTTTTTTTTTCAGAAATTAAAACGGCTTCAGTTTACAATATTCATGTCCATGTCTATTATTTGATTCTGTAAGCCCACTAAAACCGTTTTAAATTAAAAAAAACATTTGCGATTTGGGGCAAATTTACGTGTCGATTACATACGATTAATCAAGATTAATTCTTACACAGCCTCTAATTAATTGGATTAATTTTTTAATCGAGTCCCACCCCTAATATATATATGTAGATATATATATGTAGATTTGTATATATATGTGTATATACAGTATATATGTAGATATGTATATGTTGTATATACAGTATGTATATATGTGTGTGTGTATATATACAGTATGTATGTATATGTATATATATGTATGTGTGTATATCTATATATATATAACTGTATATATGTATGTGTATAGATGTGTGTGTGTGTGTGTGTGTGTATATATATATATATATATATATATATATATATATGCCAGCAACACTCATGACAAATTTTACATGTTACGTTATTATTAAAATGTTTCCTTTTCTTTTTACTTCTCCATGCCAATCTTGGGTATTTTGCTATATATATATATATATATATATATATATATATATATATATATATATATAATATAAATAGATAGATATGACAACAACACTCATATCAATGACAAAACAATTACATTAACAATCATCTTACGTTATTTTTAAAATGTTTGCTTTTCTTTTTCATAATTTCTTTAACACACTACTTCTACGCTGCGAAGCGCGGGTATTCTGCTAGTCTAATGTATAAAGCAGAGTCTGTGTGTGTGTGTGTATGTTTGTTTGTCCGCCATTCAAATCTGCACTGGGCTTCCGATCACCACCAAACTGGGCATGGGGCTCTTTTGTGACCAGGAAAAGGTCATGGGGTAGGTTTGGTTGGGAAAAATGTTCGTGGTCAAGCGCAGGGCACCTTTTCACCGACACCATGTTTGGCACACGTCCCCGTACTTAAGATGGCCGCACATTACAACAGACGGCCACCACGGCACTATCAAGTGGCGGCTTTGATCTCTGTGTGTGAAGGGGAACTGCCATATAGATGTAAAACGTGAATGACCCAGTACGCGTGACCAGCTGACACACCCGTGTTTCCGCACGTCACACTCCCACACGCACTGATAGTGCTGTAAGAATATGAGAGGGAAGAGAATTCCCGAGTTGATGAGCACTATGGGAGACGCTCGAGTTCTCATAGCACAGAATTTGATGTGTGGTACAGAAACTCGAGCTGCAGATGACGATCTGAGCGAGCGAGAGGAGTGTAAGTCTGTAGAAGATCAGTGAGGTTGTGGAGAGCTTTAAATGTTAAGATCAGTATTTTGTATTGTATTCTGTAGTTAACATGGAGCCAGTGAGGTTGAGAGACAATAGGTAGGATATGTTCAGTGGATTGCAGCAGAATTTTGAAGACGTTGTAAGCGATGGATAAGTTTTTGTGGGATGCCAGATAGAATAGCATTACAGTAATCTGTACGTGAGGTGACTCGGGCATTAACCAATACTTCAGTACTGTGTTGCGTTAGAACAGGACGTCAAGAAATGTTTCAGAGATGGAAGGAGACAGTCTGAGAAATGTTACTTATATGGGAGGAATTATTTAATAATAATAATTATTATTATTTAATACTTGCCATTATTAGTATATAAATGGATATAAATAATTGCATTTAAACGACAAAAATCTGTTGTATGTAAACGATATTGTTTTAAATGTTATTGCTTTTTCATCAGAATACCTGGTTTCCACGTCTACCTGTATTAGTTTAAATGGCACTTTCGCCACTCGCAATAGGGTGGTCGCACTGACGTATCGTGTCGACTGTGCAACACAGTGATTGCGGTGTCTATGTATATTTAGTATGTCTATGCTTAAAAAGACAGCATCCTTCCCCTGCTGTGCGTCGCTCTTTACCCATGTTTCTTTAAATTGCCAAGAGATGGTGGAAGTGTCTAAGTATGAGAAGACTGACTGCTTTGATTGCGTGAAGGGGAACTGCCGTATGAATGTAAAATGTGAACGACCCAGTGCGCGTGACTGGCTGACACACCTGCATTTCCGCACATCACACTCCCACACGCACTAATAGTGCTGTATTTCATTCTCCAATGTCCTTTATATGCAATCACCATTTTCCCCAAACACAGCACCGGTTGTATGTCAGTTCTCTCTGTATTTACCAACATCTGTCAGATAGCATCACGCTTCAACACAGATGCTCCTTACAAACCCAGCACCCCTCCCCACCGTTTTTCCCACTACGGTTTCAGTGATACTCTTTCTCACTGGCTTTCCATATTTGTAGTGCTGTTTGCTCCCTTTCCGACTGACAGTACGATTTCAGTGTTGCTCTTTCTGACTGATTGCTCCTATTTGTTCGCTTTCCGAGGGATTGTAAATACCATAAATTCATCTCAATGTAGTGCATGTTCCGTACGTTATACAATGTAACACATTATATAATTGTCCTGCTTTTCGCTAATACAGTGATCCCTCGCTATATCACGCTTCGACTTTCGCGGCTTCACTCTATCACGATTTTTTCCTCATACTCGCTTACGTCACTACGCATGCGCTTTCTGAGAACTTTTATCTAAGCCCCACAATGGCTCCTAAATGTGCTGCTTTTTCTAAGCCTTCTGACAATAAAACTAAGCGCCAGAGGAAGATGCTTACTATCCAGGAGAAGGTGAAACTCTTGGATATGATCAAAGATGGCAATACCCTACAAAAGCCTCCTCACACATATGAAAAGACAGCGCCAGCAACTTCCTATCAAGATGTTCTTCAGCCGCGCACCCAGACACCCACTGCCTACTCCTAGTACACCTTCAGCAGAAAAAGATAACGACGCACCTGCTGAAGATACTGCACCACCTGAAGACTCTCCTACTGAGGTCGTGCCTTCATAGGTTAGTGGTTGTGTGTAAGAACTGTGTGTGTGTGTGTAATTAAATGTACAGTACAATAATCTACTATATAAAAGCAGATGGGATTGTCCTTCCGTCCTGTGAGTGCAAACCGTAGCGGTATTCCACTTATCACAGACTTGCGGCTTGCGGTACGAAGTGACGTGATGTGAGCAGAGTTCTGGTGCTCTCATTGTTCCATTGCTTTTGTGCGCGATGCGCTGGAAAAATAGACAAAATTATGTCTCTGGAAATAATTAATGTTGAAAAAGTAAAAAAATGCCTCACCGCGTAGTAAATATCAGGGGAGATGGTGCTTGCTTATTCTCATCTATAGCTTATTTTGTGCATGAAACTCCGTCTTTAGCGGTACAGATTCGGGCTGACATTGTACGACTTTGGACAGGCACTCGGGGATAAAAAAAACCTAGGTTTTCGGGAGATGTTATGAATGGGCACTTTGATGTTCTCATTCCCTACCTACACTTACATGCCTGATGTACACATGGAGTGCACACAAAGTGAGGATAAATGTCGGTCGCCTTAAAAGGCGGGTGAGCCTAGTAATAATATGATATTTGTAACGTCTAAAATGTCTTATGTTCTCTTATTTTGTCTAATATATTGGGTAATACGAGTGTAATGGTGACTAAAGGGTGTTATTTCATGTCGAGAGGGTTCTAATAATGTTAAAAAACGTATTTAGAAGGTCGTGAACAGGTTTTCTATTATCTAACTGCGAAAATATGCGATTTATAAATAAAGAATCCTACTTCGCGAAAATTCATTTATCACAGTAGAGTCTGGAACGGATTAACCGTGATAAACGAGGGTTCACTGTATACCCATGCCACCAAAAAAAAGACGTAGAATTGGAAGGTCCACTTCAGCTGCCACAACAAAGTCTATTTCAAGCCCGTCTCAAACGGCACACCACACAGACTCCAGAGTATAGGAACCTACAATGACATGTCAGTCAGAAAAATATTTGTTCCATTTCTATGTTCTGTTTCTTTCATTTGGAAAATTCACTGGTTATAGATTCCTGGGCTGCGCAGCGTACTCCTGCTAGTATACTATAATATATGATGTGTTTAGAATAGTTGAGCACTAATGTAATGTTCCAGTGACCATGGCCTACAGTATGTAATGTAAGAAATATTCTTGTGTAGCTGTAGGTTTGCATATGTAAGATGTCATTCTTGCAGTTGATATACTTTAAAATAGAAGCAAGATTATTGTTTTATATTAAATTGTGTTCCCTTCAAAATAGAAATTATAAGGCTCATAATTTATTTTCTTTCAGTTTAGGCTAAAAATAGATAAACATGATCTTCGTACATTTACAAAATATTAGCAATGCCTAACTACATACGATTATGACATATTCATGGTCCTTATGGGCATAAAACCTGTCAAGAAATACTTGGTTGTTATCAACATCAACAGATACTCACCACATTGTTAAATGTCATGCAGCTGTATACAGTAGGTAGAGCTGCTGTATAATAGTTTTAAGGAAGTACAGTACACCCCCAAAATTTATGGGGGTTCCGTTCCTAGAACACCCGCGAATTGTGAAAAATCACTTTTGTATGTGTTTAAAAAATTGCCTATTTTCATAGTTTAAACCCTAAATATGCCCCCAAAACATTTTAATTTAATTTCAAGCTCAGCTTAATACATTAACTAAAAATAAAGAATGTAAAGGTAAACCTGTATACTGTACTGCTATGTCTCCCGCAGTGCTAGAATGTAAAATACCGATGTTACTGCTATATGTACTGTAATTTATGCATGCACGTTTTTATTGCTAGAAGCCTTAGACGGTGCAGCTTGTTTCGGCGGCATCTTGGGGCTTTAACCCTTAAACTGCCACACACTTGGGGGTTAATGCATCCCTGGACGCAAAATACTTTTTTGCTGCACTTTAAGTAAACGTCAGAATTATCGAAGAAAAAGTGAAATTTTAATGGAAAACATTTTTTTCATGCAAAGAGCATCATAATTACTGTAACACTGATCATTTTACACACTGCTAATGAACTGTAAAAACTATTTAAAAAAACTACTGGAACAATATGTACAAAGTGCAAATGCGCTTGAACTGGCTGTACGTACTGTAAGCACACAGAGGTAAGCCACTCCTCCTCGAAGGTGGAGTTTGCATGTCCCAATGATCCTAGGAGCTCTGTTGTCCGGGGCTGTATGACCCTGGTAGGGTCACACAAGGCAAACTGGTCCTAGGTGAGGAATGAGGCAAGGAGCGGTTCAACCAAACCTCCTATGAAGAACAAAAACCTTGGACGACGTTTTCCCTCGCCCAGACGCGGGTCACTGGGGCTCCCCCTCTGGAGCCAGGCCTGGAAGTGGGGCTCGATGGGGAGTGCCTGGTGGCCAGGCCTGCACCCATGGGGCTTGGCTGGGCACAGCCCAAAGAGACAACGTGGGTCCCCCTTCTTATGGGCTCACCACTTATAGGAGGGGCCAAGGAGGTCGGGTGCAGTGTGAGTTGGGTGGTGGCCGAAGGTGGGGCTAGTCTTAGTGCAGCGGCTCAATCCCAGGGTGATGCTGCAGTGCTGCAGGGTGTCACAGAATTGCACAGAAACACAGGAGATTGTAGAAACAGGAACTTTATTGAAACACAATATGTCTCTTTCAGAAGTAAAAGGAGCTCAGTATACAGTTAGTTATCGATTAAACAATAGACAAACATCATAGGGGAGCACAACCCCCATCAAGAGCAGAGAATGTCTGGGGGAGGAGAGAGAGAAACAAAGCAATAAGCCAAAAAGGACAGGTACTGTTCAGGATTTTAAGTAAGCGTAGCATTGCGCGAGAAGCTGCAATCGAGAAGACGATGATTTATTTATTTTATGGTGGAGATTCCAAGGACGCACCCAGCTTTGACCCGAACCGCGCGCACTCACAAACAGAGACAAAAACAAAGCAAACCGGTAATCAAACAGCAAATAAAGAATGTAATGAAAACAAATGAAATAAGAAAACAACGATACCACCCCTGTTCCCCTTACAGCGATTACACATTAAATACAACAAAGCACAAACAAAACACACATTAAATCATGAAAATGTTCATGAAAAGCGGCAACGGATGAAATGTTATGATGAAAATAGGTAGTCCAGAGATCCGCATGTTGAATGGGAATGTACAGATAGTCCTACCGGTAATTCCTGAAATGGTGAAGATGGGTGGACAAGTTCAGGAGCACTTTCTTTGCAGGATGGCCATGAATCCACTTACAGTCCTCATGTACACAGGCAGACAATCCAGACACACAAAACGATCCAGGACAAAATAAATAACTACAGGTATCCCAATAGAAGACAGAAAGACAGAGAGGAACTTGAAACACAAATTACAAAAAACTTTTTTTTTTTTGCTTTTGTTCACCGGCCCCCTTTTTAAAAGCCGCACTGATATCCTTTGACCTCAACAGCCCTAGCACCCTCGGCAGAAGACCAATCAGAGCCACTGCAGGGACTGCTGGGAGTTGCAGTTTCAAATTCTATTGGCTACTTTCACCATCCCATTTCTCTACAGCTGCTTCCTGTTCTCTCTACAGTACAGTATTGCCACGAAAAAAGCCACAAAAATTGAGGAGGATATTTGCGGTTTCTGCTAACAATTATTAGTTAGGTTCTAAGGAAAAATTTGTGAATGACTGAGGCCGTGAACTCTGAACCGCAACTTTGCGGGGATCTGCTGTACACTATATACTACAAACTACTTATTTCCCCATAGTTGACCATCAGATTTGCTTTGGATTCCGGATCAAAAGCTGCCTTTTATAGCAGAAACTAAGTAAATTGTAGAGCATCAAAATCATTTTGTAATTAGAGTTGTAGATGTTAGAGATGTATCAATGGAGATTTTATGGCTGAATTTGATTTTCCATTTTTTAACAGCAAAATAAAATATTAAAAATTTTAAATGGCAAGAGTAAGCTTCCATAGTATACAGGGGAAAAAACACAATATCTTTGAAACAGTAATGATAACAATTCTCAAAATAAGATTGAGCATTTATTATAATGGGCCTTCCAATGAAGCAGATCACCATTTGGGCACCCTAGAATTAAAATTACAAAACTCTGGAAGAGAATGCCAGGTGCAACTGAAATTATTTAAGTGCCTAATCCATGAAACCCTGTAAAATCACAATTTCGAGAGTTTTAACCTAGTATTTTCTAACAGATGTTTTGAACAATTCTCACACCTGATCCTATTACTTATTAGCACAGTAATCTGGCAAAAATGTTTTTATAGCTTCTCATAAGAGCCTCATCCAGGGTTGACTCCTGATTTATATGTGATGATCCTCAAATACTTACAGTAGATTTAACCTACCCATATCCTTGAATTGAAATAGTTAGATTAAAAAATTGATCAACATGATGAATAAATTATACTGGTATCTATGGTTGCAGTAGTAGAATTAAACTATCCTGTTGATGCATTGTATAATTCCCTTTCTTTGTCTTAATTGGTGTGCCTCAGGCATTCAGTGGTATTTGTTGACATTGTGTCTACTGGTTTCATTTCAAATCATGCTTGCACAAAGACATGGCTTTATTTTTGCCAATGCAATGAGAACAGTGTGTTTTTTTGTTTCTGGCTAAACCTTAAATATAGAGGTGAATTTTCAGAAATTCATGTTCATCTTTATTTTCACTGTTAAGCTATCTTGCAACACCCATTACACTTTTGCATTTGGCATTTACATATTTCCCCTTCTTATGGGTTTGCCCAAAAACAAAAAAATATATACAAGGCAACTTAAATCTTTGAGATGATATGAAACGTCTGTTGGTTCACTGACTAGCTATTACAAATTACTGGAAAATATATCTAATAATTTCATAACATTTTTCTCAGTGAGCAAAGAGAGAGAATTTTTGTGGACCATATGTTGCCAATTTTTCTCTAGAGGAATGAAAAAAAACATCTGTTTTCATTGTGCAGAGAATAGGATTTAGCATCTTGGAATATGTACAAATTATCAATTTAGGGCTGTTTATTATGCATGAACAGTTCATAATATACAATGCAAAAGTACTATTACAATTCAAGGTTTTACATATATTAAAAAGATAGAAACAACTTGAAAGCAAAATGATCTCATACAAAAATGGGTTTTCTCTTTTTTGGGACAAATAAAATATCTGTTAGTACAAATAAAGTGTGATGAAAGCAGTGTGAGAAAAGCACAGTTGTGGGTCCCCAAAGGAGTCAGAATTTCCACAATAATGCAAAGCAGAATAGACAAAAAGATCACATGGGGAAATCTAGGGGGGGGGGTGGATTTTAAATAAAACAAGAAGGGTAAGAAGGAAGTGAATAAGGAAATCAATGTTTTCTTTGGTGATGGGGAAAAAAAAACTGGATGATCACTGGTCAAAAGACTTTGCCAGGGCAAGAGTGACCTCATCAAAGTATTACAAGCCTTTTAAAGGAGAGTGGTTTGACTTCCTTTATTGGTTAGATGCCAGTGGCAGAAACTGAGAGACTAAATATACAGCAAATGTTTGTAGAATCTGTGTATTATCTTTCTGGTTTTATATACTCAGGAATGACTGAGTGACTGTCTTATTTATTATTACCTTTCCATCAGTTCTAACAAACTGAACCATACATTATTTACCACA
Source organism: Polypterus senegalus (assembly GCF_016835505.1). Taxonomy (NCBI): domain Eukaryota; kingdom Metazoa; phylum Chordata; class Cladistia; order Polypteriformes; family Polypteridae; genus Polypterus; species Polypterus senegalus. The sequence goes on along the minus strand of NC_053156.1, from coordinate 208,672,002 downwards.
AATGCATGCAGCATGCAGTTGTCTGGTGTTAAACAATAACCAATCTGTTATTTTATATTCTTCATTATACATTTTTGTTGAGGGAGTATTTTGCTCAAGTTATGAGGAAGGGAACAAAAAATGGTGATTAGTGTTGGCCTGCATAACGAAAAATTGCACGGAGCAACTTGCATGGTGATGTTTAGCCAGTTAGCCTGACTGGGGTGACTGTTACAAATAAGTATTTGTTAACTATGTAATGCATATTGCATATATTGGTGTCAAAAAGCTGCTGTGTAAAAGTTTTTGTAAATGAAATGTTAAGTGAAAGTATTCTAAAATACATTCATATTTACTAATTTGCACAACAGTAATATGTTTACATTTTGACTTTGTTAATATTAATTTTAATTATTCTTTTCTCATTGACGAAACAGAAAATGTCAATAAATACATAGTATATGCAGGTATTCCATGATGATCATATTACTCTTTGTAAAACCCATACAGAATCTTTCAAGGAAAATGCAATTAAAATTGGGACAATTTTAAGTGCAGAGCAGTTTTGACATTCTGGAGTGAATAGAGGGAGGGAGGTTTTCACAAGCTCTGAACTTTTAATGCAAAATAAATAAATTTAGTACAATCGGCTGTCTAAACCCCTTTTTTCAATATTCATAATGGATTTTATTCCTTTCATAGTCTAATAAGCATGTGTGTGCTTAAGCTATTTGGTGAATCAGAAATTGCCCTCTGTGCTTGAAAAAGAGAAATAGTGAGAAAGTGTGTGTGTGTGAATGTGATTGGGTATGTTTGAGTATGTTGGGCAATGGATGATCTGGGACATTGTCCTGCACTGATTCCTGCCTTGGACCAGGTGCTGGCATGATGGGCTTCAGCTCTAATGAACCTAAATTTGGAATAAGCATGTTCAATAAATATATGGATAGAGAAAAATGCATTAAACATTCTCAAAACCATTAACCCAATACAGGGACACCATGGGTTAGAACCTATCCTTATAACACTAAGTGCAAGCCAGGAGAGAGGGCGCCAGTCCATTTCAGAAACTACACTCACTAACTGTTAGATGCACACAGGGCCAATTTAGAGCCACCACATAATTTCAGTTGTCCATCTTTGGGGGATGTAGACATTGATAAAGTGTTCTGACTCTGTACTAGTACTGTAACTGGTTGTGGTTGTCAAATCCATCTCAGGTCTAGATAGCTCTTGCAAAACATGTTTTAAGATGTTTTGAAATAACTTATTTTATAATATTTGAAAATGATTTGCTGTGTATTTTATGATATTTTATTTTATGATATTTTATTATACTTTGAAAGAGTATCTAGAGATATCTCATATTAGTTCTATAAATGTGAAATCTGAACTAACTTTGGGGTATCTCAAGTGTATTTTACCTTTCTAAAAATGTAATTTAGCTTGCCATTATATATACACACTATCAAGTTTCAATTAAGTGACAAAGTTAAATAACTTTAGCAGTAAGAGAACAAGTATTATTAAACATGCCCGACTGCTTCTCATTCAGGTGAACATCAAAATATTCTGATTGTCAGTATCATTACTATACATCTAGTTCATCTACCTCTGTTTAATTTTATGGTATTTATGAGACATGCTGACATTTAATCTTCTCTGAATGTGGTTGCCATTGTTTTCATTTGATTGGTTGTTCCATATGATGAACATTAGAGTGCAAAACTGCAGAATGCAATTAGAAGCATGGGTGAGTTTATGACTTTGTTTGCATTTTTAATGTTATAAGTTGATATATTTTAATGCACATGATTTTAAAATGAACTCTTACGACTGCCTAAGGTTTTTTTTTTCTTTTTTCCTTGTCTACCTATACTGCTATTGCTTTTTTTTTTGTTTTTACTGTTCATAAAGATCTACTCCTTTATAATTATAATATGGAGAGATAATATAATTAAATTTTTTGTGTAATTTTTTTAACAATGTTTATTTAACAAATTTGTTATTAGTTTTGTATTATGTTTTGAAATTTCATTAGTCCTATGTACAATATAGCTACAATACAGAGGGATAAAGGCATTGACATTTACACATACTGTATATGAGGAATGGACACCATCCACCAAAATGTTGCACAGCCATTTCTTGGTAAAAAAACACAAAATTGAAATAGAACCACAAGAATAGTAATTCCCTTAACTTGGGGTTAAGAATTCAAGAAAATGGAATACACAAAAATTAGTCTTTTCCATTTTCACTTCATTAGGTTTATATGTTAAGTTGAGCACATCTCTCTGCTAAATCCACAGAATCTTGCTTGGCTATTAACTTTTAGAGGGGTGGCTTGGCATATGCAGTGTGGTGTTGTGGATTTGCTTGAAAATTAAAGAAAACTGTACAGAAGCTAAGTTAAGAGACAGAGATCTTTACTTATTCACACAAGGAGAGAAATATAAGCACTTCTAACCTTAAGCCCTAAGCCTTATATTTCATTGCAAAATACCAGATCATATATATTTCCTAGACCTTCTTAATCTTAACAGCCTAACAGTATAATTGTATTCAATTAGCACACACTGGTTATTTTGTCTGATCACAAAGCCTGTACAAACATTTGCATTTCCTTTCCAGCTTTATGGTTGCATAATTTTCTTCAGCCCTAGACTGTTCTGTTCAGCAACCAGCGTACTGCTGACATCCTATGCAAAAACACTTCCAAGCCAAGCCTAGCCCAGCTGCTAAAGTCCTGTTAAACATAGTCTTCAAAATATACTGTAATGTTAGCCTTGTTTACATATTTTATTCACTTAGAAGCTGGATCTCATCCAATAATCCTATATTAACACACACAGGTTTAAATATTACAAGTCTTACTACAAGTCTTGGGATGTACACCTGCAACCTACCACCTTGTCATGAAAAACTGGATTTATTGGATGAATGATCATTATTATTCTGTTCAAATTAATCATTAATGCATAAAGTATTTTTAATGTTTTACATCTGCAGATGCATTACAAAAAGCCACCTATTTTCTGAACCTACATCCTTCAGTTTGAATATGCATACCTGTATTTAATAGCATGTCATATACATTAATTCTGAAGCAATTTTAAGAAATACAGTGAAACTTTAAGTGGAATGGAAATAAAGATAATGAGATCCCCGGGGCTGTAACATAATCTCATCTTGAAAGATAAATAGCATATCCTTGTGATTAAAGAAACATGTCATCAATCTCCAGAAGCAAAATGTGTGAAATTCTTATCACTTAAGAGTAAATGATGCAGAAGTTACATAAGCAACTAAACAGAGCTTGGCGGATTTTGTTTTTTCCTTTGTATTTGAGCAATTCTCATCTGCTAATTTGGAATTTTAATCTCTGTTTGTTTACCCTGCTACTTTATATTACAACTGTGAGTTATTCCCTCATCTTTCATGCTTAAAATAGTGATTTCAGTCCTAAAAGACTATATGCTTGACTTTGCAAGATGTTTGAATTCAGAGTTTCTGATTTGAGAGTTTCGTATTTGAATTACTCCATTGAAAAGATGTTTGCAGGAATTTCAAAATCAATGTATGTCATATTAAGTAACACTGTCAGAGTTGCAATTTTTTAGAATTTTTTTGACAAAAATAGGGCTTAAGGAGCTCATTATTCTTAGTTTTTATACTTTGTTTATGGCCATTTGGAAGGTTTTCATTGTGTTCTGTAAACTCTGTGAATTCTGTTTTGTTCAATGTGCCATTTAGTGGGTATTGATGTTTACATTATTGCAGAAACCTTGTCTAGAAATTTATAGTGCCTCACTCCTATATGAACTTTAACACCTTATAGATTTGTGAATTATGGATTTGGTGTAGCCTTAAGAAGATTCTGTTTGTGTTGTTCCTATGTATCTGTTTAGAATGCTTGCTTGTTTATTAGGACACTGATTATACCTTTAAAACTCAAAATTACTTTGTTACTAAGTGTAACATGTAAGTCGAGTATTTATTTCCTGTTGTTCTGCCTCTTGGGGCCTTATCAACATTGGTTTTATTCCAATACATAATGTTTTATTTAGGGTATTATTTTGATGTTATTAAATATTTCACTCTTTATTTCTACCTGGTGAGTATTAGTAAGTTCTGCTGATTAGTGAGGAATGAGCGAGTAGTGGTTTTCCGCTTTAATTTCTTGTGTATTTTTTTTTTTCCCCCAAAAGATTTAGAGAAGGCGAAGGATAGGAAGTAAGCCTCCCTTCATTTCCTTGATGAGATTTCAATAAGTAATGTGGCAGTATTTTTGTTCACTTGGCTTTAATTTTTAATCTCATAAAACTGATACTACAGAGCAGCTTATAGTTGAATGATTTTGTAAGAGCCGTACTTGTTCCTTTTTATGGGTTATTTTGTGTCATTTTCATAGGCTTACAGTATAATAAATGCTTAGGTAACTTACATTAATTGACTTATAATGTAGTGGTTATAAAGGTATCGTTATAAAGAGATTATTGTACCTTAAAATTGTAATTTTTGTTATCTGTTTTTTGAAAAATTAAGTATTTAAAGGGTCACAGTTATAGATGCATATTTACAGCCTACAATTGGTTATCATGAAATTATAGATTACCTGCTAGTATCTTTTCTAGAATTGATGTTTTTAACACATATATAATCCAAAGTAAAGTCCATAGCCTTAAAGGAATACTCCACAAAAATTTATATTTTTATATGTTATTTACCCCATTTGTAGTTTGTAGTGGAGATTGAGAAAAATGTTTAATCTAATGTTTTTGTGGAGAAAGTAGGTAACAAAGATTTTGATACAACAGGACCCAATAGTAACCAATGCTGGAAAATAGCAAACAATGTGAAAAATGTCCAGGCCTTAGGAGATGGATTTCTCATGCAATTTATTTCCATTCATATGCTTCAAACATGCATAACACTTGCATGTGATGCTAAAATATTATTTATACTTCAAGAAAATTCAGTGTACAGCATAATCAAGAAAGGCTTGTTCCCATAATGCCGTGCTTTTGAAATGATGAAATGAAGACCGTTTTCTTGACCAGCGAATGAGGAGGAGTAGGCAGATCTTCAGTTTATAAGCACAGTAATATAAGAATGTGCCTTTTTAGTTCATATTTTATGTTGAATTTTCCATACATACAGTTCGTATTACACTTTTAGCAAAAAATACATGAATTATGTGACATATGTTGTATGATAATTTTTTTTTCTCTCCATATGGACGTTTTTCAAATAGTTTTCTGCTGTCCAATGTTGGGTCTTGTTCTATCAGAAGCTTTCACTACAAAAGTATAAGATTTAAATGTTTTCTCAACCACCACTATAAACTATGAGATATATATAACACATAAAAAATCATTTTTGGGTGGAGTATTCCTTTTATCTTCTTCACCAGAATTTTTATCTTGCCATTCTACTACTAATATACTGTATATTAAATACAAATGTATTTTATATATTTCTTGACATTTATGAAATATTTATTTTAGAGATTATGATTTTGCCATCCATAAAATAATGTTTCCCTGTTTCACTGAAAATGTATATCATTTTGATTTTTTTTTTTCCTTATAGAATTTGGAATGCATTAACAGATAATTATGGTAATGTGATGCCAGTGGATTGGAAGACTTCTCATACTCGCTCACTTCACCTACCAACGCTCAATTTAATGGAAAAAGGAGTAAGTTTTGAAGGTTTAAGTCAGTCTTTTTTGTGTTCAAAATGATTATTAAGACCTTGCATATATACTTTGGAATGTTTTAAATAAAGCTTATTAGAATGTTGACAAAAAGGAGATTTACAACATATTTTGCCTTATTATATAATGCAGAGAAATTATACCACATGATGTCTTTCAAAAAGAAAACACATTGAAGGAAAAACAATTCTGCACCTTATCTGTGCAGAACAGTAAATGCCCCCTTGCTTCAGTTTGATTCTGACATTAGTTGGATTAACTTTTTGACTTGGGGTCATTTTTTCTACAGTATTTGTATCCCTTTAACTTTTTGCAAGTATGTTGGTGTAAGCTTTTGAGAATTTCCCTTGGGAAATAATATATGTGGTTGTTTTCTTATTGTTGTCTTATGGATTTTTTGGTTTGTTTCTGTTAAAAAAAATAATACTGTATTTTGTGGTCTGTTGGTATTGTCAATTCCTTGTTTGGTATGATTTATAAAAAGATGTATGTATGCTTTCTGCCTGTCCGTACTTGTTCCTTCAGTTTAAATAACTATTTTTGCCTTTTTTTTTTTATAGAGGAAAGGTTTTGGCCATGCATATTTTTAATCAGTAAACAAACAAAATGGCTACGCTCCTGTGCAAAATCCATGGAGAATTGTAATTTTAGTCCAACATTAGTAGGGCTGCCAACTCTCTTTCTCTGGAAATGAGGACATTTGGATAGAAAAATGAGGACTTTTGAGGACACCTTTCCCTATGCTGCCGTAATACGCCCTTAATACTGTATTATGTTTTTTTTTTTTTTAATGATATAAACCATTAGCAGCAGTTTATCACTACAATTATAGTATGATGACCACAATCACAGTCACTGGCAAACTGATAACCCATTAAATATTTTGAATATGTGTCAAGCTTCTTAAATTAACAGAATTCATTCCTTCCATTCTTATTTGGATAGCTTACGTGTCATAAACCTGTAAAAAAATAATACACATGGTAAATTCACTTCTAGTAAAATACAAATACTTTTTTCAGTTTAGTTTATTTGAATATACTGTATCTACATTCTTTTATATTTTTCTACTGAAGCTATTTATTTTTTCAGTAAATCTGGGTTCTTGGATATATATGTATAGAAATCTTTACATAGCATGATGCTAAAATGTAATCTTTTGAGCCTTAGCCCCTGAATTGGATTTGTTCTGCCCTTTCAAAAACAAGGATATTTGTTGTTCAAGTAATATGTACTTGCACTTTCTTTTCGGCATAATGGGTATTCCTGAAGTTATGTAAATGAAAGAATTATCAAAATAATACTTTTTTTAACAATATTCTTTCCTTGATTTAACAGAAAAATGACAATATAAATTTAGACCTATCAGATGATGAGGAGCTGAGGGAACAGCTGGATATGCATTCGATCATTGTATCCTGTATAAATGATGAGCCCTTATTTACTGCAGAACAGGTACAGTTCTCGCTGATCGAAGAGTCTTCATTTAGTCTTCATTTTAGCTATATTTGAAAGCTGTATAGTGCTTTTGTGAATACTGTAATACGTAATAAGGAAGACACAAGTTTTGAGTTGATCACTTACTTGTGGAACATTACAATGGCATCTCTGACCTACTGCATTGGCAAATTGAGCTCTGTATGGGTTATTGCCTTTTTTTTTGACTGAGTCTAAGAGTTGCATCGCAGATTTTTTTTTTTCCACTTGCTAATTTTTTTATTTTTTCTTATTTTTTTTAACTAATACATTTGTTTACTTTCCTAAAAAATCATTAACTTTGCGTACTCAGTGTTATTGTTAATTGCTGGTTATGGCAAAGTGTTGGTCACAAGGTCCCAGTAGTTCTACCTGTCACCTTGGAAGCTGTGGGTCTGATCATAACACTTTTCTAGAGTTCAAATTTAATCGTGGAATGCAGCATATCTGTGTCCAACAGGGGGCGCATGTGTTCTTTTAGAAATTCAGCTCATAATTTGAATCAACATGTATATCCTTTCAGTGGAAATATTAAGGCAAGAGTAATATGGTACAAAAGAAAGGATATATTTTACTTGCTTTAAAATGTAGCGTTCATTTCTAATATACATTGCAGTATAATAATTTTTTATATGTACAAATATGCCGAAGAGAAGCTGTTAGAAGAGTGCAATTGTCTTTGAGTTTTTCAGTGATGTCTTTGACAGTTGTGGTTCCATCTTTTGGTGAAGTGGAGGCATTGTTCTTGGTACAGAGTTTGCTGACGGGGCTTCTGAATTTGAGGCATCCTGAGAGGCCTTATATTTGTTTACTTTCCACTGACCAATACATGGTATTGGTATGGTAGATTACTACCAGTTTAGCATATTCAGTGAACTATTTGTATGTGATATGTATAGATGAGTCTAAGACTTCAATATATCACATACTTTCATTATCTGTGAACAGTGCATCTGCTCTAATCACTTAAGGTCCATGCCTGAAAGAAATGTCTTTGCTGCAGCTAGAAAACTGTATGTAAGCTAAACATAGTTAGGCTAAAAAAATCATATTATCAAGTAGTTGTCTTTAAACTCTGGTTACAACATCTTTGCATAATTAATATCATTTAAACTTCAGCCCATAAAACAGAAAATTATTCCTGTGATTATGCAGGCATTGCTCAAATTGTGTGATTTTTTTCTCTTTGTCAGCATTTTTGTTTAATTTCAGAATTGTGAAAAGTTCATATTGTGAGATTTTTTTTTTTAACTCTTGAGACCCTCCTCAATGAGGCAACATGGCGAAACGTGATTGATGCGTCTGTCGAAGGTTGCTTGTCTGCCGCTGAGGCAACCACAGGTGTGCAGTGACCCACAGGATCACAGTGCCACAGAGGCATCTGTAAGCTCACTGCCTCCTTGCGCAACTCATCTGTCGCCCGATGGGTGATGCAGGGAGCAGTATCACTTGGCCACAACCCTGCCTAATTGCTGTGTCTGTGTATAGGAGAGTGGTAGATCCCGCTACAATAAATAACCATGCTGTTCCTGTTTCAAGCTGAGTAAACGCTGGTTTTGCTAAAGTACTGAGACTCGGCTTCATTGTTTTGTGGTGCAAGACAGGAACTCACACGTCACAATGTACTGTACATAATATCAGTTATCCACTGACTTAAATGAGGTGGGCTAAGTTAAGTCTACATACTAGGCAATTACAGTTTGTTTGTCGTCCTCCACTTTAAGCCCATCTGGCAGTACACCAAACACAGCTGTTAATGGATTAGTAGTGATTGCTCTCAGATAGGCATTTAAAGATTTTGGTCCAGAAATATGTCAACGTTGTGCACGCCCAAAACATGTGACACAAAGAGGCTGGAGCTTGACTGCAACATTTGCAGGTTGGATCTTGCCCTGAAAATATTTTGGACAATTTTAAACAAGATAGATGTGCTTGATGAAAGATTTTAAGTTGAATAATTGTATGCTTTGCGTGTATAGAGCTGCCTTGGTCTCCTTTTCTGAAACATTGAGTAAGAGAACCTTTTCCCATTGTACTCTGGGATCTTTGAAAGTAAGGGAGTTTGAAATGTTTTTATAAATTATAAAAATGCTGCCTGAGTCAAAACAGATCAATATTTCTTCTGGAATAGAAATAGGTGAGGAAAATTGGGTGGGTTTTGTTTAGCAAAGTTTCTAATTTGGAAATAGTGGAAAAATTGTGTTGATGGGAAGTTAAATTTGGAGTGTAATTGTTCATAGGATACAAAAGCATTATCTATGTGCAAGTCTCTAAATGATTTAATCCTCTATGTTTTCAAACATTAAAAGCTGTAAGTTTGAGAGGGTGGAAAAAGTGTAGAGGTGCCACAGACAAAAGCTTCTCTGTCTTGAAGTGCTTCCTGCATTGGTTCCATATTCTGACAGTTGGGTTGTTAGTATATTGCCGATAACTTGTATTTATTGGGGTATAAAGCAAGGAATATAAAGAAGTACTGCAGGATTTTATTTCTATTGCGGACCAAGCTTGTGTGCGTTCATCTGTTTGTGCCAATGTTCAGGTTTTCATAGCTTGTGTATTTGCTGGCCAGTAATAAAATTGAAAGAGCCATGCCGCATTCTGCTTTAGGTGTTTGTAGGGTCACCCTTTAGATGCGTGGATATTTTGTATTCCCAACAAATGAGGTCATGATTGAATCCAGTTTATTAAAAAATGATTTGTTAATGTATAAATGTTCCAGGCTTTTAGGAAGATTTTCCGTAACTGTTGTTATGACTTGAGCTACTTATTATTCTTTTCTCCATCAATGTGTTCCCATACAGCTTCAGTCATGTTTAGGATGGAGCTCTGAGGTGGCCAGGTCTATTATTGTTAGTATTCCATCTGCAGACATACGCTCCAGATAGATCATAATTGTGTTTTGGGGGTATTATCATACTAAAACATAAAGTGTACTGCCAGTAAGTTATTTTCTTCAACGTACAGCATGATAAATCATACTGTCAATATCCGAGCAGTCATCATTCCATCGGTTTTGAGCAGATGCCATGTACCAAGCTGCAGATTTTTATTCCAACCCAGTTCCTTAATTAAAAGCTAATTATTGCTGCTAAAGCAATTAATGCTCAAGCAGCATTTTTGGCTGCTACAATATACTACAATTTAAAACTTACATGAAATGGCAAATTGAAAACAAGCAGTTTTTATATCAGCAAGGATTGGCTTCTAACTAAGCACACTGATTGGAACAAAAATCTGCAGTCACTGCTTCAATCCAGGACTAAACTTTAGCTCTGAGATTTCCATATTCAAATTGCACTTTTCTTCAAATGTATATATGACAGCTTAAATGCTACATTTTGAAAATTTGGTCTGACGTGCAATTGTTCAGTCATACTAGTGTTGTTGATATAAAACTATGATTTTAAGCCTAAGTCCTTGAGATACAACACAAGGTGAGAGATGCATTGAACAAATGTACAATGCTGTATAAAGGAACAAAATGCCCTGTATAATTTCTGTACTCATTGTTACTTTGTTACTGCTTGCTTAGATATGGTTACATTTTTTATGGTCTTTGGATTGTATTTTTTACTTCCTTAAGGTGATTGAAGAAATTGAGGAAATGATGCAAGAATCACCAGACCCTGAAGATGATGAAACACCCACACAATCGGACAGACTGTCTGTACTGTCCCAGGAAATCCAGACACTCAAGAGGTCCAGTACTAATAATAGTTATGAAGAGAGTGAGTGTGTCACTTTTAATATATTTTTATTTTCTTCATTTTATGCTATTTCATGCTGTAGTTATTTAATAATATATCCTAAATTTAGCATCTTTCATTTGAATACTTCTGATGACAAAGATTCCCTAATTAACTGCTTACAGTCACTTTTCAGTTAGGTGTTAAGAACTTTGTCACATTTTAAGGTGTGTGTGGTTTTGTTGCTTATGGCACTAATATTGATGTGCACAACATCCTTTATTTGCCATGTACATTCATTAAGGTAATAGTTACTTTTTTATATGCAATATTAAAAATTGTATTGATAAATTACAGGTTTCTGTAGTGATTTTTTAAAAATAAATATTTTGGTAGCAAGGAAATAACTGGTGCTAGTATTGTAAGAGATGCATGTAAACAAAACTGAACTAGGTTTCACTTTAGATAATTTCTTAACTTTTTTTGTTTTATTTTTTTTTTTATTTTGGATTTAGAGTGAGCTGTGTGTTTTTTACATTTTTTTTTTTTTTTAACTCAATTTACACTGAACTCCATTTGGAAAGCATGATCTTGATGCAGTACCAAACCCTGGAGTAGTTTACATTAGGTATAAATGTGATCTGAAATGGGTCCGATCTACATGAAATACTGTACATTATAAGTGAAACTCTTTATGCTGTAGCAGTCATAACTAAGCATCTGCTGACAGTAATTAAGGACTCCCATTCACAGCATAATGAGTCGAGGGTTAACATGGAGCATTAATAAAAAGGTACAAATAAAAATACACATGGGTACAAATGTCATATATTTCACATAAAACAACTTCCAAAATTATCAGTCAATCAGAGCAAGCCAAGCACCTGTTTCAAGTATACTGCTTCTCTTGCATGCAGGATCAGAAAGTAGCTGTTAATCCACTTGTTTACACGTGTTGATCAAAACACATAAGAACAATGAGCAAATGCAATAGTCTTACACTTACACTATGAAAGTTGTGCGCACGGGTGAGGCGGGGCATCCTATCAATGTACACACTAAACTTGACATATGTCGTAAACGTTACTAACACATTTATCCAGGAGTTGAGACAGTAGACATGTGACTTGAGATAAACTAAATTGAGGTTATGTTCATACAGTGGCTACTGGAAAGTAAATGAAGAACATCACACATTTAAGTGAAGCTTACCTGCTACATCTGCTGTCATAAAACTGAAGCACATACCCTGAGCAGAGCTGGCTTTCTTTTAAACACGCTTATTTCAAATGCAGCAGTGCACAAACACAATTGTTTTTGACCCTCCATGATATTTATTTACTGAAAAAATATTTCTGTCCAGTGAAAGAAGTTCATGACATGGCCATAGGGTGTTTAATGATATGTTTAATTTGCTTGAATGTTTGCAATGTGAAATGCAACCAAACTATAAAAATTAAAACAAAGTACCAAATCAACCCCCAATTCTTGTGCTAAAACACCTTATGAGTGAGTGCTTGACAACGTTCTTGTGAGACATGCAAAATTAAAAAAAAAAAAAAAGAAAAGTGACGGATGCAGTTTCACATTCCCTTCTTGTCTTAGACCCTAGTTTCTAGTTTCCATATAGCCAGGTGGAAAAGAAGATGGGTGACAAAGCAGTCACTTTACATGGAGTACTGCTGCAGTCCCAGGCTCATTGGTGTCCTTGAACACCCTTTTTGTCAGTCATGGATGGAGGAAAATATGCCGTGCTTGTCTGGACAGCTTACTAGTTGCTTGTTTTTCTGCCAGTCTTAGTTATCTTGATTTGTACAGCTAGCTCCCACCTGTATTTGTATTTGTAAGTGGAGGAGAGTTTCCTAACAGATTAGCTGCTGTTCAAAGCTGATTCTGAAAGGGAAGTTTTGGATTGTATTTTGTGTTGTGGACACTACAGTAGTTAAATTAGTTACTTTTTTCATTGTTGGTAGCCATAATAAAACTTCGGGTGATGCATCATAATTTTTATACTCTCAACATGCATTTTATTTAATATGAAAGGGGTTTTAAGCCCTGTCTTTAAGGAGCCATTATCTTCAGAATGCAGTAGTTGTTTGTGGTCATTTAGACAGGACTGTCTCGAGGCACAAATCTGGAGAAGGTTACAGAAACATTTCTGCTGCTTTGAAGGTCCCAATGAGCACAGTGGCCTCCATCATCCGTAAGTGGAAGAAGTTCAAAACCATCAGGACTCTTCCTAGAACTGGCTGGCCATCTAAACTGAGCAATTGGGGGAGAAGGGCCTTAGTCAGGGAGGTGACCAAGAACTCGATGGTCAGTCTGTCAGAGCTCCAGAGGTCCTCTGTGGAAAGAGAAGAACCTTCCAGAAAGACAACCATCTCTGCAGCAATCCACCTATCAGGCCTGTATGGTAGAGTGGCCAGACGGAAGCCACTCCTTAGTAAAAGGCACATGGCAGCCCACCTGGAGTTTGCCAAAAGTCACCTGAAGGATTCTTAGACCATGAGAAACAAAATTCTCTGGTCTGATGAGAAAAAGATTAAACTCTTCGGTGTGAATGCCAGGCGTCATGTTTGGAGGAAACCAGGCATCACTCATCACCAGGCCAATACCATCCATACAGTGAAGCATGGTGGTGGCAGCATCATGCAGTGGGGATGTTTTCCAGCGGCAGGAATGATAGGATCAGGATAAAGGAAAAGATGACTGCAGCAATGTACAGAGACATCCTGGATGAAAACCTGCTCCAGAGCGCTCTTAATCTCAGACTGGGGCGACAGTTCATCTTTCAGCAGGACAACAACCCTAAGCACACAGCCAAGATATCAAAGGAGTGGCTTCAGGTCAACTCTGTGAATGTCCTTGAGTGTCCCAGCCAGAGCCCAGACTTGAATCCGATTGAACATCTCTGGAGAGATCTTAAAATGGCTGTGCACCGACGCTTCCCATCCAACCTGATGAAGCTTGAGAGGTGCTGCAAAGAGAAATGGGCGAAACTGGCCAAGGATAGGTTTGCCAAGCTTGTGTCATCATATTCAAAAAAACTTGAGGCTGTAATTGCTGCCAAAGATGCATCAACAAAGTATTGAGCAAAGGCTGTGAATACTTATGTACATGTGATTTCTCAGTTTTTTTATTTTAATAAATTTGCAAAAACCTCAAGTAAACTTTTTTTCACGTTGTCATTATGGGGTATTGTGTGTAGAATTCTGAGGAAAAAAATGAATTTAATCCATTTTGGAATAAGGCTGTAACATAACAAAATGTGGAAAAAGTGATGTGCTGTGAATACTTTCCGGATGCACTGTAAATATCGGGAGCGCCACATACCTCTTTCCAGCGACCTCATGACCCCCCCCATGCTCTCCCAAGCCATCTACTGACTTCATAGGAAGAGTCACCAGAGACATGAATGTCACTGCCAAAGTAAGTAAACCGCTCGACAAGGTCGACACTCTCCCCGCAGACAGACACACTGCTGATGGCTGTGCCCAAGAGGTTATTAAAGGCCTGGATCTTAGTTTTTATCCAGGACACTCGCAAGCCCAGACACTCAGAATCCTCATTCAGTCACTCAAGCGCCCCAATCAGAGCCACCATTGACTCCGCGAAGGTCACAGCATCGTCAGCAAAGTCAAAATCTTTGAATCTTTCTTCACCAACAGATGTCCCACAGCCGCTGGACCCCACGACCATGCTCAACACCCAGTCCGTATAAGCACTGAACAGAGTAGGAGTAGGAACACACCTCTGACTAACCCCAGAATCAACTGGGAAAAACACAGAGGTTCTGCCTCCACTCTGCACAGCACTCACAGTACCAGTGTATAGGCCGGCCATAATATCTAGCAACCTCCAGGCGATACCGCGAACCCTCAGGATGTCCCACAGGGCAGCTTGATCAACTAAGTCGAACACTTTACGAAAATCGACAAAGGCTGCAAAGAAACTCTGCCAATATTCGCGTTTGTGCTCCATGAGAACCCTCAGTGCCAGGATGCGGTCGATGATAGACTTCATAGGAGTAAAACCAAACTGTTCCGGTCGCTGGTAGGTGATCAAGTGATCACAGATCCTATTGAGAATGACCTTAGCAAGGACCTTACCCGGCATCGAGAGCAGTGTTATCCCCCTGTAGTTGCTGCAATCCAGGCAATCACCCTTCCCTTTCCAGATAGGGACAACAAGTAATGTTTTCCAGTCAGTTGGGATACAACTGATACTGACATAATGTATTTCAATTGTATGTATTATTTATTTATTTGTTTATTACAAATAATACATATTGTGCACCTCTTTATCTGTTAAAATGCATGTTAACATTCTCCTTCTCAAGTTTATGAGCAATATTCTTAAAGGGGTAGACTCATTACAGAGATCACAAACAAGTAAATATGCAATGACATACCTATAAGACATTAATACAATGGGAGTGTTATTCCAAGGCACAAAAAATAAAGGTAATATTTGTTAACATGCAAGGGATTTATGAGTTTTGTATGTATTTACTATATTAAATTCCTGTACTTTTCTCCACTGCAACTGCTTGAGATTAAAAGAGTAGGCCATTAGCTATGCTGTTTTGTCACTGTGATCCCAATATTGATATTAGTTGTTAAAATTTTGCTGTTTGGGACATTATTCGTAACACAATCATTTCTATTTACTGTTCTTATTTTGTTGTCCCATTTTATTTATGGAGAGATTACTCTTCCATTGAAGACCTGGTTGACACTGTTACATTATTTGTCCCTTTTCAGGAGTAAAACGGTTATCAGTTGCTGAACTGAATGAGTTGCTGGAAGAAGTTGAGACTGCCATCAAGAATTTTTCTGAGGAGCTGATTCAACAGTTAGCACTACGTGATGAGCTTGAGTTTGAGAAGGAGGTCAAAAACAGCTTCATATCAGTGCTTATTGAGGTCCAAAACAAGCAGAAAGAACACCGTGAGATGGTCAAGAAGAAGAAAAAGTTAAAGAGTGGAAGTCCACAAAATGGCAAGCAGGAGAGGAGTCATATGCCAGGAACTGTGAGTCCTAGTATAACTTAATCTTTTTGAACCATGTGACATCAGCATTAGAGGAATGTTGCATGAAGTGATAGCTAGAAAGGCCATTGTTTTTTTTTTTTTAATCTTGCTGAAGATCAATAGCAATTAATAATAAAAGAAAGGTACATGTTAGTTTTAAATTACTTTAAATTAATTTATATATGTGAGAGATGCAGCTGGTAAAAAGTGTGTAACACATATTAATGTTTTTCTAATAACTGACAACAACTACAACTGCTACCCCATCCATGATTGGTTCTTGTGTTGCACTGGATATTGCTTGACTAAGGTTTGGCCCCTGCATTCGAAACATTGAACAAATTTGTTAGAATTTGAATGGATGGATGGATGGATGGATGGATGGAAGGAGATGGATGGATGTATGTAGAGCTGCAGCAAAAGAAAATTACATCTTGAAAAATGAGAGCGGCTGTTTCAAATAATGTTTAACGTTCTTATTTGTTGCCTACAGTATATACCTTTACTAAAATAATAAGGTTCAACTTAAATTCATTAACATTTTATTTATTGTCAGTCTTTCACTCAACAAAAGTTTGTTCTTTCTTTGTATTAACATGAAATTCAAAAATAATGTTCAGAGTTAAATATAAAAAATGATATAACAGGATTCAAATTAGTTAAAAGTTTAATAAACTTCAAATAAGGTATACTTTAAATCTAACTGTGAACCAAAAAGAGCAGCAAGTAAATATTTTTTAGTTTAAACATGGCTTCTGGGAATTTCTGAAAAGCCCTTATTGAAATGAAGACAAGACAGCATGTCAGCATATTCACACCAGACTTGCTCTCTTTTTCAAGCAAATGTGTCCTGCAGCAATGAAGAGAATTTCCAGTGGTGTCAACATAGGAAAACCTCTTTCTTCATCTGTGTTCTTTTACAAATTTTAGCTGCAATGATGAACATTAATGAATAGTAAACACTGTTCATTTCCCACTCTCTGTCATTTAACAAGGTTAACACTGTGGTCTATAGTGATTTTACTTTTATTTCAAGAGGTGAGCTATTTACAGTATTTTGGTAGCTGACAAAATGAACTGTGTTTGAGTAGGATTACAGGATGAGCTATTTGTTTTTAGGTTAAACAATTTTATGTAACAAAATCAGGTTGTCACTGTCATAGGTGAGCTGCTGATTGTTAAAAAAGATGCTCTGTCTTCATTGAAAAAACAACTATATCCATATGATGAAGGTACAGATTAAAAGAAAACTTTAAGTCAATAATAGGGGGTGCCTGTAATAATTCTCATTTACTGAATATTTCTGCTTCTTTAGGAGTCTATTCTAATAATTTTTAAAACATAATTGATACTGTGAATGGCAGTTATTTTTTAATAAGGGAAGGTCATTCTGACAGTGTGTTCTGACCATTATAGCAACTTCTATGACTATTCAGCAAATAGGGATAGGAATGGTGCTTTGTTGTATTTATTGTGCTACAGAGTTCTCTTAGATACAAGGAGGTTTCTTTTTCAAAATACAGTGTCTCGTCTTTTTTTTTTTGTTGTTGTTTTGTTTTGTTTTCACTTTGAGTTATGAAACTAAAATAGCATTACTGCCCTCTTCAGGCTAACTCATTAACTTGCTGGTGGTTGTAGGGTACTTTGAAAAAGTGAGAAATATTCATTGACAAATGCAATTTTGTTTTTTTAAATTAAAATATACTGAGGATGTGGGCCATTTATATTTCAAGGGCAATAGATTTTGTGGTACATTCTCATAACATTTTTTTATTGTTATGAAAAAATTATTAAACAGACATCGTGTTTTTGAGCACATTTCACAATTTCAATTTCAGTAAACATTAAAATGTACAATACATGAAAATAGCCATAAACCAAGGGTGGCAGGGCTTTTGCAGCTGCTGCCCCTCGCCTGTGGAACTCTTTACCTCATCATATAAAGGAGTCGTCTACAATTGAACTGTTCAAAACAAGATTAAAGACTCATTTCTATTCACTTGCATGCAAATGGAAGAAACCTTAGGAAAGGCAGTTCAAAGAGAGACCCCTTTCCAGGTAGGTTGGGCGTGCAGTGGGTGTCAAAAGAAGGGCGTCAATGCAATTTAGTACACAGAACAAATACTTAATACAGCATAATAAAAATTTTAGAAGTACGGAGCAGAATTTAACAGTAGATGATATCACATAATAATATTTGAATATTTTTAGAGTCCTGGAGACCTCATCCATCAAGCTGCCTCCCCATTTGGCCATTCCACTGCTGAAACGTTGCTCGCCAGCCAATCCGATGAAAGGACCCCTTTTCCCATGATTCCTGTGATCCTCCATCAGGGATGACTTTACCACAGGCAGGCAAACAACTTGGCAGGTGGGCCGTGGCACCAATTGCCACATTTGAGTACCGAGAACAGAAACAGAATAGGTGAGGGTTAGTAACAAATTATAACAATCATGTTACTTATGTTTTAGTGCTAATGACTAACAACAGAGATGCAGTATGTACAGTTAATCAGCAGCTCTAGTCAGGATATGCTAAACTGAAGTAGTGAGTCTTCAGCCGAGATTTAAAGGCTGGGACCGAAGGGGCATCTCTTATAGAAGCAGGAAGACCATTCCACAGTTTAGGGGCCCTGTAACTAAAATCTCGACCTCCCACTGTAATTTTATTAATCCTTGGAATCATAAGCAGACCGGCATCTTGAGATCTTAATGTGCGCTCAGGTTTGTAAGTCATGATAAGTTCAGACAAGTAAGCCGGACCTCGGCCATTTAATGCTTTATATGTTAAAAGGAGGATTTTGAAATCTGCCCTACATTTAACCGGGAGCCAGTGTAAGGATTTAAGAACTGGAGTTATGTGTTCATATTTTCTTGTTCTTTTAATAATTCTTGTAGCCGCATTTTGGATTAACTGGAGGCTGTATAAAGAACAGTTTGAACAGCCAGTGAACACCGCATTGCAGTAGTCAATCCTACTAGAGATAAATGCATGAATTAATTTCTCAGAATCCTGTTTATTTAGAAAGCACCTTAATTTCCTAACATTTTTAAGATGGAAGAAACATGTTTTGGACAACTTTGTAATATGTGCTTTAAATGACATGCTAGAATCAAAGATAACTCCTAGATTGCGGGCTGATTCAGTAAAATTAATTGGGATTCCAACTGAGTTAAAATGATCACAAAATATTGCTGTGATCAGCGTCATTCCCTCCAACAATTAACATCTCTGTTTTATCTGTATTTAAAGACAAGTAGTTCTCATTCATCCACTCCTTTAATTCACTAACACAACATCGGAGAAACTTCATTTGATTTAAGTGAAAGGTATAACTGGGTGTCATCTGCATACGAGTGAAAATTAACATTATGTCTCCAAATGAGAGATCCCAGTGGAAGCATGTAAAGTGAAAACAATAAAGGTTCCAGTACTGAGCCCTGCGGGACACCATATTGAACTTCTGTGTATAATGATGGAGTACTGTCAGAACATTTCTGTACATATTGGAATCGATTTGATAAATAAGAACTAAACCAAGCGAGTGCGGGGCCTGTAAGCCCAACATCGTTTTCTAGCCTGTGCAGTAAAATAGAATGGTCAATGGTGTCAAATGCTGCACTTAAGTCTAACAACATAATTACAATGGAAACAACATCATTTCAGTGGAATATATTTTATATATTTTATTTTATTTCTATTTATGTTATTTATGTTATTTGTTTGTTTTCTTTTATTCTATTATTGTAAAGCACTTTGGGCACAGCATTCCTATTTTGTTTTAAATATGCTATATAAATAAATTGACATTGACATTATTGCACTGTACAGTACATATATCAGACTTTTTAGAAGTTAGAATGTGATTGAACAAAACTTTATTTGTAGATTACATTATACTTTTTAAATGAAAGCACAAACTTCACAGAAAGCACTTTACATGAGTTTAAAAGCACTCAGTTGTTTAGTATATATTGGCCAAGTTCACTAAAATATACAAAACATAATTATTCTTTATGTATACATAAAAGTGACATGTAAACACCGTTCACCACTCATTGGTGACTATATATGATATGTAAAAGTAGCTCTATTTTGTATGTTAAATTGGTAATTTACTGAACTGGTAGTTTGGCATCTTTGTAATGTGTCATTGTTAAAGTATAATTAATCTCTCAACTATTTAGGCTGCCGAGGAATGATTAAAATGCCAGAGTACCAATTGTGCTTTTATTTTATTGCAAATACTGTATGCTAACCTGCCTTTTGGCATTTCTTATTAATTTCAGTGGACATTCCATGGATCAAATTAGGTGAAACTTGAGGCTACCTTATATATTATTTTTCTAAAAGTACATCAATGTATTTTTGCTTGAATTTTTAAAAGCTTGTATAATATTATTGGTCTAATGGTGTTTTAATAATCTTAATTTCTATCCCCAGAGTAACATTTTTTTTATTTTGTTTTGTGTTGAGCTTAACTACCTTGAGGGGTATACACTATAACAAATTCAGTCTTTAGATGCTATATCTAGCTCTCTCACTTCCTTTATTTCAAAGAAAAACAAAAAAATATTAATTATGTATTTTGTTTATAAATTTATAAATCAAACTATTCAATGAGGCTTTTGGAGCACAATAATAATAATAATACTAATAATAACAATTCCTCATGATGAATTACATAAAAGAAAAAATGTAACATTTTCCATTTCCCTTTCTTGTTATGTTTTTCAAAATATCGGACAAGTAAGTGCAGTGTTTTATAATTTTTTCTTGTTGTTTCACTTCAATCTACACTTTTGTAGGAGAGATTGAAAGGCCTGGTTTCAGAACTCACCAACTCCTTTTTTGGCTAAAATTATGCCATGTACCACTTGGGAAGATGCCATACTGTGTACTATACTGTACATTGTGTTTTTTTGTGTTTCAAAATTATGTCATCTTTCTATAAATCAGATTACAAAAATGTGCACAATTTAAGTAGTCTTCTGCATACATCAAGCAAACAATAACTCTGCCTGTGTTTATTGTAGTTATACCAGATGTCCAACTTTGCAGCATTTTTAATAAAGTACAAAGGGGGGAGGGATTGTGCAACTTTATTCATAATGACACTCGCTTTTTTATTTTTTATTTTCTCCTTTACGCACCACATATTCAAAGTCTTACAACTAAAAATATTTTCTTCCTTTGTTGCTTTCATATGAGGTCAGACGTTACTGCTTAGGTTAGGTGGTTGACATTTGCTGTCACATGCAAATATAAAATAAGCTTAAGGTTAAGTATGTTATAATTCCAAAAATAATATATATTACCTGCCTAGCAAATTGCAGCACAGCATACTGCAAGCATATTCTGATTTCTCCTTCTTTTTGGAGTTTGTTTAAACCTCAACAGAGTTGACAATGAAAGACATACATGAACATATATTCATAAAGAGTGCGCATACGTTCGTATATAGTCCATAGTTGCTGTGCTTGTATTATGTGAATTACAGAGAAAACAAATATCAAGTATGTTTAGATTGTTCCCAACTGAATATTTATATATTCTGTTATATAACGTATCCAAGTTGGATGCGCAATTTTAACACAATCGTATATTTGAAAGATTGTAAATAATGTCTATTTGTCTCATCATGCACATATTGTAAATATCATTTTAGTAGGTTCATTATATTTTCCCTCTTCTGTATTCAGTTCAATTGCTAATTTTGATTTAAACAGTCTTTCTTGATTACTAGACATCAGTTTTGAGTTATTAATATGATAACATGCAAGTAGTTCAGGACACTTTAGATTTATGACATATAACATTAAGTGACCCTGTTTTTCATTTTATATACATTCCTAATAGATGAGCATTTACTTTTTATTTGAACCTAATAAACATCCATCTTATACATTTGTAAATAAAAAAAAAAAATCCAAAGTCCTCCTGTAGTTTAAAGATATGCACTGAAGCTAATTAGCAACCCTAAACTGTCCTGGTTTAAGAGAAAGTGTATGTATGGGTCTAGTGTTCAATATAAAGTAAGGCTTTGCCTTACACTCCGTTTTAACAGGATGAGGTCTGATTTTTTGTGGCCTTGCAGTGGAAGAGTGGGTTCAGAAAATAAATCAGATCTGTCTCCTAACCCACTTTGTCTTTGGTATATTTAGCGTGCATGGTTCTACTAAATAATGCTTATTGCTGCTTTATTATGAAGCATGTCTACTGTGTTCCTGTCCTTGTGTGTTGTCCAGTGTCAAAAGTTTTCTGCTTTGTAATTACATATGCTTTTATTTGTCTGTATCTCTTCATGTTATTTTCTTCTTCTTCTGTCCTCTTCCTTTTGTCTCTGCCTTACTGCTTTCAGCGCTTCAGCATGGAGGGAATCTCAAATGTCATTCAGAATGGCTTCCGCCAGACCTTTGGCAACTCAGGTGGTGATAAACAGGTGCCTCTTTCTTTTTCACACTCTTTAATGTGCTTTTTAATGTATGTAGCATTTTCTTCCTCTTTTGATAATGTACAGGGTGGGCCATTTATATGGATACACCTTAATAAAATGGGAATGGTTGGTGATATTAACTTCCTGTTTGTGGCACATTAGTATATGTGAGGGGGAAAACTTTTCAAGATGGGTGGTGACCATGGTGGCCATTTTGAAGTCGGCCATTTTGGATCCAACTTTTGTTTTTTCAGTAGGAAGAGGGTCATGTGACACATCAGACTTATTGGGAATTTCACAAGAAAAACAATGGTGTGCTTGGTTTTAACGTAACTTTATTCTTTCATGAGTTATTTACAAGTTTCTGACCACTTATAAAATGTGTTCAATGTGCTGCCCATTGTGTTGGATTGTCAATGCAACCCTCTTCTCCCACTCTTCACACACTGATAGCAACACCACAGGAGAAATGCTAGCACAGGCTTCCAGTATCCGTAGTTTCAGGTGCTGCACATCTCGTATCTTCACAGCATAGACAATTGCCTTCAGGTGACCCCAAAGATAAAAGTCTAAGGGGGTCAGATGGGAGACCTTGGGGGCCATTCAACTGGCCCACGACGACCAATCCACTTTCCAGGAAACTGTTCATCTAGGAATGCTCGGACCTGACACCCATAATGTGGTGGTGCACCATCTTGCTGGAAAAACTCAGGGAACGTGCCAGCTTCAGTGCATAAAGAGGGAAACACATCATCATGTAGCAATTTCACATATCCAGTGGCCTTGAGGTTTCCATTGATGAAGAATGGCCCCACTATCTTTGTACCACACCATACCATCAATTTTTTTGTTCCAACAGTCTTGGAGGGATCTATCCAATGTGGGTTAGTGTCAGACCAATAGCGGTGGTTTTGTTTGTTAACTTCACCATTCACATAAAAGTTTGCCTCATCACTGAACAAAATCTTCTGCGTAAACTGAGGGTCCTGTTCCAATTTTTGTTTTGCCCATTCTGCAAATTCAGTGTGCCGATCTGGGTCATCCTCGTTGAGATGCTGCAGTAGCTGGAGTTTGTAAGGGTGCCATTTGTGAGTAGCTAATATCCCCGAAGGGATGTTGACTAATGCCACTCTCCAGTGACATGCGGCAGTGCTACGCTGTGGGCTCTTGCTGAATGAAGCTAGGACAGCCACTGATGTTTCTTCATTAGTGACAGTTTTCATGCGTCCACATTTTGGCAAATCCAACACTGAACCAGTTTCACGACACTTAGCAAGCAGTTTGCTAACTGTAGCATGGGAGATGGGTGGTCTTGTAGGGTGTCTTGCATTGAAATCTGCTGCAATGACCCGGTTACTGCGTTCACCAGACATCAACACAATTTCTATCCGCTCCTCACGTGTTAACCTCTGCGACATGTCAATGGCTGTAAACAAAGAGAAACCTGTACATAACTCATGAAAGAATAAAGTTGCATTAAAACCAAGCACACCATTGTTTTTCTTGTGAAATTCCCAATAAGTTTGATGTGTCACATGACCCTTTTCCTATTGAAAAAACAAAAGTTAGATCCAAAATGGCCACCATGGTCACCACCCATCTTGAAAAGTTTTCCCCCTCACATATACTAATGTGCCACAAACAGGAGGTTAATATCACCAACTATTCCCATTTTATTAAGGTGTATCCATATAAATGGCCCACCCTGTAGTTTAATTACAACAGTTTCAGTATGCCTCTTCCCAGTTTTGCTTGTCATTTTCCTTTTATCCTTTAGAATATGCATTTTTAGAACACACTTATAGATGTCAGAATTAGCATCTTCAGTAGAGTGTCTTTTAAAATGGATTTCAATAGATTACAGATTAGACTAATCTTTAGAGCAATGAAAGTTACTCTCCTTTTCCATCATAATTTCCTCTCTGATGTGTCACATTATTATACTTAAACACTAATGTATTTTCTTTATAATATTGTATTTTAATTGCACTCTCATATGCATTTAACATTTTCAAAATTGAGTGTTTATATTTAATCAACATAAATAAATGGCCACCCAACATAATTAATATATCAAACATTCCTTTAGTTACTGTTAGGTAGGAAATCACATTTCTATTAACATTCTCACTAAACTGCGTTACCTTGTTCAATTTTAACTTCATGAATGTGTGGTGCAATTTTCACTGTGTAAAAATAAATGAATAATCACAAGGTAAATTTGAATAAAATTCTGCAAAAACATTTACCACTTTTAACATTTTTCCTGTTAAACTTGTACATATCCTAAAGGATAATATATGCATTTTTCAAGTCATTTGTTTTTTTCCAGAATCATGTTCTATACTAAAGTAAAGCCTTTCATTAAATTTTGAAATGTAGTTTAAAACATGAAAAAGTTACAGGGCAGGGGCCTTAAAAGTTACATTTATTTTTAAGCCAAAATGTTCTTGAGTATTGATCTACATCTTGATATTGCTTTTATATTGTAGCACATCATATCCATATATAGGTTTTGAACAATATATATATCTTTCCGAGATTCTGCTATTTTAAAAGAAATCAATGGCAACATTTCACAAATCATATTGTTGCCATTTTTGCTGATTTATGCACTTTGGGAATGGCCAGCACCATATGTTCCTGCAGGAGTAAGGGCCCTGTATCCACTTACATTTGCCCCTACTCTGACAAACACACACACACACACACATTTTCTTTCTTACTCTTACCGGGACAAATGAGAATGCAGGAGGAAAACTGGAGTACCCAGAGGAAAATTAACTTGGACAAAGGAAGAATATGTAAACCGTACATGGTTGTTGTGTGGGATAACACGTTCAGAATATTCGCTGGTAACTTTATTTCTTAAAAATTTATAAACACTAGGGGGCTGTGCCTCCTGCTTGGTTCATGCGCTAGCCACTTCGCGGCTCTGCCGCGCGCAAAAGGGAAAGTGAATGTACAATTTAAACAGTTTATTTTCATGGGAATTGTTATATATGCATAATAGAACTATTTTACATTACAGCGAGCAATTAACCATAGTCAAAAATAGTAAAACGTAATAAATTGAAAGAAAATTATGTTTCCTGTTGAGTTAGAGGTATTCGTTGCATTACATGTATTTGATATTTGATCCTTTTGGCTTTGAAATTAACATGCAAATAATTTTTAAACTTAGTTTTACTGTAAAAGTTCAGTAAAAACAATATTTGGAATTAACGTTTCATCAATAGTGCATTGAATGTTGATTCCGTGTTTGGACTTGCATCATGACGAAGTAACATATAACTTGAGAGAATATGGTTTCTTTCTCTCTAATAAATAAATCGACTTTTTCAAATGTTTGTCCCTGTGATATGCTAATTGTTGTAGCAAAAGCTATTCAAACGGGAAACTGTAAATGTTTTAATACAAATGGCATATCAAGATCTCCTTTGGTGTCTAATGTTATCTGCGGAAAATGTACTACATTACCTTTCTTGTTGCCTGTTAAAATTTTACAAATTAGAATTGTTCGACCAATTATTAATACAATTAAACTTGTCCTATTGCATAACCCATCACTCATACATAAATTACGCAATAACATTGTAAATTGATGTTTTCATCTTCCGCAACTGTTTCAGCATAGTCTATTGATACGCATTTAACCAATTTGCCATGTAACTGATCAACAATTTTCATGTTAATTCGTTTGACTTCATCGTTTCTCTGTGCTAGGATTGCTCGTGTACTCATTTCTTCTGTTGATAACCCTTCGGGATGAAATTCTTCAATAAGATTTAGACACAATACATCTTCTTTTATTGGGAACTTAAAGTGAGGAAAACGTAAAAGTAAAAATTTATAATAGCTTGAGAGCGCAGGAATTGTGTCTGACAAAAGCATTCACACGAATGAGAGGACCGTGGGCGTGGGCTGTTAACCGGAAATGTTTAAGAGGAGGGCGGGACCCACTCTACCAACTTGAAAAAATCTCTTGACAATAGTCTCGTCTCGTCTCAAGATTTTCTTTTATAATAGAGAGATATAACATATATCAGAAAGAATAAGGTGTTCCATTTTGAGAAACTGCCTAAAACATAAGTAGATGAAACATTTAAAATTTGAAGTGTAGTGAGAAAGCAAAGCAATGCAAACAAACTACCAAGCAACACGTCTTTGAAATCTCCTTGGTTGCCATGCTGTTTGGAGTAGGAAGTGGAGGTTCTTGAGAAGAAATTAGTGACATTGCTTTCAGAAATTAGAAAATCTAGTTGGTAAATGTTTTGCAAAGGTGGTAACAAGAAAGGACAGGAGGTTTTCAATTATAAGTGCTCAAATTATAGGATCTCCAATTTACATTTTGACCACTGCCACCCTAACCTTAGTTAAACTGACTCCATCTTATATACTGACCCCCCCGAAGCTCTCCAAAGATGAAATCTTAACTTTAACTGCTCCTCTTAATGTTTATCAATTTAAAAGTGCATTAGATTCCATGGAAAGTCTCCAGACCCAGATTGGTTGCCAGCTGAAAATTTTTAGTGTTTTAGAAGCAAATTATTGCACTCTCTTTTTGAGATGTTAAATTCTGCTATCTCTTTCACTTGAAGGACTTGGTTAACACTGCAAAGTAACATTATCACTCTGTTGTTAAATGTAAGGTGAAAAGCCCACTGATTGTTCAAGCTATCAACCTGTCTTTTTGAAGAATTCCAGTGCTAAATTGTTTTCTAAGCTTGTGACACACAGTCTTGTCACACAACTTCCACCCATCAATCCATTATCCAACCTGCTATATCCTAACTACAGGGTCACAGGGTTTCCGCTGGAGCCAAACCCAGCCCACTGCAGGGTGCACACACCCACACATCAAGCACACACTAGGGACAATTTAGAATCGCCATTGCACCTAACCTGCATGTCTTTGAACTGTGAGAGGAAACTGGAGTACCTGGAGGAAAACCATGCAGACATGGGGAGAACATGCAAACTCCACGCAGAGAGGACACGGGAAGCAAACTCAGGTCTTCTTATTCTCTGGCAAATTATGCATTTGATGCAGTAGGTGGTGATTTATATTATTATGGTCAAGATATTTCATTCATCTCCCTCTGTAGTTACTTGTACCAGCTCAAATGTATTGCTGCTCATCTGGATTTTGAAAGAAGCCAGTCAGGTTTTCCTCTCTCTTTCTTTCCAATCTTTCTCAAGCCTTTTGCACAGTGGTGCCTCTGAGGATAAGAATCTGTGCCAGAAACAAATCCTGTAAAAGCCAGGAAAAAAAAAAAAACTCTCACTGTTCCAGCGTGGTGCTTAGGTTTTATGCACTTGGGTCCCAATCCAGGTAGTTCGTCATGTGATGGGTACTGCAACACGCTATCAGCGCACGCTCCCACCCTCAAGCCTTTAGCCATGGCTTTCTGAAAGTTAGAGCTAATATCTCCTGTAACTTCATATGGCACTTGCCACAGAATACTGTTCTATGCTGACAATATCCTGCTCTTTCTCTGTGACTCCCCTTCTGACTCCTAACCCCCACATATTCTGAATTTATTTAGCACCTGTAAGACGGTGACTGATAACAAAATCAGCTGGTACGAATATGCTGTTTATCCCAGGTATCTTTTATACTAATTACTTTGGAATGCCAAAAAACCTTCCATCAGACATTCTGCTGTGATCTGTGATAGGTCTGATGACAGGGTTGTCACATCTAGAACTTTATCTTTTGGCATTTATGCTTGGATCTGTTTGGTTCTGGATGGAATCTTATGATCTTCTTCAATCTAGACTCCTGAGTAAGGCTAACTTAACTTTCTTGCCGAAGCCTGCATTCCCTTACTCCAATATTTCACAATTCAAACTTATGTATTGGGGAAAATCCCATTTTCATTTTCCTCTGGGTTGGTTGTAGTACAGTTTCTCCATGCTAGGTAATATTTTTGATAAATCTGGACTACTATCATCTAGTTGCTTAGGTCAGAGTTGTCTATACCATCTTTCTCTTTATTCATAAAACTTGGGTTTTTCTAACATCTCATGCCATTTGTCTATCCTCTTCCTCTTTCTTCCCATCGTTTGCTATCTTTTATTCAGTCATTGGCATCTACAATGAAACCTGTTTCTGCATTGAATGCAGCTGTGTGTAAAGCCTTTTAAGCCATTGACAGTTCTGTTTGTTTAGTACCATAATCTTCCCTTCTTCACTGTTGCTTGGGGTGGGATTTCTAAAAATATCTCAATTACTAGCGGACCCAATTTAGATTTATACATTGTTTCAAATTTTAATTCTTCACAGACTTATTTCTTCCTAAATCCATTTCTGTCTGCTATTTTTTGTTCTTTTTGAACTGTTTCCTCAATCTAGCAGTGGCTGCTTTCTCAGCGTACAATGACACCTAAATCAATTCTTGTCTCTTACCAGAAATACCTTTGTATAGTATCTTTGAACTTCTGGAATATGTGTTTTTTTAACGTTATGTTATTAGAACTGTCTGCATCCATGATTGACGTTCTGTCCAGCCACTATTTTAAATAAGCTGTTAGTCTTTGTCCATTTAAAAGTCCCTCAGGGCTTTCTTTACATGAAGACTGGCGGGCAGTCTTAGGTTTAAGAGCTGTGGTGTGCGTATTTTTTATTATTGTAAAAACACTTCAGTTTACAATTGCTTGTAATTATAATTTGTGTTTTCCACTTGTCTAATTAAAATTTGATATGTTCATATTTTCATTAATTCCAAGTACACCTCACTACAACCTACTGAACAAGGTGGGACTGGGTGTTGGTAAAGCACAGTTGCAGTGTCAGTCATTTCTCACAGCTAAAGCTGCATTCATGTGGTGTTGCTCATGTGTCTTCTCTCATTGTGTCGAGCATCCTGGCTTCAAAAAAGGTTGTGAAATAGTTGAAAAGCCCAAGAAAGATCAAAAGGGCATTTCTTTGAATGTGAAACATAGGTAAAGCATAGGTAAACAGCTTTATTAAATACTTTTAATGAAAGAAAAATGTCTTATTAGGGCTTGTGTTGATAATTAATGTTGTTATTAACCAAATTATGTTAATGTTCATGTATTGTGGTGTTATTTGACCAAAAGGGACATTTTTGGGGCCAAGAAATGTTTGTTTATTTTTCCATTTGATTTAATCTAAATTATTTCTTCATGGCACAAAAGTTTTTTTTCTGGAACAGCTAGGTCATGCTCCTGAAAGCTGAATGGTTGCTATTACTGATAAGCAATATTTGTCAGCTGTATGTAATTCTTTGAATGGGTCAATCCTGTATTTTATTTTACTTATTTTTGTAAATTAACTATATAGTCATTGTAAATTTTTTATTTTTGTTAATGGCAATAATGAAATGTTTATAAATTGGTAACCACTACTTATATTAGATACCTAAACTCATCTATTACCAGTTTGAGAATCTCTCTGGTTTTTTAAGGCAAATTGTAGAGATTTTTAGGTGCATGTTTAATAATGGGAGACATGGAAAAATAAAAGCTTTTAAATTCAAATTTGTTCAGATTACAGATAACTGTCATTTTTTTTTTGCTATAGCTATGAGTGATTGTTGTTCCTTTAATAGCTGCACTTCTTCACCAGTGCCTTTCTTGCATAATTTCTTTTTTTTTTTGAGGATGCCTAACATAGTAGGGCTCCAGACTGATTAAAATGGTCGCAAATGCAACTAAAAAAGGCTTTGGTGATTATCATTTCTACTTAATTCGCCATTGCCAAATGAAATTATTGAAACTTTAAACTAATTATAGCAGATGCAAAAGACCATTTTTTTTTATTGTTAAGCGGATGTTATGCTAACATCTGTGTCGGTACGGGCTATCCATTGGATAGCCATGAGCCACATAAAGGCTGGTTTATACACTTGACGTGTCTGCGCTGGGTAATTGGGACTCATGGCAAAAATGTTGTCAGACTAGGAGAGACATGCGTGAAAATATTTCTAACTAAACGTTGCAGAGCCTGTGTATTCCAAATGGTGAATTTCAAGCTGGTTACGCTTGTGCCAGAACAATAAATGATGCACTGAATATAACGCAATCTGCCATCAAAAAGAAAGTAAGGCATGAACTGCATTTGAAATTCATCTGCCCATCATGTAGGATTCCTGTTATGAAAATATCTATATAGTGACAGTCCATTCTGATTTTGCGCAGGCATACTAAAATGTGACTGTTATGGATCTCCTTGTGTTCAAGCATCTTTGCATGCTGCTTCTCTTTTTGATTTAACACATGCCTCATGCAAAATGCCAGCCTGTTCGTCAGTAAACATGTATTCACAACCGCTGGCCCACTGTTTTCCTCATGCACAGCAATGTCATGAAGTCTGCGTGTTTTTTTTTAGGTGTACATTAGTGTCATTTTACTGGGGTGCTGTTTGATTGATGGCGGACAGTACACTAAAATAGTATTGATAAATGCCACTTTATTAGTTGTTACTTAAGTCATTTTGGTGTGTGCACAATATGTTCTGTTACCAATAAATTCTTCAATGGGAGCTCATCAACAAAGAAACACGTAAAGTAAGATTCAGTACAAAAAATAATAGTAATAATTAAAATTAATAATTCATTATTTGACACCCAAGAACTCTGTAGAAAGACATTTTAAAATAAATGTACTAATTCACTTTCATGCCAAACATGATGCCTTGCTCTTAAACATTTATTCAGGTCATTTTTTTTAATGGAAAAGAGAGTAAAAAGACAATTTCTACAGGAAAGTCTTTTTTTGTGGAACCTCTGTCATATGAGTGAGTAAAACTGTGTGAATGAGATTTAGGTTCTATCAAAAAAAAAAAATCCCTTGCCTGACATTACCACCCCTTTAAACTGGGGGAGGATCTCATTTTCACAGCAGGCATCATTATCTTATAAAACTCTTTTTCCTGTATACTTCATACACAGTTGATCATGATAGATTAAAACTGATCAAACTGTGAACAGTTTGTAGTTAAAATGTCTTTAATAAGCCTATCATACAGTAATCTATTGCACGCTCATATCTCCTGTGCCCCTGCATCCCTTCTACCAGAGGGAGCACTCGTTTCCACAGCTGAGCCTTTGCTTTTGAAATGTGTGCCCCTGTAAGCTGCTTGCAAAATGAACACTGTATTGTTAAAATTGTTCAAAATGTATTCTAAAAGACTGTATACAGTCTTCCATATTAATTTCATATATAATGTGCCTCTCCATCCCATCCACTTTAGGGGACACTCAGATTATGAATCTTACTGACAAAAGAGCTTTATTGCACAGATTTCCACAATATTCTGCATCTTGTTGAGATCATGCTTGTTCTGTCTGTTTCAACAGCTAAATGTAAGTGTGAAACTCACTCAATGTCTCAACCTTGGAGTAGTTAGTCACAATCAGCACAGAAGGCCCATCAGTTGAGCAGTTTCCCAAGCCCTTTGTCAAACACTGGCTCACTTCAAACAAGAGTAAAAGAAGGCCAAATGACATTGGATGGCCCTCTTACACTGACATTCTGATGATCAGTGACACAGCTCAGAGCCTGAGTAAAATGCACAGTGCTTAATGATTGTACATAGTTTGAAAGTTACCCAAATCATCAAGACAGACATAAAAGCACAACAGAAGGATGCATTGCACAGGAGAAAGAAAATAGTTATGCACACATACATTGAGGTTAGAAAGGTAGGAGATTAAAGATTTTACTTATTTGATTATTTTGCACCTAAATCAAAGCTATTGGCTCCTAATTTTTTTTTACTTTTATGAGCCACTGGCTCTTTGAAGTGAATTTTTGTTAGGAGCACTGCATAGCAATAATTCATGACTGTAGCATAATTTCAAGCAGATTTTACTGTAATTTGGGGGATTGTCGAGTCTTTAACACTAGAATTACCAGAGCCTACGAAAAAATCTTGAAATGCGTGTGTTCCAAATAACAATCTATTATTTCCACTCTAAAACTACACTTCACTCCCAGATAATCGAGGCATGAGCTCGGAGAAGTTTGTGCATGTTCTGAGTCGGTGGGGGGATGGAATAGCCGGCTGCTTGCAGTTTGTTTTTATCGGCACATTTACAGGACAAAGGAGACTGGCGGAAAGGTGAGAACGGTTTTAAGAAGTGATTTAAGGTGGGACGGATCTACGAGTTTTTTCGTAGGCTCTGGTAATTCTAGTGTTAAAATTCAATTGTACCATTTTGCAAGTCTTTGTTTTTTTTTGTAATTTTATCCCATATTTGCTTAGAATGTTCCTTCATGATGTATGTTTTGAGGGCAACATGGTGGCACATTAGTTAGTGCTACTGTCTCTCATTTCCAGAAGCCTGTGGTCATATCTTGACCCAGATGCTGTCAATGTGTTATCTGAAGACTCTTCATGTGTCTGCATAGGTTTTGCTCTGGAACCTGTAGTTTTCCTTTCCATAACCCTCAAATGTGCATGTTAGATCGTCTTACTAGATTAAAATCAACATACGTTAAGATTCCGTATTGTAACGCAACAAACGGTGCAGAGGCCCAAAGGGCAAGGGTGAATATACATCTAATAATGATAACCTTTACTGAGGAAATACAGAAGATGCACTAGGCTTCCATGTTTATCTGTGTTTACTTTATAGGTCAATAATCATTTCTCTGAATATTCATTGCTTGAGCTTTTCAATTAACATAGATTTTAAAAATACTACTACTACTACTACTACTACTACTAATAATAATAATAATAATAATAATAAAAATAATAATGTAATTGTACCATAATCTTAACAGTTAACATTATTACTTAAAACAGTAATCAAATGAGTGACATTCACTTAAAAGTATGGAATATGAATAACTTCTTAATACTTATTGTTGTATATTTTGATGTTTCCAGAAACTGCAGCTTTTACCTTTTAAAAGTTATTTTATTGTTAGCTAATATATCAGTAGACACACATTGCTAATACTGATTGGTACTTTATTGTTACAGCATCATCCATAGCTGAAATAAAATAGTTTTAGACCAATGACATCTGTATGGTATAGAAAGTGAGGATAGATAGATAGATAGATACTTTATTGTGCAGGGAGTAAAATAACACGCAAATAAAATATCAGACACTGGATTGTATTAGGTGGTAGTGCTGGACGGTATGACCAAAATTCTATATCACAGTATTTTTCAAAATTATACTGGTTTCATGGTATTCAACGGTGTTTTTTTCCCATGCATTATTGGATGTTAACCACATTTTCCAATGCAGTTACTGCAGTAGACTGGCTAAGAATAACCTATACCACAGTCATGACAACTGTACATTGCACAAAAAAATGTAATGTGCACACAAGTATTAATACAGGTTTGCATGGCCCCATAAAGTGATAATTTTCAAGGGGGTGGCACTAATGAAGAGAAGGAATCACATTGCATGACAGATGCAGTCAAAATATAGAACCTTTTTATTGAACAAATTTTGCATACAACTTAAACTATAATTTTGACAGCATATTTTCAACCATCCAAAGAGACATTTAGACAGTAAAATATCCAGAGGTGCTTGTCAAAAGTTGTATTGCACTGATCATGTCTTCGAAAAGGAATAAATACTAAATATTTTTTGTAAACCAACAACACTTTCTGTTAATGTTAACAATCTCAGTCCACTATAGCTATATGGATTGTAATGGCGTTGGTTATCTAGCTTGCTTTTTTTTGTCGTAGGCAGTACCTCTAGCAAATGCATCTACAAGTGACGTCTGACTCGAGTGTCCTGTAGCTTTTTCAGTTTTACCTGAGGACGTGAAGGGTACCAATCTTCGTTCCATACATTCATGGTACCCCAAAGCATGTTTGCGGCTAAGGTGGTGTAGCAAATTGTTCGTGTTGCCGCCTCCGGCAACAAATTTAGCTCAACGGCATTTGCAGTAAATAGTGGTTTGGTCCATGTCCTGCCTTTTAAAACCAAAGTATCTCCAGACAACAGACACAGCTCCTTTTTTTTAGAAAAAGTTCTTCTGTGTCATCATGTTCAACTTTATCGTCTGTTACAGGTTCAGTTTCAGAATGTTCTTTGCCCATTTTCACCGCTCAATAACTCCACTAACGCATGTACTCCATTGCATGTGTGTTTAACAGTGTAGCAGTGAAAAAGGTGCCCCCTTAAAATAGTTTCTCGCTGCGCCACGTTCCAAACGTTTTTTAGGCTATTTAAACTGGTGTTGCGGTGTAATAAAAATCCATATCCTAAAAAAAATAAAAAACGGTTTTCAGTATGAACCTGTATACCTCCCAGCACTATTAGGCAGACCAATTTTATTGAGCACCGTTTGGGTTCTCTAGCTGTGTTAATTTTGCCCTAGTGACCCCTCTCAAACCAAATACTGAGGATCACCAGACATACACCTGACATGCACCATATTGTAGTTTGTTCCCACCTCAAGCAATTCACTCTGACCCTTTATTCTAATTTTTACTATAAGTCAATACTTTGGGTCCTGGCCTTACAAACTTGTTGAGTGTATTTAAAATGTGTATTGTTTTACATTTCAGAAAATGTTTTTGCTGTTTTAAGTTACTCTCCTTCATTGTAAAGTGAAGAAATTTATATAGTATTATAAGATTGGAGTGAAATCTTGATTGAAGTACTTCTTGTGGTTTTTGTCAGTGTATCTTATCTCAGTCTTGCATTATACATATTAAAATTAGGAGTAAAATATCAGCCTTAACTGAGAAACAATTTTCGTACATGTCTTGCAGTACTTAACAACAGTCATTCCTTATGAGAAGAAGGGAGCCCCGCCATCCATTGAAGATCTTCAAATCCTCACCAAAAGTAAGTGTGCAAAATGGTTGATTCAGTTAAAAGAACTATTTTAAATCTTATTTTTCAAGGTAACAAAAGAGGAAAGTAAATATATTCAGATCAGAGGCCTGCTTTCAAGTAGCAATGAAGGA
Source organism: Polypterus senegalus (assembly GCF_016835505.1). Classification (NCBI taxonomy): domain Eukaryota; kingdom Metazoa; phylum Chordata; class Cladistia; order Polypteriformes; family Polypteridae; genus Polypterus; species Polypterus senegalus. Next base: position 208,636,745 of record NC_053156.1, on the reverse strand, counting down.
TATGTAGGAAATAATCAATGTTATTCTCAAGCGATGGAGAAACAATGACCTCAGTTGGGGATACTGATGAATTCCAAAACATGGTAAAAATCCTTTTTTCTCACAGGAGGAAATGCTAGAAGCATTGCTTAAGACTGTGCCTCAGAGGTCAGTGTGGTGACTGAAATTCTCCATAGTGAAAAGGCCACAGATGTGGAAGAAATCTGAATGGAAATGTAAAATGTATTGGATATTGTGGAGGTGTTTTGACTGTCTTGCCTCTTCAGTGTTGCATGGAAAGCCGGAAGAGTGGGACTGCAGAATGTAATAGTGGTCCCTATTTTTTATTAAAAGGGAAAGGGTTTTTGATTTAGCAATGGAACATACGCCTCACCTCCTAGAAAAGGGCTTTCCTGTGGTGCTGAAATGGAAATGCTGTCTGATTGTTGAAGGTCAAATTTGGATTAGGAATTTGGATTCAGTCCTGATTGTGAAACACTGGGCTTTATTCTTGCACACAAATTTTTTAATTATTTCTATTTGTAGACTTGGAAAAAGCTACTGACCATATACCCCATTGTATCTTGTGGAAGATGGTACAAGAATATGAACTTTCTGGATACCATTTGGCCTTAGTGTTTGTGGAGCAAGAACTGAGTTTACATAGTTCATATCAAGACATTTTGAAATAGGCTTTGGACCCAGACAAGGGCGCATCTTGCCTCCTCTCTGGTTAATTATTATTATGGGCCAGATATTAAGGTACAGCCAAGGTTTTGGGGAGATATCCAGTTTGTATACATAGTGGTTGTAGTTCTTCAGTTTGTAGATGATGTTATATTTTTTGTTCAATTCAACTGTGATCTCTGTTACACCATGGAATGGCCTGAAGTGAATATAATGTATTTAACATGAGAATTAGCATCTGCAAATATGAGGTCATGATTGTGTTCAAGAAATGTCTAGCTTGTTGCCTGCAAATAATGGGTGAGTAGCTAAAATACCTCCGAGTCTTGTTCACAACATATGCAATAACTAAAAGATAACTAAAAGATAGCAAGTGCAAGCAGCCAAATGAAGTTCCTGCTGCAGTGTTGCTGGGCAAACTTACTGTGAGAATGTGAGGAGCGTAGTGATATGGTAAGACCAAACAACAGAAACACAGCTTCTCTGGATCAAGAAGAGCCAGTTGAAATGGTTTTTAGCTTGCATTTAAAGTGCGCCCCTGGGTACATCTCATGGTAGGTATACCAAGCACTGCCTATGGGCACCATCAGGATAACATCAAGAAATTATATCACTTGACTGTCCTGGGAGCCTTTGGGTATTCCCCAGAAATGACTAGAGGAAGTTCCTGGGAATAGACAGGTCTGCTCAGTTCATCTTCACATTTATAGTGTAACCCTGACCAGGAAAAGTGAAACAAAATGGTGATTATATTGATCAGACAAATAGTTTCAGAAACAGTTTTAAAATCAATGTTTAATTGCTTTAATGTATCATTGGCTGTGTGATGCATTGAAATTGTACAGTGTGCCTTTCTAGATATTTTATATCATAAGAACAAATGGAAATAAGAATGTTGTACTGATTGAATATTGAAAATATGAACTTTTCATTAATTATAATGTAGTTATAAAAATGATTCACAAAAAAACAAACTAGGCGACATAGGGTTATAATAGACTGAGATTTTTGTGTATTGATGTTTTGATGATTTGTCTACTGAACTACCATCCCAATGCTCATCATTCTGGTCAGGTTAATTGTACTTTGTGCATTCAGATTTACCATCTCTTAGACTAAGAAGGTGGAGCATTGTCCTCCAGTGCTTTGCAAAAATACATCTTATGAATTAAACTCATGTGCTTAAGATTTCAGCTGAAAAAAATTCAGAACCTGGCATATCTGTTTCTCTATTTACAGTATTTTTTTTTCTTTAGTTCTTCATGCTATGAGGGAGGACAGTGAGAAAGTGCCAAGTTTGTTGACAGACTATATTTTAAAAGGTAGGCTTATTCTATATAATATATATATATATATATTTTTTTTTCTTTAATTTTGTACTGTAACTTTCATTCAACTTTTTTTTTAAATAGCTGGAAATAAAGTGTTTTTAAATTAAAATAAATTTGAACATACATACCTTTTCTTTAACAGGATGCTTTTATTTTTTACCTACTTTGTCTTTTGTGTTAAGGGCTAGCATGTCACAAAATATGTAGCATAAAACATTTATCAGATTATTTTGAGTAATTTTCCACAGAATTCCCTTTGATATAAATCTGGTAACGACTTTGTGTCAAAACGGCAATTGAGTTATTTTCCATGAGATTTAAGTTTGTTTTTAGTTTCTCTTTCTTTTAATTCTTTAAATAGTCTTTGTCTTACTGTAAATCTTGTATCAGTGGGATATTATACTAATGTCTCTTTCTCATAAGGGTCTTGGGAAATTCCCTGATTATCCAGCCCCCTAATTAAGTTGCATTTGATCATTCAGAACGTTAAGATGACCTGATAATTGCCCTTGTTAAAACAACCCAAAATGATTACACACTTTTTAATGAAACCTCTTGCAAATTCTTACACATGTAAACATTAGTGTCTTATGATTGGTTTTCTCTTGTATGTTATGACCATGCAGCCTAGGGTCACTATATGTCCATTGTTTGTTTAAGCGACAGATGTTGCATACTTGCATACGTGGGACGTTGTGGATCAGTTGGGGGAGTACCTAGAAGACCTCCTCAATTCCACTAACTTGCCTTCCAATGAGGAAGCAGAGTCTGGGGACTCGGAGGTGGGCTCCTCCAACTCTGGAACTGAGGTTACTGAGGTGGTCAAAAAACTCCTTGATGGCAGGGCCCCAGGGGTGAATGAGATACGCCTGGAGTTCCTCAAGACTCTGGATGTTGTAGGACTGTCTTGGTTGACACGTCTCTGCAACATCGCATGGACATCGGGGACAGTGCCTCTGGATTGGCAGACCGGGGTGGTGGTCTGCCTCTTTAAGAAGGGGACCAGAGGGTGTGTTTCAACTGCAGAGGGATCACTCTCCTCAGCCTCCCTGGAAAAGTCTATTCAGGGGTTCTGGAGAGGAGGGTCCATTCGATAGTCGAACCTCGGAATTAGGAGGAACAGTGTGGTTTTTGTCCTGGTCGCGGAACAGTGGACCAGCTCTACACCCTTAGCAGGGTCCTGGAGGGTGCATGGGAGTTTGCCCAAGCAGTCTACATGTGTGTCGTGGACTTGGAAAAGGTGTTCAACTGTGGCCCTCTGGGAATCCTGTGGGGGGTCCTCCGGGAGTATGGGGTACCGGACCCCCTGATAAGGGCTGTTCGGTCCCTGTACAACCGGTGTCAGAGCTTAGTCCACATTGCCGGCAGTAAGTCTAACCCGTTTCCAGTGAGAGTTGGACTCCGCCAGAGTTGCATTTTGTCACCGATTCTGTTCATATCTTTTATGGACAGAATTTCTAGGTGCAGCCAGGGTGTTTAAGGGGGTCCAGTTTGGTGGACTCAGGATTGGGTCACTGCTTTTTGCAGATGATGTTGTCCTGTTTTCTTCATCAGGCCATGCTCTTCAGCTCTCTCTGAATCTGTTCGCAGCTGAGTGTGAAGCGGCTGGGATGAGAATCAGCACCTCCAAATCCAACACCATGGTCTTCAGCCGGAAAAGGATGGAGTGCTCTCTCAGGGTTGGGAGCAAGATTCTGCCCCAAGTGGAGGAGTTCAAGTATCTCGGGGTCTTGTTCATGAGTGAGGGAAGAATTGAGCGTGAGATCGACAGGCGGATCGGTACAGCATCCGCAATGATGCGGGCTCTGCATTGGTCTGTCGTGGTGAAAAAGGAGCTGAGCCATAAAGCAAAGCTCTCAATTTACCAGTCGATCAATGTTCCTACTCTCACCTATGGTCATGAACTATGGGTAGTGACCGAAAGAACGAGATCTGGGTGTCTGGGCTGTCCCTTAAAGATAGGGTGAAAAGCTCAGTCATCCAGGAGGGGCTTAGAGTAGAACCGCTGCTCCTCCGCATCGCGAGGAGTTAGATGAGGTGGCTTGGGCATCTGATCAGGATGCCTCCTGGACGCCTCCCTGGTGAGGTGTTCTGGGCATGTCCAACCGGGAGGAGGCCCCGGGGAAGACACTGGAGGGACTATGTCTCCTGGCTGGCCTGGGAATGCCTCGGGATTACCCCAGAAGAGCTAGAAGAAGTGGCCAGGGAGAGGAAAGTCTGGGCATCTTTGCTCAAGATGCTGCCCCCGCGACCCGACCTCAGATAAGTGGAAGAGGATGGATGGATGGATGTTGCATACTTCTGTTTACTGTACAAACTAATAAGACAGAAATATATCCTCAACTGTTACTCAAATAATGAGGGACTGATACATAATCCATTTAAGGTCCCATTTCCCACAAGTTTCACCTTTTTGTTCTTTTTATTTAAGTTCATTAACTATACTGATGCTCACTTTTAACAAATCTTTTTGTTTTCCCAAACATTTTTCAACAAACTGACAATGTAAGCAGTTTGAAATTTCAGATCTTATAGGAATGAAGGTACATAACCACAGAACCAATAGTAAACATAAAGAGACACAGTGACCAGTTTTGAACACCAAACTGCACCTTATCTCCTCTACAAATATGTTTTTGTTCATGTGCAGTGTGGGTTAATTTTAAAGCACAAGGTGAAACACCTTTACATTACAGGACATACACATGCACATATTCACACTTCACTTATTCACTCAATAATATTTTTCTGGACTTTGTGCCAGATATAGGATTGAAATTAGCTAGGAACAGTTTTCATTTCACTCACCATTGTTTGATGGAATGAATATCTGGATTTGCAGAGAATTTCCCTCTAACTTATCAGGTCACAGGTTGTATAGAAACTTTCTACATTGTTGATTCAATTGCTGTCCTGAAACCGGTTACAAGAATTTATTCAACATTTTTGGATATTGAGCTGTGTCCAAAAGTAGGCTGTTTCTATAGGATATCTAAACAATAATGGTTTTAAATTTTCATCAGTATCTATTTTTAGTACACTATTTTCAGTCTTTTCTGCAATTTAGATTTGCTGTCTTAATTATCTTTTCATTTGTTACCCTTATTAATAGCCTGACAAATGCTGATAACAAAATGAATACTACTTCATGATTAGACTACATTATGGTATAGGTTGCTTTTTGTCTTTGTTTAAAGTATACTTTTCTCTTTAGGTACAAATTAAAATAGGTAATTTGTGTAAACCAAGTTAAGATTGGTAGGTCAATAACAAAAAAGGGCTTGGTTTTGTTTTACTGAATGTTTAAACTAGATAGTGTACAACCTGAATGTTTGTGCGTTACTATTAATTTTAATAATACACTTAACAATGCTATTTCTAAGAACACTTTAACCTGTGATGAATGCATATTAAAATATCTTTAACTGTTGTAAAGATGAATTTTTATACAGTCATGATGTCAATAGATCTTGTCAGTTAATTGCTCAAAGTGCAGTTAAACTGTTTTCCAAGTCTCAGTATTATATTACAAGTAAAGTCTGCTCTTTATTAATTACACAATTAGTCACCAGTCTTTTTCTTCTCATAAAAGTCTTGACATTATGGGGTTATGGAATAAAATGGCCACACAACTGTTTTGTCAGATGTGGAACCAAGATATTACCAGTTTAAGTTTCTGTGCTCTCATAGTATATGGTGTTGTATACATGAAAGAATTATGAGTTGGATGCTTCAAGCTTGTTTTTTCAGCAAGGTATATTTGTGCTTAGAAAAATAACGTTAATGCGTAATGGTTAGTTAATACTTTTTTCTGTCCAATTTTTAATACCTTCTTTGTTGCACATAAACTAAATTTTTTTTTTTATTTTACACATTGTTTTTTACATATAGTTTGCTTTTTGACTTTTCACTTTTTAAGTTATCATTTTCTATGGCTTCTGATCTTTCTCCTTATTTACTTTTGTATTATTGCTAGCGTTCGTATGAAAGCTGGATTGAGGTTTGTGTACACTATAATGTATAAAGCACCAGGAATGAGGAGTACCTCATTCCTGAGCACTACACACTGTTGTAGTGCTGTCTAACACACATTTCCTTAATGTTTGCTTCCTTCATCCATAGATATCCTTTAATTCACCATCCTTGCCCTTCATATTAAAAGCTTCACTACCATGCTTGAGTAGTTAGTGAATTAGTAACAGCTTTTCCCCGAAGTAAAATGATTTTTTACCCCATTTAGGAGTGTTGTTTAGGAATTACAGTACATTATGTCAAAATTTATATTGCCTGCTGTTACTTGTATTTTATCCTATATGTTCCTCCACTTTACTTGTGCAGTATCTTTAAATATTTGTCTACAAATGTATTTTTTGTAACTAATTTTCAAATACTAATTTGGTGTGGAAGTCTGATAAACTCTGAATCTGTCAGTATGTCAGTAGGTTAGGAAGTATAGTTTCACATAACGTCTTTGCTACATTGTACTTTAGCCAAGGAAGATAAATGTGCTTATTAATTATAATATATATTAGAGGTGGATATCATTTATTATTTTTCAAGTTTAGTCAGGTGTTGAGATACATTTTTTACAATGTTCTAGTATATTCTTAATTTGTGTTAACTTTCTATCAAGCCTGCCATGGTACTGATGAATTATGAGGTAGATAGCATAAATAATAAGTTATAAACAAATTGTGTTTTTTTGTTCTTGCTTATTCTTGACAAATCAATTACTGGAAACTAATGATACACTTTAAATGAAAAAAATATCATTCACTTTAAAAATACTCCTTTAAATTTGTACCTGCAAGCACTGAGCTTAAACATTGTTAGGGTTAGGATTCCACGTTCCAGATACTTAAATTGATGTGTTTATTAGATTTTGCAAAAATATATAAAAGTGTTAATTGCTTATAAATAGCTGACTTATGTAAGAAGTATTCATCTACTTTGTAGTTTCTATTGTTAATTTACATCCTCAGAATGTGTTAAATTTTTCTATTTTCAAAATGAATTAAAAAATGTTCAATTTCTTTGCCATTTTAAAATCTTCTCCTTTGTCAGATATGAATTCTGCATTGGCAGCACTGTGTCTGTGTTGTTATTCTTCATATTTGATATTTGAAATATAATGCACTCAGATAGGTTTTTGAACATGATACTATGCCAAAACAGTAACCTTTTAAAGAATCCCAAAAGCCAAAACAAGTGACATGTTATGGCTTGTTTTAAAGAAAGGTAGATGAGGAAAAAACATCCATATGCTGGAATACAGTACTTAAGGTGCATGGAACTGTAATTGAAGAAATGACCTAAATGGCATGTTTTACACCTCATAGCAGGCAGATGTCTTGCCTGACTGGTGGCAAGGCAGACACCGAGGTCTCAAGTATAGACTTTTTGCATCTACCTTATAAAACAAAAAAAGCTTTTTTTTTTTTATCTAAATATACAGTGCCAGCCAGTTACAAGATGTCTCTTACTAGACTGAATAAATTGATGAGGTTAATAATCAAAATGGCTATGGATATGAGAGAAATGCAGAAGAGTTTAATTGACACAAAGTAGGGCAGGGTTTTCAGTGAAAGAGGAAGCAAAATATTTAGCTAAATCTTCTTCTTCTTTTGGCTGCTCCTGTTAGGGGTCACCACAGCGGATCATCTTCTTCTATATCTTTCTTCCCTCTGTATCTTATTCTGTAACACTCATCACCTGCATGTCCCCTCTCACCACATCCATAAACTTTCTCTTAGGCCTTCCTCTTTTTCTCTTGCCTGGCAGCTCTATCCTTGGCATCCTTCTCCCAATATACTCGGCTTCTCTCCTCTGCACATGCCCAAACCAGCGCAATCTTGCCTCTCCCAATCATCCAACTTGAGCCGACCCGCTAATGTACTCATTTCTAATCCTATCCATCCTTGTCACACCCAATGCAAATCTTAGCATCTTTAACTCTGCTACCTCCAGCTCTGTCTCCTGCTTTCTGGTCAATGCCACCGTCTCCAACCCATATAACATAGCTGGTCTCACTACCGTCCTTTAGACCTTCCCTTTCACTCTTGCTGATATCCGTCTATCACAAATCACTCCTGACACTCTTCTCCACCCATTCCACCCTGCCTTCACTCTTTTTCACCTCTCTTCCACAATCCCCATTACTATGTACTGTTGATCCCAAGTATTTAAACTTATGCACCTTCGACAACTCCACACCTTGCATCCTCACCATTCCACTGACCTCCCTCTCATTCACACACATGTATTCTGTCTTGTTGCTACTGACCTTCATTCCTCTCCTCTCTAGAGCATATCACGACCTCTGCACCTGCTGCACATCTTTCCCAGCTCGGTCCCTCTGTCTAGCCAGTCGGTACAGGTCCTTTTCTCCCTCCTTATTGTCCAACCTCTCATACAACTCATCATACGCTTTTTCTTTAGCCTTCACCACCTCTCTCTTCACCTTGTGCATTATCTCTTTATACTCTTGTCTACTTTCTGCATCTGTCTGACTATCCCACTTCTTCTTTGCCATCCTTTTCCTCTGTATATTCTCCTGTACTTCCCCATTCCACCTCCATGTTTCTTTTTCCTCCTTCCTCTGTCCATATGTCATGCTAATCACCCTTCTTGCTGTCACCCTTACTACATCTGTTGTAGTTTCCCAACTGTCTGGTAATTCTTCACTGCCACCCAGTGCCTGTCTCACCTTCCCCCTAAACTCAACCTTGCAGTCTTCCTTTTTCAACTTCCACCATTTGATCCTTGGCTCTGCCCTCACTCTCTTCCTCTTCTTGATCTCCAGTGTCATCCTACAGACCACCATCCTATGCTGCTTAACTACACTTTCCCCTGCCCCCACTTTGCAGTCTTCAATCTCTTTCAGATTGACCTCTTCTGCATAGGATGTAATCTACCTGTGTGCATCTTCCTCCACTCTTGTATGTAACCCTGTGTTCCTCCCTCTTCTTAAAATACATATTCACCACAGCTATGCCCATCATTTTTGCAAAATCCACTATCTTCTGACCTTCTTCATTCTCCTTGACACCATACCTACCCATTACCTCGTCTCCTCTGTTCCCTTCACCAACATATCCATTAAAATCCGCTCCAATCACCACTTTCTGTTCCTTGGGTACACTGTTCATCACTTCATCCAACTCACTCCAAAAATCTTCTTTTTCATCCATTGCACACCTAACTTGAGGGCCATATGCACTAACAACATTCATCATCACACCTCCAATTTCCAGCTTCATAATCATTACTCTGTCTGACACTCTTTTCACTTCCAAAACACTCTTGACATACTGTTCCTTCAGAATAGCTCCTACTCCATTTCTCCTCCTATCCACACCATGATAGAACAATTTGAAATCCATCTCCCATCCACCTGGCCTTAGTCCCCTTCCATTTAGTCTCTTGCATGCACAGTATATCAACCTTCTTTCTCTTCATCATATCTGCTAACTCTCTCCCCCTACCAGTCATACTGCCAATTTTCAAAGTTCCTACCTTCAGTTCCACTCTCTTTACCTTCCACCTCTCCTTCAGCCTCTTCTTCTTCTTCGATGAACAGTAGCCCAATTTCCGCCAGCACCCTGTTGGCTAACAGTACTGGTGGCGGTCGTTGTTAATCCGGGGCTCAACCGATCCAGTATGGAATTCTGTATTGTTGTCCGCATACTGATTTTGGCAAAACTTTAAACTGGATGGCCTTCCTGACATAACCCTCCCCATTTATCTGGGCTTGGAACTGGCACGAAGAAACACACTGGTTTGTGCATCCCCTGTGGCTGGGTTAAAATATTTAACTAAATATTACAAGCAAAATGTGAACAGTAAAATTTTATATGATAGGTTCACAGATTGATGACTTGAAATACCTGTTAGTATCTCACATTGAACAGCTGTGTGAGTGCCATAGTACTTAGAATCCTAGAGTTGGTTTGAATAATGGTATTTAGCAGCCTCTGCTTGCTGTATTCATCTGGTACAGTCTTATCTACACCCTTTCTCTTGAGGAAGCAGAGAAGTATTAGAAAATGGGGTGGTGTGCTAGGGCAGAGATCTAATTTACTCAGTGCTCAAACTTAATTATTCAAAGACATTTCAGGTTACTCTGCTGGTTGTATCATTGCTTGTCAGTTAAAACTCTTGAAAAATTCTTAAGAGGCCAGATAAAATGCTGAATTTCTTTAAAGTTAAAATATCTTAAAGTTTTTTTTTTCTTCAATTTTGAAAAATCAGCGAATACTTTAAAGGTAATCAGTACATAGTTGGGTTTGGATTCCAGTATTTGCGCTGATTAATTTATTATAATTCAAGTTGAGAGACCTTTGTTCTGAATTCTAAACTTCCTTTTTATGTATTTGTTGAGCTAAAGTCTTTTTGGTCTTTTCTGCATGTTTGTAATAACAATTACATGACTTATACATAAGTTGCTTAGTTTCTATGTAGTCAAAAGGTTAAATTCTTAATCTTAATCAACTTTAGAAATTTTGGAGCTCCCTTTGGATGTCCAGACTTTAATTCTGAGATGATTTTTTCACTTGGAAATGCCTAGATCGTTTCCTACAGTGTACCTGCAGATGACTCTGGAGACACATTTGTTTCTAATAAATAGATCAAATTATGCAAAATTTTAATTTATAAAATCCTCATTCACTAGCATTAATTTGGTACTGGTAGAGCATGAAGATTTGAGCTCCAAAATAAAAGTGAGATCTAACAGTAATGTCTTATAAAATTCAGATGAGTGTAGTAAATGATTAACAATAAAACAATAGTCGATTTGTGATGTATGTGCAACAAGAAAAATATTCAGTATTTGGGCATAAAAATCTAATTAGTCAGTGAGGTCATCAGCCTTGATAAACTGTGAGATGAACGCAGTAGATTGGGATTTAAAGTCTGCAACCATTATAAGCTCATGAGAATTCATATCAGGAACTGGTACAAGATCCAGTTTAGGACATTAGAAAAATTGAGGTGAGAACAGGCCATTCTGCCCAACAAAGCTCATAAGTCCTATGCACTTAATTCTTCCAAAATAAAAAAAAGTCTTAATTTCGAAGGTCCTTAAAGTGCTACTGTCTACCACACTACTTCTTAGCTTATTCCATGTGTCTGTGGTTCTCTGTGTAAAGAAAAACCTCCAAATGTTTGCGCAAAATATGTTGTTAACATGTTTTAACTGTGTCCATGTGTTCTTGATGAACTAATTTTAAAGTAACCATCTTAATCCACTGTATTAATTCCCCCCTCATAATTTAAACACTTCAGTCACATCCCCTCTTAATCTTTTTTCACTGAAAAGGCTCAGCTGTTTTAATCTTTTTCATAACTCATCACCTGTAGTCCTGGAATCAGCCAAGACACTGTTCTCTTGACTTTTTCTTGCACTTCTATGTGTTTTCTATAGCCCAGGGACCAAAACTGTAGTGTACTAGATGAAGCCTCAGCAGTGCACTATAAAGCTTGAGCACAACCTCCTTTGACATTCTGTTAGCCTTCTTAAATTGCAGACTTTCTGGAGATTTATAGTGATGAGTCCACTGCAACTCCTAAATCTTAAAGTAGTGAGGTAAAGACAATTACAGTTTGTTTGTCCTTCTCCACTTTAAGCCCATCTGGGAGTGCACTAAACACAGCTGTTAGTCGATTAGGGGTGATTGTGTCACCAAGGCTGTCTGAAAGGCATTTAAAAAGTTTGATCCAGAATGATGTTAATCTGGTGCACGCCCAAAAGATACGGCCCAGTGAGGCTGGAGTTCGATTGCAAAGTTCACAGGTTCGAATTTGCCCTGAAAACATTTTGAACAATTTTTAAACGAGATCGAGGTGCCTGATACAAGATTTTAAGCTGAATAATTGTATGTAATCTTAACATTTTTACTTCCTACATGTAATACTTTTCATTTACTGACATTGAATTTCATTTGCCACAGACCTGCCCAAGATTGTATGCTGTCCAAGTCCATCTGTAGTGATTCAATGGATTCTAGATTATCTGCCAATCCACCTAGCTTGCTATCATCTTTAAACTTAACCAGCTTGTTATTTATATTCCTGTCCAAGTCATTTATATACTCCACAATGTTTGGGACAAACACGCATTTTTTTTATTTATCCCTCTGCTCCATAGTTTAAAATTACAAATCAGACAGTTCAGATGTGATTAAAATGCACATTAAACTGTGATGTAATTCCTACATTGTATGACCAAAATGTATGTACATACCCTTAAAGTCTGGAATATGCACTTGAATCAGTCAAAATTGTTTATGGTGTAAAAGCAGAGGGTAAATCAAGGAAAAATGTGTATTTGTCCCAAACATTATGGATTGCTCTTTATATATACTCACTACACCCTGAACTCCCACTTCTTTTAGTTGGATGCCCAGTCTCTCATATGTGGTACCTTATCAAATACACCACTCTGATCATAAACTTTTGTGACTTCATCATAAAATTGTAGCATGTTTGTAAAACACAACCTTCCTTGTCTGAACTCATGCTGACTGCCAAGTAAAACTCCTGGTCTTGCCATGTGTTACTAAATAATTCTTTCCATTAATTTACCTGTGTTACACGTTAAGTTTACTGGCCTATAGTTGATTGGATCTGCCTGATCACACTTTTTAAGTAACAGGATAATATTTGCCATTTTCCAGTTCTTCAGAATTTCCCCAGTGCTCAGTGACTTTCTAAAATTATGTGTCATTGGATTATATTTGTACTCGCTTATGACCTCAAGGATAAAAATTATCTGGTCCTGTTAATTTGTTTGATTTCAGCCTATTTAATCTATTCGGTCACCTCTACACCCTGAATTCTACCCTGGTGGTTATAAAATACTACAGTGGTGTGAAAAACTATTTGCCCCCTTCCTGATTTCTTATTCTTTTGCATGTTTGTCACACAAAATGTTTCTGATCATCAAACACATTTAACCATTAGTCAAATATAACACAAGTAAACACAAAATGCAGTTTTTAAATGATGGTTTTTATTATTTAGGGAGAAATAAAAATCCAAACCTACATGGCCCTGTGTGAAAAGTAATTGCCCCTTGTTAAAAATAACCTAAGTGTGGTGTATCACACCTGAGTTCAATTTCCGTAGCCACCCCCAGGCCTGATTACTGCCACACCTGTTTAATCAAGAAATCACTTAAATAGGAGCTCCCTGACACAGAGAAGTAGACCAAAAGCACCTCAAAAGCTAGACATCATACCAAGATCCAAAGAAATTCAGGAACAAATGAGAACAGAAGTAATTGAGATCTATCAGTCTGGTAAAGGTTATAAAGCCATTTCTAAAGCTTTGGGACTCCAGCGAACCACAGTGAGAGCCATTATCCACAAATGGCAAAAACATGGAACAGTGGTGAACCTTCCCAGGAGTGGCCGGCCGACCAAAATTACCCCAAGGCGCAGAGACGACTCATCCAAGAGGTCACAAAAGACCCCAGGACAACGTCTAAAGAACTGCAGGCCTCACTTGCCTCAATTACGGTCAGTGTTCACGACTCCACCATAAGAAAGAGACTGGGCAAAAGCGGCCTGCATGGCAGATTTCAAGGCAAACCACTGTTAAGCAAAAGAACATTAGGGCTCGTCTCAATTTTGCTAAGAAACATCTCAATGATTGCCAAGACTTTTGGGAAAATACCTTGTGGACTGATGAGACAAAAGTTGAACTTTTGGAAGGCAAATGTCCCGTTACATCTGGCGTAAAAGGAACACAGCATTTCAGAAAAGAACATCATACCAACAGTAAAATATGGTGGTGGTAGTGTGATGGTCTGGGGTTGTTTTGCTGCTTCAGGACCTGGAAGGCTTGCTGTGATAGATGGAACCATGAATTCTACTGTCTACCAAAAAATCCTGAAGGAGAATGTCCGGCCATCTGTTCGTCAACTCAAGCTGAAGCGATCTTGGGTGCTGCAACAGGACAATGACCCAAAACACACCAGCAAATCCACCTCTGAATGGCTGAAGAAAAACAAAATGAAGACTTTGGAGTGGCCTAGTCAAAGTCCTGACCTGAATCCAATTGAGATGCTATGGCATGACCTTTTAAAAAGGCGGTTCATACTAGAAAACCCTCAAATAAAGCTGAATTACAACAATTCTGCAAAGATGAGTGGGCCAAAATTTCTCCAGAGCTGTAAAAGACTCATTGCAAGTTATCGCAAACGCTTGATTGCAGTTATTGCTGCTAAGGGTGGCCCAACCAGTTATTAGGTTCAGGGGCAATTACTTTTTATACAGGGCCATGTAGGTTTGGATTTTTTCTCCCTAAATAATAAAAACCATCATTTAAAAACTGCATTTTGTGTTTACTTGTGTTATATTTGACTAATGGTTAAATCTTGTTTGATGATCAGAAACATTTTGTGTGACAATCATGCAAAAGAATAAGAAATCAGGAAGGGGGCAAATAGTTTTTCACACCACTGTAAATTTAGACAGGCTTCTCCCCATGTTGGTGCTTGTAACATAGTGTGTTAAGGAGCAGTCATTGAATACATCTAAAAGTCCTGCTCTTGTACTCTGCTTATTGCAAGGTTAATATTTGAAAAGTTAAAGTCCCCCATGGCTATAATATCCCACTGTAAAGTTGCCTTTTTAGTATTATTAAAAAGATGTGTATTGAAACTACTACTGCCTGCATTGGGGGTCTAATGTACATTCCTAAAATAAGGGCTCTTTCCCCTAATACTTTTCAGACATTTTCACAAAGATGTGACACATCATCCAACTGAAGTAGACTTGCCTTTAAATTATATTTTACATAAAAGACAATATCCCCACCTCACAGTCTGTTCGTCCATCTGTCTGTCCTTGATAAAACATTTGTAACCATCTATGTTACACTCATACCCATCTTTACTATTTAGCCAGGTTTATGTTATCGCTCTAATATAATAATTATGCTCCGCTACATACAACTCCAACTCACTTGTTTTATTTCTTATACTTCTAGCTTTAAGGCTAGTAAATGTGTTATTTATTTTACTTTTGCACTTTAACATTGGGTTAAAATGTACGTTACTATGCATATTTGTTTTTTACAATTTTTCCATCCCTTCATGTATCATTGCAAAACTGGCCTGTCCTAAGCTCCCGTCACCCATATTCCCAAATTTAAATTGTCCTCAACTTACCTACTCGTATGTCTTCCCAACACATTGCTGCCATTCTGGTTCAAATGTAACCTGTCTCAGCAAACCAGGTTTCATTTGTTCTAAAAGGAGTCCCAATGACCCATAATCCTATACCTTTTTTTTCCTATACCAAGAGTTGAGCACGTGTTAAGCCTTCTGAACTTCTCAATAATGCATGTTGTAACAAAGCACCCCATCTACTCTGCGGTTTATATTATAGTCCCAGTATTTACAGTAAAAAGGGGAAGTATTAGCTGTAAGATTCCCAATGAATTCATCATTCAATCTGCTTTATTCTGTTGATTTGTAATGAAGAAATCACTCTTATATAGTAGGTACAGAAAAGAATCACCCTCTTTGAAAATATTCACAATTTGTTACTTTACAACCTAAAATGAATACATACTCAAAAATATTTTTTCAGCTTTACTTATTCAATGCAACCAGTAACATCCAAGTCAAAGATATATAAGCAACAGTTCAGGAAAATAATAATGAATAAAAATCTGCTAAAATTCTAAATGATATAGGATCAGCCCCCCCATGCCAGTGCTTTGTGGAACCACATTTTTCTTTATTTACAGCCTTGGGTCAAAGATACTGTATAAAAGCAACAGTTTGTAAAAATAATAATAATAAAATAAGAATAACAGATTGATAAAGGATCAGCCCACCCCACAAACAATACCAGTAAACTCAAAGTAATTGGCTTCTGCCTGTGATCAACTGTAATCATTGTGATTAATTTAGTATAAAAATAGCTATTTGTGGAGCATGTCATTGCTTTATAGTGCAACTGAAAGAAAACAATTGACTGGGTGACAAGGCACTTTCAAAAGATTTCAGAATTAAATATTGTGGATAGGCACAAGTCAGGAGATGAATACAAAAAGATTTCAAAAGCTTTATCATTACCTAGAAGCACAGTAAAGTCCATAATTAAGAAGTGTAAAATGTTTGGTACTACTAGGACTCTCCCTGGATCAGGCCATCAAACTAAACTGGATGGAAGAGAGATGTGGAAACTGGTTAGAGAGGCTACCAAGAGGCCAATGGCCACTTTGAAACAGTTACAGAACGTTATGGCAAAGAGTGGTTATTGTGCGCATGTGACAACAAGATCACAAGCACTCCACAAATGTGGGTTGTATGGGAGGGTTGCAAAAAAAAGCCACTCCTCAAGAAAGGCCACATTAAGTGTTGTTTAAGCTTTGCCAAAACACATACTTGAAGATTCTGAGGCCAAGTGGAAAAAGGTGTTAGGGTCAGATGAAACCAGAATCAGACGTTTTGGCCTCAACACCAAATGGTACACCTGGTGGAAAGCCAATACAGCTCACCATTCACACCATACCAACAGTAAAGCATGGAGGTGTTGTCAGGGAGCATGCGCTGATAGTGCATTTCCACACCCACCACACGCCGAAACTATCTTGATTGGGACCCGAGTGCATTGGGTGACACCTCAGCACCACATTGGTACAGTGTGAGGGGTTAACAGTAGCTGAACTGCCAATCCTGCCACCAACCACCAAGTTTTACCTGTCAGTTGGAGGACCTGTTTACAGGGCTGGATGCAGATTAACACCATACTCAGGGCAGAAGGAAAAACAGATGGGATAAAATACTGTCAAATTCTTAAAGAAGAAAGTTCACCTTTCAACAACAATAACCTGAAGAACCCAGCACAATTGACCACATGGTGGCTGAAGAAGAAAAAACAATGTCCTTGTGTGGCTTAGTCAGAGCCCAGACTTAAACCCTATTGAATATCTTATCTGAAGTTTGCAGTACACCAACAGTTACCATTCAATTTGGCTGAGTTTGAACAGTTCTGTAAAGACAAGTGGGCTAATATTACTCAGTCGAAATGTGCAAATTTGGTATCAAAGTATCCCAACAGACTCAAGGCTGTAATTAAAGCAAAAAGTGATTCCACAAATTACTGACATGGGGGACTGATCATTACAATTTTATATCATATCTTTATCATGTCAATTGTATCAGTTTTTTATTTATTATTATCTTCCTGAACTGTTGCTTATATATCTTAGACTTGGATGTTATACTGTAGGTTGCATTGAGTGATTAAAGCTGAAAATAAATATTGTGTGGTGTGTTTTCATTTTAGGCTGTAAAGCAACAAAATGTGAATGTTTTCAACTGGGGTGATTATTTTTTTATACCCACTGTATGTACAGTATATGAGCACCATGATATTAGCACAGTGTCAAAATACTTTAATCTCTATCTTTGAGGAGCACATATTTGTCAGATTCTCTGTACAGTCTGTATATCAATCACAGGGTAATATCTGCTGTGAAATTAACAATTTAGTTAACTTTAATTATACTGAAAACACTGTGTTAAATTAATCTAGCTTAAAATAAAGTGTAATTTTCATTTGTCTTGCTTTATAATATACAAATATTGTTTTAAAAAGTTACTATCTTTCAGTGACACATGAATGTCACATGAATGTGTTCTGAATTAAATAATATCTTCTCCATGTATGAGGATGAAATGCAGACAGCCCAGAGCTGATTCTGAGTTTGTGTTCAGCACAACAGAGCAAAAATGAGATCTACCTTTTTTAAGTGCCTCAATCTTGTCCATCCTGCATGTTGTTTATGTGTAAAGTTAAATATTGCATTTCTATTTTTCAATATTTCATGTAAAGAAATCTTAACCAATACTGCATTCTTAATTTTTCCTGGTTCCTTACATATCCACAAGATTGTTCATTACTGGAATATGCTCTTTCAAGTCCAATCTTAAAACTTATCTATACACTCGACACCCAGTATTACCATTCCTTTATTAAGACTTAATGAGCAGTCAAGCGAAATTACACCTTTTATTGGCTAATTCAAGTTACCCAATAAAAGGTTTTATTTTACTTGACTTCTCATTACATCAATAATGGCTAACACGGTACAACACCGTGGTACTATTTATTAAGACTTGATAGTTTATATTCCTTTTTTACCTTTAAATTTATGGTGTTATTTTAAAGTTATTTGTACTCTGTATTTTGTTTACTTATTTTTTTTTATTTTATTTTATAAAGTGACCTTAGATTTGAGTAAAACACTAAATAAATAAAACATTATTGTTATTATTATTATTAGAAGAGGAAGAAACCTCTAATTCATTTAGTCCTGAGCCAGCATTATTAAAAAAAGAGGCAGTTTTTACAGGGCTTTCTCTGGATGACTAAAAATATTTTTGAAAGTATATTTTAAAAACTATATTTAATATAAGACCCTCTTCACACTCCACACTCCCATTGCATATTGAAATTTTTTTTTTCCATATTTGAAACAGATGAATGTGAAAGTATTTGTTAGTAGTGGGACGAATTGTGCATTAAGCCATCCTCATTTTACATGTATATTGTAGACAACTGCAATATTTTTAATTTAGCCTTTAAGAAATATAAATATCACTATGTATTTTTAATTTTTTGTCGTCTTAGCTATTCATATACAAGGTGGGTTTCTTTAAAGTGTTTCAAAAAGGATGCTGTGAAAGAATTGTCAATCACTCCCAAGTGGATATTTGCTAATATACTGGCGTATAAAACCTGGAAAGCTCTGTTGAGCTCTGTTTTTATTTTAAGTGCATTAAAATACATTTTAATATACAGGTAAAATTCCGTTACAACAAACTCTCAGGGACCTAATAAATATTTTGTTGTAATGAGATTCTGTATTTGTTACTATAGCGCTTTCTTTGACTTGGGTCCAGGTGTTTGCAATCATTTCAATAGCTTCTTTCACGTTAATTTTAATCTCCTCCTACCTACAAGTTATGCTGATGAGAATTTTTCTCAGCATTTCCTTGCCATAATACACTTTCAGGGTGCAAATGATGCCCAAATCCAATGGCTGAAGCACTGCTGTGCAATTGGGTAGGAGGAATTCAACGTGAACATTATCTAAATGTGGAAGCATGTTATGTGCAGCACAGTTATCAATCAGAAGCCGAATCATCCTTTTCTTCTTCATCATATTGTGAGGTTTCTGAACCACTTTTGGGATCCCCACCCAAGGGGAACGACATGCTGAAGTGTGTCCCGAAGTGGGATTGCAGCATCTGATTGTTTGTCCTTTTCTGGGGCAGGGCAATAGCAGGCTCACAGCGGTGCAGTGAAGTGCCACAGAACCAAATCATAAAAGATCGGGGTCGCGCTATAAGTCCCTGTCTTGCACCCCAAAACACGAGGCTTAGTCTCAGTACTTTAGCAAAATCAGCTTTATTCAGCTTGAAACAGGAATGGCACAGTTATTTATTGTAGCGTGATCTGCCACTCTGCTATACACAGACACAGCAGTCAGGCAGGGTCATGGCCAGGTCAGTGATCAAATAATCCTGTTATCTGCATTTACAATATACGTGCTCCTAGCCTTGCATCACCCATTGAGATCTTTTCTGTGTAATTTGATGGAGAGATGCAGTATAGCTGTGAGCCTGCTTTTGCCCCGTACAGTCACGGAGGTCGCACTTTGGGACGCTCTTCGGCATGCTGTCTAGTTGAGGGAGGTCCCAAGAGAGTTTACAAACCTCACATTTCCTTGAATGAGTGCCGCATTAATAGGAATGTTTCTTGAACGAGCATCACTGAACCACATAAAAACTGCTTTTTCAACGTCTTCAAATGCAGCAGTTCACATACATTTGCAACCCGAGATTTTTCCTCTTTTTTTGCTCTGTCTTTCAAGAAAATTCACAGCGTCGATGGTGAAATTCCGAATTCACTGGCAACGTCATTTTTCTTTTTGCTGCAATCAAGAGCGGCAAAAAATTTAAGTTTTCTTTTTTTCTAATATTTTTTCGTGTCTGCCGTTTCTGTGGGAGGGTGACAATGAGTTAAATTCCAATGGATGTTTTTCAAATGTTGACGAGCAATAAGCAAAAGGTATCACTGAAAACCGCAAAAAAAAACACAGTACGAGGAAAGTTCAAAGAAGTGTTTCTGTTTGGGGATCGTTGTGCACAACTGAGCTGTGGCCACATTAATTAACTGCTCTGCGGATGATTCATTCAGGCATTTCAAGGTCTTTTGTGCAACTTCGTTGTAATGAAAGTATCTAATGAATGTACTTCGTAGTAACGAGATTTCTATACACTCGTGTCATATAGGGAAGCTGTCAGGACCATAAAAATACTTCGCTGTTATGAAAATTTAATTGTAAAAATATTCGTTGTAACGAAATTTTACCTGTAAGTTTTTTGCTAACCTACATTGTGCTATTTCTGCAGCAAAATGAAAATCATAACGCAATATGTGTCTTTTTTAATAAATTATTTTTGACTTTTATTACAGCACACTGGCTACATTAAGGAGTGCTGTCACTTCCAGATTTGGCTTCTTTTCTATTGTTGTCACTGTAGTTGAAAGAAAACAGTGCTTGAAAAAGAAGAGTACATTGTGTGTATAGCTTTGGGACAGGCCGTGGCTCCTTGTGGTCTTGTATATTAAAACTATTCTAACTTTGTCAAATAATAATCAAGATAAATTTCTTTTAAGAAGGACATGCATATTTGTATCCTTTTGTCTGTTTTCTGAGCGATGAGAAGTGACAAAGCAGAAACTAACTTTGGACAAAATACCATTAGGTAAAACTATGCTCGTTTATACAGGTAAAAGTAGAGTAACTAAACATTTCAAACTTACACATAAAACTAATGTCCTGTCCTCCACACAAGAATGATCAACCACCATCTTAGAAAGCCAAACCACAGATACGTTCATCCAGTTATGGTAACTGTTTAACGTTTTTACTACATGCTTATTTTGAAGGCTTACTTCATTTGAGCACACGTGTAATGCAACTCCAGTGTAAAATCTGCATTTTGTGCAACACCTAATAAACACAAAAGTGATTTGAGTTATTTAGTTCAGTAGTTTTCCTTGGTTTTCTGTCTGCCTATATTTTTGGGCTACAGCAGAATATGCGTTTTTAAGCATTTTCAAAGCAAAAGGAATCGGTGTACCACATCCCAGTCCAATAAATAATTAGACACTATCTGTAATAGCCTGATTAATTAGCATTCTGCATGTTATTTTTTATATACCATTAAACCCCATTGATATATATTCAGTTAAAGGGGTATATTATGTTGAAGACCCCTACTACTACACAAATTTGTGTAACTGTATCCGTGCACCCATACTTTTGACTGATGATGCTGAATTTCTGATTTTCTGTATAAAAAGGTTGAGCATCGCTAATGCAAAATACCTTGGGCCAGAAGTATTTTGGATTTTAAATGTTTTCAGATATTGGAATATTAGCATCTTCTTGAAAGAGCTTCCTTAAATTCCTTTGGTCCATGCACTTTAAACTGCCAGGGTTTCAAGGAGAGAACAAAAGAAACTGAGAAAAAAAAAACTTGATGCTGTGAGAAAATAAAAAGCAAAAAAAAAACTGTTATCCATTCAGTATCTCAGTAGCAAGGTAACTGAAGCTTAATGATGATGAGAGGACAGACTAGACAGACACACACATAGACCACTGCAGCTACATATTTGAGAAGTGCTTCTTTTTGCTAAGGTATCTTTTTGTCATTTTGGAATACTGCATCACTATTTGGAATAACAACAGCAAACAGATTTAAAATGAGCATTGTAGTCTATGTATATACCATGTGTTAAAGTGCTGCAGCTATATTCTGTCACATTGTGCTTACATTTCCAATTGAATAGCAATGTTATCTTCCTTTAGTGATTTGATTAGGCATGCAGTTAGAAGGTGGGTGCTGCTTATGCTGGTGGTGTTAGGCACATTTACTGATTCGGGTATTTTGAGTACTGAAATCTGCATCTCCTGTGGCATTTTATTAACAGCTCTCTTAACGGAAGTCCTTCTCACCTCCTTTTAACAGGGTGTGACACATTTTTTACTTTGAATGCATATTTTATAATTCATATTTTCACAAATGTAGCTGCCAGTTCTTTCTACCTTACATTGATTCCTACACTGTCATTGTAAGTGAACAATAGTGGTTTCAGTTTCAGATTTTGGAGCATTTCGGATTAGAGATCCCAGTTCTTTACTCATTTTAAATTTTAAAAGCTGAAAGCTTTTGACAATGGAAAGCCAAAAAGAAATCTGATCTCTCAAGTGAGGGTGGGTGATTGACTGATTGTGTCCTGAGACAGACTGGTATCTGTGTGCTATACTTCTGGCTTTCCTTAGTACTAAACTATAGGCTGAAAAAGCTGGTTCAGAAACAGATCAATTAAAAGAATGGAAAATGAAAATATCAGTTTGAACATGCTTCTTCTATACCTCTGTTGGTGTCACCAATGCATCTGTTCAGTTGCATGCTCTACATACATTTGCCTTTTTTTTGCTTTCTCTGAGTGTTTGTGACCATTTGTCTGTTCTGTCATTTATATTGTACTTGGGCTGTTAATATTTTCCTCCACACAAATAATACCAGGTACATCTCATGATATTTATTGAGGTAAATCATGTATTAATTATTTTTAACTGTTCCTTCTGTCCTATTCTTACAAACTTCCTATTTCATTGGACTTGTATCTGGTCAACCCTCAAGCTCCTATAGCCTTTACTGTTCTGACAGCCTTTTTCAGAAGCAGTTTTCCTACACTGGTGTGAATTTTCCTGTGCTCATCTTGAAAGGATTATGGGAAAAGCTTAAAAAAAAGAAGAAAGTGAGAAACTTACCTAACTTAGCCAAGTTCACCTATGCTGTTGAATATATTGTGAAACGTATCTAGAGTAGTTCGGGTTTGGATGTAAAACAAAGATGGTGTTGTTCATAATGCCTTTTTAGTATATCTTCATAATACAGCAAAACTTAACTTATTGATAAAAAGAAAAAAGAAAAAAAAAACATTTATTATTCATCAGTCCCTGAACAAATCCAGAAGAAGTTGCTATGCTTACAGCCTTTATTATGTGTATACACAGCTGTTTTAGTTTAACCTTTAAGCATTTCAAAATATTATGAAAGTCAGAGAAGTGATAGATTATGCGTTTACTGTGAATGTTTTTTTTTTATTTAAATAGTTTCTGATTACTTGACATTTTTCAACAGTTTTGTAAGAATCCAGTTACAGTCTGTAACAATATTTTTAAAATCAGTTTAATTTGTATGGAAGATTGAAAATAAATAATAATGTTTTACTTGAAAAATTAAGACTATATTCTTAATGATGACCACTGAAACTTTTGTTGAAAATATTCAGCAAACAGTGCTTTTTCTTCTTTAAAACAAAGTTGAATGTGCTGGTTTATGTCTTAACAAGAACTTGTAGGAGTGATACAATGTAATCTTTTCTTTTTTATTTTTGCAGTTCTTTGTCCAACATAATTGAAGAATATGGTGTTGATGAAGAATAAGTCATTAGTCATCTGGATGGATTCAGTCAGTTCATATTATGACTAGCAGGACTCATTTTTGTGACTTTTAGTGAAAGACTTTATTTTCCCCTTTGGGTCTCATTTTGCCTGTGCATAGTTTCCATTTACAGTGATATGTAGGTCTTATTTTAGCATGGCAAGAGAGACCAAGTATTTAGATCAGCTTTTTCTGGTTTGGTATTTCATGAACCTTCTTATCATGTCATACTTAATTTGTGCAGAAAAAGTAGGAAAAAAAGCTACATAAAAAGGGAAAACTAAACCATGGTAACGAGTATAATGAACAATTGTATAGTTTTAAAAGTGCATATTGTTTTTAGATGTGTAATGACTATTTTTACAGTGTGTAGAAGATAGAAGTTTCTCCTTTTCCAGTAGCAAGGAGAGTTGTTCATTTTTACATGTAAATTGTCTAACAAACCTGTAATAAGTGACCTCCCAGTTTTAAAGGGAGATTGTGTTTTGTTGGGGGTTCTGAGGACACAAGCTAAGTTGTTTGCACTGAAATAGTGTAATGCATTGCCAAAAGTGTGCAATCTGACAGGTTTACCAACATACTGCTATAACATTTTTTGGAAACAGTGTTTAATGAAGGTTTGTGTATTGGCAGGATTTCTCAGAACTTTTGAGCAGTTGTCCTGGTTTTTTCTTTTTTTTTTTTTCTTTTTTTCATGTGGCTGGGATTGGTGAAGTTTTGCTCCAAACCAATTTTCCTGCCTGAATACTTCTAAAATATATTGTGCCCCCTAGAGGTGTCTTGTGGCACAGCCTTAGATCTGTTGATTGTCACCATACATTTCTCCCTTCCATCTCATTCACATATCTTCTAAGTAATAAGCAAACATTTGCATACTGTGCAAAAAAAAAAAAAAGTATAATTGCAAGTAAATGCAAAGTTACATATATGCATGCAGTAGATCCTTTTTAAAAAATGAAACTCAAGCTTTGAATTGATAAGAGTTACTTTGTAAACAAAGAAAATTATTGCACAGACCTGCCATTTACTGTGTTGCATATGGGAAACTATCAGTATAGCAACAAAATTGCTTGACTGCTATGTACAGCAGTCACCACATTTACAGTGCTTAAGAGTCATAGTCAGTTCTATGTCGTTCATGTGTATCACTTGTATTAAGCAAATTTATTTTACTTTTGTTTTGATAGATATGTTTTTAAAGTAATCGAGCAGTATCTACCCCTTTTTATTCTTGTGCTAGAATTAAGTTTGGACTAATAAGTAATGTTTTAAATTGACAAATAAATTGACTTACTTGGTAAGTATGCCAGGGTTGTAGCTTTGAAATGGCTTATTCAACTTAATTCTTTATTTCTTAGAGGGACAATTGTAGCCGTTATATGTTAATGCCTACAACCCATTTTTCACCTAACACTAGTCTTCCCCTCATCAATACTTTCAAACACTACAGTCCAGTTTAGGTGTATGTGATCTTTGTACTGGCTGACTTTGCAGTGTATGAGGGTTTCACAAACTGCTTTTCAAAAAGCCAGAGATTAGATCATTCAGACTCTTTTTTTATGCAGTGTGTAATAAGTTTTTATTAAATATATTAAACATAAGCATTTCACCTTTTTTCTATAGAGTTATTCATTTATTTCCATGTTATAATGACTGCATTAGAGTATTTATACAGCAGTATCTGTAGTTGCATGATTGATGTAGGGTATGTGGTAGAGTCTCAGACATTGCAGACTGTGTCTGTATTTTCTATTTTGACATTATTTGTAATCACACAATTTCCTTATGCAATTTATAGTAGGTTGCTATATTTGATTGTACATGTTTAGTCCATTTGAACTATGGGAAACAGTAGTACAATAATCAAAGTAATGATTAGCTGTGATAAACCACCAATAACAGAACCACTAACAATATAACTTATACATTTTAGAATAATAATATTTCTGTTGGAAATATCTTAATGAATCATTCTTTGCTTTATATATCATGGTTAAATAGCATGTACCATCACACAGTACCTAATAGAAGAAAGAATGAAACAGTACAGTATCAAAAAAAAAAACTGAGCACTAGCAGATACCTTTAGAAGCTTGGAAGTATCAAAAGGATAGAGGTGGGCAGAGTAACAGTACATGATATATTATGGGTGCTTTTTCTGCCCTACTCCTAAGAAAATTCCGTCCTGTTTCTGCCTACTCACTTTCCATTGTGTCTGAAAAAGGTTCCCTTCTGCTCCTATCCGAATTCCAGCTTTCCCATTTAAAAAGGAACTTGAACTGGATACATAGCCAAAGTAGATCCTTAAAACAGTAGAACAGGAATAGGCAATATATTGGTACTGAAAAAGTTAAGGAAAATTCTGTCCTTAAAACTGTAACAGCATTTTGTAAATTTTGGTATTGGAAGTAAATGGTAGTTTTTAAGCACTGTGCATTTAGACATTTATTAGTGCAACCACAATTCCAAAGGGAACTCCCAAATACTCCCAAATGCCCTTTCTATGATTCATTTTATGTATTACATCTAGGCTGAATCACAAAGGGGGTAACCCACCAATCTCGCATTCCTTCACACCCCAATTCCCACTCTTCAAAATTCTATATTTGTAGAAATTTGCTCCCCCCAAGAGACCAAACGCCAGCAATCCTATGACTAAGTTGCATATTGTGGCGGAACAGGGATGTGCACTGGAGGAATAAAGCAGGTGTGAGATAAGGGTTATCAAAGTTATCAATTATTTGCTTCTGTACCATCTTGGAGTAAGTATATCTGTTTTTCATAGTACAATCAGAGTTGATCAGTTGATATAATTTTCAAAAAATATTAATAGGCAGATGAATAGATACAGGTTAATGAGACATCCTGGTTTTCCCTGCAACGTCCTCTTTTTGAAACCTAAACTAGCAGTCTGGCTGGAATTTATAAAAACCCTAAGGATGTTGTGGATTTTGTCTTTTCATTACTTAGACTATGCAAATAAACAACAGGCCTGCATATTTTGTCAAATCCATCACAGACATGCACACTGCTTTTCTGACTGTATGCGCTTTTACAATAAGACAGTATTGGTTAGGTTATCAGTGATAAAGTATAATAGCAAAATAACAAATATGTGAATTAATTTATTTTTCAAGACTAATCTTAATGGTTCATCGACGCACTGACGACTTACTCCCCACCACATCCGCTCACTACTCTTAAATTTTAGTCCCGTATTGGTCCCTTGGAATTTTCACAGGAATTTCAGACTAGTTTGGTATGGCTTACAGTGCAATGGTGACAGTATTTTCACAGTGAATAACACTTGTAAACAATGAAATGAAACAGAAATGAAAGTACTTCAGAGGAAGGGTCTTTAGTTCTGGGTATTGCATGTCATGATAGACTGAGATTCATAATCAAACTTAAGTGCTTAAACTTAGAGCTTTATTTTATTTCTTTGATGTTCTGTTGCTGCACATTTTCAAGTTTCCAAGTGCTTTGACCTGTGTTTTCATTGTAGATGATTTTCCACCTAAGCCTGGGTGTTGTTGGTGCAGAGTAAAGTTGTGGTAACTCAAAAGTGTTGATTGGTTTCTTTAATATTAAAGGAACAAAACTAATAACACAAGTACACTTCTATAAGCAAAAATAAAGAGAACATTGGTAAATGTGCAAGTACATTGGAAGATATGTTTGTTACCTTTCTTTTAAGTTAAAGAGATGTAAGGAAGCTAATAGTATACTATATAATAGTTATATAAATCAAATCAAAATGCTTCCTTTATATTAAAGGCCAAGATTTCTTACTAGCTTCCATTAGTTTTGCCTGGTCAGCACTTCTGACCTAAGCCAGTTCTAGTGAATTGAGTTTCTGATAGTGGACACTGCACTAGGGTTTGCAAAAGAGTGGACATCTTCAGAGAAAATGAGAAAAAGCCCCGAGCTTTAAAGAATTTACATACTTTAATTCTATTCAGAATTACAGAATTTGAATCCTTAAAGATGTAGTTTAATTTACTTTTAATTTTATACATGCATATATGTGTGTTTTTAGTATAAAAGCATCATCTTCTAAGTTTTGTTCCATATTTGTTTTAATCATTAATCGCAGTAGTAGTCCTGTCAACCATGCTTAAATTAGTGATGTAGTGGAATGGCTTCTGTATTTTAAGAATCCTCAGATCTAAGCTAACTGAAGCCTTGTACTCATAGTATGGTTATCCTTGGCAATTTAGTCTAAGCATAGGAACAAGACAACTGAATAATGGACTTCATACAAAACAGGGAGACTGGTCTGTGGGTGGTATTTGCGAGGAAGCCTTTCATGAGCAGGTTACCTTCATGGTCCAGTTTTACTCAACCCCAAGGAGCTACATGCAGCTGTGGTGTGGGCTCACTACCCACAGTGTAATGTGATGATGATGATGACGACAATGACATCTCTTACTATTCAGTTCAAAGAATATTATTTTCATCATTACAGCTACTTACAAAGGTATATTTTTGCTAACTTAATGCATACTTCATTGAGTAAGTGTTACCTTACAATTTAAATTATGATTAAGAAAGTATCTGCATGTTTTTCCATTCTCTCAGCACAGACCTTAAGTGTTTCAGCATTAATACGATGCCATGACATCTTTGTTTAAAATGTGCTTCTTTTTGGTACTTTTAAATGTAAATGGTTAAAAATCTAATTTTGTTAAAACCGTATATTGTCTGCAGCATAAAACTCCACATCCCATTTTTGGTCAGACAGGTATGCTATATTAAGACAAAAGGAAACAATGTTGAATCTTGCTGTCAAGCACTGATTTCAACTTTATGATATTTTAGCAGTGTTTATGCCTTTCACTTTCTTTTCATAATTCACTGGATTTTTTTTTTCTTTGCAATAATGAGATACAGAAAACTGGATCTTTTGCCTTAATATGTCTCATTTCCTTTTTATATCCCCTAATAACAGTATGTATTTCAAAACTTTTGGTAATGTTGAACCATAACTATCTCGATAATTATGTGATAACTGTTTATTTATCTTAGAATTGTAATTTAAATACATTTCCCAGAATATTATTGTTACCGTTGTTGCTGGCACTTCATTTATCTTAAAAGTAGATGCATGTTAACAATGAGTTGCATGGTGTACTGTGCTCTTTACAAGCACTAAATGGCAGGATTTGGTCTAAGCTGTGTGAAGCAAAAGACAGAATCCTGCCTTGTCTTTCCTGTAAATGATCCAAGGGCAGCTACTTGATGATTTTATTAAAGACTAGTCAGAACTAACATTAAAAACCTTTCACTTCAATCCTAGTAGTGCTACTGGTATATATATATACAGTAACTTATAATAAAAACAATGTTCTTTATTAGAACAAAAAAGATGGTTTATTTACTTGGAAGGAAATTTGACTGCATTATGTTTGTATCATTAATCCAAAGCTTGACCTCTTAGAAAGGCACAGGACTTGATATACATTTTTGACTTTGTTCCATTTGTTTAATGCAATGCTTCTCAAAGACGGTCATTGTGACTGCAGGTTTCAGCTTTTAACTGGGCCCCTACTAGGGCTGTGTGATAGTGGCAAAAAATTACATCTCAATATTGGCAAAAAATTATATCTCAGTATTTTCTGGGACTTTAATGATAATTAGACTATATTTTATATCCCTTTATAACATGTAAATTGTAGCTTACTAATGAGATTAATGGAAACAATAGTTAAGAAGAACTGGTCTTATTTATTTACTTAAAACTGAAGTAAAATAACACAAAAACATTAACATCACCAAAGTATTAATGAGATTAAACAGTATAAGTAAATCATTTCAGAGTGGCCTACAGGATTTGCACAAAGACCAACAAAACTATTAAACAGACACTTACCCTCAATGTAAACAAGGTGCGAATCCAAAAGCAATAAAATACCAATCATAATTGAACTACAGGGCATGAACATTACAGTCTGGATAAACAAAAACTGCTCTGCTGTGAGGTGAGGCGAATTGTGTAGCATGCAAGCAAAACAGAAATCTAACATACTGTACTATTATGTAAAAATCCAAAGTTCTGTCAAATACAGCACAGGGGAAAAAAACTATAATATTTGTAAAGAAGTTCTGTCATATATTGCACAGAGATAAAGAAAAATGTTTTTTTAATAATGAACGATTAAAAAAAAAGTGCTTTGGAAGCTAGGACCCCCAACCAAGAAGGCTTGCAAAATAAAACGCGCTTCTTGCAGAAATAAAAATAATTTATTCAAATAGATTTTTTTTTTTGGGTCTAACACCGACAGGGCTCACTACTTTTGGCGCATTGACCATGCCCACCTATGTGCTTGCTTTGTGCATGCGCAGTATTAGGTTACATGAGACTTTGAATGAGTGCACTCTAAAGAGGTGTTTTTGATTGTTTTTTGCAAAGTGACTGACATACTTGATAATTTCAGCTCGCACTTCATTGAAACAACAATTATGATATTTTCAGATAATAAATATCACACACTCCTTAAATAAGCATGTTTTCAGTTGTCCCCAATTTTGTGTGAAAGTAGCAAATATTTGTGAGGTACATGAGGGTACATTAGTTTGTGATACACAGATGGATGCAACATAGAAGTAGTAGTTTACCTTCAGCAGTTATTGTGCACCTCAGTACAGCTAAGCAAGCTAATACCACAGAAAACAAAAGAGAGAATATCAAATATATACAAATACTAGCCATCCCCTACGGCTTCGCCCGCGAATTAGTGAAACAGGACAGTGAGGAGGGCCTCGCCCAGCTTTCTACTGCTGAAGTCACTCTTTCCCCTCCCCTCGGCCTGCAGCCTCTGTCTTGGATTAGTGTGAATATACTGCTCCTGCAAGTGAACTATGATTCTTAGCGCAATGAGAAAAGTCGCAAAATCAACTGGAATGTTCAAGCAAATTATAGAAAAAAAAAGATCTAAATCCATTAAGTAGTTCTCCGGTTTGCTAACTAAGCAGAGTTAAGGTTACACGCCGAGGCAGACGCGTGAGTGATGAGGGCTCCGTTCCCCTCCCCGCAGCCTGATGAGTCTCTCTCGGATTCGCATTAATAAATCGGTTCTGCAAGCTATGTATGATACTTACCGCGATGAGAATGTTGCAAGCAAATTATACAAAAAAATAAACCTGGACAGACTAAAAAAAGTGGACAGACATACAAACGGGTCTAAAAACCTATAATAAATTTCACGCTTGGACTACGAAATTTTTAAAACCGTTTCTTAATGAGCACCTATGTGCCAAGGGTAACCTGCATTCCAAATTTCAAGTCCTCATGATTCGGGAGATTTCGTGATGAGTGAGTCAGTGATATTTGGCTTTTATATATATATATATATATATATATATATATATATATATATATATATATATATATATATATATATATATATATACACCAGCAATGGCGCACTGCACAATAACGTGCAGTGAATATACTCAACTTGAGCATTCCTAGTTTTCATACTTTTTCTCTGTATGCTTAGCATTGGTTTGGAGGTTGATGTGCTTGCTGCTTCCTGAGTGGCTCTTCTTTTCTCTATGCTAGTGGCCCACTTCTACTCTTCTTTCGTCGGCTTCTTTTCGCGTTAAAACTGATTAAGTCAGTGTTTGTGTTGCAATTACTTGTTACGTTTTCTATAATTTTTCACTTAAGCTGGCACTTAAGTCTTCAGTCTGCTTCAAGAATGATTTAAGATATGAATAGGTAGGGGAAGTGATGGTGAAGGTGGTAGGGATGAGAACGGCACCCATACGCATCATTGCTGAGGGTTGAATCTACAATTAAAATACAAATCAAAAGTGGAATAAGCTTGGAGGTTAATCATCACCCTGAAAACGGGTAGTAGACGTCACATAGTATATGCATACCAAATTTAAGGTCAATAGGTCAAACGGTTTGCGAGCTACAGGTGATTTAAAATCTTGGACAGACAAACAAACTGCCACGGTAGCGTATTATATATAAAGATAGATTCATGTGCTAGCCCCATCTTTCTAAATAAATAATTCCACAATAACATCAGTCCAAAATACCAACATCAGGACTAAACTTGCAAAAAAATTGTTTAAAAAATAGAGAGTCACAAGGCACTTTTATATCTTGCAGAGAGACAGGGATCATTTTTATGTAAGCTGTTGTTTCCAGCACTTTTTACAATATATACGTGGAAGTCGGTGGCACTGCACTTCCTAAGTGTTATTTTAATGGAGTACTCTAATAATGTAGGGGCCTTTATCCATGACTCAAAATTTAAAATTAAAGAAAATGTGTGTTTAAATGATTGGTATTGGTTAAAGATTCTGCAAAGCAGAACAACTTCTATGTTCAATTGATGGGCTTACTTCCAAAATGTGCTCCAGATTTTAGTAAAATGAGGCCTAATAACACCTGAGTGAATATCATTATTAGTTTTTTTTTTTTTTTTCTTGAATACAGGAACAAAATATGCCTTGTTTTACTTAATATCTGTTTCACTTAACCCTATCAGTTTTGAAACTAAGCTCTTAATGTATATTTACTGTTGGATTCTAATTTGATTTAACAAATTGTTTAGTGACAAGTTGCATACACACATCAAATTAACTTAACATTTTGAGATAATTAGTGCTTTTCACTGGTGCATTGGCCGTAACTTTGGGCATTAACAGCCGATGAAAAAAAATCGGAGAATTTTGGATTATGATACACACGTACTGGTAAATGTTTCATTTTTAGTAACTTCAAGAGTTGCTATACAGGGAACTTCTAGCCACATCAGTATTGCTTTCTTCTTACTAAAGCTGAAATATATTTGGCATATGTTATGCTTAGCAAACTTTTTATGCATATTATTCTCAAATTGTTAAATTAAAAAAATAAATATTTGCTCATAATTGAGCTGCTTGCGCTAACTGTATAGCAATTAATTGACACATATGTATGCCTCTAACATACCCTATCTGGCAAAGTCACTAAAATACCTTTGGCAATATCTAAAGATATGTAAATATTAAAAAAGGGATTTTTGTAATGCTGTTTAAACTTTTATTTGTAGCTGACTTAGTACTTTAATTTATTCTGTGTGTTTTGTAACATGTACATCTGTAGAAGTAAGTTTTATTTCATACTGGAACCCATTGGAGGTCAAAAATAAAAAATAAATTAACTGACATTTTGAGCATTTGTTGTTTGTTTTAAGTTTTCCATTTCTGATACAAGTCTACTTCATTTTGGTTGCACTAGATCAACAAAAGGTCAAAGGTAGGTATCAGTACTAATCTTAACAGTTATTTGCTTTAACACAGTATGTCTAAATGAATTTCAGTTTTCTCATTTTTTTTCTCAGTAAATCAGGCAAATGTGTCATACTCTTCTAAAACATACATTTCATAAAGTAATCAAATGGCAGTAATAAATACATACATGTTATTAAGCAGCCCTACAGTACTGACTAATGTTGAGGTCAGGCAAGGCCCAAAGCGTAACTCAGGTTCAACTTTGTCAACAGAACTGATCTGCTTTGAGAGACCAAAGCAGGCAACTGTTTTTGGCACTGAGATTTGTCACATTGTTCAAGAAAATCCAGAGGATTTATTACAGCAGCTGCACTCATGTCAAAAAGTGAGTACATCCCATGAAATGTTTTTTCTTTTTTAACATATAGTCCCCTCTGAATGTATTGAAACAGTAAGACCAATTCATTTGTTTTCACCATACACTTAGGACAATTGAGTTTGTGATCAAGAATCAAAATTTCAGGTTTACTTCATGGTATTGACATCTAGATATGTTAAATAATATAGAAGATGGCAATTTTCGTAGCAGACCACACAATTTTTATGTGGGAGAAAGTATAGGAAGAGAGCGTCTCAAAGTAAATAACACTTAATATTTGGCTGTATATCCCTTGTGTCAATCCTGAGGCTCATTGACATCACTAAATGGCTGGTTTTCGTCTTTTGTTATGATTGTACAGGCAGTTACTCTAGCCTCTTACAGTTGTTCATTTTTTTCCATTCAGTCTTCTCTTTGGGTTAACATTTGGGGCCTCATGTGTAAACGGTGCGTACGCACAGAAATGTTGCGTAAGAACTTTTCCACGTTCAAATCGCGATGTATAAAACCTAAACTTGGAGTAAAGCCACGTACTTTTTCACGGTACCTCATACCTTGTCGTACGCAAGTTCTCCACTCGGTTTTGCAGACTGGTGGCACCCAGCGTCAAAGCAGTGCTACTGTTCCTGTGTGGTTATTCCTTATTTTCTTGACGCGGCTTTTATAAATACACCAAAACTAACCGCATATTGTTTATTAGTGTAATGCATCTGATTGTAATTACCTGTAACAATATAATAGCCCAGGGAACAGCCGTAGTATTCCAAATACCATAACTGCTTTAGCGTTGTTACTCTCACTGCACCTTCTTTTTCTTCTTTCAGCTGCTTTAGGGGTTGCCACAGCGGATCATCTTTTTCCGTATTACTCTCACTGCACCACTCGGAGTATTTATATCACTGTATCTGAGTGGGGAATCACAGCAGCAGCTGATCGGAAAGATAATTATCGGTATACAGCTTCAAGCCCACGCTGCCTCAGCCCCAGCAAAACGTTTCAAAGCCTTTCCTGTACGGACCTCGCGATTCAGAAACAGTTTAATCCCAAGAACTATAAACGCACTCAATCAAGTGCTCCTTGTAGAACTGTTGTACTTATAAGTACAATCACCTCACTGTAAACTTGCACTACAGTTATAATATTGCACAACCTGCACCACTTTATAAAATGCATATTTACATATGATCACGATATCATTTTTAAGATGAAGTGCAGCAAAATATGTTTATATTATACAGATAAAACTTTAACTTCATTTAAATAAT
Organism: Polypterus senegalus; assembly: GCF_016835505.1. Taxonomy (NCBI): domain Eukaryota; kingdom Metazoa; phylum Chordata; class Cladistia; order Polypteriformes; family Polypteridae; genus Polypterus; species Polypterus senegalus. The sequence continues at coordinate 208,602,320 of NC_053156.1, read as the reverse complement.
CTGTATTGTTAATAATTAAACATGTGAGGACACAGTGCCGCAGCGCTAGCAAGTTCTTGTATTGTTCCTGCCTTGCGCGCTGTATATTTGCCAAGGCTGGCGCGACGCTGGAAGGATAGTCAGATAGAATAATTAAACACGTACTATGAAGATATTTCAATGTTCCTTAAAAGTTTTGAAGAATCGTCGTTGTAAGCTTACAGATGGCTTCACGTCTATTACAGATGGGTATTTGGGGAAAGAAAAGTAAGGACAGGAATTGCAGGTTAGTACGTTTGAAAGAGACAATACTGCTGCAATATATTATTTCATCGAAGGTCGTGCATGGCACAATAGCATCTTGTGTGAGACATGAACAATCACTGCGCCACCGTGTTCCCATGTTTAATAACATGCTTTCATTCCAATCATCATGAAAATGATATCACGTATACATCTCGGTATTTATTATTCAGAGAGCTGTAATGTAATGGATTCTGTGTCCTGTCGGAGAAAGGGAAAGAATGGAAGCACGTAGTGATTCACACACATAGAGCACATAGAAGATCAAATACAAAACAAAGCATTTAACGTACTACTTTAGTTACAATGGGATTTGAGAAACTAGTAAATTAAATGATTTTAAGATGAAGTTTATGATGTTGTACTTTAATGATAAAATAAACTACGTGATTAAAGTGGAAATTTCGAGATTAAAGTTGACATTTTGTGCTTTTTCCCAGTCTGTGCCTATTTTTTTTGCCTATACCCTAATAAGCTCAAGACGGTGGGCTATAACTCGCCTTTTCACGGCGACTTTGATATGTGACTTCTTTTTTATTTTGGCATCGTACGACTTTGTGAACTTGAGCTTTCGAGTTTCTCCGACACGCTATGTCACTCGATCAACTTCCTTTTGTTGATTATACCACTGTTTAAATCAACAAATAGTATGTTTTTCCTTTGCCTCCATTTGGTATTTGCTGAAATTCTTATATTTTCCCCCGTGCTTTTCCCATTGTCTTTTCACAGAACGCTGAGCTTAAGGGTGATTTATATTGATTTGCATATTCAAAGAGGCGTAATTCTGGGAGGAGTTGGGATGGGACATGAAGCGCGTGCACGAGCGTTACTTTTCACGCTGACTGGGATTTATGGAGCGAAAAAACATAGAAGTTGGAGTACGCACAGATTCCTGCATCTGGATTTTTCTGTGCATAAGCACATTTCGACTTTTGTGCTTACGTCATGTTATAGTGCGAGTTCTACACACGGCGTTATGCATGAGGCTCCAGGAGAACACTGAACAACAATGGTGTGCATGGCAGGGTTGCAAGGAGAAAGCCTCTGCTCTCCAAAAAATTGCTGCTCGTCTGCAGTTTGCTAAAGATCACGTGGACAAACCAGAAGGCTATTGGAAGAATGTTTTATGGATGGATGAGACCAAATTAGAACTTTTTGGTTTAAATGAAAAGCTTTATGTTTGGAGAAAGGAAAACACTGCATTCCAGCATAAGAACCTTATCCCATCTGTGAAACATGGTGGTGGTAGTATCATGGTTTGGGCCTGTTTTACTGCATCTGGGCCAGGGCAGCTTGCCTTCATTGATGGAACAATGAATTCTGAATTATATCAGAGAATTCTAAAGGAAAATATCAGGACATCTGTCCATGAACTTAATCTCAAGAGAACGTGAGTCATGCAGCAAGACAACGACCCTAAAAACACAAGTCGTTCTACCAAAGAATGGTTAGAGAAAAATAAAGTTAATGTTTTGGAATGGCCAAGTCAAAGTCCTGACATTAATCCAATCGAAATGTTGTGGAAGGACCTGAAGCGAGCAGTTAATGTGAGGAAATCCACCAACATCCCAGAGTTGAAGCTGTTCTGTACGGAGGAATGGACTAAAATTCCTCCAAGCCGGTGTGCAGGAATGATCAAAAGTTACTGGAAACATTTAGTTATTATTGCAAAGGGGGTCACACCAGATACATACTTTTGCCACTCGCAAATATGTAATATTCGATCATTTTCCTTAATAAATAAATGACCAAGTATAATATTTTAGTCTCATTTGTTTAACTGGTTTCTCTTTATTTACTTTTAGGACTTGAGTGAAAATCTGATGATGTTTTAGGTCATATTTATACAGAAATATAGAAAATTCTAAAGGGTTCACAAACTTTCAAGCACAACTGTAGCTTGGTTTTCTCCCATTAACAGACAGCTCTCTGGTCTTCATGTTGGTTTGTTCTGTTTAACAGCAAATGCAGTCTTCAAAGATGAAACCCACGGCTAAAACTAAGAGCTCACATTCAGAGCTGTTTATTGTTTGCTCAACACCGTCAGGTCAGTCACATGATAGTATACTTTTGAGTATACTTTTGTTTGTCTTAAAAACTGGGTCCCATATGTCTTTAGTGTATAGAAAAAAGAAATGAATTGGCTTTGCCGCTCCAGTACTTTGTGGACATATCAAAATGTAACCTTCATTTAAGCAATATTTAACAGGCAATGTACTTGGGGGTGGAGGTAATAAAGATAAAAGGTTGCATAATTTACTCAGCAAAACACAAATATATTTAATTTCCTTGGCTGTGATAGTTGTTGTTTTCCCCTTTAGCAGAAAAAGTCTCAAGTAGGTGTTCCTTATAAATTTTCTCACTCCTCCATGCAGAATTCTTTCAGCTGTGTGTTGTTGAAGGGGTATCTTAAATGGTATTATATCGTATTGTACTCAAGAATGGCTTCCATCTAGCCACTCTACAATAAACACTTGATTAATGGAGTGCTCCTTACATGGTTATACTCCTGACAGGTTCTTCTATCTCATCTGAGGACTTCTGAAGTTCTCTTTTTTCTGACCATTGGGTTCTTTTGCACATTCCTGACCAAGGTCGTCCTTCTTGCCCATTTACTTTTTTTGGCCAGACTACAGTATAGAAAGAGTTCTGGTGGTTTCAGACTTCTTCCACTTCCCACTGTGCTCCTCAGAACACTCAACGTTTTAGAAATGGTTTTATACTCTTGCCCTGATTTATGCCTCATCTCAATTTTATCATGAAGGTCTACAGAGAGTTCACTGGACTTCATGGCTTGGCTTTTTTCCTGACATGCAGTGTGAATTGTGGGACCTCATGTACAGAAGTGTGTGCCTTTCTAAATGCTGTAAAGTCAATACAGTTTTCCACAGATGTGTCTAGATTAAAGCCCATCTAAAGGGTAATTAAAGCAAACAGGAGGCAGCACGGCACAAGCCACAGCAAAAGGTCCCAACATCCATTGAGAGACTTCAGGTTCTGATTTTTACTAAAATTGTAAACCTTTCTGAAATTATGTTTTATCGGAGAATTATGGGAGTGTGGATTGATAGGCAAACATGGCAAATTTAACCATCCATCGATCCATCCTAACTACAGGGTCATGGGGATCTGCTGGAGCCAATCCCAGCCAACACATGGTGCAAGGCAGGAAACAAACCCTGGGCAGGGTGGCAACCCCCCGCAGGGTGCGCAGACACACACAGGGACAATTTAGAATCGCCAATGCACGTAACTTGCATGTCTTTGGACTGTGGGAGGAAACCCACGCAGACACAGGGAGAACATGCAAACTCCACGCAGGGAGGACCCGGGAAGCGAACCTGGGTCTCCTTACTGCGAGGCAGCAGCACTACCCACTGTGCCACCATGCTGCCCAAATTTAACCATTTAAAAGTAAATCTGCAACCCAATAGTGTATTGTGTACAAAGTGAAAATTGCCTGTGCCACAATTTAGACTTTCTTCTTGGAAAGTGTTAGTTTGATGATGATGATGATGATGATGTTGTGGTGGTGGTGCTGCTCCACAGTATTGTGGTGGCTGAGTAGACCACTCAGCTCACGTCACAAGGAAACTCTCCAATCACAGTGTTTAGAAAGCAAGGCCACCACCAACAACATTTATTTATATAGAACATTTTCATACAAATGATGTAGCTCAAAATGCTTTACAGGATGAAGAAAGAGCAGAAAGACAAAATAAATAAGAAAACAGAATTAGGGAACACTAATTAACATGGAATAAAAGTAAGGTCTAATGGCCAAGGAGGACAGAAAAAACAAAAAAACTCCAGACAGCTGGAGAAAAAAAACAATAAAATCTGCAAGGGTTCCAAGGCCACGAGACCACTCAGCCCCTTTAAGGCATTCTACCTAACATAAATGACCTCACAATCAATCCTCATTGTATTCAGGGTTCTCATGGAAGAATTTGATGATGACAGTCATGTGGACTTCTGGCCTTTAATCCATCAATGTAGGGACATCATGGTGCTTTGATTAGGTGGTGGTGCAGATCGCCACCACAGTAAACCAGAAAAAGGACAGCAGAGAAAGTAAGGGTTAGTATGGACTATGGAGCCACCATGAATAATAATGATAATTGAATGCATATACAGAGTATCAGTATTAAGTTAAAGTGAAGTTATAAAAAGGCCATGTTAAAGTAATGTGTTTTCAGCAGTGTTTTAAAGTGCTCTACTGTATTTGCCTGGCGAATTCCTATTGGCAGGATATTCCAGATTTTAGGTGCATAACAGCAGAAGGCCGCCTCACCACTTCTTTTAAGTTTAGCGTTTGGAATTATAAGCAGACACTCATTTGAAGGTCTAAGGTTACGATTTGGAGTGTAAGGTGAAAGACATTCTGAAATATAAGGTGGAACGAGATTATTTAAAGCTTTGTAAACCATAAGCAGTATTTTAAAGTCAATTCTAAATGACACAGGTAACCAATGTAAGTGACATGTGCTCGGATTTTAGCACAAGTCTCAATGGATAAAGTTGTAAAGAGGCCGCTTCTAAGATCTGTGGCCTTGTGGCTCACCACCAGCAGTCACTCTGCAAACTGAGATGGCTTATGGTGCAAGTCTATGGCAATGGAGTCAACATGATAGTGTGCAGTGTGCTGGTCCGACACCATTAAAATGACTCCTATCCCAGTTACCCTGAACTGGATTAAACTGGCTTTAAGAATGTTGTGGCTGACTTTTTACAATTTCTTCTGAAAATCCTTGAACATCTTTGTCTTCCCTATGCCTCACCACAAACCATTAGATGCACATGTGCGTGCCCACACTGCTAAATAAAGAAGGGTCCTGTCCTTTATCTGTCACACAAAAACATGGCCACCTGGCCAAAGTTGTAAGCTCTTCATACGATTATGAAACTTCAGACTAGAATAGAAGTAATTTGGCATGGAAGGTCACAACAGTTTACAAAGAAGCAACTGATGCAGGGATGCTTACCTTGCTGTTATGATGCTCTCTTCCAGAACTATCATCAAATCCTTATAGCCGAGAATTTAATTTGCAGAATGAACTGCCTTCCTAAGGGGATTTAGTCAGCCCAATTATATAAGGCAAGCAAATGCATGACTGTAGGGAATAAGAAAAAAAATAACTGTAGTAAGCAATCTTTTTCAATTATTATTAAGGCTCAGTTATGGAGGTAAGCCATTAGGCTGTGGTTCTTATTAAGAATAGGTGCTAAGAAAGCATTCTGGGAAGAATAAAAATTAAAGAATTCGGTACGGCTGCTGTCACTCAGAATTTTCGGTGCTGCTTTCTACATAATTTTAGCCTAAAAGTTAAACAGCTTTTTCTCTAAGATAATTTTAATTACCTTAAATATGCAAGCTTTGTAAGGTACGTCTACCACTACTCAGGTCCGAGGGCTAAGATTGTCACATCCAGTAGGTTTGATGATAGGAAATGCAGCCATGTAAAGTTTGTTTCACTTCCCTTAAATGATCAAAGCCACAAACGCAAAAGCAGCAGCAAAAATCATACAAATCATGTGTATCTCAATTATATTTAAAAATGTTCAGATTAGAGTCCACAACAGGGTCCCCCATTGAATATTGATGGGGTGGTGAGGATCTTCTCCCTGTTAAATGAGGTGCTTTCAGTGCTCTGGTTGTTGTCTTGTTCAGCTGCTCCAGCGTGTCTGCAGTTTGCATTGTCAGGGTGTAATACATTTTAGAGCTTTAAGATCAAACTGACTGTGCTACCCATCTGAGATGGTTTGAAATAAAAGTAAACCATGTAGACCTCAGCATTAGCATTTGCTGTGCATCATCTATGGAAATGTATTTTGTAATGCACTTAGTAATAAAATGTATTGCATTTATCATTTCAACAGATGGTGCATCGCAAACATTTGTAGAAATAAAATGCATTACCACAAATGTTTACGATGCATCATCTGTTGGAATGACAGATGTAATGCCATTTGGTATGGGATTTGTAAAAGCAGTGTTAATGTTTGTGAGGCACCATCTGTTGGAATGACAATTGCAATGCATATGTCTCTGTTGAATGCCATTTGGTATGGGATTTGTAAAAGCAGTGTTAATGTTTGTGATGCACCATCTGTTGGAATGATAATTGCAATGCATGTGTCTCAGTGGGCGGCATGGTGGCGCAGTAGGTAGCGCTGCTGCCTCGCAGTTAGGAGACCCGGCTTCACTTCCCGGGTATTTCCTGTGTGGAGTTTGCATGTTCTCCCCGTGTCCCACAATCTAAAGACATGCAGGTTAGGTGCATTGGTGATTCTAAATTGTCCTGTGTGTGTGTGTGTGTGTGTGTGTGTGTGTGCCCTGCGTTGGGCTGGCAGCCTGCCCTGAGATTTGTTCCTGCCTTGTACCCTGTGTTGGCTGGGATTGGCTCCAGCAGACCCCTGTGACCCTGTAGTTAGGATATAGCTGGTTGAATACTGGATGGATGGCTGGATATGTCTCACTTGAATGCAATTTGCTTTATGATTTGTAAAAACAGTGTTAATATTTATGATGCGCCATCTGTTGAAGTTACAAATGCAAAGCATATATGTCTGTTGAATGCCATTTGGTAGGTGATTTGTAAAAGCAGTGTTAATGTTTGTGATGTGTCATCGGTTGGAATGAAAATTGCAAGGCATTTTATTACTACAGACATTTGTGATGTGCCATCTAGAGGAACAGACATACAGACACTTATCCTTTAATTAAGGTGCATGGTTTGTTTAATTAGGAGATAAACACCCAAAGACATCTCTGGAAAAGAAAGAAAGGAGAAAGGGCAGAACTCGCCGTAGCTGCTAACCATTGTACAGCATGGGTTCCATCAGAAAGTATGCTATTGGAGGTCAGGAAAAGGGGCAAACAAGAGTGTGCCAGAAAACTGGCACTCAGCTGGTAGACATGGCATGGGTTGTGATTTTCAGTCGTTACCGTTTCCCAAAACACATTGAACGAATATGCAAAAACAAAATGTGGAAACTGTTACAAAATGTCACAATCCCTCAAGAAAACTCATCCAACACCCAACTCAAGTTCAACTCCCAGGGACTCATAAATAACCTGACAAAGCAACGCCCTCTGAACTCCCACTATACGTTCGTACTCTCCCAGCATACACTGCACTCAAGCTAAATGCCTACCACCTGAAAAGTTTTAAGTGTCCCCTATACAGTACCTCAGTGGTCTTTACAGCTTTGCTCCCCCAAGGCTGTGTTAGCAGAGGGGCGCCTTATGATGGTTTGAATTAAAATAAATTGAGCCTTACCCTCAAAATATAAATGAATGTTTGAGGTAAGGTCACAGTGATGTATGACAAGGAAGGCGGAAGCTTTAAGATATGCTCAGTAATAGTGGCGTGGAGAGTTGTGACGGGTTGCATGTTGATTAGCGCCTGCATGCAGCAGGTTTACTGTACTGTGTACACGTGACAATAGCAACAACATGTACTTCTATAGCACATTTTCATACAAAGTATGTAAGTTAAAGTACTTTACAAATAAAATGAGGTAACAAAACAGGAATCCATTCATGGAGTAAGATGAGAAGACTGAACAATTGTGTGCATGGGCCTACCTTCAAGGTAATCTGTGCAGAGTCCTGGTATGCCTCCCTCGATTTGAATATCTTCAGAGGGGAAGATGTCACGAAAAAAGATGTGTGTCATGCTTGAGTTGCCACCTTTCACAAACAGGGACAGATGAAGTTAGGCCAACACCTAAATCCTGCTGTATTTTGTCCTCCAACACCGATTTATAAAGCTAAAAACAAACCACAAAATGGGAAAATTGTAAAACATTATAAAAACACCAAAATTTTGCTTATTAGAAATACCGGTACACCTGCTTATCCAAACAATGATCTAACCAGCCAATCATCCTGAAGCAGCACAATGTATATAATCATACAGATGCAGGTCAGGACAAAAAATATAACCTCAGTGATTCTGACCATGGCGGGTGTCAGGTGGGCTGCTTCAAGTATTTTTGTAACTGCTGATCCCCATGGGATTTTCGTAAACAGGCGCTAGAGCACCGGGTGGGGTGGGGAACTCAAATCCTGCAGGTCCGCAGTGGCTGCAGGTTTTCATTCCAACAAGTTACATGATTAGAAGCCAAGCAGATAACGACACTTGGTATTTAGTTATATGGCTTGTTAGTGCTTTCATCCTTCTAAGACAGGGGTCCTCAATCCCAGTCCTGGAGAGCCGCAGTGGCTGCAGGTTTTTGTTCTGACCTGGTTGCTTAATTAGAAAGCAATTCTTGCCAATAAAGCACTAACAAGCTATGAAATTAAATTAACTCTGCTATGTCAGGTCATTCTCATATCCTAGATTTTCTTTCCCTTTCTATCATGCAAATGATTTGAAGGCTAAAATGGACGAGTAATTCTCAGTCCTTCACTTTTTTCTCTTCATTTTTCTTTCAAGTATTTAATTAAACCCAATAGTGCAGATAAATACACACAGGTGTAAATGTAAATAAGCTAAATAGAGAAATGCTGCTCTCTCTTGTCATTTGCATGTTATTGATAATAAGGAACAATTAAAGTAGCTGTTTAAGACAAAATTAAGCAATAAGGGCTCAAAATCACTAAAGTGAAGCAGAAGTGTTACTTTAGCAATAAGTGCTTTTTATTAAGCAACTGGGTTGGAGCAAAAACCTGCAGCCACTGCGGCTCTCCAGGACCGTGATTGAGGACCCCTGTTCTAAGACATTGTAGATTTTTTTGTTTTCTGAGAACCTTATCAATATGTTTTGTTATACCTTTTGGTCCTTCCTTTTTCTCTCATTTATTTCAGCACATTGCAATAACACAGATACTTCATGATGCCTGCACATGGGTTTAACTGGAAGCAGCTTATGGTTCACTTGTCATTTTCAATCTCATTATTAACCGATGGCTGGTTAAGAAAACAGGCCACAACTAAAACAGCTGTTTAAAACTAAAATATGCAATAAAGGGTTTCTGAATAGTAACAAACTGGCTAACTGAAACAAAACACAAAAGTACATATTACTCTAGAAGTCATTACATGGGTTCTAATTCAAATTTTGGTTAAAGCAAAAACACCTGCATCCACTGCGGACTTGCAGGAGTAGAGTTTAGTATCCCTGCTCCAGAGCTTACAGTGAGGTCAGAGGAGAACAGCCAGACTGGTCCAAAAGGTAACTTACAGTACATAACTACTCCGTAAAACTGTGGTGAGCAGAAAATAACACTCCGAACCCCTGAGGGAGTTCTCTAAAAACGCAGAAGACCACATCAGGTTCAGCTTCTATCAGCCAAAAACGGAGAGCTGAGGCTACGTTTGGCACAAGCTCACCAAATTTGGACAATTTGAAGACTGGACAAACATAGCCTGCTCTGATGAATCTCGATTTCTGCTGAAGCACACAGAAGCTAAGGTCAGAATTGGCACCAGCAGCATCAAGCCATACACCCAAACTGCCTTGTTGTATCAACAGTCCAGACTGATGGTGATGGTGGTGTAATGGTGCGAGGAATGTTTTCTTAACAGACTTAACAGACCTAGGCCTGTGAATACCAAATCAGTCATTACATGAATGCCATGGCTAATCTGAGTATTGTTATTGACCATATGCACCCCCTTATGGCCACAGTTTTCCCATCTTCTAATGGCCAATTCCATTGATAATGCACAATGTCACAAAGCAAAAGTCATCTCAAACTGAACATGAGACGGCAGTGGCTTTGCCAGTCACCAGGGGCCTCATGTATAAACGGTGCGTACGCACAGAAATGTTGCGTAAGAACTTTTCCACGATCAAATCGCGATGTATAAAACCTACACTTGGTGTAAAGCCACTCACTTTTCCACAGTACCTCATACCTTGTCGTACGCAAGTTCTCCGCTCGGTTTTGCAGACTGGCGGCACCCAGCGTCAAAGCAGTGCTACTGTTCCTGTGTGGTTACTCATTATTTTCATGACGCGGCTTTATAAATACACCGAAACTAACCTTGTACTTAACTTGTAACAATATAATGGTCCAGGGAACAGCCATAGTATTCCAAATACCATAATTGCTTTAGCGTTGTTAATCTCACTGCACCTTCCTCTTCTTATTTTTCTTCTTCTTCTTTCAGCTCCTCCCGTTAGGAGTTGCCACAGCGGATCATCTTTTTCCATATTACTCTCAGTGCACCACTCGGAGTATTTATATCACTGTATCTGAGTGTGAATCACAGCAGCAGCTGATCGGAAAGAGAATTATCGGTATACGCATTAAGCACACGCTGTCTCTGCCACGCAAAACGCGTTTTAAAGCCTTTCCTGTACGGACCTCGCGGTTCAAAACAGTTTAATCCCAAGAACTTTAAATGCACTCAATCAATTGCTCCTTGTAGAACTGTTTGTACTTATAAGTACAATCGCCCCACTGTAAACTTGCACTATAGTTATAATATCGCACAACCTGAGCCACTTTATAAAGCGCATATTTACATATGATGACGATATAATTTTTAAGATGAAGTGCAGCAAAATATGTTTATTATATTATACAGATAAAACTTTAACTTCATTTAAATAATCTACTGTATATTCTTCACTGGGACTGGCGTGAAGGATAGAATAATTAAACATGTACCACGAAGATATTTCAATGTTCCTTAAACATTTTGAAGAATCGGCGCTAAGCTTACAGATGGCTTAACGTCTATTACAGAGCTGATTGTGTGGCGATCGGTTACTTGGGGAAAGAAAAGCAAGGACTGCAGTGACGGCTACACCAATATATATTGAATATAAAACAGAAAGAGAAAATAACCACACAGCTAAAAACGCAGCGACAAATTTCGGCAAAAGTTAAATGCTTGTGTCATGAGCACGAGGCGGCTGTGCAGTGTCTGCAACGGACGTGGCCATCCACCGTGCATGACATTGGCGGGCGAAGGAGCCACCGATTCTTCCTCTGCCCAGTGCCACCACAAGCCTAGAGCCGCCCGTGAGTACTGCTGCAATAAATTATTTCATCGAAGTGAAACACATGTTTAATAACGTGCTTTAACTCCTATCATCATGAAAATGACATCACGTATACATCTCAGTATTTTAGTTATTCAGAGAGCTGTAATATCACGAATGTAATGGATTCTGTGTCCAGTTGGAGGAAGAGAGCCGGTTTAAGAAGCAAGTAGTGATTCACACACATAGAGCACATAGAAGATCAAATACAAAACAAACCATTTAACGTGCTACTTTAATTACGATGTGATTTGAGAAACTGGTTAATTAAACGATTTTAAGATGAAGTTTATAATGTTCTACTAAATGACAAAATAAACTACATGATTAAAGTGGAAATGTCGAAATTGAAGTTGACATTTCGTGCTTTTTCCCCACTGTGTGCCTTTTTTCTCTGTACCCTAATAAGCTTTCATATGACACTCAGACAGTGGGCTTACAACTCGGCTTTTCACGGCGACTTTGATATGTGACTTCTTTTTATTTCCGGCACTGTGCGATTTGTGAATGTGAGCTTTCAAGTTTCTCCAACACGCTATGTCACTCGATCAACTTCCTTTTGTTGATTATACCACGGTTTATTTGAACAAATAGTATGTTTTTCCTTTGCCTCCACTTGGTATTCGCTGAAATTCTTATATTTTCCCCCGTGCTTTTCCCATTGTCTTTTCACAGAAGGCTGCGCTTAAGGCGATTAATATTATTTTGCATATTCAAAGAGGCGTAATTCTGGGAGGAGTTGGGGCGTTACATAATGCGCGTGCACGAGCGTTACTTTTCACACTGATCGGGATTTATGGAGCGGAAGAACGTGGAAGTTGGAGTACGCACAGATTCCTGCATCTGGATTTTTCTGTGCGTAAGCACATTTCGGCTTTTGTGCTTACGCCATGTTATAGTGCGAGTTCTACGCACGGCGTTATACATGAGGCCCCAGATCTGAATCCAAGAAAACATCTTTGGCATGAGAATGGGAGATTTGCAGCATGAACATGTAGTTGACAGAGCTACACAAATTGAGTATTGTCAAGTAAATATGGACCACAATCTCAAAGGTATGTTTCCAACACCTCCATAGAATGAAGAATTGAGGCGGTTTGGAGCCCATAAGAAAGTCCTACCCAGTATTAATATAGCATTCCATAATAATTTGCTCAGTGAGTGTATTTAGCTATTTACAGAGACTGAAATTGAGTAAGATAGAAAATCACCCATAGACAACACACACACACACACACTGAGCCCTGAAAGTCAATGTGTAATCTGGGGGAGATGAACCCTTTCTCCATCCATCTCCATCTTCTTCTGCTTATCCGAGGTCAGGTCACGGGGGCAGCTGCTTGAGCAGAGAGGCCCAGACTTCTCTCTCCCCGGCCACTTCTTCTAGCTCTTCCGGGGGAATCCCGAGGCGTTCCCATGCCAGCTAGGAGACATAGTCCCTCCAGCATGTCCTGGGTCTTCCCTGGGGCCTCCTCCCGGTTGGACGTGCCAGGAACACCTCACTTGGGAGGCATCCAGGAGGCATCCTGATCAGATGCCTGAGCCACCTCATCTGACTCCTCTTGATGCGGAGAAGCAGTGGCTCTACTCTGAGCCCCTCTTTCTCTGTTTGAAATGCAATTTATTATCACTATGACAGGCCACTTTCCAATATAAGAATTAACAAGTATAAGTCTACCAGTCTTGTCGGTTCTTCTGAGGTGTGCCTCTACCCTAAAGAGTACAGTGGGCCAGGTGTGGTCCAAATGCTCCCCACTGACCTTCTCAGGATGTTGCTTCTGTAATTCCATGGCTGTGGATTAAATTTGAAAAAGGGCTCTCCTTGTACTGTGGTGGTTGTTGTACTGATTCAGACATCTTGTTGCCTCCACCACTTCCAATTTATGGAATGTAATATGTAAACGGAATGACAAAAACTACACTACCCATAAGCCCCTCCTTTAGATGATCATTGCTACTATGGTGAGTTCTACTTCATCAAGAATATTTTCCTGGACTAATAACCTTTATTTCTATATTCAGTAAAACACAAATGCAGTATCCTAAAAATGAAATGACCAAATGATAGCCATGTCTAAGTAAAATGATTAATAAGTACAGTCGACCCTTGACATACGACCGGCCTGACATGCGAACAACTTGATTTACGACCAAAATTTTTGTTTTGATTTACGACCAACATCTTGCGTTACGACCCGGATGCGGTCACGTGTATCCGCTTGTGCGATTGTAAACAAACAGCCGAGAGCGTTCGTAAGCGTCAGTCGGAGCCCAGATACATGTGTTTGTGGACGTAATTTCGGTCAGTGCAGTGATTTATCTATATATGTATTTCACTAAGACCATGGCAAGCAAGACGCATTATTGCTAAGGAAGGAAGAGAAGGTAACGAAGGTAAAGAAAGCGATTGTTAAAGGATGTTAGCTAGCGGGCTGGCGCGGCGCGGCGCATGATGATGTCATCAGGCGGAGTCAGGACCGGCTTGCTTTGGAGTGTATTATTACCGCAGTTCACAACACGGCCAGCTTTGAACTGAGTGCTCGACTACTGTCATTATTAACTTGAGAAACAGCGATCACAATCGAAATGAAGAAGGAAATTGTGCAGAAATATGAGAGTAGCGTTCGTGACTGATCTCGCTAATATGTACAGCATGTCGAAATCCACCATCTCGACAATTTTACAAGGAAAGATTTGCATAAGGAGGCTCCTTCTAAACAATAACCACCTTCCATTTCATTCCCATCTTCCTCCCTTCCTGCAGCCCAAAGATGTCCAATTAAATGGTGAGTACAGTATGAAATTGTTGTTTCTGGTAGGCTAGGCACTTTTTATAACTTTTTGGTTAGTACATTAGAAAAATTATTGGTGTTTTGGTAAATTATGTGCATTATACAACCCTTTTTTTATTATGAAAAGGTTAAGTAAGTGTTGTTGTTGAAGGTTCGCATTATGGGTATTTCCATTATTTCTTAGGGGAAAAATAGTCTTGACTTGCAACCAGCCCTCGCGAACGAATTGAGTTCTTAAGACAAGGGTCCACTGTACTTTGAAGAAGACAATGAACAACAGCAAAAATATACAAATACCTGTATATAGTGAATTTCCTCCATAGGTCCCCTCGGAGGATGATCTATCCACTATAAATGCTATAGCACAATCCAGTTTTATTTGAGTTACCAAGGATCAGTTAGTTTGGTATGGATTGGCCTACTCTTGCTCACTAAGCCTAATATACCACAGGTATTTACACTGAACAATGAAAATGTTGCTTCCTGAACACGTTTGCATGTGTCTTACAGATTTTGGCTTGCTGATCACAATAATCTCCTTTACGTATTCCAATTACATACCATTTTATTGCAATTGCTTATTTTTGTGTTTTCCTCTCATGTTATAATTGTAAACACACAGTACAATCACTACAACTGGAACACCTATGGTGATCTAAAAGTAATCGCACTAGGAATTCAGCTCAGATACACCAGGTAGTGTTGTTTTATTTGCTAATGGGGCTGTTGTTTTAAAGAGACTCTGTAAGCCGTTGGTTCGGGGGCAGAAAAGTGGGGCACATAAACCAGTTGTCGAACCAACTCAGATATTATTGCCGCCTCCTGATATAAAATTTGGACTGATGAAAAATTTCACAAAAGCAATGATGAAGGAAAATAAACTATTTCAACATTTCAGACAGATGTTTCCACGAATAAGATTAAGGAAAGCATTTTTGAGATGTCTGATTTGCAAAACAACATCAGGGACAAGCAATGTGGAGATCCGCTAGTTGGTCTGAAGGAAATTATGTGGATGTTACTAAGAACCTTCTTGGCAAGTACAGAACATCAAACTACACCCGGTTTGTTGACAACATGCTTCAAGCTTACAAAATGTTGCTAAAGATTTGTTTTCTGCATTCATATCTAGTCTTCTTCCCTTCGTGCAGTCAGTGACGCTGAAAATGATCAAGGCAAGTGGACTCCATCAGTTGAACACACTGAAATGAGAAGCATCAGATGCGGAGTGCAAATGAAAATCAGCAGCAGAACACCTTTAGTTCAGTTGAACAAATGCAGTGTGTCGGGATCATTAACTGATTAAACACATTAAACTCACGTAAAGTTAATTTCAGGTTTCTCCAAATTTCTATGTGATACAGCCAATCTAAATCTATACCAAAAACTTCTCAGGAAACAAAACTTTTGAAAATATTTGTTGGCCACTGTATAGCCTGTCACTCCTCAGTACTCCACATAAGGACAACACATGGGTGTGCCCAGATATAACCTAGTCCTAAACGGTTATAAGCCTGATTCCTGAGAATAACCCTAATAACTAGACCCATGGAGACCAATACACCTTTTCGGGTGTCCTCAGATATAATCCATAACCAAAGGCTACCTTGGTCTACAAAAATAAACACATGGAGGTTGATACACCTTCAGGAATGTCCACCAGATATATCCTAGACACTAATGGCTGAAGTACTGTAGTCCTGACAGATGAACACTCATACATCTTGACTAATGCCACTTACTGACCAATGATACCCATGTCCAGCCATGCTGCTTTCCATTAGAGTTGTATGCCCTCAGCTGCTAACTAACCCTGTGAGAAACAAAATGGCCATCTCTACACAGGTGCACTAAATCTGTTTTATTACTTCAGTGATTCAAGATATACGAAAACAGTACAGACATTGAAAAGTGTAGCTGTATTTATTACAATAGAATAGCAGCAAATGAAATCATCCATCATCCAACCTGCTATATCCCAACCACAGGGTCAAGGGGGTCTGCTGGAGTCAATGCCAGCCAACACAGGGTGCAAGGCAGGAAACAAACCCCAGGCAGGGAGCCAGCCGACCACACCATACATGGACAAAAAAATAAAAAACCTCCAATGTGCAGAAAACAGCATCTCCAGAATTGAGCCAATCGTCATGGCTCAGCAAACCAACATCATCAAACTACAGTCTTCCCTCCCCATCATTACAATCCTTGTTTCCTCCTCTGTAAGTAAATGTTGATTGGAGTGGTGCCACCTATGATGGCATTGTTTGGTATGTCCTGTTGTCTGCTATAGAATTACTGATTGTGCATAAGACTGAATTTTAATACCATGTGCGTGTCTTTAAGTAGGGGTTTCAGGGATCAGGAGGGGCTTATGGGTAGTGTAGTTTTTGTCATTCCGTTTACATATTACATTCCATAAATTGGAAGTGGTGGAGGCAACAGGATGTCTGAATCAGCACAACAACCACCACAGTACAAGGAGAGCCCTTTTTCAAATTTAATCCACAGCCATGGAATTACAGAAGCAACATCCTGAGAAGGTCAGTGGGGAGCATTTGGACCACACCTGGCCCACTGTACTCTTTAGGGTAGAGGCACACCTCAGAAGAACCGACAAGACTGGTAGGACTTATGCAGGGCACGCACACACACCCACACACCAAGCATACACTAGGGACAACTTAGAATCGCCTAACCTGCATATCTTTGGACTGCAAATGAAATTAATGAGAGAAAATAATTAATAATAGTAGAGATCAGAGGTAAAGATCTAATAAAATGACAACCTTGCTTCAAAGAGAGAAAATGTCCTGAACATTAGCAAACATCTCTGTCAGAAAAAGCAGCATCGTCATGGACGATTCAGATTAGATGGATGGAGTTTCTCTTTCATCCTCAGGCAGGTTGTTGTTTATGCTGATAACTCCACTGATACTTACAGATAACTGGCCTCCTACTCTGCTGATGGACAGATCTGCCTAAAAACCTTGATCATAAATGTATTTGCAAAATACTCTTATCTTGTCAAGGGTGCATCTGTATATGTTGTCCAGTTCATCTGGGGAGAGATACCCCTATCTGGTAATTAAATGTTGAATCTGCAGATCATTCTAACCCAAGGCTATATCCAAAATACATTTTCATTTTAAAATGGTGTTTGTAAATGAAAATGATTTCTGCTCACACTAGCATTTTCACAAAGTATACAAAATTATCCCTGCACACATTAAAATGAACAAAAATACATATATCACACACACTGGGTAGCCTATACATAAATTGGCAGAAACAGGAAGAAGCAGTGAGTTCCTTGAAGGGTTGGTTATGACGCAGGCCATGGGATTTACCACACGACTGTAGCAACCAGTAAATGCGAGTGCCTTCTGTGTGTGTAAAGAAGCAAATCTCTTTACAAAACGCAATTCAGATGCACAAAGGTAGTTACACAACAAGTGTCATGGAATGCAACTCCTCTATGTCTGGTATGTTGGAATATGGTCTTCTTCCATCATGGGTGACCAATCATGGAATGAGATGTTGTAATGAGCACGATCCAATCAGGGAAGGTTGGTGCAATAAGCTCAACCCATTCAGACTGTGATTATCGAGTCTGTGCTTTCAAAACTCTTTCATTTTCAGCCCTCCACATTGCAATGCGGAGTCAGCATTTTCAGAAGTATACTGTTCGGGAGAGTGTTTTTTCAGAGTTAAAAATTCCAGACTAGTGTGGGTGATAGATGAAAACGGGTACTAATATTTGTGTTTTTAAATGAAATCATACTATTGTGGATATAGCATAAGATTATAGTGCAAGTACGTACGTAAAAATTTATTTGTAAAGCGCCTATCATAGACAAAAGTCACAAAGCGCTAAATAGTAAAATACAGAAATAAAATGAAATATCAACACAACATAAAATCGTGGATATAGCGTATGTTTATAATGCAAATATGTACGTAAAAATGTTTTTGTAAAGTGCTTATCATAAACAGAAGTCTCAAAGTGCTAAACAGTAAAATACAGAAATAACATGAAATATCAACACAATATAAAATACAAATTCAATATAAAAGTCATCCACTTGCTGTCACCTGGCAATTATACTTCGAACACACACGATATTGTATATGGTGTTCCACAAGAATCTCTCCTGGGTCCGCTGCTCTTTTCGATCTACATGCTTCCATTAGGTCAGATTATCTCAAGCAATAATGTGAGCTACCACAGCAATGCTGACGACACACAACTGTATTTATCAATAGCACCTGATGACCCCAACTCTTTTGGTTCACTGACCTAATATCTTTTTTGTGTTTCTGAGTGGATGAGTAGTAATTTCCTCAAACTAAATAAGGAGAAACGGGAAATCTTAGTGATTGGAAAAATTGGAGAGTATGAAGAGTATTAGAAATAAACTTGATCCATTACTTTTAAAAGTCAAGACAGAGGTAAAGAATTTAGGGGTACTTATTGACTCTCACCTAAATTTTAAATCACATATTACTCAGATCACTAGGACACCAATTTTTTACATAAGGAATATTGCAAAAATTAGATCCCTTATAACTTTGCAAGATGCTGAAAAATTACTTAATCCTTTTGTAGGTCGACTAGATTACTGTAACGCACTCCGCTCAGGGCTACCCAAAAAAGACATCAATCGATTGCAACGAGTGCAGAATGCAGCTACCAGAATCTTAGCTAGGAAAAGAAAATCCGAACACTGCTCTCCAATTTTTATGTCACAACATTGGTTGGTCATTTAGAATTGACTTTAAAATACTGCTTTTGGTTGATCCATCCATCCATTATCCAACCTGCTATATCCTAACTACAGGGTCACGGGGTCTGCTGGAGCCAATCCCAGCCAACACAGGGTGCAAGCCAGGGACAAATCCTGGGCATTACAAAACCTTAAATATTCTTTTGCTTCATCCTATATTTCAGAATGGCTTTCACCTTACACTCCAAATCGTACGTAACCTTAGATCTTCAAATGAGTGTCTGCTTATAATTCCAAGAGCTAAACTTTAAAGAAGTGGTCAGGCAGCCTTCTGCTGTTTTGTACCTAAAATCTGGAATACTGAAAACTGCTAAAAACTTAATATGGCTTTCTCATAGCTTCATCTTAGTGTAACTCTGATATTCTGTATATGCATTTAATTATCTTGTTTATCATGGCTCCACAATCTGTACTAACCCCTACTTTCTCTGCTGTTCTTTTTCCGGTTTTCTGTGGTGGTGATCTCTACCACCACCACCACCTGATTAAGGCACCATGCAGTCCTTACATTGATGGATCGAAGGCCAGATGTCCACATGACCGTCATTGTCTAATTCTTCCACGTGAAGCCTGAAAACCATGAGGACTGATTGAAATCATTTACAGTATGTTAGGTAGAATGCTCAGTGGGTGCTGAGTGGTCTCGTGGTCTCAGAACCCCTGCAGATGTAGTTTTTTTTCCTCCAGGTCCCTGGAGTGTTTTCTTTGTTTCTTCTGTCTTGCTGGTCATTGGACATTATTCTTTGTTACTTAGTATTGCCTAATTCATTTTTATATTTTTCTTTTTCTCTTTCTTAATCTTGTAAAGTGGGCTACGTTGTTTGTATGAAAACATGTTATATTATTAAATGTTGTTGAATTTAATTTTGACCTGGTTGCTCTGTAACTGAATCATCTCTGGTTGGAATGACGCCTCATCTATACACGGCCATAAAGTCAAGGCTACAAATGTGCCACTTGTTGTGACAATGGTTTCCAACAAATAAAAGCAATTCACTCAGCATTCTGAAATTGTCAATGAGACTGACAAGCACTGCCTCCATCATAGAAAGTGCAGTCGGATTCACGGAGCTTGGGACATTACTCAGTGGGAACATGTAACAGTTTTCCTTTCATATCATTTAGAAATAAGGCCAGGGTTGCATGAAATGAAATTCTGTTACTTTTGCAAACAGGTCCCCAATGTTTACATCATGTCCTTGCAGTTGTGCATTGAGCTTATTTAAGTGGTTAGTTTTTTCACACGGAAATGTAACATAAGATGTTAACTCTGCATCATGCGTGAACAAAGAAAACTTTTTTGCTCTGGCAGATTTCTGATTTATGGGAAATTCCATTACGTCATTTTGTTGTGAGAAGAAACACTCCAGAACCTGTCCCTTGCTCAGCCATCATACATCGTTATGCTGAAGGGGGGTCTTTGTGCTCTGTTGTCTTTCAGCAACTTTTTAAAAAAGTTGATGCTACAATCTTGAAATAGAGCAAATATAGTTGATTGTTTTGGTGACCATATTCATCATGTTTTTCATCTTGCCAGATGTCACATACAACACAGTTTGATGAATTATGTACTGCAGCAAATTAACAGTGGGATGCTCTGTTGCTAAATGAGAGGCAAAGCTTTTCTCCTTACCAACTATTACAGGACTGACATCAGTAACTGGGAGTTCCAAAGATTTCTCTTCGAAAAAACCTTTCACTGTTGCACAAACCTTCCTTGCAAACTTCACCAACTTCACTGCACTTCAGTACCTTACAAACACTGACAGGCCATATCCGTATTATCTGTGGATTCATCAACTGTGATGGATAGGTGATCAGCCGACTTCAGTTCTAATACAACAGCTGAAAAAGAGTCTTCATACAGAATTTAGAGTCAGACACTGTAAATGTTTCACTCAGTTAACAATTTTATCTTTACTTTTATCTTCAGCAAAGACTTTCTCAAACATGCCCAAAGTGCAATGTATTACCAGCACAGCATTCAGAAATGTCTTGCCCTTTTTAGCTAATTCCCAAGTAACACAAAATAAAGCTGTTGTTGCCTTCTCCTTTGTACAGTAGTTGTCGCTGCTGTCACAATTGTTGTAGAGCTTTCTTAGGAGCATTTAAGGGAAGCAGATCTGTCTTGGCTGGCTGGGCTTATCAGGCAGAAAAGGCGCTGTGGAACCTGGAATGCTGAGTTTCATAGAGCTGTCTGATGTTAGAAACCTTATTAACTGATACTACAGTTTGACAAATTAAATAGAGTGAACTGGAGCTGGCATGGGGTGGTACAAAAAGACAAACTCGTCTGTCCATGGAGCACTGAAATGTCAGTTTTCATTGTACTAGATACCTTTCAGCCTTTGCTTCCAATTGTCATTGTTCCCGATGTCTTCTGATTATAAATATAGAGTGGCAGCTTCTTATTGGCTGATTACCTATTAGATGTTGTTGCTTTCACAGTCATTATTAGGCCTGCGGGCCGGACTTCAAGTATTAGCGGTACAGATCATTAATGGGGAGGTGTTAGATATCCACTCTCCACAAACCGCTACTGTACTGCCAGCATCAAACAAAACAAGCAAACCTCATTACACCCTCAGCCATAAACTCAACAGCCCACCAAATTAAACAGATGTTTACACTGGTAATGCATACAAATCACAAAACCCATGTCTTGACCCATGAACAGCAGTTAATTTCTTTTTCTTTTGAAATTGTATTCATTTTATTGCAATCATTCCATACAAATCAATCAATTTTTATAAAAAGTAGGATTGAGAACAAGTCGACCCCCACCCCTGAGACAGAGAGAGAGAGCATGGCCAACGGAGTAAAACTTAAGGCTTGTAAACATACCTAAATTGATGAGTTGATAAGCCAATAGAGATGATTGGAGAAGAAAAAGAAATACAGAAATAATTGCTTCCTCTGTGCTTTAAGAGTTTATTCTAAATTATTACTGATTAGATCCTGCCATGTTTTGAAAAAAATCTGTACAGATCCTCTGAGTATTTGATTTTTTCCAATTTAAAATTGAAATTGATCTTGATAAATCACAAGATCAAACTGGATTTATCAAGGGTCAACACTTATCTTCAAATCTTCGTCGTCTGTTTAATGTAATATACTCACCAACTAAATCAAACACCCCAGAAATATTATTATCATTGGATACAGAAAAAGCATTTGACATGATTGAATGCAAATACCTTTTTACTACACTGGAGAAATTTGGGTTTGGCCCGAACAATTGTGCATGAATCAAACTACTGTGTACCAATCCAGAAGCTTCAATTTGTATCAACAACATTTGTTCAGACTACTTTACACTAGAATGTGGTACCAGACAAGGATGCCCTTTGTCACCGCTGCTGTTTGCGATTGCCATTGAACCACTGGCAGTTCACTGTTAAAATGCTCATGAGATAAAGAGATTATCAGAGAAGGAGTGGAACAGAAAATTTCTTTATATGCAGATGACATGATACTGTATATATCAGACCCACAAAATTCTGTGCCTGCAGTCTTAGCAGCACTCACAGAATTTCAAAAGATCTCTGGTCTCAGAATTAATTTGAATAAAAGTGTACTCTTTCCAGCGAATTCTCAAACATATAATATTAGATTAGATACCCTACCTTTTATCATTGCAGAACAGTTTAAATACCTCGGGGTAAACATCACAAGTAAACATAAAGCTCTTTATCAACAAAATTTCACCGTCTGCATGGAAAAAATTAAGCAAGACTTGCATAGATGGTCAACTGTTCATCTCATTCTAGCTGGAAGAATTAACACTGTTAAGATGAATATTCTCCCTAAACTCCTTTTTATTTCAAAACATTCCAATATATATATCAATAAATCATTTTTAAGCAATTAGATTCAACAATAACCTCATTTATTTGGAACTCAAAACATCCACTTATCCAAAGAGCGACCCTACAAAGACAAAAGGCAGAAGGTGGCATGGCTCTACCTAACTTCCAGTTTTATTACTGGGCAGCAAACATACAAGCTATAAAAACCTGGACACAAATAGATGAACATACACAGGCCTGGTCCGCAATAGAACTAAAATCCTGCAGCACTTCTTTATATTCACTGCTTTGTGCCCCAGTAAATGCAAGTTATTGGCAATATACTAATAACCCAATTGTGCTTCACTTATTCAGAATATGGAACCAATGTAGAAAGCATTTTAAGATGGAGAAGCTTTTATCTGTTGCACCTCTGCAAGAGAACCACCTCTTTCAACCTTCGCAAACATACGCAGTTTTTAATATCTGGAAAATAGTTGGGATTAGCTTGCTTAGAGATCTTTATATAGACGACGTCTTTTCATCCTATGAACAATTACATTCCAAATTTAAAATTCCAGCTACACATTTCTTTCACTATCTTCAAATTAGAAACTTTGTTAAACAGAACCTGCTCGATTTTTCTCATCTTGCACCCTCATATGACCATGCTGAAAAAAATATTGCTTGATTTCAAGGACTCGGATACCATCTCTGCAATATATAAAATTATTTTACAGTCCCTCCCTTTCAAAGATCCAAGAGGACACTGAGAAAAAGATCTCTCAATTAATATATCAGAAAAGGAGTGGAAAGTAGCAATGCAGAGAATTAACTCGAGCTCCATATGCGCAAAGCATACAATTATTCAACTCAAAATTATATATCGAGCACATGTCTCACCTAAAACTCTCCAAAATGTTTCCAGGGCAGGATCCAACCTGTGAACGCTGCAATGAAGTCCCAGCCTCACTGGGTCACATGTTCTGGTCCTGCACCAAATTAACGTCATTCTGGACCAACATCTTTAATTACCTTTCAGACAACCTTGGTGTCACAATCCCTCCTAACCCATTAACAGCTGTGTTTGGGGTTCTTCCAGATGGGTTTAAAGAGAAGGACAAACAAACTGTGATTGCATTCACTACACTTTTGGCACACAGACTTATTTTGCTAAAATGGAAGAATCCTGACTCTCCTCTTTTAAGTCAGTAGCAGTTCATTTCTAACAAAAGCTGTCGAGAACAAAGGGTTGTAGTTTCTTGCCAGGCTACTTCAAAAAAGTCATGAAAAAAATGTTGCTGTACTAAATACAATTTAATAGCAATTTGAGGCTTGTTGCCATGATTCATTTTGACATATCCCTTTAATCTGTGTTCATTACTGGGTGTCCAACATGTTTTGCTGTGTATTCAAAAAGAATTGATTTAAGGCTTCATGATTAGGCATTTGCGCCATATTAGCAAACTTGCAGTGGCATCCATTCTAGAGTTTGGTACAAAGTTTGGTCACTGTGGTTCCCAGTCTAAGAGTCTGAACACAAATATTAAGGGAAATATTGCTAGGATGCTTTCATGTCTTCCAGTTTAAAATTGCTTTTACTATTTTTATCTTTATAACTTTTTATAGGCAAAAATGCAAAGTAGGGATTACAGGTTAAGAGACAGTGGTGCTAAGTGATGGGGGATAAAAATCACTGGTGGCAAATTAACTTTATTGGCCATCACTTAGAAAACCACACACTTCTCTTCTGATTCTGGTTTGGCATTGGCTCTGGAGTTTCCTCCAATTCACAAATTACTTCCGATTGTGTAGGAAACTGTACTCACCGACACCTTGTCTTTCTTTTTAGTATTTCTCTAAAGGAAAGACCTGCAAGTTTTGAAGGTTATAATTGTCTGATCATTTGTTAGTTTCCTTTTTCTTGCCATTATGATAGCAATATACAGTGCACTACTATCCAAGTAATGCTTCAGCAACTCAATTTGTTCCAACACTGATTTAATAAAGACAGTAAGTAATCAACAAAAGTTGGGACACCCTTAGGAATTGTTTGCATCCACATCCAAGGTTTAGTTTTTACTGCTGCAGAAATTAAATGAAAATTCTGATAGTTTTCAGTTTTTGGTAAGCCACTCAAAAGTAGTTTAATTCCTTCTTCACCATTACCTTTAATGCATTTTGTGGAGTTTGGTGAAGTTCCTTAATACTTCTGTGATTTTGTTGACCTCACAGAAAACCAAAATCCAAATGGTTCGCTCATCACTGTAGGCCTGTTCAGAAAGGACATTTTGATTTTCTGATATTTAAGGGTAAAAATGCACTGCTCAAGAAAAACAAACACCCAAAATCTCAAAAATGTCTTCACTGATGTGATTCAAATTTGGTGATATTATAGAATAAAGAAAATTAGCCAACACATTATTTTTTTACGCATAAATATTTAGAACTATTATGTGAACTTACGTGCTCTGAACAGTATTGCCAGGGGGGCTTTATACAAACAAAGGACACATAAGAAGTGACTGATGATAGCACTAGCCAAAACAGTGGACAGATGAGTGAAGAAAAACATAGACTTAATAGTGTTTACTGTGTGCAGTGATGTATCAAATGGAAAAGAGAAAGTTGGGCAAGACTCAGTGTCCTGGTGCAGGACAATGCCCAGCCTCATGTGGCCAGAGTGTGTAGGCAGTTCCTGGGTGGCAAAGGCTTTGATGCCACTAACTCGCCTGCTGGTTCCCACAGACCAGAATCCAATTGAGAACCTCTGAGACATCATATATCATTGCCAAGTAGTGCCACAGACTGTCCAGGAGCTCACTGATCCCCTGATCCAAGGTCTGAGAGGAGATCCCCCAAGATACCATCTGCCATCTCATCAGGAGTACGCCCACATGTTGTTGGGAGGGAATACAGGCACATGGGGCCATACACACTACTCAGTAACATTATGAGTTGCCATGCTGAAATTCATGCAAATTGGATCAGCCTGTGATTTCAATTTTTGGTACATTGTTGAATCCAGCCCTCAATGGGTTGTTGATTTTGGTTTCCATTGACCGATGTTAACTATTTTGTTCTCAACAAATTACACAGCATTACAAAATAATGATTTTCCACTTGAATGTTTTGTTCCACTGTGTGGTTTAGGTGTTGCCTTTTTTCAGCAGTGTGCGTGTATATATATATAAAATATATATAAAATATATATAAACACCACACAAATACTGACAAACTCACCTTTTAGTCTGCTTGCACTGCTGGTCACAGTATTAATACATTAATCAAAACAAAAGTTCTGTTTACAAAATGCAAAGATCAGAAGCTAATCTGGTAACATGTATTTAAAAAAGATTTTTGGGTACACTGCACAAATAAATAAGTAAATAATTAGTACTATATCATATACAAAAAAAAAAACACTTTATTGAAACAATGCAAATGTTACAATGACTTCTTTTTTAGAAATTCAATTAAACAGTATTATGAAACCACTGTATCGTGAAGAATGCCAACTTACGCGAAATCAGAGAAATTGTGCATGTGAAAAACAGCTGACAGTCGCTTGATGAACTTTTCCAATCCGTGTTTACTCACATAATGTAAATTTTACAATTACTTTTTTTTTTAGTAACTCGATTATATAAACAGTATTATGAAACCACTGCATTGTGAAGAATGGAAAACTTACAAGAACTCGTGCATGTGAAAAACAGCTAACAATAGTCGCCTGATTAACTGTTCCAATCCATGTTCACTCACATAATGTAAATGTTACAATGACTTTTTTTCTTTAGAAACTCGATTATATAAACAGTAATATGAAACCATTATATTGTGAAGAATGCAATGAGAAAACAGAAAAATCGTGCATGTGAAAAAACAGCTGACAGTCACTTGATGAACTTTTCCAATCCTTGTTCACTCACATACACAAGGTTCCTCTGTTACAAGCAGGCCTTTTTCAAATAACAGCTTAGCAACTGAAATCTAAAAAGAAAAGAAGGAAAAAATCTTACAAATTAAGAGATCATTAATTCCTCTTTAATTACACCTGTTTCACTAAAGTCCATTGGTATTTAGGGTCAAAATGTGGAATTGCTGTATAACTTTTTAGATGTATATTGTAAGGAGTCCTGATGTTTATTTACTGAAGTTAATGAAACTAGATAAATAGACATTAAAGGAGCATGCATATTTTTTTCTCCAGCAACCAATCCACTGTAGTCACGCATGTAGAATATGAATTACTGCGTCCCAGTGCGTCAGTGTTAAGTGACAGGCCAGCGATCAAAGAGGAGCACATGGGACTAGTCTAACAAAATTTTGAAGAAACTGAAGAATACTGCATTAGTGTTGAATTAAAGTAAACATAGACAATGAGAATCAGACACCTTCCTGTTTCAAGTGCAAAATAACAAATGATTGCAGAAATGTGTGCACAGGATAACAGACACAAAGAAAACATAAACAAAGATGCAATTGAGGATTTTGGAAGGAGCCAGTTAAATGTCAGACCTAAACCCCTATATATACACAGTATGGTGGGTGCTATACACAGGTAGTGCAGGGCTATATTTATTTGGATAAAGCAGTTCCAATAAAAATTAAGGGTAGCAAGATTTTTAATTCAAGGGTAACCCCCCAACCCATCCAATTACATAAGGATGTGCAAGATTTTTTTAAATAAATATTGGCAAACTAAAATTTTAGTGTGTTATGAGGCAAATAATAACTGAGTAACGGTATGGTTTCTCACCCTGCTACACTCATCACAAAGGCAAGAATTACAACTACACTACTTTTGTGTCCAGGGTAAAACTAGGTTTAGACCTTCAAAAAGCCAGGACCTCCAAAGGAAGGGTCTAAAACGAAAAAGGTCTGAATGAGCACAAGCTACCCTAATTCAGGGCATTCATAAGAAATGTAATGATTTACTCTATGAGGTAGAAGTACATAATAAGAATTGTTGATCAAATATTTGAAAAATTAAAATGATAAAAAATATAAAATTTGCTTCAATTTAATTATTTAAAAGTCTAAATATTCTTGATTGTAATAAAAAATGGTCATTTTGATTCTCTGATAGAGGTCCAAAGATGGCTAGATCCTTAGTAAACAATCAAAAATAACATATTTGCAATCACTGACCTTATAATAGTCTAAAACAATATCCCGTATGCTTATGTTTGAAATTTGTCATTTTTAATTTTCTTAGAGTGGCTCTTTGAAGGCTAGAACCACCAGCAATGAATCAAATATCAAAAATATTACATTCATGATCATCAGCTTTAAAATAACATAAAACAACACTCCACAAGCCTATATTACCACCAGCAATTTGTTTGTGGTTTTGTAAAGTCAAAGTCAAAGTCAAAGTGAACTTTATTGTCATCTCAACCATATACAAGTATACAGATAGACGAAATTGCGAAGCTCAGGGTCCACAGTGTAACAACATGATGTGCAAATAGTAAATTAAAAATAGAATAAAAATTTTAAAATTTATAATTAAAACACAAACAAACAAGACAAGACATTGTGCAAAGATAGGACAAACAAGTAGCAGCAATATTGATGTGTAAGATATGTAATATAATAAGTAAATAAATAATAAATAATAGATATAGATAATACAGAAATTATCAGTGTATGATAATAGTTGTTTAAGACGTGTGTAAACAATGACAGGTCAGAATGTTTCATAAATCCTTAGAGGTCAGTATGAGATTTTCAGTTCTTTGCAGGATAGTGGTTTTCATGTATAAAAGTTCTGTTTTGTAGAGGAGGTTGAGGCCGTGTGGAAGGTCCCAGGGGGCAGCCTGGTGTTAAGGAGTCTAACAGCTTGGGGGTAAAAACTCTCCTGCAGCCTCGCAGATTTGGCTTTGATGCTGCAATATCTTCTCTTGGATGGCAGAAGTGTGAAAAGTCCATGTGAGGGGTGTAAGGGTCCTGCACAATGCTGCAGGCCTTGCGGACACAGCGTTTGTAAAATATGTCTTGTAGTGAAGGGAGAGGCACCCCAATAATGTTCTCTGCTGTCTTCACTATCCTTTGCAGGCGCTTGCGGTCGGATATGTTGCAGTTGCCATACCAGACAGTGATGCAGCTGGTCAGGACACTCTCTATGATGCCTCTGTAGAACATGGTGAGGATGGAAGGGGGAAGACGTGCTTGATTCAGCCGCCTCAGGAAGTGTAGTCTCTGCTGGGCTTTCTTGATTAGTGATGAGGTGTTATGTGTCCACGTAAGTTCCTCAGTTAAGTGCACACCGAGGAACTTGGTACTCCTAACAATCTCCACATCTAAACCGTTGATGCTGAGCGGGATGTGGGCAGGACGTGATTTTCTGAAGTCCACGATTATCTCTTTTGTTTTGTCGACATTGAGAGATAGATTGTTGTCTTCACACCATGCGGACAGCCATTTCACCTCATCTCTGTATGCTCTTTCATCATCCCTGCTTATCAGTCCCAGCACCGTCGTATCATCCGCAAACTTGATGATGTGATTGGTGTTGTGCGTGGCTGTGCAGTCGTGAGTCAGCAGGGTGAAGAGCAGTGGACTAAGCACACAGCCCTGCGGTGCTCCAGTGCTCAGTGTGATGATGCTGGAAGTGTTGTAGCCCATCCGAACTGACTGGGGCCTCTCTGTCAAGAAGTCCAGGATCCAATTGCAGAGGGTGGTGTTTAGGCCCAACCTGCTCAGTTTTACAACCAGCTTTGGAGGGATGATTGTGTTGAAGGCAGAGCTAAAGTCTATGAATAGCATCCTGACATATGTGTCTTTTTATCCAGATGTGTCAGGGAGATGTGAAGGGCAGAGCATATGGCATCCTCAGTTGACCTGTTTGAGCGGTATGCAAACTGAAGAGGGTCAAGGGAGGCCGGAGATTAGTCTTTATGTGTGACATGACTAACCTTTCAAGCACTTCATTATGATTGGTGTGAGTGCAACTGGTCGGTAGTCATTCAGGCATGTCACTGATGACTTCTTTGGCACTGGTATGATGGTGGTCGACTTGAAGCATGTTGGGACTGACGACTGGCTCAGAGATGTGTTGAAGATGTCTGTGAGGACACCAGCCAGTTGACTTGCACATTCTTTGAGCACAAGACCAGGTATGTTGTCAGGTCCTGCAGCCTTCCTTGGATTGACTCTGGATAGAGTCCTCCTCACATCTGTTATGGAGAGACAGAGTGCTTGGTCAGTGGAGGGAGGTGTTGCTTTTCTCGCAGGCTCTTTGTTCTGTGCCTCAAACCGTGCAAAGAAGTTGTTCAGCTCATCTGGAAGGGAGGCATCACCATCACTGCTGTGTGGATTGGGCTTGTAGTTTGTAATTGCCTGAACACCCTGCCACATACGACGTGTGTCTCTGGTGCTGCTGAATTGTTTGTTGATCTTCTGCGCGTATGCCCACTTAGCTCTCCTTATAGCACGAGACAGGTTGGCTCTGGTCACCCTAAGGGCGGCCTTGTCTCCAGATCTGAAGGCTGCATTTCTGATCTTGAGCAGCTTGTGCACTTCTCTTGTCATCCAGGGCTTTTGGTTGGCTCTAGTGGTAACATCCTTGGTAACAGTAACATCCTCTATGCATTTGGAGATGTAGCCAGTCACAGAGTCTGTGTACTCCTCCAGATTGATGGAGTCACCATCCATAGCAGCCTCTCTGAAAATGTCCCAGTCTGTCAATTGAAGCAGTCTTGGAGAGCTGAAACCGCACCAACCTGCCACACTCTGATGCTCTTGCGGGCTGGTTTAGTGCGCTTCAGCAGGGACTTGTATGCAGGAACCATAAAACGCTGATATGATCTGAACAGCCCAGGTGAGGGTGGGGTAGTGCCTTGTAGGCGTCAGGAGCGCTGTGTAAACATTGTCCAGACAGCTTCCCCCTCTAGTTGCAAAGTTCACATTCTGGGAGAATTTTGGGAGAAATGACTTCAAGTTGGCATGATTGAAGTCTCCAGCAATAATGAAAAATGCCTCGGGGTGCGTGTTTGCAGTTTGCTGATGATCTCGTAGAGTTCCGCTAGCGCCTGGTTAGCATTTGCGCTAGGCGGGAGGTAGACGCCACCACCATCACGCAACTGTATTCCCTCGGCAGGTAGAAAGGCCGACACCTTACTGATAAAACCTCTATCAGCGGGGAACAGTGTCGCGCAACTGAGGCAGCGTTCGTACACCACTCTCTGTTCACATAAACACACAGTCCGCCTCCGCGGGTCTTACCGGACAAAGAGGCGTCTCTGTCCGCTCGGAAGATGGTCAGTCCGTCTAGCTGGATTGCCGAGTCTGCAATGTTTTCCTGGAGCCATGTCTCAGTGAAAATAAAGATGCAGCAGTCTCTCATTTCCCACTGCTTGGCCCGCTGCAGCTTTATATAATCCAGCTTGTTGTCCAGCGATCGGACGTTCGCAAGCAGAATAGACGGTATCGCAGGTCTGGTGGGGTTAGTTTTTAGCCTTGTGCGAACACCGCCGCGTTTACCTCGTTTCTGTTTCCGATCTCTACGCTTGCGTTTTCGCCCACTCAGCTTCTCAGGCTGCGAAGTAAGCAAAGGCTGCGGAGCGTCTCAGTCACCTCACTGGGTATTTCGGCGCAGTTTCTTTGGAAATCTAGCAGGATTTGCCGCTCGTAAATGTATGTCTGCGTACTACTATCACTTAAATCTACTTTTCTACTTATACTAGTTAACAAAGACGAACAAAGATTAACACTAAACACTGCGGACTCGGGAGCTCTGTAAGCCGCAGCCTGCACGGGCGCCGCCATACTTCAATAATAGGAGTAACCTGTATCCCATTATGAGCTTATGATTATTTTTGCTGATGACACCTATTATTGGTTTACTCTATCATAACAATGTAATCTCTTGCACAAAATATGGCCCAATAACGGCATAAAAAGACAGGTTTTCAGGTCTAAAAGAACAAAAATAGTGGGATCATCAGAAAACTTGATGTCTTCCATAACTAGACATTAAAACAAATTGAACAGTATATCATATTTGGGAGATTTCTTGTACCAAGTGGGATGCAAGAAGTGCCAGACAAGCAAAAAACTGAAATGATTTGGAAGCTTTCATAAGTTATCTTATGAAAACAATAAAGGACTCTTATAAAGAGATACTTAAAAATGACCACAGTCCTTGCAGATGAAGCAGTCGGAAAGAAAAGAATCTCAAAATTAAATAGGCGTGTTATATATATGCTTATTCATAAGAAAACTGAAAATAAGTTAAACTTGCAAAGTAAAAATGTTTAAAATGTAACACTCTGAAGACCAAATCACAGCAAGAGAGGAAAACATCTAGGTGTGGGGGAAAAAAAAAAAAGAGAGTAAGAAGAAATGACTGTTGTGTAGAAGGTTATAAAATTCTGGCCAATGTTGGTGATTCTTGCTCTTAAATCAAAGGTTCTAAATCATAATGTTGGTGCACAAACAAAATGCCAAAAGCAGCCTTGATGTGAAGAAGTGATTAATTAGTACAGTATATGCAGCAGTTGCTGCTGGGAAATGGCAATTGTAAATTCATCTTTGCATCACTATATATAATTTCCACTCCAGTAATGTGCCAGGTTCATCTTGTACAGTATGAATGGCCAACATTACATATGTAGAAAAAATGGTTTGCTGATTTTAACATTCATTTTGTATCTCAGGTCAGTAAAACAAGAAATTTAAAGTGATACCTTCTCAACAAGTTTTTCACATGGAAGACTCTCCACAGTAACAAAGCTGGGGTAAGAATTTATCAAAAATTCAATGCTGTCACAATGCTGTAAAACAAAACAGACATTTTGTGTTAGTTGTTAATTGTTTTCAAGCCTAAGAGAGAAACGGAGTTTACATTTACTGTAATAGTAACATTTCCTTTACTCACAAAATATCTGAAAAAAATCATATTGCCTTAATTGTGTTAGCCAGGTAGGACTAGATCTGGCCACTGTGTGACAACATTATATCAGATACACCTGATCTGCATTTCTCAGATCTGACCATATAGAGAATTAAATGTGGAAACACTATATGCAAAGGTTTACTGAAAAGGGTCAAAGGCATTTAGGTTTTTTCCACCCTTTCTCCAACTTCATATTAAACTGTATACAGAGGCCCAGTGGTTAGTACTATTGTCTAAGTTCCCCATGTTAAAGACTAAAGAGATCAATTAATTCCCTTAACCTGAGAGAAGGACATTCTGCTTATTCCAGGGATGCCTTTGCTTCTCTTCTGAGCACTTCTTCCAAAACTGCCTTTTCAAGTATTGAAAACTAAAAAGCAGACAGTACTCAAAATTTGTGGTAGAAGTAAAAATGCAGCAACTATAAACGCTAGATGGTGTCATTTCTACAGAAGCGTATTAGGGCCACGGGTGAAAAAAAAATACGGACACAGTGAAGAAAAAAAAAATCTAAATGTCGAGATTAAAATTAGAGCATTTATACTTTATTCTATTGTTTATTTTGTCAGTAGAATGTCGCAAACTCAACATCTTAAAATGAATGTTTAATTTACTAGATTTTCTCAAAACCCTTCATTAATTAATGTAGCACATTAAATGCTTTATATTAAGTGTTCCCCGACCCAGTTTTTAATCTCTATGCGCTTCTTCCACTGACTTCCTCTTGCACTGTGAGGCGCAGACAGCGATCGCCGCACATTGACTTCATGATGTTCCTACTCTAAGAACATTCAGAATACTAAGAGAAATACTTGATATCTTCTTCACGATGAAATGCATTAAAGCATGTATTAAACATGGGTGGCGTGGCTATAGAGCTGCTCCCTTTTTGGGACTTTGCACTACACTGAACATACAACTGGGGACCCCTTAATGCAAGGGAGCAGCTCTATAGCCACGCCACCGTGCCCCCCGCCACCCATGTTTAATACATGCTTTAGTGCATTTCATCGTGAAGAAGATATCAAGTATTTCTCTTAGTATTCTGAATGTTCTTCGAGCAGGAACATCATGAAGTCAATGTCGATCGACGCTGTCTGCGCCTCACAGTGCAAGAGGAAGTCAGTTGAAGAAGCGCATAGAGGTTAAAAACTGGGTCGGGGAACACTTAATATAAAGCATTTAATGTACTACATTAATTAATGAAGGGTTTTGAGAAAATTTAGTAAATTGAACATTCATTTTAAGATGTTTAGTTTGCGACATTCTACTGACAAAACAAACAATAGAATAAAGTGTAAATGTCGACTTTAATCTCGACATAAATGGTGAGAATAAAGTGGAAATGTCGAGAATAAAGTCAACACGTCGACTTTAATCTCGAAGTAAATATCGAGAATAAAGTCAGCATGTCGACTTTAATCTCGACATTTAGACTTTTTTTTTCTTCGCTGTGTCCGTATTTTTTTTTTTCACCGTGGCCCTAATACGCTTCCGTACATTTCCAATACATTCTAATCCAGGCTCAAAATAAGTTGATAAATCTAACAAACACAACAAAGAAATCTTAAAAGAGCTGGAAAGACAAGGAAATTATTTCACTAGCTGCCCTGCACAAAGCAGATATCTTAAATGATATGCCAAACTTATAGTGTGTTTGTATAAAATATGTTGAGGGGCTATAAAGTGAATTTTAAAGAATTCACCATAAGTGTATGTAAACGTCTGACTCCAACTGTACTAGTAAGACTGCATCTGGAGTACTGTGTGCAGTTCTGGTCATCACAGTACAAGAAAGACAGCAACATTTAAAGCTGTGCAAGAGAGCTGTAGGAGTGCTACTATTAGTTAAAACTGCATCTCCCAGCAGTCCCTGCAGGGGCTGTTGGGGGTCAAGGTGATTAGAGGTTTTTAAAAGGAGGGCAGGTGTCCGAAGGAGGAAAAAAGTGTTTTTTGTTGTTGTATTTTGTTTTCCGTTTACCTGTGGGCTGCCTTCTGTTGATTAAACTGTATTTAGTCACTGGTCCTGGATTGTATTCGTTGTTGGGCTCTGAATCATCTTCTGTCTACCTGTGTGCTAAGGACTGATTGTGAATTCATGGCTTTCCCACAAGTAAAGGAGCGCTCCTGAACCATCCATCCGTTTTCACCCTTATAGTGTCTACCGGTAGGACTGTTTTTTTTCATTCCCTTTCAACATACAGATCTCTGGACTTACTCTCGTCATCTCTCATTACATCTAGTGTGGCTTTCCATGGACTTTGCGGTGTTCAGTTGTGTTTTTGTGTTTAATGTAATATTGCTGTAGGGGTACTGGGATGGTATTATTGTTTTCTTTTAGATTATTTAATTTCATTATATTCTTTAATTGTTGTTAGTTCCCAGTGTGATTTATTTTGTTTCTGTTTGTGAGTGTGTGCAGGTCGGGCCAAGGCTGGGAGCGTCCCTGGGATCCTTTATAAAAATAAATAAATCACAATCATCTTGACAGTATGAATCTTAGAGGCACCTGACTGCTACAGAG
This sequence comes from Polypterus senegalus, assembly GCF_016835505.1. Classification (NCBI taxonomy): domain Eukaryota; kingdom Metazoa; phylum Chordata; class Cladistia; order Polypteriformes; family Polypteridae; genus Polypterus; species Polypterus senegalus. Next base: position 208,567,242 of record NC_053156.1, on the reverse strand, counting down.
CAACTAAGTGCATCCCAGGACTTAAGGACATGTCCTACTCCAACAGACTCAAAACATTAAACCAGTTTAGTCTCAAGCAGGGGAGAGTTGATGGGGACCTAATCCAGGTATTTAAAATCCTCAAGGTCATTGATAAAGTAGATCCTGCAACATTCTTTCAGCTGAACAGTGAATCACGTACTCGAAAGAATCAGTGGAAATTAAGGAGGAGCGCTTTTAAGACTGAAGCCAGGAAGAACTTCTTTATGCAAAGAGTTGTGGGACTCTGGAACAAACTACTGAGACATGTAGTTGAAGCAGAAACCCTGATGGCGTTTAAGAAGAATGTGAATGAGATATTGGGACAGTTTAGCAATTAGCTCAACAAACAGGATTGATGGACTGAATGGTCTCCTCTTGTATGTCAGATTTCTTGCATTCTTATTTAGTTTCATTCGTGTGCTACAGCACTTTGCCATAATGTTTCTTGATGTCTAGTCAGCAGTTAATCTTACATTTTATTCATCACTTAATTTGCTATTGAACAATACCAAGGATGATAATTTTACATCAATGTACTCCCCTTAATTCCACATGTCTGTTCTTGGCATCCTTTGCATGTCTGATTAAACTTGGGCTTTGCTGCTGGTAAAAAATTAAACACTTCTTCAACAGAAAAAACACGATTCTATCCAAAAGCAACTCACTTAATTGTTAATATAATTACAGCTGACAAAGGAAGTTAGCAAAATTAATTCAGTGTTCCTAGTAATTTTAATCATTCAGAGGTACTTACAATATTTTCCAGACATGGTAATGAGCATTAAACAGGAAACAGTAAAACAAAATTACCAAGTTAAGAGGATATTTGAGATAAGCCAGTAATTAAATCAATATGGTTTGATTTTATACATCTCTCACTGGAGTTTAAAGGTTCTTTGCCCAGAGTTATAAGTAAAACTCAAATCAAAAATATAAAATGATAATTTATTTTCATTTACATATTCATCCTTTGAATTTGTTACAGATCAAAAACCACTGATTCTGTAACACTGCACCTTCCACAAATTAGTATATTTGTCCAGGAGTTACATTATGAGATTAACACATTATGGCTAAATGACTTTACTCAAAATGGTGATCTCTCTCTTCTGGCTGTAGGAAGAGTTTAGCAGCATAGATCTATTTTGGATAGGGGGAAATGTGGTAGTAGCTTAACAATGCTTTGCCAGTGTTCAGTGGCTTACACACATGATACATTGTACAAACTGCCAAACAAATTATTCAAAGCTTTCAATCATAAGAATAAGTGTGAACTAATAATAAGCTAATTTCATTAGTTTCCTATTGAGTATTTCAGCAAAGTGTATGTCTTTAGATGCTATGGTTGGATTACCTGCCTCCTTTCACATATGGGCAGGAGATTCCTGCACATCCGACTAGTTGGATATTGATCATAGTACAGTGAAGCTTGAGAGAAAATAATGAACAATGTGCACTGCTTACAGCACTTCCGTAAAAGGGTTCAACTTTCACTTTAATGGATGGCCATTTGCCAAAGTACAAGCATGCACAATTTTCTGCCAGACTGGACTATGGCTGTAATAAAACCAGAAAATCTTATTAGAATCCAACAAAGTTTGTAAGCAGCCATTCAATTATGCAATGAGATGAGGTCAAAATAGGGTTTACAGTTAATGTTATATTTATATATAATTCCTAGGCCAGTTCTGTTTACAAGCAATTCGAAGGATAAAACACGGGGCTTTCAGCAATTTTCCCCAATTCAACTCACAGTAAGGGCATTTCAAATCTGAAGTCCTCAAGCCATGCATCCAGATCACTAATTCAGATCCAGCATAAAAATTAAATACTTAAAAGAGTGTTCAATTCTGATGCTGAAAGAAAGTACTCAAGTGCAATTGTATGGTGGACTATGCAAACCCAAAAGTTAAAATTTTCCAAATGTTAGATTTTTTTATTTTCAAAAGAAATTGATTGAACTTTCTGATGACTTTGTTTCCTCAATATTGCATGCTAGCACTAGCAACATGTTATCAGCAGTCAGAAATATTAACGAGGAACTTCTTCAGTTCTGTGTTAACATATGTATATATTTAGTTTCTGGCCCATAACAAAAATTGTACAAATGTGATGTAGAACAGTGGTCCCCAACCTTTTCGTGACCATGGACCGGTTTCATTCCATACACAGTTCCGCGGACCGGACCAAACCGGGGGGATGGATGATATATGTGTAACAAAACACATTGAATTGTGTGCTGTTGTGCAGTGGTCCCCAACCTTTTTTGCGCCATGAACCAGTTTCATGTAAAACAATATTTTCACGGACTGGTATCGAAACAACTAAAAACAAAGTGCGTAAAAATACAACTCACCATCCCGCAGAATTAGTGGGAGCCCTGAGTTTGTTTCCCTCTTATGAGCTGGTCCCATCTGGGGGTAATGGGAGACAATGTCACCCGAAGTGTGTTACTTATGTCTAGTCTACTCCATAATTTGGTTTTGGTCGCTGCAGAAAATCCCGCTTCACAAAGATAGGTTGTTGGAAACGGAAGCAAGGCATTCAGTGCTTTTTTGGCGATCTCTGGAAATTCTGCCTTGATCTTAATCCAGAACGCCGGCAGAGTTGTTGTTTGAAACATACTTTTAAGGCCACTGTCATTTGCAATCTCTAGCAGTTGATTTTCTTCTTGCACGGACAGGCTCAATACATCTGGTTTGTTCACAAATGGGTCACGTATCCATTCTTTTGAAGTTTGGGGGTCTTTTGTGGTTGGAAAGTACTGCTCGAACTCTTTTAAAAGCAGAGACAGGTGGTCGTGCACGAGCTGTGATAATTTTGAATCAGGCTCAGTTTTTTCCAAAACCCCTGCTGTTTGAAACATGTCAAATATCTCTCTGTTCACTCGGTGTCCGCACAATTCAAGCTTGGCTTTGAATGCAGCTACTTTGTCTGCCAACTTGAAGACAGTTGTCATTTTCCCCTGAAGTGACAGATTGAATTCATTAAGCAGATCGAATATGTCGCACAAGTAAGCAAGTTTTGCGACCCAGTTCATATCACTGAAATGTTCTGCCAGCTGTGGCTTTTTTTCTGAAAGAAATCTCCGCAGTGGCTCTCGTAACTCAAAAACTCTGGCCAATGATCTCCCTTTAGATAGACATCTTACTTCTGTGTGTAAGAGAAGGCGTTTGTGCTCTGCATCCATCTCATCACAAAGCTGCTCGAACAGACGCGAGTTTAGGGCATTTGCTTTGATGTAGTTAATGACTTTAATGACATCGTTCAATACGCTGTTAAGTTCAGGTAACATTTTTCGGCAGGCCAACATTTCCCTGTGAATGACACAGTGCGTAGACTCACATTCAGGTGCAGCCTCCTTAACACGAGCAATTAAACCAGAAATCCGTCCACTCATGGCAGCAGCTCTGTCCGTGCATATGCTGACACAAAAGGACCAATCCAGCTTTCCTGATATGTAATCATTTAAAGATTTGAATAGTTCTGCGCCAGTGGTGGTGCTTGGCAGTGACAGTGCACATAACATGTCCTCATGCACATCCTTCTGATGTATACGTATATCGCACAAAAACAAGTAATATTGCCTTGTTGTCAATATCAGTAGACTCATCAACCTGAATTGCATACCAAGGTGACTTATTAATCCTCTCCAACAACTGTGTCTCAATGTCCTCAGCTATATCCTCAACACGCCTAAGGACGGTGCTTGCCGAAAGGGGAACCTGTGCTGTCTTTTCAACAGCAGCCTCTCCTAGCAGTTCATGGCAAATGTCCTTAGCAGCAGGCAGGATCAATTCCTCACCTATAGTAAAAGATTTCTTCAACTTAGCAATGCGGTTAGCCACTAAGTATGAAGCTCTCGGTGTACTTGCATTTGATGAGGTGCTGGCCATTAGCAGTTGCCTCTATCCATCTTGTTCATGTTTTCTCCTTTCAAAAAATTGCAAAGGCTTGTCTTTTAATGCAGGGTGCTTGGCCTCTCCGTGCCGAAGCAGTTTTGAAGGCTTCATAGCCTCATTTGCTAGCATGTCACCACATATTATATGCAGAGTGGGCTTGGGGCGTGCGAATCACCTGTAGCGATAAACCCGTATTTTAAGTAGGAATCCTGATATTGTCTATTAAATGCAGCTTTCTTTTTCTTGGAAGTCGAAGGCTCTTCTTCTGTCTCCTCATTGGGCCTTTTTCCCTTTCCAAAGAAGCTCTCCAAAGACGTTTGTTTTTTACTCATTTTTACTAGCTTGTGGGTTAAAATTACCCCAACCTTTTTGTGACCTAGAACCTTTTAATTTAGGTAATTTTTTCCACAGACCGGGTTGGGGGAGGGTGCTGAGGAGTGTAACAAAAAATAATGAAGTGCGCAATATATAAACTGTTCACCAAGTGCGTTGCCTTATCTGCACCTATGAACCACAGATGGAAGTGTTTTCCAAAATAAAACAGCCTCCTTATCCGTTTGGCGCAGCCCGGCACGAAATGCTTCACGGACCGGTACTGGTCCGCGGCCCGGTGGTTGGGGACCCCTGATTTAGAATATATAGTTTTTCATTTTTCAGTTTTTCACCCAATGTTGGTTATACTGCATATGAAAAGCACAGCTCATGTAAATGATTGTTTATTATACATTTAGTTTTGCTCCTATTTCATAGTTACTATGTAAAAACACCTTAGAAATTACTGTCCTATATCCTTTCAAAATCAATTCAAAAGGAAACCACAACAATCTTCCAGAGTATAACTCAACCCTGTTTAGATTCTATAGTGGGAGTTAGATTTCATTTCAGGATAAATGGGTTTGGAAAATAATTCACAATATGGGATAAGCAGGTATACCAATCACCCTTTACACAAAGCATCAAAAAGTAGGAAATGCAAATTACCACCTGAATGGAAGGTTACTGCGCATTACATAGCGCAGCAATTAATAATAATACATTCTATTTATATAGCGCCTTTCCCATGCTCAAGGCATGTACAGAATATAAGAAAGAATGGCAAGGTATACAGTATATAGCATTGTACAAACTAAACAAATAAATAAAGAAGATTACGACAGTGAATTCGGAGAAAAAAGAAGAAAAAGCATAACAGACAACATAATTGATGGTCAAGCGCACACACATATACAGGTTACACGAGCATGACAGAGAGGTAAACTGAAAGAAGGGTAAAAAAGGTCAAGTAGAGCTAAAAGCCTTCCTGAACAGATGAGTTTTGAGTTGTTTTTCAAAAGAATTCATGGAGTCAGCTGATCTAATTAATTTCGGTAGGTCATTCCAGAGTCTGGGTGCTATACAGCTGAAGACCCTGTCACCCATGGAGGGTAGATTAGTGTGAGGCACAACAAGATTGCCAGAATCAGAGGACCTTAGTGGGCGGGCAGGCACATAGTGATGGAGGAGGTCACTGATATAGTTTGGCGTGAGGTTATTTAAGGCTTTGTAGGTTATCAGTAAGATTTAATATTCGATTCTATAAGACACAGGGAGCCAGTGAAGATGGAGCAGGATGGGTGTGTGCTTGCAGCTGCTGGTTCGAGTGAGGACTCTTGCATCTGAATTTTGAATAAGCTGGAGCTGTGATATAAGATTAGAAGGGGCACCTGTCAACAGCGAGTTACAATAATCGATGCAAGATGTGATAAAAGCAATGACAAGTTTCTCAGCATTAGAGAAGGAGAGGAAGGAGCACTGATGTGAAAAAACCATATTAAACCTCAAGAGATGTATATGATGTACAGACTGTATTTGAGTTCCCTTTTAAGGGGCCCAATGCTGCGTATTTGCACTGAAGAATGTTTTTAGTTTTTCGTCAGTTTATATCAGCTAACTACTGTCAACTCCTCAGGAAACTGACGAACAGGTAAGGGATATCTCTGCCAAGCTTCAGCTCCACCATGCCTGCTGTGCTAGAAACAATTAACAGTTAAGTTTCTACATCCATTTTTTGCATTGTGTGGTGTAATAATGTGTTTGCCAACATAAAAGGGTAATTTGCAGCGTGTCTGGTTTTCCTTATTTAACTGGATCAATTAAATTAACTTTTATTACAATAACGGCAACAAGTCACCTGCAATTTATACAGTGCAGCACAGCACTTTTGAATGCAAGTGTTATATTACTCCACTAGGGACAAAGCTTGTCGACTGTGTTTCGTTGCTTAGCAGCGTTTGATACCTTATGGTGTACACCCCATTCAACTTCTACCCCCAGATTGTCTATCTTGTGTTATTTCCTCAAACTCCTCTAAAGAGCAAAAAAAAAAAAAATACCTATGAGAAACAGTAGCTTGATTGTAACTAAAATGTTATATTTAAGCCTTTTCTTCTTTGACTAAAATACATTTAGGTTATATGCAAAGATTAAGGTAAATCCAAAAAACATAGTAATGCTTGCTTACACTATGTAATCTTTGTGAAAAATTTAGGTCTGTACAAGCTATAACCATTACAAATTAGAACTGGAATCAATTACGATCATTTGAAGCTCACTGATATTATGAGAACCTTGATCAACCAGAAATAAATATTTAGTAGCAGCCAGCTTGTAAATATTTCTGTAAGCACTACATTATTCTCACCTCAGAATTCACTTCAAATGACTTTGGCTCCTCTTTGTGGTAGACTCTGGAATTGTCCAATGAATAATACAGAACAATATTTTCTCCTTCACTGAAGAGTCTGTTGGAGGGGAAGAAATAACACTGACAAATGCTCTTAATAGGAATCATGGTTACAAGGGACGAGAATCTATCTCAACACCCCAGGATGAGGTATCAGTTCATGCAGCGCCTGAACGCTCATGCTCACTCTCACACACACACACACACACACACACGCACGCACGCACATATCCATTATCATACTCATACAAGGATCAATTTGGAATGGTCCATTAACCTTACATGCACATCCTTAGGGAAAACCTGAAGTAACCCAAGCATATATGGTAAATTCCACATGGATAACAGAAGGAAGCAATGTTAACCATTGTCGCAAATTAGACATGAAATACAAATTTTAAAAACAAACACATCAGTCTTTGCTGTCAAACATTTCTAAAAGTCCAATTACACATTGAGTATTTACAATGTACAGTATAATATTGACATACTGTATTTATAGGCAAGTAAATCCATGCATTAAATGTTATAAATAATTGCTATATTTTTTAAGCTTCAGCTGTTTAAGAAAATAAGCAGTATGGGTACTTTAATTTGGAAGTTTCAGGAAGTCTGGATTATTATTAATTGCATTTCCACAGTAGTAATAGTGTATATTAGGCAGCACAGTGGTTCAATTCCTGAAATACATGAAAATTCTTCTGGTTGGTCTGATTTAAATGAGTGTAAATGAGAGTAGGTGTGTACCAGTGTACCCTTTTAGGAACATTTGTCACAATATGGGATTCAATTTCTTTTTCATGAGAGTTACATAGAAAATCATCACAATCCTTACCAGGACAAAAGATGGGGGGAAAAAGAGCAGATATCTATTCTCAAAAATCTCTGAAATACATTTTACCATAACATTCATAAAAGTGCCATTGCATTTTTTTTTTATATTTGAGCATTTTAACACATAGCTTAAAATGCTTACTGAATTAGATAAACAGTCCTAAAAAAAGTATATTTATTAATTTCTTTACAACTCTGTATGCTGGAGTGGTGGCTCTGAGGATAGGGATCTGCACTGGCACTCAGACGGTTGCCGGTTCGAATCCCGTAAATGCCAACAAAGGGACTCTGCTCTGTTGGGCCCTTAAGCAAGGCCCTTAACCTGCAATTGCTCTGTCCTGGGTATGACATTAATCTGTATCCATCCCTCCAATCTGCAGGGAAAAACTTGGGGGTTGGTGGCAGAATTTGCACTCCAGCCAAAATCAAAAAAACCTCACACTGTTCCACTCCATCTGAGCTAATGTGGTGCTGAGGTGTCACCCATTGCATAGCTGCACTCAGGTCCTAATCTGGATTCTGAGTTGGTTTGTCACGTGGTGGGTGCAGCAATGCACTGTATCAGCACGTGCTCCTAACCTCTCTCTCACTCTCTCTGTACTGTACTTGGAATACAATCTATTTATTTGTAGTTACACAAAACATTAGACACTCCCTATACTTCACCATCTGTGCTAAAAATGCTTCTGGATATTTATTACAGAGCGAGTCTCACGCTAAAGCAACTTCATAGTCATGAATAACCATAAAATTTTCTTTTCAACTGAATTTTAATTAATTGTTATCAAGCGAATTCCATTTTTCAATTATAGATGACATCTAGTTTTAATGTGGATGAATACTAACAGCAAGAAATAGCACTGCAAACTACAGACTTTTGTCAACAGTCAGTAGTGGGGTTTTGTGCCATCATGACACCCTGTCTAACTCTATGAGATCAACAAAAACTATAGGATGTTTAGACAGAAGGTCAACATACTGTACATAACGGATTTATTTTACATTTTTGGCTTTTAATATTTACGGTACAATAATATTGCTTCACTGTTATTTTACAAAAATGTTTGAAACTTTGTGCAGAGTGATAAATAAAGCATTATAGATTTTTGCCTATATTTCTATTCATTTATGGAAATTTAAAATTCAAGCTCCAAATAACTTACAGACATTAGGTTACAAATACCAGAAGGAACAGAACTCCTCTTAACCCAAGGGCTGTCTGTATAACTTATTCTCTACACTAAAATGTCATATTGTTCATATATTCAGAAACAACACTTTATACTTCTGGAAAAAAGCTTTCTGAAAAAAACGAAACAAAGCCTTGCATAGGTCAATCACAAGAAACACACGAACAGCCAGAGAGTTTTAAACCATAACCCTAAAAATCTAGCTTTATTAATTATTTTTGCATTGCAGGCATGTAGTAGGACCAAGTCTAAAAGGAAGCATGAAAGACAAGAAAATGTGGTTCTTAATTTTGTTTGTTGCTTCTAGCAAGATCTACAGGAAGTCATCTTCATTCATTAGGAATGTTGCTACTGCATACAAGTAATCTGATTTACATACATATTTATAAATGCCAAGTACAGAATTAACTTAATTCACAATTAATGTGAACCAGCTGTTTATTTTATTTGATGCAAACATTGTGCATTGTGATATAGTATGTTGCTATAAAGACAAATTGTTAAATCAAATGATTTCTATAGTACCTTTAACAAAGTCAAGTTTTCTTACCTGGCTATACCTCGTCGCAGTAGTCTAATTTTAGTTTTTCCTTTAAAACGCAAAGCCAAATCTTTCACATGCCCATTTTCCCACCTTGTAGAGGCACCAAAAACACTAGTGGCTTTCTCCTCTGTAACTCAAGAAAGAAAAGATACAATGTTCTATTATATTATATACATTGACTTAATATGTCCTTAGATATGTTAACATATGTAAGTAATTCTTGGATCGGACCTTACTCTTATTCTATGTTAATTAATGTTGACTTATGTTTATTTTTTATTGTGTCTTCTATTTTTCTATTCATTTTGTAAAGCACTTTGAGCTACATTTTTTTCTATGAATATGTGCTATATAAATAAATGTTGATTGATTGATCAGATTTACCATTACTCTCCAGTTTATATGTATCTATACAATGTAGACCAGTGCTTCCCAAACTCGATCCTGGGGACCCCCTGTGGCTGCAGGTTTTTGTTCCAACCAGCTTCTGTTTTTAATTGGACTCCTGGGCTAATTAAGTGATGTGTTATTTCCCAAGTTCTGTGTTTTGAGAACAATATAGAAATTAGAAAGCTAAGTTTGGTAAAAAAAAAAATATATATTAAAATGTACCAAGCAGTTATATGGGAATAATGTATTTTTTTCTTTTTAACAATATTTTTATCTTGATTTTTATTCTACTAGGTGCTCTAATTGTTTAATTAATGCATTATTTACTAATTAGTGGGTCTGACACTAAAGTAGTTGCAGCCTTTCATGATTCAGCGTTGTTTGCCTGGGTGTCTGCTCTGCTCGTTTTTAATTGTTAATATACAATGAAGGGGAAAACTGCACAGAGAAAGGGCAAAATATAATGAAATCAACAAAAGAGAATTAAGAATTTAAATCTATAGCAAAAGCAGAAATATTTCTAAATGTCTTATAAATGTAAAAATGAGACTGCTGTGCTTTTCTGAATGTAGAATAAGAGAAAAAAAATACCAGCTAATTAAATGAGATCTGTGTTATCAGGTGTTGTCACTGATTAGGAATCTGGTTGGAACAAAAACCTGAAGCCACAGTGGGCCCCCATGACCAAGTTTGGGAAGCACTTAAGGTGACCAAACACTTATATGGAGCCGCTGAGCTTAAAAGGAACAAAACAAAAATCCTAAAACCCTTTTTAGTGCCACACCTGATGGAACTGCCAAAATATTGTAACTATTTTTCATTTCAGCAAGAAAATAACCTTTAACCTGTTTTCTCAGTAAACATTCTGACACAAAACACACATACAGCTTACATGTGGATGACTTATAAAATACATTTAATTCAGCTGCTGAATAAATTTTACATAATTAACAAATTCACTTATACTGATGTACAGACAGACACAGTTTCCTATAAATGATTTTAGCAGTGGCTGACATAGAGATGGATAGCTGGAACCTAGCAATATTTCAGTTCAAAAAACTACTACTGCAAATATTTTCCTTTTCTAATCACTCTGCTTTGTCATTTTCTACACAAAGTTTGAAAATGGTAATAGTCATTGCAAAAACAGTGACTGAGATGACCAGGGTTAATGTCATTTGAGATGGTCATTGTGAACAAAATTGTTTTCTCACCTCAAGAAAACAGTGCCAAGCATTTGTAATACAATGTATTAGTTTCAATTTTCTTTTGCTGTCATAAAAATTCCACAGAAAAGCCGAAGGCATTTTTCTTAAAACTGAAAACTCAAAACTTGATTCAAAGATTATGTATTTGGTATGCTTCACAGTTTACCATGTCAAAATAACACATAATATGACAGGAGGAAAAAAAAGTTAATGTGAAAAATACCCAACATATCCTCTAAGAATGCTATATTAAAAATGGAACTGTCAATACAGGACACATTGAATAGCTGATTCTCACAAATGACTATTATTTTTTGGAAAGCCAAACTAGCATGTCACCTAGATGAAATATTTGCTGTGATTCAGGGATATAAATCTATCATGTATGTTGCTTAAAAAGTACAAAAATTGATGAGTGTAGCAGGAACAGCTCTTGTTAATATGTAATCATGCCACTGATTGAGCAAAGGTAAAACACTTATTGCTCTAATTACAGTTATGATACCTTTCTAAGCTATAAGCTATACCTAAAATCATTTGTATATTTTGAAAATGAATAATGGCTGAAAACAAGTTTGTAAAAAATGCTTCAAACTTCTTTCTCCAACCAACCAATATTTTAAACCCTCAACATTTCACTGTTCAAATAGGAGGACTCTAAAACAAAAAGTATGAAAATCTTGCCACAGGTTAAGCAGAAGCAAAACATAATGCTCAAATCATATTGACAATACCTTTCTAAACTACATGTGAGAATCATTTGTACATTTATGAAATATAAAATCTTTGTTCAGCAGAAAACAAAACATCCTTCAGCCAACAATTAATAAATTTACCACATTGCAAATCAATTCAAGCATTAATCAACAATATAATCAGTATGAAACTGAGAATGTGATTTTTCTGGGGGCAATTACAGAAACACAGATTAACACAAAACATTCAAAATGGATGAAATGCTTTATGAACAACCTGGCTGAAGTTTAGCTTCTGTGATTTGGCCATGAAGAATGGCAGGGGACCATGCCAACAATAAAAAGCATCAAATAACTCAGAATACCAACACGATGATAGAGATGGTGATATAATGAATAATCTGAATATGCATTGAGGGCAACATCATTGTTTAGGGCATAAAATACCATTTTTATTAGTTACTACCTTCAGTAAGCACCGGGGGAAGACAATCATGAAGATAGTCTTTGGCTTTTTGATCTACAGCAGCATCAAAAGGACAAAAATCTGATAGCTTTCTGATTAGTCGTTGAACTTTCTCAATAAATGTTTGTCTCCTAGGGTCAGCCTAAACAAAGAGAAAAAAGAAATCATGTTAATATTTATCCATTTCTCAGAAGATGGTGTAGAGCCTGCCCAAAACAACAGGGAACAAGGAAGTAATCAAACTTGGACAGTGAAGCAGGTTCCGGTTGACATAATTCACAAGTAGGGTTATGATTTGGACACATTTTGGATAGATGTTTGCAATACATAACTTTGAGCTGATTTAGATAAAAGGTCACACAGAGTGGTGGAGAGTGTATTTTATTCACAGCTGACCACTCTACTCAAAATCTAACTGAATGTTTCTACCAATCCTTTTAAAAACTTTGGTATAGCGTAGAGATTCAACCTAGACCTTTATAATAGTTAAAAAATGTAAGTTAAATGACTCTATACCTGGTCCATGGGTGCTGGATACCGGATTTAATTTCTCCATTTCAAGGCAGCATCACTCTTCCTCGGTGTACTCTCGTCGTGTAAACACTACGAATCTTAACACGCTCACCCATGCTCATCCCGCAGCGAGCTCTTCTACTTCGATCAAGGCTGCTCTCTTGAACATGAGAACAGTGTCTAATAAAACCCTTATTCTGCAAGACTTTATTATCTAAAAATAATCTGGATTTATTTTTCATCACAGAGACGTGGATTGTAAATGGTGACTCTTCATGTTTTACTGACTTGGTACCATCAGGTTATTCATTTTCAAACTCTCCTCAGCTGACTCGTCGAGGTGAGGGCATTGCCACTGTCTTTAAAAGTACGTTCTTCTGTCGGAGCCTTACAAGGGGATCGTTTAGTAGCTTCGAACTGCAACTTTTTGAATTGTGCAGCTCACCTTCTTTACTGTTTGCTGTGGTTTATTGACCTCCTGTAATTAATGATAACTTCATTTCTGAATTCTTTGATCTCCTGGCTGACATTACCCTCTCCCATGACAAAGTATTTATTGTTGGTGATTTTAACATTCACATTTGTTGTCAATCGAAACCTTTGGTTAACACTAGAATTACCAGAGCCTACGAAAAAACTTGTAAATCCGTCCCACCTTAAATCATTTCTTAAAATCATTCACAGCTCTCCACCAGCTTCTTCTGTCATCTAAATGTGCTGATAAAAATCAGGCTGCAAGCAGCCGGCTATTCCATCCCCCCACCGACTTAGAACGTGCACAAACTTCTCCCAGCTCATGCCTTGATTGATTTTCTGTTAGTGAAGTGGAGTTTTAGAGTGGAAATAATAGATCGTTGTTTGGAACACACGCATATCATGTCTGTTCCATTTCTACAGTAATCTGTGTAAACACATTGTTAAAACAGAAACGTTTTTTATATTCTACTAGTAGATGACAAAATGTAGGCATAAACTATATTATGTATGAAGCCTGAAGTATCAAAGAAATACTTTCACAAAAGATACAAATCTAACACAACAATTGCGCTTTTATTCAAAAATATAACTGCAGAAACAAAAAGCCGCCTTAACATGCGACATTGACACCTGTTTATTATGACTGCCTCCGTGGCGCAATAGAATCAACTGCCGACTGGGAATCAAAAGGTCGCGAGTTCGAGCCTGCAACACTTCGTTTTGAGAAGTAAACTGCTCTTAGTCTTACTGTACTATTTTAGAATAAAAACATACATTTGATTTCAGTCTGTAACAGCCGGTGTAATTTATGGTACTTGTAAAGGTTAGCTTTTTTTTTTTTTAGTCAGTTTTATTATATCAGCTGCGTTCACGAGCACAAACACTCCACACCCCCGCATCTGACACTGCTGTTTTCACATAGACGTGCTGTAACAGAGGTAAACTCAGCTCCCTTCTACATCGGAGCAATAATGCACATACAGTGGAACCTTGGTTCACGACCAAAAAGCTCTGCAAACTTTTGCCTCGGTTCACAACCACACACCCGGTATACGAACAAGCCAGTTTTCCTTGCCTGACTGAGCTGTTGCCTGACTGAGCTGAGAGAGAGAGAGAGAGAGAGAGAGAGAGAGAGAGAAAGTCGAGTGAGCCGCGTGCCTGCAAGAGCCCTGTTCATTGTTCTCAGTCAGACGTGCATGCGTTACCTGCACTCTCTTTGTGCTCTACAGTATTTTGTGTGCTTTTGCAGTTAACTATGGCTTCTAAGCAAGTGAAGAGTGGTGAGAAGAAAGTTTTGAAGAAAACTGAAATCGAAGAAAGAAATTACAAGAGGTGGAAAAACTGTTTACCAGTTTACTCATTTACCAATCTGAGAACCCTCGGTGCTTTCAAGCAGCACAATGTAAACAAAGCCAGACTGCCACTAATGTGGTGGGCAAACACGAAGGGTTGGGTCACAAGGACTTTGTTTTTGGAATGGCTGTATGAGGCTTTTGCTGCCACCAGCTAAACAGCTAAAAACACCAGAAACCCAAGAAATCACAAGAGAGAAAACACTTGAAGGAAAACACTTCATGCCAGAACTCAACTCATGCAAGGTTAGTTTTCTTTGTGGTTTTTGTATTACGGATTTTTCAAAAGTTAATTTTTCAGTTCGTAGCGTGAATTGTTGCAATGTTACTTTTCTCTTTTTTCAAATGTTCCTTTTTAACCGCTGTGCTTAAAACTCATTTTTAAAAAAGTGTTTACAGCGATCTGGCTGTAAGGCTATTAGCATGAATTCCTGCAATTTTTTTTGGTTGCTTGTGGTTGGTTTTTAAAGTTCAGATTTGTTCTAATGCTCCTTTTTTCCGCTGTGCTTAAAATTCATTTTAAAAAAAACTGCTGCACATGCTGCTGACAGAGGGTGGGTGGTGTGTGTGTGTGCTACAGAGAGAGAGCGAGCGCGTGGCAAGGAAGCGCAGAGAGAGAGCAAGCACGTGCTGCTGACAGGGAAGGGAGGGGGAGGAGGGAGGGGTGGGTGGTGTATGTGTGTGATACAGAGAGAGAGAGAGAGAGAGCGCGAGCAGGCTGAGCAGGGAGCCTGGGTGTTTTGTGTCAGTGTTATTCAATGTTTTTACATTAGTTTACTAGTACACTGTGCATTCTATGGTGTAATTAACTATATTTGTGCTTAATCTGTTCATATATTTACATATTTACATACAGTTTGCACGGTCTGGAATGGATTGATTGTATTTACATACAATCCTATGGGGGAAACTGCTTCGGTTCACAACCAAAGTTCTGGAACGAATTATGGTCGTGAACTGAGGTTCCACTGTACAATTGCTTGCATACTAAAGTGTCAGCAGGCACTTTTCGTGGCATTACAAACATTTTTGAGCATGCCCTCTGCACACTACTTGTGACTTTAGGCTTTAGGAAGTAAGTAAATAAATAAAGGTAAATCGTATCATAAAATGATTTCTTCAAAACGTCAAATGTTATTTATTTGGCACGGACATGTCTGCATGCACTTTTTGTGGCATTACACATGTATTTTTTTTCACAGTCAGTTCACGTGAGCCACTCGGAGTACATGCATCAAAGATTCTCAGCTGTGCTTGTGCTATCTCGTGTGATCTTGCAATGTATTTATTTGATGGCTTTATTTAATGTTAGCTAAGACCCGGCACTTAAATGTTTCTCTCACACTTTTACTAAGTTTGTGCCGAACACTATTCTATCCCTGACCATCTCATCTTCGTTTGCATAAGCACAATCCTTCACAAGCAATTTTATCTCCATTACAAAGTGATCAAAAGTCTCGTTTATACCTTGAATCTTCTCACTAAACTTGTTTCTCGCGAATATTGAGTCAATTTTTGGCAAGACATATTGTCGCCTTGTCATATGAGCTTCACCTGTGACTAATAATGGATTAATTAGGCCTCAGGTGTGTATAAAAAGAACCCCAGTACACTAGACCTTCACATCAACTGCCACTAGACCTCTGCAAACATGCTTAACATTCACCCTGAGACTAAAGTGTTGATTATCAAGAGGCTGAAGACCAAATCCACTGCTGATGTGGCAAACACCTTCAATGTGTCTCAGTATCAATTTCAGAGGATAAAAAAAAGATTTGAAGAGACTGGAGACGTTTTTGACAAGCCCAGGTCAGGAAGACCCTGCAAGACAACTGCTCGAGAGGTCCGTCTGTTGGCTCGAAAATCCAAGGCCAGCCCATTTTCCACTGCCGCAGAGCTCCACGAGACCTGGTCACCTGAAGTCCCTGTGTCAACCAGAACAGTTTGTCGGATTCTGTCTCGAAATGGCCTCCGTGGTCGAATCAGTGCCGATAAGCCAGCACTAAACAAAAGACAACTGAAAAACCGTGTGGCATTTGCCAAGACCCACAGCCTGCTAAAAGGATGGACACTGGATAAGTGGCAGAAGGTGGATTTTTCAGATGAATCTTCTGTTGAATTACACCACAGTCACCACAAATATTGCAGGAGACCTACTGGAACCCGCATGGAGCCGAGATTTACCCAGAAAGCAGTGAAGTTTGGTGGAGGCAAAATCATGGTCTGGGGTTACATCCAGTATAGGGGTATGCGAGGGATCTGCAGGGTGGAAGGCAACATCAATAGTCTAAAATACCAAGAAATCTTAGCTACCTCTTATATTCCCAACCATAAAAAAGGGCAAATTCTGCAGCAGGATGGTGCTCCATCGCATACTTCCATCTCCACATCAAAGTACCTTAAAGCGAAGAAGATCAAGATGCTCCAGGATTGGCCAGCCCAGTCACCAGACATGAACATCATTGAGTATATGTGGGGTAGGATGAAAGAGGAAGCATGGAAGACGAAACCAAAGAATATTGATGAAATCTGGGAGGCATACAAGACTGTTTTCTTTGCTATTCCTGGTGACTTCATCAATAAATTGTATGAATCCTTGCCAAACCGCATGGATGCTGTCCTTCAAGCTCATGAAAGTCATACAAAATATTAAATTTGGATCTCACAGCACTGACATATTTTTGGATTTGCAGTAAAGTTGTTCATTTTCTGTATAGGCGACAAATCTTTGTCTTGCCCAAAATTGACCTTTCTGTCTTGATTAAATGCTAAATCTTTTTTCAGTGAAACTAATTTATTTCAGTGCATTTAACATCATTTGGGAGGGCTTTAGCTTTTCATATGAGCTATTTCTAACACCAGTTGATTAATTAAAAGTAAGGTTACTAGTAGGAGTTTCTACAAAATAGAGAAGCGACAAGACTTTTGTCAGGGACTGTATATATATATATATATATAATTTATTGTGGAGGACTGCTCGCTTCCCATGCCGGTCCGCACCCCCAGGCCGCCAGGAGGAGCTCTCCCGACAGCAGGATCGTACCCCGAGGTCCAGCAGGGCCTTATGGACTTTGTAGTGTTTATACACAGCCCTGCTGGATACCTTGGGGACCACCAGGAGTCGCTGGTTGGGGGGCTTATAGGCTCTGTGATGCCGTATGACCCGGGAGTACGTCACGGTCACGTGACAGGAAGAAATGTCGTGCTCCCGGGTTGAAGTAAAGTACTGATTGCCCTGACCCGGAAGAAATAAGGAACTGTGGACTGTTGGGACAGAAACACCTCCGGGTCAGGGGCTATAAAAGGGCGGTGCCTCCCTCCAGACACTGAGCTGTGCTGGGTGGGAGAGGAGCAAAGTGTCTGGGCGAGGAGAGAGAACATTTGGTTTATTGTAGTTTGTGGTTTAATATATGAGTAGTGTGGAAGGTGCTTGGTGCACTGTGAACCAAAATAAAAGGTCTTGGACTTTTACCTGGTGTCTGGAGTTGTACTTGAGGGTTCAAGGGAGCACTAGCACCCCCTACTGCCACAATATATTATATATTTATATATTATATAATATATACATATATAATATAATATAATATAATATATATATATATATATATACTAATAAAAGGCAAAGCCCTCACTCACTGACTCACTACTAATTCTCCAACTTCCCGTGTGGGTGGAAGGCTGAAATTTGGCAGGTTCATTCCTTACAGCTTCCTTACAAAAGTTGGGCAGGTTTTATATCGAAATTCTACGCGTAATGGTCATAACTGGAAGCAGTTTTCTCCATTTACTGTAATGGAGATGAGCTTCAACGCCGTGGGGGCGGAGTTTCGTGTGACATCATCACGCCTCCCACGTAATCACGCAGTACATAGAAAACCAGGAAGACCTCAAAAGCGCTGAAGAAAACATGCATTATATAATTGAGAAGGCAGCGAAACAATAAGAAGCGGCGAAGTGACATATACAACCATATTCATGAGTTCTGCTACTTGAAACAAAGCACGATGTAAACTTACACTTTAAATTAAGTTCATAGACAGGCTGCCGCTGGCGTTTGTAATTTAGTGCCTGCCCATATAAGGCCGTCCGTCAGCGGCAATCCAATAGCAAACTGCCACGGGTAAATATTCACGGGTGAAGGACTGTGCTTATGGAGAGGAAGATGAGATGGTCAGGGTGGTGTTTGACACAAACTCAGCGAAACTGCGAGAGAAGTTTTAAGTGCCAGGACTAAGGTAACATTAAATACAGCCATGGACATAGCACGAGATGGCACCAGCACAGCTGGGAACCTTCGATGCATGTACACCGAGCGGCTCACGTGAACTGGCGCAGTGCACAGATAAAAGCAACAGTTCCAAAGAGCCTGAACAAAACCGAATTACACAATTGAAAAGGCAGCAAAAATATGAAGGCGTCTGATACATATAAGCATATTCATAAATCCAACTACTGCGGAAACAAAGCACACGTTGGAAAAAGTCAATGTCCGCTAAAGGAAGACAGTGTAAAAAACCCGTGCATGCAGTGTGTCAGGTCTCAGATAAAGAAGAAGCGAGCTGTTTATTGATGCAGTAAGAAGCGAATCGATGAATGAAACCTGTCATCTTTACAGCGATTGACAAACACGGAATGTAACTTGAACACAACACATCCTACAAATACGAACCTGATTGAAAGAAATAATGATAATCAAATCCTTGATGACAGCAACACTCACAAAACAAATACTGTATATTGACAGTCATGTTACGTTATTTTTAAAATGTTCCCTTTTCTTTTCTAGCTTTTTAACACACTACTTCTCGCTGCGATCGCGGGTATATATATATGTATATATATAACCCGATCTACATACTCGAATAATGGATACTTTATTAGCCATCAATGATTGTTTTGGTAAAGCCATACTCAGTGTATTCATTAGATGAGCGGTAAAAAGTAAGAGCGAGGGAGGATGACTTATTGAGGCATGCAGGCTGTAGTCTTGCGTCAACTCTATCTGAATTGCGATCACATTTGAAAAATATATCTTTTCAAGTTCTATTTAGTCCATATGTGTCAAACTCAAGGGCAGCGGGCCACATCCGCCCGGTGTAATTATATCCGGCCCGAGATCATTTTATATACTGTATTATTGTTATTAAAGCCGGGTATATGAAGCGCTGGTAACACAATAAACTACAGATCCCATAATGCAGCGCTTCAGCTGCCTTGCCAACACTTACGCGTTAATCAAGTCTACCTTATGATGCTGCAAGTTATTGCGAAGCTAGCTCACACGATGCTGAAGAGAAAAGTTGATTCTGAAAATAGAGCCTTTAAAAACCGATGGGAGGCTGAGTATATGTTTACTGAACCCGTGTGTCTCATTTGTGGAGCTAATGTGGCTGTAATTACAGAATTTAATCTAAGACGGCACTATGAGACAAAACATCAGGGTAACCTGAATGCAATGCAGAAGATACAGAAAGCAGATAATTAAATAAGAATCTGACACTTCAGCGGACGTTTTACCCGTGCACAATCACAAAGTGATTTCAAGTGAAGCTGCTTTTATGGGAGACACAAATGCACCAGTTCACCTTGCCCCACTTTCCCTGTTGCCAAGTAATGTTAAACCAAGTCGTCACTACGGTGTTCCCAAATCGCACTTTGCTGATAAACTGAGCGCACTGCACTGAGTTTGCACGCTTTGGTGACTTTGAAGAACAAAAAGTCCGTCTACATGCGGCTCGAACCTTGTGCATGTTTGGTAGCACATATCTGTGTGAGAAGCTCTTCTCAGTGATAAAGACTAACAAAACAGCACACAGGAGTCACCTCACTGATGAGCACCTGCAATCCATCCTGAGAATCTCCACAACACAGAACCTCACACCAAACAGAAACGAACCTGTGGCCAAAAAGATGCCAGGCGTCCAGCTCTAAAATGACATATGAGCAAAGACAACTGAATGATTTGATTTGTTATTGCTGAAAGGAACACATTTTATTTATATTTCCAGGTTTTGTTATGCAGCATGTTCATATTTGAATTTGTATAATTTTGACAGGATATATTTTTATGGAGAGCAAAATCTTTTGGGATATTTAAAATCTAAGTTTATTTTTATATAAAATTACATAAGAGTAAAGAAATTTGAATGTTTGTTCTTTTAACGTTTACTTTATTTCTAACTTGTATAATTTAGACAGGATATATTTTTATGGAGAGCAAAATATTATAAGTTGTTTAAGGTTTGAGTTGATTTATTCACGAATAATATTCCTGTCTGTTTTTACCATTCCTACCAAAGATATTTCTGTCGACTAAATAAAAATTCCTTCTATTTAAAATTTAAATAGAACTTGAACAAATCGATAGTTCATAATATCCACGCAGACTTGCACGTAAGAGCGGGAGTCATCCGTTTTAACAAGCAGCGTATTGCACTGATACTGAAATAGCTGTGTGTGTATATATGTAGATATGTATGTATATGTATATATATGTTTATATATATGTGTGTGTATGTATGTATGTATGTGTGTATGTATTTATGTGTGTGTGTATATGTATGTGTATATATGTAGATATATATATGTATGTATATATGTGTATATGTATAGATATGTATATATATATATGTTTATGTGTGTGTGTGTAATATATATATATATATATATATATATATATATGACAACACTCATCACTCACAACAGTGACAAAACAATTACATTGACAATCATGTTACGTTATTTTCAAAATGTTTCCTTTTCTTTTTCATTGCTTCTTTAACACACTACTTCTCCGCTGCAAAGCGCGGGTATTTTGCTAGTATATATATATAAAAACTGCTCAAAAAATTAAAGGAACACTTTGAAAACACATCAGATCTCAATGGGAAAAAGAAATCCTCCTGGATATCTATACTGATATAGACTGGGTAATGTGTTAGGAACGAAAGGATGCCACATCGTTTGATGGAAATGAAAATGATCAACCTACAGAGCCCTGAATTCAAAGACGCCCCAAAAATCAGAGTGAAAAAATTATGTGGCAGGCTAGTCCATTTTGCCAAAATTTAATTGCAGCAACTAAAAATTATACGCAGCACTTTGTATGGCCCCTGTGTTCTTGTATACATGCCTGACAACATCGGTGCATGCTTCTAATGAGATGACAGATGGTGTTGTGGGGGATCTCCTCCAAGATCTGGACCAGGGTATCACTGAGCTCCTGGACAGTCTGAGGTACAACCTGGTGGCATTGGATGGACCAAAACATAATGTCCCAGAGGTGTTCTATTGGATTTGGGTCAGGAAAGTGTGGTGGCCAGTCAATTGTATCAATTCCTTCATCCTCCAAGAACTGCCTGCATACTCTCACCACATGAGGCCAGGAATTGTCGTGCACCAGGAGTCAGGGTCTGACAATGGGTCCAAGG
Source organism: Polypterus senegalus (assembly GCF_016835505.1). Taxonomy (NCBI): domain Eukaryota; kingdom Metazoa; phylum Chordata; class Cladistia; order Polypteriformes; family Polypteridae; genus Polypterus; species Polypterus senegalus. Next base: position 208,545,495 of record NC_053156.1, on the reverse strand, counting down.
ATTTCATCCTGATACCTAATGGCAGCCAAGGTGCCTTTGTCAAGCCTGTAGCGGTCTGTGTGACCCTCCATGGATATGCCTCGCCAGACAATCATTAACCCACCACCAAACTGCTCATGCTGAATGATGTTACAGGCAACATAATGTTCTCCATTGATTCTCCAGACCCTTTCACTTCTGTCACGTGCTCAGGGGGAACCTGCTCTCATCTGTAAAAAGCACAGGGCACCAGTGGTGCATCTGCCAATTCTGGTATTCTATGGCGAATGCCAATCGAGCTGCATGCTGCTGAGCAGTGAGCTCAGGGCCCATTAGAGGACATGGGGCCCTTGGGTCACCCTCATGAAGTCTTTCTGGTTGTTTGGTAAGAGACATTCACACCAGTGGCCTGCTGGAGGTCATTTTGTAGGGCTCTGGCAGTGCTCATCCTGTTCCTCCTTGCCCAAAGGAGCAGATACTGGTCCTGCTGATGGGTTATGGACCTTCTATGGCCCTCTCCAGCTCTCCTAGAGTAACTGCTTGTCTCCTAGAATCTCCTCCATGCTCTTGAGACTGTGCAGGGAGACACAGCAAACCTTCTGGCAATGACACGTATTGATGTGCCATCCTGGAGAAGTTGGACTACCTGTGCAACCTCTACAGGGTCCAGGTATCGCCTCATGCTACCAGTAGTGACACTGACTGTAGCCAAATGCAAAACTAGTGAAGAAACAGTCAGAAAAAATGAGGAGGGAAAAATGTCAGTGGCCTCCACCTGTTAAACCATTCCTGTTTTGGGGGTCATCTCATTGTTGCCCCTCTAGTGCATCTGTTGTTAATTTAATTAACACCACAGCAGCTGAAACTGATTAACAACCCCCTCTGCTACTTAACTGACCAGATTAATATCCCATAAGTTTCATTATATATATATATCCATCCTTCCATTTTCCAACCCGCTGAATCCGAATACAGGGTCACGGGGGTCTGCTGGAGCCAATCCCAGCCAACACAGGAACCAATCCTGGGCAGGGTGCCAACCCACCGCAGTATATATATATATATACACACATACATACACACACAGTGGCTTGAAAAAGTATCGGGCCCCCTTGAACTTTTCCACATTTTGTCATTTGAATTCCACGTGAAAGACCAATACAAAGTGGTGTACACTTGAGAAGTGGAACGAAAATCATACACGATTCCAAACATTTTTTACAAAGAAATAACTGCAAAGTGGGGTGTGCGTAATTATTCAGCCCCGTTGGTCTGAGTGCAGTCAGTTGCCCATAGACATTGCCTGATGAGTGCTAATGACTAAATAGAGTGCACCTGTGTGTAATCTAATGTCAGTACAAATACAGCTGCTCTGTGACGGCCTCAGAGGTTGTCTAAGAGAATATTGGGAGCAACAACACCATGAAGTCCAAAGAACACACCAGACAGGTCAGGGATAAAGTTATTGAGAAATTTAAAGCAGGCTTAGGCTACAAAAAGATTTCCAAAGCCTTGAACATCCCACGGAGCACTGTTCAAGCGATCATTCAGAAATGGAAGGAGTATGGCACAACCGTAAACCTACCAAGACAAGGCCGTGCACCTAAACTCACAGGCTGAACAAGGGGAGCGCTGATCAGAAATGCAGCCAAGAGGCCCATGGTGAATCTGGACAAGCTGCAGAGATCTACAGCTCAGGTGGGGGAATCTGTCCATAGGACAACTATTAGTCGTGCACTGCACAAAGTAGGCCTTTATGGAAGAGTGGCAAGAAGAAAACCATTGTTAACAGAAAACCATAAGAAGTCCCGTTTGCAGTTTGCCACAAGCCATGTGGGGGACACAGCAAACATGTGGAAGAAGGTGCTCTGGTCAGATGAGACCAAAATGGAACTTTTTGGCCAAAATGCAAAACGCTATGTGTGGCGGAAAACTAACACTGCACATCACTCTGAACACACCATCCCCACTGTCAAATATGGTGGTGGCAGCATCATGCTCTGGGGGTGCTTCTCTTCAGCAGGGACAAGGAAGCTGGTCAGAGTTGATGGGAAGATGAATGGAGCCAAATACAGAGCAATCTTGGAAGAAAACCTCTTGGAGTCTGCAAAAGACTTGAGACTGGGGCGGAGGTTCACCTTCCAGCAGGACAACGACCCTAAACATAAAGCAAGGGCAACAATGGAATGGTTTAAAACAAAACATATCCATGTGTTAGAATGGCCCAGTCAAAGTCCAGATCTAAATCCAATCGAGAATTTGTGGCTAGATCTGAAAACTGCTGTTTACAAACGCTGTCCATCTAATCTGGAGCTGTTTTGCAAAGAAGAATGGGCAAGGATTTCAGTCTTTAGATGTGCAAAGCTGGTAGAGACATACCCTAAAAGACTGGCAGCTGTAATTGCAGCAAAAGGTGGTTCTACAAAGCATTGACTCAGGGGGCCGAATAATTACGCACACCCCACTGTTCAGTTATTTATTTGTAAACATTGTTTGGAATCATGTATGATTTTCATTCCACTTCTCACGTGTACACCACTTTGTATTGGTCTTTCACGTGGAATTCCAATAAAATTGATTCATGTTTGTGGCTGTAATGTGACAAAATGTGGAAAAGCCACTGTACATATACATATATGTACACTATTGACCATGAGATATTGCTGCTGTGGCTTGAATATCTTGTTGGGCTTAAAGGGGCTGCTCTTAACTGGTTCTGGTCATATCTAACTGGTAGACACTTTTCAGTGACTTCAAATTCCTCTTTTTCATCTACTGCTCCTCTTAAATGTGGTGTTCCTCAGGGATCCATTTTGGGTCCTATTTTATTCTCTATATACCTTCGCACTATTGGAGATATTTTTTAGAAAATTTAACATTTCTTTTCACTGCTATGCTGATACACAGGTTTATACTCCCGTCTGCAACTCTGCAATGAATCAACTGCACAACGGTCTTTTTGAACTAAGATCCTGGATGGCTAACAATTTTCTTGATCTGAATCAAAATATAACAGAGGTGCTTATAGTGGGTCCAAATTGGTCTTGGTTTTCTCGGCTTTCTGTCTTTTGCAAACCTCAAGTCCGCAATCTTGGTGTGATCTTTGACAGTAACCTCTCTTTTGAGAAACAGATTAATTCTGTAGTCAAGAGTTACTTTTTCCAGCTTCATCTATTAGGTAAGATCAAGCCTTTTTTTTTTTTTATCTTCTAGGGATCTTGAGAAAGCTACTCATGCTTTTATCGCCTGGGTTACTGCAACTAGCTGTATTCTGGGAGTAGCAAATCCCTGATACGCAGGTTAAAGTTGGTCCGGAATGCTGCCACTTGCTTTCTGGTTAGGGCAAGAAAATTTGATTCTGTTTCTCCAATATTAGCTTCTTTACACTGGCTGCCTGTCAGTTTCCGAAATGATTTTAAAATCTTGTTGCTAGCTTTTAAGTCTTTACATGGGCTTGCTCCTGCCTATTTATCTGAATTGTGTGCTTTATACCAGACATCTAGAGTGCTTAAATCTTCTGGTCAGTTGTCTCGTTGTCCCTCGTACCAAGTGTAAAACTAAGGGGGGCAGGGCTATTGCAGCTGCTGCTACTCGCCTGTGAAACTGCATTACATAAAGGAGTCGTCTACAATTGAACTGTTCAAAACAAGATTAAAGACTCATTTCTATTCACTTGCATTCCGTGACCTTCAGTAATACTGATGTTTTCCTCATTGTGATTATGTAACGTTACTTCTATTTATTATCTATTTTATGTTCATTTATTTTATCTCTATGTTATTTATGTTAATTTTATGTTTTCTTTTATTCTATTATTGTAAAGCACTTTAGCTACAGCATTCCTATGTTGTTTTAAATGTGCTATATAAATAAATTTGACATTGTAAATTCTACTGTTGATAGTGAGGGAAGTTTGGAAAAAAAATAAGTCAGGTTTCTTTTATAAAGGTTTCCAACTTGCAAGTATAAAAAGAACGATGAAAAGTATTACCTTTGCTATGTACTACTTTACATGTTCTGTTCAGAGACCTCTGAATTAAAAGTTATTAAAATGTAAACAATTTTATTTTTATAATTTTAATTTCAATTCATATACTTAAATTAATTTAAAAATACTGAAGTATGTAATTGTCTTGTAAGGATACATTTGACATTAACATCTCAGCCTTTAAGAGTTTCCTGCATTGTTACCATATTCTAATGGACAGATCTAATTTCTGAAATATTTAGAGATAACATTAACTCATTATATTTTGTAAGCAATGTAAAATATACAGAAACAACTGTGTAGGATTTCTTCACCATGGACAACCAAGCATGTAAATGTTAATTTCTGTTTGAATATTTTTTTTTGTCCCATAGCATGTACATTTGTATTAAAGTAGTGGAAATAAAAGTTAGGTATAGCCATGCTTTTTACTGCTTCGAAGGTTTGAAAAATTATTTTACATGTGACCTTTTAGTATTCCAAATGAAAATGGTTACTGTTGTGTCCAAATTTTCAATGAATTTACTCATCTATACTGAAATGCCCAGAAAAGATATTAACAATATGGAGATAAAGTTGCGTTATTTTGATCTTTCTGTGTATGAACAGCTAACCAGTTACCCTGACTTGTAAGGCCAATTCACAGGAAATAGTTATATTTAAATTTATCTGAAACCCCACATTTTTGTTGAATTCATCCATTATGTTTAGGACTTATGGAAGTGAGGAGAACAACTCAGTATGAAAACATGTAATCTAAAAAGTGGTACCTTTTGTTTAAATCCTCCTGTTATTACTTGAATTTCTGACCCAATATCTAAATAGACAGCAAGAGTTTCAATAGCAATGACAAATAAAAATCAGTGATAAGGGGCATGTCTGTCTTGCTCCATATTCCAAAACAAATGAAAATTTATACCATTTACACAAACTAAAGCTACGGACAGGAGTTTTCTAGTTTAATACATACAGATTTAAGATTTGCATAATATGGTGTAATCTTTAGTTTGTTGCCATGGGGATCTTGTCAACTCTGATAAAGGTTTGGATATGACAATAGTACTTAGAACACCATTTTGGCACCAGTTTCATGCATTAACTCATATCACATTATGATTAGTGATTCCTAAAGACACAGGTAATTATATTGGCATTAGGAACATTTCCTTTTGTTGTCTAAATATTTATACATGCAGCACATTTCAATTTTTGGCTTTAATGCGAATCCTAAAATCTATGTAAAATTTGTCTTTCATTTTTCCCTCCTCAGATACAAGCTAATCAATCAGCATTTGAAAATTTTAAAGGATTGGAATACTTTAGAAAAAATAACTTAGAATCTTTTTTTAAAGTGTCATGTCCAATTTGAAGCCATACAGTTTTTGTCCACAAGCAAAATATTTTCAGAGTGAGTGTGTCTTAAGTTACAGTCTACATGTAATACCTCTGATCAGATTGCATTTAATTAGAATTCAATACTGCATAAAAAGCACCTTAGGACCATTTTTAATTCAATCTTAAAATTATGGAAAGTTTACCAATACAATAATTATAAGACTAATAATGCATACTTTCCCCTCTGACTGTAAGCCTTGAAAGGTTCACATACTTTAAACAAATTTGAATTGGACACTTGAACACATCATCATGCCTGATAGCTGGTATAAGGTTATTTTGCTAAAAGGTCTGTGAATTGCCAAGGACATCAGAATATTTTGATTTTTAAGTCATTACACGATAACCTAAATATGTAGGTGTTTGCATATTTTGCTAAATATTTATTATTGTAATACCATTCAGTTCTACAGTATGCTACATTTGCCCCATTCTGACTGTCTGAAGTTAAAGCAGAAATCATACAAGTACTGCTGAAACTTTTTTTTTAAAGAATGCATGAATAGATTTCAAATTATGTTATCTGTTTCTACAACAAAATTGAGCATGTTTGTTATGGTACAACAACTGTTACACAAACTCTGACTAAGCCTAGCTGTGTGTGATTTTTGAGATGAACCTTTATGGCTACAGTACAGCTTGTGGTAAAGCAAGGTCCACGGGTGATTGGCACCTTTTAAATAAATAATTCCTGCAATTGTGTCTTTGTCTGGGGGTGTGGTCGCATGGAAAAAAGAGATGAATAGGGCGGAGGTTAAAGGATGGGAGAAAAAGCAGGCAGGAAAAAGAAAGGGAGCAAACTGGTGTAAACCACAAAGGAGGAGAGAGTGGCCATCGCTCAGGAGGGGGCTGTGGATTGTTCCTGTTTAGATTCTTAGGAGCAGTAGCGACCATTACACTCTGGAGGTGCTCTTGCCAGGAGGAGCCAGGAAGTAGAGACGGCAGCGGTAGGAGTAGAGAGTGCCTGCACCAGGTAGAGCCAGGTCTGGCAGCGGTTCGGGTGGAGCAGGGCTCGATGGTTGCTCGCAAATGCAGTGAGATTGGCAACGGGACATGGGTAGGATGAAATGGGTGTCTGCACCTGTTGGTCGACATTTCTCTGGGCTGCCAGATCCAAACAGGATAAGCCGGAGAGGAGTCAGTTTTATGGGAAGGCACAAGGGCTTGTGGTTTTAAATGAGTTTCCTGCCTATGTCAACCTCATTTTTAATGGATTTTGTATTTATTGAATTTTAACCTCCACAGACATTTTTTTAAGTGGATTATTTATTTAGAACTTTGCACTGCACTTTGGGACACTGTTTTGTTTAGTTTGTTTTTAATAAAAGCATTGAACACAGTTTCACCATTCCTTTGTTTAGTGTGTTTTGTCCTTATCTGCTCAGCTCATCCCAGCCATGAGTATAGACAGTGCTTGGGTTCAAGAGGCTAATAAAATAGAAGAGGAAGCATGGAGATGACCCACATCGTCACACAGCTATACCAGAAACCTAGAGAAGTTCCACTTATGAGAATGTACCAGTATTGGGTGTTAATATGCAAAGTACGTAAAGGCAGTGCTTCTAAAATGTCATACAACTAATAAAAAAAAAATACCCAAAACATGCTCATGCTACATCAAAAATATTTTCCTCCACTTCATTTTATTTGAACACGATTGGATTTTAAAGTCCTCAACCCAGGAAACATTCTTCCAAAAGATCCCAAGGATAGATTCAAACTTAATAAGTACTCCTATGTTCTTTTGTGAGAGTAAATTTGTTCTCTAGGCTAGTCCCTCATGAATTCAATTCTATTTGCCTAGCATTGTATTGCTGAAATAAGAAAATGGATATTAACTACACACAAACAAATTTCTGTCCTGGGTTTGTTTCAAACACTAAGTTTTTGATTGTCCTTGTGTGATCATTTATAATGTGCACAACTGCACATCTATTTAGAGATTTTATCAGTCAGCAGACTACTGACCAAGCAGCAAACTTACGGATTCCAAACCATATTGCTATTGTTTAATTATCCTCTTCCCACTGAAAGTGTGCGTCATGAAATATCAAACTAACCTATACCACATCAATTTGTAGAAAAAACATCTTATACCTTTTCCGAATTCTGCACTCCCATATAACTGAAATAGTCTAATGGTAATCCTTCTCTGAATTCCACATCCTCTTCCACAGCTATTTGCAGGGCAGCTGGAAGAAGCTGAAAGAAAAGTGATGTCAAAATTTCACTAATCACTTAGTAATCTGTACTATGCTCAGATTTCTTAATTTATAGTCCATTGGAACTAAAAAAAACATGGTTAAGGTAACCCTTTTTTACAGCATCACTTTTACTACTGAGGCTGAAATTATAAATCAAAATATGCTTGCCTTTTCAAGCAGACTTCCCCAGCTGTTTTTCTGATATGATGAAATGGTAATATGCAGTGAGTGTGTATCCGGCAAGCAGTCTCCTTGATGTATATATCCACGAGGGAAATAGAGTAAATCTCCAGCTTCAACAACGACTTCCAATATTGGCTGTCCTAGATCCTCTTGGCTGAAGTTAGCTATTAAAGAACACAAATAAATATAAACAAAATCTTACATTATACTTATATACATATGTTACATTACTTATATTATATTTATATATATATTTATATATATATATATATATATTAAAATACAATATAAAAAAAAGTTTTCTTTCTTTAACACGCAAGCACACTGTACATGCAACGCATTGTGGAAACTGTCCTGCTTTAACACTTTCAGGTTAAAAGAACACAAAGCCCTTCTCATCAAGTAGGTTCATGGGCAGGCTCAGACAGAGTCTGAAGAAAACAGGACAGGAGAGATAGCCAAAGCTTAAGTGGAAGTTCTGTGTTAAACCTTCTAAGCATCATGTGACAAGCATGTTACACAGTAAGGGTGCCGCTGATTCCACACAGGGGTTCTTTAGAAGCGTGTTTGATTCTCAATGAAATACTGTTTAAGAGGTTGTTTAACTGAATATAATTTTTTGTCATATTTTTATGACAAACCATTGAAACTCAAAACTAGTTTCTTCAGTGAAAAACTGTTTTAAGTTAAAACAAAAAGAAGAGGAAAAAACAATATTCACAATATTCATAAAAATGTTAAAACTATTTTATAAGGAGTTAAAGTATATCAGATTCTTGTGATTTTACAATGTTTACTGTACCTGAACATATTTCTGCGTGCAAAACAAAGAAAAAGAATAAAAAGAAGTATAAGGGCTTTAATTTCTGCTGTTATTTACAACACAGTGTATAATACTTACGACTTGAAAATTGAGGTAGGACTTCATCCGCCATCCTGAAAACAAAACATTCAAACATTTAAGTTTATTTTTTCAGGCAATAAATAGATCCATACATTTTCTAACTAACTTATCCATTTCAGAATCATGGGGAACTGATGCATATCCTAGCAGCACTATGCATAAAGCAGAAACAAGCCGGGGGGGGTTGAAGGGTTGCAGTTCTTGCCAAGAAAGAACATGAAAATTTTGACAAGAAAAAGGAGACACTTCAGTCCATCAAATTTGTTAGGTTAGTGAAAGAAATTTCACACAAGTAATACCCAGGTACTGGATTCCAACTCGATAGTCACTTACTACTCTCAGGTTAAGAAATGGAATCCCTGGAAGATTAATAAACTTGAATGTCTCACTGAATAAAAACTTTTAATCCTTGCATCATTTGCCAAGATTTTTAGTCATCTTTGATTAAAACAAATATTACTTGAAAAAATCTGTTCAAAGGGAAGTCCTGCAGGTAAGTAGATTTTTGTTTTATTAAGCAGGTAAATTGTTAGGATGGAAACACACATGAACAGATAGACTGAATGTCATGTTAAATTTAAGGCTAGGTGATACGGTCTTAAATTGCCAAAATCCTATCTTTATAAATAATATGCTACCGTGGCTGGCTGTTTGTCTGTCCAGGATTTTAAATCACCTGCAGCTCACAAACAGTTTGACCTACTGACCTTAAATTTGGTACACAGACCTACTGACCTTAAATTTGGTACACATATACTACGTGATGTCTACTATCGGCTGTTGGGGTGATAATTGACCTCCAAGGTTATTCCTCTTTTTATTTTTGAATCAGCTCTCAGCAGCAGCCAGCGGGGCGGCGCATGCGTACGGGCGCTGTCCTCAGCCCTACCACATTTGCCTTCATTACCCTACCTCTTCATATCTTAAATAATTCTTGAGGCAGATTGAAGACTTAAGTACCAGCATAAGTGAAAAATTAAAGAAAACGTACTAAGTAACTGAATCAAAAACACTGACTTAATTAATTTTAACGCGAAAAAATGCAGACAAAAGAGAGGAAACGGGCCGCTTGGGTGGAGAAAAGAAGAGCTGCTTAGGAAGCAGCAAGCACATCAACCACTAAGCAAATTAATGTGAAATGTACAGGGAAAGAGTATGAAAACTATGAATGCTTAAGTCAAGTATATTCACTGCACATTGTGCAGTGCGCCGTTACTGGTATTTAATATTTCTCAAAATGATCACAAAAACAACTTTAATAACTTCAAAGACTGAACATCAGTACCATACAGAAATGTATAAATATACTTTACATACAAAGATTAGAAACAGGTATATTTTTTCACAATAATGCTATGAAATAATAAAGAAGGAAATGATTAGTTTTTCAAAATGTAACAATTTCATTAATATCTGGGCCTCAAAGTAAATGTCAGCTGCAAGAACATCATGTATTCCATTCAAAACCTTGCCAGGTTCAACAGTATCCGTGTATGTCAGACACCATCATCTCACTAAATAATGCTCTCGACTTTTTGATTCATTACCATGTTAATCACAGATCATAATGTATATACATTATGCATATATTTTATGATTTACGTGTTTTCATGCTGTAACTGTTATTCCGTTTAATGTGTGCATGTACTAATTTTTTAACATTTACCAGCCTATTAAGTAGTATCTTTGCAGCCATGCAACTTTTTTTTTTGTGTGTGAAAGAAGCTATTGAAATGATTGTAAACACCTGGACGCAAGTTAAAGAAAGCACTATAGTAACAAATACAGAATCTCATTACAACAAAATTTTCTATAAAACAAAATATTTTTTAGGTCCCTGGAAGTTCGTTATAACGGAATTTTACCTGTAGTTTAATTGGAAAAGACAGCAAGAGGAACTGGAGAGGAGATGGAAGACACAGGAGTCTATCAAAAACTGTAGTCTTTAAATGGCCTGAGGCCAGAAAACCAAAAGAAATAATCAAAACCAAATGTCAAAACCAAAATACTGAACTAGAAGTCATAGTCAAATATATCAAAGCAAACATTCTCAATTTAGGAGAAGAAATTCAAAACCTTGAAGGAAAAAAGCTTATATAGACAAGGCTTCGTATTGCATGTCACATGAACAGCAACAGACATAACAACCATAAACAGTGTGGTCACAACTATGCAAAGAATGTCACAAAATGACAGTGACCAGTCAGGAAAAACAAAATACAGAATACTGTTGCCAGATGTAGGTGGCCCACGGGATGGACAGGCATCCTGGCAAAGAGTTGGGAGGATTCCTTACCTGGATGGGAGGCCCATAAAGGACAGAAAGGCATTGCAGCTGAGAGAGGGAAGGATTTTGCACCCGGACAAGGCTTCCCTAATCTGCAACTAACTGGAAAGTTCACACACAAACACAAATGCTGGTTAATTTGGCAGGGTTACCTATTTTAAGAAGTCTTCAAATAAGAAAGACAGGGAAATAAGGGAGCCACTCTCTAATGAAAGGTATTATATATTTAAACTACTGTATAGTGAAGAAGCAGTCAGGTCAAGCTTTATTTAACTTCTAGCAACAGTAGGAAAAAAGGTGGTAGTCTACACTTTTTAATCCTTCCTGCTTCACTTTGAGATGTTATTTTTCAATTTCTCATCCATAGAATTTATCTTGGATCACAAAGGTACTGCTGAGACAAGTACATCAAGCAGAAATGTATTTTTCTGGAATCTAGTAAAAAGATAAAATAGACCTCACTGCTATACATCATCTAATATACTTTTTTAAAAAAGGCAATTCCTGTGACATGAGCAGTTGTGAAAAAAAATTCTGAAGCTTCCATTTTCCTGAAAATGCGTAAATACTATTCATCTGAAATGTCAATTATAAGTGATTAACTGCAACAGAATAGATCCCAGTAAATTGTTTAAATAAGCTAGGTAGCAGTTTCATAGGTTTTATAGTAGATGTTTTAATCCTATCCATCTTTGAAGAAAAAACAATCAAGTCTTTCTTACAGCAGTCACTGCACCTTCAGAAGATATACCTTGAATAAGGTACAGTATATGATTATCTCCATTAATTGTTTTATTTTAGGATTGCACATTTTCTTTGGGATCTCTGGCTGTAGCTAAAAATACAGCTTTGCACTGTACCCTAAGCCCAAAAAGGATTACAAGGACAAAGTCTTTTCACCCAACAATGTAAGTTTGCCAGCTTCTCAATATTCTAATGCACACTTTCAGCATTTTTTTTTATTTATGATACATGAAAATGTAGTTCATGTCCTACAAATGCCTAGGGATCTTCTTCAGGACTTTACTGTGAGGTCAGAGAGTTGAAAGATACGCTTGTTGATGACTTCTCCCTTTCTGTCCTTAAGAGTGGAAAATGAATGTCAGGAAGACCTATGACATCACTTCCTCCTTAGACTCTGAAACCCTTTTCCACCTCGAGTAATATATAATGAGGCAAAGAACCAGAGGTTGAGTTCATTTTTTAACTCAAAGAAAACAAAGCCCATACTTTAGAAGCAGTCTTTCAGTCTCTTTAGGAGAACTTAAGACTGTGCCAAGATTGTTCTGAATACTTTTATTTTTTCCTTATTTTATTTTGATCTCAGACATTAAATACTGTTTACCTAAGTCTCTAACCCTTCATCTTGTCTCTATTGGCTTTCTTACACTTGTGTCAAGTTACTATTTCACAATGTAGTACGTCTAGTACCAATTATTTGAAAATTGCCTAAGCTCCATAAACACAATAATGTAACAGAGGTAACAGCATTTTAGTAAATGCAGAATCAACTAAGAAAGACTGTCAACTGTGGATTTAGATACACTTCAGCTCCTTTCCCACCCATATTACTAGAGACTAAAGGCTGACAGATTCTCCAAATTCATTACAAATTAATTTTTGTACAAAAAAAGTGACAGGGAATAACATTAACACTGTATTCTACATCACCGCACTGTATTCTACATCACCGCACTGTCACATTATACTTTTGTTTGTGTCCTGAACCTTCCCAACCAAATAATTTCTACTACTTTGTCTGAATGGCTACTAGAGTAGCTGCTTCCTTCCCCATAACAAACTAAAAAACGAGAGGTGAAGAAATGGTAGTTTGCAAACAGCCTACATAAACCAATAATTTCATTATTACCAACAATGTCTTTGTAAATTATTTTGATTATACACGAAAATGCTTCTACAAAATGTGAAAATCCAATCACCAAGCAATAAATGAACCATTTTTATTCTGTTAGTAGCCATGTTACCTGTCAGGCAATGTCTCTTGCCCTATGTGTACATTCAGTGCCTGTACTCTGTATCTGAACCTCTGTTGACTGGTGCTTTTTCCATCGAGCACACTCCCTTAAAGCCTGCTTGTTAGACTTTGTCATTTTGAGGTGCCATGCTTACCATCAGCCCACTTTTATGATTTTGAAGGTGACTCCAAGCATAGCTCCTCCTCCTTTATCCCTCCTTGTATGTCTCATACCAGCACTCCCTCTTTTGATAAGTGTCACCAAAGCCAAACTGACTTATCTAATTGCTAGGAGGGACTGGCACATAGACCTTTGCATTTTATTTTACAGTAGATTATGCATGAGAATTTGCATAGTTTTGGTATGTGTTGGCTTAGAACAGTTTGTCTGCTGCTAAGGTGCAGATAGTTTAACATACCAACAGTTTAATTACTTGTAACTGTGCTATTGTTTTAAAAGAAAGCTACCCATTTTTAATTAACGCAAAGTAACTCATAAAACATTAAATCAGTTATTCATGTCCAATTTTCAATATGTGTGGAGGGGTAAAATTCTGGTAAACGTATTTACCATAATAAATTTGGATTGTCAAAATGCACAATCTTATTTGAAAAAACTAGATTTGGATCAAAAATGATTAACTTTATACAGGAAAAATCAAGCTGGATAGATATATAGACAGAAAAATAACCTTGGCTGGTAGACTCGCCAGTGTTTTTTGCCTTCTAACTGAATGATAAAAGCTTCAATATCATCATAATGTGGAGCAAAGCCTTGTGTCCCAGCAGGAGTAAGGTATCTGAAATATGAAAAGGAAAAATAAACTGAGTAAATTATGTAGGTATTGTACAAAATACAAACATAAGGTATTTAAAATACCACATTATACTGTAAACATGCATGTATCACCCCCAAAAAATGAGAATGAGGTACAGGAATAGTGAAAGTCAAATCAGCAACACCTTTAAAGGTACACCCATGGGCAAATAAGAAATGGCTAGGGACCCATGTAGATCATGTAATGCGAGGATATATAGCACATTAAACCACAAAATAAACTTTATTGAGAGCCTCCATACAATACTTTGCTAGTATACATTTGTTATACAAAACACATTTTGGGGGAAAGAAAAAAAAAACTGGAAACAAAACTCACATATATAATCTTTGAACACAAAAGCAAATCATAATAGTGATTGCTATATCTAATGTAAACATTCAATGGATATCAAAATACTTCCAAAACAAACAAGGTACCTTTTAACTCAAGGCTTGTTATGAGCTCAAAATAATGTGTAACAGAGATGGGAGAGACCTACAACATGCAGTGTTATAAATACCAATGGAAGTGGATCATATAGCTGGGCTTAGACAGTCCAGCTATAGCTATTCTGAAGTTTATAAGATGCAAAAGGCATCTTATACCTACTGCTCTATCACGCATGGAGAGAATTGGTTAATGTTTTGAAACAACAGATAATGTTGGTTATGTTCCAGATAATCTGGAAGGACCAAAGCCACTTCGTGCAGGGACAAACACTATAAAATTTATGGTACTGAATGACAGAAAATAAGCCAGTGAAAAGTGTTAAGAATTCAGCTCGACACCAAGACATATTAAAGATGGACAATTATTAGAAGGAATTTGTAACTTTCAGAGAAGGAATGATCAGAAGTTACATTTAAAACAGACAATGACCTTGCCAACATTGCAAAGACCACAAAGACGTGAATTGAATGCAAGCCCATCAATCTCATATTTTTGGTGTGGTCAGAGTCCAGATTTTCCACTGCTGACCAACTTTTTAAAGTCACCAAAATTGAGTGCAACAATTCTTCTTTCTATAAAAAAAACTGGCTACAAGTTTTCCCACAAGGCTTTTTTAGGGAATGTTTTAGGGAATCGAAAGGAAAGGCTAACACACGATATTTTACCCATTTGTCTAGTTTTTGTTAATTTCCTAACCAGTACTTCCTGTTAAAAAAAAAAACAAAGATGAAACTTTTTTTTTTTTTTTTGTTCTGTAATTTTTGGCTTTGCCCATTTTTTTGCCTCACCCTGTACAGGTATTTTATCTCTAGTAATTCCAGTATACAGTGATCCCTCGCTATATCGCGCTTCGACTTTCGTGGCTTCACTCCATCGCGGATTTTAAATGTAAGCATACCTAAATATATATCACGGATTTTTCGCTGGTTCGCGGATTTCTGTGGACAACGAGTCTTTCAATTTACGGTACATGCTTCCTCAGTTTGTTTGCCCAGTTGATTTCATACAAGGGAAGCTATTGGCGGATGGCTGAGAAGTTACCCAATCAGAGCATATATTAAATAAAACTCCTCAATGATATACGATATGCTTCCCGCGCGGTGCTTCGCACACTTAAAAGCTTTAACAGCCCGTATTGATTTTTGATTGTTTGCTTTTCTCTGTCTCTCTCACTCTCTCTGACATTCTCTGCTCCTGACGGAGGGGGTGTGAGCAGAGGAGCTGTTTGCACAGTGGCTGTTAGCTTAGAAGATACGGATGCTCCTCTAAAGAATGCTGAAAGGCTACCTTCACATTGATCCCTTCATTAAGGCGCTTTAGCGTGGTGCTTGCATACTTAAAAGTGCAACAGCCCTATTGATTTTTGATTGTTTACTTTACTCTCTCTCTCTCCGACATTCTTCGCTACCAACGCGCACCTTGAAAAGGAAGATATGTTTGCATTCTTTTAATTGTGAGAAAGAACTGTCATCTCTGTTTTGGCATGGAGCACAGTTAAACTTTTGACTAAAGGGTGTTATTTCTTGTCTAGAGGGCTCTAATAATGTTAAAAAAACGTATTTAGAAGGTCGTAAACAGGTTTTCAATGCCCTAACTGCGAAAATTTTAGATGTATAAATAAAGAATCCTACTTCGTGGAAATTCATTTATCTGTCTGGAGCGGATTAACCGCGATAAACAAGGGTTTACTGTATATAACTGTGTGGAGAATATTTATAAACAGTGTGGGAGAGTTTCTAAGGGCTTAAAATATATAAAAATAACCATACAAACATATGGTTTCTACTTCGCGGATTTTCACCTATCACGAGTGGTTCTGGAACGCAACCCCCGCGATTGAGGAGGGATTACTGTACTAAGGTTTTCAGTTTCTTTCTAAATACAAGTCAAATCCTGTTAAAGCAAATACCAAAGTAGCAAAATTTTCACTATAACGAATACTTTGTGAGGGCCCAGACTAACATTCATAGAACATCATTTTAAACGATTTTTGTTTTAACAAAATGTAAATCTCAGAATAACTAATGTTTTTATCAAACAAAAATGCGATGCAATAAATACTTAATGCTGCTCCTACACTTTCCACTCTGAGTCTTGGGAACCCTGTAATAGGTTATCTCAAACAGAGAGGGTCTGTTGCGAAATTTCCAGTCTCGGACAGTCCCAGCAAGCGTTTAGGCACAACATCATACACATAGCCAAATTCTGAGTCAGTGCTCCACTGAGCATCCGATTGGGTAGTTGCGATGAGTGTGAATACCATACTGTTCGAGTTTCACAGCGTTTTTCAAAGTTGTCTTTGTGATTAACAAAGTGATAAGTGGAATTAGTTTACACTGAAACAAAATTTACAATCCTGAAAAAAGTTGATTCCTTTGTAACCGCGCCACCATTTTCATCTAATTTTTCGTTTCCATTCTGAGCTAATACTTGTATTTCTATTTTTTTTTTTTAAAAAGTCTCATTTCGTATTTCTATAAAAAAAAAAAAAATCCAACGTTTCACTTTTACTCTGTATTTATACACACACACACAATATATACATACATACATACTATATATGAGCACAAACCAAGCATGAAGTCAAAGGAATTCTCTGTAGACCTCCGAGACAGGATTGTCTCGAGGCACAAATATGGGGAAGGTTACAGAAAAATTTCTGCTGCTCTGAAGGACCCAATGAGCACAGTGGCCTCCATAAGTGGAAGAAGTTCGAAACCACCAGGACTCTTCCTAGGGCTCTCCGGTCATCTAAAGTGAGCGAACGGGGGAGAAGGGCCTTAGTTAGGGAGGTGACCAAGAACCCGATGGTCACTCTGGCAGAGCTCCAGAGGTCCTCTGTGGAGAGAGGAGAACCTTCCTGAAGGAAAATAATCTCTGCAGCAATCCACCAATCAGGCCTGTATGGTAGTGTGGCCAGACGGAAGCCACTAAGGCACATAGCAGCCTGCGTGGAGTTTGCCAAAAGGCACCCGAAGGACTCTCAGACCATGAGAAACAAAATTCTCTGGTCTGATGAGACAAAGATTGAACTCTTTGCTGTGAATGCCAGGCGTCACGTTTGGAGGAAACCAGGCACCGCTCACCACCAGGCCAATACCATCCCTACAGTGAAGCATGGTGGTGGCAGCCTCATGCTGTGTGGATGTTTTCAGCAGCAGGAACTGGGAGACTAGTCAGGATAAAGGGAAAGATGACTGCAGCAATGTACAGAGACATCCTGGATGAAAACCTGCTCCAGAGCGCTCTTGACCTCAGACTGGAGCGACGGTTCATCTTTCAGCAGGGCAACGACCCTAAGTACACAGCCAAGATATCAAAGGAGAGGCTTCAGGACAACTCCGTGAATGTCCTTGAGTGGCCCAGCCGGAGCCCAGACTTGAATCCGACTGAACATCTCTGGAGAGATCTTAAAATGGCTGTGCACTGACGCTTCCCATCCAACCTGATGGAGCTTGAGAGTTGCTGTAAAGAGGAATTGGCGAAACTGGCCAAGGATAGGTGTGCCAAGCTTGTGTCATTATATTCAAAAAGACTTAAGGCTGTATTTACTGCCAAAGATGCATCGACAAAGTACTGAGCAAAGGCTGTGAATACTTATGTACATGTAATTTCTCAGTTTTTTTATTTTTAATAAATTTGCAAAAACCTCAAGTAAACTTTTTTCACGTTGTCATTATGGGGTGTGTTGTGTAGAATTCTGAGGAAAAAAATTAATTTAATCCATTTTGGAATAATGCTGTAACATCATAAAATGTGGAAAAAGTGATGCGCTGTGAATACTTTCCGGATGCACTGTGCACATGATTCCATTTTGCCTGAAAAAGAGGCCTGAGTTGCCTCAAAAGCTTGCATATTGCAGTATTTTTAGTTTGGCAATGAAAGGTTTCATTTTGCTTGGCTTCTCATTACATCTATAATAGCTAACACGATACAACACCCTAGTACTACAGAGGTACTTTAAAGAAACTCTGTATTACTTTGAAGTATTAGGATGTCACTTATAAATGTATTAACAAAGTCTGCTAAATGATAGAGATTATTTATTCCAAACTATAGAATATTACAAAACAGCTCAGATTACATTAGGATCAAGGTTACTATAGTTAACGAAAACTACAATCAAAACTGAAACTTTTATTGAAAAAACATTTGCGCAAACTGAAATAAAATAATTAACAAAACCGAAATGAATAACTAAAACTAAACAAAACTGTTAAAGTGGCTAGAAAGACTAAATATTTTTAACTTTCATTTTTGAATGAATATTGTTGCGGTTAGTCTTTGTAACGTTTAACTCTAAAACAGAAAAGTAATCGACCACGAGCCGCCTATAATATATTATATATACAGTAATCCCTCGCTATATCTCGCTTTGACTTTCGCGGTTTCACTCTATCGCGGATTTTGAATGTAAGCACATCTAAACATATATCACAGATTTTCGCTGGTTCACGCTTTCTGGACAATGGGTCTTTTAATTTAGGTTACATGCTTCCTCAGTTTGATTGCCCAGTTGATTTCATACAAGGGACGCTATTGGCGGATGGCTTAGAAGCCACCCAATCAGAGCATGTATTGCATATTAACTAAAACTCCTCAATGCTATAAGATATGCTTCCGCGCTGTGCTTGTTTGCTTCTCTCTATCTTTCTCGCTCTCTGCCTGACGGAGGGGGTGTGAGCAGAGGGGCTGTTTGCACAGAGGACAGGGACGCTCCTCTACAAGCTTCTGTATACTTAAAAGCATGTATTGATTTTTTGATTGTTTGCTTTTCTTTGTGAGCGCTCTCTCTGACATTCTCTGCTCCTGACGCTCCTTTATGACGGCGCTCCTTTGAAGATAAGATATGTTTGCTTTCTTTTAATTGTGAGAAAGAACTGTCATCTCTGTCTTGTCATGGAGCACAGTTTAAACGTTTGACTAAAGGGTGTTATTTCATGTCTAGAGGGCTCTAATAATGTTAACAGGGTGGGAGAGTTTATAAGGGCTTAAAATATATAAAAATAACCACACAAACATATGGTTTCTACTTCTCGGATTTTCACCTATCGCTGGGGTCTGGAACGAACCCCAGCGAGCGAGAGGATTACTGTATTATATATATATATATATATATATATATATATATATATATATATATATATATATATATATATATATATATTTATTTATTCATCCAGTGAACAACAGCTGGTGAAGGAGGGAGGGTGTTCACACACTCATTTGCGGTGACAGAGCGAGCTGAAAACGGGCATGTACAGTAAATCGTGTGGCATAGAAAGCAATTTACTGTGCTGGCTTTGTTTTCGCTTGTTGTATATCAAGATGTAATTCAAACACCTGCTGGTCAACAAAACCTTTACCATATGGACAGAAAAATCATGAGTGAGTAATGTTTCAGTTTATTTCTCAGGTGCCTGCATTCTGTTAACAAGAATTCCCCTGACACTTTGCACAGAAGAAATCTTTACTGAAAATAAAACGGCTTTGATCAAGAGACTGACAGTCATCAAACAAGATCAGCATATTTTTACTGCCCAATCCCTTTTGCTTTAAAAAAGTCGTTCAACAATGAACCGATACAAACCTTGTAAAATTCCTGAGCTGGCAATGTCTCTACTGAAATACAGGTAGGTAGGACAAACGAGTCTCTGCCAACTGGTGAAAACTAAACATACAAATGTGTTTTTGTATTTATTCAATATTTAGTTTATTTTCGCACCTCAAAATACCCGATATTGCAAAAATAATCCAGTAGCAGAATTATGTTTTAAAACGTGTCCCCATTTTCTCTCCGTCTCTCAAAATAGATAGTTGAAATATCCTTATATCCTCATATCGTTTTTGTTCTTAACATAGTCCATATCATACATATTGCATACCAGAGACTTTTCATGCCTTGCATCCAGAGCTGCTGTGGTAGGCTCCGGGTTTCCTCTGATCCTATTCTGCATAAACATGTTTAGATAATGTATATATATATATTGCTCCTCATCTCAGATGCTGTCTCTGTTGTTTGTGCACATCCAAACTCCTATTACCTGCTCTTACTGTGCTCGTTAAGGTTTTACTGTTCTTATGCATGGGCTATTCAAGTCTCAAAGGCCTCTAACCTTGACATTAGATGCTTGTTTTTGTTTCCCTCAACACAGCTAGGAGGGGTTTGCACACTGATTCAAGTCTAAGAGTCCCGTTCTTCCTAAGCCCCCATGATTTTCAACCTGTCAGAACGCAGCAGAATCTATTTTCTGATATTTATTATCTTTTCAGGCCTGCTGGTGGCAAAATTCTGTCTATAAATTTATTTGCCCGAGATGGAATCAGAGTTCAATATGGCTGGTAGAAAATAAAGCCCAGTATACGAGATTTTTGAATGGCATTAAACATAAGCATATTGTCTTAGATCAGGATATGATGTGTACTGTACACATTTAGAGTAAAAAAAACCCTCAAACCTTAAAATTCACCTACATTTAATTACAAATTGGCCCATTCTGAGCAAGAAAAAGAAAAAATGAAAAGTATCAACAGTCAGCACACATTTGTTCAGCATAAATGACATAGCAAATATTTTAAAAATTATAAAATTGTTCATATTCAGTATCTGGTTTTGATTATACATGCAACTACGTAGTGTAGTAAGCTTCCACTAACATTAAACTCATATTATATCCCAATCCGTTAAATGTACAGTTCTGTCTGATTGTGACACAAAACTAAACTTGATAGCAGCTCTATAACCAGACCATAATTACTAAAACTGAAACTAATAGATCTAAAAATAAAATAGAAATGTCTTGGTGAAATAAAAACCAAATTAAAGCTAAAAAAACATAAGATGATGAAAAACTAAAACTAAACTGAATTTCTGAGCAAGTTCAGAAGAAATATAGTAATAAAAACTAATATAAAAAGGCAAAATTATAATCTTGATTAGGATACATTTATACTGAGATGAGATTATTAACTTATAATCACCATTTCCTTTGTTAATTTAGATGTTATTTAACTGTTTTAAATAAAGCAACAAAGAGATAAACATACACATTGGCACCAGCCATGCTTCCAAAAAGCTCCTGCAAAATGGAAAGGACATTCCATACGGTAACAGAAAAAGCCTGGGGATTAAGCAAACGTAGAGAGCAGCCATTCTGTAAACAAAGAAAATACAAAGAGTTTGCACTTTGGTCTCTTTCTCTCCATATAATATATAAGTATTGCAAATATTTTTTCTAAATCTTTTCATTTTATAAGATTTAAAGAAGTTAAGGGGTACACCTACCAAATACTAATTCCCCCTTGCTTATAGCAACCCAATATTGTAGAAACATAAACTAAATAACATTCTGAAAGTGAAACACAGGAATTGAACCTAAACCAACTTCAATGTGTCGCAAATTTGTTTCAGTTTATGTGGTAATTAATTCATACTCAAAGCAACTGGCACACTCTTTTCAATTGGTGAAATTGCAAGGCAATCTGGTTACATGAAAAGGCATTGCAAAATTCACTCACTTGTACCTAGATTCTGCAGAACATCATTAGCATATATAGTCATATGAAAAAATTTGGGAACCCCTCTTAATTCTTTGGATTTTTGTATATCATTGGCTGAGCTTTCAAAGTAGCAACTTCCTTTTAATGTATGACATGCCTTAAGGGAACAGTAGTATTTCAGTAGTGACATTAAGTTTATTGGATTGACAGGAAATATGCATCATAACAAAATTAGACAGGTGCATAAATTTGGGCACCCCAACAGAGATATTACATCAATACTTAGTTGAGCCTCCTTTATGCCTCCTATAGCCTTTGATCAGAGTCTGGGTTCGGGATGGAGGTATTTTTGACTATTCCTCCATACAAAATCTCTCCAGTTCAGTTAAATTTGATGGTTTCTGAGCATGGACAGCCTGCTTCAAATCATCCCATAGATTTTCGATGATATTTAAGTCAGGGGACTGTGACGGCCGTTCCAGAACATTGTATTTCTCCCTCTGCATGATGTAGATTTCGAAATGTGTTTTGGGTCATTGTCTTGTTGGAATATCCAACCCCTGCGTAACTTCAACTTTGTGACTGATGCTTAAACATTATCCTGAAGAATGTATTGATATTGGGTTGAATTCATCTGACCCTTGACTTTAACAAGGGGCCCAGTCCCTGAACTAGCCACACAGCCCCACAGCATGTATGGAACGTCCACCAAATTTGACAGTAGGTAACAGGTGTTTTTCTTGGAATGTGGCATTCTTCTACCGCCATGCAAAGCGCTTTTTGTTATGACCAAATAACTCAATTTTTGTCTCATCAGTTCAAAGCACATTGTTCCAAAATGAATTTGGCTTGTCTAAATGAGCATTTGCACGCAACAAGTGACTCTGTTTGTGGCGTGAGTGCAGAAAGGGCTTCTTTCTCATCATCCTGCCATACAGATATTATTTGTGCAAATTGCGCTGAACTGTAGAACGATGTACGGACACACCATCTGCAGCAAGATGTTCTTGCATTAGATTCCTTACAGTTGAAACTGACATTTTAAACCTCAGAGATAGCTTTTTATAGCCTTCCCCTAAATCATGATACTCAACAATCTTTGTTTTCAAATCTTTTGAGAGCTGCTATGAGGATCCCATGATGTCACTCTTCAGAGAAGAGTCAAAGGGAAGCACAACTTGCAATTGACCACCATAAATACCTTTTCTCATGATTGGACACACCTGTCTATGAAGTTCAAGGCTCAATCTAAGCTAATCCAACCAATGTGGTGTTGCAAGTGATCAGTATTGAGCAGTTACATGAATTCAAGTCAGCAAAATTACAAGGGTACCTAAATTTTTGCACAGCTTTTTTTCACATTTGATTTAATTTCATACAACTAAATACTGCTTCACTAAAAATCTTTGTTCGGAAAACACCCCAATACTCAGATGTTCCTAGGAAATGAAAGACATACCACTGTTATCTTTTTTGTTGAAAGTAAATTATTATGCAGGTAGAAAGGGGGTTCCCATACTTTTTCATATGACCATTATCTGCTGAAAAACCCCATTCACAGATGGGTTATAACCCTGGTACCAGTCCATATTTTTAAGACTCTGCATAATGAACTAACAGGAATATTGCCATATCTTGCTTTTCCGTTCAGTATGAATTAGATGAAAATGGAAAAAATAACTCAAAAGGATTCTTTGGGCGTTTGTCTCTATTAGTGGCAAGGAAAAGCAATTTGGGAATGTGAATATGCTGACCGATTGTAAACCATTATCTATGTCTCTAACAGCCCTCTAAAGAGGTCAACTTCTGATCACAGTATCTTTCCAGAAATGTGACACTGTTACACTCAAAAACCTCAGCATGACTGGTATTCTTCATACACTCATGTCAGTGAATCTGAGAGCCACTAAAAAAATACACTGTACACAAATAAACTTTAGTAACTCACAGACTCTCCTAACTGCCAAGACACTGTTTTGTACCTACCTACCTTGGTTTAAATAGCATTGTCCCTTCATGAAATTGTTGCTGATTAAATAGATAATTAAATGAGAAGGGTAGATGTACCTAATTAAAACTGTACTTGCTTCTCCAAAGAACAAAAACAGGCATTTTGACAAAGCATTTAAGATTTAATGACACAGAAAGGATTGCACATACAAAATGTACTTCACACACCCATTTAATCCAATTCAGTGTAGTGCAGGGTTGGAGGCTATCAAAGCAGCTGTAACCACAGGGCAGGACAGTGCCCTTGAAAGGACAACAGTGCACTGAATGACCCATTTATGTAAACACCTTCAAATTACAATAAAGCCAGTTTGGAATAACTGATTAACTAAACCAGCTCATCTTTGGGAATGGGGAACAAAAGCCCACAAAGACACAAGGAAATAGTGTAAACTCAACACAAACAACATCCAGGTAAGGAATTCAAACCTTTAATGCTGGATCCATGAAGCGGGTCCAATTACCCAACCCCAGATACACACAAGAATATTTTATATTTCAAATTCTAAATATCAACAGGTGTTTATTTTTAATGTCTTGTTTACACCCAAATATTTGAAACTCTAAGCCTCAACATAAAATGTTAACTGAATGCAAAATGGATCTTGATGTCTTTCAAACACTTCACAGGACCTTACTGGGATTGTTATTTTTGTAGAGAGATGCTGATGAAGATATTGTTATACCTTGAAGTAATTCCATACACTAAAAGGCAGGGCTCTTCCAGGAGGATTATGAGTCTGTCGCTGTCCATTGGTGTAGCTTGTCACATCAAGATTAACGCCATACTGGACATCATTCTTGGAATTTATAGGTAGAAGGAAAAAAAGGTGTTATATTGACAAACGTAACAGAATATACACTTTTCCCTAGCCAGGTATCTCATCAAGTAACACAAAGATGATTTAGTTTTCTTCAACTATTAACTCTCTGAATAGCAGAATGCTACTATATAAAATACAACCATACAACAGCTTCCAAAAGTTCTCATTGAACAGAAACCCCAGTTTTGGGTATGTGTGTACATGCTATAACTGACTGTCAAAGTAGTAATGAGCTAATCTGTGTAAAATCTGACCAAATACTCATGATTACTCCATTTCAGTTACACGGCAGCAAAAACATAGCTTCCATAACTGAATTAATATTTTAACCTTTATTTTTTTTTTTTTTCTAAAAATAAAAACAAAAATAAAAGTAACCTGTTATGCACTCAAAATAAATTGTACTGCTGAAGGCTAAATACTGACAATTAAAATATGTGTAATGCAAGGTATACATTTCATTATAATCATGGAAGGCAGGGCATGTGATTACATTGGGATTTAGCGATCCACTTAAAATCTTAGGCAAAGTCTCCAAAATAAAACCATCTAATAATTTATTTTGAATATAATTAAAACCTCCTCCTTGAACCGTCACCTTATCGTGGTGGAGGGGTTTGCGTGTCCCAATGATCCTAGGAGCTATGTTGTCTGGGGCTTTATGCCCCTGGTAGGGCCACCCAAGGCAAACTGGTCCTAGGTGAGGGATGAGACAAAGAGCGTTCAATAAACCTCTGATGAAGAATAAAAACCTTGGACGACGTTTTCCCTTGCCCGGATGCGGGTCACCGGGGCCCCCCTCTGGAGCCAGGCCTGGAGGTAGGGCTCGATGGCGAGCGCCTGGTGGTCGGGCCTGCACCCATGGGGCTCGGCCGGGCACAGCCCGAAGAGGTAATGTGGGTCCTCCTCCCCATGGGCTCACCACCTATGGGAGGGGCCAAGGAGGTTGGGTGCAGTGTGAGTTGGGTGGTGGCCGGGGGGACCTTGGCGGTCTGATCCTCGCTACAGAAACTGGCTCTTGGGACGGAATGTCACCTCTCTGAAGGGGAAGGAGCCTGAGCTAGTGCGCGAGGTCGAGAGGTTCCGGCTAGATATAGTCGGACTCACCTCAACGCACAGCTTGGACTCTGGAACCAATCTCCTTGAGAGGGGCTGGACTCTCTACCACTCTGGAGTTGCCCCCGGTGAAAGGCGCCGAGCAGGTGTGGGCATACTTATTGCCCCCCGACTCGGAGCCTGTGCATTGGGGTTTACCCCGTGGACGAGGGTGGCCTCCTCCGCTTTGGGTGGGGGTAGGGTCCTGACTGTTGTTTGTGCGTATGTGCCGAACAGCAGTTTGGAGTATCCACCCTTTTTGGAGTCTCTGGAGGGGGTGCTAGGGGCATACCTTCTGGGATTCCCTCGCTTTGCTGGGAGACTTCAATGCTCACGTGGGCAATGACAGTGAGACCTGGAAGGGCGTGATTGGGAGGAATGGCCCCCCCGATCTGAACCCGAGAGGTGTTTTGTTATTGGACTTCTGTGCTTGTCATGGATTGCCCATAACGAACACCATGTTCAAGCATAAGGGTGTTCATATGTGCACTTGGCACCAGGACACCCTAGGCCTCAGGTCGATGATCGACTTTGTGGTCATGTCGTCGGACTTGCGCCATATGTCTTGGACACTCGGGTGAAGAGAGGGCGGAGCTGTCAACTGATCACCACCTGGTAGTGAGTTGGCTTCGATGGTGGGGGAAGATGCCGGTCAGACCTGGTAGGCCCAAACGTGTTGTGAGGGTCTGCTGGGAACGGCTGGCAGAGTCCCCCGTCAGAAGTAGCTTCAACTCCCACCTCCGGCAGTGTCAACACTGTATATGGTGGGATGGTGCGCTGCTGACCTCACTGACGCTGTGGGTCGGTGGGGGAGTACTTCAAGACCTCCTCAATCCCACTAACATGCCTTCCACGAGGAAGCAGAGCCTGGGGACTCTGAGGTGGGCTCTCCCATCTCTGGGACTGAAGTCACCGAGGTGGTCAAAACTCCTTGGTGGCAGGGCCCCGGGTGGATGAGATACCGAGTTCCTTAAGGCTCTGGATGTTGTAGGACTGTCTTGGTTGACACGCCTCTGCAACATCGCATGGACATCGGGGACAGTGCCTCTGGATTGGCAGACAGGGGTGGTGGTCCCCCTCTTTAAAAAGGGGGACCGGAGGGTGTGTTCCAACTATAGAGGGATCACACCTCAGCCTCCCTGGAAAAGTCTATTCGGGGTTCTGGAGAGGAGGGTCCGCCGGATAGTCAACCTCGGATTCAGGAGGAACAGTGTGGTTTTCGGCCCTGGTCGCGAACAGTGGACCAGCTCTTCACCCTTAGCAGAGTCCTGGAGGGTGCATGGGAGTTTGCCCGACCGTCTACATGTGTTTTGTGGACTTGGAAAAGGCATTCACCGTGTCCCTCGGGAATCCTGTGGGGGTGCTCCGGGAGTATGGGGTACCGGACCCCTGATAAGAGCTGTTCGGTCTCTGTACAACCGTGTCAGAGCTTGGTCCGCATTGCCGCAGTAAGTCGAGCCCGCTTCCAGTGAGAGTTGGACTCGCCAGGGCTGCCCTTTGTCACCATTCTGTTCATAACTTTATGGACAGAATTTCTAGGCCAGCCAGGGTGTTGAAGGGGTCCGTTTGGTGGACTCAGGATTGGGTCACTGCTTTTGCAGATGATGTTGTCCTGTTTGCTTCATCAGGCCGTGATCTTCAGCTCTCTGGATCGGTTCGCAGCTGAGTGTGAAGCGGCTGGGATGAGAATCAGCACCTCCAAATCCGAGACATGGTCCTCAGCCGAAAAGGGTGGAGTGCCCTCTCAGGGTTGGGGAGAGATCCTGCCCCAAGTGGAGGAGTTCAAGTATCTCGGGTCTTGTTCACAGTGAGGGAAGAATGGAGCGTGAGATCGACAGGCGGATCGGTGCGGCATCCGCAGTGATGCGGCTCTGCATCGGTCTGTCGTGGTGAAAAGGAGCTGAGCCGTAAGGCAAAGCTCTCAATTTACCAGTCGATCTACCTCCTACCCTCACCTATGGTCATGAGCTATGGGTAGTGACCGAAAGAACGAGATCGCGAATACAAGCGGCTGAAATGAGTTTCCTCCGCAGGGTGTCTGGGCTTTCCCTTAAAGATAGGGTGAGAAGCTCAGTCATCCGGGAGAGGCTCAGAGTAGAGCTGCTGCTCCTCCGCATCGAGAGGAGTCAGATGAGGTGGCTCGGGCATCTGATCAGGATGCCTCCTGGACGCCTCCCTGGTGAGGTGTTCCGGCACGCCCAACCGGGAGGAGGCCCGGGAAGACCCAGGACACGCTGGAGGGACTATGTCTCCCGGCTGGCCTGGGAACGCCTTTGGGATTCTCCCGAAGAGCTGGAAGAAGTGGCCGGGAGAGGGAAGTCTGGGCCTCTGCTTGTTGCTGCCCCGCGACCCGACCTCGGATAAGCGGAAGAGGATGGATGGATATAATTAAAACATGAGCATATATACAGTACAGGCCAAAAGTTTGGACACACCCCCTCATTCAATGTGTTTTCTTTATTTTCATGACCATTTACATTGGTAGATTCTCACTGAAGGCATCAAAACTATGAATGAACACATGTGGCGTTATGTACTTAACAAAAAAAGGTGAAATAACTGAAAACATATTTTATATTCTAGTTTCTTCAAAATAGCCACCCTTTGCTCTGATTACTGCTTTGCACACTCTTGGCATTCTCTCGATGAGCTTCAACAGGTAGTCACCTGAAATGGTTTTCTCTTCACAGGTGTGCCTTATCACGGTTATTTAGTGGAATTTCTTGCTTTATCAATGGGGTTGGGACCAGCAGTTGTGTTGTGCAGAAGTCACGTTAGTTGGACAATCATTTATTTTTCAACAGGACAATGACCCCAAACACAGCTCCATGCTATGTAAGGGCTATTTGACCAAGAAGGAGAGTGATGGAGTGCTGTAAATGGTCATGAAAATAAAGAAAACACATTGAATGAGGAGGTGTGTCCAAACTTTTGGCCTGTACTGTATATTGAGATTTATAGGTGGTGTTAATAATATTGTAAATAATGCCAAATAAAAAGATAATTGATAAATTACATACTAATGAATAACTTGGTCATGAGTTAGGTTTCATTTGGATCAAAACTAACTTTTTTTTTTTTTTTTTAAGTAGCATGGATATGTTACTCATATCATTAAACTGTGAATAAAGATTACAAGATACTGAATGATCTGAAATGTACCAACTGTTGACATTCAAATGGAGACTCAAGCAAAGCAGGCATTTTTGAAAAGCAAAAGGTTGCTCACCTGGAACAACTTCACTGTTAGTATTCTTTATGTAAAATAATTTGACTTAAAATTCCTTACTTTTTTATGACTCAGGCGCCACCGCGAGTGGCAGCCTTTCCAGCAGCTTCGTGTATGACTCTTTTTCTACCTTTTTCTCTATTTCACTGATCACTCCTACCACTTTCTTTTATGTGGACTCGTTCCCTGGACACTTTTTACTACTTGGACATGGATTTTAACACGTGGAGACTCGTCTATTCAGGTAGTCAACTTCAAGCACTGAGAACAAAGGCCCGTGCCGGTGTGGTTTCCTATTTACCTGACGAGGTAAGAAGTTTGTATCGTGGCAGCAGAGCTGGCGCTAAGCGGCTAGCGAGAAAGTGACGACACAAGCTTTCGGTGCCTTCTGTGATCCTGGGAAATGTGAACTCACTACCAAATAAGATCCAATGAACTGGCTGCGCTGAGGAAAAATGTCAGAACCTAAACACAATGAAGTTTGTTGTGTTTTTGTGAAATGTGGCTAACAACTTAACATCCCAGATGCTAACGTGGAGCTACCCGGGTTTAGCATAGTTAGAGCAGACAGAGACGCAAATAACTGTGAGAAGCGGAAAGGAGGAGGACTCGCTCTCTATGTGAATACAAGGTGGTGCAAATCTGGACATGTAAAAGTCAAAATCTCCACTTCAATATCGAACTGTTGGCCTTAAGTCTGTATCCCTATTACTTGCCCAGAGAGTTTGGACACGTCATTGTTGTTATTGTTTACATCCCTCCTCGGGCGGACGTGGAGATAGAGGGCGACATCATCCATTCTGTTGTTGCTAAACTACAAACGCAGAACCCCAAGGCGCTTGTTATAATCGCTGGAGACTTTAATCATATGACGCTGGACAAAACATTACCTGCCTTCTCCCAGTATGTGGATTGTAACACCCTGGGAAACAGGACTATTGACCTAATTTATGCAAACGTTAAAGACACATACAGCGCCACCCCGCTGTCTGCGCTTTCAGCCTCACTACAAACCAAGAGTGAGGGAGCTACCTACAACCACATGCTCATTCAGGAAGTGATCCCCTGAGGCAGAGCAGGCTCTGAGAGACTGCTTTGGAACTACAGACTTGGATATCCTGCAGGGATCACATAGTGAGAACATTGAGCAGGTTGTTGACTGCACTACTGACTACATCAACTTCTGTATGGACATTGCAGTTCCAGTAAGCTATGCTAACAACAAGCCATGGATTACAAGCGACATTAAGGACCTTTTGAACCAAAAGAAAAGGGCTTTTAAAGGTGGTGATCAGCATGATCTCAAGCACGTGCAGGTAAGCTGAGAGCTGAGGAGACTTCATGTCAGCAAAGCAGTGGGTCCAGATGGAGTATAGCCACGACTGCTGAAGGCCTGTGCGTTGGAGCTGGGCAGTCCTCTACAGCGCATTTTCAACCTGAGCCTGGAACAAGGGAGAGTCCCAAGGCTTTGGAAACCATCTTGCATCACCCCAGTCCCAAAGGTATCAAGTCCTAGTGAGCAGAGGATGCCATCATCTATATGTTACACCAATCCCTCTCCCACTTGGACAGAGGCAGTGGTGCTGTAAGAATTACATTTCTGGATTTCTCTAGTGCCTTCAACACCATCCAACCTCTGGTCCTTAGGGATAAGCGGACAGAGATGGAAGTAGATTCATACCTGGTGGCATGGATCGTGGACTCTCTTACAGACAGACCTCATCAGCATGTACGCCTCGGGAACTGCTGGTCTGACATTGTGGTCAGCAACACAGGAGCACCGCAGGGGACTGTACTTTCTCCGGTCCTGTTCAGCCTATATACATCGGACTTCCAAAACAAATCAGAGTCCTGCCACGTCCAAAAGTTCGCGGACGACACTGCTATCGTGAGCTGCATCAGGAGTGGGCAGGAGGAGGAGTATAGGAACCTAATCAACGACTTTCTTAAATGGTGCGACTCAAACCACCTACAACTGAACACCAGCAAAACCAATGACCTGGTGGTGGATTTTAGGAGGACCAAGCCCCTCAATGACCCTGTGATCATCAGAGGTGACTGTGTGCAGACCTATAAAATACTTGGGAGTGCAGCTGGATGATAAATTGGACTGGACTGCCAACATTGATGCTCTGTGCAAGAGAGAACAGAGCTGACTATACTTCCTTAGAAGGCTGGCGTCCAACATCTGCAATAAGATGCTGCAGATGTTCTATCAGATGGTTGTGGTGAGCGCCCTCTTCTACACGGTGGTGTGCTGGGGAGGCAGCATAAAGAAGAGGGATGCCTCACACCTGGACAAACTGGTGAGGAAGTCAGGCTCTATCGTAAGCACGGAGCTGGACGGTTTGACATCCGTGGCACAGCGACAGGCGCTGAGCAGGCTCCTATCAATCATGGAGAATGTACTAAATCCACTAAACAGTATTATCTCCAGACAGAGGAGCAGCTTCAGCAACAGACTGCTGTCACTGTCCTGCTACACTAATAGACTGAGGAGATCGTTCCTTCCCTTACACTATGCGACTCTTCAATTCCACCCAAGGGGTAAACGTTAACATTATACAAAGTTATTGTCTGTTATACCTGCATTTTTATCACTCTTTAATTTAATATTGTTTAACATCAGTATGCTGCGGCTGGAGTATGTGAATTTCCCCTTGGGATTAATAAAGCATCTATCTATCGAAAAGAATGTAGTTAAAAATAAATCCCTACTGGAGAAAAAATAATGAAAACAAAATATTTATTACACAGTCCATGTGTTTAAAAATCTTTATGCAAATAGACTTTCACAGTCATATCTATGAACCTTACCTCTTTCAAAATCTGATGAAACACTTCTGTTGAAAATAACCCTTTGTAATAGCCAGAATTGCATCTTGTGATTAAAACTGGTTTTGTTTCCCAAATATCACTTTAAAAAAAATAAATACATATTCTGCATTTAGTTACTTTTACAGACAGAAAAATCCAAAGAGACAATTACATTTAACCCACATAAACACTGTCGAAAGCACTTGAATCCCTGTAGAAATGTCACCTTACCAAAAGAAGTATAACTACTAATAAAAAAATTCCAAAAGTTATTACATTATACTTTGAATATTTTGTATATGGATCATTTCTTTCTTGTTATAAATCTGAGCAGTACAATTTAAATATTTTAGAGCTATTTCATGTGTGAATGTCTTCATTCTAGAAATGGTATTTAAAAAAATATCAAGATGTTTAGGCAAATCTCAGTTAACTTACCTGAAAAATATGCTTGGCGAAACAGGCAAAATTAACCACTCAAAGAGTTTATCAGCCCTCGCTTGGCTGTCTGCTATCTTTCCAATTCCTTCAAGTATTGACTCCAATGATGGTCCCACAAAAGGCAATTGGAGACTTGCCAAATTCTTTAAATAAATAATTGAGAGAAAAGTTCCTTAGATTTCAGAGGAAAATGTGAAATGATTCAAATTGAGAATTTATAAAAAGCTTTCATACACATTCCATAATGACAGAGGACTATTCTTTCAAAGGTTTATTGGGTCACTATAATCTTTCATACAGGGTACATTTCAATTTATTTATTTGCATTTGCTAATCAACAAGCAACACATCACCACTCTCTAGAAAATGATTAGCGAGTTTAATAACCTTACCTTGAAGATTTTTCTAAACAAATTTGAAGTCAGAGTTCACAACACTATCCACCATTAGGAGATGTAAGTTTCATTCAAATGCTGAAGATGCTAAGCTATATTACTCAATAAAACTGATTAATAATTGTTCAGTACACCAATTATAACACTGCACACTACCATACTCCACACCACTTATAACACTGTACACTAATATACTCCAAAATCTATGTATTATTGATGAAGGTCCAGGAAGCAATGGATCATAACTAGGACACTAGAACTGTGACTGTATCGGACTTTGTTATAACTGATCATGGGACCCCCTGAGACTATACTCCAGGACTTATTCACACTAGAATTTGTTTTCCTCTCTGCAATTATAAAGTTAAAAGGACTTATACTGATAGGATTTGCTGTAAAAATGTCTTAATTTTTACATAAACCAGCACATTTAATTTCTCCATGAAAAAGCTATCAGCAAATGCAAGGCTTGAATTTTAATGTTTGTCAGAGATGGGCACCCCCCACCAATCCATTTATAATCTTGTGGGAGCACATGGTTTTTAAAGAATGACATCATAAATCACCTTATTTACCTTATCATGTGCACATTCTAAAATTTCTTGTGATACATTCTGTCGAGAATCTGTACTTCCAGAACCCCCCGCGATAGACGAAAATCCGCGAAGTAGAAACCATGTTTGTGTAGTTATTTTTATATATTTTAAGCCCTTATAAACTCTCCCACACTGTTAACATTATTAGAGCCCTCTAGACATGAAATAACACCCTTTAGTCAAAAGTTTAAACTGTCCTCCATGACAAGACAGAGATGACAGTTCTTTCTCACAATTAAAAGAATGCAAATAGATCTTCTCTTCAGGAGCAAAGAATTTCAGAGGGAGAGAGAGAGAGAGATCGCTCGCAAAGAAATGCAAACAAACAAAAAATCAATACTTGTGCTTTTAAGTTTGCCGCGGCATTTTTTAGAGGAGCGTTAGTATCTTCTAAGCAAACAGCCTCTGTGCAAACAGCCCCTCTGCTCACATCTCCTCTGTCAGGCGCAGAGAACGTCAGAGAGAGAGAGCGAGATTAAAGCAACAATCAAAAAATCAATACGTGTGCTTTTAAATATGCCGAGCACCGTAATAAAACGGCATTTTTTTAGAGGAGCGTCAGTATCTTTAAAGCAAACAGCCTCTGTGCAAACAGCCCCTCCATCAGGCGCAGAGAATGTCAGAGAGGGTGAGAGAGAGGCAGAGACAAGCAAACAATCAAGCTCCGCGTGGGATGCATATCTTATAGCATTGAGGAGTTTTAGTTAATATGTAATGCATGCTCTGATTGGGTAGCTTCTAAGCCATCCGCCAATAGCGTCCCTTGTATGAAATCAACAGGGCAAACAAACTGAGGAAGTGTGTAGCATAAATTAAAAGACCCACTGTCTGCAGAAATTTGCTAACCAGCGAAAAATCTGTGATATATATATTTAGATGTGCTTACATTTAAAATCTGCGATAGAGTGAAACCGCGAAAGTCATGTGTGTATGTGTGTATATATATATATATGTGTGTATATATATATATATATATATATGTGTGTGTATATATATATATATATATATGTGTGTATATATATATATATATATATATATATATATATATATATATATATATATATATATATGTATATATATATATATATATGTATATATATATATATATATATATATATATATATATATATATATATATATATATATATATATATATATATATATATATATATATATATATATATATATATATATATATATATATATATATATGTATATATATATATATATATATATATATATATATATATATATATATATATATATATACACACACACACACAGTGGAACCTCAGTTCACGCACCATAATTCGTTCCAGAACTTTGGTCGAAACCGAGTTGGTCGTGAACCGAAGCAGTTTCCCCCATAGGATTGTATGTAAATACAATTAATCCGTTCCAGAACGTACAACCTGTATGTAAATATGTAAAAATATGCACAGATTAAGCACAAATATAGTTAATTACACCATAGAATCCACAGTGTAATAGTAAACTAATGTAAAACATTGAATAACACTGACACAAAAACACCCAGGCTCCCTGATCAGCTACAGGAGCTGGCTGCAGCTCACGCCAGCTCTCTCTCTGTGTAGCGCGAGCGCACAAACACACACCTATCCGTCCCCCCAATCCCTTCCCTGTCAGCTTCCCGGCTCTCTAATCTCTCTGAGCATCGTGCTCAGCGCAGCATTTTTTTTTAAAATGACTTTTAAGCACAGCAGAAAAAAAAAAAGCGCTTGCAAAACCAACTCACAAGCAAACAAGAAAGCGAGATTGCAGGAGATCACGCTATTAAACCTAAAGCCTGATCGCTGTAAACAATGTTTTTAAAATGAGTTTTAAGCACAGCAGAAAAACATCGCACAAATCGAACTTCATTTAAAACCAACTCGCAAGCAACCAAAAAAGTAACATTGCAACAAATCACACGATGAAGTCCTCCATGTAAACAATTTTTAATGAGTTTTAAGCACAAGGAAAAAGCGAACATTTGAAAAAGAGAAATGTAACATCGCACCTAATCGCGCTATGAAAAACTCCATCTGTAAACCTTTCATGAGTTTTAAGCACAAGGAAAAAAGCGAACATTTGAAAAAAGAGAAAAATAACATTGCAACAAATCGCATTATGAACTAAAAAATTACTTTTGAAAAATCCGTAATACAAAACCACCAAGAAAACTAACCTTGCATGAAACGAGTTCTGGCATGAAGTGTTTTCCTTCAGGTGTTTTCTCTCTTGTGATTTCTTGGGTTTCTGGTGCTTTTAGCTGTTTAGCTGGTGGGGAGTGAAAGCCTCATGCAGCCATTCCAAAAAACGTTCTTGTGACCCTTCACATTACTGGCAGTCTGGCTTTGTTTACATTATGCTGGTTGAAAGCACGAGGGTTCTCCGATTGGTAAATGAGTAAACTGGTAAACATTTTTCCACCTTTTGTAATTTCTTTCTTTACTTGATTTCAATTTTCTTCAAAACTTTCTTCTGACAACTCTCCACTTGCTTAGAAGCCATAGTTAACTGCAAAAGCACACGAAATACTGTAGAGCACAAAGAGAGTGCACGTCTTATTGAAAACAATGAACAAGGAGCGGCTTTGCTTAAATGAAAAAGCATGGCAGCTCTCTTTCTCTCAGGCTGCCTGTGGGGAGGGGATGTTTTGCACTTACAGCCTACAGATAGGCAGGCAAACACGTGCAGCAATCTCCTCCTTCCCCTTCCCAGCAGGCACGTGCTCGCTCGCCCTTTTCTCTCTCTCTCTCTCTCTCAACTGAGGACGCAAAGGAAACTGGCTTGTTCAGCAAACACGTGAAGCAATCTCCTCCTCCACCTCCCTAGCAGGCACGCTCGCCCTCTCTCTCTCTCTCTTTCAGCTCAGCTTGCAGGCAGGCAAGGGAACCTGGCTTGTTCGTATACCGAGTGTGTGGTTGTGAACCGAGGCAAAAGTTTGGCGATTTTTTGGTCGTGAACCGAGGTTCCACTGTATATATATATATATATATATATATATATATATATATATATATATATATATATATATATATATATATATATATATATGTATATATATATATATATATATATATATATATATATATATATATATATATATATATATATATATATATATATATATATGTATATATATATATATATATATATATATATATATATATATATATATATATATATATATATATATATATATATATATATATATATATATATATATATATATATATACATACATATATATATATATATATATATATATATATATATATATATATATACATATACATATACATATACATACATACATATACAATGTTGTAAAATAGGAATAGAGAGAGAGGATTGGAAATGTAGATCCCTAACTTTTAAACCTAATAGCAGGAATCATATAATATTAGCTGGAAACTTGTTTAGCTCAATCAGCTATTTCTTTCATATAATAGTAATGTGGTGAATCTGTACTCTCAATTGCACAAAACTAAAATAAACATCATCTGCCCTGTGAGTTTTTGACATGGTGCAATTTAATTGATAATAATTTGGAAATATCCATGAACTGTCCATATTAATAGCAGCTGGAATTGTTGCAGAACTTCAGCTAAAAGTAATTTCAAGAAAACAAATGAATAAATAAATAATTATCAGCTCAGAAAATGTTTAATGCTGCCATAATGAGCTATTCAACACAATATCTGGTAGCCTCAGATTAGCAGAACCATGAAAGTGATACAGAATTTTAGGCGTATTGTCAAGATCCTCACCCTAACATGAAAAATTAGCTCAGCAACCATCCACAGGATCCTCATGTATGCCATATGTTCTCACAATATACCTGTGTAATCAAAAGCTTCATCCAAGGACTTGAGTTTCACATTATCACCACAGACCTGAACAAGAACCACAACACTGGTCAATGAACTGGTGCAACAGCAAAAAACTCTTAATGACCTTTTCTTCTACCTGTCAAGCCAGAACCTGATACACTTATATACCTCGGTAAGCTGCTTACCTATTAACTGAAGGAAAAAAAGTCACTCTTTTCTCTGAAAGAACCATGACCACATAGGTCCTTATAGTAAAAGAATTACATTCTGCTGAAAAAGAGTCTAGTGCACCCAAGACATCACATTCTAATGAAGCAAAGAGGGTGTAACACAAAGTAGCAATCCTTTGGTTTCAAATATGGACACTCTTAAATTTTCTGCCTTAATACTCGCTCCATGAAAATCATGAACAGAAAAGAAACAAGACACACCAATATTAATCAGATATAAACTTAACACCAAATGTGAGAATGTATTGTGGGCAGAGCAGCTCAGCTCCATTTTTGACTTTTTTAGGTTGTCATTAGAACAGTAGAAGGTTCCAAAGCTTTGGAAACAGGATACAGTAATTCCAGTAGCTAAAAACAAAACCTCAAGCCTTAAATTACTTCAGACAAGTGGCACTAACATCACTGATTATGTTTTCATTTAAAAAACTTAGGGAGCTAAAACAGAAAACTCAAGTTTATTAGATATTTTTCAGTTTCCCAAACAGTCTAATGAAGAGACAGAGGATACCATTGTCACATTGTTTTGTGTGTTATACTCTATAATCACTTGAAGAGCACTGGATACTCGTCTGAGGTTCCCGTTTGTAGACTTTTTATCACCTTAATACCATTCAGCCTCACCTTCTTGCACAGAGACTAGTACAAGACTTTAATCTGGACTTCAGTTTGGTAGGGTGACTGATCGACTTGACAGGACTCAAACTGAAAGTCAATGGCTATTTGACTTGCTGTGCCCATCCACAGAGTCTCCTTTAGGGATATGTTCTTTCAGCTCTTTTGTATATCCTATACACTAATGGTTGCAGCAGTAAATTTGAAAACAGGTCAGTTTTAAAATTGCCCGATATTCAGAAAGCTTACAATCTCTGCCGTTTCAAATAATCATTAAAATTTTCAACAAACATTCACAGGGTTAAATCATAGGAAGAACAGCTATTATTTGCACCATTCATCAGTCTGAATATTGTTGTGTCATAGTTTTGAAGTTTAATAGGTTTGATCTAATGGTTCACCATAAATATATTCACTATGGTATTATGTTTAATTGTACTAAGGTTGTTTGTTGGCTGCATTCGTTGTGATGTGTTTTTAATGTTACATTGCAGTCTCTTTGTAAAACCTGCTGATAAACCAAACTTCCCTGTTGGGACAATACATTTGAATTCAAATGGAGACCTTATATGGCTATGCAATAATATGATAATAATCAAATATTTTATACTCCTAAATAACAATAACAACATTATTTAGGAATTTTCTGCGTTACCTACCCCAAAATAGCAAGCTATTTAAAAAAAAATAATTCTAAACCTTTAAGAACTTGTGGCCTGTTTTATATTAAAGTTGACTAACAAGCAAGAGTTATTGATCTAATAACTCACAATGAGCCAACCACAAAACGAGTGGTGAAAAAGCAGTATTTACAGTATACAGTATGTATGGCATTTTATAGATATAGTTTACCACACTGTGTTCAACTTTTTCCACAAAATATGTTTAAATACTCCCAAGAACAAATATGCAAGCATAATTTTAATATCAATTATTTTGATATCAAATTGTTTATTCACATATGTTGCATTTTATTGTAAGCAAATAAAAATAAGTCTTGGTGGACCATTCAGATTCTTTGTTCGTTCATCAATCATTCAACCTTTCTCACAGTGAATCTCCTAGACATCCCTGCCAAAAGCTACCCTTCATGTTATGCTGCCTGCATAAGTGGCAACATTGGCATCCTCTGTGCTAGGATAAAACGACAGTGGCAATCTTCACACTAGTATTTTTAGCCAAAGGCCTGTAAATGAGAAAAATAATCTACCTCTTTTATTGTTTACAATCAAATTATTATTTGATCCCATGTTTTAGATGACTAAAGGTAAAGGTGTTGACCTAAAAGTCTAATAAATATCTTGCAACATGTCTACATTTATACAACTGCTTCTTGCTTGACCAAAATGTCTTCAAAATATACAAACCCCATTTCCAAAACCTTTAACTGGCAAATGACAAAGAAAAGATTTTCTGTCTTTTCGCATATAAACTTCATTCTATTTGTTAAACATGAACAAATTTAGAAATTGATGCCTGCAACACACCCGGAAAGTTGGGATCGAGGCACGTTTACCACTGGGTCACAACCCCTTTTCTTTTATTTACATGTCTTAATCGTTTGGGAACTGAAGAATCTAACTGTTGCAGTTTTTCAAGAGGAATTTTTGCCCATTCCTGCTGTATACAAGACTTGAGATGTTCAACAGTTCAAGGTCTTTCAGTCCATCTCAGATGAGCTTGGGACCAGAGTATGCACCGTTTCTGCACAAAATTGAAGTATGGCTTCTTCTTTGCATAATACAGTTTCAGAAAGCATTTCCTGACACAGTGGCGGAATGTGTTAAGCAACAATGATTTCTCAAAAAACTCCCGAGCCCATGTCCAACACAGTAGAATGATGGTTTCTAATGCAGTACTGCCTAAGGGCTCAAAGGTCACACACATTCAGCAGTGATTTCCACCCTTGGCCTTCAGACAGAGAGATTTCTCTTGACTCCCTGAATCTATTTAAAATGTTAATAGAGGTGTCAGACAAAAATATTTATAGTCAGATCTCATATACAATGCAAACTTGCCAGTTTGGAGATTTTAAATCAGTGCAGCAAATCACGGAGCCTGGCCCAGCCAGGAGGCTTTTTATCCTCCAGTGTGCTCTTCAATGTGTTTCCTTCAGTTCTTGACAATATTCACCAATGAGGTCAATGTGTCCCATCCTTACTGAGAGCAGCCTTGGCAGTGTCCAACTTACCCTAATCAAATGGATTACTGGAAACTCTTTGAGGTCATCACCACCACAAGATCCCAAGATTACTATCATGACAGGTAGAAGTGGGCAATATGGCCAGAAATTTTCATCACAATATACAAGAAAGCAATAATTCTTACTGTATATATCATATTATAATCTTTTTAAACAGAATATAAATACACTTTTAAAAACAGAATCCAGTTTAAGTTCTTCTGTTGGCTCCATTTAATAGGGTAACAGTGGATAGCTCTAGTGTGATGTTTATTTTCATTAGAATCATTTTAATTAACCAGATAATCAAAACATACCTTTATTGTGCAAAAGAGTATGCATCTTTAAAAATGTGTACTGTACAAAATATAAAAAAAATGAAAAAAGACAATAAAAAATAAGTACTAAAAAAACTATTCTTCCCAAATACTTTGGCTCCAATTAAATAAAAGCATGCAAGACTAACTAGACCTTAATATTGCCTTTTAAAACATCTTTGAACATGAAGACAAACCAAGGAAAACATATATTGACTGAATACTGCCTTAGCAGAACTTATTAAAACAAGTCCTAAAATCCAGGATACTAAAGGAAGCTTTCACATTTGTCACACTACTGAAATAATCTCAAAAGCACAATTTTCAATTTTCAAAATCCTCTTTCTGCAGACATCAATGTTGGTGGACATTTTTTTTTTTTTTTTTTAAGATGAATATAATTATTTCTAAGAAACAAAACATCTTCCATTCTATTGCTTTCTACCCTTGAAAATTCATAGTATTTTAACATATACAGTGGAAACTCGGTTCACGAATGTCTCATAACAAGTACAAATAGGTTTACGAGCAAAAAGTTCAAACTTTTGCATCTGTTCACGACCACAGACTCGGTATACGAATAAGCCAGTTTCCCTTTCGGTTTGTGCGCGCCGATGATTTCCGCACGTGTTCAGTCTCTCCCTGTGCATTCCC
Source organism: Polypterus senegalus (assembly GCF_016835505.1). Lineage (NCBI taxonomy): Eukaryota > Metazoa > Chordata > Cladistia > Polypteriformes > Polypteridae > Polypterus > Polypterus senegalus. The sequence continues at coordinate 208,504,568 of NC_053156.1, read as the reverse complement.
TGTGCAGCGAGCAAGAGAGAGAGAGACACACACACACACACAGGCAGACACGTGAGCAAGAGAAACACACACACACACACACACACACCTGAGAGATACGGCTGGACTCATAAGGCCGAGAAGGCAGTTTAAAAAATGCACCAGGCTTGTTTTTAAAGAGACAGATCCGAGCATTGTTTTAACCTTGTTGTATTTAATGAAGACTTTTTTCTATTGGATTTTAACCTCCACTTCACTTCTGTTTACAGCGATCGGTTCGTAGCATGTTCATTTTTTCCCTGCGCTTAAAACTCATTAAAAAAAAATGTTTTTAGCGAGCGGTTCATAGCGCTGTAGAGCGAACTCTTGCAGTGTTAGTTTTCTTTGTTGTTCAAGGTTTTCTCAGTATTATTCAAGGTTTTTACATTTAGTTTACTATTACGCTGTGCATTCTATGGTGTAATTAACTATATCTTAAAAATATATATATTTACAAAACAGTTCGTACAGTCTGGAACAGATTAATTGTATTTACATACAATCCTATGGGGGAAATTACTTCGGTTCATGACTAAATCTGTTTACGACCAGAGTTTTGGAACGAATTATGGTCACGAACCGAGGTTGCACTGTATAGATCAAAATATGGTAAAACAATATTTATTGTCGCCTACTTATTATTTACTTATACATAAAATCTGCTTCTATTTTGTTAAAAACTCTGTTATGCCCCATTTCCCTTGGTGCCCAAAACTTGCTTATTTTGCTTAATGGTTAATCCAGAGCTACTTTATTAAAATTATCATAGATAGTGGAAAGTACCTGCATGGATACATTATATGACATCACAAATGTGTTTTCTATTGGCAGCACTCTGTCCTGACATCCTAATAAAGTACTGAACTTAACCATGGTAAAAATGTAATATGAATATTTCCAACAGTCAACAAATTTCTACTGGTGTACAGTGCATCACTAATGACAAGCATCAACAACTTTCTAGTTACAGCTCCATGCAGCTGTCTTCACTACTGAGGTCTTGAACATAATCCTCTCTGTCATGGTGCCACGGCAAACAACTTAATCTATCAGGAGCTAATACAATATTGAAAATCAAAAGTTAATTTGGATCACACATGCAAAAAAAGCTTATTTAAAACAGTGCAACATAAAAAAGCAAAATGTCAAAAAATATATACTTTGTCAAAATTATAAGATACACAATGCAAGAGAGAGGAGATAAACAAAGCACTTGCTTTACTCTATAAAGTTCTTTATTGATATTAGTTTAGATAGGAGTCAGAGTTTAGGATCTACTTAAGCTAATTGCACTAATTCTTTAATTTCACACAAAAAATGTTGAAGAAAAAACAAACAATAATACTGAAAAAAGGGACAGAACATTAAACTCTATATTTACCTTTTTAAAGGGTGATCTTTCATTGCTTTTCCTCTGTATGCTTTTCTTTGGCTTTAAAATCTTCTCTCTGTTGGTTAACCAGTTTGCCTCATGATTTTTTGTGGCAGGGTTCAAACATTCATGATCTGGAGCTTCCTTCTTAGGACTTTGTATGTAAATTTGCACATCATCGTGAAAAGTGACTTTTTTTTTAATTCTAATCCGTTTGCGCTTCTGGACTGGGCTGCAGTCTGCAGGTTTGTTTTCTCCAATACATTCTTCCTGAAAATAAGAAACCATTTTGCAATGATAACACACAAACCATACACAGAATGGTAGTAAATGAAGTAGCAATCTATTGTGTTTGCCAAACATTTCGATGGGAGGTTAAAGGCTTTTAAGGACAAGTGTTCAGCACATTAATGATTTTAATTTTTAGTATTTGTCTCCTGCCTTGCACAACACTGCTTACACATCTAGCAATAGTTATATGAGGCATATATTTAAATAGGTTATGGTATTTATACTATACCCCATTTTCCAAAAACAGTTTAATATTTACTGCCCTAGACACATACTAATCATTTAATGAATAATACAGATGATCAAAAGTAGCACTTTTATGTTGACAATGTCCCATACTTATGGATAAATGATATTTATCATATTACAACCAAGAACAATAAATACAATAAACACTCGCCATACTGGATATGCCTGAGCAATTAACTGAAATCTGCCCTCTTCTTTGTAGATTTGATTTCCCACTTTACACTTTTGACCTACATTTCCATCATTAACGTTAAACTAAAACTACCATAGAATTAATTGAAGGTGTTTATAACTATTTCAATTAATAAAGAAGCCAATGCAGAGAAAAGGAAAATCCATCAACCTTCATAGAAAGCCAGAATATCACATGCCAAACTCATGCATGCATCCAGAGTAATTCATTTAAGTAGTGTCAATCCATTAATTTATTCAAGAGTTTACATACTGTGGAGAATATTTCAGTAGGCCAATTTGGCTGTAGGGTAGGATGTAAAATTAAAATCCAGCAAAGTCTGTAACATTGGAAAGTGGTGCTGTATTTTCCTCCAGCCCTCAGTTGGTGGTGCAACTAAATACATCTCTGCATAAATCATCAACTACAATGGTAATACTTGCATTGGTGTACAAAGTTACAAGTTGAAGAAATGTCAGCTTGAAATAAACTATAATAGTGACAATTAAAACAACTGAATTAGATGGATCACCAATGCCAAATGAGATTTTAAATCTGATTCATGATCTTTTGTTTCATTTTCTATGCATAACGTAAGACTGAATCCTTTCTAGTAGAAGACAGACCATCAGAAATCTCAAGTGTCACAGTAAAGGGTCTACATACTTGGATCAATACAATGGTTCTTTATCTATCATTATGTATTTATCTGTCTTTATGTATCCGTTATATATATGTAATGCAAAGCCGATTGACTTTTCACTCACACAATCAACAAATATAGTATTTCCGTTTAGTGGGAAAAATTAATTTGGCAGGATGTTACATCTAATGCAATATAAATGTGCTAAGAAAGCACATTTAAATAAATCAATATTTTAGGAGTAACCTACAATGCAAAAACAAAATAAGCCTTAATCTCAAAAATGCTTAGATGGATTTGAATGAAATTTGATGAAATAAGTAAAAAAAATTAAATATTTATTAGTATTTAACTTACATGCTCTGTGTTGAGAGTGTGCTTTATGCAAATGAAGGATGCAGCAGAAGTAACTAACTTGCCACGCAAATGGCACCACTATCCAAAAGGGTTGACACTTAAAGATGGGGCAATGTCCTAGACAGGAAAAAAAAAAAAAAAAACAGATTTGATCACATTCTGAAAATGGGAAGGGAAAGCTCAGGGATGCTCTTACTGGTTATCAAGCTCCATTTTCTGCCGTTGACTACTTGCAGTCTTAGGCCAGGTTTATACTTCATGTGACGTATGCTCCTGTTGACACTACTGCTACGCAAGATGGCAGTGCGAGATATCACGGTGAGAAAGCAACGTTCGGTTTCGCCATGTTGTGAACTGCCTGAAACATCCACTAAATTCCAAGGAAATCTTGCCACAATGTAGTATGTAATAAATATACTTTAACGCATTTCATTAAGAAAGTGGTATCAAGTGTAAATTTAAGGATTCTAAATGTGCAGGGAGCTGGAATATCACACATTTAATGTGTTCTGTGTGGCAATTGCAGACTGCCACTGCTGTCAATTCAGGAGGAAGCCCCAGAGCACATAGCGATTAACAACCGAGTCTTCTTCAAGATTACATTTGCAACGGCCTACTTTAATGACAAAATAAACTATGACAGAGTGGAAATTGAGATTAAAGCTGAGAATTTCACTTTAATTAGAAAACATACCTTTATCAGCACTTATCTTGCCTATCCATTCTGCTTCTTCAACCTCTAGCCCCAAGTTGTAGTACAGAAAACCTACCCTCATTCCCACTCCAGCTCTTCAATCACAGTGCAGAAAAAAATGGTCTTCAGATAGTAGCTCTTGAATTTATAATGGGAAAGCCAATGAAATTGTATTGTAATGCTCGAAGCAACTGCTCTATGCTCCTCGGTCTTCATGTTAATACATCAGTTTAACATACTGTATATGGTATTAGCACTTGTGTATATGCACTTCAAGCAATGCTGGGCATATACAATCACGTGTGCACTTTAAGGTGGGACTACGTACAACTGATTAAAAACACTAAAAGAAATACTGCACTTGAGTGAATGAGCCATAAAAGTAAAAAAATTCAATACACGAGCCATCTAAAAACTATAACTTTATTATCATGCACAATAGCAAAAGAAAAAAAATCAAGCTTGAACACAAAAAAATACTTGCGTGAATGACAAACTAATGAAAATCATAAACATCTAATAATGATATATACTCTAATTTCACATTATCCCTACCAATTATCTGTTTCATTTCAAAAGAATATCCTTTCCTGTAAAATTGTGATTTACAATGACCATCAACAAAAGCCAAGTCACTAGGAAAACCAGGAAAAAGTAGGAATTGATCTATTGCTGGAATCTTCTACTCATGTCCAATTGTGTATAACATGTTTAATAGTAGATAGCTCCAGTGACCTAATAAAATTATTTTTTACTTAACCAATGCTTTGATCCAAGATGACTTATAAAATCTGAGATCTAATAGGTTACATTTCTTTTGTTTTTCCAATTGATGTACAGGCATGTGAAGTGTCCTGGTCATGGTGAAAGTGTCAGTAGCAGTACTTGAACCCACAAACTCAGGACTTAAATTTTTGGGTCAGAAGCTTTAACCACTATACCACACTGCCTGCCAATTATATTAGCACTTGGAAAGAAAACAAAAATACAAATATTGTACACTGAAAATGACTACACAGTGCTAACTGATAACACAGACACCTATTGTCTTACAGAAAACTTCCCAGGCAAAGCCAGCTAATATTTAATAACTAGGCTGACCTGCCTTTTAAGCTGACAACTTCTTAAGGCAATTCAATATGTAGATCAATTTGATATTTTATACAAACTCATTAATTTGGTTATATTGCATTTGAGCGGTATTACTTTAATACTCGTAGTTTCTGTTATTTTTGTGATGAAATGTAAACTTTTTTTCTATATTGAGGTCGCCCTTTTGAACCCCCCTGATATTTACTACGCGGTGTGGCATTTGTACTCCATCAACATTAATTATTTCCAGAGACATAATTGTCTATTTTTCCAGCACATCGCGCACAAAAGCAAGGGAACGATGGGAGCACCAGAACTCTGCTCACATCATGTCGCTTCGTACCGCAAGCTGCAAGTAGTAAGTCTGTGATAAGCGGAATACCGCTACGCTTTCCACTTACGGGACAGAAGGACAATCCCGACCGCTTTTATATAGTAAGAAAGAAGAAGAAGATATCCCACAGTCTGGAGTAGAAAATCATCTTTTACCTGGAAAAACAAAACTACAAATCCCATCGTGCACTGCAAAATGGACAGGGCGTGTGTGAAACTCCGCGCCTGTGTATCACTCGCTGGACAAGGATATAGAAGGATTGTGCAAAATTCCCAAAATCCTGTTTTTACTTTGACCTTCAGGGGTATTGAGTTTTGCTTGATGAGGGAAAAAATAAATTTAAACAATTTTAGCATAAGGCTGCAACAAAATAAAAATGTGTAAAAACTGAAGGGGTCTAAATACTTTCTGAAGGCACTGTGTACAGTCCCTGACAAAAGTTCAAACTCCACTGCTGATGTGGAAAACACCTTCAATGTGTCTCAGCGTCAAGTTCAGAGGATAAAAAAAGATTTGAAGAGACTGGAGACGTTTTTGACAAGCCCAGGTCAGGAAGACCCCGCAAGACAACTGCTCGAGAGGACCGTTTGTTAGCTCGAAAATCCAAGGCCAGCCCATTTTCCACTGCCGCAGAGCTCCACGAGACCTGGTCACCTGAAGTCCCTGTGTCAACCAGAACAGTTTGTCGGATTCTGTCTCGAAATGGCCTCCATGGTCGAATCAGTGCCCATAAGCCAGCACTAAACAAAAGACAATTGAAAAACCATGTGGCATTTGCCAAGGCCCACAGCCTGCTAAAAGGATGGACGCTGGAAAAGTGGCAGAAGGTGGATTTTCAGATGAATCTTCTGTTGAATTACACCACAGTCACTGCAAATATTGCAGGAGACCTACTGGAACCCGCATGGAGCCGAGATTTACCCAGAAAGCAGTGAAGTTTGTTGGAGGCAAAATCATGGTCTGGGGTTACATGCAGTATGGGGGTATGCGAGGGATCTGCAGGGTGGAAGGCAACATCAATAGTCTAAAATACCAAGAAATCTTAGCTACCTCTTATATTCCCAACCATAAAAAAGGGCAAATTCTGCAGCAGGATGGTGCTCCATCGCATCCATCTCCACATCAAAGTTCCTTAAAGCGAAGAAGATCAAGATGCTTCAGGATTGGCCAGCCCAGTCACCAGACATGAACATCATTGAGCATATGTGGGGTAGGATGAAAGAGGAAGCATGGAAGACGAAACCAAAGAATATTGATGAACTCTGGGAGGCATGCAAGACTGTTTTCTTTGCTATTCCTGATGACTTCATCAATAAATTGTATGAATCCTTGCCAAACCGCATGGATGCTGTCCTTCAAGCTCATGGAAGTCATACAAGATATTAAATTTGGATCTCACAGCACCACTACTTAATTTGCTGACATATTTTTGGATTTGCAGTAAAGTTATTCATTTTCTGTATAGGCGACAAAACTTTTGTCTTGCCCAAATTTGACCTTTCTGTCTTGATTAAATGATAAATCTTTTTTCAGTGAAACTAATTTATTTCAGTGCACGAAATATCATTTGGGAGGGCTTTAGCTTTTCATATGAGCTATTTCTAACACCAGTTGATTAATTAAAAGTCAGGTTAATAGCAGGAGTTTCTACAAAATAGAGAAGCGACAATACTTTTGTCAGGGACTGTATATATGTAGCATGGCTGTGCTGCTACCTTAACATACAAAGTCAGAATTAGTATCCTGATTGTTCCCTGCATGTTCTCCCTGTGACTTTTTGGGTTTCCTCCTGCAATCCAAAGACATGCATGTTTAGGTAGATTGGCAAAACTAGACTGGCCCAACTGCGAGTTCATCCTGCAATACACTGCCACGTATATACATATACACAAGCACACACGTTTAACCTGATTGTCAAATATAATTCACCACTCGGATACACAGTAGCAATCTCAAACAGTTTAAGAGCTTGTCCTAGTTCCTCAAGCAGGTTCCACTGTTCACCTTTAAGATCTAGGAAATGTCTGGTGTCACTTCTGGGTCTGAAAGAGCTGCTGTAACTGGCCACTTTTGCTCCAGCAAGCAACTGATCATGCAATATGTGCTGATCCATCTAACATTAACATCTTGAATTAGTTTGTATTCAGGGATGCTCAATTAGTTTTGCTTGGTCTGAAGCTTGGAGCTGGCAAATTAACTGTTATTGAAATGCCCTACCAAGCATCTAGCAGCTCCAATCATTTTCGAGATCTGGGAATTATTCAAGGCCTGATTCACTACAATTTGTGAAGTGTGGCCAGCAAAACGTATTGAAGATATCCCTCTTCTCCAAACCCTAAGCGCTGCCACTACATTAGCAATATTATCATGAACCACAGCCATAATTTTGCTTGTAGGAATCCCAAAATTTTCATCTGACCGCTTAATCCAGTTTGCAATATTTTCAGCAGTATGTCATTCTTCAAGAGGCCCAGACACCAAACTGCAGATTTAAAGTTTCCATTTGTCATTAATGAAATGCCAAATAATGCCCAGATACGCCTCTGTAGCTATACCTGTCCATGCATCCATTGTTAGACCAACACTGTTGATGGAAGAAGTGAAGGCAAGTTTGACTTTCTGGAATATGTTCTCATATTTATTTTCCACCATGCTAGTGAAGCAGGTACATTTGGGGAGAACATAACCAGGTTAGAAAATTTTTATCATATCCTGGAATCTCTAATCTTCTACCACTGCCAAAGGTCTCATGTCTTTAATTAGCATGTTGAGCACACTGTTTGCCAGAGCTGCTTCAACCTGTGGTGTGCAAGTATTGGCCCTTAGGAGGAAGTCATCCAAACAGCTCTGCTTTTTATTAAGGGAGGGGAGATACATTTGTGATAGGTATATTTAGAACTGTACATGATGTCACAAAAATAACTATTGTTTTGTCCTAGCTTGAATATAATTTAAACAAATGATCAAATATTTGTATATGTAAGTCACTTTAAGACTCATTACACATGTATTCATAAACAACAACACATAGCACATTTTCATACAAAAAAGTAGCTCAAAGTGCTTTACATAATGAAGAAAAATAAAAGACAAAATAAGAAATTAAAATAAGACATTAATTAATATAGAATAAGAGTAAGGTCTGATGGCCAGGGAGGACAGTAAAACAAAATCCATCTCAAATTGAGATAGATGTCATTCATAGACATAAATATGGCTGCTGGGCATATCTGGCATAAAGCGGTTTAATAATGTTTGTAAAGTATAAATGATACCAGCTGAAATGATATTGCAGGAGACGGGCAACTCGTCTTGAATATTGTTTTTACCTCTGTCTTCTTTTCTATACTTTTGTAGCCACAGAACATTAAATAATTATATGTTAAAACTTTTCAGTAACAATTTTTGCACTGCCAATTTTGGTATAGCTTTGTGCTGTGTTTTGAATATGCAATGACTACACAACTGGATTTTTTTATTATTCTCCTTGCTTGTTACTGCCATCATCACATTTAAACATTTGGGTATTAGTTTGGCCAATCAGTTCAGAGCAAAGTGTTTTCATTGTTTTTTGCAGACCTTTAATGGACATCTGATTTTTCTTTTTGACAATGTGTCACATATGAAATATACTGTAAAAAAATTTGATCATTTTAAATTCTTGGTGTTTGTCAGCAATTTTTCCTTTTTTAAAAGCAATCTACTACATATCTTAATCATCAGGATACCTTGCAAGTTTAACAAGTGCATTAACGATCCATCAAAAATCCAGTGCAAGAGGTTTATGAATTTACTCAGAAGAGTTCTTATGCTAAAAAATGCTCTATGTTAGACATTGGAAGCGAAGAGAAGAAGTGGAAGACAACCTTAACACCGCAGAACACTTCACACGATGCCCTTTATTAGTCATCCGCCTGTTCATTTCGACTTATGAGAAAACATGGAAAGAGCCCAGAACCAAATATTTCACTTCAGACATGCTTACTTTCATACCTTTTTAAAGTTAAAAATGGGATTTGCTAAGCTGTACATTTAGCACTCTAAACTGCAGAAAACATTTATTATTTTTCAACTCCAAACAGCCAGCTGACCAGCAGCAACTCCACTGTGGGTGGGGTGTCATGTGCCCCTATGCTGCAAACTCTCTTTCAGTTAGGATTGTGTCAACTGTGCTAAATAAAAAAAAAATGCTTTCTTGGCCTCACAAGTTTTGTGAGATGAAAGTCTGAGGCAGAACCCCGTTAGCAGCGTTTTATTTTAGTGCTGTTAATTGAATGTCTACAGTATTTTTTTTTCTTTAACCAGACGTTATTATTAGTCCACTGGAGGTCCTTACTCCTGAACATAATACATACAATTTGCCAGGAGTTAGATATCTGTGCCACAGACCAATTCTTGCTCTTCCCAGTGACTGACCTTAGATTTTGTTGACCGTTACTGGAAAAAATACAAATTCACAGGAAACTGTATTCTTTTGAATTCAATTAGGTAGTAGTAGGAATAATGGGAATTTGAGGTATACATATAATTTGAGCCTGTAGAACATCCTATAAAAAGTAGCTTCAATCTAACCTGAATGCTTTTATATTTAACCTTGTATTGTCACTGTTTTGTGGGTTTAGAACAAATGCAATATTAACTGAAACTTATCACAAATAACATTAACTTTTACAGGCTGAACATTTATGTGGGACGTAAAATGAATTGAACATTTTAAATACTGTACAGAAGTAGGTAAAAGAAATAATATCATGAACTATACATAACGTCCCAGTGCTTGAAGTGGAATCAAATTACTGGCATAATTCTGTTTAGTTCCTTCTTGCATTTGGTTATTACTTTTACAAAACAATATATTAGTTAATGGGGGGGGGGAGGTGGTCAGAGAGTTACACTACACTAACATTCGATTGAGGGTTGTGTATGTTCAATCAGTGAGGGACTTCCTTTACTGAGCTGAGCAAGTATTAAAAACTTACTGAGGCATGTCATCGCTCCTTGCTTGTGTTGAGCACAGGGCTCGAAATGAGTGGCACACTGCACCAGCCCTTTACCGTTTATGCTTTTGAACCAGATGGATGTGGCACATCGTAGTCTGAATACTAAGGGGACAAACCAGTTCTCTGCAATATGTTACATGTACTTCAATGCCAACTCCCACCATGTTTTTCAAAAGTATATGTACTGCAAATAAAAGCGATCAAAAAGTCACTGGGGACAATTCCAGTTTTAACATGTATATATTTTATTCTCCATCCAAAGAAGTATACGGAGTACTGCGTATACCCATGGATGCAACTTGCTAAGCATGTCTAATTTGAGTTTTGTGGAACTTCATCCTTCCCCTTCACATCTGGTAGCAGAATCATTTGCATAAAGCAGCAGTCCCACTTCTCTGCACAATTCCTCCCTTTCCACTGATAAAGCATTACTACTGACAAGTTTTTTTTGTTTGTTTTTTTATAAATACCTCTAAATATTGACACATCAAAGTGACCTTTCTTAAGAGATGTCTACTGACCTAGGTCAACCAGCTTTTTAACTAAATGAGAAATAGCATTATTATTTTTGAAAGGCTGCTGGACCAGACACAGTACCTAGAAAAGCACTCAAGGAATGTGAAGATCAGCTTGCCGCTGTATTTACCAATATCTTTAATCTATCCCTTGCCCAAGCCATCATTCCATCTGGTCGGAAGACATCTACATTTATCCCAGTACAAAAAAAGTCCTCGCCCAGCAGCCTGAATGATCACAGACCGGTGGCACTCACCCCAAGTACTTTGAGAAGCTGGTACTAAAGCACATTAAAACAGGTCTCCCACTGACCCTGGATCAACACCAGCATGCTTACAAAGCGAACATATCAACAGAAGATGCCATCACTATAGCTCTTCATATGGCCCTGAACCATCTGGAGCACAGTGAGACAAATGTGAGGATGCTCTTTGTCAATTACAGCTCTGCATTTACCACAATCATCATCAAAAAGCTGTCTGACCTTGGCCTCTCCTCTCGCATCTGCTGCTGGATTAGGGACTTTTTAAACTAACCGACCCCAGACAGTGAAGTATGGCTCTTATACATCTACCACTCTCACCCTCAACACCGACTCTCCACAGGGCTTTGTGTGGAATCCTTTGCTGTACTCACTCTATACCCATGACTGCATCCCCACTCATCCTAGTAATATTATAAGCTTTGCCAACAATACTACACTTATCAGGCTCATTTCATTGGGGGTTGATGAGTCAGCTTATAGAGCAGAGGTACACAGGCTGCTCACGTGGTGTACAGATAATAACTTGATACTCACACTGGTAAAACCAAAGAACTCATTTTAGACTTTAGGAAGTGCAGTGTCGACCCCCTCCCTCTGACTATCAATTGCGATTGTGTGGAAAGAGTTCACAGCTTTAAATTCTTGGGAACCCTCATCTCGGACAGACTCACATGGCCAGAGAACACCACGGCCGCAGTGGAAGATATTTTCTTTTCCTTTTGAGAGGGCAGCATGTAAGCATGCATGGAATGGGACTGAATGAGTGGATTGGCTGTATGAAAGACTCAGAGGGCCAGCTATGCGTTATGCGTGTTCACTCCCTGAACACATTTAAGAAGACTAGGCCCTTCTGCTGGATAAGCTGACCCAGCGGTTTGGACAGGAGGACCCCATCACCACCACTCGCCGACGACGAGGTGAACTTCGCCAACAAAACTAGTCTGGGGCAGTCTGCAGAGGATATGTGTCATCTAGTGACATTAGCATATCCTGGACTAAATTTGGACCTGCAGAAAAGCCACTGATATTTTCCTGAAGGGGTTTCACAACCAGCATATGGCTTATGAAGTCATGAATAAAGATCCAACAACTCTATCCAAAGCACAAAGGTTGTTTGAGGTGCATGAACATAATTACAGAGCAACACTTGGCAGAGACCCCTAGGAAAGGGTACAATTTAGACATGTTTACTGGGTCGATGAGGACATGGATGTTACTCCAAATACTGCCCTATATCCTCAAGAAAACACTAGTCAACTATCTGTGACCAGGGAGCAGATTCTTACTTAAAACAAATATATATATATAATACTTTTTAAAAACCACGCTTCTATTAAGTTAAAAAGTAAAAAATAAGTCTCTCATACATCACTCGTAAAAAAAATAAAAACATGGTCGCTTTTGCTAAGATTTTAATAAGTGTTTTTTTGAATGTTGATTGATGAAAAGCGGCCACGCTTTTATTTTATTTACGAGTGATTTATGACAGACTTATTTTTTACTTTTTTGTACACTTTTTAACTTAATAGAAGTGTGGTTTTTAAAAAGTATTTGTATTTTTATATATATATATATATATATATATATATATATATATATATACACATACACACATATACAGTATTATTTTCAACTTTTTAGTCTTGGGTTTGTTTTACCGCCATCTACTGGTGAAATCTTGAACTATTCCTCATATGAAAATTTAATTTCTTAATTAACATGGATTAATTGAGCAATTAGTGAAACTGATTATTGATTCATGTATTACCATCGGAAGTGAGTAAATGTGCAAAATTTCAAGTCACTTGGACAACAGGAAGTGGGTTAAATATTGATTACAAGATTTGTACCAAACAAACAGGTGAAGTTAATATAAGCGTGGTAATTATAAGAAGAAAAATAATAATAAAATAAAGTGGAGAGACTTAAAGTAACTCTAGAGGATGTCCTAAATCATAGTGGGCCCCCTTCACATGTGCCACCCCCATACCCAAGGGCCATATCATCCAGTATTCGACCTGCAATGGACCGAAAGAGGACCAGAGCACGCCAGCCACCTAGCCCTAGCAGAACAACCCAGCTTCGTTTACCATGCCCATCTTTCGCTGACAAAGGAGTTTGCTACTTTTGAGGTGAAGAAGGCCATTTCAGACATGAGTGCTGGAAGTCAGAGATTCCCAGAGTCTGTGATGGAAGTGTTAAGAAGCTAACCAACTTATCTGTTGCCAGTGTGGGAAAGATGGCTGCACCAGGACCCAGCCTACATATTTCAGTCACTATAAACAATTCGCCTATTCAAGCTATTGTGGATACAGGAACTGAGGTCAACATCGTTTCATTAGAACTACATGAGAAGATGAGATTGGGAGAACAGTCAGCCTCCGCAACAGTGCTGTTGCGTAATGCAGAGTCAGGAAAGGAGATGGTCGCTATAAAAGGGAAAATAGTGAAGTTAAAAATTGGCGGCAAGTAAACGAAATGGTTGGTCTATGTTGCTCCTATCCAAGATCAGCTTCTCCTAGGGTTAGATTTCATGTTGGCCACCAACGTGACCATTCACGCAGGAGGCAAGGTCTTTATTGGAGGTGAACCAGTGCCCACTCGTATAGTGGTAGGGGCTAGAGGAGAGTATGCTGTATCCCACGTACATCTAGAGCACGCATAAACTTTTCCGCCCTGTACTGAACTTGATGTACGGGGGACTGTTGAAGATTCAAGGCCTGGTGTTACAGGAGTACTGGAGCCGACAAGTTTTGCAGATGGCATATCTTCCAGTAGTGTGCAGGTTCAGATGGAAAACCATATACCTGTTTGTGTGTGCAATCCTTCACTACAGGAGGCAGAACTTACACTGGGGCACATAGTGGAGTGAGGAAGGCATTGCCTCTAAGCCAGCTCTCATACACGATGTACAAAATTGGAATACACCCACAAGTATCAAGGAGCTACAGATATTCCTTGGACTTTGCAACTATCACCAGCATTTGCAGAAATTGCCAGTCCATGACCCAGCTCTTGCAGAAGGGAGTCAAATTCAAATGGAGCGAGACTGGGCAGCTAGCTTCTAGGAGTTGATGAAACGGTTGACAACAGCATCAATAATTGGCTTTGTTGTGTTATAAAACAAAAAAATAAGTTGGCTTAGTGTTAGTACTTATTAATGACTTATTTTGAGTATATAGCAAAGCCATACAGTGCTGAAGAGACTCAGCAAGGAAAAGGGGGGCTAGAGCCAGCTGAGCTAGAGCAACGACCGTTTAAGCAGGTTTTTTTTTTTTAAGTTCAATGCAAATGTATTGCTGAATAATTCTGGATAACGTTTAAATAATTAAAGGATTCCTGACTGATACCTTTGTCGTGGACCAGTTCCATTCCACACGGACGGCACAATACTTAGACTTTTTGTAATGGTGTGCTTAAAAGACAACTACGATGTTAGATATGGATTATGACTGCAGATTTGCCATAAATAGGTAAAATATATTTCTCAAAAAATCTTCGTAAAGGTAAATTACTGAACAGAGGCATGTCAATCTTTAACTATATCTGACAAACAGTCATACCTGATTCACCAGTAACCTGTACTGCTCCTAAGTCGGATTCAAACGCCAGTCTAACCACATTATCTGTCTGCTTTTTCCTTTCTTGTTTTCTCTCTCCGGGTACTGTGCACCAACTAGATAATGACACACTCTTTGTTGCTTTTTGGTAATAAAGTAACTCAGACTGAACAGCACATTTAGGATACTATAGCATAAAAATGCGACACGTAATAAAATGTTTTTTGCAGGTACACAACAGAGGTAAATTTCAAGATTTAACGTTTAATATGGATTGTGCGGTTCACTGCAATTTGACTTCTGTGACATTAAAGCGAAAGAGTCAAATATACAGTCATACGTACCTGGCATCTTTTATAGGTTTTGTAGATTTCATAAGCAGACGCGCGGCGTTTCTCCATATTTTTTTTGCACGTGCAACTAAAGTCAACAGTTTCTCAGTTTTACTTCCGCTTCCGTCCTTACGAGATGAGGTAATGCACCTAGTTCGATTCACGCCTGCGTAATACAAGACGTCATTCTAATTAGCCGTGGCGTTGCTTTCAAAAAGTACATCTAACATTGATTATATTATTTCCATATAGTTCCGATTTTAATTTTTCTCGAACTGATTATATTGTCCTTGAATGCAACCTGTGTCCGATTTCCAGATATACAACTGAAACATTCTGAAATGACTTTTATACGTCCATAAAACTGCTGAGACACATGCCATGCGGAAGCAAAAACAAAACAATTTTTGCCCTTTTAAACTCTCTACGTTGGTGTCTTGCGATGTCTGCAGTTTACTCAAATACGCGTTTTCTTCTGTAGCACCCTCCTAGTTTTGGCTGCATTTCCTGCTTGTAGCTCCATTACCTTCTACTTTAAATCACTTTTGTCCCATAAGCTACGTCGCAACGAAACAGACGTGGAAAAGTACTCCTACTGACCGGAGCGTCTACACGTAAACGTCATGTAATTGATCACATATCAGTATCAACACAGCAAAGAATAAACATTTCACTTAACAGCAACCCTTGGAAACCAGTCGCGTTGGGTTTTATTTTAAATACAGTACGGCAGCTGTAGTGTGGGTCCTTAAAAGAGATCCATGCTTTGCATTGCCAACAAACATTAACATTCTCCACTGTTATAATTTTATTTCATCTTTCCGGAGTGAAATCCGTATCTGTTATATATTACCGGTTTATTTGTTTTTGATATTTGCTATAGCAAGCCAATTACAATTAATTGATATCTCAAAATAAGATTCTTTATATTTTAAGATACCTGCAGTATACTGTGAAATATTTCAAATACATTTCAGATTTCTCAATTTGCTGCAAGGTGTCTCAGACTACCTTGTATGGACTGTAAGGTGTTATTTTTTTAACTTGTTAGTTTTGACACATCTCAGAATTACTTTCTGTAGAATTTCCTATTCATTCAATAAAATTTACTATTTTAGGATATCAATAATAAATTTGATATACCTTATATTTTATTATAAATATCTAAATATCTTAAAATTACTTTTGTCTTTTTAACAATATCTTAAAATGTTTTTCACATACCTTGAAATAAAATCAATGAAATCCTTTACTACATTATGTCAAAAAGAGCAGAATCCCATTTTAAAGTATCAGAAAATGTACTTTAGATATGGTATTGCAGAGTTAACGGGAAGATAGCTGAAACATTTCAATTCATTCATTCATTCATTTTCCACAAACATATCAGGGACCAGGTCAAAGGGGCTACAGTCTTTGTTAAGAGACCCGTATGTCCATTTCTCCAGCTACACATGCCAGCTCATACTGTGGGATCCCTAGAAATTCTTAGGCTATCTGGGAGATATAGTCCTCCCAGCTGGCTGTGGCCATAAAACAACAGGGAGGCACCTGGGAGGCATCAGTATCAGATGCCCAAACCACCTGATTTGGCTGCTCTCGATGCCAAACATCAGCGGCTGTACTCTGAGCCTCAGCTAGATGTCTGCGCTTCTCACCTCCCCTATCTGTCTGTCAGTCTCACCACCACCTTTTCTCCTCAATCCTTAACAAGACACAGAGGTACTTAAACTCCTCCATTTGGGGCAGTAACTCACCTCCCACTCAGAGTACAGTCCACCTTTTTCCTACTGAGGACCATGGCCTCAGATTTGAAGGTACTGATCCCTGCTGCTTCACACTCATAGTCATAAACCATTCAACTGTGTCCTGCCCAATAAAGCCAACAGGACCGCATCATCTGCAAAAAGCAGTGACACATTTCTGGTAGTCTTCCTAAATAAAAATGCAGGCTGGAAGATATTACACAAAAAACACAGTCCTTCCAATAATAAAATCCACAAAAAATATTTACATAACAATAAATCAGTGTATATACAAAAAATGCACCACAAACCCAAATCATACAAATACCTCCACCAAAAAAAAGAAAATATATACAAAGAAAGGCACAAGCCACTATGCTTGATGACAACCCCTAGCATAACCCCCATGTAGTTTTAATTTGTGAAGCCTCTTTCTGAGGAATTGTGGCAACTGAAAAAGAGCTCCACAGCGTGCAAGGAGCACAAGGTTGCCAGGGCTTTAAAAATTTATAGCCCTAGGACAGCTTAGAAATAGTGAATCTGACCAAAAAAATAGCCCAATGCTTGAGGTAGACAAAATTATACACCAGAAAGAGAGGGTGGTGTCAGAGTAAGAGGGTTAGGTACATACCATCAAAGCTTGAGGGGCTGGTTCCTCTCAGAGATATTTTAGAATAATAGGATGGGTATATACCCTAACCCTTCAATGATTATACAATGGTAAAGAACATATACAAGTCCAAACAATGGGTGCCAGACAGATGAAAAACATGTTGAAAATGCAATGCAGGGGGACTGAAAAAAAGCCTAATTGGGCATTAAAACCATGGACCTGGAAACACTGAAGTAGCTGAATGTAATCTTTCTGGAGCACTTAATACTGGTAGACTGGGAGGTGAGGGCATCCCTTTAGTCACAAATAAAGCAAGCCAGAGAAGCAAGTCAGTGTGTATATTTTAGATCTCTAAACAGCTACATTAACGGAATGAGATTTGTACTTCCTTAAAATGCCTTAATCATTGTTCAAAAAATGTTATAATGAAAATAATTTTGATATAATGATTTTGCTAAAATCCTCTATGTAAGAGTTACTTAGATAATGGTATAATCTTTTACCTCTACAAGCAAGCATGTGATAGAACTTTCTCAGCTATTCCTTTAAAAACTGAGCATGAATTAGTCATAGTCTCCCTGATACGAGCATGGATTGTTAAATTAGCGTACAGGTAGAACATTTGTAAAACAAAAAAATGTATGCCAATGTTTTATAAACATATGAATACAGGTAGTTGAAAGTATGACTGTATGACAATAATATAGGGAAATGAAGCAACATAAGTCTTAAACTGAATTTTTTTAAATAAGAACTTTTCTTCTTTTGCAATATCAGTTTCAGTTTTTTCTCTTATTATTGCATGAACAGTTTTGCTTTGGATTTTACTAAAACTTTACCAGAAGTCACCTGTTTTTGCTGCTAATTAACTTCTTTTGAATTAATTTCAATTGACTTGTTTTTTTAAGATTTGTTCCCCGGAATTTCTTCATCGCTCCTCTGAATTGCTTCATTTCTTTCCTTTATCAGAAATGAAATGTGAAGTGAGTGAGCCAACAGAAGACCAGCTAAGTCAGAGCCTCAAACTCCAACCAATTTCACTCCAACCAGTTGCTTAATTAGGCACCAATTCTTGTTATTTAAAACCTGTTCTTGAATGCCATGGCTTCTTGCTGCTTTCAGTGTGCAATAGCATAATTTTCAAAATTGCTGATTTTTTCTTTACTTTTCCAAGAGCACTGTTACAATGTTTTGGGAACCTGAGCAAATCAACATTCATGAGACCTCCACCCTTTTTATTTACAGATATTGTATGATGGTCAAGTTTTACTGGTCATGTTTTGGTTCATTTTGTATCTCATTATTGTATGGCTGCTATTAAGGAAAAAGAAAAAAGTTATTAGGTCTGACTCTTCAAGAGTAGGTCAATCAAAATGAATTCAAAAGAAGTTAATTAGCAGCAAAAACAGGTCACTAATTTAGAAAAGAGTTAGAATGAAAAGCAGCAGCCACTATGGCTCTCCAGGACTGGAGTTTGAGATCCCTGAACTAGACCAACTGCAGAGAGTTGCACTGTGCATGTTCAAACTACATGTAAGCCATTGCAAAAGTGTTGTATTGCATCAGCTTCTATCCACTGCAGTTACCTACTAATTTTAAAATTGCCTTTACTTTTTGATTTACCCCTGTACTTAGAAAATGTTTAGTAATTGCTATTTGATGCTAACTAGTTTTTCTGTTTAAACAAACTGTAAAAATTACAAACTTGATTTGGGATATATCTAGGCTGACCAGATTCATAGTCTCAAAAATGGGACACACAATTAAGTATGAGTTAATAAATAAGTGGCGGCCATCCTTAGAGTCTTGTCTTATAACAAATAATTTTTGTCAAATGCTTTGCATGTTCCAAAAATATTTGTGCACATTGATTAAAATGACCAACCTGTTTAAAATATTTAATTTGGTTATGCTCTAATTACTAAACAGGACACAATGCATAAAAAATGGGACATCGGTCACCCTAAATATATCTATATTACAGTATATATTCTAGGAAATTGAAAAGCATTTAATAAAAATGAACATTAACCAAAATCCCTACAGCTGCCACCACTTTAATCATATAGGTCACAGGCACACATCATATTTCAGGTTGCTCTCTGATTGTTTCATTGTTGTTAAATTCTCCCCATGAAAGATATTCTTTTAAGTTGTTATAAAAATGTTTTTTCGAATGGCAAAAAGTATGTTTAAGTATGAAGACAAATACAGTGGCAATTCAAAATTATACACATGAACAATGCAAATCCAGCAGTTAACATTTTTTTGTGTGTCACGAAGTCATTTTGTGAGAAGAGAGTGCACGTGTATTACAATTCAGATGGAGACTCGTCATAAAATAAGAAGCACAGATAGGGCAGTGTTTTGAAGATAATCAAGTGTACCCACGAGTGTGCATGGGCACACAAATTGGGTAGTGACAGGACTGAGTGATTCCTTTTTTTAATTAAGCACAACATCAATTACGACAAAAGAGGAGTACTTGAATTTAATACAGAGTGAGCAGAATATTGAAGTGTTTTGTTTCTTGCAAAATAAAAAAAAAGAAAAAAAACTTTTAAACTATTAGTTTAATCCACTCCATGGAAATTACAGCAGGCACTTCAAGAAACTTTTCTAATGCTCAGTTCTTCCCACCATCCCCACTGACTCTTAAGGCTCCGGATTTATATACTGAATATAAGATATAGAAGGAATCATACAGATTTTGTGAAATAGCCACAGAACTATAGTCACGCCGGATGCTATAAGATGAACTATATTACTGCACTGTATCGGGGCACCCATGGCAAAGGATTTTTGCCAAACCTCCTGGAGATAAATGTACATATGAACAGGCCATAGATGCCTTAGACACTCTGTGAAACAAGTTTTTTAGAAAGGCAAAAACTTATACAGAGTCTTGGGACAAATCTGTTCAAGAATCTTTGCCAGATTCAGATGAATTTGTTTATTCTGTCGATCCTGATGGTAAAGAAACTGTTCAAATAAATTACAAGAACATTAAAATTGTGATATATACAGAAGAAACTGCAATGGAGTAGAAATATTCAAGAAAGTTTCAACACAGAACTGAACTTAAACAGATTAATAAAAAAATTTGATGCCTATGCACAAACTGTTTCACTCCAGTACGTTGGCTAATTTGAGGCATAATTGAAAAGGCAGAGAAACACTATAAAGGGCAATATTTATGTAATTAAAATGCATTCTTCTTCTTATTCTTTAGGTTTTCCCACTTCTATGTGGGGTCAATGTGCTTGATCAACCTTCTCCATACAGCTTTGACTTGAAACGTCCTCCACAGTCAAACCCTATTCCTTCAGATCTTGTTTTACTTTATCCATCCAACTCTGCTTTTGCCTCACTCGCTTTCTCTTCCCCTGTACTTCCATTCCCCTCACTCAATTGCCTACATATTCATTGTCTCGGTTATCACATGTCCATAAAACTTCAACCAATACTTTCCTGTACTTTCTTAGATATTTCTCCCTATTTTGTTGTATCTCTGATTGTTTAATTTCTTATTCTTATCTTTTTTTGTAACTCCACACCCCCATCTGAACATTCTCACTTTTGTCAATTCTAACTTTTTCTCCTGCGATCTTTTACTGCCCATGTCTCAACTCCATACATTATTGGTGGTCTTACCACTATCGTAAAAACCTTACCTTTATTTTTCGCCTTAAGTCTTCTTCACACAATACTCCTGATATCCTCTTCCAATTGTTCCATTAACACTGCTCTCTATGGGTTATCTCTGCATCTGATTTTCCATTTTGGGCTACCACTGATCCTAGATATTTAAATGAATCCACCTTTCAATAGCTCTTCCTGCAGGCTAATGCCTGAATCCTGATCATCATTAAACCTCATGTATTCGGTTTACTTTCTGCTTATCTTCAAACCCATCTTCCAAAGACCTTCTCCATTCTTCCAAATTACTCTCTTTTGGTGCTACACAACACAATGTCAACAGCAAAAAACATGACTCAACACATCCATTCCCAGATCAAAGAGGTAAGGATTTAAAGAAGATCCCTAGTCAGACCTACTTTAAATTGGATCTTGTCTGCTTTTAGCCCAAGTCCTCATACCCTCATTCATATCTGGTACAACTCTCACATACTTGCTGTTCTGTCACACTCCACCATTAACAACCTTACAATTCTTTCTCTCTTTCAGATGAGATCTTCTACACATAAAGCCTATTTGGCACAAGCAAAATACCCGGACTTCGCAGTGGAGAAGTAGTGTGTTAAAGAAGTTATGAAAAAGAAAAGGAAACATTTTAAAAATAACGTAAGATGATTGTCAATGTAATTGTTTTGTGACTGTTATGAATGTTGCTGTCATCAACGATTTGATTATCATTATTTCTTTCAATCAGTTTTGTATCTGGAGGATGTGTTGTGTTCAAGTTACATTCCGTGTTTGTCAACCGTTGTAAAGATAATAGGTTTCATTCATTGAAGTGTTCACTATCCAAATCGGTACTCGTAAATCCATGATGTTTAACAGGCATTCACGATATTAAGTTGTGGATTTACCAGCGAATATTTAGTGGCAGCGTGTCTATGAAGTTAATTTAAACTTAAGCTTTACACCTTGCTTTCGTATTGATATGTCTACAAAGGCTTGTTCAGCTTCAGAGGGTTGTTCCTTTCTTACGGCATCAATAAACAACTCGTCTTCCTCTTTATCTGATACATCACACACTACATGCACGGGTTTACCTTTCCCAGTCCTGCAAACTTTAGCGAAGTGGTTCAATTTACCACATTTTTTACACTGTCTTCCTTTACCTGGACATTGACTTTTTCCACCGTGTGCTTTGTTTCCGCAGTATCAGCATTTATGAATATGCTTGTATGCGTCACTCGCTTCATATTCTTTTGCTGCCTTCTCAATTGTGTAATGCATTTTTTGTTCAGCGCTCTTTGGAGCTCTTGCTTTTTGTCTGCATACTGCGTTCACAGTCAGTTCACATGAGCCGCTCGGAGTACATGCATCGAAGGTTCTCAGCTGTGCTTGTGCTATCTTGTGCGTTCTTGCGATGTCCACGGCTTTATTTAACGTTAGCTCAGACCAGGAACTTAAAAGTTTCTCTCGCACTTTTGCTGTGTTTGTGCCAAACACTATTTTATCCCTGACCATCTCATCTTCGTTTGCATAAGCACAGTCCTTCACCAGCAATTTTAACTCCGTTACAAAGTGATCAAAAGTCTCCTTTATACCCTGCGTCATCTCATTAAACTTGTATCTCACGAATATCGTATTCGTCTTAGGCATGACAAACACCTCGTAGCGACAGCGTGTCTATTGGATTGCTGCTGACGGACGGCCTTATATGGGCAGGCACTCAATTACGTGGGAGGCGTGGGTATAGGAGACGCAACATAGGCAGGCAGCCAACTACATGGGAGGCGTGGTGATGGGGGACGCAACTCCGCCTCACACGGTGACCGAGCTGCAGGTTATGGCCATATATATGTACGTAAGTAGGATTCAGTTATGACTGTTACGCGTAGAATTTCGAAATGAAACCAGCTTAACTTTTGTAAGTAAGCTGTAAGAAATGAGCCTGCCAAATTTCAGCCTTCTACCTACACGGGAAGTTGGAGAATTAATGATGAGTGAGTCAGTGAGTCAGTCAGTCAGTGAAGGCTTTGCCTTTTATTAGTATAGATTCCCTTCCTACACTACTGTAAGTCACAAGCCAATTTACTTCCTTTTCAAAAAATGCGTTAACTATTACTTAATCAGATGCCATGGCAAAATCTACTATTCTTTCCCCTTCCCCATCTCCCCTACTCCCCACCCTCTATGTACTATATCATCTCTCAACTCTTTCCCACATGCCAATTTAGATCAACTCCAACAATCACCTTTTCTCCCTCTTGTACTCCCCTAAGTTCTTTATCCATTTGTGCCCAGAAAACCGCCTCCTCTTCCTCACATCCCACATAAGGAGCATATGCAAAATTACATTAGTTACAGTCTCATCAAGGTCCAGTTTGACACTCATCACCATATTACACTTCCTATTCACATTGACAAGACTATCTTTTAGTTCTTTGGATACTAATATACCTACACCATTTCCTCTTGTTCATTTGCTCCACTGCATAACAACTTACAGTCTCCTCTCAATTCTGTTACCCCTTCTATCTAGTTTCCTGCACACACACAACACTCCCACTTTTCTCCTTCCCATCAAATCTACTAAATCTCTTCCTTTTCCAGTCATTATCCAAACATTCAGTGCCCTCACTCTTAATGTTATCTTACCCTTTTCTATTCATTCCCTTGTCTTCTTCTGGACCAAGTTTTTTAAGCTGGGCCCACCTTTTGCTTGGTAGACCTCACTCACTTGCCACAAGGATCAGATGATGCCCCTGCGCTGATTGGATTCATTCCATCATTAAGGTTTTGTCTAAGTTTTATAGCTGGATGTCCTTCATGAAAATATCTGTCTTTATTTGTCCAGGCTTGGGACCAGCTTTAAGTTAGGCTGGTTTGCCCCCTGCTGGACAGACTGTAATTAAAAGCCACTAGGAAATATAATTGGGAAGGAAGGCATGTTTGATATGAAGATTCCTAATGTGGGAAATACCATGCATTCAGTTGATCCATCTTCAGAGAGGTTCAAGTGGCTAGTACAAAAATGTGTGTCACTCTTTAAAGGTTTAAGGCAGAACATGGGTTCCAGTCATAAGGCTACTATACATGAAAAGGTTTCACCAATAACTGAAATTCTGAGATGAGTACCCTAACCGCTGTTATATGTTCATCAGGACATATTCAACCGCTGTTATGTTCATCAGGAACTAGATAAAATGTATAATGATGACATTATTGAAGAAGTGAATGAAGGTGCAGAATGGATTATAAATATTCTAATAATCCCTGGTATCTTTTTTTAGGTCTATGAGACTCTGCATAGATCTATGAGTAGTGTTGTGGGCAGCAATTTGCAGACTGTACTACGAACTAAAGTTTGATGCTCAAAAAGGGTTTTGGCAGATAGAACTGGCACTTGAATAAAGACACCTGACTTTCTTCATTACACACAAAGGTTGCTGTCGTTTCAGAGAAGCTCTGTTTAGCTTATCTAATGCCACAGTGGCATATCAGAAAGCTATGGACACAATGCTATGTGGAATGCATGGTGTTGCATTGTACATACATGCAGAAAATGACGAATAACTTGAACACAGACAATTATTTCAAACATTACAAGACAGTGGCTTAACTTTAAATAAAGATAAATGCATATTTGGCTTAAAAGAGAACATCTCGCATTGGGCTGTGGCTGAGCTGTGGAACATTTTAGAACACATTTATGGGTTGGCGAGTTCCCCCTTCACATAGATCATAAATCCCTCATTTACATTTTCTTTCTCAAATAAACCATACTGTTATCACTCAGAATACAAAGACTTAAACTCAGATTACAGCCATATAATTACCAAATTGAACATACACTAGGAAAAACTACTCTTGCCACCTCAAAATGGAGAAAATGGGCAATGACCTAATCCATTCCCAGAAGAACTGCAGCCAAATCACATATGTAGTTATCTACTTATGATGGACTGCTGTTGAGAGGACAGTAAATTGTGCTACCTGGAATATTAATTAGAAAAGCACTGAAAATAGCTCATGAAAGGCATCAAGGAGTCGTTCGTACAAAACAGTACTTGCAAAGTAAATTGTATTGGCTTAACACAGACAGTGACATTGAAAGACAAATCAGAAATTGCTTCAATTTTGTATTACATCTGCCATTACATAAGAATTAACCTCTCCAACCTCTTGAATTATTATTAATAATAATAATGTTTAGAATTGCCTCCAAAGCCTTGGACAAAACTGGTAGGATCTATTCAGAATGACTGTCTTAGATTATTACACTTCATACCATGTTATTAATTGTATCAGACGTGTCATCAGCCACAGTTATTAGAGAAGTGATGAACATTTTTGTACAATTTGGATATCTAGTAAAGGTTGTAGAAGATAAAGGCCAACAATTTATATGGCAATTGTTTGAATAAATTCTGGCTAATTGTTGAATTAAGAACATCCATGCATCACCCACCTATCTGAGAAGTAACAGCAAAACTGAAACATTTTACACCTACTTGAAAAAAGGCCTTAAGATCATCTGCATGAGAAGGAAAAAAGAAAAGGAGAGAGGAGCTCCTTAACATTCTTCTCGTATAATGATCAACACCTCAAAAAGCATCCTATGTGTGAAAACCCAGCTACTAAATGTGTAAAAGAAAACACAAGAGATAATGGACATCCAGAAAGCACACATCATGTGAATATACACTGTCAGGGATGCCAGGGGCCATGACCCGGCCGGGACGACAGGAAGGACCGGATGTGGGTCTGCACCCACCCTGTATCACGTGGGGGTTGCCTTCCGGGTTGCTTTGGGGGCCACGGGTACAGGGCATGGAAGCCCTACCCTGTAGGGGACCGTGGTCACCGCCAGGAGGCGCCCCAATGCCTTGGGGACCTGTTACCCCAGCACTTCCGCCACACCAGGAAGGGCTGGGGGGAAGATTTATGACGGCGCCCGGAGAGCAGCCGGGAGGACAGCCGGCACTTCCGCCACGCTGGGGCGTGGCCAAGGAGGAATCCCGGGAACACCTGGTGCTCATCCGGGACTTGTATAAAAGGGGCCGTCTCCCTTCATTCGAGGCTAGAGTCGGGGGGAAGGAGGATGAGGCAAGAGGAGAGTGGAGGCGGCCCGAAGACAAGGCATTGTGGCCAGGACTGTGACTGTTTTGGGGTTTGTGCACGTGACTGATGTCTGAGTGACCATTGGCTGGGGTCTTAGTGACCTATTATTGTAAATATTGTGTTTAATAAACTTGTGGTGGTTTTAAACAACATGTCCGCCTGTCTGTGTCCGGGCCAAGTTCACAACACACAAAATGAAGTTGTATGGAGACAACACACATTGAGCAAAGGATCACAAATTCAATGTTAGGGATGCAGTATTTGTACCTGGCTTGAACAATGGTAAATTAGCAGCTACATTTAAAGACAATAAGTATGTGCTGTTGAGATACACCTCCTCTAACTCTTCAAATTATTGAATGTGGAAGATAGCTCAAAAATAAAAACATGAAACATCTTCAACACGTTCCTTCATTGCATCTTGATGTCCCAGAATCTACAGAAGTAGACAGTGCTGGTAATGGTGGAGCCTCTGACATGCAGAAGCTTTTATGTCCTCCAACAGTGGAACAAACCTCAACAGGACTGGTGGCAACTTCAACAAAAAGTGAATTAATGGTGCATTCGACTAAAACTCTGAACTTATCATTTCTGATCTCCATCTCAGCATCACCTGCTGCACAACAGCACTCACATTCCAATTTGAGACTGGCCGGATCTCGGTAGGTAGGTACACATTTTATTGGTCTGGTCACTCTGTTGGCTGTCATACTCAAGGAGCAGCTGTTGCTGTGTCAAATCGGCATTTTCCAATGGTATCTGATGTCACTCCTTTTAACAAGCATATTGTCTGTTGTCTCAGTGTATGCTCCAACCATGGTGAAAGATTCTCAGTGAGGGAGACATTTTTTTCTCAATTTCACTCGGTGGTTGATGGGTGCCCAAGAGGTGGCACTCCTCTGGTCATGGGTGATTTGAATGCAACCACTGGCACAGGCAGGGTTGGCCAAGAGGATTTTGTCAGTCTCAGTGGGTTTGGCAACCATGGTGAAAGTGGCTCCATGCTCCTTGACTTTGCAAAAGCTCAGGGGCTGCAGATCGCTGGATCCTGGTTCCAGCACTCTGAGCAGCATCATTGAACATGGTACTCCAATACTTGTATTGTGGTGAAGGAGATTGATCACATCCTTGTTGGCAGATGCTGGAGGCTCTAACAACACTGAAAGGTCAACAGAAGCATTCAGTTTGAGAATTCTGACCACAGACTCTGAAGATCCAGCTTAGGTCCAATAGGCTACCACCTACTAGGAGAATGAGGCTGGACCTGGCCAGGCTCCAAGATCAGGCTGTTTCTAATTGGTTTGTATGCAGTTTATGTGAAGAATTTACAGACTTGAGTGCAGCTGCTGATATTAATGTGATGTGTGAGACCTTCCATGACAAGGCCCTGAAGGTTGCCGAGAGTTGTGTAGGCATTACCAGTGTTCTCAAAAGGAGCCATTTCATCTCACAGTGCATGGCTTGATTGCAACTCCAGTTTGTATTGGGAACTGAAAAGGATGGCTGCAAGGGCTATGAAGGCAAATAAGGAGGCATTTGTTAAAGGAATCTGTGAGGAACTCACAAACTGTCCTTACAGATGATGCTGCAATTGTGAGCTGCTGGCCTGGCTACTTTGAGCAGCCGTTTACAGCTGATCCTCCAATTATATGTGAACAACCCAGTCTCACTGAGATTGCACAGGTGGTGAAACAGTTGAGGGTAGGGAAGGCTGCAGGGAACTGTGGTGCCCGGGATGAACTTCTCCAGACTGGTGGTAAGGCTGTCCTCCTTGCATTGCAAGCAATCGTTGCTTCCATTTGGGAGACGGGTGTCATCCCATCTGATTGGAAAACGTTGTGGGGTTCAGTGGCTATGGGGCATCTGTTGGTGAAGAAACATTCACTGATCTTGACTTTGCCGACAATGCTATGATCTTTGCGGGTCAATGTGGTCTCTGATCAGGGCTCTCAAGAGACTGAGGAGTCAGAGTTAGTGAGTTTTAACAACCTCTTGGACACAGCCAGCAGCAGTGTACCTGTCGGCAAAGAGAATGTTGACCTTGACAAGAGGTTTACTTACCTCGGCAGTGACATTCATGTCTCTGGTGGCTCTTCCATTGAGTCAGTAAATGGATTGGGAGGGCATGGGGGGTGGTCATGAGGTTGCTGGAAAGGGGTGTGTGGCACTCCCAATATCTTTGCAAAAGGACAAAGGTCCAAGTCAAGTCTTTAGAGTCATGGTGCTTCCTGTTTTGGTATATGGGTGCTAGACATGGACACTATCCAGTGACCTGAGATGAAGACTGGACTCCTTCAGTACTGTGTCTCTTCAGAGAATCCTTGGGTACTGTTGGATTGACTTTGTTTCAAATGTGCAGTTGCTCATGGAGTTCCGTTTGAGGCACATTAACTTGCATCAGCAGGGAGCATTAGTTATAGCACTACAGCCAGGTTGTGCAATACACCAAGGGTGATCTGACTTACAGGATCCTCATTGCAGAGGACCCGAGTAGCTGGACCAGGCCAAAGGGTTACCCTACATAACTCCTGGTTGTGGCAGATAGATGGTCACTTTTGGGGATCTGCCTTGGGGGTGGCCAACCAGGATCCCAAGCTGTTTCGTCATGTGGTGGGTTCGACAACGTGCTGTACCAGTGCATGCTCCTGAATCTGATCCAATCTCAGAAAACAGAAAGAAAGCGTACCCCAAGCTCTGAATTCCTGTTCATGGACTTGAGAAACTAGTCCCAAATTTAAGTTTGTCAGACTTCAGATTAGGACATCAATCTGTGGAAGAAAACCCCCCCAAGGAAGACAGGAAAAGTTCAAACAATTAGATTTTTATTCAGTAACAGATGAGTACCTGGATTCTACATTGCAAGGCAGAAGAGCAAAGTTACATTTTTTCTATTGGCTTTTTATAATTTCTTCTTCCTCCTCCTTCCCCTTCTTTATAACAAAAAAACATAATATTTACTTAAGCATTTTATTTTATTACACTAATGGGCCATCTGTTCTTATTTTTTTCACTTTTCAGATAGACCCTAAAGAAGGAAAGGTCATCTTTCCTGTGTCAAATAGACGTGTTTCTAAAGAAACTGGAAATTGTCCTAGGTGAGCTTACTGCACCCTCTCTTATGACAGACACCTGTATGAATTACCTGCCGGTATAGCAAAATGGCTTTGTCAGCTATTAACCCTAAGTAGCTTGCAAGCAGTTAAGTTTTCTTTCACAAATCCAAAATGGGGACTTGCACTATGATCTGCAAGTACAGTAACATTTTATAGGCTAATTTTATTAGAATTTACTGTAAATAAATCACTTCAATCCATAAAACACAATATTGAGAAGAATTTTACCAGAACGAAATAATTAACTAACCAATGTTAGCTTGGTACTCACTACTGTTCAAACATTGCATTTAATGGTTGCTTTGTATATTCTTTTTTTTTTGTTGTTTTCAATTAAAGCTTCCAAACAGAAATAGTACTATTCATTGTGGCTAAGTAAATTATATATAGTATATATATACAGTATATATATATATATATATATATTTTTTTTTAAAGACATTTATTCTTTCTTGCTAATCAGTTCCTCTTCGAGACTGATTATAGAACTATTAGTTAGCATTTGTTGCTGAAACACCAGCTATCATGGGGTTATCCATGGGGGTATCCATGTTTACCTTCGGTGAGGTCACAAATGACACAACTTCAACTTTTGACTTCCCAGCTCCATCATAACACAAATGAAGCATAACAAACAGAAGCTGCAGGGATGTCAGAAAATCAGCTGAATACAGGGACACTTAAAGACAGAGGACCTGTGTGGATCACCAAATGTTAAAATGTTTTATGTGTTTGTGTTATTTGTATAGAACTTGCTTACACTGTTAGAAGGGAGTTGATATTTAGAATTGAATTACTGAAATTTTTAATTTTTACTTATTTGGCACAGATATTGATGTAGAATAAAATGTTTAAGCTGAATAATATAAATAGAAACATTATAAATGAATTGGTTGCTGTAGAATTGTCAAATTTGTATTATAGAGTTAAAATAATAAGACAGCATGACTGGAAGCATAAGACAGTCAAGAGGGCAAAGGGGATTCTGGGCAGTGAATGGCAGACATAAAAACAACCAAGAGTCAAATTGATGGAAACGGTTTACAGAGTGGTCAGGTCACATTCCACAATTTATGGTTTCAACTATTTGTTTATCATGTTGGTTAACCTTTTCTGTCTGTAAGAGGAGATGGGAAGACTCTATATCTTAATAAATTAGCGAAACATCTAAAAATCTTTTTAAAACAATTCTGTAAACATCAGAAAATTGTAAGGATTCTGTGCTGTCCTTTAATAGTTTGTTACAGACAATCCAAACTCTGTAATTAATGGGATTTTTAAGGAATAGATCCACCATGGATGATCCCACAGAGTTGTTGAAACTAAACTGAATATTTAGCCATGCAGTGTTATCACAAACATTTGTATAAAAATCATGACAAGTACCGCACCAGACTTCACAAATTTTACAATGAGTGTTTTTATTTTACTGCCATATACTTCCAGAATATTTTACATTCTTAATATTTTGCTAGTGGAAAAAATACAATATGATCTAATATAAAGAGGTTGAATGCATTTAATTATTGACGTACATAATCAAATCAATTGACATGCATTACTGTTTATTATTTTACAATGTACCTATTCATACTGCAATGATCTGCATCATAAATGACGAGGAGCTCTCCTTCAAATCCGTTTTTGTGCTGGTGGTTTTAAAGCGCTACATAATACTGAAGGACAGGAGCATACAAGGATTGATCCTTAAACTGTGAGATTTTTTTTCTTGTACATTACACATCATTTTACTTGACTTCTTACTGCATCTTTGAACTATTTTAGTGTTAGAGGTTTATGGACTTAGAATTGATACTTTTTATAGCTGACTATTTTAACTTTATAGAACACACCATTAACTTTTTTTTATCATCACTCTTCTATGGAAGCTCTGAACTGCACAGTGAAAAAAATAATGGGGGAGCCCATATTTCATACGTATAGGATGTTTTCACGTACGTACATGATAAAGATAAATTTAAAAGTTGCCAGTTGAGCAAAGCTTACACACAGAGACAGAGAGACAGTGCGCACGCGAGCGCTGTCCACAGACAAATGCCTTCCGTAGCCATGACAACCTTATCTCATAAATAAGAATATGAAAAGGGTGAATACTTACGAGATAGAGTACTTTGTGCTTTATATCTTGGCAATTCATTTAGATCACCTTGACATTAAAGAGTCTTATTACTGTTGCCCAGTGTCATAAAAGCCGATTAAATTAAATCCACTGTGATTCAATATCGTATAACAATAAAATATGAAAAATTCTAAAGGGGGGAGGGTGAAAGCCATTTGTAGGCACTGTGCAGAAACCAATCAGTGAGATTGCCTTTGTTTCTGTCTTTACACTGCATAATCAGAAGATACTGTTAATTGTATCACAAAACAGTAAGTCATCCCTGTAAATATAGGACTTGTAGTTAGCACATGTCTCAGGGAGATTCCTATGTTCAAATGTTTTCATCAATTACTGACACCCATATGCATTGGCTTTTTTATGTTTTAGGGAAAAAAAAGATACAAATTCCAAAATGAAGTCATCTTTATTCTACAACCGTGAGTACATTCCACCAGCTGCAACTAGGGTTTCTCCAGTTATGTAGGTGGCATCATCAGAACACAAGAAAGAGATCACTCCAGAAATTTCCTTGAGTTCACCAGTCCTAATAACAATCAGGAGGCCATCATTAATATGAAAGAAAAACAAGGCTCCAAAATACAAAAAATAGCTAACTCTGGCAGTAAATACTAATGAAGCACAAACTGAAACAGAAAAGCAATCAGAAGACTACATTGTTCTCAGAATTAGTTTCTACAGAGCTTTCTAACTCCTCATCAAAGGTTTTACAGTAAATAGCCCATCTTACCTCTTCATGCTTACATTCTTCAAGAATTCACCTCCATATTTTTCATTTTTCCACAGCTGAAATGAAAAGAAAAATTGCAAATTCTTAAGAACTATTAACAGAAGCAAAGTGTTTTTAAAAAAAAGGAAACTTACAGCACTGCTGAAGTTTGTTTTGATCAATCCTGGTGCCACACAGTTCACACGGACATTCAAAGGAGCCAGCTCCAAGGCCAGTGCCTTTGTCAGGCCCAACAAGGCTGTTTTACTAACGCTGTAGGGACCCAAAAACTACAAAAAAAGATTATTATAATTTTTTAGTACTAAGTTACAGGTGTAAAAGGGGGGAAAAATAGCATGACACATGTCCTCTGCTTAATACACACCTGGATAGGCTGAAAACCAGCAATCGATGACATTAGGACAATTGAGCCTCCACTACATAATAAAAGAGAAAAAGACTATTCAGCACACAAGATATCCTTAGAAATAAAAATCACTGTTTCCTATGAACATCTGCACAAAGTAGATAAGAAACCAACCCTCGTTGTACCATATGTGGCACAACCAGTTTTGACAGCATGAACATGGCTTTGACATTGATATCCAAGACCTAAAGGATACAAAACAAAGCAAAATAATGTAAGTATTGGGCTAGATGTTACAGCTCACATTAATATAAATTTGCACTACACTTGACAATATTAAGTCTGCTTTGATTTGGAGTATTACAATTTTCCACTGCTGGGCTCATTCACACATACAGCCACACTCATGGAATTTTGTGGGAGGAAGATTGATATAGACATTACAAACCCAGGCAGGCACAGGGATAAAAAGAATGCTTCTTGCAGTTAAGTGCCTCACCCTGGATTTAAACATAAAGCTGTGGACCCAGAAAGTATAAACTATCTACAGTGACCCTATTCTGCCCTGCAAAAAAAAAAAAAAGAAAAGTATGCAAAACAAAAAAACTTTTGCACACAGTTTAGTTAAAAATATAAAAAAAGGTTATTACATTTGGATGAAAGACTACCCAAAAAAAATGACTTGTTCTACCACCTTAACACTTGGACAGCAAGATTTTGTTAGGCTGATATGTTTAATTAGCAACATTAAAGGGTGGCACCAATGGTAAGAATTTCTATATCACAGATTTGGTCGCTAGGCGTTGTGACATTGACTTGCATTACGTAGGTGTGAGAATGTTATGTTTTGTTAGAAACATTAAAAATTACATGAGAAATATGTATTGTTCCTTATCAACTGTGAGTAAATGGTCATGGTATTAGGAAAAGTTAAATTTCTCTACCCATATTACTGGGATTGTTGGTAGCATTTTGATAAAGAACACTGGCAAAAGAGATGGCATAGTCTGCATACATGTGAAGGGGTAAATAATCTAGAAATCACCACTTTCTAATTGTCTGTTTGTTGAACCAATCTGTCCATAATAGGGATAAGGGGATTGGAGACTGAAGCTGTACAGTATATGGTAATAACCAAACCCACACAGAGAATCTGCAAGTTTCACATAATGTGTGCTTATTATGTCAAAATAAAGTCACCAGATATATGTCTTCAGGATGTGGGAGAATCCTAAACTGCCTACAGAAAAGCCATGCAAGTTTGATGAGAATGAGATGGGAAATGAACCAAGCTCCCTATTCAAGAGATAATTTTTACTAGAAAGCTGAATTTTAAAATTTTAATATTCAAAGAAATTAGCAGTAGCAAAGGATGCTTAGTGCCACTTTTTTAACGCCATAAACTAAATGCAATGCAAACATACAGATAATAATGTTTTGCAAGGATTCCAATACACTTTTTGCTTAACCTTCTTGCTGTTAACCCAAGGGCTCAGGTTTCTATTTAATAACAGTTATCCCTGAGTGGGACCTTGGGATAAGCCAGTTTTATTTGCATGTATTGTTAAGTCCGCTTAGGACGGTATTCTGATGCTGTATAGTGGAAAAAAAAGAACAACATGCTGCAAAAAAATCATAAATATTTTTGTTTGTTTATGTGGTAACTCAATATTCATTCAACCAAAAAAACAACGGCGTGTAAACACAAAGCTGTAAAGCCCATTTACAACAAACTGAAACTGAACCATTAGTTGAAACAAGGAATAGTAATGACAATGTGAATTGGTCAGACATTGACATGGATAGTGAAACTAATGCATACAGCACTTTACAACTGAACTAACACAATATGCCTAGTGACTTTGGCAAAAATGGAAGATGATAGCAATCAAGTGGAAGAGCTAGAAAGATTTTAGCCTCCCAGGTACAGTTCAAAATGTAGCAACTGTAATGTTAGTGTCAGGTTAAATGTGGAAGTCAGTAAGCCTTGTGCTTTGGTAGCCTACAATAATTCAATAAGCAGCACTGATTGTACAAATTGGGCACTGATATTTTGTCCTTGCTTGCAACAGCAAGTGAAACGTCTGCAAAGAAACACTGTTCTAAAGTGCGGATTATAATACTGGGCTGTGCGTGTTGGTAACCGTTTCAAGACATATCACATGGAGAACATGTGCTAAATCGGCATCAATGCAGCAGTGGACACTAGATATACCTTTCCTATAGTATTTATGTTAATGTTTTGGTATTGATATGTTTCTGTCGCACACGATTTTTTCTTGTTGAAAAAAATTCAAAATTTTGGCTTGTTTTTCACAGGATAAACATAACCTACAAGCAATTCATTGTCTCAACAAATAAAACTATGTCAGCAAACAGTTTCTCAGTTAACACACTGGCGATTTTGGGTCCGTTAGTCCAATTGTATTTATAGGTTTTTAATCAATATTTTTAATCAATACATGATATAATTTTACAATTTAATACAAGGATATACTTAGAAGTTATAACAATGAATTATTAAGCATGAGGATAAGAACTGAATGTAAGTAACGGGTTAACTAAATGTTTGAAACCTAGGCATGTAAGGCTTTTGCTTCATCTCAGAGGAGCCACCAAGATAGTTGCTAAGGTGAAAATGAAGTAAATGTGCAATGAACACCCCCTTAAAAAGTGAAGACAAACTAAAACTAGTAAGAAAGTCCAAACACCCTTATTTTGAAGCGGTGATAAGATCAATGGTAAAACCTGTAGGACACCCCTATTAACAAAGCAATGTTTAGAATGACGGAAGAAGCGACATGTATACAAAGATACTGGTGGCAGTAGTTGATTAGCTAGATTCTGCATAATAAGAGTAAAATGATGCAATGTGTTAAATAATGTAAATGGTAATAGAAAAGTATAAAACGGAATAAATTGTATTAACGGTTGGTCACTCCATGAACTGAGTCATTTATGCATATTTGTATGCAAATAGAGAATCGTTCTACATTTTCACCTGGTCTCTGAATAATTTCTTTGAAAACAGAGGAAAGGTTTTTTCCACAACATATTGCTCTTCTGTGGAAAGCTACTTGGGTCAACACATTTTGTATTTAAAATAGTCATCTCAACTTGAACTTGACTAATTTGTTGGACTTTCCACCACCCCCAGCACCAGGTGGCAGCTCTTGTTTGGATTTAGGGCACTATGTGCCCGAATCCCTAAGCAGTATACCACTTCACTGACCTCTCCACCTAAACAGGTCACTAACTTCTCTTTTAATATTATTACATATTTATTTGTTTAGTCCTGAAACATACAGTAGTTGAGACCACACACAGTTATTCATTACCTAACACAGTCTGGATTTAATATTGTAAACTGATTAGTTATAGTAGATAAAATTATAGCTCCATCACTGACCCCAGTAGTTTAGGTTCATATTCTCTTTATGCCAGAATTGGTCTTCCAATTTTCCTCCCATATCCCAAAGACATGCTGGGTAGGTTAAGTCTGTAAACTGCCCCAGTAAGACTGTGTGAGAGTGCATGAGTGTGCCATGTGATAGACTGGGGCCCTGTCCTGACTCCTGTCTTGTGACCACATGATACTAGGAGAGACTCTGGGTCTAACACCCATGAAATGGACAATGCAACCGGTTAAAGGAGGATGGATTATGAATGAATGCTTACTTGAAAATGATTATATCAGTGGTGTCCAGCTCTGGTCCACAATAATCTCCTTAATTAGTGACCAGTTTTTGCTGCCAATTGACTTCTTTTGCCTTAATTTTAACTGACTTGCTATTAAGACTCAAACCCATTGTTTTTTCCTTAAACAGTAATGATACACAAAACAAGCCAATATGTGACTAGTTAACCTGTGTCAAACATACTATATCTGCAAATAAAGAAAGGTGAAAGTCCCAGTAATGTTGAACAGCTCAGGTCCACAAAACACTTGACAATGTTCTCAGAAAAAAGAAAATCAACAGTTTTGTAAATGTCTGCTAGGGCAGAATGATTGCAGCAACAAGCCACAGAATTACAGTAAATAATGGGTTTAATTATTGAATTATATTAAGAAAATGGGTGGCGTGAAGTCAATTGGTATTTGACGCTCCAACATAGCTGCTCATCTTTTGGCTCGCTTCACATCCCATTCCTGTTTGGGTGCCATTTAAGGAAAAATAAAGCAATTTGGAGGATTTCATATTAAAAAGCAAGGTAACTAAAAAAATCAAGAGAAAAGTTAATTAAGTTAAACCATAGATAGATAGATAGATAGATAGATAGATAGATAGATAGATAGATAGATAGATAGATAGATAGATAGATAGATAGATAGATAGATAGATACTTTATTAATCCCAAGGGGAAATTTATATACTCCAGCAGCAGCATACTGATATGCATGATCAATGAAACCCATTGTATTATTGTAGGCTACCACAGTGACTTCCACATTTCCCCAGGCACAAACATTAACTTTCTACATTGTCAACAGTACATAGGAGGCTAACATCTTTCTTGTTCTTCCACTTGATCACAATAATTTTTCAGCAGGAGACCCCCACCACCCCCGCTGAAAGCAGCACAATAGTTTCTTGAGTGTTGTTCAGACTTAACATTGTACATGCAATCAAAACAGGTTATCCCAAGTCCAACTAAGGAAATTGGGTGGAGGAATTGTGTATCTATGTCAATTGTTCATTCATGAAGTGGCATGGCGTTTCAGCAATTTGTCAGCTTTTTCTGCTTCTTAAATAAGGCAGCTGGGATCAGCACTTCTGACCAGACCTTTATGGACTTTAATTTTGACTAGATGCTCTGCTCCTCAATTTTTGCAAACTCAAAGCATTAATCCTAAACATTAAAATATGATATTTGTAGGTTAGTTTCAGAGCATTGGTTACCCCAGTAATTAAGTAGGATTTCATCATATCTTTCTCTGTGGAACAGGCAAATCCTGAGCCTGTTTAAAAAAAGCAGAATTAGAGAGAGTTATACACATCTTTGCCCTCAATGATCATTTCATTCTGGCTTAATCTGTTCCAGCAATACAGGTTTGGCTAAATCCATGTTTTCTGGAATAGAATCAGCCAAAAGTTCATGAACCCCAGCTTGCTTTAACTGGATTTCACACTAATCCAGCTTTCTGCAACAGATTCCACATAATTAAACAATGAGGTTATTAAAATGTAAAAATGATTAATTGATTTTGAACATGGTTGAAAGAAAATGCTGAAGCTTGGGAATGCAGGACTGAACCAGAGAACATGACTTTATTATAGATTAATGGGGAACAATATGTGCATTAAAGAGTGGTGTCTGGCCAACTGTGGCCTGCAAGTCTAGGTAAAATTCGAGGACCAATTTTTGATGCCAGTCTATTCGTGATAACTGTCACTAATCCTAACGAGGAGTGCTTTTTGGTATAAAACAAACTGAGGTCTTTAAGTCAACAGGAAAGACTCAGTCTAACACTAATGCCCCTTGAAAGCAATCACCTTCAACATCTGGATTTCATAGTAATCAAAAGATTTTGCTACGAAGAACAGCAGGTTAAATAAAATACACTTCTGAATGTAGGCACATGTATTTTGCTATTGTGCAGTTCTGTGTTGTGCATTCACTTGACATTTTATGGTAATTGTGGATTGGCTGGCCAGACAGCAGTTGGCCACTATGTACACTGGTGGAAGTGACCTTGTTGCTCACATTGTGTTGTTTGCCACCGATTCTCACTGCTTGGTACTTTAATCACTGTGCTGATATCATATGGTTGGCCTAAAGCCAGATTGGTGTTTCACAGTGCATATTTCTGTGGCCTATAATTTATTTTACATCAATATGTCAAAAGCAATGTTGTGTGCATCAGGTGTCACACACCGATTTGCATTTCATGCTTGTGGTTGTGCTGCTCTTTCTAATGTTAAGCATTACTAATAAGATTACCGACCGTGATGTACTCACAATTGTACTTCTATCTTTATTCTTTCATCCCCTAAAATGCATGCACACACGCGTACGTGCCCACCTACTTTAGTTCAAGTGTCTATTGTCACGTTTGTATGGTACAAAGAAATTAACTACATCTTCTCAAAAAAAAACAACAAAACCCCACTCCACATAAAGTACAAATAACACGCAACATGTACATATTCTATATGTATATTTGCAAGTCTTTATCAGCACAGATAGTATGATATGATCAATCACATTAGAATGATAGATGTATCTATGGAAGTGGCAGCCAAGTGAATTTACATACAAATCATTTTTCATTCATGGAATGAATGTGATCTTACAAATTTACATTTCTAACAATTTTGCATGCAAGTAACAGATACATTTTAATAGAGCAGCATAATGGTGCCGTGGTTTCATTCCCAGTCAATGTGTGGAATCCAGTTTTCACCTCACATGTGTACCTTTTTCTCCATGTATTTTAGATTCCCTCCCACATCCCAAAGATGTGCACGGAAGGTTAACATGTAGTTCAAAACTATCTCCTCATGAGTGTGGGTATATAAAACTCCTGTGATGGGTTGGATGCTGGTCCAGGTCTGGCTCTTTCCATAAGCCTGATGCTACCAGGATTAGCATTGGCTCTGTAAAACTGAATTAGGTTAACTG
Source organism: Polypterus senegalus (assembly GCF_016835505.1). NCBI lineage: Eukaryota > Metazoa > Chordata > Cladistia > Polypteriformes > Polypteridae > Polypterus > Polypterus senegalus. The sequence goes on along the minus strand of NC_053156.1, from coordinate 208,465,602 downwards.
GGTAGGTAAACTTGTATAATTTGTTTTAATGCCACTTAAGGCACAATGACGTCAAACAACAGATACCATAGGCATCATGAAGTTAATTATGTCATGTACAAAATTAACTAAACAGTTGGAAACACTTTGAACCCAAGCATTCTACCCAATATAAACTAATTTATATAAATCTGAATTCGTATGATATAAAATTTATAATTTTTGTATACATTTTAAGCCAGTATAACAGAGGTACTGCTTTAATGAGTAAGCATCACAAGTTCAAGTGAATGTAAACTTAGCTACTGATTAAATATCTTGCTTTACTTTGAGTAAATTGTATCCTTTCAGTTTACCAAGAGCTGTCATGGTAGTCCTCTTAAAGTTCAAGCAGTTCTCATCATTTGCTCTCAACAAATTAAGCAAGTTACAATACTTCATTGAATATAGTTAACAGCATCATATCATTAAAATTAAACATCCCACCTTGTCCCACATGTCCTCTGTGGTGTCCAGAATATTGCCAAAAAATGGGTTGAAACCCGCATTTGAAACTAAAATATCAATGCCTCCATACTCCTTCACAGCCTGAAAAATAGAGCATACAAGTAATATGAGTTCATCTTGTAACAGCAGCCACCCTAGCACTATCCCCCGTAAGACACCACTCATCACCCAATTCTGATAAGGTTCCTTGTTCCATAACACTCTGCTTCCGAGCCAATTTTGCACCCATCTACAAAATATGCCCTGAACTCCCACTTTGATGCCTAACCCTCATGGGGCATCTTATGAAATGCTTTCTGAAAGTTTTATTGTATGTACCACTTTTATTATATCCTTTTAATTTTGTTGCTTGCTCATAGAATACTATCTAGTAAAAGACCTCCCTCACCTGAACCCATGCTGACTGTTCTGTAAAATTCCTGTTCTTGCCATGTGTTGCTCAATCATTTCCTTAATTAATTTCATTCCCACCCCCAACCCCAAACTCTTTAACCCTCTGCAGAGTTTTTTTTTTTTTTAACTCCCTAGTACAGGTATAATCCCATTGTACCAAAATTCATGGGGCCATAAAAATATTTTGCAATAATGGAAACTTCATTATAATGAATTGGGGGAAAATGCGTATACTATTGTGACCAGGGTTGCTGGTGATTCACCATCTCTAATGTTAGTGATGCAAGGAGAGATCCATACGTTGCTCTGCTGCATCTGCTAAACAGTAAACCAAGGGCAGAATAATTGGTTGTTCTCTGCAGGACCAGGTTTACCATGTAACATGCAAGTCACACAATGTTTAACACCGGGCTTTGACCTGCTCTTCCTCGCACTCTCCTGGTCTGCCACAGCAGTGATTCCAAGCTGTTGGTGATCTTCTAATCTGTAGATGGGAGCTAAAGCATGACAGTTGCCCATGTCGCTATTCCTATCTCATGTGCTTCAGTGCTGAAGTAACAGTCCCTTATTTGAATGTTCCTGTCTTCTCTATACAATAAACGTACTCCTTGGAAACCTTGATTCACCTTTCTGTCAGTCTCTTGTGCAACTAACTCTGTGACCCAGGCTTTTTGCTTCTTAAACTGCAAAAAATATTTTATTTCAAAATGAGATGATACAAAATTAATTACATTTTTTTATTCAGTTCCCAATCCCCATCTTTAACTTTGTGTTTTTTTTCGAAGCTTCAAAATGTTTGACAACGTTGAAGATGCAATTCCGAATTATTTCACCATGTCATTTTTCTTCATTCTTGAATTAACTTTTTCGAAGATTGTTAAATTTTCATTCAGCATAACCTCATTTCAGCCATTTCTCACTTTTCATGTCCATCACAAATAAAACATTGAGAAGCGCTGTGAAACTCGAAGAGTACAGTATCTGCACATGACACAACTACCCACTTGAACGATTGGTGGGGTGCCGACTCAAAATTCAGGTATGTTTATAATGTTGTGCCAACTCTCTCGCCGAGCCTCACCAAGATCACCTGAGAACGGAAATTTCACAACAGACTATCACTTTCTGTTGGGCTAACAAGAAAAAGAGACTGTTTCAGGGTTCCTGAGAACTGACGAAAGTATAGGCATGGCATTACGTATTTTTAGCATCTTCAGTGGCCATTTTTAGCCAAAAAAAAAAAACATGTTAAAAAGAAATCCTTTAAACATGATGTTCTACACATGTCCAGGCAAACAAAAAGTATTCATTATTCTGAAAATGTCAAAACTTCAGTATTCACTATAAAAGTAATTTGACCTGTAATCCCAAATTTTGTTATGTACCTTGTCCTGCATTGTATGCAATACTTTTTAAACCTCTTCCACTGCTCCTTGACTGTCGCCACACTTAAAAAATTATACCAGTTTATCGATTTTAGACTTTGTTGTATCTAAATTTACCCTTCAAAATTTAAACTTAAGTTTTAGTCTTTGGATCCATGCTCTTCCAAAACAAACAGAACAGTATTATACTATGACCACTTAACCCTTGAGGTTCAATGACCACCACACCCACAATTATCCTGATTATTTTCAAAAAAAATCTAGATAGGCTTACCCTCCCGCCAGTTGTTTAACATACTTTGTTAGAAAACAGTAACTGATTACATCTAGAACAGTGTTTCCCAACCTCAATCCTGGGGACCCCCTGTGACTGCACATTTTTGTTCCAACCAGATTCCTAATCAGTAACAAGATCTGAAAACACTGATCTCATTTATTTAAGTGGTATTTTTCCCCTCTTATTCTACATTTAGAAAAGCACAGCAACATGATTTTCACATTTATAAGACATTTAGAAATATTTCTGCTTTTGCTACAAATTTAAATGTTTAAATCTCTTTTGTTGATTTCATTATATTTTGCCCTTTCTCTGTGCAGTTTTTCCCCTTTGTTGTATCTTATTAATGACAATTAAAAATAAGCAGAGCAGACATGCTGGCAAACAATCTATATATATAATTCACTAAGGCAAGACAACCATGGAAAGCCCGCCGGAAGGGACGTGGATTCACTAAGCCGTCGACAAGTGAGACACCTATGGCGCACGCAGGAAGGAGCCACGCCCACCAACTCCAAGACCATTGGATCCGACGACAACTCACAGAGCCACGCCCACCAACTAGGACGCGGCGACACAGAAAAAACGGCGTAATTTATATTCGTCTGTCATAGAGGTCACATGCAGCTTCGACCCACGTTGACTGTTCATAGAGGCATGTTTCTCGCGGAGGTGAATGCGGCGTGTAAAACTGTTTGCGAGGGGTATCCCATGGGATCCTTGAAACGTTCCTTTACAACTGAGGTTAAAACACAATGAAGTGTCTTTAAAAAACGAGTTTTCAGTTACGACGCATGACCGTGTGCACTATAGCAAACTGTTTTACACGCTACATACAGCAATTCGCATCCGCGACAAACATGCGTCTTCATAGATACTCCTGCACTTTGTACACACACCCCTCCCACCGTGGTCGGGTGTCTTGGTGGATTATATATAGAAAGGCAGCCAAAACCGCACAGAGCAATGAAAAGTCTACGTGAGTCACAGGTGCATCTGGACTGTACAAAGACGACAACGACTCGAGTGACGAGTTGGAGGTGGGCACGAGCAGGCAGTGTATACTGAATGAGAAATCAGCAGACTAGCATGATGGAGGGAGCGGAGTGGATATCCTTCTCCTCTCCTCCCGTTCCACCCTGAGCGCCGCACGGACGATTGTGTGTTGGTTTGTTCCGTGCATTGGTTAAAACCCAATGAAGGAAGCGGTCTTTAAAAACCAATAAGCCCTGTGCCTCTGTTTCATTACCGTCTCACCTGCTTCACCAATGCAGGCCCCGCAACAGGCGATCCAGCGGCGTCATTCCCATGACCCGCCGGGCAGCCAACCGGGTAACCAAAGTCTTTGGGTTCAGGGGGGAGTATGGTTACAAAGCTGAAACTTAAAGGAATTGACGTAAGGGCACCACCAGGTGTGGAGCCTTTCGCTTCATTTGACTCAACACAGGAAACCTCACCCGGCCCAGACATGCACAGGATTGACAGATTGATAGCTCTTTCTCGATTCTGTGGGTGGTGGTGCATGGCAGTTCTTAGTTGGTGGAGCGATTTGGCTGGTTATTTCTGAAAACGAACGATACTCCCGCCAGCTAAATAGTTACACGACACAACAGCGGTCGGCATCCAAATTCTTAGAGGGACAAGTGGCTTTCAGCCACGTGAGATTGAGCATTAACAGGTCTGTGATGCACTTGTATGTCCGGTACTGCACGCGCGCTACACGGAATGGATCAGCGTGTCTACCCGGCGTGGGTAAGCCGTTGAACCCCATTCGTGATGGAGGCTGTGGCTTCCAAATGTTCCCCACAAACGAGAAATTCCCAGTGCGTGCGGGTCATACGCTCGCACTGATTACGTCCCTGCCCTTTGTAAAGCCCCCCCATGGTTGGGTGACTTGGTGGATTATATATATATAAAAATGCAGCCGGAACCGCAAAGAACAATGAAAAATCAATGTGGAAACCGACTGAGGTGGTGTTTGGAAAATTAACAGTCAACGTGACTCACAGGTGCGTGTGGACTGTACACAGACGAAAGCGACTCAGGTAGGGAGTTGGGGGCGGGCACATAAGCAGGCAGTGCGTACTGAACGAGCGCCGTTCAACCCCGTCCTTCGCTTTGGAAGGAGAAAGTGCAACGGTGCTCCTCCGGTTTTCAGTCACGGACTATTGTATGTTGGTTCGTAGCGTGCATTGTTGCAATGTTACTTTTCTTGGTGGTTTATTAAATTACGGATTTTTCCTCTGTGCTTAAAAATCATTTAAAAAGCGGCCTGATTATGTGGCGTATGCTACGCCGCGGGTTGGCTAGTACTGAATAATCAAAGGCTGCAAGTACTTTAGCATCAGACCCACTAATTAGTAAATAATGAATTAATTAAACAGTTAGAACACCTAGAAAAGTAGAATGAAAATCAAGATTAAAATATTGTTAAAAAGAAAAAAATACATTATTCCCATATAACTGTTTGGTAAATTTGAATGTATATTATTTCTGCCAAACTTAGTTTTCTAATTTCTATATTGTTTCCAAAACACAGAACTTGGGAAATCACTTAATTAGCCCAGGAGTCCAATTAAAAACAATAGCTGGTTGGAACCTGCAGCCACAGGTCCAAGGTTGGGAAAGACTGATCTAAAAGGTTCTGCCCTTGTATTCCACTATTTAGAAGGTTAGCCCAGTTAATATTTGGGTACTTACAAAGTCCACCATGACCATAATATTCCCCAGCAAACCTGCCTCTTAAATATTACTAAAAACTAAAAAGGTTATAATAGAAAAAGTACATACATTCCATATTGCATATCAAAGCTTAGCATCAGTTATCATATTACCTTGCTGATAAGTTTCTCCCTGTCCGCACTTTTGCCAGCATTGCAAGTAGTGCCAGTGACATTAAGATTCTCGTGGCGTAGTTCAGCTACAGCACGCTCCACATTCTCTTCATGGCGACTGCTGAGGACTACGGACGCTCCTTCCAGAGCCAGGCTACGAGCAGTGGCAAAACCAATTCTGCAAGAACAACAAAGAACTTAGGGCCAAGAAAATTACCAAAAATATAAAAGAAAGTAATGTCACCATGTATCCTATTTGAATATATTTATCTTTGTACATCCAGGATCATTAATTAGTGACTCATATACAAATTTCTCTGACCTCACATTGTCCTACAATACTTTTTTCCCCCCATTATATTAAAAGTACGTTGTCTCTATATATGTCAGGAATCTACAAAAACAGGGATATACAGATTGTTTGAAAGGGGTAGGTTCTGATTTCATGTTAACAAGTCATGTAATATATAGGAGATAATTTATTAGGAAATTAAATTTATTACACATTTGCCACTTCACTGTCAGAGTTTATGCCTTATAATTCACAAGATAATTAAATAATCACTTAATGTACAATACAATACAATTTATTTTTTCATAGCCCAAAATCACACAAGAAGTGCCGCAATGGGCTTTAATAGGCCCTGCCTCTTGACGGCCTCCCAGCCTTGACTCTCTAAGAAGACAAGAAAAAACTCCAAAAAAAAACCCTTGCAGGGAAAAAATGTAAGAAACCTTGGGAAAGGCAGTTCAAAGAGAGACCCCTTTCCAGGTGGGTTGGGCATGCAGTGGGTGCCAAAAGAAAGGGGGTCAATACAATACAATGCATAGAACAAATCCTCAATACAGTATAAAAATAAAAATTTTAGAAGTAGAGCAGAAGCAGAATTTACCAGTAGATGATATCACATAATATGATTTGGATTTGTTTAGCAGCAGTGTTTGATGCTGCTTTGATTATAAACTCAACCACTAGAAGTAGGGGCCCTTTAAAAACAAGGGACACTTGGAGGAAAAGGAATTCCAGCTCCCACAAACAACTGCCATGGTGCCTGCTGTTCCTTCTGAATTCTACTCTTTCAAAATAGCAGACACACACATAGTTGTGCCATTCCTGTCAATTTATCAATGGCTCTAGATTTACACTCAGTTTGACTCACTGTGTACCGCACAGCTTTGAATACGCTGTTAAGAGATGAACATGACATGCGACAGTTATAGCCAACAGAGGTACCGGTTTCACAGATTCACCAACTTTATTCATTAACTTATCACTAGTAATCACTGATAAAATGCCAATAACACACTATTAATATCTCCACAACAGTCGTTTTTTAGTGCTTACTCAGTATCTACGTAGCTTGGAGAGAACCAGCTGTTGCTCATTGTCGGGTTAGTGAAGGCATGAAAGCATTATAAACACATTCTATCAAGTCCATTCATCATTGAATGACAGTTCTCAGCATCAATTTTCCTCTTAAGATGTTTTGATACACATTTTTGCTTGATAACCCATTTTGAAAGATCAATTGCAACATTAATTTTGATTGTTATGTCCTGGATAATCAGTCAAAGTTATGCAATTTACTACAACCCTTTTGGAATTTTTGTGACAGAAATATTTGATTAAAATACAAGTGCAACAGGCACACATGGACTACAAAGTCCTTAACTGTAACCTAATTAAGAGCTTACACAGCCAAATAATCTGGTTACTAACGGACCAATAACCGGTTTCTCTAACTGGAATAAAAGGTATATATGGCATTACATTTTGTTACTTATAACTTTTTGCAGGTAGTGTGGTGTAGTGGGTAAGGCTTTGAATGTCAAAATACGACATTGTGGGTTCGAATCCCACTACTGATACTATGTGACCATAAGGAAGCCCCTTCATCTGCCCGTGCTCCAACTTGGGCAAAACAAATGAAACCAGATGTACCTTAAATGTTGTAAGACACTTAAATAAAAAAGGTATTAGCCAGATAAACAAATGTTAAATGTAAATGTGTTAGCTTCACACATTCTTTCAGCAGCTACAGGTAGAAGCCTCCACAGGATAAATTTCCTCAGGCAAATACTCGAGCAATCACATTATTTCTTCTCCTGATTAAAATAATCTGTTCAGATATTTCACAAATAGCTAAAATTACAGTTTATTGATGCTATCCACTGCCTGATCATAACCCTATGTCTCAAACTCCTGTCTGATGGGTGTGCAATATATTACACAATAGTTATTTTTTTAAGTTTTTTTTTTTTGTTTTTAAAGTATTAATATAACTTATTTTGCCCAAGTAATTTGCTGTCATTACTTTGTCTACTTGCCTACAGAACGACAAGTGTACACCTACCCTTCTGTGGATGCAGTGACCAGGGCCACCTTGCCTTGAAGCTTTCCACTCCTCTGTGATTTCGATTCCCCAATACTGCGCAGAGGCATTGCATGCACTCCAGGCTTCTTAAGGGAAAAAATATTCCGAGTCCAAACATTTAGCTGTCGAGCTTGTTTGCTACAGAGCATTCTGTAAAGAAAGAATATTTAAGGCGAATAGTTAAACACACAAAGAACAGTCGAATAACACTAATGCAGCAAGTAGCCTTTCACCTAAAGAAGTGGACATACTGTAAGAGACTTTCATTCTAAATTAATCTACAAGGTACTGGGCTAGAACACATGAATCAAACCATCCAGCTCGTATCTTTTTTTTTTTTTTTAAATATGCATCACTTATCTGTAGTGCTTAGGAATGACAAAACTCTCTTTCAACAATGTTATTTCATCCTTCACATTACACATTTAAAAGATTAACACTTCTGTGAACATGAAAATCTTATGACATCATAAAATACATTTAAATACACTACAAACATGAAAAGCTGTAACTAACAGTGGTAAACATATCTGTAATTCACAGTAAACAGACTAATTAAAAGGGCAAGCTCAGTTATAGAATGCACTCTGGACCCCTTGGTGATAATAGCAAAGCAGAGAATTAAAACAAAACCGAATGCCATTATGAACATAGCTGCAAATCCTTTTTGTGACACAGTATAACAGAGTACTTTCAGCCAACAAATTATTCAGCAGAAATGCATCAAGAAACGCTACTGGGGCTCCTTTATACTAACAGCAATATGTCTGTGTAATGCCTCTCTGTCACAGTGAAGTCACAAGTTTGCTTTCTTTGAAATTATTTCGCTTTATAGCTATTCCAGTGTGTTTGTGTGTTTATTTACTTGCTTATCTACGTATTTATTTAGCTTCCATAAAAAGTCAAATTCTGCGGTGGGTTGGCACCTTGCCCGAGATTGGTTCCTGCCTTGTGCCCTGTGTTGGCTGGGATTGGCTCCAGCAGACTCCCGTGACCCTGTGTTCGGATTCAGCGGGTTGGAAAATGGATGGATGAAAAAGACAAATTTCCTTACAGGGACAAATAAATTTCCATCATCATCCACAACCTGTGTGCCCAGTAATGGAGACTAACGAATGATTGATAAAAGCTAAAAATCTATGCTGCTATCCTATCCAGGGTTAGCCAGAATGAGCTCCAGTTTGGATTAAGTGGAATAGCAAATGAAACGTTGTTTAGACAAGTTATGATTCTCTATTCAACACACATTTCTAAAAAGGTACATAATGTCAGTCATAGATGGAATTACTCATACAAAGCATGGTCGTACGTGTTGACTGCTGCATTTTTTATTTAATCATTATAACTGCACGGAATGTTAACATACAAAAATCTTAACTTCCAAAATGTTTCATAAAATGGTACCATTATACATTATTCTGAGATTTTTTTTTAAGTTAGGAAGATTGAAGTTTCAAGGCAAGGATATAATACTCACTGATCAAGGCTGAGGACGATGTGCAAATGTCAACTGTGCAAACGAGAAAGGCAGCTGAGAATTGCTGAGAGTTTGTTTTCTATGGTGTGAGAGTTAATTAAAAATATATATATATATATATATTTTGCTCTTACTAACTTGGGTTTTGGTTTCAACGAAGAAACTTAATGGGAGCGGAATAAGATAGCAAGAAATTAACTAGCAGCAGATATTCACTAAGCAAGTTTTATTTATTCATTTTAGATTGAACAGTTCTTAGCGGTCCAGAGGTAGAACAGTTAAGTGGGCAACAGCATAAGAGTTCATTACTATGGGGAAATACAAACAGTGGTAGTGGAGAGCTTTAAGTAAGGAATGAGAGGAGCACAAAGTTAGAAAAACAGAAAAAAGTAAAGTTAACCACATAGATGGACAAACAGCAGGCAGTTGATGGAGAATATTATAGGAGCTTAAGGGCACAGAAGGTGTAAAACAGCTGTAGCAGTTCTATAATACATTTTCTCTGGCTTAATTTTTTAGTTTTACTATTTAAATTAAATCATATATATTTTTTATTTAAAGGTTAAGGCAGTTTTAGTAATCCTAAATCAAATTCTAATAATGAGGCCAGCACAATGCAAGTCCTGTTGGAAGTTGAACTTTTTAGGGAATGGCTTAGAGGACCCAGTTGTCAATGAGGGCTACATCTGCAGGAGATGCCAGCTGATTCAACACCAAGCTCAGTCGCTAAACTGGAGGAGGAGTTGGCTGGCCTGTGTTGTAGTACAGAATTGGCGAACCTGGCCCAGGAGTCCTTTAGAAAGTAGGGGTGCACCCTTATGGTGGCACGGGGAGGAGATTCCAGACCGGACAGATAGAGGTAGGTGGTTCATGGTCACAAGGCGGAGCTAGACAGTGTCGATGAGAAATCTGAGATCGTAGGCAGGAATGAGAAGCCCCAACAGGCCACCTCAAAACCAGTTCCCAGAAAGAGGGAGGTAGTAATGGTTGGGGACTCAGTTATCAGGGGGATTGAAACGCAGGATTGCTCCAGAGACAGAGAGTCTCGCATTCTGTGTTGCCTTCTGGGTGCACAGGTAGGAGATCTCCCTGGACGGGTGGATAGGCTCTTGGCCAGAGCAGGGGGTGGATCCAGTTGTCATTGTGTACCGCTGCCCCAGTAGAACAACTAAACCCTAGGTTGCCGCACTATTAGAAAACTGCTGGAGCAAAGCAGTTCAGTATCAAAAATCAATCAGGGCAAAAAAAAAGTCCATCTTCAGAGACGCGTCTCCATTGTGTCGCTGAGTGAACAAAAAAGAAAAACTTTTTCCAGCAGGTGTATTTCTTGGCGGTACCTCGTCGCTTCTCTTTGCTCCACCATAAGATGTCTCCCTCTCTCCCCTTCTTTTCTGGTTTTAAAGTCTTCAGCACCAACCGTCCTGTCCATATTACGACCCTAAACCTGATGAGTTTAAAGGTGTATTTACAGTATACACTTGTTCCTGAAATGCACCCTAAAGAGCAGCAAACTGCCAACGGGACAATACCACATGTGGTACCCGCTACAATTGTCCATGTTGGAACAAATGACATACATAAGGATAGTCTGTCAATTCTGCAATCCAAATTCAAAGAGTTAGGTGCCATGCTGTGGAGCAGGATTGACATTATAGTCCTCTCTGAAGTTCTGCCTGGGATACGCACCAGTCCAGGTAAAATTGGGGAGATTAGAAGGCTTTACACGTGGCTCAAATCTTTATGAGGCATTGTGACTCATTCTGAAACAAATGGAACCTGTTCCGCCGTAACAGGTTACAACTAAACTGGAGGGACACCGATGTATTGGGGAGACATACAAGCAGGCTAGTTGAGGATTGTTTAAACAAGGGAATGAGGGGCAGGGAGTTTAGGACAGGCCAGGTTTAGAACTATACATGGAGGAACAAACAGTGTGGAAATAAAAATGAGCAATAACGTTGGAGAGAAATATAGCAGATAAGGCAAAAGAAGACTGCAAGAGAGATTCTTTCCATATTTTAGTCGTAAAAGTACAGTCATGGAGGAGGTGAAGTGCATCTGGAATAGTAAAGAGGAACTAAAAGATACTGACAATGAAACAGCAGATGCTCTAAACTTGCATTTTTCTGAGGTCTTCACAAGTGAGGAAGTGCATAACCTTCCCGCAGAAAATGGGACTACTAAGGAGGTACTGAAAGATTTGGAAATTGTAGAGGGAGAAGTACTGCTTAGATTACACAGGCTGAAATCAAACAAATCATCAGAACCAAATAATATTTACCCTTGGGTTCTTAAGGAGGCTAGCGAGTACATATATAAACCCTTGACAATTTCAGGAAGTCTCTTAGGAGATTCCGAAGGACTGGAAAATGGCAAATATTATACAGTTATATAAAAAGGATGATCAGGCTGATTCAGGAAACTATAGGCCAGTAAGCTTAACGTACATCACAAGAAAATTAATGGAAGGAATTAAGGATAAGATTGAGCAGCACATGGCAAGTACAGGAATTTTTCCTGAACTAGTCAGCACGGGTTTAGAAGAGGGAGGTCATGTTTTATTAACATGCTAGAATTCTATAAGGAAGCAATAAAAGGATATGATCAAAGTGGAGCATATGATAATATTTCTCTCGACTTTCAGAAAGGTGCCACTCAAGAGTTTGGGCATCAAACTAAAAGAAGTGGGAGTTCAGGGTGATATTTGTGGATGGGTGCACAATTGGCTCAGACACAGGAAGTGAGGAACCTTATCAGAACTGACTGAGTAAGAGTGGTGTTGCACAGGGGTCAGTGCTAGGGCCGCTTCTATTTTTAATATATAAAAATGATTTAGATAGGAATAGAAATAACAAGCTGGTTAGATTTGCAGTCTGTTAAATCACTACAGAAGGAATTGGACAATATACAGGCTTTGGCAGATCCATGGCAGATAAAACTTAATGTCAGTAAATGTAAAGTATTACACACAGGAGTAAAAATGTTAGGTTTGAATACACAAAATGAGGACTGAAGAAAAAAAAAAGAGAGAGAGAGAGAGAGAGTACACCTTACGCAAAGGATTTAGGAGTTGTAGTGGACTCTACGCTACCAATTTCCCTAGGAGGTTACACTCAAGCTTGATAATGCACTGGTGGGGCCTCATCTGAAGTAGTGTGTGCAGTTTTGGTCTCCAGGCGTCAAAAAGGGCATAGCAGCACTAGAAAATACCAACTAGGCTGATTCAAGGGCTATAGGGGGTGAATTATGAAGAAAGATTAAAAGAGCTAAGCCTTTTCAATTTAAGCAAAAGAAGATTAAGAGCTGACATGATTGAAGTGTTTAAAATTATAAAGGGAATTATAACAGTCTCAATCCACTGTACTTTTAAAACGGGTTTATCAAGAACAAGGGGACAGATCTGGAAATTTGTTAAGGGTAAATTTTGCACAAACATTAAGAAGTTTCTCTTAAGACACAGAACCATAGACACTTGGAATAAGCTACCAAGTAGCATGGTAGATAAGACTTTAAGGACTTTCAAAACTAGACTTGTTTTTTTGAAGAAGAATTAAGTGAATAGAACTGGAGAGCTTTGCTGGGGTAAGTGGCCTATTCTCGTCTAGATTGTTGTAATGGTCTAATGTCAGAGACTGGGGATGTGTTGATTATCACATGCATGTAAGAAGGTACTTCTTACTTTTTAAGCTGTACTCGCGAAGCATGACAATAAAGGACCCTATGAACCTAAGCTGGGACCATGATGACATAAATAGCAATGAAAAATGGATAAGAGATGTTCTAAATACTGGACAACAAATTAAGGATCTTGCAAATCACAGAACATGCATCTGAGCTTATTTTGTTGTAGCTTACACTTACAAATGTAATTTGGGGGAACAAGTTATAAATTATCCTCTCATTAACTGAAAGAACTAATGTCAACCCTGTTGCCACAATCAATATTTTTTAAACCGCGTTTGAATTTTCAGGTTTGGATTTTACAGCTCAACTTGAGTACAGTACATTAAAAAAATGTAATATGTATACGCAATAAACATATACACTAATATAAACATTAAGAGTATGTAGCTTTTTCAGAATTTAGGCCTCTGTGTGCCCAACTCCAATGTACACCAGTTTAATTACAGTATATTATATTCATCTTTTCTGTCCTTTTTCTAACACTTAAAGGGTTGCTGAGGCGTGGAGGTGGAAGTGGTAGAACTTTCTATTACTTAGGCAAAAGTTTACTTTAGTATATAGCATTAAAACTACTCAATTAAAAAAGTATGCTCTGAAACAAATTCCAAGAAAAAGTACAATTAGAGGAAAAAAAAATAATCTAAAATAGTAAATATCCTCAGAAGCACATGCTGGGTTTTGGAAAGCATACTCAGAATATACAGAGAAAAACAATAGATTTATCAAAAGGCATATTAATGACATATATACACACACACAAACACAAACACAAACACAATCAGAAACAAGGCACACTATAAGACAATTCAACTTTAAATTGTAATTAGTTACACTCCTAGCAAACACACAGTAGACTACTAACAGGAATTGACCCTAAATATCAGTTAACATGGTTTATAGCAAATACATTATGGTAAGAGACACAACCATATATAAATATAAATAATATATAAATGCTGATGACATTAGACAAATCCTATCTGCTCAGCACAGAAAATCAAATTTTAAAATCTCAAACGAAAGTATTGTTCAAACGGGAGCTCAAAAATTTTGCAAGCTGCCCGATTCCTATACTGAACATTACAGCAAAATATGCTAAGTTTACAAATGCACTTTCATAAAATATATGCACATTTAGAAACTTGTGTTAAATGCACCTCATTTATGTATTATGCACTGAGGGACACCCTTTTTAAAATGATGCCACTGGTTATCACAGCTTATCTTCTTGGACACCTGGGGCCTCATGTATAAATGGTGCATACACACAAAAATGTTGCATATGCACGTTTCCATGCTCACAACACGATGTATAAAAACTAAAACTTGGCGTAAAGCCACACACATTTTCATGCTAGCTCAATCCCTGGAGTACGCAAGTTCTCTGCTCGGTTTTGCAAACTGGCAGCACCCAGTGTCAAAGCAGTGCTACTGTTCCTGTGTAGTTTCCCTTTCTTTTTTTAGATCCACATCCCTGATGCGGCTTTATCAGATACACTGAAATTAATCGCATATTGTTTATTAGTTTAAGGCATCTCATTGTAATCCACCCATAACCATATAATGGTGCACCAAATGGCCAAACTATTCTAAATACCACCACTACTTTAGTGTTGTTATTCCCAGTGCACCACTGAGTATTTAACCCACTGTATCTGAGTGTGGAATCACAGCTGTACAGCAGCTGATTGGATTATCAGTATACAGCATCTTGCACAAACTGTCTCAGCCATGCGTGCAATGTATTTGAACTGTTCCCTATCTGAACGCTTCAGAGTCTTTCCTGTAGGAACCTCACGGTTCAGAAACAGTTTCATCCCAAGTGCTCTAAATGCACTCAATCAATCCATCAATTGCTCCTGGTAGAACTGTTTGTACTTATAAGTACAATCACCTCACTGTAAACTTGCACTACAGTTATAATATTTCACAACCTGAGTCACTTTATAAAGCGCGTATTTACATATGATGATGACTGGATTCTTTTTTTTTTATTTTTTTGATTTTATTGTAATCATTTCATACAAATAGATCAATTTTTACAAAAAATTGGATTGAAATCAAATCAACCCCCACCTCTGAGAAAGAGAGCATGGCCAACAGTGTAAAACTTAAAGCTTGTGAAAATACATAAATTGATTAGTTTAATAGGCGGATAAAGATAAATGATGAAGAAAAAGAAATGGGAAGAGAATTACTTTCTCTGTGCTTTAAGAGCTTATTCTAAACTATTATTGATTAGATCCTGCCATGTTTTGAAAAAGTTCTGCACAGATCCTCTAACTGAGAACTTGATTTTTTCCATTTTCAAATAGTATAAAACATCAGTTACCCACTGACTTAAAAGAGGAGAGTTAGGATTCTTCCAGTTTAGCAAAATAAGTCAATAGTGTGGTGAAAGCAGTCACAGTTTGTTTGTCCTTCTCCAATTTAAACCCCACGTGAGGCTGGACCCCACTTCACAAAGTCCCAATCCTCTGACATACCTAGAGACAGGGCACTTCCAAAACAAAACAAGACTCTCAGCAGCGGCGTCTGAGGATTAAAAAGTAGAGATATCGATTGCCGATAAAGTCTAAATACTATAAGCATAAAATATAATCTTCAACAGTCTTGAAATATTAAGACAGTAAACCCAGGGAATGGTGTTAAAAAGTGGTCCTGGATAAACATAGTAAACCCTAATGCAATAACAATAACAACAACATTTATTTATATAGCACATTTTCATACAAACAGTAGCTCAAAGTGCTTTATATAATAAAGAATAGAAAAATAAAAGACACAATAAGAAAACAAAATAAATCAACATTAATTAACATCGAATAAGAGTAAGGTTCAATGGCCAGGGGGGACAGAAAAAACAAAAAAACTCCAGACGGCTGGAGAAAAAATAAAATCTGTAGGGATTCCAGACCATGAGACCGCCCAGTCCCCTCTGGGCAATAGTAACAACAACAATAAACCAAGGGTATGATGTTAAACAGTCTCCTTTCGAATAGTAAAAAAAAAAATCTGCTTTAATTTTTTTTCCACACATACACCTATAATTGTAATTAAAACATAAACAAAATGTCAGAGAAGAGAAAAGGATGTATAATTATGGTACCCGTATTGTTGATAAGCGGATCAGACAGAAGGTAATGTCTTCTTGCCATACTATGACAGGCTGCGGCTCGTATTTCAAAAAAGTTTCGGGATCAGCTTCCTTAATTCCTTTTCTGCTTCCTCCTTGCTGGAGATGTAATATTTGTCTTGAATATCCACGTTCAGTTTGGCAGGATACAAGAGGCTGTAGCCGATATCGGCTTTCTGTAACCGCTGTTTAATGTTGTATAAAGCTGCACATTTAGCAGCTGTTGAGGGTGAGAAATCTGGGAAAATACGAATGTGGTTATTTTCAAATATAATCTCTTGTTTCTGTCTGAGAAGTGCCATTACATTAAGCTTAAATTGTAATCTCTCGAAGCGGACAATTAGGGTCCTAGGTTTAGAGGTATTTGATCCATGTATATGATAAGCTGCCGCTATCTCGGTATCTGATTTAGAGTCCTTTCACAATTCTCAGGTAGAACTTCGATTCTAATATTATTCCTTCTGCATCCATCTTCCAGAGCCAAATCTGTCTCCGAGTTTTTTGCATTCGGAATTCACAGCTGTAGCTTTTCCATCGGCAGTAAATGCTGAATGTTCCGCTGTTTCAATTCAACTCATGAATGTCTGCTTAATGTCTTCCAGTTGATCGACAAGTTCTCTCAGTTTAGACGCATTTTCCTGAAAACCTTTAAAGGTTGCATCAAGACGATTATATATACGTTTTTCTAAGTCTTTATTATCCTGCAGCAGCTCCAGCCGCAGCTTCTCGTTTGTCTTGAACAAGCCATTTATTTTTTTCTTCATATTTTTCTGAATGTCATTCTTAAGCTCACTTTTGGCCGTGGCCAATTATGCGATCATTTCCTTCAGTTTGGACAAATCATTTCGAATTTCATGCTCCGCAGGTGAAGTGTCAATCCCGGTTTTAACCAATGTTTCCAAATTGCAAGGAGTAGATGAAAGCACGGACTGTAAGTTTCAAGTGATTTTCTAGAATCGGCGAGCTATTGTGACCTGCATCACTTGCATCTTCGCTCCCATTTTTGCTCTCGACTGGAGATGATGCAGTGGAGTGGGGTCCTGAGAAGTCTGTGCTTTCGCCTGCCTGCTCCAGGTCAGTCTTTGAAAGGCCATACCTTGCACTTGGGCTTGATGTCTGTCTAGACTTGGGTGTATCTTTAAGTTTCCTTTCCGTTTCTTTCTGACCCCCTTTCTTGTTACTCATATTTATATACTTAAGTAGAAACTCCTTGGGTTCGGTATATACAGGATACCTCGGGATAATAAGAAATAAGAGAGAAAATAATGCCGATGCTAACGGAGCTCCATTTCAGACGTCCATCCCCCATAACAGACGAGACCCAATGACTGGCTTCTAAGTTGATTTATATTTTCAAGTGCTATCTTCTTGGAGCTCTTGATATCATTTTAAAGATGAAATGCAGTAAAGCATGTTTATTACATTATACAGATAAGTTTTAAACTTCATTAAAATAATGTATATTGTTAATAATTAAACATGTGAGGACACGGTGGAGCAGTGCTAGCAACGAGCTGGCGCCACGTTCAGGGATTGTTCCTGCCTCGCGCTGTATCCTTTCTAGGATTGGCGCAACCTAGATGGATAGATGGATGGAATAACTAAACATGCACTACGAAGATATTTCAATGTTTAATAAAAGTTTTGAAGAATCAGCATTCTAAGCTTCCAGATGGCTTGGCATCTATTACACAACTGATCGTGTGGCGATTGGGTATTTGGAGAAAGAAAAGGAAGGACAGGAATAAAAGGTTAGTACTTTTGATAGAGACAGTACTGCTGCAATAAATTATTTCATCAAAGGTCGTGCACGGTGCAGCAAGCATCTTGTGGGAGGCAGGAACAATCTCTGGACAGGACGCAAACTCATCGCTAATACTACACCACTGTGTTCCAATGTTTAATACATGCTTTAATTGCATTTTCCTCATGAAAAATGACACCAAGTATACATCTTAATATTTAAATTGTTCAGAGAGCTGCAATAGCATGAATAAAATGTATTCTGTGTCCTGTCGGCGGAAGAGAAAGCCCATTTAAGAAGCACGTTGTGATTCGCACACAGAGCAAATAAAAGAATACATACTTTGGAAAGAAGCATTTAGTATGCTACTTTAGTTACGATGGGATCTGAGAAACTAGTAAATTAAACAATTTTAACATGAAGTTTATGACATTCTACTTTGATGACAAAATAAAGTACATGATTAAACTGGAAATTTCGAGATTAAAGTTGACATTTGGACATTTTTTTCAACTGTGTCCCTATTTTTTCTTTTCTATGTACCCTAATACGCTTCCATATGACACTCAGACGGTGACTTTGATATCTGACCACTTGTTATTTATTTCGGACACTTTGCAACTTTCTGAACTTGAACTTTGAGTTTCTCCAACACTCTATATTAAATCGATCAACTTCCTTTTGTTTTTTATATCACTGCTTAAACCAACAAGAAGTACGTTTTTCTTTGCCTCTACTTGGTATTAGCTGAAATTCTCTCTTTTTTCCCCTGGGCTTTTGCCATTATCTTTTCACAGAATGCTGAGCTTAATGGGCTGTTTATATTGATTTGCATATTCAAAGAGCGGTAATTCTGGGAGGAGTTGGGGAGGGGCGGCAGGCACGTGCACATGTGTTACTTTTCACACTGACCGGGATTTATGTAGCGGAAGAACTTGGATGTTGGCATACGCACAGATTTATGCATCTGGATTTTTTTTGTGTGTACACACATTTCCACTTTTGTCCATATACCATGTGTGAAAGGCGCTATATAGGCGGAGGCACGTATAAAAAGTACAAAGACTTTTATTGTTTCTTCAGCTGTGGGACACGTCTTCCCCGTGCCACACAGCCCAAACACAGTCCCAAAGCACAATAACACAACCAACAATCCTTCTCTTCCACCACTCCTCCTCAAGCTTAGTCCTCCTCCTCCTCCCGACCCTGGCTCCTCGAGTGGTGGTGGATGGCCCTTTTTATAACCCACCCGGAAGTGTTCCAGGTGCTTGACCAACTGGTCCTAATTGCACCTCCGGGTGGGGCTGAAGATTCGTCCAGCCAGGCTGCCGAGTCCATGCAGCTCCCCCTAGCGGCCATCCGAGCCCCCAACCAGGCTGTGGAGGACTCCATCTCCCATGGAGCCCTGTGGGTGGTTGGGGAATCACCGTCAGCCATGGAGGCTGCCATCAAGCGTCCCGGGGGAGGTACTGGAGTGCCCATGGTGGCTCCCCCGGAACATAAGCAGCAGGGGCGTCCCTGCCGGGCATGGGACCCGGCTGTCCTTCACACATGTTTTAGTGTGAATTCTACACACGCCGTTAAGCATGAGGCCCCTGGACTCTGTTTCAGTCTCAACAATACTAGACAACAGTGGGGGATTTACAAATCATGTGGGCCTACAAGCTGACATTGTTTCCTTTCCAATGAAATAAAACTGACTTTAGTAAACATAATTGCACTATAACCTAACAGTGTCATATTACATTTTAAACAATGTGCAATTCACATTATTATAATGAAAACCATAATTTGACTGCAAAATAACTAAAACATGGTCAGAAGTACATAGGGTCATATGAAAAAAGTTTGTGAACCCCACTTAATTCTTTGGATTTTTGTTTATCATTGGCTGAGCATTTAAAGTAGCACCTTTCTTTTAATATATGACATGCCTTATGGAAACAGTAGTATTTCAGCAGTGACATTAAGTTTATTGTATTAACAGAAAATATGCATCACAACAAAGTTAGACAGGTGCATAAATCTGGGCAGCCCAACAGAGATATTACATCAATGCTTAGTTGAACCTCCTTTTGCAAATATAAAACAGCCTCTAGACACCTCCTGTAGCCTTTGATGAGTGTCTGAATTCTGGATGGAGGTATTTTTGATCATTCTTCCATACAAAATCTCTCCAGTTCAGTTAAATTTGATGGGTGCCGAGCATGGATTTCCTGCTTCAAATCATCGCATAGATTTCCGATGATATTCAAGTCAGTGGACTGTGACAGCCATTCCAGAACATTGTACTTCTCCCTCTGCATGAATGACTTTGTAGAGTTTGAACTGTGTTTTGGGTCACTGTCTTATTGGAATATCCAACCTCTCTGTAACTTCAACTTTGTGACTAATGCTTGAACATTACCCTGAAGAATTTGTTGATATGGGGTTGAATTCATCCGACCCTCCACTTTAACAAGGGCCCCAGTCCCTGAACTAGCCACATAGTCCCACAGCATGATGGAACCTTCCCCAAATTTGACAGTAGGTAGCAGGTGTTTTTCTTGGAATGCGATATTCTTCTTCCGCCATGTAAAGAGCTTTTTTTATTATGACCAAATAACTCAATTTTTGTCTCATCAGTCTAAAGGACTTTGTTCCAAAATGAATCTGGCTTGTCTAAATGAGCATTTGCATACAACAAGTGACTCTGTTTGTGGTATGAGTGAAGAAAGGGCTTCTTTCTCATTACCCTAATGTCAACTTCAATCTCAACATTTCCACTTTAATCATGTAGTTTATTTTGTCATTAAAACAGAACATCATAAACTTTATCTTAAAATCATTTAATTAACCAGTTTTTCAAATCACATCGTAATTAACGTAGCACGTTAAATGCTTTGTTGTGTATTTGATCTTCTATGTGCTCTATGTGTGTGAATCACTACTTGCTTCTTAAACCGGCTCTCTTCCTCCGACTGGACACAGAATCCATTACATTCATGATATTACAGCTCTCTGAATAACTAAAATACTGAGATGTATAAGTGATATCATTTTCATGATGATAGTTAAAGCACGTTATTAAACATGAGTTTCACGGCGCAGTGATTGTGTGCGACCTTCGATGAAATAATTTATTGCAACAGTACTCAGGGGCAGCTCTAGGCTTGTGGTGGCACTGGGCAGAGGAAGAATCGGTGGCTCCTACACCCGCCAATGTCAATAAGGTAGCTTATGCACGGTGGATGGCCACGTCTGTTGCAGACACTGCATAGCCGCCTCGTGCTCATGACAAAAGCATTTAACTTTTGCCGAAATTTGTCGCTGCGTTTTTAGCTGTGTCTTTATTTTCTCTTTCTGTTTTATATTCAATATATATTGGCTTAGCCACCACTGCAGTCCTTGCTTTTCTTTACCCAAATACCCAATCACCACACAATCAGCTCTGTAATAGAAGTTAAGCCATCTGTAAGCTTAGAGTGTCGATTCTTCAAAACGTTTAAGGAACATTGAAATACCTTCGTAGATACATGTTTAATTATTCTATCCTTCACGACACTCGCAGTGAAGAATATAGATTATTTAAATGAAGTTAAAGTTTTATCTGTATAATATAATAAACATATTTTGCTGTATTTCACCTTAAAAATGATATCGTCATCATATTTAAATTCGAGCTTTATAAAGTGGCTCAGGTTGTGCAATATTATAACTGTAGTGCAAGTTTACAGTGGGGTGATTGTTCTTATAAGTATAAACAGTTCTACAAGGAGCAATTGATTGAGTGCGTTTATAGTTCTTGGGATGAAACTGTTTCTGAACCGCGAGGTCCATACAGGAAATGCATTGAAACATTTTGCCGTGGCTGAAACAGCGTGTACTTGAAGCTGTATACTGATAATTCTCTTTCCGATCAGCTGCTGCTGTGATTCATACTCAGATACAGTGATATAAAAACTCTGAGTGGTGCAGTGAGAGTAATATGGAAAAAGATGATCCACTGTGGCAACTCCTAACGGGAGGAGCTGAAAGAAGAAGAAGAAGAAGGTGCAGTGAGAGTAACAATGCTAAAGCAGTTATGGTATTTGGAATACTATGGCTATTCCCTGGACCATTATATTGTTACAAGTTAATTACAATCAGATGCTTTACACTAATAAACAATATGCAGTTAGTTTCAGTGTATTTATAAAGCTGCATCAGGAAAATAAAGTGTAACGACACAGGAACAGTAGCACTGCTTTGACGCTGGGTGCCGCCAGTCTGCAAAACCGAGCGGAGAACTTGCATACGACAAGGTATGAGGTACTGTGGAAAAGTGCGTGGCTTTACGCCAAGTGTAGGTTTTATAAATCGCGATTTGAACATGGAGAAGTTCTTATGCAACATATCTGTGCATACGCACCGTTTAAACATGAGGCCCCAGGTCTTTTGAGCGCTGCTTTGAGGATCCCATGCTGTCACTCTTCAGAGGAGAGTCAAAGGGAAGCACAGCTTGAAATTGACTACCTTAAATACCTTTTCTAATTATTGGACACACCTGCCTATGAAGGTCAAGGCTTAATGAGCTAATCCAACTAATTTGGTGTTGCAAGTAATCAGTATTGAGCAGTTACATGCATTCAAATCAGCACAATTACATGGTTCCAAAATTTTTGCACAGCCTGTTTTTCTCATTTGATTTAATTTCATACTACTAAATACTGCTTCGCTAAAAATCTTGTTCGGAGAACACTCCAATACCCAGATGTTCCTAGGAAATGAAAGACATACCACTTATCTTTTTTGTTGAAAGTAGAGTAAATTATTATGCAGGCTGAGAGGGGTTCCCAAACTTTTTCATATGATTGTATCAGTAAAATGAATGCAGCATACCATTAAAAGTTACTAAAACACACACCCCAACACCACAATACGGCCAATTTCGCATTGCCAATCCACGTAACTTATGTTGTTGGACTTTGGGAAGAATTCAGAGCATTTGGAAGAAACCCTTGCATACACCAGGGCGTGAACACTAGTCTTGCAAAAGTTTGAGTTTTGCTTTTTTTTTATTATTATTATTTTAAATATGATGGGGGGAAAAAGTGGAACACTACAAGAATTTACAAGCATACAGTGCTTTAATACAGAATCATTGTGTGTTTATGGCAATTCAATTATCCATAAAATGTTTTTGAACATTAGAACAGTTCATACTGGAAGCTAAAACACTTTAAAAATATATATATATAGATAGACAGAAGAGATCTTAAAATCTGTTATACCCTTAAATGTGCAACATATTTACTGTTGAAATATGCAGTTTAATTCTAGTATTTTACATGATTTTTACACATTATATTAAGTAGTCATTCTTAATATGAGATTATACATATTAAAAGTAATTACCATTATGCAGTGCTTGCTTCTTACCAATCTTTATAAACCACTTCCATTAAACAGTGGACTACTTTGTCAAAACTTGTGTTTTGCAATTCACTGCACTCAGAACTGCTGAAATTGATAAATGTTGCAGAGTTAGAGAAACGTATGTAATAGTGCGCTACTCCTGTTCACCAGTTGCCTTTAATTACTGTGGGATATCTCATCTTGACTAACAGATGCAGCTTATGTTTATGCGATTATAATATCACTTGTCAGATTTTCAGTTTTTAATTTTCACATGGATATTGTCAATTTAACCGCCTGTAACATAAAACTTAATTCCTTTTCTGAACAACATGGGGCACTGTAGAGATAACAGGCGGCAGGTCCACTCCACTCGCAGGGCATTCCTGAACCGCACCACCATGGGCAGACCTTGAATACCCAATATGAAATAACCTGCCCACCCGTCTTTAGGCATTGTGAACAAAGCTAATTTGAGTGCAAACATTTTTGCAAGTTCATAAAACTGAAACCTTGAACTATGTCTCAAAGTCTCATACAGTACAGATTTGTCACTTACTAAAAAATGTACAAAAAGCTTGTCATTTTCTAGTATTTTTAATTTGGAACTAGGTGCTCCGTTAGGTGGGTATCTTCGTCTTGCTTGGCTAATAGAAGTTTATTATATTATCGTTAATACCATCAAATACGACTTTATGCTGTATTATTTTAAATAAATAAAAAAAACCTTCAGCGTGTTTTTGTAAACTACCACAAGCATTGTACAGTTTTTGTGAAACAGAATTGACACCACATGGCTTTTTTTTGGGGGGTCATAAACAATCCTACTAAGTTTGGTCAGTGTTTGCATTATGGAAGATATGGTCATGGAGGTCGATAGAACAACGGCTGTGCTGCCTCTTCTACTGCAGTGGTAGCTCAGAAATGAAGCTACTATAGCACAGGAGACTTATGGTGGGAGCTTTTAGAACACTCGAGTCTTGTCCAATAAACTAGACTGTTGCACTCAAGAAGCTGGATACAAATACACACGCATCGCGTTGTTGACTAAAAACACTTGCAGTCTTATTTTAAGTGTAACAAAGTAGACTCATTACTAAAAAAAACTGCATATACTTTTTAAAAAGGTAAAAGGTATTTGCATTTAAAACTTTTTTTTGCAGTAAGGAAAGGAAATCGTTATTTTGCACATATGTTGAGGTATCCCTGCATGTCCTAGCAACACTGGACACAAAGCTGGAACAAACTCCGAGTAAGCCACCAGTCACACTCATAACTCTTGCATATTGTAATGGTGCAGGTCGGCTCCACCCTCCCAGGGAATCGCGGGAGCCTCTTAAAGCCGCGATCGCCGATAACGCACACAGGGATAAGCATAGCAGATGAGAACATAACACATATAAGAGCAAGTAGTGGGTGTAAACGGGATCCAGTGTTTTTATTAAAACAATCAAACAAAAAAACTGTCTAAATACGTAGTGCAGTGCAAATACGTTCAATAAATAAGTAATCCATAAAACAAAGAGAGAGTGGAGGTTAAAAGAAAGCAATAAATATCTATTAAAACTGAATGAACAACATGCAGGAGTCTTCTTAAAAAAATGTCCCTAGTGCTTCCATTTAAATCTGACGTCTCTCCGGCTTCCCCTAAAGCCCAGAGAGACGTCGACAAACAGGCACAGACACCCTTCAGACCAGCTCGTGTTCCGGACGTAAATCACCTGACGTTCCGCGGGGCGCCAACGAGCATTCTGCCCTTCAACTCCCACTGCTAGCAACCGCCTTCCTGGGGAGTCCTTTGGAGTATTGCTGCTGCTTCTACTCCCAAGATCAACAGGTGCAACCTTCAGCCCCCTCTTGACCGTCCCGTCCACCAACTTCCTTTCTGTCTCACTCTCACGTCGTTTAACCTTTTTAGTTCTCAATCGCCCATCGCAGGAAGCTTATGAAGCATTCGCGACAGACCTCACCTTCAAGTGCAGATGCGTCTCGCCCCGATTACTCCATACCAATAACCACAACCCCCTCCCCGCTGCATTCATACCCACGGAGTGCGAGCCGGCCAATTATTTATTTATTTATTAATCAAAACTGCTCTCCTTTTCTAAGCCACTGACCCGTTATACCACACATATACATCAACTTTTAAAAGAGCTTTCTTTGAATTTTTATTAATTATTTGTGAAGCTTTGATGCATTCTTTCTATTTGTGCTAAAAACAATTCAAAGCCCGGGTATAAACAGCGACATCTGGTGGTTAACTGAGATCAAGGCAAGCTTTCAAGAGCGCAAGTGAAGGATTGCAGTCTGCAGCTTCATTCTGTTGAAGTAAAGCGGCACTCTCTGTTTCTGTCTCATATCACCAGTAAAAGGTCAGAAAAGTATGTGTTCATTTTATTCTGCTAAGGTCCTTGTCAATTTATATTATTTAACTTCTGAACGCTGTTTTCCGCTGTTAGTCGCCATCTGTCACCAAAGCTCTCCAAATTTTTCGCCCCTCACCACTCAGCAATGTTGAATGAGAATGATGCATTTTATATAGGCTACCTGTTAATTTAGCGTCAAAGCTGTCAAACCAATAAAGCGCTCTGTGAAGCACTGATGACGTTCGACGCTTCAAGGGGTGTTTTGACAAAGTGATTCGACTCACTACGCTTTAGATTGACTGATACAAGCTTCAACGCTTCGGTGTCACCCCCTCCCCTCCCTCTAATTTTAATAAGAAATCCAATAGGTTAGCTCTGTTTACTCAGTTTCCGTTTTAGTTCAATACTTCATCTTAAAAATTAAACAAAGGTCTTTAGTCTAAGCTTTACGTCAGCAAGTGCCTTCTTATATTTGGAATTGTATTGAATATT
The DNA here is from genome assembly GCF_016835505.1 of Polypterus senegalus. Lineage (NCBI taxonomy): Eukaryota > Metazoa > Chordata > Cladistia > Polypteriformes > Polypteridae > Polypterus > Polypterus senegalus. Next base: position 208,439,577 of record NC_053156.1, on the reverse strand, counting down.
TCCACTTACACAACGCAACTGCATCTTAACAATACACGCGCTAAACCGTTGCACACCACAAATGTAGTACAACTAATTCACCAAGATTAAATATTTTCAGTCCGTCTGCGCAAAGTTTAACAGATCTCTGCATTACGGTGTCAGCTCACAATTTATAAACAGATATTGCAATAAGTTTAATTAGTGCATTACATGTTCGATGCAATTACAGTCATTTCTACTGGGTTATGAATTATAAAAACACGTTTTTAATCCAAAATAAAACGGCAAATCCGACACGCGCCAATATCCCCCTGGTATGAAATGATGGACAGTAGTGGGCTAAAAACAAAGATTATAAAAGTAACTGATCCAACTGTAATGTATCCGTACCTTAACAGCTACTGCTTCGTTCTTCAGCCAATATCCACGTACTGTAGTCTTAGTAAAATGCAATATAAAAATCCTCCTTAAAAATCACATACACAGTTAAAAACGTCGAGAGAACCGAAAAAACGTATTATACGACAGCACCATGAAAGGGTAATGGTTAGTTAAAACTTTCGGGAAAAAATCCACAACGTGATTGATCGAACTAGTATTAGTAGAAGTTACTGACATTCCCAATAGTTATTTCTTGGCAGCAGCGCTACTGTATCCTTGCGTTACCTTTAAATTATATAATCTTGCGACGTTTACTGGACGTGCTAACGAAGGTTTGACCCCCACAAAAAAAAAGCTTACAAAAAACACTTGCAGATGATTAAAAATGCTGGACAATCTACTCCGAAATGTGATCGGACAATTAAAATCATTGACAAGAAATTCACGCAGATGATTGAATAATTAAGTTGACTGTCAAGCAGTTCCTGTGGGTTATTGCAGTAGCACCACGCAGGTTGTAAAATACACATTTCAGAGGTGGATAGTGTACTGTATATAAGTAAGTACATTTGGCAACTATCTGTACATAATTAGTTTTTCCCGTTAACACTTTTAACTTTGACTCACCACATTTCAAAAGAATGTGTAGCCTATGTGAATAAAAGAAAAAAAACACCTTTAACGTATTAGGGAGCTTTTTCCATTTCTATGTCACGGATATAATGTATTTCCCACCTGCCAACTAACATTAAACAATTTGAGTGGCAAAGGCACATATAAGAAAGTGAGAGCAGCGATTAAGATACTAACTTGTCGAGCTTTCAAAGCGCAGTTGCTCCGACGCAGCGTTTCTAGACGAGTTCGAGTTATTCGTGTTCTTCTTCTTCCTCGTCCTCCTCCAGATGCTCAAGTATATATTGCTGCAGCCCGGAGTAAAATGGGCGTATCCGGCAGAGACGCGCTAAAGCCATGACACCACTGACATCCTAACATATTTGGTCCGCTGTTTAGTGGTCGACTCTCTTTGTCTCAAAAGTTGCCGAATTTTTCCTGTCTACGCATAATATCAACAGGAGTTCCTCGTGGAGGGATTCGCACATGTAGCGCTGCTTAAGTAGTAATAAAGATATCCAAAAATAGTTACGCAATACGTATTTGTAAGTTAACATATACTTTAGTGCGACATTCACGAAGGACACCTCTTTCTTTGGAATCATGACCATGCAGAATTTAGATAAAATTGCTGAGCATGTCTCGCGTAATTCAGCATGCACATTGACAATCCGCCTTCTATTCTGATGTACCCCATCTCGTTCCTGTCAGAGCTTCTAAGACGCACCTTAACATTTACAAAGTCAGAAAAGTAAACGCGCAAGACGCTCCTCGTTAAGCGTTGTCAGTATTCAGCGATTTTCTAATCTGTAGCTGGCATGTAGGCCTAATGGCGATTTCCAAATATAATATAAATAAAAGTATAACTAATTACAATAGTCTTTGACACAGAAGCAATGCAATCGAGAGCGTTTCCTGCAATTTATGGAGGACTCGGAAGGCAAGAAGCAGCAACTGGATAAGCACACCTGGTCCCAAACTTTCATAAAAGCACCTGATTTTTGCCATTAATATCATTCTCTTGTGAATGCAGCTTGTCAAAAACTGGTGTGGAGATCAGTAAATGAGAAGTTGTCCTAACTGGAGCACAGCAGAATAAACCGCTTATATAAACAGAATTAATAAAAGAAGCAGTCACCTACTGTCAACCGTTAATGATCATCAAAACAAAAAATGATATTTTCTTTACATAGATGTTCAATAATAATAATAATAATAATAAAGTGGCAATCGTAAGAAAAATCACAAGATGTGAATATTTATTATAGGAGCCTGGGCACTAGGGTTTGGAGTTGACTTGTCTCTCATTCGAACATTAGAACAATCTAGACGAGAATAGGCCATTCACCCCAAAAAAGCTTATCCGTCCTACTGAAAAATGTAAATCTACAAAGTGTTTCAGACAGTGATTTTTTTGACTATTAACAAAATGCACCTTAACTAATTGTGTTGTGTGTGTTAGAAAGAATATAGGTCTGCAAATATGTGTCATCAGATCTGTAGAAGGAAAAAAAAAATATTAGCATAAAATAGCAAAATTAACATAAAGAGCCATAAATGTAATTAAAAGCTTCTAAAACATTAGATTAAGCATAAATTAGAATGTTAAGCAAATAAGATAGGTCAAGCAAATAGTTAACTAAAAAATTATTTGTATTTCATTATTTTTCAAGCTTGAGGCAGGATAGCTAGTACAGAAAAAGAACACAAAATGACGTGTAGAAACCAGCTTAGAACAGGATAAGAGATTGAAAACACCTGTGTCCAAAGCTAACAATACCACAGACAGAAGACGGTACTGTTAGGCACATAAAGAAACCAGCTAGATTGATGAATCAGCAGAAAGGCAACAAAAGAATTTTTGCTGCAAGCAAAAATGTAATGCATGAAAGGAACACAAGTATATTCAGGCATTAGCAATAAATATAGAAGAATATATTAGAAATTAACTTTAGCATAGAAATTAAGGCAAATTAGGACTACCATGCAGCGATTAAATAAAAGCACATATCATAATTCTTTTAGTTAAAAGCTTAGCTTTAGGCCATCATTATAGCATAGCATGGAAGGCTAGAGAAGGAAGTGACACCATGAAAGACCAAATATGGAATAAGGAACATCTGCCCAGTCGAAGAACCAATCAAGAATAAGCAAAACAGAAACTAGAGTGAACAATAGACAGTATAGACCGGTGCAGAATGAGCTAATTGAACGAGGTCAAGATGATAAGAAATTGTTATATAAACTTTGATTGCTGCAATTTGACCGTATTGGGTTGAGTCTGTGTTGTTATTTGTGTTGTTTTATTGCAATAAAGCTTCAAAACTCTGTCTGTCTATCCCGGGTCCTAATAGCCTTCATTTTCAGGTAAAAAGCCTTCTGGTGACAAATTTTTTGCCACGACAGATCCAGGACAGATTCAAGTAAGAGTTGGATCAGGTGCAGTCCAGTCAATCTCTGTGGTTAGGTGTACAGTATGTGGTTGTAAGTGTGATTTTATGCAGGTACAATATTTGCTTCAATACTGGATCAGTCCATACTCACACCTGAACCCTAAAATGGAATTTGACTGATGTGACGTTGGTGCTAGCTGTAACACTTCATCAAAATTTCATAAAATCTATTGAGGGTCTTTTTATTTTATATATAACCTGTGCACAGTCAAATAAATAAATAAGCAATGACAATGACTGCAAAACATTTTTACTTGAGCCTTGCTGAATAAAGTAGGCAATCTCTCCTTAAAATCACGGACAGAGGGGCTAGAATTAATCATTTCAACTCAAGAATTGAGAAGGTCTTGGACATTTTTCTTTCTTACATTATCTGCCAATCTTCATTTCAGTTCTTCATTTTAGAACTTTCTTGTTATACACCACAGCACCACACAATTCTGTGGACTCTGCCCCCTTTCTCTCCAACTAACAAATTTCACTCAGAATTTTATTAGTGTCATGCAGAAATATAAGCATTTGTTTTAAAAAAAATAGGCATGTGCTAGATTGTCTGTCAAAAAATAAATGAATGTTAAGAAATGGCCATGCACAATACAAGCAGGTACAATAATTACTTCACACAACACTGCAGGATCAGTTGAAAACTGTATGCATCTATTCTACAATTATGAAAATACTTTTGTGAATCCATGGGAATAAGCTGCATCTCTGCACTTATTACTGATAAAATGTCTGGTATAACAAAATAGTAGTACTAATAATAGTAACACCTTGGGCAGGGCTGTCTTAACACATGGGCATGCTTGCCATTTGCATGGGGACCCTATGCTAATCTATGTATGTTTCTGAAAACCTATGAAATAAAAAATGCTATAGACATACACATTTTAACAAATTATTCAGTTCTTTTTTAATCTAACTAGAAAATCAGGTTTTTATTTATGTTGTCCATACTGTTTGTACAAAATGTTGCAATGTTGGTGAGTGATCTGTTGAAGAAGAATTCATTTATGAAGTAATATCATGTAAACATTTTACTGGATTTGAAAATGCATTGAATCTGATAATTTTTCTTAAACACAGAAGCACACAATTATTTTTCTCTTATTATTCATTCACTTATTCCTGCAATGACTCAGTTTTAATGTATAATTATGGTCAAACAAAGTGAGAACATTTTTTTCCTTAAAATATAGATCTGTTAATAACCTGTGTATTGGGATCTTTTTGCGAAATTTACATTCAATAATTAAATTGGTAGGAGTTAAGTATAAATTTTTAAAAAATATATAATTAAACAAACAATCCATTCAGTAGAACTACTTTGAATACTGTGTGAGCAATGTACTGCTGTAAAAATAGTCAAATTTCATTAAACCTCACTTTCCTTGTGTTTTAACATTTTGCTTTGCTATTTTTGATATATTGTTTGTTTTGTCAACCTAAGCCTTCTAACACAGTTTACAGAATGTCACTTTAACATTACCGGGTTCACCTTTCTCCATTTTTCCTTACAGTATTGATGTTCCAAATCGACGGCCCTACTTATTAATAATTTGAGTACAATAGATATCATCTACCTTTACCCTGTCATGGTACACAAAAACACACAACTCCAAACCGTTGATATGTTTATTTAAAGGAACCACATTTGTTTTTCTGTGCAGGGAATGTACTGAATTTTGCAAAATAAATTTACGTAACTTTCTTCATTTTGTGACATAGTGGTATTTTACAGCACACATCACTGTTTTAAACAACACAGGACTAAGGGAACAAGCCAGGATTAACAAGAGCATTTGTTTCAATGCCGTAAACTCTTAAAGAAAATCTGTCGACATATTCATTTTCATATTCATTTGACAATAAATATCTAATATTACAACAGCTCCGGTCAAGTATTAATAATTTTGTGCTTACTGTGTAAATACTTTTATGTAGGGACCCAAAGATCATTTAAAACAAAGCCAAAGCTTCAACTCCACAGTTAAATTAACTGATATGTTGTTAACTTAACCCCAAATGATTTCATAACGGTGGGAGAAACTGGCTTCAAATTAATATAGTCAGCAATTACTCGGTTATTGGCAACTGTGAATGATTTGAAACCCATACTCTTTTATGCAAGCAGATAAATCTTACCTTTAATTCATGTAAAAAGTCCGCTGTAGTCTAGAAGATGCATTAACATGTCATTCTCCATCCTCCAAGTTCTATCGCAACTGAGTCACATGTACTTGTGAGTGTTCCGTATTTGAGTAAATGTAACTAGACCTTTGCATGAGGCAGTGTTTACTTAAATGATTCCACTACATTGTATGAACTATTTTAAATAGCATTTAATATAATCTGTCACACACAAGCACATAGGGAGCAGCTTAAGGACCACCTCAACATGTCGTGCCATGTCTTTCTTTATTTCCTTAGGAAGAACGAAGCACTGCTGCTGTGAGTTTACCCAGAATCCTAAAGAAACCAGCCACTTACAGGTTCCTTCCTTCCTTCTGGTTCCCTCCTGATAATGTCCCATCCATCACCACGATTTCTTACCAGCATCCCATCTGTTCACTTCCGTTCCCACCTCATAAATTGTCTGTCTGTCAACTCCTCATTTGTCTGTTATGTTGTACAAGAACCTGACTGACCATGATTCCCTTAATGTTTATGGGGACTGAACCACTAACCTTTACGATTGTTTTGTTGTCTTTTCTTACAAATCTTATGAACAGCATTTTGTACTGTTAAAAATGATTAACGGTATGAATTTTACCCAAAATTTCATATTTCACATTAAAAGTAAATTTTACTCATTTTATACATATTATATTTACCAACACAAAAATCAATTTTAGATGTGTATATGCTTTGTTTCTTTTTGTTTATTTTTACACAAGCAATGAACGTAATATATTTAAACATAATTCAGATTAAATTAAAATGATACAGTTTGAAAATATATTAATATACAAATTGAGAAGAAGTCACCTTTAGTAAACATCAAAAAAGATTATGAGAAGTAATTTAGGACAGAATGCATTGTTAATAATATTAACTTTTTGTACAGTCTGCACAATTCAGCGCAGTTCACACAAATTCACAACTTCCTTGATTTTTGATCTTATGTTTAACTGTTAAGAACATAAGTGATTTTAAGAAAATGAAAAGTCTGTTACAGTCATTTTAATGAAAGTTCCATATAAAATGTCTGTGTATTTAACATATGAGACAATCTCAATAAAGCAGGACTTGTGAGTAGTGATAAATAATACATGACACTTACTAGTTATAATGCATAATAATTGGCAAAAAATTAAAAATTACAACTTCCTTAAACAGATGCTGTAAATGTAGGTATTTCAGTATATAGTTTAAGAGGCATGTGTGTACATTTCAATGGTTAAGGACTAAGTAAGCTCTATGTTAAACTAAATGGTAAATCAAACAATACTCAATAGTAAAGTCCCACAACTCAATCGAAATAAATGAAAAGCTTCTAATATCACTAACAACAAAGGTTCAAACTTTCATGCTAGATGTTGGGAAGGCACTGATTGGCTAAAACTATTTACAGTGTAAAAAACAAGAATCTTCCACAACAAAAAAAGAGTAGGGGACCATCCCCATATAATGTCCAATGGACAATGAATGCAAAAAAGGCAAAAATATGATCAAAGTACTTTACAGTAGTTGACAATGGTACATGACAAAGATGGTGTTTTTATACATTGAAAAAATGGCTGGCGATAGTGAGTTAGCAGAAGATGACGTCATAACTCAAACGGAAGTGACATCATCAGAGGGAGCCGGAAATGAGGTGATGCCAGAAGTGACAACGTCAAGATAGAGCCGGGAGTGACGTCATGGCGAGGGTGCCTGAAGTGACATCATCATCAGGAGTCAGAGACGGAAGTGACGTTTGGAAGCCATCTTGGGAACCAGGAAGTGTGGAAGGTGAGTTATTTTTCTTCTTTTTGCCTAACGAAAGAGAGAGAGAGGCGTTAGTAACGCATATCAACCACTTGTCTCACGATATTTCACTCACCTCAGGGCTTGTTGACTGCCTCCTAAGTGCACGTGTGTGACAAGTGATTTCTCCTAAAAGAGAATGCCCTATAGCACTCATAAACAAATACGCACTTTTAAATATGTTGGACAAAATTATGTCATGTTATTCTAAAATATACATCCAGTATGATTTTCGATCAGCGATCTTTCTAAACCAGTGCCTCTAGCTCTCGATTATGAAGTTTAATATGTTTTGCAATGAAACTCTTAACATACAGTATTTTAGATACTTTTACGAAGGAAATCACATCACAGCCAAAAATACAAATCACTAAATGACTTTCTGAAATGTTTTTTCGGTGTGTCACTGAACTATATTGACTGAGGGTGTAATTGTGATGAATGGTCCATGGTGAAGGGTGAGCATTTAAATAAATAATCAGGCCTCAGAAAGAGTGGACTTGGAATGGGTGTGGGTGTGCAGAAGATGGTGCCACTCCTGGGTTGATTGCAGTAACTTGGCCAATCACGAACACACATGCAAAAGTGAGTGGATCAGTCAGGTGGAACATTCACACCTCAAAGTGTATGAAGACTTGCACTTGCACCCAATCAGGACAATTAGGCACGATAAAAGGTGCCTTCACAGGACAAATGGGGAAACAGAAAAAGACACAGAAAAGAGAGCAGAGATTAAAGAAGGGCCATGCCACAGACCTGGCCCACCAGTTGCACAACATTGCCTTCCTGTACAACTGGCGGCTTATGGAGGGAGGTGTGTAATGAATGGTCTATGGTTAAGGGAGAGTTTTTAAATAAGTGAAAAACAAATGGGGGGATGGAATAAGACACAGAAAAGAGAGTGGAGGTTAAAGAATGGACAGAAGGGCAGGAGCAAGTGAGCACCACTGTGATCGAAGAAGGCAGGCGGATGGGAATGGAACGTGTATCTAGTGCCTAAGAAGGGGCTGAGGGTTGCTCTTGCTGAGTAGCCAGGGAGCAGGAGCAATCACTAAGTACTTGTGGAAGATTCTTTTGCATGGGCTGGCATAGCAGTGGGAGTTGAAGGGAGTAGGGCTCAGGAGCACCCTGTAGATGGCAACAGACAGATAGCAGTGGGCTTGTTGATTTCCGCACTGTGAGACCTGAATAGGGTAGGCCAGGGAGACATCAGTTTTAGAAGGATGCACCTGGGCTCATGAGTTTTTAAAGAACAGTTTCCTGCTTGTTTTTAGCCTTGATTTTATGGATTATTTATTTGAGACCTTTTAAACTCCACATGAAAACATTTAATGGATTATTTATTCATTGGATTTATCATTTGAATACACTACACTTTTTGAACACTAATTTTAATTTATTTTAAAAAAGGCACTGAACAATGTTTCACCTACCCCTTGCTATGTGAGTGTCCTCATTTGCCTGGCTCATCTCAGTTGTGGTTCAAGAGGCTCCTTGGATGCAACAGAGAGCATGGAGCCAACCTGGACCCTCACAGTAATGTTAGTAAAAAAATTACAAAATATCACTAGAGGGATGGATGTTAAATGCTTGGTAACCTTGCAACAATTTACAGCACAATGGCTTCAAACATGTCGATGTTGTGTTCTGCCTATCAATCATCTTCAACCTTGAATACCAGCTTCCGTTTCATTCAATAGGCAAGTACCACCGTACAGAAGCCCAATAAATTAATACAAAAATAAAATATATATTATGATAAATAACAAATCCCTCTCAAATAAATATGGAATGACTAAAAAGGCATGTCACTCCCAAATCAAGTTTCAAACTGTTGTCACCTCAGGGTTTCAACGCTTCGTTTGAACTGTGCGTGTGAGTTTAATGATTTGATTTCAAAATGTCCCCAGGGTTTCACTTGAACTGCTCATATGAGCTCAATATTTCAAACTGTGTTTAGGACTTTATTTAAACTACACATGTCAGCTGCACTTTTAGAATCCTTATTCACTGAGCTTCGTTTAAACTGTGCATGTAAACTTAGTGATTCAAACCATGCTTGGACTTTAATTTGAACTGAGCAGGTCAGCTCAGCATTTCAAATTCTCTTTCATCAAGCTTCATTTCAACTGTGCTTGTCAAGTTAGTGATTCAAAGCGCGCTCAGAGTTTCAGTTTAACTGCGCATGTTAGCTTTGAGATTTGAGTCATGCTTGGAGTTTCACGGTGTTATGAATCCTAGTTCATCAAGCTTTGATTGAACTGCGCATGTCAGCCCAGTTATTCGAACCATGTTTAGGGTGTGATTTGAACTGCACATGCCTGTTCAGGATTTCAAATCCTTACTCATTGAGCTTTGTTTGAACTGTGCATGGCACTATCGGGTTTCAAAAACTCAACAGAATTGTCAAGCAAAATGAATCTTTGTGGATCATCAATACATTGTAAATAATAGTGCCAGAGATTACTTAGTGTCAAGAAATAAAACTATAAATTATACATCTTACAAATGCCGACTAGTAGATGGCATAATACTGCAAAAAAGAGATTTGTTCACTATAACACTCTCTTCTCATAAATATTGTTTTTTTGTTTTATTTTTTATCACTATTATTACTATAATTCATAAAATATATCAAAAGTAAATTAACATCTTGTTTCATGTGTATAACAAAACAAAATATTTGACTAACCATTTAAAATTTTGTTAAGGCTAACACTACTATAGCAATAGATAGATTGGGGGTTCAAGAGGTGGAAGTACTGAATAATAAATTAATCAGGTGGAATTTTGTGCTTACTTTGATTGTTAAGGGTAAGGGGGGCACAGTAAATGTGTTAATGACTGGGATTGTGCTTATGTACTGTACATTCAAGATTAGTTAGAGATGGTACAGCCAGGAGAACTATAATTTGTATTTAGGGAAATAGATTGTTATGGTGTGCTGTGACTTAGATGACTTTGTTACTGATCACCTATCTGGACCTTGAAAGAATGTGTTCACAAGGGAAGGATGTTGTTGGCAGAGTCAGAATCTTTTTTGTAAGCAGGTACAGATGTGTCTATCCCACTGCTCTTTGTTGCTGCAGCACAGGAGATGATCTTTAATGCCGGCCTCTATATAAATTGTTATTTTCTTTTTATCACAGATGTGTCTACAGTGGCTCCTGTTGATGCTAATGATGCTGTTTCCGTTAGAATGAAAATTGTAATGCAGCATGTGCTTTTTTCACATTACAATGTACGTGCATAGTGTAGATCACTGAATACTAACAATTCTTATCTTGGAGAGGCCTGTGTGTGATACTGTGCTGATGAGTGCATTTGCGCTGTTTCTCAGTGCGACATTTAGCAATTTAAGTGTGCCATTTAGTAATTAACTTGAATATTTAGAATTTAAGTACAACATTTAGTCATTTAAGTTGGATATTTAACATTTAACTTGGATACAAAGGTAAACATGCAAAAACAAAAAATAAAAATTCTGCAAAAAACAAAAGGGATCCACTGTTGTGCTGCTTGAGCATCAAAATATAAATGAATAAATACATACATAAAAACAATTACTGTTCTAGAAGCTTGGATACCTAATTGTATCTGCAGTAAAATCAACATTGAAACTATTTAATGTCTAAAATTGTACATAATCCACTTGTGAAGCCTATACATTTTCATCAAGCTCTTCAGAACGTCTAAAGGAGGCAGGAAAAAACTTCAGTTATAGTAAGAGTGCCCTTAAAAACCACAAACATACACTTATAATTTCCTTCTCTTTTCTTCATATTTAGTAATGCAGATAGCCAAAGAGCAAATTGCATGGCTGTAAATTAATACATAAAGTCTTGTTTAAGAGGTTTCACTGTTGTATAGACCAAGACTCATATTGCTTGTACATTGACAGCTATAATTTAGCAATGAAAAATCTAACTAACTATAAACAAACAATAGAGATAAAACAGGAAATTAATTCATTTCAGGTGTAAGCAACCCTCCTCCTGGAATGCAAATGTTATGCAGGATTTTGTTCTAATCTTCAAATATCACTTGTGGCTCCTTGTACAATAGGGGGTCTAAGTAGCATGCAGAGCCAAGATTGGGATTGGAGGGTTGAAATAAATTCTTGCATCTCTTTGGCACTCTACGATGAGGGTTGCCTAGGCCTGATGTTTTATGGAAACAATAAACTGCACAAATTATTATTTTATTAATACTGTATACTGGAGGGCAGCTCCTCGCAGTAAGGAGACCTGGGTTCGCTTCTTGGGTCTTCCCTGCATGGTGTTTGCATGTTCTCTCTGTGTCTGTGTGGGTTTGCTCCATGTGCTCCGGTTTCCTCCCATAGTCCAAAGGCATGCAGGTTAGGTGCATTGGCGATTCTAAATTGTCCCTAGTGTGTGATTGGTGTGTGGGTGTGTGAATGCCTTGCGGTGGGCTGGTGCCCTGCCCGGGTATTTGTTCTTGCCTTGCGCCCTGTGTTGGCTGGGATTGGCTCCAGCAGACCCCCGTGACCCTGTAATTAGGATATAGCGGGTGGGATAATGGCTGACTGGCTGACTAATATTCTAGAAATTATGCGTACAGAGGTGGCTTAACTGCAAAATTTTCCCTGGGGACAAATAAAGTTCCCTCTATCTTTCTAGGTCTGAGATGACCACACTTTTTCGGCTTGCAAGCTACTTTTAAAATGACCAGGTCGAAATGGTCTACCTACCTTAAAAATTATATCTATATACATCTTTATAAAGTTCATACGTTTATTAATCATAATAAACACAGTCCCAGAACACCAGACAATGCACACAGCTATTAAATCACCACAATAATCCTTCTCTTCCTCTGTCCTTGGCCGCCAATCTCCTCCTGGGAGCTTCGTCCTGCTCCCTCTCCCAATTCTAGCTCCTCGAGTGTAAGAGGGCGGCCCCTTTTATTCCCGCCCGGATGTGCTCCAGGTGGCTGATGACGTCCTTCCGGCAGCACTTCCTGGTGTGGTGGAAGTGCTGCCCTTTGCCTCGGAAGCACTCCAGGCGTCCCAGGTAGGTTCATCTACCATCTTGCCTGGTGGGGCGGAAGTGACAATTCTCCTTGTCTGTTGAGGCTTAAGGTGCCCCCTGGCAGTGGCCACGGGCCCCAACGGGTTAAAATCTTTTTGTCCCTTTCCCGTGGTCCTCTTATTATCCAGGGCGGTTGCCCCCTCATGATCCGAAAGCTTTTTATGCCACCTTCCGGACCTTTTAGGCATCCCGGCCGGGTAAGAACCCCAACCGTCTGTGACACTGCCCCATCGCCAGCGAAGAACAGTCTTTCGCTTGGGCCTTTTCGCTTGTGTACACTTTAGCCAAAGCGGGCATAACTTGTCGTCTCCCAAGTCCTGGTCCTGCAATAATAAAAATATATATATATATTGTAAGATATGGCCGGCCATGTACCCCGCCAATACCCCAAGCGCCAGGTGGAGCCCTCCTTGCAGCATGGAGGTCCCCAGAAGACCAGCAGGGTATCATGGACAATGGAGTTTTTATGCACCGCCCTGCTGGATGTCATGGGGGCCACGAGAGGGAGCTGCAGGGAGGACTGAAGAGTTCTTCGTGCCCCATGACCCGGAAGTTCGTCATTGGAAGAGCGACGGGCTTCCGGGGTGAGAAAAAGTATTGTTTACCCTGACTCGGAAGGAATAAGGACTTGTGGACTGTTGGATTGGGAACACTTCCGGGTCGGGGGATATAAAAGGACTGTGGGAGCTCCCAGACGGCGAGCTGAGTTGGGAGGCAGGGTGGCTAAGCGTCTGGGAGTGGAGGATTGGTTATTTGTGATTGTTTATTGAGAATTGTGGAGAGGAGCGTGCTTTGTGCACATTATTATTATAATAAATAATAATTGGATTTTTATCTGGTGTCTGACGTGTGGTCTGAGGGTACAAGGGTGCGAGAAAACCCTAAAGCTGTCACTATATATATATATATATATTTATATATATAAACTGCTCAAAAAAATTAAAGGAACACTTTGAAAACGAATCAGATCTCAATGGGAAAAAGAAATCCTCCTGGATATCTATACTGATATAGACTGGGTAATGTGTTAGGAACGAAAGGATGCCACATCGTTTGATGGAAATGAAAATGATCAACCTACAGAGCCCTGAATTCAAAGACGCCCCAAAAATCAGAGTGAAAAATTATGTGGCAGGCTAGTCCATTTTGCCAAAATTTAATTGCAGCAACTCAAAATTGTACGCAGCACTTTGTATGGCTCCTGTGTTCTTGTATACATGCCTGACAACATCGGTGCATGCTTCTAATGAGATGACAGATGGTGTTGTGGGGGATCTCCTCCCAGATCTGGACCAGGGCATCACTGAGCTCCTGGACAGTCTGAGGTGTAAACTGGTGGCATTGGATGGACTAAAACATAATGTCCCAGAGGTGTTCTATAGGATTTAGGTCAGGAAAGTATGGTGGCCAGTCAATGGTATCAATTCCTTCATCCTCCAGGAACTGCCTGCATACTCTCACCACATGAGGCCAGGAATTGTCGTGCACCAGGAGCCACTGTATCAGCATAGGGTCTGACAATGGGTCCAAGGATTTCATCCTGATACCTAATGGCAGCCAAGGTGCATTTGTCAAGCCTGTAGCGGTCTGCGTGACCCTTCATGGATATGCCTCCCCAGACAATCATTAACCCACCACCAAACTGCTCATGCTGAATGATGTTACAGGCAGCATAATGTTCTCCATGGCTTCTCCAGACCCTTTCACTTCTGTCAGTGCTCAGGGTGAACCTGCTCTCATCTGTAAAAAGCGCAAGGCACCAGTGGTGCATCTGCCAATTCTGGTATTCTATGGCGAATGCCAATCGAGCTGCATGCTGCAGGGCAGTGAGCTCAGGGCCCATTAGAGGACATGGGGCCCTTGGGTCACCCTCATGAAGTCTTTCTGGTTGTTTGGTCAGAGACATTCACACCAGTGGCCTGCTGGAGGTCATTTTGTAGGGCTCTGGCAGTGCTCATCCTGTTCCTCCCTGCCCAAAGGAGCAGATACTGGTCCTGCTGATGGGTTATGGACCTTCTATGGCCCTCTCCAGCTCTCCTAGAGTAACTGCTTGTCTCCTAGAATCTCCTCCATGCCCTTGAGACTGTGCAGGGAGACACAGCAAACCTTCTGGCAATGACACGTATTGATGTGCCATCCTGGAGAAGTTGGATTACCTGTGCAACCTCTGTAGGGTCCAGGTATCGCCTCATGCTACCAGTAGTGACACTGACTGTAGCCAAATGCAAAACTAGTGAAGAAACAGTCAGAAAAGATGAGGAGGGAAAAATGTCAGTGGCCTCCACCTGTTAAACCATTCCTGTTTTGGGGTCATCTCATTGTTGCCCCTCTAGTGCATCTGTTGTTAATTTCATTAACACCACAGCAGCTGAAACTGATTAACAACCCCCTCTGCTACTTAACTGACCAGATTAATATCCCATAAGTTTCATTGACTTTATGCTATACTCTGATTAAAAAGTGTTCCTTTAATTCTTTTGAGCAGTATATATACAGTATATGTATATATATATATATATATATATATATATATATATATATATATATATATTGAGTATATTTTATACATAAAATATATGTTGTCATACCTTGCATAACTGAATAACCTTTATGGCACAATAACAATTCAATACATTTATGGTCACTGCAGTATTTGGATTTAATAATCTTCATGTGGGAAAAGGCTGACTCGCATAAATAAGTACAGCCGAATAATGCAGTCAAGGAGGTAGCACATTTCCTGTTTGGGTACTGTTCCTCTGTGAGTAAGTTCCAAAACTATCCAATGGCTGCTGACTTGAGCTGAATGTCATCCTGTAGTGTCAGAATCTCATCCTCCACTGTAGAGGAGTTTTACGTGAAACACTGTTGCAATTTTTGATGCAGGTGAATCACCCTCAACATCTTCCCTAAATGGATAGCACTTAAATGTAGTGATTGGCTCAAGTAAAGCTGAGTCTTGAAACCGTCTGTCAAAGTCTGACAGACAATTTTCAATCTGCTTTGTAGCGTATGCTGTCAAGTTGAGCACACGCATTCCATTGCGTCTCCAGCTCTGACGCGAGGTTTTGGATGTTCCCCAAAGCAAGGCACTGCAGCTTTGAGAACAGATGTTGCATTTTTCGTTTGAAAGCATAAACTGAGCTAATCATATTGACCATGGAGTTCTCTTTTCCTTGCAGTTGTAAATTAAGCTCATTCAACATGTTGGTCAGATAGGAAAAAAAAGCCAAGTCTAGCGGCCATTGATCATTATTAAGTTGCTTGTTTTCTGCATGTTTAATGACAAGGAGAAACTCCTTTTTCTCCTTCCAGGGGTCTTGAAATCTCAGCAGGAATTTCTCCCTAGCCATCTGTCTCAACGAAGGCCTCTTTTATCATCTCTCCATCTTGGAAGGATTTCTTATGCTTAATGATCAAGTGACTCACCTGGAACGATGCTTCGGTGTGTCTGCCTTTGCTTTTGAATTCAGCCAAGTGAAAAATGACGGCTGTCCGATTAACTGTGATTTTCGTTCCCTCTCCTTTCTCTTTCTCAGATCGCTTTTCCGAAGGAAGTCAGTTTCATAGTTTTTTTTAACAGTTCGAAAGTGCCTTTCCATATTTTCCTTTTTTGGAATAGCAATGATAGATTGACAGATCAGACAAATGCACTTCCATTGTGACAAAAAAATCCTCTTCAAATTCCACAACCAGCCCATACCCTCCCTAAACAATTTCTTTTAAATCCTTTCTTTAGTCGATATAAATTGGAAGGCTAACTAGATCACAGCCGGAGTTTTGCAGTAGCTCACGCGTTTGATCGTGCGTGCAGGATGACTAGTGTGTTAGAAGAAAAGAGATCTCAGACTGGCCGCCCTGTATTTCAATCAAGTGGCAAATACCATAGGGAGGATATATGATAGACTAACGTTAAAAAAAAAATTTTTGAATGCAACACGATCTACCTGCACTACCTTTCTAATCTACCTGTCGATCGCAATCAACATCTTGGTCACCCCTGATCTAGGTAGATGGTAAGATTACATTTTGTAAAAAATGCAGTTATGCATACGGGAAAAAGATGTTTATATTTCTCAGCATCATGTAAAGGACTTAGAGTGAAACTCTGGTCAGTTCAATGTGACATTGTTGTTAAAACTCAGTACAGATTCACAGCTTAGCATGCAGAGGAGTTCCTTTTCAATAAAAAGAGCCTGCCACTTACATTTCCTAAAAAGTCAGTCCTTACACACAATAATGAATAATGACATTATTTTAAATCATTAACTGTTCTTCCTCATATTAGTTTATGGGGTTAATTTTACAGAATGTGATGTGGAATCCATGATTTATTAATGAAATATTTACTGTTTATTTTTCAAAATCAGTTATAGTACCATGCTGTTTTTGAAAATCAAGTACACTAATTTAAAAAGGTATTTTCATGACATTTTGGTCAAACTGAGAAATTTTAGTCTACCAAAGATTCCAGTACGATTATCATTGTCAGACAGTGTGGTTGGAAATTTGCTATTATAATTTATCACATAAATAACAGACATATAAGGGACAAGTAGCTATGTCTGTTCATAAAGACTATGTCTAAGTTCAATCTCACATTCTTGACTGAGAAGTCAATTGCTTGAGAATAAAGGGAAATGAAGATACAATTTTGCATTTTGTTTTGAAATATATGTTCATTTAGAATAAACATTTCAGTATTTACATTATAAATAATTGGCAAAATAATAATATGTCTCCCTGCAACAAAAGTTTATTATCTGGATTGAATTTAAACTCTTTCGTTATTTTTTTAAGGGTGGTTTTCTGTAAAAACTCTCTCTGCTGCTATGCTTGACTCCAATGATAAAGACCACCTTTCATGATAAATATCAAGAAATCTTAATTTTATGACTTTATAATTTGTTTGTAAAGTCTGGAAAGACATTATCATTGAAAGAATACCTCATATTTTGCCTTTGAGATCAATCAATGCTGTTTCACCATTCAAATTATCATCACATGGCTTTGTGGCTGGCACAGTGAATTTCTAAGAATTATAATAAAGATATTTGTTATTTTACAAAAATTCTCAAAGCAGAATAGTTTAATTAGGCCGCTGGTTTTAAATGTCAGACTTGGTATGTATTTTCCAAATTTCATTTATTTGTATTGGCCAATGCCATCAAGTAATGCTTAATCTACATAGTGTTAATTTGTTATTATGTATTTGATATTAAAGCATATATATTAGTACATATTAGTGCTGGCATTTTGCTTCAAAAGGCATTATTATTTATTATTTCGTTGATGCCTTTATTCAAGGTGACTAAGAACGTTTGAGATACAATGGTTCCATTTTTTTTTTTTCATTTGGAGCACAGGCAGGTGAAGTGACTTACTCATGGTCACACAGTGTCAGTAGCAGGATATGAACAACCTCAATGTCCAAAGCCTTAACCACCAAAACAAGCTGTCTGCATATTTACAGTCTTATCACACAGAACTTTATTGATGTGTGCTTACATCTACACTGCAATACAATAGACAGTATCAATTTGTTATATCAAACTGTAGAGAAAAGAAATACCATGTAAACCTTCAAAGAGGCGTAGAGTTTGAAATTTTCTTTTTCCATGGCATCCAAATAAGTCAAACAGCTGGGACAAGTCATTTGTCACCAGGAATGTCATCATTTGTCTTGTTGCTTCATCAGTAGTATTAGCACCAATGTCCCCAAGTACAATGACCAATGTTTGAAAGAAAGGTTTTGTAGCTGTATGCCTACTTTTTAGAAGCTATTTATAAAACAGGCATTTATACAATGTTTGTCTCTCCTTAATCAATACTTAAAAAATAGTTTTAAAATCGTAAACTTACTTCTAACCCTGGTGGCAGCCATCTGGCATCCATGCCCAGCCAGGACGCCCCTGCACACTATATTCAGGGGGAGCAGCTCTGGACAGTGCAATACCTCCCCCTGGATGCTAGATTGCTGCCCCCCTGGGCTGGAGTAGTGCCTTGGTTTCCCACAGGGCTCCCTAGGAATTGGAGTTGGGTGCAGCAGTGTTGGGTCCCGCCAGGGGGTGCTGTGTTTGGGACTCCTGAGCCTGTGTGGGTAACAGATTCATCACACCTGGAAGTGCCACTGGATCTCGGTGATCAAACACCTGGAGCACTTCCAGGTGACCTATAAAAGGGAGCCAGCAACCACCACTCATCAGCCAGAGTTGGGTGGAGGAGGAGTAATGGTGCCAAGGAGAAGAAAGTGCTTGTGCTTTACTGGGGAGTAATAGTGCTTGGGACTGTGTTGTGGCTGGAAGCATTACGGGGAAGACGTGCTCTCCAGCTGAAGATAAATAAAAGTCTGGTTATTTTACACGTGCCTCCAGTGTCCAATCTGTGTCGGGTCAGGCGCTATATAGCGTCTTCTTTCACCCTATGAAAATGAGTTTAATGGAATTCAATAAATTAGCAATGTTCTTGTTTTAATTAAAGGTGCTGCATACATTTGTGGTGTCCAGTTAAACAGCACCTATTATTCTAAAGCTTTCCCACCTTCCTAACTAAATAAACGAAAGATATTAATTCATTCAAAATTTAAGGCAACAAGGTACATATTGCTAGGTAAAAAGTGTAAGACAACCAGGTTCATATAACATACAAAACTATTTACCTGCAATTTTAGTTGACAAACAAATAAGAAAGCCATGTTGTGCTTGTCATTAATTATTTATTTTAACTAGAACAATGATAAGAAATGTTTGTAAGTCGATCTCATATACATGTCCTCCTGGTTTTAAAATTAAAAATATGAACAGCTCTTACCACATATTTGAGGAAGTTTGAGTCAGCTAGCTTCTGCTCTATTGCCTCAACATCTGAGAGGGACTTCAATGAGAACACTGCACCTAAAAGTAAAGAAGAAATAGAGCTTGTACTGTCATGCTACCTGAGGAGTGACTGGAGCATGGCACAAAGAAATCTTTGAGTTTCTTTTATTTCTTCTAATACGGTGAACAGACGAATGAACATGCCATCTCTTAACAAACCAGCACTTGGTCTCTGCTGAAGGTTTCTGTGAGGAGCCTAGTGCAACATGAGCAAAAAGCTAGAAGTAGCTGGTGGCAGACTGTCTGAAGTTCTCTGGGCTGATGAGGTCAAGAATTGTGTGTCACAATGATCCAATAAAGGTGTGATGGTTTGTTTACTACATAAGTTGACACCTTGATGTTAGTTTCCCTGGGACAGGAGATGGTGGTACCTCTGGAGCATATCTGTCCTTTGCTCACTCATATTCTGATTCAGAGGAAGACATATCTCTCAGTCTGAAAGATACAAGTATCAAAATCCATAAGCTCCTTTACCTCCAGAAATGAATAAGTATAAGAAGATATGCTCAGTCATTGATACAATCTATATACTGATACAAATGCCACACAATACATTATTTTCAAGATACCATATTCTCTAAATATCTGAAGATGAAAGAATATGCAACAATTAGACATGTTTCATTTTATGTATTGGTAAAAGTCAAATACAAAGTATTACAAACTCAAAATGTAGCAATGATGTAATGCTAAAATATTAGTATTTATAAATGTAAATGAGCATATTTGAAAACAAATGTTGGTCTTACAGTTTTTTATGTTTAATTAATGATTATCAGTCACTATTTTCAAATCCTCATAGACTACTTTTGTCTACTTTGTACATATCTACCTTTAAGGATATTAAACAATGACCACATATGAAAATGGATGCACACTAACAAAAGTTAGATGAAAGAGAACAACAAAAACAGGCACAATTAATGACTGATATTTTACGTGTAGATCTATAATAAAACATTGATTGCAATATCAAAATTTACCAGTAATGATTTACTGTACAGATGTATGTCATTATAACACACTACAATCAGAACTTACATTTAATTTCATGCAAGTATAAAATATTTTTCAATTTGATGACTTGGTCTTGTCCGTTGCGAGAGATGGACGTCTGAAGCGGAGCTCCGTTAGCAGTGGTGTTATTTTTTTTATATTATCTTCTTATTATCCTGAGATATCCTGTATTTATCCAACCTGAGGGTACTACTACAATATATGCATGCATATATAAACATGGCCAGCAAGGAAGGGGCTCAGAAAGAAATGAAAACTAAAGCTACATCCAAGCTCAGACTGACAAGTCCTAGTTTGAACTCAAGGTACAGCCTTTCAGGGACTGACCTGAATCAGATGGGTGAAAGCCCAGACTACTCTGGACCACGATCCCCCACATCGTCTCTGGCTGAGAGCGAAATAGGGAGTGAATGTAGGAGTGCAAGTGACACAGGTCACGATAACTCGCCGATTGGAGAAGATCATTTGAAACTGGAAAAGGTCTTGGAGTCCGCACTTTCAACTACTCCACACGAGCCGGGAACACCGGCTGTAATAGAGCCCACCGCCTCACCTACGGTGCACGAAAGCAGAAATGATCTGTCTGAACTGAAGGTGATGATTGCTGAGCTCAAGCAAGCTCAAGCAAGAGATCAAGAAAGATATAAGGAAAAGCGAGAAGGCAAATGAAAAGGCAAGTGAGAAGGCAAATGAGAAGCTGCAACAGGAGCTGCAGCAGGATAATAAAGACTTAGAGAAATGCATATATATTCGCTTTGAGGCAGTCTTTAAAGATATGCTGGGTAAAATTGAAGAGCACATTCAGGAAACCATGTCTAAACTTGAGCACTCTTGCCGACCAGCTGGAGGATGTCAAGGAGACATTCATGACTCGGATTGAAACAGCCGAAAATCTATCTACCACTGCTGAAGGAAAAGCAACAGCTGCCAACTCCGAATGCAAAAAACTCAGAGACAGACTTGCTGCTCTGGAAGATGGAAGCAGAAGGAAAAACATTAGAATCAAGGGTCTACTTGAGAATCGTGAAAGTCCAAACCCAGTGAAATTCGCAGCTGAACTATTTTCTAAAATAATTGGAGAGGACTTTAAATCAGATTCTGAGATAGCAGCGGCTTATCGCATATGCGGATCAAATACCGTTAGACCTAGGTCTTTTATTATCCGCTTCGAGAGATTATTATTTAAACTAGAAGTGATGTCACTCCTCAGATAGAAACAAGAGATTATATAGGAAAATAACCACATTCGTATTTTCCCTGATTTCTCTCCTGCAACAGCTGCTAAACGTGCAGCCTTCTATAACATTAAACAATTGTTACGGCAAGCCGATAACAAATCCTGCCAAACTGAAAGTGGAAGTGCAAGGCCATTTCTATGTCTTTGCCAGCAAGGAAGAAGCAGAAAAGGAATTAAGAAAGCTAATCCCGACACTATTCTGAAACACAATAGTGAGTCGTAGCCTGTAATGACATGGCAGGGATATATAACTTACTGTCTGAGCCATTTGTAATGATACGGGTATTATAATTATACCTCCTTTTAATTACTCGGACGCTATCTGTTTATGTTTTAATTACAGTTATAGACGTGTGGCTATTTTTTTTTATTATTTATTTTAATTTTTTTTCCCCCAATACCCTAAAGGAAACTGTTTAACATCATACCTTTGGTTTATTGTTATTGTAATTATTGCATCAAGACTTACTATGCTTATTCTGGACTACTTTCTAACACCATTCCCCGGGTTTATTATCTTAATACTTTAATATTGCTAAAGATTATATTTTAAGTTTATAATTTGTTAATGATTATATTTTAGGCATTCAAGGACACAATGATGCAATCAAGAGAGTAATTCCTGCTTCGGCAAACAAAACTCCCTGTATTCCTAGGTTCAAATGAAGCCAATACTAAGTGTGCTGGACTTACCTTTTGTTTCTAAGATGAGTTTACACTTACACAACATAATGTCAGAACTGTCCCAATTCCTACATATGTTGAAATAACTATTTAATATACCTAGTTCTGTGTGTTCATCTATAATCAGACCTGTTAATAATACTGTTGGTGGCGATACAGATAGCACAAATATTTATCTTAATAGACTCAAAAGTTCCCAATTTTATGTTGCCACTGATGTGCACAATAATAATAATTAACTAAACTGTATCATCCTATTCTAAAGGTTGTGGATGTTCTGACCTACAGTAAGTGTCCCAAAATACTAGTTATGTGTGTCATCCCATACATTTACTATTATTCTTCTCAATAAATAAATGTACCTAATTGTTAAGCTCTACATTATTTGTTATAATATTACAATCAATAACCTAGAATATCTAAACTGGACTGGCCCTAACTAGCAATGGTGGAATGCCGCTACAATCAATGTCACTCAACATAATCTCTAATAGATATTTTATGCTATATTAGATTAGATTCTGATTAACTCCAAATTACATAAATCTTTGGTCCTTAAAGGTAACTTATTATCTCATACTAAATGTCAATAGTCATATAAAAATACTTACCTAAAAATATCTATTCTTAACCACTTTGAATTCATAATAATCATACAGTATTCCCATTAATGCAAACATCCATTAAATACAAATTATTTAGGAGCCCCTGTATTCTGCTTTGCTTGCAGATAATTAGCTTTTCCTTCCATACCTTTCATAAATTCATGGTTCAAAGAAAGATATTGCTAGTTGTCAAACAAGCGGACAGTTAAAGTGGGCTCCACCAAAGAACAACGAGCCCTGCAGAGTGAAAGTGTGGGAAATTTCCTCCTCTGGTAAGGATTAAATCAGGTGTTGGGGTCCAATATCCCAAGGTAAAAAGGACCACGTCTAGAAGTCTTGGACCAAAGCAGACAGATGCCATCTACGATTCGGAATCCACGATGATCTTTTGGGCTTTTCGTCACCAGCACAGCTGAGCTCTTGGCAGCAGGGATCTGTGATGGCTTGGACTGGAATTGAAGTACGTTATCCAGTAGTCAGTTGGTCGATGGCCTGATCCACAACTTGATCCCATCTTCGATACGGCTGGGTTCTCCTTGGAGTCAGACGATTAGCTTATCTGAATACCTTTATCACAGCCTAATCTCTGGGTTCAACTTCAAATGCTGTCATCTATAATGTACTAGGAAAAAACAGCTTTCACCTACAGATGTAAAGACTTAAAAAATGTTACTTGAATAGTCAGCATGTTAATTTTTCATTGGTCTGTTTCGTTGGGGGTACCCCTATTAGAAATATTGCTAGCAATAAAACAAACGGTCATTTTAATCCAGTCTGTGCTTGTCTAAGTCAATTTGCTTTTAATAGTCAAAGTAAAGTTTGAAATTGATAAGCACAATGTTCAAGCCTTCCTTTATAGCTGTTTCCAGTTTGGCTGCAGTTGCAATTTCTACTCAATTGAAAACATGTCCCTCATAACAAGTAAATCATTATTAAAATAAAGTCAATCTTAACATATATTAAGGGAAAATGTACTCAATAATAAATCATTACAAAAATTGGTCTCATAATAGTGTTGGCATAATATTCAAATTATCTGCATTTGTTCCATAATAATTCAAAAATGGCTTCAAAAATTAAACATTTACTATACCAACCCTTCCCCCCTTATTGACACTTGTGTCAATTACAATTAGAGGAGATGTGGAGCAAGAGGGTATCTGAAACTTATCCCATTAATATAATAATTTAATAAAAGCCAAATATTATAGTTCTCTTACAGGGAATACAAATACGTCCAGGGATGGAAAACAAACAAAAGCAAGAGAAGGTTCAGTATTTATTAGTTAAAGAGCCATGTTCTTTGGAGGTTGGTTTAAAAAGCAAGAAGACTTAAGCCAATTATTATAAATATAAATTTGTCTCCGTGTTCACTGTACTTTTCCCCTAAATGGATGGGAATATATACCAGCGACCTCCAGAGAACATCTCATAGTCAGCATAGCAAGCAGAGTCAAGAAAGAAATCCACAGTCTGGACAGATAAATTCTTAATTGTTTTTAGACATTAAATATAACAAACACAGTTAGGCTCCACATTTCCTCTCCCATGTATCTCATTATAAGACATTGTTCAAATATGTAAAGCCTTAAAAATATTGTTCCTTTTACACAAGATGTTCATATTTGAGTATATCTGGACCATATCTAAGATTAACAAGGTCAGTGAAGTAAAATATTTTATCCCTTCCCACTCAAAGTCCCTTAAATTATTTCAAAGGTCACTTATCAGCAAAAATGATCTTGGACTCCATCTCTAACCCTTATAACTTGCCATCTTAAAAGCTTAAAGTTGCTATGCATGTATCCCAAGTATTATTTCTTTCTTTCTTTCATTACTAATTATTTTATTAATTAAACTACCACATACATTTGGATCTTAGGTTTTAGAATCTTAATAAAAATGTCTCATTCAATGTCTTATTAAAGCATCAAATTATAAAAATGAACCTTTCATCAGCTTTATAGTGATACAAACACCAGTGTTCCATTCTATTTCACATTTAAAATGTGCAAGTTACTTATTACACAAAAAGGGGATGAGGAAAGAACTCAATATATCAGAATGCCCAATAATGCAAAATGTGCCGTTATGTATTCATTTATTTATTTTTAAAATGCCCTCTAGGAAATTAGCACATTCCCACTCATATTCAGAATGAAGAATCCACTTCTTTGTTAGTTAATCTTTCAAGAATCTCAAACTAAGAAAATACTCCATTACAGTTTGTAGCAGATAGAGGTGTGGTCCACCTCTAACACCCTCAGATACCACTCTGAACACCAGGTGAAAGTATAATAATTATTATTTTTATTAATATACAGTACACCAAGCACCCTCCACTCCACACTCATAAATCACCAATAAACTACAAAATACTCTTTCCTCCTCGCCCAGACACTTTGCCCTCCTACCTCCTAGCTCAGCTCACTGTCTGGGCCTTCCCACAATCCTTTTGTACACCCTGACCCGGAGGTGTTCCTGTCCAATCAGTCCACAATTCCTTATTCCTTCCGGGTCAGGGCAAACAGTCCTTTTCTTCACCCCGGGAGCACGTCGTTTCTTCCCGTCACATGACTATGATGTACTCCCGGGTTGTAGGGCACATGTGAGCCTATGAGTCGGCCTACAGCGATGCCTGGTGGCCCCCAAGTTATCCAGGAACTCGGGGCATGATCATGCTGTCGCGATGGCTCCTCCTGGCGGCCTGGGGGTGAGGGCCGGAGTAACATGCAGGTAATCCACCACAAGTTACATACATTGATTTCTTTTCCCCATAACCTTCTGCCAAAGCCAGTTTGTCTTGTACGCTCTTTCATTGTTATCTTTAAGATATTTATTGCATGTTTTCCAGAATGTTGACTCCAAAAAGCACAGTCTGTCTTTCTGTTAGTTAACCCCCGTTATTCCCTCTTCTTTATAGCATATCTTAGCATGGAGAACTACCTGGACTGGAAGACACTGTTTTTCTTCAGCTTCATTACTGTTTTAAAGAATGTCTCCTTCCATTAACATTTACTCTTTTTAATTAAAATCCTCTCTGCATTTGAGTTTGGCCAGTACTCAAATGAAAGGGGTGCTCATACTACATCATGCCTAATCTGGAGACCTTTTTACACCACCTGTTCATATCCCTTTTAGTTAAACAAACTTTTATATTCTCACACACATTAATATCAATCATCTCATCTTTTCAAATAACACCACATTTCGACACAAACGCTCTCAAACACACTTAAACTTGTTTGAAATGCACTCACAGGGATCCCTTTAATACACTATATAACATACACAAAATTACCCAAACCATTTTTAATACACGGGCGGCACGGTGGCGCAGTGGTAGTGCTGCTGCCTCGCAGTTAGGAGACCCGGGTTCGCTTCCCGGTCCTCCTTGCGTGGAGTTTGCATGTTCTCCCGTGTCTGCGTGGGTTTCCTCCGGGCGCTCCGGTTTCCTCCCACAATCCAAAGACATGCAGGTTAGGTGGATTGGCGATTCTAAATTGGCCCTAGTGTGTGCTTGGTGTGTTTGTGTGTGTCCTGCGGTGGGTTGGCACCCTGCCCAGGATTGGTTCCTGCCTTGTGCCCTGTGTTGGCTGGGATTGGCTCCAGCAGACCCCCGTGACCCTGTATTCGGATTCAGCGGGTTAGATAATGGATGGATGGATGGATTTTTAATACACTATATTTGGAAATAATGCAGCAAAGGAAACAGAAAGAAATGAACTCTGAAGAAGAGGAAGTTCCACTCTCACTTAACATTACTAATCAGGACAAACAAACATAAAACAGCCTCTCATGACGCTAGCTGGTGTTAAACCTAGGAATCCTGCTCAGCTGTAAACAGCGCTGGTTTCCAGATCAAGGAGACTCCGTTGGTGAACCGAGTCAGTGACAACAAGGAAAAAGCTTCCGTGGCGATCCAATTCTGCAACAACAAGGACAACTCCAACTATCGAGAAACCACGTGGTACGATACCACATCAAGACAGCACTCCCAGAAAAAGGCTACAAAGTTACAGAGAATATTAACTCAAAACAAATAACATGTAAACTTCAACACAAATCACATATAAGCTTGAACCTTAGCATGAGTGCTAACCACTGTGCCACCACACACTCCACTGTAGTAATCCCCATAATGCACAACCTCACATACACACATCACAAGAAAAAAGAAAAGGACAGAAGAAATTGAAAGAAATTGTCTCCCCTGTATGTTATAGTTATCAAAAGAACATTTTTCCTTAAGACTTGATCAGGGTCTGAAGGAAAGATGTCATATATATATATATATACTCACACACACACGCACACAGGCATCAGCAAGCGCCAGGTACCTTTGAAGTCAAATACCTCTGTTAAGGCTATTTTGGTCATCAAACTGTAAATATGGTTCTAATAATGTTTCAGCAGGGACTAGCTCAAAAAAAAACACAAATATTCGGATGGTGTTAACTCTTTCAAACACTGCTCTTACATTTTATTATTTCAAATTCTCTCGCAACACCTTCCCCATTCACACACTCACACCTTCCTCATTTTCCAAAGCCAACTCCAGTTATGCCTCTTAACACCAAATATCTCATTGTCTATAAATATCTGTTTTCCTTCTGTCAAATCCTTGTACACTGCAAAAACAAAACCAAAGCCAAGTGAAACGTATTTAAATCATGGCTTTAAACTTACTTTGAGACATCTTTGAGAAATGTTGTCAATTAAACTTATTTACTTCTTTGACAGTTTTTTTCCCTGAATACAAGCAAAACGGCTCCCATTTAAAGTTTTTTTTTTTTTTTTTAGTGTTCTCTGGTCTTTGCGTATTCATTCTTGCAGTGTACTCTGCGTTCTCTCTTTCTTTTACCTTCCATATACTGACCACGAGCATTCAGCACACATCCATTTGTTTCAAACGCACTTTGGTCACAAAATCAGTTTCATCCACTTTACTCAATCGTTCTCAACTGCTATTTTTCTTTTTCTTATATGCATATACTAGCAAAATACCCACGCTTCGCAGCGGAGAAGTAGTGTGTTAAAGAAGTAATAAAAAAGAAAAGGAAACATTTTGAAAATAACGTAACATGATTGTGAATGTAATTGTTTTGTCGCTGTTATGAGTGTTGCTGTTTATATATATATATATATACACGCACACATCTACATATATATATATATATATATATATATATACACGTGTATATATATATATATATATATATATATTGTCACGCTTGTGCGTGGAGGAGGTTGCGGACGGATCCTAAAACACATCGAAGGGTGTTCGCTTCCGGCGGGGAAAGGCGGGGTACTAACCTTGTTTCTTTGTTTTACAGAACCAAAGACACTCCGCCATAAGACCTGACCGCACTACGTATACTTCCGCCCTCCCTCCGCCATCTTTGATGACGTCATGCCTTCCCATCATTCCTCACTTCTTCCCAGCATTCCTGCACTTCCGGCTCCTCCCCTATAAAAATGGCCGCGACGCACAGTATGGCGTCGCACATGAGTTGTTTATGTATGACCGTATTTTTGTGTTCTGAAAGCTGGAGTGTCGACAATATAAGGGGCCGGAAAACCCCAAACCTTTTTGTTGTCTGCTTCTCAACTTATTACATTGGCGTAGTCGGCAGGATTATTGTCCGAGGGAAATGTCGAAAGGACAAGACCTGAACGCAGTTTTACAGGGCATGAGCGCCCAACTTGCGGCACTGCAACAGTCACAGGCCGCAACTAACCGGGAGTTGGATCTAACAAGGGCCCAGCTGGCCGAAGCCCGGAGAGCTATAGAGGAGCGTCCGCGCCATAGACCGCCACTCCTGGTACCCATGACGGACTCTGATGACGTGGAATCCTACTTGGGGATCTTTGAAAGGACGGCCACCGGAACGAGTGGCAGCGGTCCGAGTGGGCGTCCATCTTGGCGCCCTACCTGAAGGGACCCGCGCAGCGCGCCTATTACGACCTCCCCGAGGAAGAGGCCGCCAAATATGACGTTCTTAAGAAGGAGATACTGGCCCGCTACGGCATAACACCGGGCCAGCAGGCGGAATGGAGAACCTGGCAATTCGACCCAGAGAAGCCAGCCCGAGCGCAGGCATTCGAGTTCTGGGGTAAAATCGGGAGGTGGCTACGTCCAGAAGGCCCCCAAGCCAGGAAAGTGGTAGAACAAGTGGCCTGTGAAGGCTTAGTTAACGCCCTACCTATTTCTCTCGCCCAGCAGGTCCGGTCGCATCCTTACAAGGAAATGTCGGGTCTCCTAGAGGTATTAGAGCTTATTATTATCAACTGGCGGTCTACCAATCCGGGGAATCGGAACGGCAAGCGCGTGGGAAGCGACAGGGACGGGTGGCCCACCCCGAGCCCTCTCGACGCGCTGCGGAAGCGCCGCAGAAAATTAAAGACAAGCCGGCCTCCCCACGCTGCTACAAGTGTGGAGAAACCGGTCATCTACTGCCAACCTGTCCCCTCAACACATCATCAGAGCCGATGGACTGCATCTGGGCTACGAAGGAAAGGTACTGTACTCCGTCTCACCCGCTGGCAAGTCCGAATACGGGAGTGGTGTTGCTTAATGGGCACTCGGTGGTGGCTTTGTTCGATTCCGGCGACAATGGCTCACAAAACATTTACAAGTCACTTGTGTACACGGTGAGACCAGAACGTATCGATCCGCCCAGTGTTACGTTACCTGGAAGGGGCAGGTATCCAGTATGACGGTCGCGGTGTTGCCTAAGCCTCCCTATCCAGTAATCTTGGGGAAGGACTGGTCCAAAATTAGCTGTGGTAGGATAAACACCGCTCCCAAAGCCTCCTTGGGTCTAGCCATGAGGGGACGAGGTGCCTTTCCCACGATCTCCATGCCATGCACAGGGGCAAATCAAGATGGCGCAGGCGTGTCAGGAGCGGGCTCTCGAGCGACATCCTCTGACCCGGAAGTAACTGCCGGGGAAGGGACAAGCCGGGGGACACTTCCGCCAAACCCACACCAGGATCCGTTAAGCGACCTGGATCATCAATTTCGGTCCACGCCTGCGTCCTTTAAAAGAGAGCAGTGGAATGATGATTCCCTCAGGTTTGCCCGGAATGCAGTTGTTCTTCCTGGTAGCACGAATGCTGATGGTTCCATGCCACGCGAGCCCTTCTTTGTGTTAGAAAACGATCTGTTGTATCGGGTGGCAACTCACGAGGGTGAGGTGCGGAAATTGTTGTTGGTGCCACGTACCTTCCGGCGGGAGGTGTGTGAACTAGCACACACCTCTTAGGCGCCCATCTGGGGGCCGAAAAAACATTGGAGGGGGTTAAACTCCGCTTTTATTGGCCTGGGATAAATGAGGAGGTCCGGAATGTCAGATTCACCAGATTCCGAGGAGGGACCGTGCTCCTCTTGTCCCTATTCCTTTAATAGATGTCCCGTTTGATAGAATTGGGGTAGATTTAGTGGGACCCCTGGAACCCTCAAACCGTGGCTTTAAATATATATTAGTCATGGTTGATTATGCGACCCGATACCCAGAGGCGGTTCCCCTGCGCTCCGCTACTACAAAAAATATCGCACGGGAATTGGTTAATTTATTTTCAAGAGTGGGTATTCCTAAAGAAGTCCTCACGGACCAGGGTACACCATTCACTTCGGATACGTTCAAGGAAGTTGCCAGATTACTCAGGATAAAGCACCTGAAGACGTCTGTATATCACCCCCAAACGGATGGGTTGGTTGAACGTTTTAACCAGACGCTCAAACAGATGCTCCGTAAGGTAGTCAGCGCCGATGGCAGGAATTGGGACCAGCTCCTACCGCTCGTCCTTTTTGCCTACAGGGAGGTACCCCAAGCGTCCACGGGTTTCTCCCCTTTTGAATTATTATATGGGCGACAGCCCCGGGGACTTTTGGATATCCTAAAAGAGGGCTGGGAGGCAGAACCTCTGCCCTCCTCAAATGTACTCGAGTATGTGGCGCAACTGCGTGACAAGCTCGAGAAAATTAAGCCAATCCTCAAAGATCACGTGACTCGTGCACAGGCAGCTCAGGTCCAGTGTTACAACCGTAACTCGGTCCTCCGAGAGTTCCGTCCGGGGGATCGAGTGATGGTACTCGTTCCCACATCCCATTCTAAATTGTTAGCTCATTGGCAAGGGCCATACGAGGTTAAAGAAAGAAAAGGATTGGTCGACTATTTGGTTCTCCAACCTAATCGTCGTCCAACCGAGAGAATCTACCATATTAATTTATTAAAACCTTGGAAAGACCGGGAAGAGTCTCCCAACGTTAGTAGGTCCCTCTCCTTATTCGCTGGCGGGAACGCCCTTAACCTCGGTAAAGAGCTTACCCCTTCACAACGGCAGGAGATTATTAACACTGTCCATGCCATCCCTGAAGTGGTGAGCGAGACACCGGGCCGAACCAAGCTGATTGCGCACGATATAATCACGGAACCCGGGATGATCGTTCGGGAGAGACCCTACAGACTCCCCGAGGCTAAACGCACCGAAGTGGAATTGGAGGTGCAACGGATGTTGGATATGGACATAATCGAGGAAAGTAACAGCCCTTGGTCTAGTCCAATCGTCCTCGTCTCCAAGCCTGACGGCTCATGGAGATTCTGTAATGACTTTAGACGTCTGAACCAGATCTCCAAATTTGATGCCTACCCGATGCCCCGCATTGATGACCTTCTGGAGCGGCTGGGTGCCGCCCGATACTTGACTACCCTCGACATGACAAAAGGGTATTGGCAGATTCCTTTAACGGCATCCGCGAAAGAAAAAACAGCCTTTAGCACCCCTAGCGGGCATTGGCAGTATAAGGTCCTCCCATTTGGGCTGCACGGGCACCGGCTACCTTTCAACGTCTGGTGGATAGAGTGTTGAAGCCCCACCAGTCCTATAGTGCCGCCTACCTCGATGACGTAGTCATCTATTCCGGCACCTGGGAAGAACACTTGTCGCAGCTCTCAGCTGTCCTCACGACATTGGCTCATGCCGGCCTCCGCATTAATCCCCGAAAATGTTTCTTTGGCTTACAGGAGGCCAAATATTTAGGGTACCTAGTGGGACGAGGACAGGTGAGACCACAATGCTCCAAAGTTAAAGACATCTTAGAATGGCCCCGTCCGAGTACCAAGAAACAGGTGCAGGCTTTCTTGGGGCTTGCGGGGTATTACCGCCGGTTCGTACCCCGTTTCTCCGAAAGAGCAGCACCCTTGACTAATTTGACAAAGAAAGGTACTCCTCTCCACGTGGTATGGACCGATATGGCAGAACATGCATTCAGTGACTTAAAAAAGGCCCTAACATCAGCGCCTGTATTGCGGACTCCGGATTTTGGAGCTCCGTTCATTCTCCAGACCGATGCTTCGGACACAGGCTTGGGTGCCG
This sequence comes from Polypterus senegalus, assembly GCF_016835505.1. NCBI lineage: Eukaryota > Metazoa > Chordata > Cladistia > Polypteriformes > Polypteridae > Polypterus > Polypterus senegalus. The sequence goes on along the minus strand of NC_053156.1, from coordinate 208,407,330 downwards.
TGTTAAGCCAAAGTATCGATGGTGTTGAACACCCCGTAATGTACCTGAGTCGGAAACTGCTGAACCGGGAGACCCGGTATGCGGCGGTGGAGAGGGAAGCCCTGGCCATAAAGTGGGCTGTGACTTATCTCCGGTACTACCTGTTGGGTCGCGAGTTCACTCTGGTGACTGACCATGCCGCGTTGCAGTGGATGTCCTTACATAAAGAGTCGAACCCGCGAGTCACTAGGTGGTTCTTGGACTTGCAACCTTATAAGTTCACGGTCACTTATCGCCGTGGCAGCCTTCAGGCCAACGCCGATGCTCTCTCCCGTATCCACGACCTCTCGGTTGGTCCGCCCGTCCTGGCGGTTTCGGGCTGAGGGGGTCATATCCGCATGCGCGTGTAGGAGGTCGCGGACGGATCCTAAAACACATCGAAGGGTGTTACGCGGGGAAAGGCGGGTACTAACCTTGTTTCTTTGTTTTACAGAACCAAAGACACTCCGCCATAAGACCTGACCGCACTACGTATACTTCCGCCCTCCCTCTGCCATCTTTGATGACGTCATGCCTTCCCATCATTCCTCACTTCTTCCCAGCATTCCTGCACTTCCGGCTCCTCCCCTATAAAAATGGCCGCGACGCACAGTATGGCGTCGCACATGAGTTGTTTATGTATGACCGTATTTTTGTGTTCTGAAAGCTGGAGTGTCGACAATATAAGGGGCCGGAAAACCCCAAACCTTTTTGTTGTCTGCTTCTCAACTTATTACAATATATATATATATATATATATATATATATATATGTATATATATATATATATATATACACACACACACACATACACACCCTTTGGGGTGTGAGCAGCTGTTGCTGGGGGTGCCAGAATCCATCGAGGAAGAAAAATGAAAAACATTATTTGTACAAAATCTTAATCTATCCATTCCTAAATAATTAAATGGGCAGGCTATTTCGTATCAGTGCAATACGCTGCTTGTTAAAAAGGATGACTCCTGCTCTTACATGCACTTAGTGCTGCGTGGGTATTATGAATTATCGAATCTGTTCAAGTTCTATTTAAATTTTAAATATAAGTAATTTTTATTTAGTCGACAGAAATATCTTTGGTAGGAATGTAAGTTAAATGTAGTCAACATTGCATAGATTTTTCTTCACCATAGAAATTTAAAGACTAAATTCAACTTACATTCCTACCAAAGATATTTCTGTCGACTAAATAGAACCTACTTATATCCAAATAGAACTTGAAAAGATATATTTTTTCGAATCTGATCGCGCATTTTAAATCTACTTGACGCGCATTACATTGAGCCTGCGAGCTATTTAGCTCTCGCCTGCCTACTTTAATAAGTCACCCTCGCTTCACTCTTACTTTTTTACCGTTCATTTAATGATAGCTAGTCGCGAAAAAATTTGAAAATCGAAGGAGGATTACACTGAGGATGGCTTTACCAAAACAATTATTGATGGCAAATAAAGTATCCATTATTCATAAAGCTTCAATTGGTGATCTGTTTTTCTGCGTTAACCTCATATTTTTTCATACTTCTTCTCAAACCAAGGGGGTGCGAGAGTAAAATGAATCGGGAAGCGCTGATATATATATATTGAATCTACTGAAATAGTTTTACTGTCAAATAATGCAAAGAGTACGCGGCCCGTGTTTCACCCTAATTCTGGACTCATCAGGCGTACAAACTCACTGCACCCCTCTCGTGTTGCGCCACGGCGTGTGGTTTGTTTATTTGACAGTATGTAGATCGATATATATATTGTGGAGACTGGCCCAGACACAGACAGGCGGACACATTCATTTCACCCACAACATGTTTATTTACAATAATAAAGTCACACAAGTGCACCACAAAACCCCCAAAGTCCCCAAAAGTCCTGGCCACGCAATGCCTTCTTCAGACCGCCTCCTTCTCTCTTCTCTAGCTCAATCCACTCCACTCCTGACTCTCGCCCTGAATGAAGGGAGGCGGCCCCTTTTATCCGCACCCGTTGAGCTGCAGGTGCTCCCCGTCAATCTCCCACTGACACACCCCAGTGTGCCGGAAGTGCCGGCTGTTCTCCCGGAAGCTCTCCGGGTGTCCCTGCTTCTCATCCCCCCAGCACTTCCTGGTGTGGCGGAAGTACTGGGGTCCAGGGTTCCCAAGGCACTGGGGCACCCCCTGGCGGAGACCATGGGCCCCTACAGGGTTGGGCTTTCATGCCCTCAACCCGTAACCCCCAAAGCAACCAGGGCGGTGGACCCCACATAATCCACGGTGGGCGTAGACCCTCCTCCGGTCCTTCAAGGCGTCCTGGTCGGGTCGTTGCCCCTGGCATCCTTGACAATATATATATAAACCGGGGTGAACAAGTTCTTTTCTACTGCAACTACAGCCGTGACACACATAAAAAACATCAACAATAACTCATAAACTTGCAATATTATTTAGGAAAATCGCAACATTTTACTCACCAAAAATTCGGATTATTTGTAAACAAAATCCATCCTCCTCTCTTTTCTCAAAAACAGTTCAATTACTCTGTCATATGGATTATCCGTGCGCTTCAGTTCCATCAAAACGTCCCTTTCTATCGCATTCGAAGCTAATGCTGAAAGGCGAACCCGCCCTATGGTATTTCTGGCATAAGTTTGAATTCGCTTTAGGGCTGAAAATGTCCGCTCGACAGAAGCAGTGTACACAGGAATGCTCACCGCCAAATATACCAATGTGAACAGCTGCCCCCATGCCCTCATTCAGATTTTTCTGATGAAGGAAGTCAAGGAGATCAGTGGGAGATTTTCCTACAAAATCATCCATGGCATACATTACAGTCAGTTCTGTTTTTAGCCGAGATAGATCAAAAAGCGCTCCGTGGCTCTTGTGTTAAACTAGAGAAGGCTGCATGCGTGAAATTTTTCTTGTATTCCCAAAACTTCTCAGGCTCGAGGAGCGTGACAAACATCAGGTTTTCGTGGTCTTGAAATCTGGTCTGTGTCTGGCAAATAATATTGTCCAGAATCCTGCCATGGAGTTGGCCGTAGTGCGCGCGATGATCTTTCACCTGGAGCGTTTGCGGTGCATTCAGTGGCCTCGTAGAGTTCCTCATATCGGCTTTAATGGGTCTGAATACGGTGACGTTGCCGTACGCCTGCTAGAGGGCCCTACTGACACCAACTCAAAATCGAATTGGTTGAAGCAACAGGTTAATCAACATTTATTCTGTGTCGGAGTGCCTGCATACCGGATTGTGAAAGCCTCTTTTCCTGGCAACAAATAATGGCTGAAATGTGATTGGTTAAATGCTTTAATATGAAACTCCGCCTCCCACGGCTACCGAGCTGCAGTCTATTACAATATATGGGTGAAAATACGTTCCAGTTATTACCATTACACGTAGAATTTTGAAATGAAACCTGCCCAACTTTTGTAAGTAAGGTGTAAGGAATGAGCCTGCCAAATTTCAGCCTTCTACCTACACGGGAAGTTGGAGAATTAGTGATGAGTGAGTCAGTCAGTCAGTGACTGTATATATATATATATATATATATACTAGCAAAATACCCGCGCTTCGCAGCAGAGAAGTAGTGTGTTAAAGAAGTAATGAAAAAGAAAAGGAAACATTTTGAAAATAACGTAACATGATTGTCAATGTAATTGTTTTGTCACTGTTGTGAGTGATGAGTGTTGCTGTCATATATATATATATATATATATATATATACACAAACACATATAAACATATATAAATATACTAGCAAAATACCCGCACTTCGCAGTGGAGAAGTAGTTTGTTAAAGAAGTAATGAAAAAGAAAACGAAACATTTTGAAAATAACGTAACATGATTGTCAATCATGGGAGGCATCCTGATCAGATGCCCGAGCCACCTCATCTGACTCCTCTCGATGCGGAGGAGCAGCGGCTGTACTCTGAGCCCCTCCTGGAAGACTGAGCTCCTCACCCTATCTTTAAGGGAAAGCCCAGACACCCTGCGAGGAAACTCATTTCAGCCGCTTGTATTCGCGATCTCGTTCTTCGGTCACTACCCATAGCTCATGACCATAGGTGAGGGTAGGAACGTAGATCGACTGGTAAATTGAGAGCTTTGCCTTACGGCTCAGCTCTTTTTCACCACGACAGACCGATGCAGAGCCGCATCACTGCGGATGCCGCACCGATCCGCCTGTCAATCTCACGATCCATTCTTCCCTAACTCGTGAACAAGACTCCGAGATACTTGAACTCCTCCACTTGGGGCAGGATCTTCCCCCAACCCTGAGAGGGCACTCCACCCTTTTCCGGCTGAGGACCATGGTCTCGGATTTGGAGGTGCTGATTCTCATCCCAGCCGCTTCACACTCAGCTGCGAACCGATCCAGAGAGAGCTGAAGATCACGGCCTGATGAAGCAAACAGGACAACATCATCTGCAAAAGCAGTGACCCAATCCTGAGTCCACCAAACGGACCCCTTCAACACCCTGGCTGCGCCTAGAAATTCTGTCCATAAAAGTTATGAACAGAATCGGTGACAAAGGGCAGCCCTGGCGGAGTCCAACTCTCACTGGAAGCGGGCTCGACTTACTGCGGCAATGCGGACCAAGCTCTGACACGGTTGTACAGGGACCGAACAGCTCTTATCAGGGGTCCGGTACCCCATACTCCCGAGCACCCCACAGGATTCCCGAGGGACACGGTCGAATGCCTTTTCCAAGTCCACAAAACACATGTAGACTGGTTGGGCAAACTCCCATGCACCCTCCAGGATCCTGCTAAGGGTGAAGAGCTGGTCCACTGTTCCGCGACCAGGGCGAAAACCACACTGTTCCTCCTGAATCCGAGGTTCGACTATCCGACGGACCCTCCTCTCCAGAACCCCGAATAGACTTTTCCAGGGAGGCTGAGGAGTGTGATCCCTCTATAGTTGGAACACACCCTCCGGTCCCCCTTTTTAAAGGGGGACCACCACCCCGGTCTGCCAATCCAGAGGCACTGTCCCCGATGTCCATGCGATGTTGCAGAGACGTGTCAACCAAGACAGTCCTACAACATCCAGAGCCTTAAGGAACTCCGGCGATCTCATCCACCCCGGGCCCTGCCACCAAGGAGTTGTTTGACCACTTCGGTGACTTCAGTCCCAGAGATGGGGGAGCCCACCTCAGAGTCCCCAGGCTCTGCTTCCTCATTGGAAGGCATGTTAGTGGGATTGAGGAGGTCTTGAAGTACTCCCCCACCGACCCACAACGTCCGAGTGAGGTCAGCAGCGCACCATCCCCACCATATACGGTGTTGACACTGCACTGCTTCTCCCTCCTGAGGCGCCGGACGGTGGACCAGAATCTCCTCGAAGCCGTCCAAAGTCGTTCTCCATGGCCTCTCAAACTCCTCCCATGCCCGAGTTTTGCCTCAGCAACAACCGGCCGCATTCGCTTGGCCTGCCGGTACCTATCAGCTGCCTCCAGAGATCCACAGGACAAAAAGGTCCTATAGGACTCCTTCTTCAGCTTGACGGCATCCCTCACGCGGTGTCCACCAACGGGTTCGGGATTGCCGCGCGACAGGCACCGACCACCTTGCGGCCACAGCTCGGTCAGCCGCCTCAACAATAGAGGCACGGAACATGGCCCATTCGGACTCAATGTCCCCACCTCCCTCGGGGCGTGGTTGAAGTTCTGCCGAGGTGGGAGTTGAAGCTACTTCTGACAGGGGACTCTGCCAGCCGTTCCCAGCAGACCCTCACAACACGTTTGGGCCTACTAGGTCTGACCGGCATCTTCCCCCACCATCGAAGCCAACTCACCACCAGGTGGTGATCAGTTGACAGCTCACCCATTCTCTTCACCCGAGTGTCCAAGACATAAGTCCGACGACACAACCACAAAGTCGATCATCGAACTGAGGCCTAGGGTGTCCTGGTGCCAAGTGCACATATGAACACCCTTATGCTTGAACATGGTGTTCGTTATGGACAATCCGTGGCGAGCACAGAAGTCCAATAACAAAACACCGCTCGGGTTCAGATCGGGGCCATTCCTCCCAATCACGCCCTTCCAGGTCTCACTGTCATTGCCCACGTGAGCATTGAAGTCTCCCAGCAAAACGAGGGAATCCCAGAAGGTATGCCCTCTAGCACCCCTCCAGAGACTCCAAAAAAAGGGTGGATACTCCAAACTGCTGTTCGGCGCATACGCACAAACAACAGTCAGGACCCTTCCCCACCCGGCGGAGGGAGGTCACCCTCTCATCCACCGGGGTAAACCCCAACGCACAGGCTCCAAGTTTGGGGGCAATAAGTATGCCCACACCTGCTCGGCGCCTCTCACCGGGGGCAACTCCAGAGTGGTAGAGAGTCCAGCCCCTCTCAAGGAGACTGGTTCCAGAGTCCAAGCTGTGCGTTGAGGTGAGTCCGACTATATCTAGCCGAAACCTCTCGACCTTGCGCACTAGCTTAGGCTCCTTCCCTTCAGAGAGTGACATTCCACGTCCCAAGAGCCAGTTTCTGTAGCCGAGGATCAGACCGCCAAGGTCCCCGCCTCCGGCCACCACCCAACTCACACTGCACCCGACCTCCTTGGCCCCTCCCATAGGTGGTGCATATATATATACATATCCATACATATATACATATACATATACATATACACATATACACATATATATACACACACACATATATATATAAACATATATATATATATACATACATATCTACATATATACATATACACACACACACACACACACACATATATATATATATATATATATATATATATATATATATATATATATATATATATATATATATATATATAGTCTTTGGGGTGTGAGCAACTGTTGCTGGGGGTGCCAGAATCCATGAAGGAAGAAAAATGAAAAACATTATTTGTACAAAATCTTAATTTATTTATCCATTCCTAAATAATTAAATGGGCAGGCTATTTCGTATCAGTGCAATACGCTGTTTGTTAAAACAGATGACTCCGCTCTTACGTGCAAGTCTGCCTGGATATTATGAACTATCATATCTGTTCTTCTATTTAATTTTTATTTAGTCGACAGAATATTATTCCGGAATAAATCAACTCAAACCTTAAATAACTTATAATATTTTGCTCTCCATAAAAATATATCCTGTCTAAATTATACAAGTTAGAAATAAAGTAAACGTTAAAAGAACAAACATTCAAATTTCTTTACTCTTATGTAATTTTATATAAAAAATAAACTTAAATTTTAAATATCCCAAAAGATTTTGCTCTCCATAAAAATATATCCTGTCAAAATTATACAAATTCAAATATGAACATGGTGCATAACAAAACCTGGAAATATAAATAAAATGTGTTCTTTTCAGCAATAACAAATCAAATCATTCAGTTGTCTTTGCTCATATGTCATTTTATCAGAGCTGGACGCCTGGCATCTTTTTTTGGCAACAAGTTCGTTTATGTTTGGTGTGAGGTTCTGTGTTGTGGAGATTCTCAGGATGGACTGCAGGTGCTCATCAGTGAGGCGACTCCTGTGTGCTGTTTTGTTAGTCTTCATGACTGAGAAGAGCTTCTCACACAGATATGTGGTACCAAACATGCACAAGGTTCGAGCCGCATGTAGACGGAGCTGGAGCATTTGTGCGGAATGGAGTGAATAAACTGTGCGGCCTGCAGTATCGTACTTTGCCTTCAGTGTGCCATTACACTGCAGCTCAATCACCTCCATCTCAATGTGCACAGGTGCAGCTTCCACATCAACGGCAAATGTGTTGCAAAACAACTCAAAATTCTTTTTTTGCTCTTCAAAGTCACCAAAGCGCCGTGAGAACTCAGTGCACAGTGCGCTCAGTTTATCAGCAAAGTAGTGCCAACTTGGTTCAACATTACTTGGCAACAGGGAAAGTGGGGCAAGTTGCACTGGTGCATTTGTGTCTCCCATAAAAGTAGTTTCACTTGAAATCACTTTATGATTTTGCACGGGTAAAAACGTCTGCTGAAGTGTCAGATTCTTCTTTAACTCTTCTGCTTTCTGTATCTTGTGCATTGCATTCAGGTCTTTCAGGTTATCTTGATGTTTTGTCTCATAGTGCCGTCTTAGATTAAATTCTGTAATTACAGCCACATTAGCTCCACAAATGAGACACATGGGTTTACCGGCAATGTCAGTAAACATATACTCAGCCTCCCATCGGTTTTTAAAGGCTCTATGTTCAGAATCACCTTTTTTCTTCGGTATCGTGTGGGCTAGCTTCGCAATAACTTGCAGCATCATAAGCTAGACTTGATTAACGCGGTAAGTGTTCGCAAGGCTGCTGAAGCGCTGCATTATGGGATCTGTAGTTTATTGTGTTACCAGCGCTTCATATCCCCGGGCCATTAATAACAATAATATATAAAATGATCTTGCGGGCCGGATGTGGCCTGCGGGCCTTGAGTTTGACACATATGGACTAAATAGAACTTGAAAAGATATATTTTTTCAAATGTGATCGCGCAATTCAGATCGAGTTGACTCGCACTACAGTACATCGAGCCCGCGTGCTATTGTGGTTTTGCCTGCGTGCCTCAATAAGTTACCCTCCCCTCGCTCTTACTTTTTTACCGTTCATCTAATGAATACACTGAGTATGGCTTTACCAAAACAATCATTGATCGCAAATAAAGTAGCCATTATTCATAAAGCTTCAATTGGTGATCTGTCTTTCTGCGTTAACCACATATTTTTTCATACGTCTCAAACCAAGGGGATGCGAGGCTAAAATGAATCGGAAGCGTGTGTACATACTCAGTGCATCCCCTCTTGGGAATCAACCTCGGCTAGAGGCGAAGCCTCTACTATTAGCCACGGCGTGTGGTTTGTCTATTTCAGCGTAGCAGTGTAATTTGGTTTTTGTTCAGCACTCTTTGGAACTGTTGCTTTTTGTCTGTGCACTGTGTCAGTTCACGTGAGCCGCTGAATATGGTTTTATATGTCACTCGCTCGCTTCTAATTTTTTCGCTGCCTTCTTAATTATATAATGCATGCTTTCTTCACCGCTTTTTGGAGCTCTTTCTGGTTTTCTATGTACTGCGTGATTACGTGGGAGGCGTGATGATGTCACACGAAACTCCGCCCCCCACGGCTTTCGAGCTCAACTCCATTACAGTAAATGGAGAAAAATAGCTTCTAGTTATGACCATTATGCGTAGAATTTCAAAATGAAACCTGCCCAACTTTTGTAAGGAAGCTGTAAGGAATGAGCCTGCCAAATTTCAGCCTTCTACCTACACGGGAAGTTGGAGAATTAGTGATGAGTCAGTGAGTCAGTCAGTCAGTGAGTCAGTCAGTCAGTGAGGGCTTTGCCTTTTATTAGTATAGATACATATCCATACATATATACATATACACATATACACATATGTATATACACACACACATATATACATACATATATATATATATACATATATACACATACATCCACATATATATACATATATATACTGTGACAGATTTAGGGTTTTCTTGACCCCTTGAACCCTCAGACCACACATCAGACACCAGATAAAAAGTTCAATTATTATTTATTATAATAATGTGCACAAAGCACGCTCCTCTCCACAATACTCAATAAACAAGTACACAATAATCAATTAGCCACCCTGCCTCCCAACTCAGTTCGCCGTCTGGGAGCTCCCACAGTCTTTTTATATCTCCTGACTCGGAAGTGTTCCTAATTCCCAGTCCATTTGGCTCTCAATCACTTCCGGATCAGGTACAAGTTCTTTTCTTCACCCCGGAAGCATGTCATTCCTCTTGTCCACGTGTGCTTCCGGGGCGTAGGGAAAATATTCATTACTCCTCCCTGCAGCATCCCCTAGTGGCCCCCATGGCATCCAGCAGGGCTGTGCATAAAAATTCCATTGTCCATGATGCCCTGCTGGCCTTCAGGGGACCTCCATGCTGCAAGGAGGGCTCCACCTGCCGGCTTGGGGGTATTGGCCGGGATAAACGGCTGGCCATTCTCCACAGTATTCCCCCAGCGACGAATTATAATGATTCAGAGTGGCCTGCCCCGAGAGAGAAGTCTTCCTCCAAGAGGAGTTCTGGTTGAGCCTTGATTAATCCGAATATCTTGGTCCCTGGTGAACCTAGGGGGAATATTATTCCAATTCGATATCTTGTCCTCCTCTCTCCAAGGACAGTATCGCCAAATGTGGCCCAACCTTCGGCACCCGTAGCACTGCCTCCGTCCTTCTGGTATTCTCCCTCTGCGGGACTGAAAACAGTTAGGAAATGTTAGGTCCGCCCCTTGTTTTGCTGGGAGTGAAACCCCTGCTGCCTCTAACGGTGCCTTCTCTCTTTTTGCTTCCCTGTCAGGAGACCTCCGTTTTATTTTAGAAGTCTCCTGTTTCATCTGGGGCTTGTCCACAGTCTGGGTCTCTCTATTGGAAGAAGAGAGCCCCTTTACTGTCTGCAAATCCTTTTGTTTTATAAATTACTGGTGGCGGCGTCTTTAGGGCTGCCTCGCTCCGGGAGTCATCACTGTCTAGCTGCCCAGGATCGATTAGCCCTTCTGCCGACCACTCGGCCAATGTTCCGGCCTCTCTTGTAGGGTATGCAGTGATTTGGCACCCGCTATTTATTAAAAGCGGGCCCGGATCACACTGCGTCCCTATTACATTATATACGGCACCAGCATTGCCTGCCTGTACCGCCAAATCATATAATACGGGAGGCTCCAGACTGATCCGCCGCAGGTACTCACTCACTTTCCTTAAAGGCGCTTCAGCCGCTGCTTCCATCTCCCCAACGATCTTCTTAATCGCCTCCAATGTCTGCAAAATACTCCGTACGGGCTTTATTAATGTTTTGAGTTTCCATACGTCAATAATATCAGTTAATTCGGCCAAAGGCAGGTTCACTTCCTTATTCTCCTTACCTGTCGGCCGGGAGTCAATGAACACGTCTGCTCCTGGCACGTGCTCTGACGGGTTCCGCAAGGGAGCCTGGGACTTGGAGTTCTTTATGGAGGTCCGCGGTGACGCTTTTGGCTGACTGCAATCCATCTGTATCAATTTATCGACGGACCGATGGGTCATTTCCCGGACGTCCTTACCTTTTTGTAGGGGGAACGGTGCTTCGTTCGCCTCCCCTTTCCCCTTCGGAAAAACCAAGTCCGTCTTTTCTTGGGCGAAGACACAAACAGCTGGACACGGAACGTCACCTTCCTGGAATCCCTTTTGGTAGGTCACGTGTCCCTCGTCGGCACCCGTAATGCGGAAGTCCTTCGGGTTACTCGTTTTCCTTGAACGACAGGGCGCCATCGCCTTCGTGTCTGTCTTCTGCCTCCTGCAGAGCCTTTGGATGGACATCTGGGAGGTATGTACATGGGACATCATGTGTTAATTTAAAAAGATTGTTAAGTACATTTCCGGCACATACCTCGTCAAAGACGTGTTCCTCCGGAAATCTCTCCCGAAACATGTAGCTGCTCCATGGCTCGTCTTGAGCACAGGCAATGTCGAGCGCTAGACCTCCGCTGTTGCTGGCGTTTTGTTTTGTCTTCTTCTTACCCATTACGGACTTGAAAAAGTTGAGGTTTCTGACGATTTTTCCTGTGTGTGTCGTGATGCTGTCTTCCCGGGGTAATCTGTCCACAGTAAAATTTTTTCCCAGGTCCTCTGCCAAACTGACGGCCAGAGAATCTTGCCGAAACTATGCCAATTGTGACAGATTTAGGGTTTTCTTGACCCCTTGAACCCTCAGACCACACGTCAGACACCAAATAAAAAGTCCAATTATTATTTGTTATAATAATAATGTGCACAAAGCACGCTCCTCTCCACAATACTCAATAAACAAATATACAATGATCAATAAACCAATCCTCCACTCCCAGACGCTTAGCCACACTGCCTCCCAACTCAGCTCGCCATCTGGGAGCTCCCACAGTCTTTTTATATCTCCTGACCCGGAAGTGTTCCTAATTCTCAGTCCATTTGGCTCTCAATCACTTCCGGGTCAGGTACAAGTTCTTTTCTTCACCCCGGAAGCACGTCATTCCTCTTGCCCACGTGTGCTTCCGGGCGTAGGGAAAATATCCATTACTCCTCCCTGCAGCGTCCCCTAGTGGCCCCCATGGCATCCAGCAGGGCTGTGCATAAAAACTCCATTGTCCATGATGCCCTGCTGGTCTTCTGGGGACCTCCATGCTGCAAGGAGGGCTCCACCTGGCGGCTTGGGGGTATTGGCTGGGATAAACGGCTGGCCATTCTCCACAATACATATTGTGATAGAATAAGATGCTTGCTCGCACCCTTGTACCCTCAGACACCACGTCAGACACCAGATAAAAGTCCAATAATTATTTATTATAATAATAATTGTGCACAAAGCACGCTCCTCTCCACAATTCTCCAATAACAATGAACAATCCTCCACTCCCAGACGCTTAGCCACCCTGCCTCCCAACTCAGCTCCTCGTCTGGGAGCTCCCACAGTCCTTTTATATTCCCTGACCCGGAGGTGTTCCTTCCCAACAGTCCACAAGTCCTTATTCCTTCCGGGTCAGGGTAAATAATGTTTTTTCTCACCCCGGAAGCCCGTCGCTCTTCCTATGACGAACTTCCGGGTCATAGGGCATGAAGAACTCTTCGGTCCTCCCTGCAGCTCCCTCTCGTGGCCCCCATGGCATCCAGCAGGGCGGTGCATAAAAACTACATGGTCCATAATTCCCTGCTGGTCTTCTGGGGACCTCCATGCTGCAAGGAGGGCTCCACCTGGCGGCTTGGGGGTATTGGCGGGATACATGGCTGGCCATATCTTACAGTATTCCCCAGCGATGAATTATAAAGATTCAGAGCCCTGCCCCGAGAGGGAAGTCTTCCTCCAAGAGGACATTCCGGTTGAGCCTTGATTAATCTGAATATCTTGGTCCCTGGAGAACCTAGGGGGAATATTATTCCAGTTTGATATCTTGTCCCCCTCTCTCCAAGGACAGTATCGCCAAATGTGGCCCAACCTTCGGCACCCGTAGCACTGCCTCCGTCCTCCCGGTATTCTCCCCCTGCGGGACTGAAAACAATTAGGAAATGTTAGGTCCGCCTTGTTTTGCTGGGAGTGAAACCCCTGCCGCCTCTAATGGTGCTTTCTCTCTTTCTTTGTCAGGAGACCCCGTTTTATTTTAGGATCTCCTGCTTGATCTGGGCTTGTCCACAGTCTGAGTCTCTACTAGATGAAGAGAGACCCTTTACTGTCTGCACCCCTTTTACTTTATAATTACTGGTGGCGGCGTCTTTAGGGCTGTCTCGCTCCGAGTCAGCACTGTGTAGCTGCCCAGGATCGATTAGCCCTTCCGCTGGCCACTCGGTTATCGTTCCGCCTCTCTTGTAGGGCACGCATCCACTTGGCACCCGCTATGGATTAATCGCGGGCCCGTGTCACTCTTCGTCCCTATTTCATTATATACGGTACCGGCTTTACCTACCTGTACCGCTAAATCAATTAAGACAGGTGGCTCCAGACAATCGCCGCAGGTACTTATTTAATTTGTTCATAGGCTTTTCAGCCGCTCCTCTCAAGTCTGCAACGATCGTCTGGATTGTTTGCACCACCTGTAAAAAACTGTGCACGGGCTGAAGCAACTTCTCCAGCTCGTCCACGCGTCAAAATTTATTCAATGCAACCGGAGGCACGCCAAGCCATCATTAGCCTTACCTCCGGCTGGGAGCCAATAAACACGCCGCTCCTGGCACGTGCTCAGACAGGTCCCGCAAGGGAGCCTGGGATTTGGAGTTCTTTTTGGAGGACCGCGGTGCCGCTTTTGGCTGACTGCAATCAGTCTGCATCAATTTGTCGACAGACCGATCAGTCATTTCCCGGACCTCCTTACTTTTTTGTAGGGAGAGCGGTGCTTCGCCATCCCTTTTCCCTTCGGAAAAACCAAGTCCGTCTTTTCTTGGGTGAAGCCACAAACAGCTGAACATGGAACGCCACCTTCCTGGAATCCTTTTGGTAGGTCACGTGTCCCTTGCCGCACCCGTAATGCGGAAGTCCTTCGGGTTGCTCGCTTGCCTGAACGAGCGCCATCGCTTTCGGGTTTGTCTTCTGCCTCCGCAGAGCCTTCGGATGGACATCTGGGAGGTATGTACATGGGACATCATGTGTTAAATTAAAAGATTATAAAGTACATTCCCGGCACATACCTCGTCGGAGACGTCCTCCTCCGGAAATCTCTCCCGAAATGCGTAGCTGCTCCATGGCTCGTCTTGAGCGTAGGCAATGTCGAGCGCTAGACCTCCGCTGTTGCTGGCGCTCTGCTTTGTCTTCTTCTTCCCCATGACGGACTTGATAAAGGTGAGGTTTCTGGCGATTTTTCCTATGTGTGTCGTGGATGCTGTCTTCCCGGGTATTCTGTCCACAATAAAATTTTTTAAATACAGGTCCTCTGCCAAACTGACGGCCAGAGAATCCTGCCGGCTACGCCAATTGTGATAGAATAAGATGCTTGCTTGACCCTTGTACCCTCAGACACCACGTCAGACACCAGATAAAAGTCCAATAATTATTTATTATAATAATAATGTGCACAAAGCACGCTCCTCTCCACAATTCTCCAATAACAATGAACAATCCTCCACTCCCAGACGCTTAGCCACCCTGCCTCCCAACTCAGCTCCTCGTCTGGGAGCTCCCACAGTCCTTTTATATTCCCTGACCCGGAGGTGTTCCTTCCCAACAGTCCACAAGTCCTTATTCCTTCCGGGTCAGGGTAAATAATGTTTTTCTCACCCGAAGCCGTCGCTCTTCCTATGACCCACTTCCGGGTCATAGGGCATGAAGAACTCTTACTCCTCCCTGCAGCTCCCTCTCGTGGCCCCATGGCATCCAGCAGGGCGGTGCATAAAAACTACATGGTCCATAATTCCCTGCTGGTCTTCTGGGGACCTCCATGCTGCAAGGAGGGCTCCACCTGGCGGCTTGGGGGTATTGGCCGGGGTACATGGCCGGCCATATCTTACAATATATATATACATATCTACATATGCACACATACATATACATAAACATATATATACATATACATATATATCTACATATATACATATACACACACACACACACACACATATATATATATATATATATATATACTGTATATATACAGTATATATATATATACACTCTTTGGGGTGCAAGCAACTGTTACTGAGGGTGCCAGAATCCATCAAGGAAGAAAAATGAAAAACATTATTTGTACAAAATCTTAATTTATTTATCCATTCCTAAATAATTAAATGGGCAGGCTATTTCATATCAGTGCAATACGCTGCTTGTTAAAACGGATGACTCCCGCTCTTATGTGCAAGTCTGCGTGGATATTATGAACTATCGTATCTGTTCAAGTTCTATTTAAATTTTAAATAGAAGGAATTTTTATTTAGTCGACAGAAATGTCTTTGGTAGGAATGTAAGTTAAATGTAGGCATCATTGCATAAATTTTTCTTCACCATAGAAATGTAAAGAGTAAATTCGCCTTACATTCCAACCAAAGATATTTGTGTCGACTAAATAGAACTTGAAAAGATATATTTTTTCAAATGTGATCGCGCAATTCAGATCGAGTTGACGCTCACTACATCGAGCCCGCGTGCTATTGTGGTTTCGCCTGCGCGCCTCAATAAGTCACCCTCCCCTCGCTCTTACTTTTTTACCATTCATCTAATGATTACACTGAGTATGGCTTTACCAAAACAATCATTGATGGCGAATAAAGTATCCATTATTCATAAAGCTTCAATTGGTGATCTGTCTTTCTGCGTTAACCGTATATTTTTTCATACGTCTCAAACCAAGGGGATGCGAGGGTAAAATGAATCGGGAAGCACTGATATATATGTATGTGTATGTATATATATATGGAAATAGTTCTACTGTGAAATAATGCAAAGAATACGCGACACGTGTTTCGCCCTAATTTTGGGGTCATCAGGCGTACATACTCAGTGCACCCCCTCTCGGGAATCGAACCTCGGCGCTAGAGGCGAAGCCGCTTCCATTGCGCCACGGCGTGTGGTTTGTCTATTTGAGACTATGTAGATCGGGGTATATAAATATATATATATATATATATATATACACTCGCGCTTTGTAGCAGAGAAGTAGTGTGTTAAAGAAGTTATGAAAAAGAAAAGGGAACATTTTAAAAATAATGTAACATGATTGTCAATATACAGTAATTGTTTTGTGAGTGTTATGAGTGTTGATGTCATCAAGGATTTGATTATCATTATTTCTTTCAATCAGGTTCGTATTTGTAGGATGTGTTGTGTTCAAGTTACATGTCAATCGTTTCATTCATCGATTCGTTTCTTACTGCATCAATAAACAGCTCGTCTTCCTCTTTATCTGAGATGTGACACACTTCATGCACGGGTTTTTTACACTGTCTTCCTTTAGCGGGACATTGACTTTTTCCACCGTGTGCTTTGTTTCCGCAGTAGTTGCACTTATGAATATGCTTGTATGTGTCAGACGCTTCATATTTTTTTGCTTTTTTTTTTTTTTTGTCTAAATTCCATTACTTAAGACAAACACTATTTCGCTTGTCCCCTTTTTCATTTTGCTGCCTTCTCAATTGTGTAATTTGGTTTTTGTTCAGCACTCTTTGGAACTGTTGCTTTTTGTCTGTGCACTGTGTCAGTTCACGTGAGCCGCTTGGTGTACATGCATCGAAGGTTCCCAGCTGTGCTGGTGCCATCTCGTGCGATGTCCACGGCTGTATTTAATGTTAGCTAAGACCCGGCACTTAAAATTTTCTCTTGCAGTTTCGCTGAGTTTGTGCCAAACACCACCCTGACCATCTCATCATCGTCTGCATGAGCACAGTCCTTCACCCGTGAATATTAAGCGGCAGTGTTTCTATTTGATTGCTGCTGATGGACGGCCTTATATGGGCAGGCACTAAATTACATGGGAGGCGTAACTCCGCCTCCCACGGTCATCGAGCAGACGTCTATTATAGTATATGGATGAAAAAATAGGTTCCAGTTATGACCATTCTGCATAGAAGTTTGAAATGAAACCTGCCCAACTTTTGTAAGTAAGCAGTAAGGAACGAGCCTGCCAAATTTCAGCCTTCTACCTACACGGGAAGTTGGAGAATTAGTGATGAGTCAGTGAGTGAGTGAGTCAGTCAGTCAGTCAGTGAGGGCTTTGTCTTTTATTAGTATATATATATATATATATATATATATATATATATATATATATATACAATCTTTGCAATTTATACTTATCTTGTTTGAACTATTTGGCTTTCATATATTTATTTGCTGTAATTCCTAACAGTGACACAGTCTTGATAAAAAATCTCTCCATATGTCTTCATGAAAAAGGCGCTTGATTAAAAAATCCCACTTATACTCGTTATGTGCTTGATTACTTTACTGCGTCTCTCGTTAACCCACTACTCGGGTCTGGAGCTCATTCACACTCACACTTGTCTCCGCTCCTGTGGCTTATTTTACTACCACTAAGAGAAAACAGAGCTCATGCAGTCACTCACTCAATCATTCCTTATACGGGGATGGGACAATTAAAATATATGTGTGTGTGTGCCTACCCTTTTAGCTTTTGCTATTAAGAGGTGCAAACCTAAATACTCTGCACCATTTTTTCTGATGTTGTAACTCTTTTTATCACTTCCCCAACAAACATCTAAACAATAGCCCCTTACTTTTAATGCACAATGAAAGCCTTTGCTTTACTTTTCCTCCCACAGTATGAAATTTATTTACAGACACTTTTACGTGCATAGGTTTGCCTTCTTATCACTCTATGTTGTTTAAAGGAATACAGTCCTTTATTTTATATACAAAAAGCTATACTGTACACATTTATATCATACATATATACTTTGTACATTCCCTAAAGTCCACACTCGTACCTTTTGCACCTTGTGTGCTTTCCCTAGTGCCATATCTTTGCCCTACGCTAGTTTTGCACTTTTGTGCCACACACGCTCTACAGTCTGCACTCTTTGTGCTTCACTTGACGTGTCACTTTAATGCGCTCCACACGTATCCGCAGTAATGTGCTCTCATTCGCCTCGTCGTTTTATTGCGCTCCACGCGTACCTGGTACTTGCGTGCGTCCCTAACCTATTGAAAAAATAAAAAAAACTTTTCTATTCCCTTATTTGTCCCTTATACTAGCACACTTATCCCACCTGTCTCCATGCGGATTCCTTCCACCAGCTCTCTCTATAACGAACTTGGAAGCGATATCCGAACAGAACTTTTTGCCTACGTGCAGCCGGCCCCTGTATCTAATCCGGTGCGGTAATGATGGGTCTCCAGTCGCACCTGAAACTAACTCTTTTACTGGGGCACGTCAGAAGGAACTGTCAGCGCAGTTTTTGCTGTAGCTTTTCCCTAAGACTGGTTCTCTCTCGAAGCGGCTTGCAGTCTATGGTCTCTATTTATGCCTTCCCGCTCACGCTACACTGGAGAACATTTTACAGTCACAGCAAGGGGTGATAGTTCAGGAATTCCACACCTATCTATACACGGTTTGCCGTCGTCACAGTAACATTAGTATTTGAT